>NC_137153.1:100943954-102156739 GCF_951394435.1 Stenella coeruleoalba | reverse complement strand
GCAGCCTCTGTGCAAGGCAGGGCCTGGCAAACCGATCAGACTGGGGGCCAACCAGGAAATGCCCATATAGCCCACCACAACAGGAGGATCCACACAGCCCTCATAGGGGGGATCTCCTAATGCATATAGCTTGGATGATGAGAGGTGAGTGCACTGCTGGGACGCATGGGACGTTTCCTACAAAAGGCCACTTCTCCAAGGTTGGGAAACATAACCAACCTACCAGATACATACAAATACAAACAGCAACTTAGACAAAGTGAGGCAAACAGAGGAACATAGTACAGACAAAGGAGCCAGATAAAACCCCAGAAGAACAGCTAAGTGGAGATAGGCAACCTACCTGAGAAAGAGTTCAGGGTGGTGATTGTAAAGATGATCAAAGTATTCAGAAAAAATGGATACATGAGAGAGACGTTAGTATTTAACAAAGAGTTAGAAAATATAAAGAACAACCAAAACATATGAAAGAATACAAAACTGAAGTAAAAAAATACATTAGAAGGCATCAACAGTAGACTAAATGATAGAGGAATGGAACAGCAAGCTGGAAGACAGAGTAGTGGAAAATCATTGCCGCTGAATAGAAAAAAAATAAAAAGAAATGAAGACAGTTTGAGAGAACTCTGGGACAACATCAAGTGCAGTAATACTCGCATTATAGGGGTTCCAAGGAGGACAAGAGACAGAAGGAGGTGAGAACATATTTGAAGACATAGTAGCTGAAAAACTTCCCTAACCTGGAAAAAGAGACAGACATCAAGTCCAGGAAGTGCAGAGTCCCATACAGGATTAACTCCAAGAGGAACACACCAAGACACGTTGCAACTAAAAATTGCAAAAAAATTAAAGAGAATATTAAAAGCAGCAGGGAAAAACCAACAAATAACATACAAGGGGAACTCCCATTACCGCTATCAGCTGACTTTCCAGCAGAAACTCTGCAGGCCAGAGGGGAGTGGCCTGATATATTCAAAGTGATGAAAGGAAAAAACCTACAACCAAGAATACTCTATGAAGTAAGGCTCTCATTCAGATTTGATGGAGAGATCAAAAGCTTTACAGACAAGCAAAAGCTAAAAGAGTCTGGCACCACCAAACCAGCTTTACAACAACGTTAAAGGAACTTCTCTAAGCAAAAAAGAAAAGGCCACAACTAGAAACGAGAAAATTATGAAATAGCTTACCAGTAAAGGCAAACATACAGTAAAGGGAGAAAATCATCCACACACAAAGCTAGCAGGGGGGTTAAAAGATGAAAGTACTAAGATCGTCTATATCCACGATAAGCAGTTAAGGGATACACAAAACAATTAGATGTACAACGATATCAGAAATAGTAATCATAAGGGGAGGAGAGTACAAATGCAGGGTTTTAAAAATGTATTTAAAATTAAGAGATCAGCAACTACTCACCTCCTAGAGAAATGGAAATAAAAACAAAAGTAAACAAATGGGATCTAAGGAAACTGAAAAGCTTCTGCACAGCAAAGGAAACCATAAACAAGACAGAAATTTCTCCAGAGAAGATATACAGATTGCCAACAAATACATGAAAGAATGCTCAACATCACTAATCATTAGAGAAATGCAAATCAAAACTACAATGAGGTATCACCTCACACCAATCAGAATGGCCATCATCAAAAAATCTACAAAAAATAAATGTTGGAGAGGTTGTGGAGAAAAGGGAATCCTCTTGCACTGCTGGTGGGAATGTAAATTGATACAGCCACTATGGAGAACAGTATGGAGGTTCCTTAAAAAACTAAAAACAGAACTACCATACGACCCAGAAATCCCACTACTGGGCATATACCCTGAGAAAACCATAATTCAAAAAGAGTCATGGGGCTTCCCTGGTGGCGCAGTGGTTGGGGGTCCGCCTGCCGATGTGGGGGACACAGGTTTGTGCCCCGGTCTGGGAGGATCCCACATGCCGCGGAGCGGCTGGGCCCGTGGGCCATGGCCGCTGAGCCTGCGTGTCCGGAGCCTGTGCTCCGCAGCGGGAGAGGCCACGGCAGTGAGAGGCCTGTGTACCGCAAAAAAAAAAAAAAAACTTATGTACCACAATGTTCATTGCAGCTCTACTTACAATAGCCAGGTCATGGAAGCAACCTACATGTCCATCAACAGATGAATGGATAAAGAAGATGTGGCATATATATTTAATGGAATATTACTCAGCCATAAAAAGAAACAAAATTGAGTTATTTGTAGTGAGGTGGATGGACCTAGAGTCTGTCATACAGAGTGAAGTAAGTCAGAAAGAGAAAAACAAATACCGTATGCTAACACATATATATGGAATCAAAAAAAAAAAAAGGTTCTGAACTTAGGAGCAGGACAGGAATAAAGACGCAGACATAGAGAATGGACTTGAGGACACGGAGTGGGGGAAGGGTAAGCTGGGATGAAGTGAGAGAGTGGCATGGACTTATATACACTACCAAGTATAAAATAGATAGCTAGTGGGAAGCAGCTGCATCACACAGGGAGATCAGCTCAGTGCTTTGTGACCACCTAGAGGGGTGGGATAGGGAGGGTGGGAGAGAGACACAAGAGGGAGGGGATATGGGGATATATGTATACATATAGCTGATTCATTTTGTTATATAGCAGAAATTAACACACCATTGTCAAGCAATTATACTCCAATAAAGATGTTAAAAAAATAAAAGGAAGTAATCAGGCAAAAAATAAAGAGATCAGCAACTTAAAACAATCATATATAATAATATAGAGTGCTATATTAAAAGCTCATGGTAACCTCAAACCAAAAATCTATAGTAGATACACACAAAAAAGAGAAAGGAATCCAAATATAGCACTAAAGATAATCATCAGGGGGCTTCCCTGGTGGTGCAGTGGTTAAGAATCCACCTGCCAATGCAGGGGACGCTGGTTCAATCCCTGGTCCAGGAACATCCCACATGCCACGGAGCAACTAAGCCTGTGAGCCGTAACTACTGAGCCTGTACACTACAACTACCGAAGCCTCTGTGCCCTAGAGCCTGTGTGCTGCAACTACTGAGCCCACGAGCTGCAACTACTGAAGCCCATGCACCTGGAGCCCGTGTTCCACAACGAAAGAAGCTACCGCAATGAGAAGCCTGCACACCTCAACGAAGAGTGGCCCCTGCTCGCCGCAACTAAAGAAAGTCTGCATGCAGCAGCAAAGACCCAACACAGCCTAAAAATAAAAATAAAAAATTAAAAGATAATCATCAAAAAAAAAAAAGATAATCATCAAATCACAGGAGAAAAGAAAGGAACAAAAAAACCTGCAAAAACAAAACCCAAACAATTAACAAAATGGCAATAAGAACATACATATCAATAATTACTCTAAATGTAAATGAACTAAATGCTTCAATCAAAACACATTTTTTATACTTTTATCTCACCATCTAACAAATTTTATAAAAAATCATGACAAGAATTTTTACCATAATCAACACAATATATTTTCTATAATATTTTAAGTGACTAGCCAAAAGGACACAATTTTACATGCACTAAGTATCACTGCAATAGATCTCACTAATCCTATATTCATTTAATTTCTGGATTCAGGAGTTAGGTCTTATAATCACAAATACGAGTTTATATCAAAGAAGCCACAAGCTATCTCTTATACAAGAGCCTTGACACTTGAAGATAGTCTATGGCTTTTATCTCAAGATGGGGGGTGGATATATGCATTACCTCTCCTTCCTCTCAGAATATTATTGAATGCAGAGGGAATATAAGTGTAACTCCACTGAGTCAAAGGCAATCAGAGTAGGTGCCATAAGTGAACCAGAACCATCAAGGAACTTTTGGAAAATGTTGAGCAGATAGTGAGATTGAAGGTGAAATCCATGAACAGAGAAGTCCCAAAACATAAGCTGGTCGAAAAAGGAGATAGCACTGTTATTAAAGGGTAGTGATGTGGAATAAACTCTAACCCAGATCTATGATGACACAACCTAAATCGTCAAAAGGTTAACTCGATTTTTTTTTTATAAAAAGAAAGGTGAATATATGATCCAATTTTTTAAAAAATATTTATTTATTTATTTATGGCTGTGTAGCGTCTTCGTTTCTGTGCGTGGGCTTTCTCTAGTTGCGACGAGCGGGGGCCACTCTTCATCGCGGTGTGTGGGCCTCTCACTGTCGCGGCCTCTCGTTGCGGAGCACAAGCTCCAGATGCACAGGCTCAGTAGTTGTGGCTCATGGGCCTAGTTGCTCCACGGCATATGGGATCTTCCCAGACCAGGGTTTGAACCCGTGTCCCCTGCATTGGCAGGCAGATTCTCAACCACTGAGCCACCAGGGAAGCCCTAACTTGATTTCTGAAAGGGGATGCAGATGGGTTTTATTTTCTCCTCAGCCCTACTGTGATTCTAAAAGTTTGGCAATATCTACATGTGGGAAATGCCCTTGATTGTTTCTTTTCTTCCTCTGGACTAGTTTCAGCCTTTTTCATAGCGTTTGTGTTTCTCTGACACTTTCACTCTCTGAAATCAGAAAGTGATCATGTCCTAACTTGATTTAACTCATTACAGAGGTGTTTCCAGGCCTGTGCCAACCATGTCTCTCCAAGATCTGCTTTTTCTGGTTCACAAAGAAAAATCTGACTCCTAAAAATGATAGTGCAGACAAGAAAATAGTGAGTCAGGGTGACTCATTATATTTCAGTTTTAAAACAGGAAAACTGCCTCCTTTTTTTCCCCCTTGTCTCCTCTCCTTTCTGAATTATGCAGGATGGTATTTTGAGACAAAGCTTCTTTAATCAGGAATAGGAACTTTATTTTAATTTCTTAATTTTTTTGGTAACATTGTGGAGATTTTTCACTTTGAGGTGGTTGAGCATGTGTTGGGTAAGGACTGTAGCTTAGAACTCCACTCCCTAAATTAGGGAACTTCAAGTCTCTGTCAGCTCCTGAAAGATAGGGATCTTTCCCCCTAGAGAATCCCTATGGTGAAGCACCTGAGTGGAGGGAATGGTGACATTAACTTTTTTTTTTTTTAACATCTTTATTGGGGTATAATTGCTTTACAATGGTGTGTTAGTTTCTTCTTTATAACAAAGTGAATCAGTTATACATATACATATGTTCCCATATCTCTTCCCTCTTGCGTCTCCCTCCCTCCCACCCTCCCTATCCCACCCCTCCAGGCTGTCACAAAGCACCGAGCCAATATCCCTGTGCCATGCGGCTGCTTCCCACTAGCTATCTACCTTACTACATTTGTTAGTGTGTATATGTCCATGACTCTCTCTCGCCCTGTCACAGCTCACCCTCCCCCCTCCCTATAATCTCAAGTCCATTCTCTAGGAGGTCTGTGTCTTTATTCCTGCCTTACCCCTAGGTTCTTCATGACATTTTTTTTCCCCTTAAATTCCATATATATGTGTTAGCATACGGTATTTTCTTTTTCTTTCTGACTTACTTCACTCTGTATGACAGACTCTAGGTCTATCCACCTCATTACAAATACCTCAATATCGTTTCTTTTTATGGCTGAGTAATATTCCATTGTATATATGTGCCACATCTTCTTTATCCATTCATCCGATGATGGGCACTTAGGTTGTTTCCATCTCCGGGCTATTGTAAATAGAGCTGCAATGAACATTTTGGTACATGACTCTTTTTGAATTTCGGTTTTCTCAGGGTATATGCCCAGTAGTGGGATTGCTGGGTCATATGGTAGTTCTATTTGTAGTTTTTTAAGGAACCTCCATACTGTTCTCCATAGTGGCTGAACCAATTCACATTCCCACCAGCAGTGCAAGAGGGTTCCCTTTTCTCCACACCCTCTCCAGCATTTATTGTTTCTAGATTTTTTTGATGATGGCCATTCTGACTGGTGTGAGATGATATCTCATTGTAGTTTTGATTTGCATTTCTCTAATGATTAATGATGTTGAGCATTCTTTCATGTGTTTGTTGGCAGTCTGTATATCTTCTTTGGAGAAATGTCTATATAGGTCTTCTGCCCATTTTTGGATTGGGTTGTTTGTTTTTTTGTTATTGAGCTGCATGAGCTGCTTAAAATTTTGGAGATTAATCCTTTGTCGGTTGCTTCATTTGCAAATATTTTCTCCCATTCTGAGGGTTCTCTTTTGGTCTTGTTTATGGTTTCCTTTGCTGTGCAAAAGCTTTGAAGTTTCACTAGGTCCCATTTGTTTATTTTTGTTTTTATTTCCATTACTCTAGGAGGTGGGTCAGAAAGGCTCTTGCTGTGATTTATGTCATAGAGTGTTGTGCCTATATTTTCCTCTAAGAGTTTGATAGTTTCTGGCCTTACATTTAGGTCTTTAATCCATTTTGAGCTTATTTTTGTGTATGGTGTTAGGGAGTGATCTAATCTCATACTTTTACATGTACCTGTCCTGTTTTCCCAGCACCACTTATTGAAGAGGCTGTCCTTTCTCCACTGTACATTCCTGCCACCTTTATCAAAGATAAGGTGTCCATATGTGCATGGGTTTATCTCTGGGCTTTCTATCCTGTTCCATTGATCTATCTTTCTGTTTTTGTGCCAGTACCATACTGTCTTGATTACTGTAGCTTTGTAGTATAGTCTGAAGTCAGGGAGCCTGATTCCTCCAGTTCCTTTTTTCGTTCTCAAGATTGCTTTGGCTATTCGGGGTCTTTTGTGTTTCCATACAAATTGCAAAATTTTTTGTTCTAGTTCTGTGAAAAATGCCAGTGGTAGTTTGATAGGGATGACATTAACTTTTGACTGAGACAGAGAAGCACAGGTGTGTGTGTGTGTGTGTGTGTGTGTGTGTGTGTGTGTTTTAAAGTTTGCTATATCCTGACCAAGGAGAACCAACAAGGTTCTTAGCTGAGATTAATATGATCCCAAAGGCCCTTTTGCCAAAAAAGTTTCTTGGTATGTTAGGGGCTGCCAGAAGGTGACGAGACTGGGAATATGGGCTGTAGCTTCTGCCTCTACATCCAGCTCCACTGACTGCAAACTTTAAGTAAAGCAGGGCTTGCAGGAATAGCAGGATTCTGAGTTCACCTTTGTCACCACTGAATAAAATCTACAGCCTGTCCAAAGTATAGTGCTGATGGGGCTAAGAGTCTCATCCCAAAGGTACCAGTGACTCAAACTTAGCCTCATGGTCACATGCTACAAATACATGCTAAGATGTCAGAGGGTTTGGTTTAGTGTAACCCATCACTACTGCTGGATTGAAGGGAGAGTGACACAATGGAAGGTGTGAGTCACAGAATTAGAAGACTAGGACTTACTAACTGTGGGTTTGGGGCCTCAAGTTCTTTATAAGACTGGTTTAAACAGTGACTAATATTTAAATTCTCTGTATCTCAAATCTAAACCCATGGGTTTCCCAGACAGTGGGAATGTAATATCTTTATTCACTTACTTAACAAATATCGATTGCACGCCTGCTAGGTGCCAGACAATGTATCAGGCTCTGGGGCTTTGGCAATGAAAATATGGTCTCGGCCCTCATTGATTTTTACAGTCCCATGGCACCAAGAGACATGAATCAAATTTATCACCAAAACAAATGTGAAAATTGCAACTGTGACAAGAAGAGGAGTTACATGGTACTGAGGGACCCTTTAATGGGGGTGGGGTGGAATGACAGCCAGGAAAGTCAGGGAATACTTTCCTGAGGAAATGGCACTTGAGCTGAGACCCAAAGAATAATTCGATGTTAACTGGGCAAAAATAGGATTTTAACGGGTTCTAGAGAGAAGGAATAGTACGTGCAAAGGCCTGTTGTAGGAAGAGCGCAAAGAACATTTGAGAAATAGAAAGCCAGTATGGCTGGAGTAGAGAAAACGAGGAGCATGGTACGAGATCAAGGTGTAAAGGAAGGTACTCACCAGACTCACCAGTGAGAGTCTGAGAGTCTCACTCTCAGAGAGTCGGAGAGTCTCACTCACCAGTGAGAGGCCCACACACTGCAATGAGAGGCCCATGCACCGCAACGAACAGTAGTCTCTGCTCACCGCAACTAGAGAAAGCCTGTGCGCAGCAACAAAGACCCAACACAGCCAAAAATAAATAAATTTATTAAAAAAAAAAAAAAAAAAGACTGGTTAGAGTTTGAGTCTCCAAAGGTGAAAGGGAAGTGTGGTCAAAGAGAAAGGAGATATACCAGGAAGATGTGGTATTACTGAAGCAAGAGAATAAACTCTCAAAGATTTAAGAAAGAGGCTAAAACTCTCAAAGGTTGCTCAGAGTCAAGTAGGATAAGGACTGAAAATGTCCATTAGATTTAATGACATGGAATCACTGACCTCAGAAACTCCATTTTAGTGACATGATAGAGCTGAAAATAAAATAGAAAATAGTAGAGTTTGAAGGGACTGGCTGAGTAAAATAGAAAATAGTAGAGGAGTCTGAAAGGTTGAAAGGAATGCAAACTTCTGAACTTGTAATTTTGGAGCATGAAAGAGTGAGACTTGACTGGAGAAACAGCATAGGACTGCTGGGTAGTTTAGAGGGCTCGTTTGAGATTGGAGTCTGTAAATTTATAGTTAAAATCTGACTAACTGTGAGGCTTCCCCCCAACTAGCCCTCAGCTACTTGAATGCCAGCAGATAACTGGTTTATCCAAGGTTGGCATGCAAAGATAAAAGAACCAGAGAGTTTGATCTATTGAAAAGGGTGTTACCAAAATGATGTACCTCTGCTACCTAAGTTAGATAGATAGAGGTAGATAGCAGAGGAAGAGAAGAAAGGAAAAATCGTACATCGATTTGGAATGATTTGGAAAAATCATACATTAGTGTAGGGGTGTGTGCATCCTGATAAGATCAAAGAAACGTTGAAGTAGAAGTAGCTGAACAAGCAACACAGGAGAGGAGGCTGTAGTCAGAGTGGGGTATTTGAATTAGTGATTCTGGAGGTGGCACAGCTACGGTTGATGATCAGATCCAGGATCCAAGGGAGTTTGTGGCTGAAGAAGGGCGGAGGTCACTAGAGATTAGAGGCCTTGGGTTTGACTCCATCAAATCTCTTTCACTTGCAATTGATGGAAAACCTAAATCAAACTGGGATTGGGAAAGGGGAATACAGAAGTTTTTGTTAAGAAGCAACATTGTAAAAATGACTATACTACCCAAAGAAATCTACAGATTCAATGCAATCCCTATCAAACTACCAATGGCATTTTTGGTAGTTTGAACTACTACAGAACTAGAACAAAAATTTCACAATTTGTATGGAAACACAAAAGACCCCGAATAGCAAAGCAATCTTGAGAAGGAAAAACAGAGCAGAGGAATCAGGCTCCCTGACTTCAGACTATACTACAGAGCTACAGTAATCAAGACAGTATGGTACTGACACAAAAACAGAAATATAGATCAATGGAACAGAACAGAAAGCCCAGAGATAAACCCACACACATATGGTCACCTTATTTTTGATAAAGGAGGCAAGAATATACAATGGAGAAAAGACAGCCTCTTCAGTAAGTGGTGCTGGGAAAACTGGACAGCTACAAGTAAAAGAATGAAATTAGAACACTTCCTAACACTGTACACAAAAATAGACTCAAAACAGATTAAAGACCTAAATGTAAGGCCAGACACTATAAAACTCTTAGAGGAAAACATAGGCAGAACACTCTATGACATAAATCACAGCAAGATCCTATTTGACCCACCTCCTAGAGAAATGGAAATAAAAACAATAATAAACAAATGGAACCTAATGAAACTTAGAAGCTTTTGCACAGCAAAGGAAACCATAAACAAGACAAAAAGCCCTCAGAATGGGAGAAAATATTTGCAAACAAATCAATGGACAAAGGATTAATCTCCGACATACACAAGCAGCTCATGCAGCTCAATATGAAAAAGACAAACAACCCAATCCAAAAATGGGCAGAAGACCTAAATAGACATTTCTCCAAAGAAGATATACAGATTGCCAACAAACACGTGAAAGGATGCTCAACATCACTAATCATTAGAGAAATGCAAATCAAAACTACAGTGAGGTATCGCCTCACACTAGTCAGAATGGCTATCATCAAAAATCTACAAACAATAAATGCTGGAGAGGGTGTGGAGAAAAGGGAACCCTCCTGCACTGTTGGTGGGAATGTAAATTGATACAGCCACTATGGAGAACAGTATGGAAGTTCCTTAAAAAACTAAACACTAGGGCTTCCCTGGTGGCACAGTGGTTGAGAGTCCACCTGCCGGTGCAGGGGACACGGGTTCATGCCCCGGTCCGGGAGGATCCCACATGCAGCGGAGCGGCTGGGCCCGTGAGCCATGGCCGCTGAGCCTGCGCGTCTGGAGCCTGTGCTCCGCAACAGGAGAGGCCACAACAGTGAGAAGCCCGCGTATCGCAAAAAAAATAAAAACAGAACTGCCATACGACCCAGCAATCCCACTACTGGGCATATACCCTGAGAAAACCATAATTCAAAAAGAGTCATGTACCACAATATTTGCAGCACTGTTTACAATAGCCAGGACATGGAAGCAACCTAAGTGTCCATCGACAGATGAATGGATAAAGAAGATGTGGCACATACATTAATGGAATATTACTCAGCCATAAAAAGGAAACGAAATTGAGTTATTTGTAGTGAGGTGGATGGACCTAGAGTCTGTCGTACAGAGTGAAGTAAGTCAGAAAGAGAAAAACTAATACCGTATGCTAACACATATATATGGAATCCAAAAAAAAAAGGTTCTGAAGAACCTAGGGGCAGGACAGGAATAAAGATGCAGACATAGAGAATGAACTTGACACGGGGAGGGGAAAGGGTAAGCTGGGACGAAGTGAGAGAATAGCGTTGATCTATATACATTACCAAATGTAAAATAGATAGCTAGTGGGAAGCAGCTGCATCTCACAGGGAGATCAGCTTGGTGCTTTGTGACCACCTAGAGGGGTGGGATAGGGAGGGTGGGAAGGAGACACAAGAGGGAGGGGATATGGGGATATATGTATATGTATAGCTGACTCACTGTTATACAGATGAAACTAAGACACCATTGTAAAGCAATTATACTTCAATAAGGATGTTTAAAAAAAAAGGAAAAAAAAGGTGAAGAGGTAGTTTAGCTTCAGGCAGAGCTCGTAGGATGTGATCAGGATCTGACTCTCCATCTTTCAGCTCTGTTGTCCTCTATAGGGAGATCTCAGGCAAGCTCTGCTCTAGGGGGAGCAAAACGGCTGCCAGTAACTCCAGGCTTTCATCCTCAGCAGTCTAAGGTGAGCAGAGAAGAATAAGTGTCTCCTCCCTAACTATTTAAGTCAGAGTCCTGGGCCTCATTCTTAGTGGTTCAAATTTGGGTCACATTTCCATCTCCAAACCAATCACTGTCATCACAGGCACTCAGTGCTGTGATTGGCCAGACCTGAGTCTCATTTCCACTTGGAAGATGGTTCATCAGAGGAAAAATGGGGTGTTCTTACCAGAAGAAGAATCAATGTATCCTGGCCAGTAAAAACAGATGTCTTACTTCTTCTACAGTGTTGAGCAGGTTGTTCATGAGGTCATTCATGTTGGGAGCAGAGCTTGGGGTAGACAGGAATCCCATTAAGCCAGAATCTTTGAAAGAGGAGGCATGGCCTGGCGTCAGTGACTACAGGTGTAAAACAGAACTCGGAGTGTTTGTACAGTGCCTCTTGATAACTCTTCAGACTTGAAAGATCCTTGAGGGCAAAGGATTTTGTATCCCTGGTACCAAGTAGTGAGCCTGATACTCAAAAAATGCTTGTAAATGATGGACGGATGGTAGATGAATGGATGATGAACGAACAAATGAATCACTGAGTTTGAAAATACCTTAGGAATAGGCTTACAGTATTTGACAAAGTTTTGAACACAAAAATGCATTTTGAAAATGTATCTCTTCAATTATGTCAGAAATGGAGCATTGTGAAAATAGCATGGACTCTCAAGTCACACAAACCAAGATTTGAATTCTGGCTCTGGGTGACCTCGTGCAAATGATTTAGCCACCCTAAGTCTGTTTCCTCATCTATAAAATTGGGCAATGTTAGGGTGCCACCCTGAGGGGGGAGTAGCCAATGAAACAATTTCCCAAGAAGATCCGTGGGTGGCATTCATTATTTTGAGAGCTTATTATAAATGAGGCGTAGCTCTCAGCCTGACAGAATAAAAAACGTCATCAGCACTCGGAGAGGGAAGTCATTTCCCAGACAGAGGCCTACATTAACTAAATTAGAAAGGCAGAGAAATCAGAATGCCAATGTATTAACTTACCATGAGAAATTATTTGGAGTATTCGCGTAACTAGCACGTTTTCTTCCTGCGCTCAGCTCTATTGGGAGGTAAAGTCACAACTAGAAGATTGCTTGTGCTCAGGCAAGGGAACTTGGGGTGGCCCCTGCATGTAGCGATGGGCCAGCCATTGGGAAACCCTAGAAAGTTAGTTCTTGGATGGTCACTGACAAGGTTTATCTCTGTCTCCTAGGATGAGTTTGTATATCTTTGCTTTGTTCATTATATATTTATGTCTTGGAGGGCATCTTCTTTCCTTCACTTGTAATGTCTTGGGAAAAGGCTCACCTCAGCCCCTAAAATACCAACAAGAGAGAAGAACACTTTTCCCAGCAGTGCAGCCTGCGTCAGCAGCGAGGGTCTCCCTGGCCCTCAGGATCTGGGTCAGATGGCTTAACCACCCAAGTCCACAGCCTGGGACATTCCCAAGCCCATCCCAGATTTCAGCAAGTCCCTGGGAGACTGGTGTTCTTGTGGTCTCCTCTCCTGCTTGCTCACGATCTCTGCCCAGAGTTACGTTAATCCAGACATGAATCACAGATTATTCACCAGCTTCCACCAAATTAAAAAAATAAAAAATCCTACTTACACAAAACATTCATGAGTAGACTTTTCTAAAGAACCAAGGACGTAGGGTGAGGTCTCAGGAAGGATTCATATACACACATGAGACAGCAAGCTGTTTAGAGCCCTATTGGACCTTCCTATTCTTCTAAAGTTCCTCTGACCACACTGACACGGGGGTTCCTGTTCTCACCAGCAGACCCGAGTCTCACTTCCCCATGCCTCTTTTCTGCCTCCCCTGTTCCCCACCCCAATGGAAAGTCAAAACAAACGCTCCACCTCTCTCCCTGTCTGCTCGACCCCGACACAGGCACGGCAGCCCTGGCAAGCAGGAACCTAAAGTCATACAAGGGAGACTCAAGTCAGAAGAAGGTCCTCTCTGCAGGAGTGTGTACTTAGAGGAAGCAAGCCAGCCAGGGAAACCGGTCTCCACCTAGTCCAAGGCAGTGAGCCCGTGAGACAGAAGAACAACTGCAAAGAAACAGAAAGGGTCCTGGGGACTTTATTCAGCAGCAAATGATCCTGGCTGTTCTTGTGGGATCTACCCCCTGCAAGAGTCCAATTTTAGCATCTGCAGGGACACACAGGGCTGGCAGGACCTCCCCCTCTCTCCCTTGGCGCTGGGGTTTAAGGACAAAGCCTCCAGGCTGGGACCCACGCTGGCTTGGGTCCTGTGCTGGCTCCTGGCCCTTTAATTCAGGTGCTCAAAGAAGGACTTTTCTCCAAGAGGCCTTTGTCTTGGAGGAAGGGCTGAGCCTAGCTGCTCCTGAGGGTCTTGTTTGGGGTTTTTGTTTGTTTTTTGTTGCTGTTGTTGTTTAATTGTGGTAAGAACACTTAACATGAGAGCTTCCCTCTTAACAAATTTTTAAGTGTATATAGTGTTACTGACTGTAAATACAATGTTGTACGGCAGATCTCTGGAGCTTCTTCATTTAGCTTGGCTGAAACTTTATGCTACTTGACTAGTAATTCCCCATTTCTCCCTCCCTCCGCCCCCAATCCCTGGCAACCACCATTCCACTCTATGAATCTGACAATTTTAGATACCTCATATGGGAAATCATGTAGCATTTGTCTTTCTACAACAGGTTTATTTCACTTAGCATAATGTCCTCAAGGTTGATCCATGCTGACACAAATCTCAGGATTTCCTTCTCTTTAAAGGCTGAATAACATTCATTTGTATTTATATACCACATGTTCTTTTTCCGTTCATCCATCAGTGGACATTTAGGTTGCTTCCACATCTTGGCTACTGTGAATAGTGCTGCAACGAACACAGGAGTACTAATCTCTCTTCAAGAACCTAAAAATAGGACTTCCCTGGTGGTGCAGTGGTTAAGAATCCACCTGCCAATGCAGGGGACATGGGTTCGAGCCCTGGTCCGGGAAGATCCCACATGCCGTGGAGCAACTAAGCCCGTGCACCACAACTACTGAGCCTGCACTCTAGAGCCCGTGAGCCACAACTACTGAGCCCACAAGCCACAACTACTGAGCCTGCGTGCCACAACTACTGAAGCCTACGCACCTAGAGCCCATGCTCTGCAACAAGGGAAGCCACCTCAATGACAAGCCCGTGCACCGCAACGAAGAGTAGCCCCCACTCGCCACAACTAGAGAAAGCCCATGCGCAGCAACAAAGACCCAATGCAGCCAAAAATTTATATATTTTAAGAAAAAACCTAAAAATAAACAAGTGGGACTACATCAAACTAAAAAGCTTCTGCACTGCAAAATAAAAAAAATCAACAGTGAAAAGGCAACCTACAGAATGGGAGAAAATATGACACATCATATCTCTGACAGGGAGTTAATCTCCAACATATATAAGAATTCCTACAATTCAGTTGTAAAACAAACATGGGCTAAGGACTTGGATAGACATTTCTCCAAAGAAGATATACAAATGGCCAAGAAGCGTATGAAAAGATAAGCTAATCATCAGGGAAATGCAAATCAAAACCACACTGAGGTATCACCCCACACCTGTCAAGATGGCTATTTATCAGAATAGGTAAGTGTTGGTGAGGATGTGAGACATTGGAACCCTTGTGCACTGGTGCTGTGAAAGGAAAATGGGCAGCTTCTATGGAAAACAACGAAGTTTCCTCAAAAAAATAAAAGCAGCACTATGATCTAGCAATCCCACTGCGGGGTCTGTATCCAAAAGAATTGAAATCAGCACCTCAAAGAGATACTAGGACTCCTGAGTTTTTCAAATTTCTCTCAAAGTCTCTGCTACCCAGCTCCCCACAGCACATAGGTCCCTGTCACTTTTAAACCCCAAAATAAAACCTCACCGCCGCTCCCCCCCACCCCCACCGCCGCCGCCAACACGCAGATCCCAGGCACCTCACGGCTTGCCCCAAACTGCCTTCCAGGTACAGAATTTTGCCCCTTGCCTTGAGGGGGCCAAGTCCCAGGGGAAGGTGCCCAGCGACCTGCGGGAGGTCCAGGCACGCCCGGCCGTGCGGAAATCGGCCCTTCAAGCGGCCGCGCTGCCCGGAGCAGCGTGACGCGGGGACGCAGCCGGACTCCAGACTCACCGCGCGCTCCCCCGCGCCTCGCTTCCCTGGGCCGCCGCCAGTCCGGCTCCGCCGCCGGGGGCGGAGCATGGCCCTTTTTGGTCCGGGTAGGCGTGGCCGTGGTCCCAGAGGCCCTGGGCCGCCCCGCTGGCTGCTGTCATTTGCGCCCTGCGCCTGGCTCAGCTCGGCTCGCAGGTTTCCCCGCGCGCACCCTGGCTGCGCGCCCGCCCTCCCGGGAGCAGCTGCGGCAGCAGCAGCAGCAGCAGCAGCGGGCAAGCCCCTCCCTCCATCCCCCATCGGAGAGACGACATGGGCCCGGGGACCACCTGCCCGTGCAGGGGCCCCCTGTCTCGCCCCCAGGTGTCGACCTGGATCGAGCCCGTGGTGGCCTCCACCCAGATGGCCGCCTCCCTCTACGACGCGGGGCTGCTCCTCGTGGTGAAGGCGTCCTTCGGAGTCGAGGCCTTGTCCAACCACAGCGCTAGCCCGTCGCCCCCGGGGGCTCTAGAGAACCAACAGCAGAGAGCCATCTCCAACTTCTACATCATCTACAACCTTGTGATAGGCCTGACACCCCTGCTGTCGGCCTATGGGCTGGGCTGGCTCAGCGACCGTTACCACCGCAAGATCTCCATCTGCATGTCTCTGCTGGGCTTCATGCTCGCCCGCCTCGCGCTGCTGCTCAAGGTGCTGCTGGACTGGCCCGTGGAGATGCTCTACGGGGCGGCAGCGCTGAACGGGCTGTGCGGTGGCTTCTCGGCGTTCTGGTCGGGGGTCATGGCCCTGGGATCCCTCGGCTCCTCGGAGGGCCGCCGCTCCCTGCGCCTCATCGTGATCGACTTGATCCTGGGCTTGGCGGGATTCTGCGGGAGCATGATCTCTGGGCACCTCTTCAAGCAGATAGTCGGGCACTCCAGCCAGGGCCTGGTGCTGACCGCCTTCAGCGTGAGTTGTGCCACCTGCGCCCTTTTCTACAGTCTCTTGGTGCTGAAGGTCCCTGAGTCCACGGCCAAGCCCAGCAAGGCTGTGGATACGGTGTCTGGCACAGTCTGCACCGATAACACCCTGGATCCTGATCCGACAGACAAGCAGTGTGTGATGAGGCACCCTTTGTCTCCTGCAAAAGCGAAGCCCAAGAAAACCATTATTGCTCTGCTCTTTGTGGGTGCTATCACATATGACCTGGCAGTGGTGGGCACAGTGGACATGATGCCCCTTTTTCTGCTGAGGGAGCCTCTGAGTTGGAACCAAGTGCAGCTGGGCTATGGTATGGCTTCAGGGTACACCATCTTCATCACCAGCTTCCTGGGCGTCCTGGTCTTCTCCCGCTACTTCCAGGACACCACCATGATCATGATTGGAATGGTCTCCTTTGCGTCTGGAGCCCTCCTCTTGGCTTTTGTGAAAGAGACATACATGTTCTACATTGGTGAGTCTGGCATTCTTGGGGAGGCATGACAAGGACACTGCGCATCCCCCGAGTCATGGGGCTGACCCCAGGGATGCTGTGGTCTAGGTGTCCCAGCTCAGCACCGGAGATTATACCTGCTATCTGGGAGACACAAGGGAGACAGGATTATGTGCACTTGAGTTTGTCGGTATTGTTACCGACAATGTGTGGCCCCTGAAATGTTATCAGAGTGGCCCAAAGCTCTAGGAAGTCAAGGGAGGGCTGGTCAGTGGTGCCTGGAGTCAGCAGAGAGCCTTCAGGATGCCCTCGAGTGGAGGAGATGGGGTTGAGTTTCTTCTCCCCAGTTTAAAAGGGATAAAACATTACGTAATCCAGCTGAAAAAGTCCTTTAATTAAAATCATTTCAATCCTTTTGGGTCAAGCACAAGCTTTTTAAAAAGAGAGAAAAATTCTCTATAAATGCCTTCCACAACCAATGTAATACATTCATTCCCTCAAGGAAGCAGAATGAAGTTCCTATCTGAGGACGAAGACAGCCCACAAGCAGAGAGCTGTGGCCCGTGCTCCCACAGACCTTTCTACAGTGGTAGAAATGTTCTGTATCTTTCTGCCTAATACACTAGCTATTAGCCACGTATGGCTAGGAAGCCCTTGAAAAGTGGCCAGTGCAACTTAACAGAATTTTTCATACTATTTCATTTAAATTAATAGTCACGTGGCTGGCTAGTGGCTAACATATTCGAACAACTCAAGATGGTTCCCAGAGACCGTCCTTTGGCAGAGGTCACACAACTCAGAAAAAGCCCTCACAACATGGCAAGATTACCTTTCGCCAGCTCCCAGTTCAACAGGCCGTGTGCAAGAGCCAGAGTCCCCCCTCCCCTTCCTTCCCTACCCCCCCCCCCCACACACACCCGCCAAGGGATAATGAACAGGGCTTGAGGGAAGGAGGGGTGTGTGGCAGGTGAGTTAGTGGCACACATTTCTAGATGCAGTCTGCCAAAGCTCCTGGGACCATCTCCCAGAGGTGACGGTGAACGGCAAGCGCAGACACCTCTCTCTCAGGAGGCAAGGAGTTCTGAGTGACATCAGCTCCACTTCCCTAGAAACAACTCTACCAATAAAGACACCCTTCACCCTCTGTCACCACTGTGCTTGGCACCTTGCAGACGGGTCTGCAGCAATGTGCTGGGAGAATCAGCCTGCCCGGGGCAGGGGGAGGAGGTGGGGGGGGGGGTCCTAGTCTGCCAGGAGAGAAACCATTTCTTCAAGGCCACATAGGATTGTGGGAGAGGGGGTAGGGGAGGCCTTTGCTCTATTCTAATTTACTCTTTGGCCAAGGCTGGGCTACAGTGAGGAGTGTTCTCCCGTGATTCCTTTCCAGCTCGGGCCGTCATGCTGTTCGCTCTCATCCCCATCACAACCATCCGATCGGCAATGTCCAAGCTCATCAAGGGCTCCTCTTATGGTGAGTGAAAGGAATTTCTCGGAGGTTCTCTCTGTGTGGACGGTTTCAGAGCCAGTCGGCTTGAGGCACAGGGTTTGGACTGGCAGAAGGCACAGGAGAGAGTTCCAGAAGCAGCCTTGAAGACACTAGAAACACACTGGTGTCCAACCAGAGTGGAGCGAGTGAGAGCAGGAGGGTGGGAAAGACTCGGAAAGTCAGCCGCTGAAAAGCCACGGTCAAAGGGAGATACTACCGTCCAGGGGCCACAGGAAGAGTCAGCTGGGTGGAGGCAAGGATCCTGCAAAATGAGCCAGGAAGACAGAGGGAGTCTGGGGAGGGGGAGGGGTCTCCTGAGAACCCCCCGGAGACTCAGCTCTCAGGGAACATGGAGGGACAGCTTAGTAACCTTGGTAACCTCGGTCCCTTCCACAGGAAAGGTGTTTGTCATCCTGCAGCTGTCCCTGGCTCTGACCGGGGTGGTGACATCCACCATGTACAACAAGATCTACCAGCTCACCATGGAGAAGTTCGTGGGCACCTGCTTTGCCCTCTCCTCCTTTCTCTCCTTCCTGGCCATCATCCCGATTGGGTAAGACAGAACCAGCGTCTGCTCTTTGGGCTGGGGCCTGGGGCTTAGGTCAAGGACTGCTGGAGCATTTCCAGCCCATTATCATAAAGTATTGTTTATTTTCGACAATTACACAATGGGTTCTGAGTAGGCTCTCTCACAGAAAAAGTTCTCCTGTTTCCCCAAACTAATAATTGGAGATTTGGAAATTCCCTCAAGTTATAAGTAGTAAACAGAGGGCCCTAACAAGCTAGCTCACTTCCTGGCGGTTTTGTAATACAACTTATTTATAGGCAACTCATATACTTCCTTGTAATCAGGGGCTGGGATTAGAAACCTTCTTGTACCACTCAGACCTCTTTTGTTTAGTCTCCTTTAGGTGAGAGTCAGCCGGCCTCACTTCCAGGTACTCTTTCTTGTCTGTACCTTCCAAGGGCTTGGCAACTTCTGTGCTCAGTGCCCTTTAAATCTCATGGCCACTGGACTGTGTGAGCTTCCCTGTAGGACGTGGGCGATTCCTTTGATCTCTCTGGGGGAATTTTCTTGTTTGCAAAACAAGAGCGCTGAAGTCTGGAAGATAACAGGCAGGAGGAAGGATAGAGAAGCAAAGGAGCGGTACTCCAGGCCCATGGGGAGAGTGCCAGCCTAGATCGTCACCAAAATGGACCACATCGAACAGTCTAGTCTTCGACCAGCCCCATCCAAGGGAAATACGGTACGAGCCACAAGTACAAGCCATATTATGTGATTTAAAATTTTCTAGTAGCCACGTTTAAAAACAATAAAATAACAGGTGAAATGATTTTAATAACATTTGATTTGGCCCAATAGATCCAAAATATCTTTGTAATCAATTTATGAAATCAATGAGTCTTTTAAAGTAAATCTTCAAAATCTGGTATTTTATACTGACAGCACACCTCAATTTGGACTCCATTTGAACACCTTTCAAGTGTTCAGTAGCCGATGTTAACTAGTGGCTACATATTAGCTCAGTTTCGGTCTGTTTAGGCCCCCTAAGGTGTGGTGATCTCACACTTGTATCAGTCCCACCAGAGGATTACTGATATCCGCAGTAAGATACAAGGGACTTGACATAGATTTGCATTTTAAAGGGACCAGTAGTAGCACACCAGAGCCCTACATATCAGTAACGGTGGTGTTATAGGCAGCAGAGTAGACCAGAATTGAAGGCAGGTTGGAAGTGGGAAGTGGATGGTGGAATTCTCACCATCGTCTTTGAATTCTCACATTGCATTGCATAGGTCCCTGCCTGCACAGAAGGCTGAGCCTCCTGAGACAGGAGCCATCAATCATGAAGGCTCTTTGCTTTATTTCATAGTTGAGAAAATAATAAGATGAGGATCAAACAGCTGAGAGAATTTGTACAAAACAGCAGACTTGATTACTAGTGCCTTCTTGGGCCAGTTCTCATTTTCTCAAGGTGTGGGACTGAGCCAGACCTGTCCTCAAGCTGCCCAGCCCTTAGGCCTTTTCATGTGCCACTGTTTTCATTAGAGTCTCAGCTGAATAGGTTGGGTTTAGCTAGAGCTGACCCACAATGCCAACTTCTCAGGAGTCCCAGCTCTCTGTCCATGTGAGTAATGGGTTAGTAGCCGTGCCGCTTGGAAGTTATCCGGTCCTGTTTGATTGGCAGTTGGTTGAAATATAGTCTCTTTGACCTAAACAAATCAACAAAAAACAACAAAAGAAAACAAGTCTGACTAGTTAATGTGTGTCATAGCTAGAGATATAAACAAATGAAAGCATTGAGAATATGCAATAATTGGTTCTTTTCTGCAGTTTCATTGCTTCATATGTGTGCTAAGGAGATACTTTCCCTTTTTTAAGAGACTTTGGGGTGCATGAAACAGGTGTGCTGCCCTTGACACCTACCCCCCAATGTACTATGTAACATGCACCTGGACCCAGCCCTACACTGTGTGCATGGAATCTTGATTAAGATATGCACGATCTTCATGATCTTATATCACAGAAGCAGGGACAGGATCTTGAACCAGTCTTAAGTAACTGAATGCTTATGTGAATTGAGGCACTTAAGTAGTTGCTAATTGTTTCCCTCTGCTGTAGACATTTAGCTGTAGCGGGACCCACGTGCAACCGAAGCCTCCTTTGCTTGCTGTACATTGGAATCACCTGGAGAGATTTAAAAACTACTGATGTCTGGCTCCTACCCGCAGAGATTTTGACTCAGTTGATCTGGGATGCAGCCTGGGCATGGGAATGTTTTAAAGCTCTCCAGTTTATTCGGATATACAGCCAAGGTTGAGAACCTCTGGTATAAAGGGAGTTTTTCTATTACCTTTCCCTTCCACGAAGTGGCAAGTAAATAAGATCCTGAAAAATTATTACAAGAGGCCAAGGCTGCACCATCAATCATTAAGCGCTATTAGCAGGAAAGACCAGAACTCTCTAACCACAGAAAGAAAAGCTACATTCCAATGACATAAAAGCCCAGGAAGACGTGTCACAGCAGGGAGTGGAGGAGGCCATGGAGGGCAGAAGGCTGGGAGGAGAGGTTCCTGGGCTGAGCTGCCAACAGCCCATCTGCAGGAAGGGTGTGCGGCCCCAGCCCTTCCTGGTACCAAAGTGAGTCAATTTCATGTCACCGTGAGAACCTGGCCTCTCCTGCTTGTTGTTCTTTACATGCGACAGGGAGATACTGAGGGAATAACTGTCTGGCTCTGCCCATCCGCAACCCACTGGCCACCCAAACCTCGTGCTTCATAGAGAAAACAGATGCCATCAGAGGAGAGTAGGCTCATTTTCTCCAAAGTAGATCTACAAGCCTACGTTCTTTTGCATCCATCCTGTTCTTCTCCTCACCACAACCTCTCTGAAAGATAATAATAGCAAACACTTAAACAGCCCTTATTATGTGTGGGGCACTACTTTAAATATTTCATATATTTTAACCTTCTCAAACAATCCTCTGAGACAATTACTATTTTATCCCCATTTTGCAGATGAAGAAACAGACTCTAAGATGTCATGTAACTTGCCTAAGATTACAGAGCTAATAAGTGGCAGAGACAGGATTTGAACCCAGGCAGTTGGTTCTCAGCCACTCCTTGACTTGCTTCTTAGAAGAGTCCCTGGGTACCTGGGTGCCACCTCTCCCCTTCTTAGAGAGCTTACTTGCACTACTTAGCTGCTCCCTCTCCTGAATTCTTCCTATCAGAAGTGACACGTGATCTACCACCCTCTCTCCTCCTTTGCTACAGTCATGTTCTCCAGTTCTGGTCTACACCTGGTCTACATTGATTCTACCTCCAACACATGCCTCCAATTCACCCTTTTCTCTTTATGCCTACTGCTGCCACCCAAGCACTTGGGGGACCAAATTCGCCTCTGAGCCGTTCTCCCCACATCCACACGTGTTCCCCTCTCATCCTCTCTCCACCAGGTGGCCAGAGCAATTTCCTTCGAGTGTACATCAGTTCACATCATCTCCTGCCCAAAGCTCTGCGCTCGGCTTTCACTGCTCTTAAGACCCCAATTTCTTACCGTGGACAACAGGTCATTCATGATGCAGCCTCCCACTCCTGCCACTAACCACCCTCCCCATTCTATGCTTCAGCCCCAGGAGCCTACCCTCGTGCTCTTTCCCCTTCCTTACCCACACATCCTTCTTAACACAACTTAGCTGTGGTCTTAAGTTGAACACCATTTTCTCAAAGAGCATTTGAGAAAAATCCCCTTCTCAATCTAACTTCGATCCTTCTAGTATATGCTCCCCAAGCTTCCTATACTCTTCCTTCATAGCGTGATAGTTGATGATTATTTAGTGATTATCATGTTTTACAACCTTGCTCACTAACTAGACCGTAGGCTCCCTGAGGGCAGGAACCACACCTGTTTGGCTCACCTCATAGCCTGTGTCCAGCAGAGAGCTTAGTGTGTACTCAAAGTATTTAATGAATGAAAAATCTGTCAGAAGGGTGTGACACCTACTAGCCAGCACTGCTGACCGTCCATATCCCAGAGCTGCCTGTTGACTGGCCATGAAGTCAGGGGTTGGCCATCACCGTATCAACGAAAATTGATCAACAGTCAATCTAAGAAAGAAATAGAAAATTTTAGTCATGCTATCCCAAGGATTATAACCCGGGAGACAGTATTTCAGAAAACTCTGAGGACTGTTCCACCTGTTAGAGGTCAAGGCACAGTTACATAAGCTGTTTTTTGAGTTTTTTAAAAATTAATTTATTTTTGGCTGCGCTGGGTCTTCGTTGCTGCGCGTGGGCTTTCTCTAATTGTGGCGAGTGGAGACTACACGGGCTTGCGGTGCACAGGCTTCTCATTGCAGTGGCTTTTGTTGGGGTGCACGGGCTTCAGTAGTTGTGGCACAGTCTCAGCAGTTGTGGCTCACGGCCTTAGTTGCTCCGCGGCTTGTGGGATCTTCCCGGACCAGGGCTTGAACCCGTGTCCCCTGCATTGGCAGGTGGATTCTTAACCACTGCGCCACCAGGGAAGCCCTACATAAGTTTTTCAGACAATGGGTTATACATCAAAGTAACATTGCCGGGCGGGGTGGGGGGGCGACGGATAAATTAAGAGTTTGGGATTAACATGTTCACACTACCATATATAAAGTAAGTAAACAAGGACGTACTTTATAGCACAGGGAACTATACTGAGTATCTTGTAATAAACTATAATGGAAAAGAATATATACATGAATCACTTTGCTGTGATCACACTCGAAACTAACAGGACATTGTAAATTAACTATACTCCAATTTTAAAAAATTTCCCAATATGGACCAGAAAACAAAACCAAAGTAACATATTGACAGTTTACATAGTCCAACAAGGTGAGCAGTGGGTTATTGTGAGCCCTTACAGGATTGAGACAGGAATGTGAACTCCTAGGGCGTCACCTTGCTGGCATCAGGAGGAAATTGCTTTTTTTTGGTGAGTAGGAATTCCTGTGTCTTCTAAGGGGATCTAGTTAGGGGATCTAGTTAGCGTATAATGCAGGCACACAGTGCACACTAAAGGGGAGGAGGTAGTTGCTCAAATGGGCAGAGAATCTTAGGTTTACAAGTTTTCTTGTCCCGCCTTTTTAATTTATCAACCACGTGGCTGTGCTGTCATGGTCCACAGTAGGGAGGGGTGAGCTGTGGAGTCAGACCTACAACCGGAGTTCATGTGGTCCTGGGCTAGCAGCCTCTAAGTCTTGGCTTCCCTCTTACCAGCTCTGTCATACCATGAGCTCTAAGTACAGTAAGTGCTCCCCCCGTGGAGAGCCCTGGGGCTCATGGAAGGTGGGGAATCAGTGTTTGGAAGTTTCCACAAAGCTTTTCCTTAGAAGGGTTTGGATTTATGTTCACACCCCATCCAGCAGCTCCAGATGTGGTCCATCCATCAGGAGGAACTGTGTGCCAGCTTAGAACCTGAGGTTCCTAGAGCTCAAAACAGTTGAGAAAACAGAGGACACCAGAGGTCGAAGGACATGCCAAAGGTCACAAAGACTTCTAAGATTTCAACTAGAGCTCCTCATTCCTATGCATTCACTTATCTCCAAATATTTCTAAACAATGTAATGATTTATGGAAGAGAGAAAAGGGCTATGGAAAGGCAAAAGAGGATGCAGCTAATTCTGCTTGGGATGAGCAAAACTTGATCTTGAGGTCCACATGGGAGTTCATCATCGGGCAGAAGTGAGATGGAAAGAGACTCCAAGAAAAGGAAAATGTAGACGCAAAGGGCTCTTGATGTTATGGGACAGGAAGGAGGCTGGAGTGAGAGAAGTTCCCTCGGGCCCTCTCCCTTCATGCAGTACAGCATTCTGCCGCCATAACCGATAGAACCCCCTAGTCTACCAGTGATAAAGAGGTGGCCAGAGACCTCCCCGCCCCGTTCCAGCTGTTCTCTCATAATTCTCTACTGTAAATTCTTACAGCATCGTGGCCTATATGCAAGCCTCGTGGTTGCAGCATGGAGACATCACAGAGAAAGGAAGGTGCTGAACTGCGGGAGCCGGAAACACCAGCGATGGCCGGGGCCCCCAAAGTCTACCCATTGCTCAAGAAACCCGAGTTCCAGCCAGAGTCAGCTTCAGAGCGACTTGCTCTGGCTCAAGGGTCCTAGTGGGTAGGGAAAAGCATTTTCCTGGTGATGGAGAAAGTTTCTCAGCTTTCAGATATCACTATCAGTCAGAGGTTAGGTTCTGCAGACAGAGTGTGAACTTTCATATGAAGGCCGCACACACAGCCATACCAGACACTGAAGCCCCTTTTCTTCCAGGAATGGAAGGGGCTTCTGTCTGGTATGAGGGCTCCAACATATGGTAACTAGTCACACCCAGGAGTCCTGTGTGAGAACTCAAAGGCACACATTTTCAAGAGCCCGAGGGGGACAGGGAAGGGATGTTTTGTAAGAACTGCCAACAGTGAACGTCAGTCAATATTTTTTAAATTAAAATAGAAACTTGAAAAAAAGGTAGCTTTCTTCCCGGAAGGCCTTGTTATCTGTGAACAACTAACTCCAGAGAAATCTGGAGCTCAGGCATTTGACTTCAGGGTAGTTTTGCTGTTACTGTTGTTTTTAAGAAGCAAATATCAAAAGGCTTTCTTCAAAGGAATATAATTGGATACTTTCAGTCAACTGATCCCGAAAGTCACCGTATTTCCCAAAGTGGGAGGTGTAAACGGAGAGGGGTGATATACTAAGAGCCATTTTATTTTGAGGTACTTATTTTTACAGCCTATTTTAATTATGTGTATAAAAGACTCACCTCCTAATAAAATCAACATTCACAGCATGCGTGTGTGAATCATTCTTTCTTTGGTCAGGTTCCCACCAGAACTCAGACATAGCATTCTCAGACTAGGGTTAAACTTAAAGCTTGCAAATGCTTAAAAGCTAGCATTTAAATCTCAGAGCATTTGGGCTCAGAGTTGTATCGCTGATCCCTTCTTTATGCCACATCTACTAAGGTCCCGGCACCGCGCTAGGTGCTGAGATGCAGCAAGAGCACGACAGCTCCTGCCCTCCCAGTGTGCTATCGAATGGGTGGAGCAGGCAGAACAGGAGGCAAAACGATGTATCCTATAGTAAACGCTAACATAAGGGAGCATATAATGCAGATACAAGAGCGCAGGGAGGGCTTCTCAGAAGAAGAAGAAGTGGCGTAAGACTGGAAAGATAAGGAGTTATCAAGGTGGGACGCTGAGGGACGTTCCAGGCAGAAAGAACACGCTGGAAGGCCTGAAGGTGAAAATATCCCCAAATATACGAAAGCAACGTGAGGGGAGAAAAGAGGGACGGAGGGAGAGGTATCCAGGGCAATGGAATCAAGAGGTGAGATTGGAACAGTGAGGAGGAACAACATCAAGACAGAGCCTTTAAAAAGTCTCTTTATACCTAGAATAGTCAAATTCATAGAGTCAGAAAGTACACTGGTATGCCAGCAGGTGGTGGGGTAGGGAGGCGGAATGGGGAGTCAGTGTTTAAAGGGGACAGAATTTCAGCTTAGGAGGGTGAAAAATTTGGGAGATGATGATGGTGAGAGCTGCACGACAATGTGAATGTACTTAGTGCCACTGAATGGTACAGTTAAATATGGGTAAAATAGTATGTTTTATATTATGTGACTTTTACCACAATAAAAAAATTTTTTTTTAAGTTTCTCTTTAGAAGTGCACATCAAAACTACAATGAGGTACCACCTCATGCCAGTCAGAATGGCCATCATTTAAAAGTCTACAAATAACACATGCTGGAGAGGGTGGGGAAACCCTCTTACACTGTTGGTGGGAATGTAAATTGGTGCAGCCATGGAAAACAGTATGGAGGTTCCTCAAAAACTAAAAATAGAGTCACCATATGATCCTGCCATCCCACTCCTGGGCATGTATCTGGAGAAAACCGTAATTCAAAAAGATATATGCACCCTAATGTTCACTGCAGCACCACCTACAATAGCCATACATGGAAACAACCTAAATGTCCATTGACAGATGAATGGATAAAGAAGATGTGATACATATATACAATGGACTACGACTCAGCCATTGAAAAGCATGAAATAATGCCATTTGCAGCAACATGGATGGCCCTAGACATTATCATACTAAGCGAAGTAAGTCAGACAGAGAAAGACAAATACCACATGATATCACTTATATGTGGAATCTAAAATGCAATACAAATCAACATCTCTATGAAACAAAAACAGGCTCACGGATATAGAGAACAGACTTGAGGTTGCCAAGGGAAAGGCGGGGGAGGGAAGGAATGGTAGTTTGGGATTAGCAGAGGCAAACTATTATATAGGATGGATAAACAACAAGGTCCTACGGCACAGTACAGCGAACTATATTCAACAGCCTGTGACAAACCATAATGGAAAAGAATATGAAAAAGAATATATATAACAGAAGAAATTAACAACACGGTAAATCAACTCCACTTCAATAAAAAGTTTTTTTAAAAGGAAAAAATAGTTTCTCTTTAGAGTAATGGCATAGGTGTTGAAAGGTTTTAAGCAGGAACATGGAATGCTTACCTCTATCTTAGAAAGAGGACTCCCGCAGCACTGAGAATGAATTGGCGGAGGAAGGAGCGGGCAAGACTTGCAGAAGGAAGACGAGCAGAGAGACCTCTGCATGAATCCAGGTGAAGGATGGTGGTGGACCGACACTGGGTAAGAAGCTATGAGGATGGAGAAAGGTTAGATGGACTTGGAGAAATATTTGCAAGCTAGAGGTCAACAGAAGTTGGTGTGGATAAGCTGCAAAGGGTGAGGTAGAGGGAGGCAAGAATGACTCAGATCTGGGGTTCAGGCAACCCCAAATCTCCTTCCTAAGGAGGCAGAGATCCTCGCTGAGACAGGCAACATCGGCAGAGAAGGTGGGACGGGGAAGATGAGTTCAAGGCCATGCTCTACCTCGCTAAACAAACTCTCACCAATATGCTCATTCCTCTGGACCACCTAGCCTCCCCAACCCTAGCCCCTGAACCGGTTCCCCAACCTAAATGAATCTGATCATTGGCTTCTCCATTCCTATCCTAAAAAAACTTGCTCTTAACATCTAGAATAATTTCCTTGTTTGTCCACATTGACCCTGCCATAAACGTGTGGGTTTTCACCTAAGCTGGGCTCTCAACACCCTAGTATTGACTCTTTTTCAACCCCACCTGTCACCAGGGCAGTAGTGTCACACCTTTTCCGCTTTCTCCAGGTCTTCTAGCAGACGTGCTAACCCATTGGTTCTCAAAGTGTGGTTCCTGGGTCAGCATCATCAGCATCCCATGGGAACCTATTAGAAATGCAAATTCTCAGGCCCTACCCAAATCAAACTCTGGGGGTGGGGCCCCAAAACTGGTGTTTTCACAAGCTCTCAGGCTTAGGAACCACTGTTCTAAGCTATGGGCCTTTTTCTCCTTACGAACTTTTGCTGAGTCCCCCTCCTCCTCTCCCTGCATCCTTAATTCTTGAGGCCCCCAAAGCCCTGCCCTTGGTTCCCTTCCCAGGTAATCTAGTCTACCAGAACTCTCTTTCCAACAATCTAGTCAACACCTCCCCCTGGGTTTCCTCAAACGTAAGTCCAAACCAAATTCTTCTCCTACCCCACCATCTAAGCCTATCCTTCACCTTCTGTTTTCCTCTTGATTGATTTCATATTTCAGTAAATGGCATCACCTCCCAGCTCCCAGGCTGGAAATCTCCAAGTAATCTCTGACCCCCTCCCCTCACCACAGAAATCCATCCCCCTTTCTATCACTTCTTTTTTATGATCTAGTCCCATCTATTCCCCAGACCTTCAGTCTGACTACAATCCTCCATCATATTATTTTCATAATCTTCTTTAAAGGAAAACAGTTTAAAAAATGATATATCTCCCTTTTAAATTTTCAACTGGCAAAGCACACAGGAAGGACTGTTATGGGAACATCCTTGATATTTAAGTTGGCCATATTTGAACAATAGGACAAGTCTTTCCATAAGTGTTATCACATAATGTGGGCCCAGCAGACCCTTAGGTGCAGACCATTATTGCTAGTCCTATCGGCAACCTTCCAGGAAAGGCATGTCTTCATTTCAAAGATCATAATACTGAATTTCAGAGAGATGTGACTTGCCCAAAGCCACATACCTAGAAAGTAGAAAAGCTGACATTTGATCCCAAATCTCTTATCCCACACCTTGCTGCCTCATTTTGTATAACTGAAGCCTTATATTAATGGTGTCTTCTATCCGTAAGCCAAGTTTAGCACCAGTTTAAGTCCATTTCCAGTGCATTGCCATCATTAGGTAAGCTTAACTGAGCATTCTGGTCTCTAATTTACAACACACTTGCACGCTCAAGTGAGCTACAGACATTTCTTCTTTCTTTACAGATTTTTTTAAAACGTAGGAATCAAAAAAAAAAAAAAATCAGGAAATGACTGGCTCTCAGAATATGACATTGTGCTTTGCTACGGGATAGAATAGGAAGAAATCCTTTATGTAATTACCTGCGCTGGCTGCCAGCCTTCCTGCCAATCACGGTTACAGATGGACATTGGGTGGTTTCTTCATGTCCTCAGATTGGTGTCACCTTGTAAGATGTAGGAGAGGGCAAACTGAGGACAAGTCCAAAAAGAAATGAAGAATAAAAACAGTTAAATTATAGGGTTTTTTCCTGTCGCTATGCATATCCTGATTCTTGCAGGCAAATGGATACCTCTTCAGAGAGAATAACAAGAGGCACGCATGTTTCCCTGTCCTAGAAAGCCGTACAAACGGAACGTGACTCAAGGTAAAGAAAGCGTCTTTTATAGGTTTATTGGTCCATTACTTTAAGTTAATTGAGGTAAAGAAACCTGTTTTAAATTTACAAGCTAACAGTTTATCAAGCAATACAAATTCTTTTGTTTACCTTGAAATGTAATACTAATCCCATAGTACACAAAGGACAGAATTTTTTATACGCAGATATATGAAAAAAAGTGGACAAAAACCTCATGCCAGCATCAAAAATGCAACAAGAACTTTTTTCTCTTTATAATCTCTGGGTTCCACAACAAAGGAAAAAAAAAAGGTGACATTCTTTTTAAAGTTTGGTAGCTTCATGAAACAAAGACTTTGATCTGGAAATAAGTTGCCTTCTCATCTAGGACACACATTCTCAAGCACATTTATTTTTTTTTCCCACAGCTTTTGATGTGGCTGAACAGCAGCATGGAGAGAAGAGCACACATTTACACGGAGGACTTGATCAATACCTCAGGGTTTTTCTTGTAAAATTTTAAATGTAAAGAATGATTTCTAAAATAATAAACAGTCCATAATTTGGACATGACCTAAGCAAAAGGCTTTTTTTTTGCTTGTTTGTTTTTCCAACAGTTAAAATACAAGTTAGAAAGTTTGCTGGCAGCTTATTTCACGGGAATATATCAGATGTACATCATGTCTGAACGCATTCCCGACACACAGACATCAAGGGAACAGGTACAAGAGTACAACGGACCAAAACCTCAGGGGTGCCCAGGAGAACGGTGCTGACTGCTAAGAACTGCTGGTTTGTTATTCGACGGGGGCCCAGCTGACACGGGCCTTGTTTTATCCCACGGAGTCACATTTTTGTTTGCAATGTACTTTCCCCTCCCCACTTCCCCACTGGGGAAAAAGCAACCCCCCTTCCCTCCTTCCAGTATCATTTGTGACTGGAGGGATGGTCTGAGACTGTGAGCCAGCCTGTCACACAGGGGAGCTGGCAGGTGTCACCTGCTCACACCTGGCCTACCGGCCACCCAGAATCACCCGGTGAGAGGGCAGCGCCGCCCAGAGAGGCGCACGTGCTGTCCCCAATCGCTGGTTTTAACAGTAAAAGCTCTCTGACAAAGGACTAAATTACGTGTGTCAGCAGCACGTTTCGTGTTTTTGGCATTTCAACCTGCGGAGAATTTCTATGTAAAGTATGCTGCTCTGAGGCCCCCACGGTATCTTTTAAGAAGCTGTTCTACAGAATCAGGGTAAACATTTAATATTGTCGTAATCTATAGAGTTCTCTGTATCTAAGTGATTTGTCGATGCTGATACCGTAATATCAAAAATGTGCCAAAAGGCACTAAATTAATCTTTCACACTTTAAAACAACAACGACAACAACAACAAAAAGGTTTTGTGGTCCCTGTGTTTCCTTACATTATCAAAAATATCATTTGGCAATAGCAATACTTAGCTTTCTCCTCCCAAAAGGCAGCCCTAATTATGAACCTCACTTTCTTGCTTGTTTCTTTAAGAGGAACAAAGACTGGCTATGTTAGGCCTCAAGTATTTAAACTGAACAACTGATTACATCTCTAAAAACTCTTTCTATCCAGAATCTAAAAAACAGTAGTTGAAGAATAAGGCATATTAGCAGGTGTTGACAACTTCTCAAAAAGTAGAGTTAGGCTTTTAACAGTCTGTGGCATTTCTAAAAGTCTGGATTTGTTGACTTTCAAGTGCTAAATACACAAAATGTTTATGAATCAGACAAATATCTTACTGGTTTGTTAATGTTATTTTTTCAAAGCACTTATTTACAGACTATCTACAGTAGTAAAAACTACCTCGATAACATTTCTTCTGCCACACAGAAGGGGTCAGACAGTCACACCCGGAGAGCATTTCAAAGACATCTGATTAAGAAAAAACAGTCACACTCCCTGTAACTGCCCCCCACCCCAAACCTTTTCTAACGTAGACAGCCCTGCGCATGCTCTGATCTGTGCAACTATGGAGAGACCAGACATCCTTAATACAGAAAGCAAAACCACCTATTGGGTGGGTTGATGAAAAATCAGGTTCCTGGTTTATTCACTCAATTAACAAACCACAAAGAGGCGAACAACTCCCAACACACCCAGCTCAATCTGTAGGTCTGGCCCGGGGGATGGCAGGTAAATTTGAGGGAAATGTCATCTGAATAGAGAAAACACAGTAAGTGAGAGGGCGTGTTCAATCTGGTGGCACATGGAGGACTTTTGAAAGGGAGAAGGTACACCCAAATTCCCAAAACAATTTTGCAGACAGGGATGGCCAAAGCAGTGTTACCCCAGCCTCAGGATGAGATGACCCAGTTTCCACAGACCTTGAAAGTAGGTGTCTGGGAAGGTGGGGGCCAGGACTGGTGTGCCGTACCCTGACAACGGGCAGACCTGTGTTGGGTCTTGGGATGGGTTAAAACTGGGCTCTACTCTGGCTGCTCTAAAGGGCCGTTTCTGCTCAGAAGACAGGCTGCTCTGGCCCTGGCTCTCCCACCACTCTCACCAGCTCAGGACACAGGGCAGAGGATGACTCTTGTGTGGCCCAACGAATGGCATCAAAACAGAGCCAGGTGCCCGTGATTTCAATGCTATCAACAGCAGGGCCAAGTCACACAACCTCTGGGTGCCTCTTGGGCTGATACCGTCCCAAGGGAAAGTCCATGTGCACACTGCCACACGGCATCGTGCCCTTCTCTAAACAGAACAGCCCATCGTCCCAACACAAATGGCAGCCTCACAGGAAACGAGCAGCAGGTGCGCATTTAATTCCCTTGTGTGGACAGCCACTGAGAAAACACATTCAAGTCAGTAACATGAAGGACACACTCTGGGTGTGGCTGAAATTTGGCATGAAGACAAACTTAGGTTACATCCACCACCATCCCCAGAGTCGTGCTGGTATTTGTTATTTCAGCTATAGAAAGGTGTGTGGTGGGTTCAATGAGCAGCACGGTGAAATAAGAGCCCGTCACATCCATCATCACACTTTTCTGAGGTCACCCAGGAATCATCGTTAAGTCTTTAAAAATGATAAAATCCAACCCCAAACCTAGCTCGAGCAGGGGCAGTGGTTCCTTGCTTTGAGCAGAGCAGCCTAGAGTCTTCTTGGAGATCCAGCATGTGGTAAGGACGAGCAGTGTCCATATCGGCTGCAAATCGCAACTGCTCTCTTCAACCTCACCTGCATCTTTAAGATCTGCTCAGTTTCTAGGAATTCTCTCTTCTGCCCTAGCCTGGATCTCTCACCCAGGTGAACTGAACCTTTCACTTCCCCGGCCCAGGGACAGCTGACAGGGATGACTTTCCACTCCACTGCCACGTGCTCAAGTCTCAACCTGTCCACGTGTGTCTGCCTGAGGTAAGACACATCCTCAAGCAAAAACCTCTTGGAAAATAAATACAAGAGAGGAGTCAGTGATCTCAGCACCCCGACTTTTGTGGAGCCAAGAAGGATGGGGTGATGAAGCCTCTACGGGGCAGTCTTTGGCACATAAGTCTCTGGGTTACACTTCTCACAGGGAATCACCTTCATGCTGATGGAGATGGAGAGGTGAATGCTTGGGACTGCTGACCCTCGGGGGCCCGAGGGAGCCGCAGGGGTGGGAAGGGCTGGAGGGCCTCCTCCGCTGCCTACTGTCCCTGGCATTCTGCGCCAGCCTCCTCACCTCATCAGATGCCAGCCAGAAGTAAGGGACAAAGGTCCCTTTTCTGTAAAGACCATTTCTCCAAGGAAGTCTGCAAGTCTCCAAGGAAGATACCCTGGTCCTCCAAGCTCTGCTGTCAATGGCACGCTGGAGGTCGGTTTGCCTTTTCCAGCTCTCTCTGGAGTCTTAAAGCACAGGCACATCACAGGGAGACCAAACAAACTGAGAAAGATAAAAGCCCAAGATGCCTGCATCCCTTCAGAACCAGTCTTCTGCCTCCAATAATGTAAGGGGATGACTGTGTACCCCAACCCCTTCCCCATATATCCTAGCAAGGAACCTGATGGTTTTTTCTTTTTTTTTTTTTTTTGGTAGGGCTGCCTTCTTGCCCATCTAACCCTTCCACAGGAATGTGCCTGGGCTTCGGCAACTAGCAGCAGACTAGAGTCTAGTCTTCCTGGAACTCCTTCCACAGTTCTTTCCAAGCTTGCATCACACTGGACAACATTTTTAAAGCATACGTTCCACCAGGCAAGACTTCACATGTTCCCAAAGGTAAGCATTCGCCTCTGGGTCAGTCTAGTGTTTTCTGCCAAATAGCCGTAGGAGGCCATCAACCCACTATCACATGCATGCCCCGATTCCACCAGCAAGCTTTCAGGCTGGACCTGGACGTTGACACCCACACCAACAGGATGGTTTAGAGGTAGAAGGAAACACTGACTCACCACTCGGGGTCTGTGGACTGTTCTCACCCTTCTGCTTCAATGAATCATCTCTAATTGTACCAAACAGAAAATTCACATCAAAGGATTTTAGAATGGCACAAATGGGGTCTAACAGTGTGCACAAGTACCAACTGATGTACAAATTATCACTTAAACCGCCACTTTTTCAAACACGGTGAAGCAGAACCAAACTGTCCTGGGCTGTCCAACGGCTGCCCCACCAGCATCACAGCCGTGGCTGCCCCAAGATCTGCAGCTAGAAGCGGAATGCAGTGACCTCAGCAGTCTGCACGTTGACCAGTATTTGCAGGTTCACTTGCAAACGCAGCAGTGTCTCAGCACAGCTGTTTTATTAAAAAAAAATAATCCTACCGCTTATTTGAGGCTCAGATTTGTAATTTTATAGAGATGAGCCACAGACGAGAGAACACAAACATGACACAGGTAGCTTTAACTTCATGAGGGGAAAAAAACAAGCTGGAGGAGAGATCCTCTTTGTCTGTCTGTTTTGTGTTGACACACTTGAAAAGGAAACCTGCTAATAGTTTGAAATGAAGACTTTAGATGCAGCCGTCCCCAGGAACGTGGCTGCAAACTGAGGAGGTTTCCGCTTAACCAGTAGCAAAGAGTTCGCTGTCACACTTGGCATCTTCAAGGCCCACCTGGATACAGACTCTTCTTCCTGACTAGGAAAGAGTAAGGTTAAAGCACTTCACGTAGAGCATTCAGACTGAGTTTACACATCTTGACTGTATCATAAGAATATGCCAGCCTCTCCCCAAAAGGATGCCCAAACATTCAGCCGACACAGCAGGAGACATTAAACTAGGAGTTTTTGGTGAGGTAAAGGCAAATTGCACAAAGCAGACATGGGAGGTGGCGCTTGGTATATGCCCGCTGACCTCAACACCTCGGAGCTACTCTGACTTCAAGACAACAGATGACCCCTAACAGGCCTAACTCTCTACCCTGATGACATTTAACAAGCAAAAGAACATCGAAGAACGTCACAGAGAAAAATGCACCTTTTTTTCATTTTACACAAAACAGTTTCCAATCTACTACATTTTAGTGTCAGAAACAAGTTCGGGGTGCACTGCCCCCTCAGCTTCCCAAGGCATCGCATAAAGGACAAGGATGCTAGCTTGCTTGCTCTAGCATGGACGCACCTAGACACTGATTAAACGGTCCTATGCGAACCGGAAACCATAACACAGGTGTCACTCATGACAGGCAGGCAGCAGGCCACACTCAGAGCTACACTGTACATTAAGGGCTTTCCACAGAGGCGCCGACACCTCCTTCTAGGCCAAGGCGAGTCGAGGCCCGTGGAGGTCGATTCCAGAGCCACTGTGCATCCACGGAAGGCAGGAGCTGCCTTCTGTCCATGCCTTCCTCACGGCCTTGCAAGGCAGGACCCGGGTTCTCCTCCACGGCAGGCAATTCTGCCGTCCCCAAAGAGGGGACTGTAACGAGATGTCAGAATGTCAGCTGAGGGCTGTCTTGTCCCTCAGTTTCAAATCCTCGTAGTGTCCCACCGAACAGGTTCCTTCACACCACGGAGGTATGCTTCTTCTGCTGAGAGATGATGACAGCCTTACAGACGCCACCAAGGAATAAATACTCACTGAAAACAACTGTCGGACAAAGGTGGGGGGGAAGGGAAAGAAATACACAAACGAGAGATGTTTCTGTGTTGTTTTCTTGGTGCTACCTCTCTAGCACTGCAGGGACATTCCGGTGTGGGCGCCATGCCCGGCATAGGTAGGAGAGTCTCTGTCCCAAGAAGGAGCTTACTTGGCCTCTTGCTTCTCCTGCAGTAGTGGGATAATCGACTCCCAAGCCATGAGGCACTGGAACGACAACACACACACACACACAGAGCATCAGCGTGGAGTTTCAGATTTCAGGGTCAGCGTCTTCATTCTGCTTTGATCTATACCCTCACACTGTCAATCCTGCTGGGTCACCTTGGTCTAACGACACCTACATGTATTACGCAGAGCTAGCAGCAAGAAGGGAGGCAACAGGTATTTGACTACATCTCCCCCTGCCCCCATCTCTAAGAAAGACTGCAGCGTCTCTATGAGCCTAAATGCACTGTCCGTAAAGTTCCTATCAGTGAGTGGAAATGTATTCACTGAAAGAAATTCCTTCCATTCCAAAAGCAGGAGAGAGGGCAGGCTGCAAACCCTAGGCCCTAGGTTCTCAGCCAGGATGAAGACACTGCTCCAGGTGTGGGTGGCGCCTGCAGGAGTATGTAAATTGTCTTGGAACGGGCCAGCCACCTGACCCAGAGGGGGCGGAAAACCCGCTCTTCTTCAGCCACCTCAGATCTCCTTGTATGGGCCACTCCCGGATCTCCCATAAAGGAAAATGGGGAGAGGGAACTCTACTTGTTGAGTTTTATCATGTCCAGACACTGTTATGTATTTTACATTCATTGTCACTAGTCCTCGGAACAACTCTAGCAAGTAGAATTATTATTTATTACACAAACACACATTTCACAGGTGGGGAAAATGAGACCCAGAGAGGTTAAAAAAAAACTTTCCCAAGACACACAGCTCATGAGCGGCAGAGCTCGTGATTCCAAAGTGGACGTTCTTTCCACTACACACGTGCCTTTCATTCCAGACCCTTCAGAAGAGCCAAGAACCTGGAAGATGCTGGCCCTCTCCTCTGAGAGCACGCTGCTCGGCAGAAATGACCTGCCCTTCGAGCAGTCTCTTGCATAAAGAGGAGAGAAGAACCACATAAGGCCTTTCTTAGGAGCAGCCCAAGGGTGAAGCAAGGCTTTGTGTTAAGTCATCTGGGGAGGAGACCTGAGGATGGGGGAGGAGAGACGCATCCCTAGATCAAGCCGGATGAAGGGAGTGGTGCAATAGCTCCTTGCTTCCTTCCTTGGTGACTCTGAGGTTGGAGAAGCAGCTGGACTCAGACCCTGCCCTACAGAAGGCAGCCCAGGGAAAAAAAAAAAAAAAAAAAAGAAGGAAGCCCAGGGAGCCTCAAGGAGCTTGCTGTCAGCAAGAGACCCAGTGTGGGGTCCGTGGCATCCTGGGTCCTGTTCTCTCCCTCGGCCATCATCTCTGATCTGGAAGGTTCTTCTATGTCAATGATGGGAACCAAGGCCACACCAGCTTGCTTTTTCTTTCTTTTCTTTTTAGCATTTTTAAAACGTATTTTATTATACAACTATTACATGGAAACATTTTCATTGTAAAAAACTTCAAAAACTACAAAGGAAGCAAAAGGTCCCCTTGACCAGAGACCCAACTAAATACCAGCTTTCTTCACAAAGTTAACCACTGGACAAACACTCAAGCTTTTTCCCACCCCAGGACCCTTAAATATGTTGCTCCCTTTGCCTGGAATACTTGCTGTCTCCGAGACTCAGGTTAAATGTTACTTCCTCAGATTGGCCTTTCCTGCCCACTCTACCTGCCCCCTTCCATCCTGATCTGAATGATGCCCCCTAGTCTTTCCTCCCAGTTTCCTGTTCTTTTCTTGTAGGGCACGTATTTCTCTGAAAAGGTGGGATTCTTGGATTAACATCTATCCTCCACTAGACAGACGGCTCCTTAATGGCAGGAGTCCTGCCACTTTGTTTACCGATGTGTACCTGGTCCCTTGTACACAGACAGTACACAAAAAGCATCGGTGAAATATAAGTAGGAGCCAAGACGAGGCCCCAAGACAGTGGCCCTGTTTGCAGTATAGCGGCAAGATGTGGATAAAGGCCCTGGGTTTGAGTCCTGGGACGCGGGCCTTGGGAACACTGGAATTAATCACCAAGAGGAGGAATGAACATCCAACTGAGTCAGCACTGGTGCAGTGGGAAGCGGGGCTAGAGTGAGCGCACGAGGGAAGGAAGCACCATTCACTGAGTATCCACCATCTGCCAGGCACATTAGAGGTTCTCGGGTATCATTTCATTATTTCTTCACCATCATTCAATGGATAAGGATCACTCCCATCTTGCAGATGAAGAAACAAAGGCGCAGAGAGGCACCCTGTCTAAGAGCACAGTCAATAGAGGAATGAGGCCTTGGCTGCACACGGAATGATGTTTCCACCTTTGGGCAGTCAGGACTGTCCCCAAAGATCCGTGGTCTCTGTCCCCCTCACTGACCGTGTGTGGTTAATTCTCAGACCTGTGGACCCGGAGAGCCAAGTCCGATCCTAGTTCAGTCATTCACAAGGTGAGTGACCTTGGGCAGAGTTTTAAAACCTTGCTGAGCTTCCATTTCTTCAGCTTTCAATTGAAAGCCCCTAAAACTCACTTCACAGTGTCATGATGGGGGTTAAATTTAAATTTAATGAGATCACATATGCAAAGCATTCGGCCCAGTGCCAATGCAGACGCACGGTGGGGGTCCCATGAGAAAGGTACTGAGGAGAGGCGTACGCCACCTTCCCCCTTCCCTGTGAAACAGCCCTTACTAAGACCTGGCAAGTAAGGGCCATTCCATGACTTTCTTCCTTAACCCTCCTCCCGATCAAGATGCGGACACACTGCCTCTGCACAGCAGCCAGAACCAGCAAAGCTTTTGAAAAAGACGGATTCTTCCAGCTTGAGATGACGACGTGTTTCTAGAATTGTGATGGGAGTAGCTGAGTTAATGCTTGTTCAGCTTGATTTTAAGTCTACAGGTTACTCGTTGAATTATCACTGGGCCATTCTTCGTCGATAACTTTAAGCTTTAAGGAATATGGGAATTCGTCAGCAGCAATGACCTAGGGTTGGACACGCTAGGAGCAAACGTTGAGGATACTCCGCTGCAGCCTGATGACAGCTGCGTGTGTGTGAGGGTGGCGGGCAGGACGCCTACCTTGAAGTCCACAGCTTAAGGGGACTCAGCAAAAAAACTGTTTTTAAAAGTTTTCTTTTGTAATCCTACATCCCTTTGTTTTAGGTACTTAAAAACAGTACTTCAAAGTCTATTTTTAAAAAACAAACAGTATTTTGATAAGGGGTCTCTAGGCTTCACCAGATGACCAAAGGGACCCACAGCACAATGAAGGGAAGAACCCCTGTGTGAAGAACCACAGAACAGCTTAAAGGAACCCCGAAGCCTCTATCAACTGGGGACATCCCTGCGCTGTAGGCCTGACTGACTGGGAAGCAGCCGCTGGAAGGGCTAAAGGGCTTGGAGGATAAAACTGCTGCTTCCATCAGCAGGGTGTGCAAGTGAAACTCCTGTGGGCACCCAGGCCCCCCCCCGCCCCACCCCCCGGCTTCCAAACCCAGCACCACATCTAGCACAGCAGGGTGAGGACACACAGGGGTTGCTAAGACTAAACACGTAAATTAAGGGAAGGAGATGGGCCCGGCAGGACCCTTCTGGACTTCTGGCAGGCCCCGACCAGAGGCTCTGGCCATTAGAAACGCTTCCTCAAGGAGAAGACTGTCATCCTGTCAGCCTGCTCATTACCTTCTCATAATACTGGATGTTCTTGTCGGCCATTCCCATGAGCAGCTGCCGGAAGTCCTGCCTCTTGCTGTTCTGCCACCTCTCCATGTCAGCTTTCAGATCAGCATTGAAACACTCCATCCGATCCTGACATTTCTCCACATTTGCTGGTACCTGGAAGGGGGATGCATACACAGGAGCTCTGTATGTGTGACGGGTACCTCATGCCCCTATGCTCACACATTTGTGAGAGGCCAGATTACTGCCTTAAAATGCCACGGCTCTTTCTCGACTCCATCTTCGCGGTAGCGGCAGCGGTATCTGCGGTTCAGTCGCCAACATGCAGCTCTTTGTCCGTGCCCAGGAGCTACACACTCTCGAGGTGACCGGCCAGGAGACGGTCGCCCAGATCAAGGCTCATGTAGCCTCATTGGAGGGCATCGCTCCAGAAGATCAAGTGCTGCTCGTGGCAGGCACGCCCCTAGAGGATGAGGCTCCCCTGGGCCAGTGTGCGGTGGAGGCTCTGAGCACTCTGGAAGTAGCCGGCCGCGTGCTTGGAGGTAAAGTCCATGGTTCCCTGGCCCGAGCTGGGAAAGTAAGAGGTCAGGCACCAAAGGTGGGCAAACAAGAGAAAAGAAGACGAAGACGGACCGGGCCAAGAGGCGTATGCAGTACAACCGGCGCTTTGTCAATGTTGTGCCTACCTCTGGCAAGAAGAAGGGCCCCAATGCCAACTCTTAAGTCCGTTGTCATCTTGGCTGGCTTTCTCTAATAAAGTCACTTAGCCCGATAAAAAAAAAAAAAAAAAAGAAAGAAAATGCCATGAACACACTCCCTCCTCTGGAGGCATTTATTTGTAGGCACAGCCTTGGGTTTCCAGATGTTAGAAAGAATTCTGAAAAGTGCTATCCTGACCCAAATTTTTAAACCCATCCAAGCCAAACAGTGACTTGTGGGGGAAACACCTGCCTGTTTACAAACAGGAAGAAGAAACGCTGTGATTCAGAGTCATATGTCTTTGGCCCCTTTTAGGACTCACCCATCCAAAAATGAAAATGTGTGCAGACTTTGCAAGTGTACAGCAGTAGCTGGTATTGCGCTGCTATTCTCCTAGGCCCCATATTGAAACTAGAAAAGAGGGTTTTCCATATAACATGAACTGTTCCATTAACCGTGACGTTTTGGTGATGCCTCTCTCCATTAACCAGAGAATGCACTGCAATAAGACTACTGGCCCACTTTATAAATCAACTGGAGACTTGTCCACACAATCCCCAGACAGCAGATAACCAAAAATAAAGAACTAAAATTGGGTAAGTCTGGGGAAATGGAAAGAAAGGTGTTTATGCATGTCAAAAACCGTGAAATACAAAGAAGAAATATACAGCAGGCTATTCCTAGTATTTCTTAAGGAAGTTTAGAAGGCTTTCTCAAAACGGAACTAGGTCCCCTGAATTTCACAACTTTCACTTTGCTTTGGTGAGTTTCATCCATCCTACACAGCTAGAAAGAAAATACCCAATATTATAAGAAGGTAATGGGAAATGATCACCCTGGTACCCAAAGCACAAAGCTGGCTTCTCTCCTAACACAGGAGCTCCACTGGACTTTGATGGTGCGTGGGAGGAGGCGGGCGGCCAACATGCCCAAAGCTGGGTCACACACCCGCCTGCCAAATGCTTTCCCAAAACAAGTGAGGCCTTGTACATTTTGTGTGCTGGGGCCTCTGATCCCAAATGTAACCATCAAGGTCAATCTCTACCAACCAGGGAAGTTTTATACCCAGACCTTATGGGCAGGAGCTGACCCAGAAACACCTCAGGCAAGGCCAAGCCTGAGGGAGCCAACGCCTTCAGGGCTTCCAAAGTGCTGAGGGCACTTAGCCGTCTGCCACCTAGACCATTTGGCCATGGCTGCAGTACACAGGAGCAGGGAAAGTGGAGCCGCCTAGGTGAGGGGATTCAAATGTGCCTGGCACAGGCACTAAACTTGGGAGAGACAAGGATGAGTCACAGAGGAAGGAATACAGTCAGTCATCCTGAGAGACTTAAAAGCAAGGAACTTTGGGGAATTCCCTGGCGTCCAGTGGTTAGGACTCGGTGCTTTCACCGCCATGGGCCCAGATTCTATCCCTGGTTGGGGAACTAAGATCCCACAAGCCGCTCAGCATGGCCGGAAAAAAAAAAAAAAAAAAATCAATAACAAGGAACCTGTTTTTTGAGGGTGGGGGTAGGGGAGCGTTCTCCAAAGCACTTAAACTTCTGGAAGAAATTTTTAAAAGGACTCGATTTTCCCTCCTGATCTAGGACTGAAGTCACTTTGCCTTCCCCTGCTGATTGACCTGTTACTGTTGGCCACCTTGAGGGAAACCAAAGTGTAAACAAGAGTGCCCTGGCTTTGCCTCTCCAGAGCCATTCCCTGACAAACATCCCAGGAACAAGCCTCAACAGGCACCCAGCGAACCAGCCTCTGGGCTGACCTCCCTTCCCTCCCCGCAGGCACAGGCCAGTTCCCTTCTTCCTCTCCTGGCCACTGCTCATTTTAGCATCTGGGGAAAAGTGCCCACGATCAACTTCCTGTTTAGTTAACTACTGCAGCAAGGAGGAAAGCAAAGCTCTGAGAGGAAAACCTCCTGGGACACGGTGAGAAGAGAGGAGCTAGGCTCTCTGATTCCAAGGAGTGCTCACCTAGCAAAGATTCCTGGGTCTGGTCTGAGCATGGAAACTCTGGACTGCATGATTGCCTGAGCCTCGATGTGGGAAGTATTTTTTAGCTTATCATTTTCCCAACACACTCCACGCTGGGTACAGAGGGAAAGTGCTTAGGTCTCAGCAGGCGAATCTCATCTCAAGTCACCCAGTCTAGTTGGGAAGAAAATGAACATGGCTGGACACTGCGGGGAGATGTTTCGAGCGCTTTCACTTCACTTGGAGCCTGTGATACGCACACTGTGAGGAGCAGCTGGAGGCTGAGGACAGCTTGGATGGGGGAGCCGGCTTCCCTGAAGAGGCGACTCTTCAAAGATGATGGAAGTGGGGCCTGTGACTCCAGAGGGATGGTACATGCAAGTGACAGAGATGAGACAACACCTGGACCCACCTCAGGAACAGCCAGCTCACAGGCCACAGAGCCCTCAAAGGCAGAGAGACAGAGAGAGCCCCAGCTGGCGGGGAGCAGATGAGAAACCTGGGGCTCTTCCTGAAGGCCAGGGGTTCTGAGGCCCATTTAACTCAGGAGTCCTTTTTGGAAAATAGAAACGCCTTGTGCTTCCTCTTACTATAGAGACAGTTCTAGAGCCAGACTTCCAGGGTGTGAATACTGCATCTACCACTTCCTAGATGGGTGACGTTGGGCCTCTCAACGCCTCAGTTTCTTTTTCTGGATGATACCCTCCACCTTATAAGGTTGGAATGAGGTTAGATGAGGCAGTACATGCATAAAACTCCTGGTACCTGGCATGTGTTAAGCGCCGAACCAATTATTTGTTAGTTCTGATCAGTATCAATACTGTAAAGCGCTGTTCACAAAAGATAATCTATCATTTGCATAACCCCTCAAGTCAAGAATATTTTACTGAACCTTATTCCATGTCACATCAAAAGGTTTCTTTTTTATTTTCCAAATATAAAATATTATAATACGACTAAACATGTTCTTTCAAACTTCATGCCACCCTTCACCCATGCTACCTCACCCCAAGATTTCACCAGAGATGAGAGATGAGTCAACACCAAACTATACTGGCCTGTGATCACCCTCAGTACCCTGGAGCCAGGGTGATGGCTGAAATACCAGAAGGGACAGATCAGACCAAACTGGTGGAGACAGAACTGACAGATTGGCAACCAACAGCACACAAGAAATAAAACATAGGAAGTCAGAGAGGAGACTGAAGTTTGGGTGGCAGTAGTCCACCATACGGCTCACGGTAAAGGACAGGTCCACAGACCAGATAAAGGAGGTAGCTGCAGCCATGGGAAGGGTGAGACCTCCCTCCACAAGAGGGGGCTGAGACAACTCAATAACAAAAACAAAGAACCCATTTTAAGATGAGTAAAGGTCTCCAACAGACATTTCTCTCAAGAAGTTATATAAATCGCCAACAAGCACATGAAAAGGTGCTCCCATCACAAATCCTGAGGGGAATGCAAACCAAAACCACCTCACGTCCATTAGGACGGCTACTGTTAACAGACCAACCAACCAGAAAATACAAGGAATGGCAAGGATGGAGAACATTGGAACCTTTGCACATGTGGAAGAGAGTATGGCAGTTCAACAAAAAATTACAGAATTACCGTATGATCCAGCAATTCCACTTCTAGGTATATACCCAAAAGACTGAAAGCAGGGCCTCAAAGAGATATCTGTACACCCACGTTCCCTGCAGCATTATTCGCAAAAGACATAAGATGGAAGCTACTGAAGTGTTCGTCCACAGATGAATGGATAAATAAAATGCGATATACACCTACAATGTAATATCATTCAGCCTTAAAGAGAAAGAAAATTCTGACACCTGCTACGACATGGATGAACCTTGAGGGCATTATGCTAAGTGAAACAATCCAGTCACAAAAAAACAAATACTACTTCATTATAACTGCCTATAAGCGATACCCAGAGTAGTCAAATTCATAGAAACAGAAAGTAGGAGAATGGTGGTTGCCAGGGACCAGAGGGAGGGGAAACAGGGCTTTGTTGTTCAATGAATATGGAGTTTCAGTTCCATAAGATGAAAGGAATTCTAGAGATTGGTTGCAACAATAATGTGAATTTACTATAACACTACTGAACTGCACAGTTAATAATGGTTAGGATGGTAAATTTTACGTTTTGTGTATTCTGCCATGATTAAAATTTTTTTTAATATATGGGGGAATAAAAGAGGGGGCTAAGGAGGGGAGAGCCAAAGGGTAGAAAAACTCATGGAAAAGCCTACATGTGTAGGCTTAATAAAGGAGTCAGCAAAAGTTACTAAGAAATATGGGCACAGAAGCAGGAAGTGAGTCAGAGACAGCAGAGCCATAGAAGCACAAGGGTGGAGGAGGTTACAAGAGGGAGGAGATGCGAGGGCTTAAAAAGAAGAGAATAAGAGAGATTGCGTGAGCTGCCTGAAGTGACCAGCTGCTGAAGTTGCCCAACTGCGGAGGAGGGCTGCTGGCAGCAGGTGCTTGGGCTTGCATTCCTCTCACTTTTGTTTCTTTCTGGATGGTGTCTTTGTGACAATCGATTCACTGACTAGTAACACCCTGCATTCCTTCCTAACTCAATGTTCTGATTTTTTGACTGAGGTACTGTTATCGAGTTATGCTACCTTGTACCTGCAGCAGGTAGAGATGGGAATAGCCGATGCTAACGGTCAGGTGTTGCTGATCACAAGATACCAAGAAGGGAAAAGAATCTCCAGACAAGACTTCAAAACACAACAATTTCTAAACAGAGGACAAGACTGCATTCTTCACATTGGTTCCCCTACCTCTCGTGAGAAGTTCCATTACAGAATATTGGTTGTGGAACGATGGGAGAAGGGTAACACGGGATGAGATTCAGCACGTGTGTGCTGGAGAGCAGGGTGGTAATGTGAATTCACTCAACATTCACTGAAAAATGTATCAATGAACTCTTTCCACGTGCCAGGCATCTCTCAGCCCTACGATATGGATCTCTACCTAAGTATCCTTCTTGGAGCTAGGCTGGAGGCATCACATTATCTGCTCCCATGAGGGCAGTAGGTTAATAAAGTCCCCAAAGATTATATAAGGCAGACATGATCCCAGTATCGGGGGAGAGGTGCCAGGACCAATGACAGAGCCAATTCAAGACGGTTGTCTTCTCGGCTATATGCCACTAAGTGAAAAGCAGGGCACAGCTTCCTAACTGGTGCTGTGTGAACAACAGCAATATTATCCCCCCAGCCCTCTGGGAAGCCAGAGTTCCAGGCTGGTCACCTCCAGTATCAAGCAACCTGCTCTTTGATCTCAGTGCGCCATACAAATATTTTCATTTTCTATGGAAGCTGTGAGATGAACAGAAGTTGAGGAAACACTGAGGCAGGGTAAAGATTGAGAAGAAGCTACTGAATTTGGCACATAGGAAGTCACTGGTGCCCTGAAAGAATGCTTTGAAAAAAAAATACATAAAAAGAAACAAGCTTCAGAGAATGGCAGCTGAGGAGGGAAAAGCGAGCGCCCAAGTGGAGAGCGGACGCAAGGAGAACAGGAGCCACGAGCTCCCCAACACCCGCTGAATGGACTAGCAGACACAGACGGAAGAGCCAGCGGCAGGCCCAGGTTCTCTGCCCAGTCCCTCTAGCATCAGCCGTGCATCTTACAAAAGCCGGAAGCCTCACCCCTCAGTGAAGCAAAGATTGCTGGGAGCCCTTGTGGTGGGGATAAAGGGCTCCCACTTTGGAACCAGACACATCCGTGGCCCAATTCCAGCTCCACCGTGTGTGAGCATTGGCGTGTAAGTCATATAACTCCCCTGAGCGCTGGTTCCTCATCTTACAGATGAGGAACCGCATTGACAGAGGCTGTTATAGGAATCCAGTAAGGGAGGTGACAGAGTCCTGCCCTTCTGTGGCCGATGAGTCTGGTTTCCTAAGCTAGGCTGAGATCACAGCCGCCGTGGACAGGACTGGGAATTATCAGGTGTGTGTCTCCTCACTTGTCGAAAGTATCTGGAAACAACAGATACCCCTGCAAAACTCTCAGGTCTGCCGAAGCGCCGTATTAACGAGTCTCCCTGTTCCTATCTGCTACTTCACAGCTGGAGTTCTTGCTCTCTGACACATCCTCCCCATTCCAGAATGTGCACCATTCTGGTGATTCTAGGAGACTCTGAAGGTCCACAGCCTTCAAGAGGCCTGTCCCACTGACCGCAGGTGCTCCTTCCTCTCCTCACCTGCTCTCACCCCGAGGAGCGGCACTTCAGCCCCTCTCGCGGTCCGCTCCGCCCGGCGCCGCACCACAACACCTCAGCTCCACGATGACGCTGCCCACTCCCAGCAGCCTCTTCACCTGGCCCGTAGCCAGTACAAGCTACCAGTGGGTCAGGGCCTGAAATACTCCCTCTCTTTCTTTCTCTTTTAACCTTGTATGAAGCATTCTCTCCTAGCATCCCTTCTTCTTTTATTTTTTGAACCAGCGACCTGTGAATATATTAGCATTTGAAAAGAGTCAAATGCAGAATAAAATGTGCAGGTTCCCCCCATGGTTTACCCTCCTATGAGTCCACAACAGACTGTGCATGCTTCCCGTCCAGTTTTAAATGCCATCCCTCAGCCCCCCTGTGTTTCTAGTAATAGCTTTGTCTCAAGCTTCTAAGGAGGGGCAAATTCTCAGATTTCCCCCAGTCTGTGGTCCTGACAGATGCAGCAGAAGGCAGCCAGCCGCCCCCCCACCCCCAGCTGAGTGCCTGTAATTTCTCCAACCTCAAAATTAAAGTGAGGAAGGCCAAGCCTGCAAAAGCAAAGCTCCATCTTCCTGAGAATAAGCCACCTCGGGGTCTGCTGAGTTTCGTCAGCCTAAAAACAAAGCAAAACTTCAAATTCTGCGACACAAACGTTTCCCCTCAGCTCTAGCGGCCTCACCGCTGCCTGCCCTCAGCACACGCCGAGAAGCTGCAGCCACGGGGCCCTCCGTCCGGCAGCTGGAGCCACGGGGCTCAGTCCTCTGGCCTCAGATGTCCACGCCAGTGTGAAATCCCGGTGAGGGACACGGAGACCCAAGAGGCCATTTCCTTCTTCTGGGTTACAGAGAAGTGACCTCCCCATGGCTTCACATAAAATCAACTTTCCCTCACTCCTCAGAGCAACATTTCAAGATTTCACCTCAAAACAGAATCAGCCCCAAGATTCCCTCAGATCTTCTGTTAACATGCCCAGACCCGGCGCCTCCCTGTGAAAACTATCTTTCAGTGGGAATCTGGAAAGTGAAGCTCAAAACATAAAACAATAAACAAAGCACAGAAAAATCTTAAGCTACTCATTTCCTACAACAGGTCTCTCCCTGCTGATGGGTGGTCAGGGAGGAAAGACGCTCAGGAGGCGTGGAGAAGCAGGGGACACTTTGGGACACAAGGAAACGATGCCCCCAACAGTGCAGTGAGAAAAAACATTTTTAATAATTAAGAAAAAAAAAAGTGGCAACAAACCCAGAAAATGAAGCTCTCATTCAGCAGTCCTACTAGAGGCAACAGGAGCTAGTTTGGAAAACAGAGGATCTACCAATGAAGCACCTGTTACTACATCAGACACTGGGCTGATTTTTCCACCTTCACAGCAATCACACGTACGCATCCCACAAAGGCTAATGAGCAAACCAGTCCAAGCTGGGGGACAGAGCTGGGATTCAAACCCAGGGCCATGTGATTCTAAGTCCTGTGCTCTGTCTACCAAACCATGGTTGACTTGGACAGGCTGCCAACTGAGCCCTCCTTTGCCCACCAAAGTAGTGGCTGCCCCAGGCCCTAAACTGGAGACACAATTTCTGCTGCCCCCACCATTGGATCCCACTCACGGGTACATGGTCGGGACAGCCCCTGTTTTGTTCAGTATCACCACTGCTAAATCAGTAGCCAAGTTCACTCTGGTGTGGCTCCCACGAGAGAGAAGGAAGACAAACTCCGCCTCCCCACGGTGTGCTGAGAGGGTATAGGTGTGTTTGGGACCTACTGGTTGGTCTCCTTGGCTAGAAAGAAACCCTTCCCCATCTCGTAAGGACTCCTGTGGCCACGACGATGAGTCGTATGGATAAGTGATGCTCCAGGGAGGTGAGAACAGCAGCAGCAGGAAGATTTCAACACTCCCTGGGAGGAGAAGGGAAGTCACCCAGGCCAGCAAGAAGGGTAGAGCACGAGGTGGGAGCTCTCCCAGGTGGAACACGTGAGCCAGAAACAGCTGTTTCCTCTGCTCTGTCTGCTCCAGAGTGGGTGTGACCTGCAGGCAGCCAGCAATCCAGGGCACAGTCAACATTTAATTCGGCCTATTACTCATAACCTTTAGCTCCTGTCTTTGGAAAGGAACTGTCCCCAGTAGGGCTGAACATTACTAAATGCCAAAACCAGCCTCTGACAAAGCTTGCATTCGGTGCTGAGCAGGTACGAATGCTGACAGAACTATTTAAGTGACATCATTTAAATACAGGACCTTCAGCTTCCAAACTAGGCTAGTGGCAGAACTTGCTGTCTATCCTTCCCTCCCTAGCCAGGAAGAGTGACTTCTATACTTATATTTAGAAGCTAAATTGTTAAGAGTGAACTTTTTAAATACAGCATTCCACGTCATCCCTTTAAGTGACACTGAGACGTGGGCTCAGCAGGCCGTGTTCCACAATATCAGAGGGACAGCTAGGAATTAGTCGGCGGGACGGGCTGCTGAAGACAGAGGGCAGCTGTGCACACAGTGCTGTAAAAGTGCTCACTCTCAGCTTCTGTGCTTTTCTCCTCCTGGGTTGGTTACAGTTTGTGGACCAGTCCACAAATCACACTTCTGAGAACACTGATCTAGACTGTTCTTCCCCAGTCTCCTCAGCCCCATTTCATAGACAGGAACTGCCTATAAATGGCAGAGCTGGAAACCTTAAATAAAAAAAATAAAAAAAAAAAACCAGGAAACAGCAGGAGAGTCAACCGCCAACGTACATTAGACATAAAAGGGAGCAAAAAGAGGAAAAGAACAGCATCAACCCCGCCCAGCTAGCACTGACCATCTTGGTCATATGGATCTAGGGACACGAATTCGCTCGTCATCCGGGGGGCATCACTGCCGGAAGCCCGGAGCAGCCCGCCCGCCCACCCCGGGCAGTTCCCCTGACCTTGGGCCGCTCTTCCTTCCTCAGAGCCACAGCTTCCAGTTTGGCTTCGTACTCGGCTTGCACTTGGTCCCTTTTCTTCAGCACGCTCTGTGGGAGGGAGAAAGGGCAGCGTGAACACAGCTGTTGCTTCTGTACCCCGTTCCTCCTTGAATCATGGCCCCAGCCAGCCAAGTGCTCCTAGGACGGTCTGGCTGCAGCATGACACAGGCTCTGGAGGCAGCAGGGGTGGAGGAGGGAGAGAGGGAGAACCGTGCTCAGAGACGGAGCTTTCTAGCACGGTAACTCAGCCTGACGCTGAAAGCGACAGAGGCCTGGGAAAGGGCGAGGTAGGGGGAGCGGTGCCCACCAGCAGGCATGCGCACAGGGAGAACTCAGCTGTGCCAAGACGTGGAGCCTCGCAGGTGACAAGGCGGGACGTTCTCTGAACCGTTAATGAGAAAGTCTAAGTCACGAGAGTTCTTGTCTCTTTAATTCACTGAGTTGACCCCTGGTGGACTGATTTGCTCATTGATCATTATTAGCCACTTATCTGTCCTCCACTCTGGGCCAGTTATGCAAAGAGCAAAGAGATACAGCTCGTATTTGAGGGGTTCCAGCTAAGGGAGAGGTTCAGACACGGCAGGAGGCTGCTCGTGCTCGAAGAGCCACGGACGAGGCCAGAAGCCCTGCAACCATGCGGCGAGCCCGCCAGAGTGAGCGGTGATGGGAGCCAGGCTGGGTGGAACAAGGCGGAGGCAAGCCAGGCACCCAGAATGCAAAATTTAAGGAGACCCTCAGTCTTGGGCCCTGTGCAGGTTCAAGGTTGGCACCTGAGCGTGTTTCCCTAAATCTGTGCCCTGGGCGCCTCCCTCGCCTCATCTGCTCCTGGCTCTGCCGCTAAGACCTCACCAGATACAACAGAAAAGGATCGGTTTCATCCCAGGGTTTCTTTTTTCTTCTTTTAGTAGAACCACAAATGACAAATGAAGAGTAATAAGAACTTTCTTTGCCACTAACTCAGAAGACACAAACTGCTGTGAGAGCTTCGAATCTCACGCTCTCTGGCAGAGCATGGAGTCCGGGCAGGAAGGAGCCATTCCTTGGCTAAAGAAGTGGACACCCTGTGTCCCTAGCACGTGCTAAAAGGTGATGAGTGACTGAATCACTGACAACGCTCTGATGCTTCTAATGGAAGGCGTCAGCATGGGGAACCTCAAGTCTCCCCTAAGTAAGTATTTACTTGGAAAAGTGTTTCACCACTAGAAGAACGTGAAGTAAAACTTGCAATAGCTTCCCTTTTCATTGCTTGTCACTCAGCATTCTCTTCGGCGCTCTGAAGTTACCTCCCCACACTCATCAGCCTCTGAGCAGGAACACTGATGGTGCTGTTCATAGCACCTTGTGTTGTGATGGAAACGTTCCATGATCTGCACTATCCAGTACAGCGGCTGCTCGTCCCACGTGCTGACTGAGCTCTTGAAATGTGGCTGGTGTGACTGAGGAACTGGATTTAAATTTTTATTAATTTTACCTGATTTGATTAAACTGAAATAACAGGACTTCCCTGGTGGTCCAGTGGTTAAGAATCTGCCTTCCAATGCAGCAGATGTGGGTTCGATCCCCGGTCGGGGAACTAAGATCCCACAGGCCGCGGGGCAACTAAGCCCACACGCCACAACTCCTGAGCCCGTGAGCCACAATGAGTGAGGCTGCATGCTGCAACTACCGAGCCCGTGTGCTCTGGAACCTGTGTGCCACAACTACAGAGCCCGCACGCTCTGGAGCCTGCATGCCACAACTAGAGAGAAGCCCGCACACCACAACTAAGACCCGACACAGCCAAAAATAAAATTAAATAAATATTTAACTGAAATAGCCACCCATGGCAAGGGGCTGCCATACTGAACAGAACAAATCAATAAAGTAAAAAAACAGAACAAAAAAACAGGGGTCCTTTCTGGATTTCACAGAGCCGAAAGCATTCTAAATCTACTGGTCTGGTATCAGCACTAGCTGCTCTCCATGGAGACACAAATATGGTTCCCTCGGGGCCAGGGGCAGGGGCACCTAGAACCCATGCCAGGGACTCCCTTCACAGGATGCCTCACATCTTACTGGGAAAAGCGCACATCCAGGCTAGGAACAGGGTTCCAGGAACTAGGGTGAGTTGTTCCAGTGACACACCCCTGTCAGTGTGGCAAGAACCTCACAACCAAAGCTAGAAATGCTCTTAAAACAATACCTTGGGACACAGCACAGCTGTGTGTGTTGTGCTCTCTGCTGTATCCCCAGCACTTGGGTAAGTGAACGAAGGAATGTTAAGGCAAGGCAGAAACAGGGTGAGGACGGCTGTGGAGGGCGGGGCAGGGGCACGCAGAGGGGAACGCAAGTATCTCCGCGCCCCTCCCCTTGTTGATTTCTGGTGTCCACTAGAATCAGAGACCCCTACAGATCTCTGTGAGAAGCTCAGATGGTAAATGTCTGCAGGGACTAGCCTCCCACCCAAAACAGCAGATTCTGCCGATAAACCTGGCCACACTAGCCTGTGGTTGAGGGGGCCTGAGCCTACGATGGAGTGAAAGGGCCAAGATACTTGTCAGCATCTGCAGAGAAGTTCCTGGGGCCTCCTGTCCCCAGTTCTGCTCCAAGTCTCTCTGTAGAGGTTGCCCAGGCCCCCAGGCAGGGAGGGATGGTGAGAGGAGCCCTGTCAGCTCCACTCAGCTAAATGCATCTCCTCTCCCTACCCCCAAAGCAGGCAAGGGGGCCCCAAGATTCAGCCACACACGCCCCCTCCCACTACTGGGACCGTGCCTTCCTTGGCCCAGAGGAGAGGTAAGGGCTCTGTCTCCTCAGCCACTGCAATCCCAGCCTCGCCTGGAGCAACCAGACACTGCCTTCTCATGAAGCCTGACTGGAGGATTTGGGCTAACATCCCTGCCTCAGTGGACAGCGGAAATAACTCCCAACAACAAAAGCTCACAACGACCCTGCGGCAGTGAAAGGATGCCACCGCCATTCTACAGGCAAAAACACTACGGCACCGTGGAGGGACCTGGTTGAGGCCACACTGCTGGCTAAGAGCACGGTGGTGACTCACCCGGGCTTCTCCTGCTGCGTTCCAGGGCAGAGCGCGGTTTCTCAGCCTGCCTGCAATCCAACCAGGCTAAAGGCTAAAGGCTAAAGGCTGGGAAACCTGTTCTGAATCAAGATAAACTGTGGAAGACTATCATCCTCGCTGGGAGCACCTTTGAACACCACGGTCGATGGTCTGTAGGGACTGGCCTCGCAGCCGAAACAGCACAGATTCTGCAGATTAACCTGGCCACACTAGCCTCTGGTTGAGGGGGCCTGAGCCTACGATGGAGTGAAAGGGCCTAGATACTGTGTCAGCATCTGCAGAGAGGCTCTTCTATCACTGAGTGACAAGCAAAAGGCATCTGTCATCTGAGCTTCTCACAGAGATCTATAGGGGTCTCTGATTCCAGTGGACACCAGAAATCAACAAGGGGAGGGGCGCGGAGATACTTGCGTTCCCCTCTGCGTGCCCCTGCCCCGCCCTCCACAGCCATCCTCACCCTGTTTCTGCCCTGCCTTAACATTCCTTCATTCACTTACCCAAGTGCTGGGGATACAGCAGAGAGCACAACACACAAAACCCCTGCCCACCTGGAGCTTACATTCTAGAGGGGAGGCAGATAACACACAAGTAAAATGTAACAATATAGCGCGTGTAAGGCAGTGCTAGGTGTCCAGGAAGAAAGATAAAATAGGAAAGGAGGATGTAAAGCACTGAGGGTTTGGGAGATGACGAATTGTACACTGGGTGGCCAGGGAGGACCGCAATGAGAGGTGACTTTTTTAAAATATATTTATTTTCTTTTATTTATTTTTGGCTGAGTTGGGTCTTCGTTACTGCACGCGGGCTTTCCCCAGCTGCAGGGAGCAGGGGCTACTCCTCGTTGTGGTGCGCCGGCTTCTCATTGCGGTGGCCTCTCCCGCTGCGGAGCACGGGCTCTATGCCCGAGGGCTTCATTAGTTGTGGCAGACGGGCTCTAGAGCACAGGCTCAGCAGTTGTGGCGCACGGGCCCAGCCACTCCGCGGCACGTGGGATCTTCCCGGACCAGGGCTCGAACCCGTGTCCCCTGCATTGGCAGGTGGATGCTCAACCACTGCGCCACCAGGGAAGCCCGAGAGGTGACTTTTAATTAGAGACACGGAATACATTTCTCTCAAACGCTATATATATTTTTTAATGTAGAGCATTTCATCACAATTTCAAAACGATCCTAGTAATCTGCAACTTCACTACCCTTCTTTTCAAATGCAGAGGAAAAAAATGACTTGTTTCTTTAATAAATAAATTGCAAGGAAAAACAGAGGGGGAGGGATTTCTAAAATATTAAAAAAATATATCAAGCAATGTATGGATTTTATTTATATCCCAATTTGGGAAAAAACTATAAAAACAGTGTCTGAGACAACTGGGGAAATTGAACACTAACTGGATATTTGAGGAAATATTAAGGGGAAAAAAAATCTGTTTAGGTGTGATAATAATGTGGTCCTTTTTCTTTTTTAAAAGAATGCTTGCATTTCAGAGATATGTATTTTTGTATGAAGTGATGTGATGCCTGGGATTTGCTTTAAAATAACCCAGGGGGCGGGGGCTGGGAGCAGGGGGAGGAGAGCTAGAACAAGATGGACCGTGAGTGGGCGACTGTTGCAGCCGGCTGATGGGTACGTGGGGGACGGTTATACTTCCACCCTACTTTTGGATATGTTTGAATTTTTCCATGATAAAAAAGTTAAGCAATGGAAACATAACACCTGTCATCCAAAATGTTTACTTTACAAACTAACAACAGCCATTAAACAAAAGTGTTTGGAAGTTCAATCACAGATACATTCTGTGTTTTGGCTCTCAACATCTGCACTGGATTTTCTCCAAGAACGTGCCACAATGGTCAGTATCAATAGGAAAGTCCAACATCCAGGAAACAGGAAAGTCTCCACCCCCAGAGCTCATGCTCATGTCTCCCCCTGAGAAGGCTGTCGGCTCACAAACGTGGAGGAGGAGGAGAGAGCAGCCAAAAACAGCCCCAATGCAAATGGTCCACAGGTCCGGAAGGTTTTTAAGCTTCAAGTCTTTCTGTAAGAGGGACATTAGGATGCAGGGTTGACAGTACAGAATGGCTTGTATTCTGGTGCGCCAAGGGCTGACAGCCCAAAAGACCCAGGAGGAATTTGTGTAGAATAATGAGGGTTCCGTAATAAAGAAGCTCAAATGAGAATAAAAATCAAACACCCAAAACCAAACAAAACCCAGACTCACACATACAGAGAAAAGATCGGTGGTTGCCAGAGGGAAGAAGCGTTAGGAGGGTTACAAAATGGGTGAAGGGTATCAAGAGGTACAAACTTCCAGGTATAAAATAAGTAAGTGGACTTCCCTGGTGGCACAGCGGTTAAGAATCCGCCTGCCAATGCAGGTGACACGGGTTCAATACCTACCTGGTCGGGGAAAATCCCACATGCTGCGGAGCCACTAAGCCCGTGCGCCACAACTACTGAGCCTGTGCTCTAGAGACCGCGAGCCACAACTACTGAAGCCTGCGCGCTCTAAGGCCTGTGTGCCACAACTACTGAGCCCGCATGCTGCAACTACTGAAGCCCGCACAACTAGAGCCCATGCTCCGCAACAAGAGAAGCCACCGCAATGAGAAGCCCGCGCACCGCAACGAAGAGTAGCCCCCGCTCGCCACAACTAGAGAAAGTCCATGCGCAGCAACAAAGACCCAATGCAGCCAAAAATAAATAAAATTTAAAAAATAAAAATAAATAAAGTAAGTCATGGGGATGTACTGTATAGCATGGAGAAGAGTCAATAACACTGTACTAACTCTGTAAGGTCACAGGGTAAATAAAGTTATTTTGGTGATTGTTTTGCAATGTATACAAATGTGGAATCATTATGTTGTACACATGAAACTAATATCATATGTCAAATATACTTCAATTTTTTAAATTTATAATAATTTAAAAAGAAATCTGACACCCGACATAGCCTTATGGCCTGTCTTTGGGTGCCCCTCTAGGAGAGCATTTTCCTATGGGGAGGAAAATTAGTCTGAACTTGATCCTGATGACATAATTTCTGATTAAATGACTGAACTTAGGTTGCCCCATTCAACATGCTCTTTTCACATATTCATTCTTTGATGACAGACAACCTGTGAGTTAAATTTTCTAGGGCAATGTTGGTAATACTAAAACCACACATTTTGCCTTAGTTTTAAAAAATACTTGTTACAGAAAATTTGGAAAATAAAGAAAAAGGTAGAGGAGGGGGGGGAAAGCACCCACAATCTCATCTTTCAGGCACAACCAGTAACACGTTTTGTCTTTACTTCTAGTCTTTTCTCTTGAATGACTCCTTTGATGCTCCCCACTTCTCTGTGTCTCTTCCTGGCACGTCTGTTTTTCAGATGTTGGATACCTGAAATATTTTGGTCTGGCCCTCTCACTTTTATATTCTTTTTCTCTCCAATCCTCCATCTGTCTTTCTGTTTCACTTTAAAGTGATTTCCTTAACTTTTTCTGCTAACTCTTCTCTATTGATTTTGTTTTTTCATTTCTATCATGATCTTCATTTCCATGAGCTCTTTGTTTATTCTCTGGATTTTAAAAAATGCTTGTTTTATGGCTGTGACATCTCTTCTCTTTCTGAAGATACTGATTTTTTTTTCCCCTGGAAGTTTTCTTCTCCCTCAATGATGCTTTATGTTTTTCCTTCTCTGTATTTACTTGATACTCATATTAGAACCTTCCCTAATATCTGGCGACCCTTATCTGCACACTCACCTAAGAGGGAACCACTAAAAAACTGGTTGAAAGCTCTGTGACTTCGAGGTCTTGCTGACAGTTCTCTACAGGGACTCTGCTGGGTCATTTCATTGAAGATTCCCCCATCCCTCTCAATATCAGTATATTCTAGTCTCTTCTCCCAAAACCTGTTTAGATTTTTCCAAAAGGCTCTTTTAATGCTTGCAGGGAAGGTATAAGGCTGAGAGCTAAGCAGAGGAAGACGACTAAGAATCTCAAATCTCAGTAACCTTTTGCTTTAGATTTTAGGATCTTAGCCGCCACCTTTAACTTTGCCTGGCGGCTCTCGGTCCAGAGACCCTCTTTTTTTTTTTTTTTTATCACCCTCCAGCTCTGCCCGAGTGGCAAAGCGATAGTGGCCCCTGTGTGAGGAGGGAGGACAGAATCGGAAGCTCTAACTGCTTCTGAAACAGACCCCTGACTAATCCTTCTCTTTCGCTCCATCTTTCCCTCAGTCCCGAGGTACTTGGTGCTGCCAATTCTTGACCATTTTGAAGGAGTCCCCGGTGTAAACCAGGTGGCTTCTTAGTCTTTCCCCACCATCAGCTTGGGCGGCTTTGAGTCACCTGAGTCCCTGTCACCTCTCAATTTGCTTTTAGTTCCTCACTGTACTGCGATTGTTTCCCTTCCTGCTGCTCTTTGTCTTTGCAGAAGCATACCTTTAAAAAACAATCATTCTAGTGTCATTTTGGTTTCATGAAAAAGAGGAAGTTTCAATATGTATACAGTCTGCCCTAACTCAGAATCTCAGAGTTTTAATTTTTATACTTTTCTAATTTTTAAAAACATTTGAGATCATCATGTACATTTCTACATCCTGATTCTTCACATTTTCAAGAAATCAGGCCCTCAGTCCATAATCACTTTTGTTTAGGAAGGAGGACTTTTCTCCCCGAAATCAATCTTCCAGAAAATCTTTTTGGTTTTTGAAAGGCACCAGAAGTGGGCAACCTAAAGCACTGACTAGTCACTTGACTCCTTAGCTCCGCCTTGTGGCCTCTGAGGAGAAAAGGTGGGCAGGCTGAAGAAACCATCCGGCAATTAAATAACCAGCATCTGAAAGCAGCAATCCTGGAACATTGCTCAAAGTATTTATCTCCAACTCAAACTGTCCTCAGACCCAAACTTCTGCATCCACATCTTACACCTCTAATCACGATCAGCAATGACTTCCATATTATTAAATCCGATGGCCACCATTTATCATGCTCTTTCTAAAAACACTTCTCTTGGTTTCCCTAAGGTCATCCTCTACTCTTTTTCTCCTACCACACTGACCATTCCTTCTCAGGCTACTTTCCTACTTGTTCCACCCCCTAATTAGATGCTACACCACTAAATATTGCCAATATACACCACTAAATATTGCCACCAAATATTGCCAATATTGCCTAATTAGGTGCTACACCACTAACTATTGCCAATGCCTCAGGAAGCAGGCCTGGACTATTTACCTCGATCTCATCTCACCAGATAATCTTCCGACTCTCGTAGATTTAAACGCCATCTATACAGAAATGACTCCCAAATTTCTATTCCCACTCTAAACTCATAACCAGCTGCCATGACATCACTACTTTAATGACTAACAGGCATTTTCTTAACTGAATATGGACAGAACAACCTGATTCCCAACTGCTCAATCTGTTCCACCCCAAACTTCCTCATCTCACTAAACAGGACCACTATCAACACAGCTGCTGAAACCAAAAACCCAGGAGTCATCTTCAATTCCTCCATTTCTCACTTCACATTAATACAGCAGCAAGTCTAGTTGGCCCTTCATACAAAATATACCCCAAATCCACCCACTTCTCCAAGCTCCACCACCTCAGTTATCTGCCACCTGGCTCCCTGCAACAGTCTCCTACTGGTCTCCGGACCTCCTCTCCCCGTCCCCCACGCAACAACCCATTCTCCATACTGCAGCACTAGCTGTCTTCTTAAAGTAAAAACCGTATCCTGTCATTTCCCTGCAGGAAACTAACTGGCTTCTCTTTTATTCCTAAGTACAAAATCCAGACTCTTACCAACCATGGCCTTTAAGATATTACCGTATGTCCTGGCCTTTACTTATCTCTTTGACCTCCCCACCTGCCACCTGCTCCCTTGCTCAACTGGCCCCACTCACACTGGCCTTTACCTTATCACCCACTCTTCTGACTCTCACCTCACTAGTCATCACCAAGACCTCTGAGATAAGCATGCTCTTTGACTTGCAGATAAAACTCTCTTAAAAATAACAAGGTACATAACAATGAGCAGAGTTCCCTATGCTTTGAAAAAGAATAGATACAGGTATATGTATAACTGAATCACTTTGCTGTACACCTGAAACTATCACAACACTGTTAATCAACTATACTCCAATATAAAATAAAAAGTTAAAAAAAAAAGATACATGACATACAATAGTTATATATCTGTAAATGTTCCAATTGCACCACACTGCCAACTTCAATATCTGCCAACTACCTGCTATGAATGAGGCAGTGTGGGATATGAAGTATAGGGCTCTGCCCTAATCTTCTTAAATAAAAATTCTCCAACTCTTGGCCTGGTCATAGTGATGCCAGTACTCAAAAGGCACTGCCAGAACTTTGCTAAAGACTCTAACGTGTTCTCTTTCAGCCCGTTACTATCATAATTACATTTTACACACACATTGTGTATAGGATGTGAGCCCACGGAAGGGCTCACCTGCAGATGTCTACAGTGTGCTTAACTTGAGTCTTGAGCCTGAGGGTAACTTTGGTACCCCTCTCTCTCAAGCACTGTTCACTCCGTAGCAACTTTGGAATACACATCTTCAACCATCTTTCCAGTACAAGCTGTCCTCATTGTTCCCTGAACATTATTCATCTGTTCCACATGGCCTGATAATGACCCTCCTTTTTCGGTGCTTTCTCTCTGCCTCCAAAGGGAACAGAATGTACCCAGCCACAATTATACTTAGAGAGAGATAATTTGAGTCTCAGCTTTGAAAAGCAGGAACTGATCCAGTTTCTCTCGCCAACAGTAAAGACACAAATATAAGGTGGCTGCTCATTAGAATTGGGGCCATGGAACAGAGAAAAGATCTACCCATGGGGCTCTGCTTCTTTATCTATAAAATGAGCAAGTTAGACAAGATGAACCTCGTCTACAATCGTAGTAGTCCCCAGAAGCTATGCTCTCCAACCAGTCTAAGTGCAGACTGGGGCAGTTTCTAATGTGGACATTAAAGCATTTGATCCTTACCACTTTTGTTCTAAAATTTTACAATGATATGCTTTGCGTTGGTTTTCTGTTCATTCCTTTTGCTGGGTAGTTAACCTGTCACGGCCTTCAGCTTAGGGAGATTTTCTTGTATTATTTCTTTCATAATTTCCTTCCCTCAGTTTTCTCTGTTCTCTCAATCAGGAACTCCTATCAGTTGGATGCTGAACTTCTGAGATTAACCCTCCAGGTCTCTTATCATTCTTTCACATTTTCAGTATTTTTGCATTTTTGTTCTACTTTCCAACTACTTTTATTTTTTATACAGTAGGTTCTTATTAGTAATCTATTTTACACATAGTAGTGTATATATGTCAATCCCGATCTCCCAGTTCATCACACCACCACCACCACCCACCCCCGCTTTCCCCCCATGGTGTCCATACAACTTTTTAAAATATAAATTTATTTAATTTTTTTATTTTTGGCTGCTTTGGGTCTTCGTTGCTACACATGTGCTTTCTCTAGTTGCAGCAAGCAGGGGCTAATCTTCATTGCAGTGCGTGGGCTTCTCATTGCGGTGGCTTCTCTTGTTGTGGAGCACAGGCTCTAGGCACATGGGCTTCAGTAGTTGTGGCACACGGGCTCAGTAGTTGTGGCTCACGGGCTCTAGAGCACAGGTTCAGTAGTGGTGCACGGACTTAGCTGCTCCACAGCATGTGGAATCTTCCCAGACCAGGGCTCGAACCCATGTTCCCCGCATTGGCAGGCGGATTCTTAACCAGTGCACCACCAGGGAAGCCTGGTTGTCCATATGTTTGTTCTCTACATCTGTGTCTCTACCTCTGCCTTGCAAACCAGTTCATCTGTACTATTTTTCTAGATTCCACATATATGCATTAATATACAGTATTTGTTTTTCTCTTTCTGACTTGCTTCACTCTGTATGACAGTCTCTAGGTCCATCCACATCTCTACAAATGACCCAATGGCTGAGTAATATTCCATTGTATATATGTACCACATCTTCTTTATCCATTCGTCTGTCAATGGGCATTAAGGGTGCTTCCATGACCTAGCTATTGTAAATAGTGCTGCAGTTAACACTGGGATGCATGTGTCTTTTTGAATTATGGTTTTTCTCTGCGTGTATGCCCAGTAGTGGGATTGCTGGGTCATATGGTAATTCTATTTTTAGTTTTTTAAGGAAGCTCCATACTGTTCTCCATAGTGGCTGTATCAATTTACATTCCCACCAACAGTGCAAGAGGGTTCCCTTTTCTCCACATCCTCTCCAGCATTCACTGTTTGTATGTTTTCTGATGATGCCCATTCTAACCAGTGTGAGGTGACACCTCACTGTGGTTTTGATTTGCATTTCTCTAATAATTAGTGGTGTTGAGCAGCTTTTCACATGCCTCTTGGCCATCTGTATGTCTTCTTTGGAGAAATGTCTATTTAGGTCTTCTCTCCATTTTTGAACTGCGTTGTTTTTTTGATACTGAGCAGCATGAGCTGTTTACATATTTTGGAGATTAATCCTTTGTCCGTTGATTCATTTGCAAATATTTTCTCCCACTCTGAGGGTTGTCTTTTCATCTTGCTTATAGTTTCCTTTGCTGTGCAAAACCTTTTAAGCTTCATTAGGTCCCATTTGTTTATTTTTGTTTTTATTTCCATTACTCTAGGAGGTGGGTCAAAAAAGACCTTGCTGTGATTTATGTCAAAGAGTGTTCTTCCTATGTTTTCCTCTAAGAGTTTTATAATGTCCAGTCTTACATTTAGGTAAGACTTTAATCCATTTTGAGTTTACTTTTGTGTATGGTATTAGGGAGTGTTCTAATTTCATTCTTTTACATATAGCTGACCAGTTTTCCCAGCACCGCTTATTGAAGAGGCTATCTTTTCTCTATTTTATATCCTTGCCTCCTTTGCCATAGATTAGGTGACCACAGCTGTGTGGGTTTATCTCTGGGCTTTCTATCCTGTTCCATTGATCTATATTTCTGTTTTTGTGCTAGTACTATACTGTCTTGATTACTATAGCTTTGTAGTATAGTCTGAAGTCAGGGAGTCTGATTCCTCCAGCTCCATTTTTTTCCCTCAGGATTGGCTAATTGGGGTCTTTTGTGTCTCCATACAAATTTTAAGATTTTTTGTTCTAGTTCTGTAAAAAATGCCATTGGTAATTTGATTGGGATGGCACTGAATCTGTAGATTGCTTTGGATAGTATAGTCATTTTCACGATATTGATTCTTCCAAGAACATGGTGTATCTCTCCATCTATTTGTGTCACCTTTGATTTCTTTCATCAGTGTCTTACAGTTTTCTGAGTACAGGTCTTTTACCTCCTTAGGTAGGTTTATTCCTAGGTATTTTATTCTTTTTGGTACAATGGTGAATGGGATTATTTCCTTAATTTCTCTTTCTGATCTTCTGTTGTTAGTGTATAAGAATGCAAGAGATTTCTGTGCATTAATTTTGTGTCCTGCAACTTTACCAAATTCATTGATTAGCTCTAGTAGTTTTCTGGTGGCATCTTTAGGATTATCTATGTATAAAACCATGTCATCTGCAAACAGTGACAACTTTACTTCTTCTTTTCTAATTTGGATTCCTTTTATTTCTTTTCCTTCTCTGATTGCTGTGGCTAGGACTTCCAAACCTATGTTGAATAAAAGTGGAGAGGGTGGACATCCTTGTCTTGTTCCTGATCTTAGAGGAAACGCTTTCAGTTTTCACCCTTGAGAATGATGTTTACTGTGAGTTTGTCACATATGGCCTTTATTATGTTGAGGTAGGTTCCCTCTATGCCCAGCCTCTGGATAGGTTTTGTCATAAATGGGTATTGAATTTTGTCAAAAGCTTTTTCTGCATCTATTGAGATGATCATATGGTTTTTATTCTTCAATTTGTTAATATGGTGTATCACATTGATTGACTTGCGTATATTGAAGAATCCTTGCATCCCTGGGATAAATACCACTTGATCATGGTGTACGATCCTTTTAATGTGTTGTTGGATTCTGTTTGCTAGTATTTTGTCGAGGATTTTTGCATCTATATTCATCAGTGATATTAGTCTGTAATTTTCTTTTTTTGCAGTATCTTTGTCTGGTTTTGGTATCAGGGTGATGGTGGCCTCATAGAATGACTTTGGGAGTGTTCCTTCCTCTGCAATTTTTTGGAAGAGTTTGAGAAGGACGGGTGTTAGCTCTCTCTAAATGTTTGATAGAATTCACTTGTGAAGCCATCTGGTCCTGGACTTTTGTTTGCTGGAAGATTTTTAATCACAGTTTCAACTTCATTGCTTGTGATTGGTCTGTTCATATTTTCTATTTCTTCCTGGTTTAGTCTTGGAAGGTTATACTTTTCTAAGAATGTATCCATTTCTTCCAGGCTGTCCATTTTATTGGCATAGAGTTGTCTGTAGTAGTCTCTTATGATGCTTTGTATTTCTGCAGTGTTTGTTGTAATTTCTCCTTTTTCATTTCTAATTTTATTGATCTGAGTCCTCTCCCTCCTTTTCTTGAAGAGTCTGGCTAAAAGGTTTATCAATTTTGTTTATCTTCTCAAAGAACCAGCTGTTAATTTTATTGATCTTTGGTATTGTTTTCTTTGTTTCTATTTCATTTATTTCTGCTCTGATCTTTATGATTTCTTTCCTTCTACTAACTTTGGGTTTTGTTTGTTCTTCTTCCTCTAGTTTCTTTAGGTGTAAGGTTAGATTGTTTGAGATTTTTCTTGCTTTTTGAGGTACGACTGTATTGCTATAAACGTCCCTCTTAGAACTGCTTTTGCTGCATCCCATAGGTTTTGGATCATTGTGTTTTCATTGTCATTTGTCTCTAGGTATTTTTTGATTTCCTCTTTGATTTCTTCAGTGATCTCTTGATTATTTAGTCACGTATTGTTTATCCTCCATGTGTTTGTGTTTTTTACATTTTTCTCCCTGTAATTTATTTCTGATTTCACGGCGCTGTGGTCAGAAAAGATGCTTGATATGATTTCAGTTTTCTTAAATTTACTGAGTTTTGATTTGTGACCCAAGATGTGATCTATCCTGGTGAATGTTCTGTGTGCACTTGAGAAGAAAGTGTAATCTGCTGTTTTCGGATGGAATGTCCTATAAATATCAATTAAATCTATCTGGTCTGTTGTGTCATTTAAAGCTTGTGTTTCCTTATTAATTTTCTGTCTGGATGATCTGTACACTGGTTTAAGTGAGGTGTTAAAATCCCCCACTATTATTATTATTATTTTTTTTTTTTTTGCAGTACGCAGGCCTCTCACTGTTGTGGCCTCTCCCGTTGCAGAGCACAGGCTCCGGATGCGCAGGCTCAGCGGCCATGGCTCACGGGCCCAGCCGCTCCACGGCATGTGGGATCTTCCTGGACTGGGGCACGAACCCGTGTCCCCTGCATCGGCAGGCGGACTCTCAACTGCTGCACCACCAGGGACGCCCCCCCCCCCACTATTATTGTGTTACTGTCAATTTCCTCTTTTAGAGCTGTTAGCAGTTGCCTTATGTATTGAGGTGCTCCCATGTTGGGTGTATATATATTTATAATTGTTATATCTTCTTCTTGGATTGATCCCTTGATCATTATGTAGTGTCCTTCCTTGTCTCTTGTAACATTATTTTAAAGACTATTTTATCTGATATGAGTACTGCTACTTCAGCTTTCTTTTGACTTCCATTTGCATGGAATATCTTTTTCCATCCCCTCACTTTCAGTCTGCATGTGTCCCTAGGTCTGAAGTGGGCCTCTTGTAGACAGCATATATGTGGGTCTTGTTTTTGTATCCATTCAGCAAGCCTGTTTCTTTTGGTTGGAGCATTTAATCCATCCACGTTTAAGGTAATTATCGACATGTATGTTCCTATTACAATTTTCTAAATTGTTTTGGGTTTGTTTTTGTAGGTCCTTTTCTTCTCTTGTGTTTCCCACTTAGAGAAGTTCCTTTAACATCTGTTGTAGAGACGGTTTGGTGGTGCTGAATTCTCTTAGCTTTTGCTTGCCTATAAAGCCTTTGATTTCTCTGTCAAATCTGAATGAGATCCTTGCCAGGTAGAGTATTCTTGGTTGTAGGTTCTTCCCTTTCATCAGTCTAAATATATTGTGCCACTCCCTTCTGGCTTGTAGAGTTTCTGCTGAGAAATCAGCTTTTAACGTTATGGGAGTTCCCTTGTATGATATTTGTTGTTTTTCCCTAGTTGCTTTTAATAATTTTTCTTTGTCTTTAATTTTTGTCCATTTGATTACTATGTGCCTTGGCATGTTTCTCTCTGGGTTTACCCTGCCAGGGACTCTCTGTGTTTCTGGACTTGGGTGGCTATTTTCTTTCCCTTGTTAGGGAAGTTTTCGACTATAATCTCTTCAAATATTTTCTCGGGTCCTTTCTCTCTCTCTTCTTCTGGGAGCCCTATAATGCGAATGTGGTGCATTTAATGTCGTCCCAGAGGTCTCTTAGGCTGTCTTCGTTTCTTTTCATTCTTTTTCCTTTATTCTGTTCCATGGCAGTGAACTCCACCATTCTGTCTTCCAGGTCACTTATCTGTTCTTCTGCCTCAGTTACTCTGCTATTGATCCCTTCTAGTGTCTTTTTCATTTCCGTTATTCTATTGTTCATATCTGTTTGTTTGTTCTTTAATTCTTCTAGGTCTTTGTTAAACATTTCTTGCATCTTCTCCATCTTTGCCTCCATTCTGTTTCTGAGGTCCTGGATCATCTTCACTCTTGTTATTCTAAATTCTTTTTCTGGAAGGTTGCCTATCTCCACTTCATTTGTTGTTTTGGGGTTTTATCTTGTTCCTTCATCTGGTACATAGTCCTCTGCCTTTTCATTTTATCTATCTTTCTGTGAATGTGGTTTTCATTCCACAGGCTACAGGACTGTAGTTCTTCTTCTTGCTTCTGCTGTCTGCCCTCTCTCCAACTACTTTTTTTTTTTTTTTTGCAGTACGCAGGCCTCTCACTGTTGTGGCCTCTCCCACCGCGGAGCACAGGCTCCAGACGTGCAGGCCCAGCAGCCATGGCTCACGGGCCCAGCCGCCCTGCGGCATGAGGAATCCTCCAAGACCGGGGCATGAACCCGCATCCCCCGCATCGGCAGGTGGACTCCCAACCACTGCGCCACCAGGGAAGCCCTCCAACTACTTTTAAAATTTGTTTTACTTTCCCAGATTTCCTCAGCCTCATCTTCCAACTTTACTTTTCAATTTTATTTCAGCAATCGTATTTTAACCTCCAAGAGCTCTAATTATCCAATTGCTCTTTTTCCACAACATACTGTTCTTAATCAGCAGATGCTATTCTCAAACTCTCAGAGAACACTAAAAAGAATCTCTTCCAAACTTTTTTTCTTTCATTTAATTCACACACTTGGTTCACCATGTGTTCTTTTTACATGTCCATGAGGTCAGTCCACGTCTGATCCTACCCACCCAGGAAGAAGGAAATCTGTACCACATGCAAATAGGCAATAATCAATTACTTTTTTTTTTAATTTTATTTTTATTTATTTATGGCTGTGTTGGGTCCTCATCTCTGTGCATGGGCTTTCTCCAGCTGTGGCGAGTTGGGGCCACTCTTCATCACGGATTCAATTACTTTCTGATTAACGACTACAACAAAGAAAGTACCTAAGTGCACAAGAAGTGAGTCAGCTTACCTTCATGCAGTCAGAGTATAAAATATATTCCCTGAGCACAGGTAGAAAGTCTTCTGTCATGTCCTCTGTCAGCTCTTCCAAGGCTGTAGAGCAGTTGCCGATGCAGGCTGACACACCCTCCAGGGGCTCAGCCAGCTCCCCCTCTAACGCACTCCATGTGGAGTACACAGGCCCATATTCTCTCAGCTCTACAAGGTACTCTAAAGGGGGAAGAGAAACCAATTAAGATCGGCTGGGTAGCAATCACTGGTATTACTGACTCAATAACCAATGCAGCCAAGAGCTCTCTGAGTATGCTTTCCTTTAAACACAACACTGTTTATAACCAATTTTTTTAATCTCCAAAAGCTGATGTTACAGCTAACACTATAACATCAATCAACTCTACTCCATAACAGGAATGTCATGCCTCTGGATAATGGGGACCACAATGCCTTTGGGGGAAAGTGGTGGGAGCTACATCCACCAAATATCTTCCTAGAAACCTACTCACCTACCCCTACAGTGAAGCCATATTTTAACAGGCAATGGAGGTAGGATTTCATATAGGTTTAGGGGGGTGTTTTTAAAAATTTTAAAAAAATCAGTCACAATGGAAAAATAATGGAATTTTAGGAAACAGTTGATACAAGAAATGTGGTCTTACCTAAGCAGACTCAACTCTCTCATTCAGGGGTCACCCCAACACCTTGGTCCCATCAGAATTTACCCCACATGATCTTTAGGTGTAGATGGTACCTAAAGCCATTTCCAAAACCTGCAGGCCCTACAGGATACCAGCAGCAGGTAAAGGAGAATCAAAGCACAGGGAACAAGGAAAAAAGTTGTTTGATTTCCCCCACAAAAAAACCTGGCCTATCATTTGTCACCAGGATTCTTGCCATTACAACAAAATGTTGTTGCCATTTTTTAGTAACCAATGGATGGCAACTACCGGAGAATCCTTCTCTATGTGTTTCACATCACATGCCAGCATGATCATTAACACTGTTCAGGTCTATTTGGCCTACATACGTGTAAGAAAACAAAGGGCCCCAACATTCTGGGACACAAAAAAGCAAGTGGCCATGAGAAGGGTGGGGAGGAAGTGGTGGCAAGAGCAAAGGCCTCATAACTCCCTGGGTCAGGAAGAGTGGGTTTGAAATGAAGCAAGGGTAGGCAGGTGAGTCAATTTCAAGCCTGAAGGCTCATTAGGATAGTAACTTTGGCAAACACTGCTCTCATTTTGAACCATCTTTCTGCCAGAAAAGCTACTTAAGTTTATTTTTTAAATGATCATTGCTATGGATGAAGGGAAGTTGAGCAAGAGAAAAGTGGAAAAGCCTAGAGGCTCAGAGTGGTTGTTTGCTATGGGGAAAGCAAACACAAGGATGAAATGCAGGGCAAGGGACGGGGTGCAAAATTATCCTCTGGTCACAACTACCTCCCCCGCTTCTTGTATTTATTTATTACTTTTATAAGCAAAATGTGGCCTGGTTCTGCTGCTCCGGCATTTCTGCATTTTGATTCTGCTTGGCGCAATGAATGCCATTTCTGCAAACGTGGCCCCTGGGCCTGATCAAGAACTCAACAGAGAGCTCACCTATTTCCTCCTTGATGATCCGCTGGGCTATTCGATCAATGGTTCCCAGCTTGAGCGCAAATGTGTCTAAGTACTCGCCTATGGCTGCAAACTCGAGAGGCCGACTCCTCAGCTTGTAGCCGCCAGTGACATGCTTGACCGACTCACCCACTCGAGTCAGCAACGCCATCCCTTGCTTCTTATGGGCATTCAGGTCCTAAGGATGACATATGAACAAACAAACTCAAAGGGCTCGACTGCTCACATGGCAGGACTCAGTAAGCCAACTCCTTTAGGCAGCTTCCTTTTGGAAATGGAAGACTCAGAAGATAAGGAGGTGAGTTAGGCTAAGGCGCTCACCACACACACACACACACACACACACACACACACACACACACACACACACACACACACACACACACACACACGTCTCCTCTCCTTGCCATCACAGCCATCACAGCCACCACGCTCATACTCCTGCACCTTTACGCCCAGGTCTCTTTATACAGAGCTGGACTCCTACCTTTCCAGTCAGGTTCACTCACCCAGCACACCTTCCTTTAAACACAACTGTTTAAATACAAGTTTTTAAAAAAGTGTCCCTTTGTCCTATACAAAAGATCCTAAATTGTCTTTAGGAGCAAAATTCAAGAGCTGAGATTCATTCCCTTCATTTATTTATATCCTAACCAAAGCCACAGAAGGGAAGTGGAAGGTGGGAAGCAGGAGACAGTGACAGGAAAGGTGGTGCTACAAAACCCAGGCCAAGGAGAGAGGCTGCAAATGACCAAACATTTTACCCTGGATTTCTTGGTTGAGACATTAATGGGAAATACGTTCAGCTGCATAATCCACTGAACTGAAACCTAAAAAGCATATTAGTCTGCCAGGTAAAATAAATTTCTTCCTATCATTAATCGCTAAGGGGAATCTTCAGTATCTTCCCGTTGTTCTATGTCACTTACTTTAATGGTGCCTTCAAAAGTGGTTTTACAGAAGATGCAGGTGTCTGTTCCTTATGTCTACCCTCGATACTAACAGAATGATAATTCCCAGTCCTAGAGGGACAGGTCTACAGGGAGAGAAGGGAACACGGCACAAGGCCACTGCTTTCTGGTGACCTCGCCTCATGCAGGGATAGAGCAGAGGTTAACACAGCTGTCTGACAGCCCCTTCCCACGTGACACACCATCCCAGGCTCAGGTCTCCAAAAGTGCCTGAAATGTAGATCCCTCCTGATTTCACGTCCTCCTCCTCCATGCAGCCAAAGCCTTCACTTCTGCTCTTGATTCTGCCCTCTCCTGTCCACACTCCCCCCACCAGCCAAGGCCCTTGCCCTCTCAACCATCCCTTCTCTCCTGTCTATAATTCCAACTTCTAATCTGTCAGCATGTGAAATATATGCGAAGCTCACTGATCTTAAAAACGGCAGCAACCTCCTCTAAGCTCCCTCCTCCATCTCTGTCCTTCCTTTCTATGCCACCTGCCTGAGACAATGTTCTAAGGATCCCATCTCGGGGAATTCCCCGGCGGTCCAGTGGTTAGGACGCTGCAATTCCACTGCAGGGGGCGAGGGTTCGATCCCTGGTTGGGGAGCTAAGATCCTGCATGCCACAGCCAAAGAAAAACATTTTTAATAAAATAATGATCTTATCTCCCCTTCTAACCTCATACACTCTAGATAAAAGCATCCCTGTAGGCACCAGGCTTTCACAAGACCATAACTGAAGCCCTGGAGTTCTAGGAATTGCTCCACAATGTTTTTCTGGATCAGGGTTCGATCCAAATGGACTCACTGGACTGCATAAACTCTACTTCAAGTAGCACTTTACAAAGAATCCCCAGTTAACCAAGTTCATTAACGTGTTGAGTACAGTTATTTAGTCGTACCTATCTGACTGCTGCACCCATTCTGCCAACAATGAAAACACTGATTTGAACACAGCTGATACTAAGCATCCTCCACCTCCCCCAGCATCAGTGGTTTCTTCTTAAGGACGCTTCTAACTTGTGGTAAGATCATGTCATCACAAGGAAGAGGAGAGCTTCTGCGTTCACTATGGCAGAGCATGTCAGTGGCCTATCTAAGGACAGGACCAAGTTATTCAAAGCGTTTTAAAAGATGGGGGTACGGGGTGGGTGAGATGGGGAGTTATTGTTTAGTGGGTACAAAGTTTCAGTTTCGCAGGATAAAAAGTTCTGGAGAGTAGATGTACGACAGGGTGAATATACTTAACATTTCCCAACTGTACACTGTAAAATGGTTAAGATGGTAAATTTTACGTCATGTGTATTTTCCCACAATTAAAAAGAAATAAAAGAAAAGATGAGGTTATTTAGTGCATTTGCTTCAGCAAATAAAACTGAACTAAGGCAGGAGGCTGTTGTTTTTAAACAAGCCAGCTCCCCTGTACTCACTCACGTCAAGTTAGATTTTGATTAAGACTTTGAAGGGCTTAAAAAAAAAATCAGTTATCTCTGATGACAGAAATCAGGATACTGTTTACCCTGGGGAGGAGCGGGGTGGTAGTGATTGGGAGCAGAGATGAGAGAGGCTTCCAGTGTGCTGGGGATTTTCTGTCTTGATTGGGTAGTGATTATAAAGGTATGTTCATTTTGTGATCATTTACTGAGCTGTGATTTGTATATTTTTCTCTATGTATGTTATACTTCAGTGACAAAATTGAGCAAATTAAAAATAAAATCAGTTCATATTGCTTGGTCCACAGATGAACACCACATATACCCAAAAAAAAAAAAAAAGAAAAAGAAAAAACCACCTTTCCTACTTATTCTTTACACAAATTCCTAATGACCGGGGGTCCAAGCTTTCTCCTCCTTTGTCTCTTTATTCAATAAAAATGACGAAACTTGAGGGCCTGCCTGGACAACGAACCACTAATCTGGGTGAAACAGTGAGCTGCACTTTTGGGGAAGAGAGTGGATTTTACTTTGTGTAGTCACTGGAAGAACTACGTCCGAGAAGCAGTTCACCAGGAAATACTTATTTTTAAAAAGAACACAAGTTTGACCTGTGCGGGAAAGGTTTCCAGGAAAAAAAGAAGAGGAACAGGAATGTCATCAAGGAGGCTAAGTGCCAACTGAGGTCCAGGAAAAAGTAAAAAAGAAAACCCACAACCCTGGAGGACTTTGCCAGGTGGCTCTTACGTCCGGAGAATGGCATCCCCTCCAACGTCTTTACGGCAACTGATGCTGTCTGTAAATATTTCTCCATTTTGCCATTTTGAAAAAGAAAACTGAAAAGTACCTGGGCCTTAATACCCTTGCCAACATGGAATGAATTACCTATGGCCTGAATGTGAGAATAGGATACATGAAAATAAACAGATGGGGCTGGAGGGAAGCTGGCACAGGAGTCTGAACACGAGCTCCCATATCTGCAGACAATCAGAGTCGAGCACCTCAGGCTGCCGGTCAGTTCTGCCAACAGGGAAGTTCAGAGAAAAGTCGGGGGCGCCAGCTTGAGTTTGAATACATAGAATCTGGCCGCTGTGTAGGCCCCAACTATTTCCCTGGCAAGTGCCTGGGAAATGCCCACTGGCTAGGAACTTGGCCGTGGGCAAGTAATGCTCAACTACTCCTGGTCGGGCAGTCTGTGCAAACTGTGGCCTCAGGAGCCACAATGACCCTATTTCACATCCTAGTGATGCCAGCTGAACTCGCACACACGCCCTGAACTTTAGTTTCCTTGCCTGTGAAATGAGGCTATAAGCAAATACTCACAGGGTTCCTGTGAAATATGTCCTTACCAAACACTCAATAAACATTCTTTCCCTTTCGTGCCCACCGTTGGTCAGAACGGCCTCACCCAGTAATATCGCCGGTTAAGTGTGTAGGGAAACACTTATCCCTGCTTTTGGTAAGTGAAACTATTCTAACTTCCTTGACTGCTGCAGGGGGATATTTCTCCTAAATTCTAACATGGAAACCGTGCCAGGGCCGATGAGCACCAGAAACAAAACCAAAAAAAAAACAAACCCAGAGCAATTCTATGACACCCACTACGGGGGTGGCTTGTGAGAGATCAAAACAGCTTTTAAGAAACAGCCCAAAGAATGCTAACCTGGGAGAGGAACATGAAAAATTCTGCTTACCTTAGCAGTAAGGAAAACATTAAAGTGTTCATTGAAAGAAAGCACAGGATGATCCGTAATTCTTTTCAGGAATTTATCCAAAGCTTTTCTTCTGGTCTCCACAAACTCTTCTGAAAAACGATCCACAACACCTTTTACCACAAACTTCTCAGGAAGTGGCTACAATGACATGAACAAAAATATTCAGAGTAACTGATAAGGAAGTGCAGAGAAAAACCAGGCTAGCAAATAAGTCCTAGGACCATCTGTCAAGAACAGTCTTTCTTCATCGGTCAGATCTTTATGTAGTCATCAGTATAAATATTTCTGAAAAAAAAATACCCATGGAGTAAATCACAACTACCCAGTCAATTTTATAATACAAGAAATGAAACAGTAGAGCATGGTCCCTGGAACACAGAAAACAGTCAGTTAACGTCTACCGGTAAATCGGACGGTATAGTTATCTTTACGTTGCTTGATGCACAGGTGATATAATGGGAAAGTTAAGGCAAGATAAGAAAGAAAGGAAAGGAGTCAGACAACATCAGCCACACAAAAATTTATTTAAATATCTTAACATCCTACTCCCAGTTCAAGGGGTAAAAGAATTTGGTGAATGAAAAAATAAGTACATTAGGGAAACCCGTGTATCTAAAAAAATACCTTTTCTAAGGCAATTTTTTTGTTTAGGTTTATGCTTAAAGGTTCTTAATAATATAACTTCCTTTACTCCTCACTCAAATAAATCTCTCCATCGCATTTACTCTGAGCCAATATTGTCGGCAATTTAAAACTACCTGGCTTCCAAGGGATCCTTGAGCTTTAACCTATTTCCACAGCAGCTTGATTAAAAGGCCTTCCTCATTACTGCCACCACAGGGAAAGAGAGTATCTGCTAATGCACAATTAGAAAATGTTTTGGTTATGAAATATTAAAAGAACATTTATATTTAAAAAAGGGCAAATGACCCAGTAGACATTTCTCCAAAGAAGATGTACAAATGGCCAAAACGCACATGAAAAGACGCTCGACATCATTAGTCATTAGGGAAATACAAACCAAAACCACAGTGAGATAATCATTAGAGAAATGCAAATCGAAACTACAATGAGGGGCTTCCCTGGTGGCGCGGTGGTTGAGAGTCCGCCTGCCGATGCAGGGGACACGGGTTCGTGCCCCGGTCCGGGAAGATCCCACATGCCGCGGAGCAGCTGGGCCCATGAGCCATGGCCGCTGAGCCTGCGTGTCCGGAGCCTGTGCTCCGCAACGGGAGAGGTCACAACAGTGAGAGGCCCGCGTACCACAAAAAAACAAACAAACAAACAAAAAACTACAGTGAGGTATCACCTCACACCAGTCAGAATGGCCATCAGCAAAAAAACCTACAAACAATAAATGCTGGAGAGGGTGTGGAGAAAAGGGAACCCTCTTGCACTGTTGGTGGGAATGTAAATTGATACAGCCACTGTGGAGAACAGTATGGAGGTTCCTTAAAAAACTACAAATAGAACTGCCATATGACCCAGGAATCCCACTATTGGGCATATATCCTGAGAAAACCATAATTAAAAGAGACACATACCACAATGTTCAATGCAGCTCTATTTACAGTAGCCAGGACATGGAAGCAACCTAAGTGTCCATCGACCGATGAATAGATAAAGAAGATGTGGCACATATATACGATGGAATATTAGCCATAAAAAGAAACGAAATTGAGTTATTTGTAGTGAGGTGGATGGACCTAGAGTCTGTCATACAGAGTGAAGTAAGTCAGAAAGAGAAAAACAAATACTGTATGCTAACACATATATATGGAATCCAAAAAAAAAGGGTTCTGAAGAACCTAGGAGCAGGACAGGAATAAAGACGCAGATGTAGAGAATGGACTTGAGGACATGGGCGGAGAAGTGTAAGCTGGGACGAAGTGATAGAGTGGCATGGACATATATACACTACCAAATGTAAAACAGATAGCTAGCTGGAAGCAGCCACATAGCACAGGGAGATCAGCTCGGTGTTTTGTGACCACCTAGAGGGGTGGCATAGGAATGGTGGGAGGGAGACGCAAGAGGGAGGAGATATGGGGATATATGTATATGTATAACTGATTTACTTTGTTATAAAGCAGAAACTAACACACCACTGTAAAGCAATTATACTCCAATAAAGATGTTAAAAAAAAAAAAAACACAGTGAGATACCACTTCACACCCACTAGGATGACCATAATAGAGACAGAGAAAGACAGGAAAGGAAAGAACAAGTGTTGACGAGGAGACTGAAAAACCGGAACAAGCATTTAAGTCTGCAACCTCCTTAAACTCTGTAATGTGTGAAAATAGAGATTTTTTTTTCTTTTAAGTTATAGACCCCCAAGCACATACACACACACACACACACACACACACACACACACACACACACACACACAAATGCTGAAATAAATAAGATACAGGAACACGGACTTAGGCAATGTGGAGACCTAAGCACTTAGAGTGAGAAAGCCAAGAAGCAACCCAATTTATAACACGAAAGCGTTCAAATATTTAGGAATTGGCAACACCAGCACTGCTGGAAAGGAAGCACTTGGGTATGAGAGAATTCAACAGCCTCGACTTGAAGAGCTTTGGAAAGCTCTTATGTTTTAGATCTCAAGAGTTAAGACTCTACTGGGTGCCACCTTTGCCTCCGTGCCTCAAGTGGCTGTAGAGAACAGCCCCCTCCCCAAAGCTAACTACTCCATCTGTGTCCTTGACCCATTAGTTTACTATCATGCACCTTGTCACCATCAATTAATTATACCTTCTCTACTGTTTATCTTCAACATCCCCTCATCCGGCTCTATTCTGAGTCTACAAAAACATGGTTGGTTCTCTTTCTACCTGAAGAAAAAAAATATCTATCTCTTGACCTTACATCGTCTCCACTCTCCTTCCTGTCTCATTCAACCTTTTTGAAAAGAATCATTTACCTTTACTTCCACTCTTCCCCTTGATTTCTCAACCCCCAACCTTTCTTCACCCCAAAACGAAGCCATCGTTGGTACTGCCTTCAATGCTGCGTTTCTCTGCCCTACTCCTGCTTCATGTAGAAACCACTCTTTTAAAGATGATCAGTGACTTTGTAATTACCAAACCCAGTGGATATTTTTGTCTCAGGAGTCCTGTTGAGCATACTCTCATTTGCCTATGCTGAAGAGGACTCAGGGAAAAGGCCTAATGAGCAAATAAGTAGTTAGGTATGCCTCATTTCACGTAACAGATAACCTTCTGAAAAGAGTTATCCATTCTTCAGATTTAGTACATTGAACTTTGTTTAATGAATCAGGGGAGCTTGCTAGTTAAAGGAACCCTGGGGTGAATCCTTCTGCGAACAGAATTTCCTTCTGTAATAAGCATCATTATTGCCAAATGTACATGGCTTCATAAATTTGTTTCTTCCTATTTCAAGCTTCCTTAAAGCGATATACCTACTCTCTGCCTCACCCTTATAATTACCTTCTGGGTTGTCTATGCATAGGAATCTGGATTGCTGGTAAAACCAAGGGCATCTACACTCTGTAAATGAAATAATACAAGTGAAGAAAGAGTTCAACACAGCTCCCAGCACATGGTAGATATCGAATGAATGCCAACTATTTGTATTAATTGGTAAATACTGAGAACAGAAAGCAAAAAAGGGAAGTGGACTAAACATAAAACTTCCACATGTTTTAAGCCAAAAAAAAATTTTTTTAAATCACCTGGGATACCATTCTGAACCCACTAGGATGCTATAAAAGAAAAAAAAAAAAGGAAATCACAAGTGTTGGCAAGTATATAGAGAGGCCGGAACCCTCATACCTTGCTGGCGGGGATGTAAAATGGCACAGTCACTGCGGAAAACGGTTTGGCAGTTCCTCGAAAACTTAAACATAGAGTTACCATGTGATCCAGTGATTAATTCCATCCCCTGGTATACAGCCAAAATAATTGAAAGCAAGTTTTCACACAAAAACTTGTACAACAAATGTTCAAACATTATTCATGATATTTGGGCTGGGGAAAAGAGGGGATGGGAAGTGATTACTTAATGGGTATGGGGTTTCTTTTTGGGGTGATGAAAATGTCCTGAAATTAGATGGTGGTGACTGCAAAACATTGTGAATATAATAAAAGCCACTGACTTATACACTTCGGTGAACTTTATGTTATGTGAATTTTATCTCAATTAAAAAAAAAATGCAAGGATGGAAGCAGATGTCAGAGAGGAGAGGAGATGCAATGCTGCTGGCTTTGAAGAAAGAGGAAGAGGTCTGAGCCAAGGAATGCAGGCGGCCTCTAGAGACTGGAAAGGGGAGGAACAAATTCTCCCCTAGAGCCTCCAGAAGGGACACAGCCCTGCCTGCCGCCCCCCCCCCTTTTTTTCTTTAACATCTTTATTGGAGTATAATTGCTTTACAATGGTGTGTTAGTTTCTGCTTTATAACAAAGTGAATCAGCCATACATATACATATATCCCCATATCTCCTCCCTCTTGCGTCTCCCTCCCTCCCACCCTCCCTATCCCACCCCTCTAGGTGGTCACAAACCACCTAGCTGATCTCCCTGTGCTATGCGGCTGCTTCCCACTAGCTAGCTATTTTACGTTTGGTAGTGTATATATGTCCATGCCACTCTCTCGTTTTGTCACAGCTTACCCTTCCCCCTCCCCATATCCTCAAGTCCATTCTCTAGTAGGTCTGCATCTTTATCCCCGTCTTGCCCCTAGGTTCTTCATGACCATTTTTTTGTTTGTTTTTTAGATTCCATATATATGTGTTAGCATACGATATTTGTTTTTCTCTTTCTGACTTACTTCACTCTGTATGACAGACTCTAGGTCCATCCGCCTCACTATAAATAACTCAATTTCATTTCTGAATTAATTGATTAATTAACCTGATTAATTAATTAATTAATCTGATTAATTAATTAACCTGATTAATTAATTAATTAACCTGATTTAATTCAGGTACTGGAAAGTTCAACTAATGATTCACTATTTATTAACTTATCTACTTGGTAAGCTAAAAGCATATATATTTAACAGTACGAGAAAAAGGAGCCAACTAGAAAGTGAAGTTAGACTTCTTACTGATTATTTCATATTAAGAAAAACAAATGCTGCATTACAAATCTCTTCCTATTAATTCCCATGAGTTTACCACTACCCAAAACAAAACTGGGTCCATAATAAATACAAATGCATCCTTCCAGCAAAGCTCCCTTCATAAAAACTGAAGCAAACATTAAATTTCTAAGTGAAATCAAAAACTAAAGACTTTAATAAATGTATTTGCTTCATCTTCAAAATGTGCATCCACTGAGTCATGAAATCTCTCTGCTGTGTAATTATTTGTGCCCCAGTAAATGAAGCGGTGTTAAAACCAACTTCTGAGACAAAAAATACATTAAAAAGCAAAAACCACGTCACAATGAAGACTCTCTGGTGGCTCCAACTATTAGATTACAAAGAAAACCAAAGTGAATTGCCATTATGAGATGACAAACATAACACATCCAGCACAGTTCTAGTTTTAGGTTGGCATTTGAAGAACATATGATTATTTCTTTCTGCTTTTAAAATTCCAGAAAAACAAAGCCATATAAAAATAGAAAAATCTGTTGCAGCACCAGAACATATAAAGGTACTGTTAACAGGACAGAATTTGTTAAAGACACAAAGCAGAAAAGATTGGATTGAGAGAAAAATCCATCAGTATCAACCATCTTGTGACACGACTCAGGCAAGGGAACAGTCGGCTAAGGAAGTAAGGGGTTGGATTTCCCCAGTAGAGCCCCAGAAGCTGCCAAGTTCAGAGCCACAGGGGCTGGAAACAGGGCAGGTCTCAGGACAGCCAATGCAGAGAGGCAGATGAAAGAACTTGGGGCCTCCCCAGAACCACAGTCTGGCTGGCTGTTCACCTACAATTTCACATGGCTCCAGTGAAGCTCAAAACAAGTGGGAACTTTATCTCCATGCTCACAACGTAAGCAATAGACTCTGAAAGCTTCGGAATTCTCACATATTTTTAACCACGGCTATAACTAAAATTGGCAAAAAGAAAACCCCACAAAAAACCCCAAGAACCCACCACCACCCGCCATTCTCCAACTGATCCAAAAGATTCTAAAATTCACCGGAAAAACAAAACGTGCAAATAGGCAGAACGTCTCGGAAAACAAAGACTACTGTGGGCATAGATGGGGGCTTATCCAATCAGATGATGAAACGTTCTGTAAACTTGTAATGATTCAGTAGTGTAGCAGGGACACCACACGAAACAGAAAAGAGATCGATGAACCAAAGTGTTCAGAAATAGCCCCAAAATGTACAAAGCTAATGCATGACATAGTCTAATACACAAACGATTACACCGGCGACTGATTACTCCTAAATGGTTCTGGAACAACTCACCATCTGAAAAAAATAAGATCCTCCCAGCTCGCATCAGAAAAAATTCTAGATTTAAATATAAAACATGAGAACATAAAAGTAATAGAAGAAAATACAGAACATTTTTTTTTTTTTAACATCCTAGGTTAGAAACAAGCTTCAAAGCCAGAAACTGTAAGGGAAAAATTAACTTGGCTGGGAGGGAAGGGATGTTATCTTTCATGGAGTCAAGCTGAAGACAAAAGACAACTAGAGAAAAAAATAGATATTCTCAACTGGGTTAATTTCCTTCACAGATATGGAGTGTTTACAAACCACTAAGAAAAAAAATAGAAAAATAAAGAGGCAATTCATTAAAGAAATGCCGACATTCAATAAAGTCATAAGAAGATATGTAGCTTCACTGGTTAAAGAAATGAAAACTAACTGTATAAAAACAAACTCAAAACGGATTAAAGACCTACATTTTCTAAAAGCTAAAATCATAAAAAATTTTAGAAGGGACTTCCCTGGTGGCGCAGTGGTTAAGAATCTGCCTGCCAATGCAGGGGACACGGGTTCGAGCCCTGGTCCAGGAAGATCCCACATGCCGCAGAGCAACTAAGCCTGTGTGCCACAACTACTGAGCCCGTGAGCCACAACTACTGAGCCCATGAGCCACAACTACTGGACCCGCGTGCTTAGGGCCCATGCTCCGCAACAAAGACTTCTCACCACAATGAGAAGTCCACGCACCACAACGAAGAGTAGCCCCCGCTCGCCGCAACTAGAGAAAAACCCGTGCGCAGCAACGAAGACCCAATGCAGACAAAAATAAATAAATTATTTAAAAAAAGATTTTTAGAAGACAACATAGGTGTAAAACTTTATGACCTAGGAATGAGCAATGGTTTCTTAGCTAAAACACCAAAAGCACAGGCAAACAAAGAAAACATAGGTAGAGTGGACTTCATCAAGATTTTAAAACTTGGTACTCCACAGGGCACCATCAAGAAAATAAAGAGACAACCCATTAAATGGGAGAAAATTTTTGCAAATCATATATCTGGAAAGAGATTAGTATCTAGATTATATAAAGAACCATTTTAACTCAACAATAAAAAGACACAACCCAATTTTAAAATGGGCAAAGGATCTGAACAGATATTTCTCCAAGGAAGATAATAAAGGTACATTAAAAAAAATTCAACATCATTAGCTGTCAGGGAAATGCAAATCAAAACCACAAAGAGACACCATTTCATACCCACTAGGGTGGCTATTATCAAAAAGAAAGATAATAACGGGTGTTGATGCAGACGTGGAGAAAATGGAACCCTCATACACAGCTGGTGCGTACGTAAAATGATGCAGCCACTTTGGAAAACAGTCCGGCAGTTCCTCAAAAGGTTAAATATAGAGTTATACATGATTCAGCAATTATATTCCTAGGTATAGACCCAAGAAAAACGAAAACATATGTGCACACAAAAACTTGCACATGGATGTTCATAGCAGCATTACTCGTAACAGCCAAAAAGTGGAAACAACCCAAATGTCCATCAAAGGTGAATGGACAGACAAAATATGACATATCCATAGAATGGAATGTTACTTGACAATAAAAACAAAGCACTGACACATGCTACGACATGAATGAACCCTGAAAACATTATGCTACGAAAAAAAACCCAGTCACAAAAGGCCATTGTGTATGATTCTACTTACATGAAATGTCCAGAACAGGCACATCTATAGAGACAGGTAGAGTAGTGGTTGCCAGGCAATGCGGAATATAGAGGATTTGGAAGCAACAGGCAAGAAGTAAGAGGTTTCTTTTGGGGGTGATGAAAAGGTTCTAAAACTGATTGTGCTGATGGTTACACAGCTCTATGAATATACCAAAAGCCCCTGACTTGTACATTTCACATGGGTGAATTGTATGGTATACTGAATTATACCTCAATAAAGCTTTAAAGAAAAAAAGAAATGAGAATTTAAACAATAATTATGTTACATGTTTACTGGGTCTCCATCTGATAGTTAACTCCCCTGGGCAGGAGTCCCTTGTCTATCTTATTACCCTTCACCTTCCCAAGGGCAGCAAAAAGGCCTAGTAAAAGGACCAAAGTCGATTATTAATAACAGATACCTCCCAGCAAAGCTGCTGTAAGACGAATTTCTCTGGGGGGTGGGGGGGAAAGAGTTTGTTTGCAGTCTGACTTTCACGTTTACGTCAGAGATGTTCTCCTACATTAAATCTCTCTCCACCGCAGATATGCACTAAAAAGTTATCAAGAATTTAATTCTCTAGATGTTTCTACTCACTGCTTTTACCCAGACCATAGGAAACCAGACTTAAAGATACTCTGGATCCACCATGGGCATTCTGGAGACTTCCATTCTCTCAGTTCTGGCTTCAGTGTCTATGCATGAGTCTACTATGTTTCACCAGCAGGTGTCGCTGTCTAACCTTTGGTCTTTAAGTACCGAACTTCATATACTCCTAGTTGCCAGGAAGTGCTGCATAATTCCCCTCATGCATAGTGTGGGCTACACATAAAAAGCAACTTCCTTCCAGTACAGTACGGAGAGGGAGAGAAAAAAGAGTAACTGTACAGTGGAAAAACCTGATGAGCACCATCTCAAGTCAGGTGATCAAGGTTAACATCAACAGTGATAAAATACTGTCAATGATAGTATATACCCCTCATATGATGTAATGAGAATGGTACCTCACCCCTGTGCTTTTCCTCCTCAAAACACATCACCCCAGGCTAACTATGAGAAAAACATCAGACAAATCTCAACGAAGGGACATTCTACAAAATGCCTGCCTGGTACTCCTCAAAACTGTCAAGGTCATCGAAAACAAAGAAAGCCTGAGAAACTGTCACAATCAAGAGGAGCCTGGGACCAAGGAGACATGACAACTAAATGTAATGTGTTACCCTGGATAGGATCCTGGAACAGGAAAAGGGCAGCAGGCAAAAAACGAGGAAATCTGAATAAAGGACTTTTAGTCAATAATAATGTTTCATTACTGGTTCATTATTTGTGACAAATGCGCCACACTAATAAGCAAAACTGGATGTAGGGTCTATGGGAATTTGCTGTACTATCTTTGCAGTAACTCTGTAAATCTAATACTGTTCTAAAATAAAAGTCTGTTTTTAAAAACTTCACTAGCTGCCAATTTTGCCACATTAAGATTTTGAGGAATAGTTCCAACTGTTTAAAACTATAGTTTCTTTTTTGGCATGTTTTTAAGTGATTAGAAGACAGAAAAGCAAAACCTCAGGCCTGGAGAGCAGAGGGAATAGGTGGGGTGGGGTGGGGGGGCAGTGGTTTCCCTGAGAAAGAATGGAGCCCCAAGCAAAACCCATCATCCCCATCACAGCACTAGCAACGTGGCCACTTCTGCCTTGAAAACTAAGAAAACTGCTAGTGCGTTCACAGCACAGTCAGCCTTTTCCAACCATGAAGGGAAGACTAGAAGATGCAGTGGTAGCAGGAAAACTGGCAGTGCTAAGAAGTTACCCAGCCAAGGTTTTTCCTGAAAGATAAAGCCCTGCTGAAGAGTTTTATGATCCAAACTGCCCCAAAGCCCCAAAGTCCAAGAAACATCTGAGCCCAAGAAACATCTGAAATAACTGTCTAAACAGTTATTTACACTAAAATTAAAAAGTAGAAAAGTACTCAATACATGTTGATTTTAAGTAGTCTTCTAAATTTTATTTGCTCTAGTTTTGTTTTTTAAAATGTGTAGCTAAAATAACAAATAAATAGTATCCTTCTTCAATAAATAGTTAACTGGCTTTTGGTTTGTTTTCTTAAAGGAAAAACTGTGGTTGAGTGGATCGTGTGCTAGATTCCTGCTCTCAGAATTACCCACGTCTAAAGAAAGCCCAGCCAGCTGTAATCTGAGACATCTTTCTCCACCTGGGGGCAGCTATCCAAACCGCAAGAATGGAGTCTAGGAAGGGTGGAACAGTCTTTAAGGAGGCAGCAAATGAGAATTAGGATTCTCCATACCTCAAAAAATTGTTATAATAAAAGTGAAAAATTGTTATAATAAAAGTGAAAATCTAACCCAACCCACCCAAGAAACCAGCATACTGTAGAGCGAATCAGAAATCAAAACCCTGAAGGTGAACGGTATTATACAGCATCCATAAAATGTACATTTGATGGGTGAATCTGGTATGAAATGTAAGGTAGAGTTCATCCATAGTTTAAAGGGTGAGAGCTGAGTGAACACCGTCAGAAAAGAGAAGGCAGGAAAAGTGAGTAACAAGCTGTACTGACTTAGTACCTACGGGAATGAGATGAGTGGGCTGGGATTCTTCCAGTTTGTTCCTCAACCAGTCAAAATCCTGGTATCTTCGACGAACAGAATATTCTGGCAGGTCAAACTCCACCCGAGTACTCTGCAAATGAGGACAGTGGAACAAAATCAGGGTAAGGGAAGAGTAGCATACCTTGGCAGAATGGAAGGAAAAAAGCTCTCTTTGAATAACCTGGGCAAGAACACACTTTTCTTCCACCAAACGCACCAGCCAAGTGGCAGGGCTTACCAACACGGAATGACAAGTCCGGGCCACGGGGTGCAGTTAAAAATTTCAAGGATCTAGAATGAAAATGTCGAGGTTTCATTTCCCCCTATCTCAGGAAATGGAACTATCCCTCAGAATTGTGCTTGGAAACATTTGATTCATTTCCTCCAAGTTTAACTCTGAGAATTTCTTTTAGCAGAATAATTCCACTGAGGATATTGCTACTGAATCCAAATCTGTGAATCTGTTTTAAAAAAAAAAAGTCTCCACCGTCTGCTAAATATGCTGACAAGTTTTGCCAAAGGCAGAGGGGAAACAAGCAAAAAGTAGAGATAACAGATCACCTGCTCATTTAGGAACCAGACTAGGTGAAAACAGAAAAGGTTTTGCCCACTCTTCCATATTCTGCCAGGACCATAAGCTTGAAACTACATTGTATTTTAGATGATTTTTTAAATCTAGAAGGAAATAATTGTAAAATATCATTGTATTGCAAAAAAAAAAAAAATCCCTGAATTTAAGTTTTCTGAAATGTGATTGCAACACTTTGATAACAAAAACCAATATTAAATAAAATTAATTTATACCAAAGCAGGATTTTTATACATTAATTTGCCCAAACCAAAATTATGTCTCAGATAAGCCGTTTTTCCTTGTGAGGGTACCGACTATATGACGGTCACAGTTCTCGGAGGTTAAAGCACAAGATAAAAATGGTTCAAACTACATTTTATAAATTTATTGAAATCTTTCAAGCCAAAAGTCTGTTTAAATCCATGGAACCAAGAAAATCTTAAAAACACACGAACAAGGGACTTCCCTGGTGGTGCAGTGGTTAAGAATCTGCCTGCCAATGCAGGGGACACGAGTTCAATCCCTAGTCCAGGAAGATCCCACATGCCGCGGAGCAACTAAGCCTGCGAGCCACAACTGCCGAGCCTGCACTTTAGAGCCCACGTGACACAACTACTGAAGCCCACGTGCCACAACTACTGAAGCCTGCGTGCCTAGAGCCTGTGCTCTGCAATAAAAGAAGCCACAGCAACGAGAAGCCCGCGCACCACATGAAGAGTGGCCCCCGCTCGCCACAACTAGAGAAAGCCCGGGCACAGCAACGAAGACCCAACGTAGACAAAAAATTAATTTTTTAAAAGGACAGTAACTTAAAAAACACATGAACAAGAGTCATCCCTCAAAGCAGCAGCCAGTGAACAGCTTTGGCATCAAAAATTATGATTTCATCCTTCCCAGAAGCCAGGCTCACGGTCTGAGCAAAACTGTGAAGTTAAAGGACTCAGTCTTGGACTAAACCCCAACTAACAATCTTTCTGCCTCTTCTCCCCTTTTCAAAGTTTCACACACCGGCATACGCCCATGAAACACAACCTTCCCGTATGATGCAGGGGTAGGGGTGGGAAGACATGAGGAAATTTGTTTAATTTAGGCATTTGTGATTTATTAGAAGACTCCCCAAAAGAATTAGCATTTCCGAACTAGAGAGACAGAGAGAGAGAGAGAGAGAGACAGAGAGAGAGAGAGAGAGAGAGAGACAGAGAGAGAGAGAGACAGAGAGAGAGAGAGAGAGAGAGAGAGGGAGGGAGGGAGGGAGGGCGGGAGGGAGGGAGGGAGGGAGGGAGAGAGAGAGAGAGAGAGAGAGAGAGAGAGAGAGAGAGAGAGAGGCAGAGAGAGGGAAAAAAATAAATAGAACAGGTAAATCCAAATCACTACTGATGGATCTTTAGGCATAAGGGTGACAGAAATATTGGCAGCAGTAGCCTGGCACTCCTCCTGAGGCAGGGGCATGAGCAGTCCTGGCATCCCTGAGATGCCACCAAGCCTCCCGGAGCCTCAGTTTCCTCAACAGTAAGGAGGCAGTTTGGAAGGGGCATTCTTCAAGACCGCACGGAGTCCCCCAGCAGATTCTGTCTGGGGACTTGTCGATGATTATGGGCTCAGGAAAGGTCGATTTTGAAGGGTGACAAATGAATGCAACTCATTTTCATGGTAAACAGAACTAATAGAGGGCTCTACTTTCTGTCCTCTTCTGTCACATGATATCCACTGGTTGTTCCTCTTTATTATGGCTTGCAAAACCACTTCATTAAATTATAGTCTATGTAACATTTCTACTCTAACTTTGAAATCAATCTTTGGTAACTACAAAAAGCAGTATGTATGATAAAACACAAGTTTTGTTTCTGCTGTAACCAATTTCACTTTCAAGCAACTGCTTTTTTTTCCCTTCTATTTATTTAGGTTCGACACACTTATTTTAAAACTTCAGGAAGATTAAAGAAATAAAAAATAAAAGATCAGCCATAATCCCTCTAAATGGAGATAAATGCAATTAATATTATGGTTTATATCTTTCCATGTTTTTTTCTATGCACAGGCACTCATGTTTTCCTATGTCTCTTTAATATATCTTGGACATCTTTCTGTGTCAGTAAGTTCAGATCTATCTTTAACACACATGGAGATACCATAATTAAACCAAATCCCCACTTAGGTTGTTACCAATTTTTCAATCAATAAACCATACTACGGTAAACATCACTGATAATTCTCTTGAAATTACGAAAGAATATGCATGAAAGAGTATACGTATCTTTAATCGACAAATTGTTTCCAGTTACAGACTGATTTATATTCTTAGCATATAGTCTCAATACTGAGACTATTTATTTATTTATCTTTGATGGAAGTATAACTGAAAAATAACATGTCATCTTTGTTTTACTTTTGTTTCTTTAATGACTGTCGTGGTTGAACATCCTTTCAAGTGTTTGTTGGCTGTATATTTTTCTTCTTTTGTGAGAAGTCTTTTTATATATTTGTGAGTCTAGTCTTTTCCATTTGTGAAAGCTCTTTATAGCGATCTACCCATCATAACTGCCAAATGGCTTTTATTATACAGAATTTTAAAATTATTAGTCAAATTCATCCATTTTTTCCCTTTATGGTTGCTACTTTTAGTGTCATTGATAAGAAGTCTGTCTTCATTGCAAGCTTTTGAAAATATTCACCTGAACTATCTCCTTTATTTATGGCATACATGTATACATATATATAAAATTGCTGCTATGCTACTTCTAGGAATCTATCATTAGAAAATCATTTTTAAACTGTGGCAAAGATACCTGTTATAATGATGTTCACTGCAATATTATTTAAAATAACAAATTCAAAGCAACCTAAATGTCCAACAATTAAAAAACAGTCAGGGAAATTATGGTATATTTATTCTATGGTTATCAGTAATCATGTCTGTAAAACATTTTTAATGACAAAAATGCTTCAGTAATAGTTTGAAGAAAAACAGCAGGATATAAAATTAATTATACATATTTTATGATTTCATTGGTGTTGAAATTTTCGACATAAAAAGTTAGAAGAAAAATCTAGGACTTATGATGACAACTTTACATTCAACTCTATTTCCAAACTTTCTAACATTCTTATACAATACTTATAGTCACACACACACAAAACTCATTTTTTAAAACAGCTCCTTTAAGGACAGGGGATTTAATAAATCAGTAAAATTTGTTTGATGCTTTGGAAAGCAATAACATAAAAAAAAACCATCATGAAAGAGAAGGATGCTCACACTCTCTGACCTGATAATTATTTTACTTATTTTTACCACCACTTGTTCTAGAAAAGATAGAGCGATATGTGGAATATGATCAAATGACATAAATTAGAAGTAGGTGAGCAAGATAAAGAAAAACAAGGACAGAGAGAAAAAGTAGAGCTGGGAACGAGGCTAGCAAAACACACTCACCTTGGAATTCTGCACACTTGTTAAAATTGGGCCACAGACATTACTGTGAATTTCTGGAAAGAAATCTAGTCCGTTATAGGACATACAGTGCTCATAAAATATGCAGGCCAATAAAACCCCAACTATGAGTCTGTAGTAAGATTTTCCTCTGTGAAATTCAGGGTCTGACTTAGAAAGAAAAATAAAGTACTAATAAGTGTTTATCTCTATTTTCTAGTATCTGTGGTAAACAAAACAATAAAAAAGGAAGTGCACACCCACAATTCCATGACCAGAGGCGACCACTTTACAGTTTTGTTCTGTGTCCTTCCTTACTGTGTTCCAACTCTAGAATGCCCCACCAAGATCATAAGGTCATTCGTACACACCTAAAGTCAGGTCTACAAACAGGTAACCGAGCACAAGAGTTGTAATGAAGAACATTCATTCTCACCACTGCACCCTGTGAATATCTCCTTGGTCATCTCTAGGCATCACTGCCAAACTTTGTTAAGTTTAATACGTTGGAAGACCCAGCACGGAGCCACAGTAAAATCAATCCCCCAGGAGCACATCCAGTCCCCTGGGCCTCACCATCCCACAGAAGAACTCCTCTTTATTCCCTAGGAGCTGATGGGTCCAGTGACTCTGGCCTGGAGCCTTTCCCAAGCATTTTCAGTCAACTGAAAAGTTGATTTTACAGTCAACTCACTCTAGAGAGGCTTTGTCTCTATCAGAAATGCCATCCGTCCAGGCCACAGCTGGATCCTAAACAAGTCTGAGTAACCCCATCCCCCCAAAAGAGAACCTCTTCCCTTATCAAATATCAGCCAGCCAGCCCCATTCTGTTTCAAAGCCCTGTAGCTCTCAGAGCACCCGTGAGTGATGCTGCAGAGTGTTCCGGCCTCCTTCTTCCGAAACGAGCTTCCATTTATTTCCTCCTCCTCAGATCTTCCCACCCAGCTCTCTGGAACACCCGTCCCGTAAGTAATAACGTCCTGTGGTTCCTCAACCTGCTCAAATTCTGAAAGCTGGCTCTCCCGAGAATACAGCCCCCTTGCTGTCCCATCAAGTGGAAAGCTGCTGGTGTTCTTACATTTCACAAACCTCTAAGACCAAGACCAAGAGTTGCTGTTGAGGGCTTCCCTGGTGGTGCAGTGGTTGAGAGTCCGCCTGCCGATGCAGGGGACACGGGTTCGTGCCCCGGTCCGGGAAGATCCCACATGCTGCGGAGCGGCTGCGCCCGTGGGCCATGGCCGCTGAGCCTGCGCGTCCGTAACCTGTGCTCCGCAATGGGAGAGGCCACAACAGTGAGAGGCCGGCGTACCACCAAAAAAAATAAATAAATAAATAAATAAATAAATAAAAGTTGCTGTTGACATCCTGCTCCCTCCACACCACTCCTCCCACCCCGGAAAATCCTTTCAAGGCTCATGCCATCAGGTTACAGACACCTCTACCTCTCCTCACACCTGTCATCTGCTGACACCTCTGGCCTTCCTCCTGATTCCCCTGAGAGCACCTCGTTCTCGGGCTTCATAACCTGGGTGCCCTCAAGACGCAGGTGGTTCCCACACACAACACCCACTGCTAAGCCAGCTACACCTCACTCCACTGCCACGGCCTCTCCACAGACTCTGTCATCACACAGAAGTTCACACATCTCCCTCTCTAACTGGCACCTCCTATATTTCGGACTCTTCCAGCTCCCAGTACCCCTGGTTTTTCAGCCTCGGGACCTACAGTTCTTGACAATCCATCCACTCCTGTCTTTACTTTCTTCCTTACTCAGCATCAATTCCACCAACCATCACTTCAGCATCTTACTTGCCCACATCCTGAATGCCCCTTCCACACTGTCATTCATACAACTCTGGCAAAAATGCAACCACCTACTGCCTGCTTTTCTAGACTTAGGCACAGTCTGGAAGAAAAACAAAATCAGGGAAACACACTGACTGAAGCAATAAATTCTACAACTGGACGCGCAACACTGTCAAACAATCTCTTGATACTTCCTTAGTCAACCCTCTTCCCCATTTTCCCCATACTTCCTTAGTCGGCTCTCCGTGAGTTAACGCGAAGCCTGTAGAAGTTTTGAAAGCTTCTAAGCCCCACTTCGAAACCTCCCCCTTCACTCTTCACGAAGACCTCATCATCTATTCATAGAGAAAACTGCAGATATAAGCAAAGAACCCCTCAACATCCTGCCACAAAACAAAAACAAACCACTTCCCTTCTTCCAGAAACAATGGGAAAAGTATGCTTCCCCCATGAGAGGCCACTCCCTCCCCTCCACTTCTGCCGGGGACACTCTCCGCCCACCTCCTCAGAGGCTTCCATCCTACTCTCCAACCTTCAACCCACAGTCTCCTCCACCAACAATGGCCACGTGGCACTTAAACAAGTCTCTTTCACCCTTAAAAAGCAAACAAAATGCCTCTCCCCCTCAAAGCCACATCCCCTCCTCCAGCTACTGTTCTCTCACTCACTTTCACTGCCAAACTACCAACACTCACCACGTCTTTTCCTTACTTCCCACTCATCCTAACCCACTGCGCACTGCTGTACCACCACCCCAATGAAGCTGCTCTCACCATAGTCATCAATAACCTTCTCATCATTAAATCTAACATTCACTTTGTAATTCTTACATATAACTTGACCTCAGCAGCATTTAGCCTGCGTTGACCACTGAGACACCTGAAAAGAGGAATTAATTGGGGCATAAGCCTAGGAGATGACTATCTGGCGATGGGATAAAAGACAAGAGGAGGACGGCTTCCAAAGGGAGCTGAGGGCTGCTCTCTGTTTCCCCAACCTCCAGTCTATCTGCACATCATCATCAATTTCAACAGTCAGGCCATGGTAGTAGATGACCGTGCTGGTGGGGGTGGGGGGGGTGGGAGGGGCGGTGCGGGTTACTTTCTGGAAAACCATGTCTTCTGAAAGCAGAGCACAAGACAGATCTGGGTTCAAGACAGATCTGGGTTCAAGTTTTAACACGTATTAGTTGCATGTCTTTGAGCAATTTTCTTAATATCGCTGTGTCTTAGTTTCCTCATTTGCAAAAGTTAAGAATACTACCAGTACCTACTTCACGGAGTGTGAGGATTAACTGAGGATATATTTAAAGCACATTTATTTTAGCACAAAATAAATGACAGCTCATCCACATGGCGGAGCACTACTGCAGTCTTAGAAACAATGGCATAAGTGTGCTCACTGGCATTTACTAGCAGAGGAAGACATTTGCATTGTATTAAGCGAATTGGCCGCAAGTAAAATACTCATTTTTGTGAATGGATAGAGACAAATAGTTCAGAGAATTATAAATGATTATTTCTGGCTGGTGAGCTTGTAAGTGTTCTTTTATTTTATTGTTTTAGCTTACTTGAGTTTTCCAATTTCTCTATAATGAGCACATATTACTTACATAAAATAAAATTTAAAGGGTTTCTACTGCAAAAAAAAGTACAGCATATGGTAAATGCTCAATAATTAGCTATTATTAAGATGTTACTTTCTAGACGCCTACAGAGAAAACTGCCAGGATCTGCCAGCCCTGAGAAAGCCTCTCTCCACCACTGGAGAGAGAAGACAGCCACGCCTTAGACCTCAGTGGGGAACACTTTCCCCGCGTTGGCTCTCAGCCCTAGGCTCATTTTACCTCAGGCAAAAGCAGCTCTGTACTTTGTCCAGCTTTTGTCATCAGGAATCTGAATCAGGCCTGGGAGTCAAAGCTCAAAGTCATAAAGTAAGTATTTGTACAACCTCGTCCTCTGACCATTAACTTTGCTTGAGAAGCTCGGCAGGAGTGGGGTGCTGGGACAAGATCAGGAGTTTGGGACCCTGTGTTCCCGTCTGTCCTCTCTCTCATCCCCACGCATCCCTACACGTCCTTTAATACAACACTCAGAAAAAAGGTTCCAGATGCATCACCAACGTATTAAACCTGGTGTCACTATTTGAAACAGGAAAAGAAAAGGACTCTGGTTTGAGATCAGAAGTCGAATTCACAGTAAGAAGTAAAATTTAATCCTGCAACAAGTTCACCCTTAAGGTGCTGTCCTCGAAGCCAAGTGAAAATGTGGGACTGGAACTTGGAAAGGTTATCCTAAGACATTATCTGACTCAGAGGAAAAGAGACAGAAATAAGAGCACAATGGAGAAAGGGGAAGGAAGGACAGAGAGACAGCAGAGGAGAGAGTGGTGAGCTGCAGCACGGGCATCAGCCTGAGAATCCGCTGACAGGGAGAGAAACTGCAGGGTGGAGGACAAGCAGGGCTGGGGAAGCATCAAGACAGGTGCGCACGGCTGTGCCAGGCGATCACCTTGACATTCAGCTCTTTAGAGCACAAATTCGAGAAAAGTGTGTTTTGCATTTCACTGACTACAGGGTACAAGTTGACACTAGGGAGAAAAAAATAAGTAACTGGAAATGATTCATGGGGGGTATGTATATCATCCTAAGACCTCTGAGGATATAATACACATCTAAGCACCTAGCAATGTTGAGAAATACTACCCAGTGCCAAAAGAGACAGGGGCAGACTGTGTGAGCGCATATGCCTCTGCACACATACAAATTTTCAAATGTGAACCAGGTGTGGAAAAGACAAGGCAGTAATATAGTGGTACAAGGCAGAAAGTTAATAAATATTAGTTCCCACTCTTTTACTCCTCCTCTCCCTGACATTAAGACTAACTACCTGTATGCAGAAAACTATAAGACACTGATGAAAGAAATTAAAGATGATACAAACAGATGGAGAGAGATACCATGATCTTAGATTGGAAGAAACAACACTGTGAAAATGATTATACGACCCAAAGCAATCTACAGATTCAATGCAATCCCTATCAAACTACCAATGGCATTTTTCACAGAACTAGAGCAAAAAATTTCACAATTTGTATGGAAACACAAAAGATCCGGAATAGCCAAAGTAATCTTGAGTAAGAAAAACGGAGCTGGAGGAATCAGGCTCCCAGACTTCAGACCATACTACAAAGCTACAGTAATCAGGACACTATGGTACTGGCACAAAAACAGAAATATAGATCAATTGAACAGGACAGAAAGCCCAGAGATAAACCCAAACACATATGGTCACCTTATTTCTGATAAAGGAGGCAAGAATATACAATGGAGAAAAGACAGCCTCTTCAGTAAGTGGTGCTGGGAAAACTGGACAGCTACATGTAAAAGAATGAAATTAGAACACTCCCTAACACCATACACAAAAATAAACTCAAAATGGATTAAAGACCTAAATGTAAGGCCAGACACTATCAAACTCTTAGAAGAAAACATAGGCAGAACACTCTATGACAAATCACAGCAAGATCTTTTTTGACCCACCTCCCAGAGAAATGGAAATAAAAACAAAAATAAAGAAATGGGACCTAATGAAACTTAAAAGCTTTTGCACAGCAAAGGAAACCATAAACAAGACCAAAAGACAACCCTCAGAATGGGAGAAAATATTTGCAAATGAAGCAACTGACAAAGGATTAATCTCCAAAATTTACAAGCAGCTCATGCAGCTCAATAACAAAAAAACAAACAACCCAATCCAAAAATGGGCAGAAGACCTAAATAGACATTGCTCCAAAGAAGATATACAGATTGCCGACAAACACATGAAAGGATGCTCAACATCACTAATCATTAGAGAAATGCAAATCAAAACTACAATGAGGTATCACCTCACACCAGTCAGAATGGCCATTCATCCACAAATCTACAAACAATAAATGGTGGAGAGGGTGTGGAGAAAAGGGAACCCTCTTGCACTGTTGGTGGGAATGTAAATTGATACAGCCACTATGGAGAACAGCACGGAGGTTCCTTAAACTAAAAATAAAACTACCATACAACCCAGCAATCCCACTACTGGGCATATACCCTGAGAAAACCATAATTCAAAAAGAGTCATGTACCACAATGTTCACTGCAGCTCTACTTACAATAGTCAGGACATGGAAGCAACCTAAGTGTCCATGGCCAGATGAATGGATAAAGAAGATGTGGCACATATATACAATGGAATATTACTCGGCCATAAAAAGAAAGGAAATTGTGTTATCTGTAGTGAGGTGGATGGACCTAGAGTCTATGATACAGAGTGAAGTTAAGTCAGAAAGAAAAAAATACTGTATGCTAACACATATATATGGAATCTAAAAAAAAAAAAAAGGTTCTGAAGAACCTAGGGGCAGGACAGGAATAAAGACGCAGACGTAGAGAATGGACTTGAGGACACGGGGAGGGGGATGGGTAAGCTGGGACGAAGTGAGAGAGTGGCATGGACATATATACACTACCAAATGTAAAATAGATAGTTGGAAGCAGCCACATAGCACAGGGAGATCAGCTCGGTGCTTTGGGGCAACCTAGATAAGTGGGATGGGAGGGTGGGAGGGAGATGCAAGAGGGAGGAGATATGGAGATATACGTATATGTATAGCTGATTCACTTTGTTATAAAAAACTAACACACCATTGTAAAGCAATTATACTCCAATAAAGATGTTAAAAAAATTGTAAAAAGACTAATTACACCAGATTATAATCATGTTCTCATCACAGAGCTTCAGGTTGATACAATGGTTGATACAATGATTAATAAATTTCAAGAGTAATGAGATATTAACATCTTAAACAATATCATGATAGAAAATAAGTGAAAGTACGGGGTTTAAAAGTTTCATTTGAGGGCTTCCCTGGTGGCGCAGTGGTTGAGAGTCCGCCTGCCGGTGCAGGGGACACGGGTTCATGCCCCGCTCCGGGAGGATCCCACATGCCGCGGAGCGGCTGGGCCCGTGAGCCATGGCTGCTGAGTCCAGAGCCTGTGCTCCGCAACGGGAGAGGCCACAACAGTGAGAGGCCCGCGTACCGCAAAAAAAAAAAAAAAAAAAAAAAGTTTCATTTGAAAGACTGTAGTACAATTTCTCCTTCATTTTAAGGTTAAACGAAAAAAAACTTATGCATAATCCTTTTAAATCTGAATATATCCACTCTCCCAAAAAGCTACACTCACAATTGTCATAAAGGTGAACAGAGTTGTACAAAGGAAGGGAAAAAGGAAAGGCAGGAATCATGGCGGTAGGACTTCAATTCTCCAAGACACTCTAGACAGGTGGAAGATAATAAAAAGACCTACTTTGGTGGTGATCCTGTAAGTGATGTAGGTCTCCATCGTACAGACATGCTTCTTGGGATCATCAACCGTGACAAAGAGGTCTCTGGTCTCACCATCGATGTCATCATCAAGCTGTAGTCTGTTGAGAAGGGAAGATGAAGAAGCCGGACTTGCAGGGCCTGCTGGAGTACCGCCGTTGGGCAAAATGAGATCCTGAAAGAAGAAAAGAATCATCTTACAAAGTAGCTAAAAACACACACCTGGAGAACACCAGCAACAGCGGCTGGTTTAGCCCAACCAAGAAACACCTCTAACTACAAAAATAACTTTCAAAGAATCTGATCCTCTCCTTACCATTTCTTAAGTGAACGAGTCTTTTACAACCAAGAGAAACACGACGGGCAATGCTCTACACCAAATCCCGTCGATTCACGTGTCAGCAAGCGCTGCAGGAAGCAGCAGTTCAAGGACAGAGAACATGACAGCCACCACCGGCGTCAGACTTCGACAGAGAAAGAACTCCTGAGCACACCACATTGTCTCTTTTTCCCACTTTCTCAAGACCGCCACTTGGGCCCAGGTAAACACTGAGGGGCCAGAACCCTCTTAGATATCCAACACATTTAACAACCTAATCAACCATCACAAAGAGACAGCTAAACGTTACGTGCCTCCTGGAATAAGTTCACACCACCACCTACGAAGCATGCTTGCCAAATATGCTGGCTATGACTCCTGAACAAATCTCTAGACACAACACCAATTTATAGGCAATACAGCAAGAGTGAGGAACATGTAGAACAAGTACTGCGAGGACGCAGTCAGCGGCATCTACACAATGTGAAGCTAAAGAGAACCGAAGACCCAGTTTCTTCAATAAATAAATAAATTGTAAGGAAAAAAGAAATACAGAGTTGGAAAGAGCACCTATAGATGTAATGAAACTTAAGAGACCTATCAACAACTGCAGTGGGTCATGATTAAAACACAGGGTTAAAAGACTTTGAGACATTCGGGAAATTTTGAATATTGATCAATTATTTGATGACATGAAGGAATTATTAGGTGTGATAATGGAAGTATTATGATTTTACAAAGTCTTCATCTTTTAGTAACACATAACTAAAGTATTCACAGATGAAATGATAGGATGTGTGGTATCTGCTTCAAAATAATTAAGGTCAGGTACTTGGGATATAGATGATACAAGATGGCCCAAAGCTGATCATTGTTGAAGCTGGTACTTGCAGGTTCACTATAAATTCTCACCTCTTCTGTATGTGTTTAAAATTTTCCGCAATAAAAAAGTTTAAAAGGGGTGGGGGGGAGCAAGCACCAGAAAAGAAAGGGAAGGAAAGATTAAAAACTTATGGACTTCTTTCTTCTTAGGCCTCAGTAGGAAGCCACTTGAATCAATTATGTCCCTATACTATTCAAAACAGATGCAGTCTTCCAGTTACCTTTTCTGGCTTTAAGATTTGATAAGAGAACAAAGCCCTATCTAGCAGTAGATGTGAAAGCCTCTGAATGTCACCTTGGAATCATTAGAAGGCAAAGACTAAGGAATATGGCAAGAAAGTGACATGATACTAAGCAAAGAGCCTTGGTCAGGAATGTTTTTTTGCATTCCTGATCTGTGCATAATCAGATCACAGGCTGGGCGTGGGTCTTTCCCCAGAAGGATCTCTTCTTGTGTGCAGGCTGGATATGACTTAGCCCCCAGAGAAGAGAACATACAGGAAATGAGAAGTCAATCTAGCCGTCATGTCCATAAGCTCCAGATGAAGATAGCACATCTGGAAAGAGAGTATGGAACAAGGCAGAGGGAAGCATGGTCTGGGGTCAAGGGCAATGTCACCCAACTCAGTGGGTGATGGAAACTAAACAAAAAAGGTACCCTCCTTTGTCTCCCTGACCACAGATAATTTAATCACATCCTTACTTATGCAATGTCAAAAATACTTTTGTAATTACTGAAAGGGTACCATTTCACAGAAGGTACTCATGGGAATGGACCCCACCCCTCCACTTCTCAGCCCAGGGTCTTGTCAGCTGGGAAGGCAAGCCCCTCAGCAGCTGCTCTCCGTGTGGACCACAGAACCTAGCTACAGCAGCATCCCACGACCTGCTTCCTCAGCACACTGATGTCACTGAGGGCATGCAGTGTCCAAATCCCAGGGTCTAAGGATCAGCGGGGGTACATCTTCTCTGGAGCTCTGAGACAACCATCACGTCTTCATCATTTCAGTAAATATTTAAACACTGACCTCAGGCAAGGCACCATGCTAGGCACTGAGGGGCCCACCCTTATATTTTAACAACACTAGCTCACTGGGCCTCAGAAAGGCTCCATCACCTATGGCTAAACATTGCACAAAAGAAAGAATGAATTCAAAACCTTTAGTCAGATAAGCCAACATCAGCTCAGACAGCAATTTTCCACAATCTGGCCTGAACTGATCCTGGAACCCACTATGCTGTTTCATATTTTCTCATCGTTGCTTACATAGCGCGTGCGCGCGCACGCGCGCGCACACACACACACACACACCCCTCTTTTTTATGTAGAGGGCTCCCAGGATCTCACAGAAATCTTCTCAAATGCCCCCTCCTTCTAGAATCCTTCCTGGATCCAGCCCCTGACAAAATTAGTCGCTCCCTTCTCAATACCTTGAAGATACTTCCACTGAAGCAATTTTCACAGTTTTAATCATTTATTTACATATATAACTTATCCATAAGCACTGTGCATCCAACAACTGTAACTGTGCCTTGTTCACCTTTGTGTGTGTGTCTGTGATTATCCATCCATCTGTCTGCCCGTCTCCCAGTGACTCCAGGACAACTCCCCTAACCTCAACTCCCCTAACCTTTGCTCTGGGGACCTCAGCCAATAACCCTCCAGGAACGGCCCACATAAAGGTCTAAAAGATCTTGGCCAGACAGTGGGAACTGAACTATTTCTCAAATCAGTTAGCGGGGGTTGGGGAGGAGAAAGTCACCCAGACCTTGTCACACAGCAGATTCTTTCCTTTAGGACTACACAACCATGGAAGATACCCACACCCTTACTACAGGGTGCTTCCCGTAATATTATTTGAGCATATATGAATAGCAAATGAGCTACGGATGCCTGGACTTCCCTATAAAGGGATGCTACCATCTCCGCCTTCCATGGCACGTCTGTGCGCAGGGCTTCCACATTCTTATTTCGCTGCCCTCTACGTCAACCTCAACGTGGTGAGGTTAGCAGACAGATACTATCTCTACTGATGAGGAAGCCGACTCAAAAAGGTGAAGGACTTCTGTATCCAAATGTATGGAAGCCAGTTATCACTCTACTGAGTTGAGCTAAGGTATCTGGTTCCTAGTTCAAGGGTGTTATCAAGCTGGATCCCCTTTGTGTGGCTTTCCCCAACCCAACACTGTCCCTCATCTCCATTCTCTGGCCATAAATCCTTCTGCGTAAACATGAAGCTTCTGTTTTTAAAGCCAGTTGAGGAATGCTTACATTTTCCCTTAGGGTCTTAATACAAGTTATCCCCCAGATAACTCCCCTCAAGATATGGTCCCCATGAGAAACAAACGTGGAGGGAAAAGACAAAAATCTCAGGAGGAAAGGGCAGGGGCTTAGGTGGACTCAGTGACCCAGGCTCCTCTACCCTCAGAGTCCTCCGGTAGCGGGTTTGCTTCACTGAGACCTGAGTTCTAGAGCACGTATTGTGGGAGGGCAGCACCTTTACAACTAACACGAATTACAAGAAGTGAGAGAATCCCTTGGCTCAACACAAAAACCTCCTGTTTCATTGTTGCTGCCCTACCGTCAGTCCTCCTTACTGCAGCCAGAATGCTCCCTGGAAAAGGTCAATCAAAACCTGTTACCCCCCTGCTCAGAACTCTGAAAGACATCCATCCAAACACATTCAAAATAAAATCCAGACTCCCTCCCATAACCCACAAGGGCCAACATGATCTTACCACAGTCTCTGACCTCATCCCAGACATGCTCCCCACTGCCCTCCAGCTCATCCTGTTCTACACACCTGGCCTTGGCTCGTCTGGACCTCAGGGCCTTCACACTTGCTGCTCGCTCTGCCTGGAACACTGCTCTCCCCTCCGATTGCCACTGGCCTGGCTCTTCTCCTCAAACAGGTTTCTGCTCAAATGACACCCACTCAGAGAGGCGTTCTCAGCCCACAAAAATCTAAAAACATTCCTGCACCCTCCATCATTTTCCAGTCCCTTCCCTGGCTTTATTTTCATCATAGGACTTACCACTGTCTAAAAATATATTATATGTTAATTATCTGTCTGACTTCCCACCAGTCTGTAAATTCAACAGGAGCAGAGACTGTGTCTTCTGGAACACAGTAGGTACTCAGTAAGTATTTGATGAATGAATGAGTTTTAGAAGTGACCCAACTCAATCTCTTGCCAATAGAAGGTACTCAATAAACGTCTGTTGAATGACGACAAAACTGAGGCTAACCTGGACGGACTGCCGAGTTTTGAATCCCGGTTCTACTCTTTACTAGCAGCATGACTTAAGTAAATTCCTTAATCTCTCTATTGCCCCAGCTTCGTCATTTATAAAGTGGGTATAATGGGATTGAGTTAGTTAGCATATGGAGCAATTGGAACAGTGCCTGGAACATGGTAGGCGTTATATCACTATTAAAATACTCAAACAAACAAACAAAAAAGTCAACTTGTCTGCAAGTATTCCGGCATCCCCTTTAGACTACGGGGCTGGGTTCACAGTAGACCATAAATGCTGCTGAAAATTAAAATCGCACCTAGAGTCACAGTTGGTGCCTTAACCACATCTTCCTTAATGACTTCCCTGTGGCAATAGATATATCTACGGTAGCCCTTGTGAGAGTTACAACTACACAGCTGATAAATACATGAAAACTCCTCAACGCTCCAAAATATCAATTCTTGCTACGTAGTTTCAGTTATAAGAGAATTTCTTCTCCCCATCACCCCTTTTTACTTAGGAAGAGGAATACATAACCAGGACACTTTGGAAACTGCCCTCGCTCGAAGAATTTCAGTTATAAGATCCACCATTGTGGTCAGCCAGCCGCAAGAGAGATTATTAAAATAACGTCAGTCACCAGCAAAATTCTATATTACATTAAACATAGGGTTGATGAAAGAAAGTGGTATACCTTAAGGGCCAATACAGACTTAATAAAAACAAGTCATGCGAAAACACTCTAATTTCTCTTTCTGATACTATTAGAGGAGTGCGGGCAACGTGATGATCTCGTTTCAGAAAAGCCTGCCGAAGCCTCTCGAGGCATCCCGACCGCTACGGGAGAACGAGGGCTCTCTGAATGCACACTGTACCTGACTTGTCTTAACGGCCCTCTCTCCCGCCAGGCACACGGGAGATGCCTGAAGAATGAATGTGCCCTGCACACACTGAACGGAACACTCCTGACTGCTGACTTTGCTGTCAAGTTAAATTTAGGCCAACTATGGGCAGTAACTTCAAAGGGAAAAGCTCAAAATTGTTCTGTTCACAGATGTTCATAACAGATCAAAGAACACAGAGTGAACCCTGGAAAAGCTCCAAAGGCTCGCTAACCAGGAAATGATCGTGTTTACATTAATAACAATGTTACACACTCATTGAAAAATTATAAATCTAGACTTCTAGATAAATGCGGCGAATTAATAAGCTCAGGTCTTTGCTTTCTCCCTCTTTCCCCCTTCCAGACAACAACCACCTGAAGAACGGGAGAGAAAGAGCAGTGGGGGTGCGGCGGGGGGGGGGGGGCGGGCGCATAGTGACTGGAATGAGTACCAGATTAGAAACTAGGAAAGGGCATCACCCAAATGCCAAAAGTTTTGAAGATTTCCTACAGGAGACAATTGGGACTCAACTGAGAAAAGAACTAAGAGGTATCTTTAACCCATGTCACTGAGGTTACCTAGGGTTCTCAAGGTTACCTAAGAAGTAGAAAATGTCCCGAAAACCCTCACAGACACTCTAGTTTGAATTTGCAATTGTCTGGAGGGATGAGGGTATGGAAGGGCCCACAGTGGGGCAAAGGAGGACCCCCAGAGTGTCTGGCTGCTGTGAGCAAGGGGATGCCAGCACAGGTAGACACACCATGTGAGGCCCACCAGCAGACGGTGCCTTGCCCCCAGGGCTTCATCTAGCCAGGAGGGGTAGAGATGCAAGAGAAAGGTCAGGGGAACAGAAGGCGCCTGCTTGCATGAAGTCAGCTGCCCTGGGTAGGTCCACCAAGCACAAAGGAGGCAAGACCGCAAATTCTGAAAAGGCTAGACTCTATCGAGATGGGGAGAGCACCTAAAACAAGATGGAAGCCAGGCTATACTGGATCCAGACACAGAGAGGAACTAGGCCAAGTCTTCCTGACCGACTGTCCCTGACCCCGGTTTTCTTTCTTCTGATTCCTTTTCCCAAGGGGAGACCACTCAACTGATTTGTCAACTATTATTCCACTCAACCTAAGATCCAAGAAGACAATTCTAACATCAAGTAGAAACAGGGAGATCCAGGGAATTCCCTGGCAGTACAGTGGTTAGAACTAGGTGCTCTCACTGCCAGGGAACTAAGATCACGCAAGCCGTGCAGTGAGGCAAAAAAAAAAAAAAAAAGAAAGAAAGAAAGAAAGAGAGAAAAAGAAGAAAGAAACAGGGGATCCAATAATTCACTTCTTCTGGTGAGAGGCAAATAGCAGGCCTGTATTACCTCATCAGACACAAGAAAACCGAAAAATATACCAGCCTATATCAACTCATCATTCAGACCCAAGAAAACCAATACATGAGGAAAAGCAGCACAGTCCTTAAGAGCAGATAAATATATACATTTGAAAAGATTTATCCCATAAAACACTACACTTTAGTCCACATCTACCTTGTGCTCCCATTTAAAAAAAAAAAAGTCAAAGTGGAAGAGAACTGTACTTTACTTCACTGTACAGTAGAAACTAACACAACATTGTAAAACAACTATACCCCAATTAAAAAAAAAAAAAGAAAGAAAGTGGAAGAGGGGGAATTCCCTGGTGGCGCAGTGGTTAAGACTCCGCACTCCCAATGCAGGGGGCCAGGGTTTGATCCCTGGTCAAGGAACTAGATCCCATGTGCATGCCTCAACTAAGAGTTCACATGCCACTGCTAAGGAGCACTCGATCTGAAACTAAAGGAGCCCAGCTGCCGCAACTAAGACTCAGTGTAGCTAAATAAATAAATAAATATCTAAAAAAAAAAGGAAAGAGGGAATAAAAAAATTAAAGCAGGGCTTCCCTGGTGGCACAGTGGTTGAGAGTCCGCCTGCCGATGCAGGGGACACGGGTTCGTGCCCTGGTCCGGGAAGATCCCACATGCCACAGAGCGGCTGGGCCCGTGAGCCATGGCCCCTGAGCCTGCACGTCCGGAGCCTGTGCTCCGCAACGGGAGAGGCCACAACAGTGAGAGGCCCGCGTACTGGAAAAAAAAAAAAAAAAAAAAAAAAATTAAAGCATAAATTGAAAACAGAAAAGAAAGAGTAAAAGTTATAAATAAAACCAAAATTTAATTCTTCTAAAAGAATTAAATATAGAATTGTATTAATATAGAATAAATATAGAATTAAATATAGAAAGAAGGAGGGGAAAAATGAGCAGGCAATAATGATTTAAATCTTACCTCTGTGTATGATTATAAATTACAAGGATGTGCTATGAATAGCTATGCTAATAAACCTGGAAGCCTCTTTGGCCATACATTGCAGGAAAATGTACGGCCAAAGAGAAATTAAATTGATGTAGAAAACCTAAACAACTAAATAACCTCAGAACTGCTGTCAGAGAACTTTTACTGAAAGGTGAGCTAAGTCCCAATGGTTTTACAACTGAGCTCTAATGAACCTCAGGGAGCAAGTCCTGTTTTATTAGAACATTCTAAAACACATTTAAAAATGAAAAAACTTTCAAATCAGTTTATAAGGGTTACCTATATCTGATATCAAAATAGTATGACAAAAAAGGAAATCAGATGTAAGTGCAGACTTCGTCAGTAAAGTAACAGCAAATGGTACATTAGAAGAATTTTTTCAAAAAGAAAGAAAGAAAAATAATATACCAGGATTGAGTCAAACATAATCCAAGAAATCAAAAGTGATTTAACATTAAGAAATTTATTAATGCTATTCATTACATTAACTGATAATAGGATCACTGTCCAATATAATCATGCCCGCAACTACCAAAATGCTAATTGGTATCATACACTGGTAAAAATCAGCCATTCTATTAAAATCTCTAAGTAAAATTAAGAAATAAAAGGAAGGTTCCTAAATCTGTTAAAGGGTATAAATCGGAAAACATCAGCAATGAACCTTGAAAACACTGCTCTAAGTGAAAGAAGCCAGACATGAAAGGCCACATATATAATTCCATTTATATGAAGAATCCAGACAGGCAAATCCACAAAGATAGAAAGAAGACTTCTGGTTGCCAGGGGCTGAAGGGAAGGGGAAAACAGGAGTGAACACTTAATAAATATGAGGTTTCTTTTTTGGGTAACAAAATATTCTGGAATTAGATAGTAATGATGTTTGCACAATGCTGTGAGTATGCTAAAATCCACTCAACTGTAATATAGTTTGAAATGGTGACTGTTACGGTATGTGAATTAGATCTCAATAATCTATTTCTTAAGCAGGAAACAATATAAAACACTGGAGGCATGTCTACCAAATTCAGAAACAAGACTGATACAGAATCACCCCATTATTCAAATTGTTCTGGAGCCTTGAGCTAGCACAACGGCGTACAACAGAGCTCCACGCACTGCAATCGTTCAAGAAGAAACACGCAGCGATCTACCACATCGCTTCCTTGCAAAAGGTTCGTTTCTTCGAAAATTAATCTAAAACTATAATACACATAATAGGGTGAAAATGTATTTAAAACTTTTAAAAATGATAAATCTAAACTGATGTCAGGTATTTACTAAATAACATTCAGTGACAAAAGGAGAAGACACAAACTACATGGTAGACTGTAGTATCGTTTGCAATTATTAACTCTGTACCTTTAAGTGGATTATACACACTCACTATTGCCAAGTGACTGCCGACCGGAGGGCATATCTCCACTCGAGTCCAGTGACTGTTGGCTTGGCTACGTAACAGGCTCTGGCCAATGGCACATGAGCAAATGTGACGTACACCAGATGGGAGCAGACACTTTAAGAGCCACTGCATGTTTCCATCAGCTCTCATGTGCTCTCTCCTCCTCATGTGCTCTCTCCTGCCTTCAGAAGGGAAGACTTGTGGAAAAGAGCCATAGCAATGGACTCCCAGCCACTGACACATAACTCGATCTAGAAATTAATGTTTGCTGCAAACCTCTGTATTTTTGGAATTTGTGGTTCATTAACCACAGCAAGACTAATACATATAATTATTAAAATGTCTATGTAATTTAAAAAATCTAGGTAAGAGATAGTGTGTAAACAATATGGAATTTTAAGATGTAGGGATTTATCTTTTTTTTTTTTTTTTTTGGTAACTGTAGAATTATTCAAAATGCATCTTAACCATATGACTTAAGTCCTAGGACCCTATTTGATTATCAGTAGAAGTTCAGTCTTCCTTCTTTCCCACCCCTGCCCCAGAATCCCATCTCCAATATTCTCCATAACCTCCAAGGTTGCTTCCACAAGTTTCTGCAAGTTCCCAAGGCCCAGCAGTCTGTGGTTTCTAGGTTAGCATCTTCTCTGAACAGTCTTACATTTTCCCACTTTGGATTCTGGATCATCACATATGAGGGAAAGACTCTTCTTCTTTACACATAGGTTAAGAGATCACCTTTAATTATTTGTAGGTTAATAAAGTCGTTTCAAAACTGAAAATGTGGGCTTCCCTGGTGGCGCAGTGGTTGAGAGTCTGCCTGCTGATGCAGGGGACGTGGGTTCGTGCCCCGGTCCGGGAAGATCCCACATGCCGCGGAGCGGCTGGGCCCGTGAGCCATGGCTGCTGAGCCTGCGCGTCCGGAGCCTGTGCTCCGCAACGGGAGAGGCCACAGCAGTGAGAGGCCCGCATACCGCAAAAAAAACCCAAAAAAAACCCTGAAAATGTTTCCCCAGCTTTTCTATTAGAAACTCTCCCTTCAAGTAAAATCCACCCATTGGCCTGATGCAAAAGACGACCTCCAACAAGATCACAAACGAAGTCAAAATGTAAGAGCCCAAGTCCACATTCCTTGGCTCAGTTTCCAATGTCTATTACTAGCTTTTTCTAAGGATCTCCAGACTAGCAATCAGCTCTCCAGACATTCTTGTGATTGTCGGGAGCAAAGATTTTTCTCCCGCTCTCAGATGAATTTAAACATGATCTCTTTTCATTCCTTCTAAAGAGGATACACTGTTTCAACCACAGAGTGAAACACCTAACACACATGGGACAAAGTGCTGACACAGAGCTACCAGGATGTGTTCAAATGACTCAGTCTGGCTGGGCAAGTGTACACAAAAACCTCTACCTATGATGCAATGCAATATGGGGTATAACGAAGGTCCATGCAAAATGAAGGAGGGGCACAAAGGATGCTGGGGCAACTGGAGAAGAACAAGAAAATTTGCCAAATGGAAAAACAAGATGGTGGGAGAGCTTGGCATGGACATTCCATGCTGAGAAATCATGACCTCTGAAGAAGGAGAGGTATTTCCAAAAGCTTGTCCCTAACTGAATGATAACTAGGACCCACCACACAAAGGTTCTGCCTCTGCTGCTGGTCAAGTACGTGCACGATCTGGAGGACTCAAATGCCCAAGCAGACAGCTTTTTAAAGACACGAATTGAACCTCCCCCAAAAGTACACAACAAAGAGAACGTGACTCTAACTAAACACCTGCTCTCTTTCCGTCCCACCTGCATGCATTCTGCCAACTGAAAGCTAAGTAATAAAGGCACTCCCCTCTGACATTTCTGCACCAAAATCACGCGAGGGCCTGGGGCGGAGAATCCCTCAGATCACCCAAGTTGTTTGTGTCACTTACAAGAAAAGACTCGGAAGTAGCATGCATGAGGCCACTCGGGTGGTAACGTGACCACCAGGTCTTTGGTCACTCTCTCAATACTGTGGTACCACACAAGCTGGATGCTCCACAAAAGGGGAGTGATGCACACAGCAGATAAACAGCTCTAAAGACCAACTGAGAAACAGTTACATGATGGGTGGTAATTAACAGAGGAGAAATAATGTTTCATAAAGGTCATGAAGTTAACCTACTGGGGATACTCAGTCTAAGGGTCTCATTTCTACACTCTCCCAACACTAACCCACTCCATCCACCTCTGGTCTTTAACAGAAGAGGCATGGGAGGGAGGGAGGGAGGGAAGGAGGGAAGGAGGGAAGGAGGGAAGGAGGGAAGGAGGGAAGGAGGGAAGGAGGGAAGGAGGGAAGGAGGGAGGGAGGGAGGGAGGGAGGGAGGGAGGGAGGGAGGGAAGAAGAAAGATAGATAGATAGTCTGGGCTTAGAGTCCACATGGCTGGGCTTGAATTCTGGCTTTGCTCCTCAGAGGTCTGGAGGAAGGTACTCAATCTCTCTGAGACCCAGTTTCTCCATCTATGACATGGAGGGTGTAAGGATTAAAGAAAACACAAATAATGTGCTACTTAATCCCTTAATATATGTTAGTTCTTTCCCACCCTTCCTACAACACTCCTTAACTGTACCATTTGTTCACCTTTCAAAGCTGGTCCTAATGGACACGTTTTTGTGCTACCACCTGACACAGCACTGCATATGTGGAATGCCCTCAGTGTCTGATGAAACAAGTCAGATGCCTATGGGAAGTTACAGGAAAGCGCATGTTCACAACAGGGACCTAGATGAAACGATATACTATACAGAGCTGAATATCTACTAGGTGATCAAATACTTGTTGATTAATCATCACCTCAGACCAAACCTTTTCAAGGGCAAAAAGCATTCAAGTGAGCAACAGACCGGGGCAGGACTCTACTACCAATTCATGTGAAGTGGTTACTGTTAAGTCCACGCTTACAGCCACACCACTCAGCTGTGCTTTTAAAAAGCCTTGAGCACTGAGCAAGACTGAAAGTGTCCTTGCCTCAAAAACTACCTGAAGCTCACCATTCCTCTATAATAGGGACGCTTTCTCTAGAATCCAAAGACACCTCATGCCAAAAATTATGAGCAAGGTTCTGCACGTGCACTCGTGAATTTGAATTTTCCTTTGGAGAGAACCTATCATTTTTAGAGTCCCAAAAATACCTATGGGGGAAAAAAGTTAAGCACTCCTGATTCTAAACTGTCTCTCTCAAAAAAGGAAGCAGAAGTATATTTGAACTTCCACGAGCTCTCCAAGTTCAAATTGCCCCTCAGCAGAGTACTCTCACGATCAATGATTTGTGACGTTCAATGATTTGTGACGCTCAGACCCTACCATTAGGGGTAGGGAAGTCCTTAAACCCTCAACCCAAACCTGAAACTAACCTGAGATGAGAATTTGTTAGGAAATATGTGACCATACTCAAATAGGTCACACTAGCTTGAAACAAGTGTTCACCTAAAAGGATTCTCTCAATACTGGTCTTGTGGTATTAAACACTGTTGTGTTGATTCAGCAGCTAAAAGAGCTAGGAGCTAAAAGAGATGTTTTTCTGTGAAACTCTTCGAAGCCTGAGGATCCCCCCATGGCATCCTTTTTAGAAGCCTGAAGCATGCCCGCCTCCCCCCAAAAGTGCAGATGGATTTCCAGGCTTGAGATTCACCTGGCTACCTGGCTGCTCCAGCTCTAATTCCCACATTCCTACTGACATGACTCAGACCGGACATAGGGGATTTCTTTTTTATTTCCACGGTGAATAGATTTATTGGGAAAGAAGAAGGAACTCAACAACCAAGAGTCTGATCATAGTCTAAACAATAAGGAGTGAAAGAAAAAGCGGGAATAGGACATTCTAAACCAAAACAGCTTAAAGGAGTTTCACAACTAAGTAACCAGACAAGAAAAGTGGGAAAAAGGCAGGAAGGAAGGACATGCAAGAAAAGGGCCCTACACTTCATACTGGTCGGTGTGGCCCCCTCATGTGGGCATTCTGAGCTCAGAGGCAGAAACAAGCCCTGTGAATAAGGGTCAGTGGAAGGAGGGTACAAATGTCAAGGGGGCAGAAACACATAAAGGAAGTCAAGGAATGAATGAGGGAAAAAACTGCAACCTTATTTTCCTATAAACCATGAGGATAAAACAAAGTCAGAAAGGAGGCAGCTCCCACATGGTGGTGCTGGTATCCATCGCCATGGGGAGGCGGGGAGGCTTGTCTTGAAGCCAATACACAAGAGATCAATAAACAGCAAGGATTTCTCAAGATGCTTTCATTTACATTTTACGTATGACAGAGAGAAATGTCAACTGTCCAAAGCGAAGACGACTAATATTTTTCAGTTCAGGTTGTGGTCGTGGGGTGGGTGGAGGCTGATAGGTTAAAGGAGGGTCAGCTTTCCTCAAAGCCACTCCTAGGTCTAGCTTGTTTGACAAAATTTCGCTAAAAGATTACATTCCTACAATATATATAATTAAATATGTTTTCAGCATCTTTCTCCACGGAATCTCTGTGAGATGGCAGAGGGAATGGGACAAAATAATTATCACTTTCTATTTCTTCTATAGACCAAAAGAGAGATGTTTTCCAACACACGGGAGTTTTAAGTAGCCTAATTACCAGGGTACTATCCTCCCTCACACCACAAATTAGAGGATATGGAAAGAAAAAGCTACTCATCCATGCATTCATCCAAACAAACATTTATCGAGTTCCCGCTGAGTACCAGGTACTATTCCAGATGCACGGGAAAGCAAGCTGATACGGGATTTGTTTGAGGAAACAAGTTTTGGGGTGGAGTACGGGGGTGTGGCCCAGACCCAGGAGAAACAGCAACGTGATGTAATGAGATAAATACGTGAATAAGGAAAAACTGCCGTGCTGGAGTCCAGAGCAGCCGCGAGTAACTCTGCCCTCCGAGGGCGGCTCCGGAGAGGCAGCCTGACCGCACAAGGCCTGGCCTCACATTCCAGCTCTCCCACCAGCTATGCGGCAGTAAGAAAACCACTTAAGTTCACCAACGCTCGCTGGAAAATGGCAAGGTCACCCGATCCAGGTGGCCAGGCCGCACGGAGAGTATGGAGAATGCCTGTGAAAGCCCCTGTACACAGCGACTAGCCACTCGGCAGGGAAAAGGTGCTCCTGGCGTGGAGCGCGGCCTCAGCAGAACTGCCACAGGGTGAGGCGCAGAGGGCACAGCTGGGGACCATCACTGTGGACAGAACAGGAGCCGCCCAGGGGCGGTGGCTGGAAGCAAGGCCTGGAGGTCCAATGAGCTCCAGACTCTGAGGGATCTTAAATAACAGGCTGAAGAATTTGAGGCGCACCCCACAGGCCGTGGCTAAGCTTTTAAGCAGAAAAGTGGCACTCGCACGTAACTTTTTCAAAAAGACTTCAGAAAAAACACACAGATCAGATAGAAAGGGGAGGAAATAGGAGAAAAGAGAGGGCTCATTTAGGGAGGTCTTGTAATTGTCCAGGCACACCTCCCCCCGCCCCCGAATGGTACCTGAGCCAGGTGGTAGATGCCACGGAGAGGAAAGGACAGGTGAGAAGTGTCGTCAACAATAAGGTCGGGTGCCCTGGGAGACTCTGATGAATGTCTCCTCAGCAGAAAAAAAGAGTCTGGCCACACCAGGGGGATCATGTTTCAAACACAGGTAAATTACAGAGGATTATAAATTCCCGCAGTTCTAGCAAAATCGAGTAAACACAAGTTCAACTGCCGTTTGTGCTGTGGTTAAATCCACAAAGCCCATCCTTAGGACGAGGGCGAGTCCTGCCAAAATGACCGTGCTCAGCAAAGGCTTACACCAAGGTCCACCAAGGTCACCAGGCACTTGACATTCTTAACCCAGGTGGGAGCTGCCTCCCAGAGGAGACTCCTCCCACTCACCTTCCATCACCTGCTTCAGGGATACCTGACTCAAGTCACTTTTCCACTGTCACAGCCAGCACGCTCACGGCAGGAACTCACGTGGGGAATCTCGCACCGCCATCCACTTAAGGCCAGATGAACAAACAGCTCACAGGCTGTTAGCGCCGCCTGGCTCCAACACCTGGCCAGCGGGATCTCTGTCACCTGAACCCACCTTTGGCAGAGAGCAGAAGGTGGCCAGCTGAGCGCTCTGGGAGCCTGGGCTCTGAAGTGACTCAGGACACAACAAAATTCCAAAACAGAAAGCAAACTCTTGGGGCTAAGAAAGATGACAGGACTTGGAGACAAAAATCCCTACTTTTTCACAGCGATCTACACACCACACCTCTAAGTCAAGGGAGAATAAAGAAATTAAATATTGTACGTTCATACTATCTTCTGAGCACTGTGCAAGCTTTACACAGTATTCTCAACCCTTCAAATAACACAAGGGTGGGGATGGGGATGGGGGTGGGGGTGGAGGGTGGGCTTTATTATCCGTGTTCCTACTAGGAGAGCAGGTCCAGGGAGGTTACAGGACGGGCCCAAGGTCACTCAGCCAGTAACAAGCAGAGGCACAACCGGAGCCCAGCCCCAAGAGGCCAGAGCAGAGGCTGGTGGCCGGCCACCGCCTGCCCCTGGTCGCAAGAGACTTCATGGAACAAGCACCTACCCGACAAGAGACCCCGTACCCACTGCCACCACATTCACCTTTGCACCTGCAGTAGGGCCTGGTGGTGAGCAATCCTTCACGTGTCCCTTCAAACAATTAAATTCCTGATCCACCAGTGCCAGAGAAATATACCAAGTCACCTTGCCTCTCAAAGGATTTTTAAGAGCCAGCCAGCTCCAGAGAGGATCCAACATAAAGGACCAGAAACCATTAACAAACAGCTCCATTTGGCCATCAGCAATCCCCCATGGACTCCAGAAAAATAAAGCTAGACCCCACCACAGTGTCTGCACATGGAAGTAAACCTGAGTGGTTAGACACCATGGTGCACGGGCACATCTGGCTTGAACACTCAGTGTTAATGCAGGGGGTGAGGGCTTCTCATCCCCAGAGAACTCTTGGGTAATATATATCCTGCCCACATAGCTCGATGATTCACCCTGTCATTCCCTAAACTGATGGGACAGATTTAGTATATGATAACTATGGAACTTCAAATAGTGAGGAGGGAAGAGATTAGTCAATAAATGCTGATGGAGAATTTGGTTAACCAGTTAGGGAACAATTAAGTTATATCCTTTTCTAACGCCAAATACAAAAATAAATATCAGGTCATGTAAAGAAATAAATGCACTACATCAACTATACCTCGATTTAAAAAAAAAGAATGAAATGCAAGATTAAAAAAGAAAACTAGATGATGATTTATATCAGGGGTTGGCAAGCTTTTTTGGTAAAGGACCAGAGAGTAAATATTTCTGGCTTTTCAGGTCACAGTCTCTGTTGCAACAACTCCTGTCTGCTGCTGTGGTGCAGAAGCAGCCTCATACAGTAGGTGGACAAATGGGCGTGGCTACATTCCAATAACATTATGGAATGGACACAGTTATGTCTTAATTATGGACATAACTGTTATGGACACAGAAGTCTGAATTTCACTAATTTTCACATGGCATGAAATAAACATCTTTCTTTTTTCCAGTCATTTAAAAATGCCATTAAAAAACTCTTAGGGGCTTCCCTGGTGGCACAGTGGTTGAGAGTCCGCCTGCCGATGCAGGGGACACGGGTTCATGCCCCGGTCCGGGATGATCCCACATGCCGCGGAGCGGCTAGGCCCGTGAGCCATGGCCGCTGAGCCTGCAGGTCCGGAGCCTGTGCTCCGCAATGGGAGAAGTCACAACAGTGAGAGGCCCGCGTACTGCAAAAACAAAAACAAAAACAAAAAAAAAACAAACAAACTCTTAGGACTGAAGGTGTCATGGGTTGGGGATGGAGGATGGGATGGGCATGGCTATAAAAGGGCAGCAGGAAGGAGCCTTGCTGTGGTGGAACTGTCTGTATGTTGACTGTGGTGGTGCTGGTTACAGAAATCTACACACCTGATAGAACTGCACAGAATAAACTACACACATGCACGCACTCACAAATGCGTGCTTGTAAAATGGGTGAAATCTGCATGAGTTCTGTCGACTGTACCAATGTCAATTTGCTGGTATTGTTTTGCAAGATGTTATCATTGGAGGAAACTGGATAAAGAGCACCTGGGACCTTCCTATACACATCTTTGGTAACTCCCTGTGAATCTATAATTATTTCAAAATAAAAAGTTAATAATGGGGGCTTCCCTGGTGGTGCAGTGGTTAAGAATCTACCTGCCAATTCAGGGGACAAGGGTTCGAGCCCTGGTCTGGGAAGATCCCACATGCCACGGAGCCACTAAGCCTGCACGCCACAACTACTCAGCCTGAGCTCTGCAGCCTGCAAGCCACAACTACTGAGCCTGTGTGCCACAACTACTGAGGCCACGTGCCACAACTACTGAAGCCCGCGCGCCTAGTGCCCGTGCTCAGCAACGAGAAGCCACCGCAATGAGAAGCCCGCGCACCGCAACCAAGAGTAGCCCCCACTCGCTGCAGCTAGAGAAAGCCACACACAGCAACGAAGACCCAACGCAGCCAAAAGTAAAATAAATAAAATAAATTTAAAAAACCAAAAGCAGAATCCATAAAGGAAGAGTAACTTATTTAACAGATTTTTCTCTATGTCAAGAAACAATAAATGTGAAAAGATAAACAGCAAACTGGGAAAAGGATTTGAACATCTCTGACCATAGGTTGTTTGCTTCAGCGTATGAAGGATTTTGAAAATAAGCATTAAAGACATACTATGGAAAAAACAGACAACTGATGGGAACATATTGTATAGCACAGGGAACTCTACCTTATGCACTGTGGTAACCTAAATGGGAGGGAAGTCCAAAAGGGAGGGGAGGGACTTCCCTGGTGGCACAATGGTTAAGAATCCACCTGCCAATGCAGGCGACACGGGTTCGAGCCCTGGTCCAGGAAGATCCCATATTCTGCAGAGCAACTAAGCCTGCCACCATAACTACTGAGCCCAAGTGCCACAACTACTGAAGTCCACGCACCTAGAGCCTGTGCTCAGCAACAAAAGAAGCCACTGCAATGAGAAGCCCACGCACCACAACAGAGTAGTCTCTGCTCGCCGCAACTAGAGAAAGTCCACGCTCAGCAATGAAGACCCAACACAGCCATAAATAAATAAATAAATAAATAAATAAATAAAAACCATATACACACTACTTTAGCTAAAATAGATAACAGGGGAATTCCCTGGAGATCCAGTGGTTAGGATTCGGCACTTTCACTGCTGTGGGCCCAGGTTCAATCCCTGGTTGGGGAACTAGGATACCACAAGCCACATGGCACAGCAAAAAAAAATAAAATAAATTAAAAAAAATAGATAACAAAGACCTATTACATAGCACATGGAACTATACTCAATATTTCGTAATAACCTATAAGTGAAAAGAATCTGAAAAAGGATATATATATTATATATAATATATATATACATTTATGACTGAATCACTTTGCTGTAAACCTGAAACTAAGACAACACTGTAAATCAACTATACTTCAATAAAAATAATAACAGTTGTTCAACTTCAATAGCAAACAACAAAATGAAAATGAAAACAAGATATCATTTCTCCTATCAAACTGGTAAAGATTAAAAAGATTACCTCTGGTTCTAAAGCCACACAGTTTCTACTACATCACACTAAAAAAATTTTAGGACAACAACAGAATAAAATGGCTTTGTCAAAGCTCTGTTCAGAGCCAGAACAGCAAGGAAGGACTCTGTAAACAAGAAGAGAGACTGTGGGACAACACTATGGTTCGAGGACTCTGTGACTGGCTGAACTACCTTTATCAGCTTCGAGAAAATGTTGGTGATAGAGCTGGTGTCCCCTCCTCCACCTTCAGCCACGCCTAGGTGCCATCAATGCCTCTGCCAAGAACAAAGATGCAGGAGACGTGACCCGCAAGTATTTGTCTTCAATGACCAAGTCCTTGTCCTCTGTCAGTTGGGACTAATGGCAGATGGTAATATTTATACCCAGTGAATTGCATCTTCCTATGAAATTCAAGCCCCAGGAAAACAAACAGTCCTCAAAATCACCCAAAGAAGCAAAGGACACAAACACCAGCCAAACGCTGTGCTCAAACTCAGTGTAAGGAACGTGTTTGATTCTATGCGCCACGGTGTTACTCACCAAGGGAGGAGTCCACGTAAAGAAGGCAGGAAACCCATTCTTCTTGGGTTCTGGTGCAAAGAAAAGTTTCCAAAAGTACACGTGAAAGGCTTGGAGATCTCACCTCCTTCCAGCTGCCATCAGCAAGCCCACACGTCAAGTGTTTTCAGGACTCTAGAATGATTTCCTTAGGCTGTGCCAAACGGGTATTACCACATTTGCTCTCTCTTTTTTTCTTTTTTTTTTTTTGACTGTGGTAAAATACACATAAAACTTACTGTCTTAGTCATCTTTAAGTGTACAATTCAAATAAGTCCATGCATACGGCTGTCCAATTGCTCTCCAGAACTCTTTTCAGAACCTTCTCTTTCTAACCAAAGGAGTTTGGGGTTATGATTGGGCTTGCCCCCTCACCCAAGTCTGCCTGCCTGTGCACACGTGCACATGTTTATACACACACACCCCCCAGGTGGCACAAGTACAAGTCTCACTGCCTGGGGACGACAGCATGTGCCTCCCCAAGAAGGGAGGAGCAGCAGCCCCCAGGTGCAGACCAGGTCGGTGCACGCCCGTCTAAAGGTGGCCAGCTCCTGCCCTAAGCCAGGATCAGCATCTTGGACACACAGGCTGGAGATAAGCATGTCTGAAGGCACTGGGGGTACAGTGACAAGTAACCCTGTCCCATGTCCACTCCTAACAAGCTGAGAGAGTCCAGCCTTAAAACAGAGATAATATTTTTATTATTTGCCTGTCTCGGAGAGCATCAAATGAGAGAGAATCTAAAAGGCTCAGCCAGGGGACTTCCCCGGCAGTCCACTTACTGGAAGCATAAGACTCTGCGCTTCCAACGCAGGGGGTGTGGGTTCAATCCCTGGTCGGGGAACTAAGATCCCACATGCCTCACGGCCAATAAAATAAAATAAAATAAAATAAAATGCTCAGCCAAGCACCTAGGTGCTCCAGCTCCCATCCTCCTCGTCCCACGTCTGCCCTTATCCTTCAACCGCAAACAGAATCCTTATCTACATGCGCACTTAAGCTACAGACTGAGAAGGGAAGCACAGTGTAAGGAACAAGGGGAACTGAAGGATGAAGAATGGGGAGGATCCAAGGGAGGATCCCCAAAGTGGAGCTGCTGAGGCTTGCTCTTCCACCATCCTCCTCAGCAGCCCGGCCATCACCCCTAATATATTTTGGATACAGAACCAACTGAGGGCTCAGAGGCCAGGCCAAGGACGCACAGAATCTGAAGGTAGAACATACCTACTTTTGCTACAGTTTCACCTCCCGTCACATGTGCCAGCAGCACCCAATTACTTGCCAATCCTCAGTCTGCCAGCAATTCCCCCAGAGTGCCATGAGCTCTCACACACCCTACCACATCTCAGAGAGGGATGCTTCCTCTCCCTGGGATGCCTCCTCCCTCCTTGTTCACCTAGCTAATGTTCCCTCGTGCTCCAAGACTCAGCTCCAAAGATATCCCCGCTGAGATGCCTTCTTTCTCCACTGACCTCCCATCCATGCCAGCACTTGCCCAGTCTGGGTCAGATATCCCCCACCCTGCTCTCATCATGCCCCCGTGCCTGGTCCTCTCAAAGAGTACTCATCATCTGCGCTGTTACTGCCTGTTTATGTACCTGCCTCTGCCCCGTAAGGTCTGAGGATCTGTGGTCCTGGGATCGGTTATCGTTGTATCTGCAGCATGGCATCTGTGTCAGTTCATATATTTTAAAGGATGGCCATTACGGTATCTCCCGACCCACATGTTTATCTGCAATGTGCCCTGGCTGCTTCCGCCATCAGGAGATGGAGTCTATCAGTCCCCTCTTTTGAATCTGGGGAGGCCCTATGAATGCTTTGAACAAAAGAATATGGCAGGGCTTCCCTGGTGGCGCGGTGGTTGAGAGTCCGCCTGCCGATGCAGGGGACACGGTCCGGGAAGATCCCACATGCCGCGGAGCGGCTGGGCCTGTGAGCCTTGGTCGCTGAGCCTGCGCGTCCGGAGCCTGTGCTCCACAACGGGAGAGGCCACAACAGCGAGAGGCCCGCATACCGCAAAAAAAAAAAAAAGAATACGGCAGAACTGATGTCGTGCCTTTTCTGGGCTCAGCCCTCACCTGGCCCAGTAGCTTCCACTTCCTGTCTCTTGGGATGCGCATTCTTGGGATGCATCCTCCAGGAGCTCATCCAGCCTGCCTTGAGCAGCCCAAGCCACATGGAGATGTCACTCGAGTCAACTGCCAGCCACAAGTCACCTTAGGCCCCCAGCGCAGTTGAGCCTTCAGATGACATGAGAGACTCCAAGCAAGAACCATACAGCTGAGGCCAGGCAACTCATACAGCCACAAGCGACAAGAATAAATGTGTATTTTAACCTACTTCATTTTGGGGTGGTTTGTTAAGCAGCAGTGCATAACCAAAACAATGTCCACCTGGTACACAGCGGGTACAAAGCGAAAGAACAATTAAATCAGCTCTGACATGAGATACGGCACATAGCACTCAATTTAATAGCTGCTGCTCTTATTGAAATTATGTGGAAGGGGAACAAAGAAACTGGTGGAAGAGGCCGTTACATTCCTGCCAGTGAAAAATAATGAAATCCACTACATCCACGGTGGGGATGGGCTGAGCCCTGGGCTTGACTCTCATGTTCCTCCAAATTCAATGACAAAGGAAACATAAAATTAAGAATAAATCTATTTTTAGGGACTTCCCTGGTGTTCCAGTGGCTAAGACTCTGTGTTCCCAATGCAGGGGGCCCGGGTTTGATCCCTGGTCAGGAAACTAGATTCTACATGCCACATTAAAGATCCCGCGTGTCGCCACTAAAGATCCCGCATGTGACAATGAAGATCCTGAGTGCCACAACTAAGACCCGGCGCAGCCAAATAAATAAGTGTGTGTGTGTGTGTGTGTGTATGTATATATATATATATATATATATATATAAATGATAATCTATTTTTAAAATCCGGAAAATGGGGATGGATGTCATCAGTCAAAAAAAAAATTTTTTTTTGCATAATTTCTGGAAGAGATGTGACAGGATCAAATTTACAGAAAAATCAAATTTAGCCAGAGTTGAGAAACCAAAACCTAATTGGGCCACAGTGGGAAATGCTGGACACGGGAAGGATCTGACAAAAAACCCCCAATTCAGAAGTGAGTGACTGAGAACAGAAGCAGGCACTCACTGGGCTGGCGGGTCGGGTGAGGAAAGGGTTGTGGAATGCTGAGTTTCTAGCGCAGCTTGAAGAAGGAAAAGAGGAAGGGTATTTTGGGATCAGCTGTGAAGTTCTCCAACTGCAGGGCAACTCTTTCCCCACTTCCTCAATTAAGAAGGGTCCACCCAGCCTATTGTCCTGTTATCAGCAAAGCACACACACAGGAAGCCTGCCCAAGAGCAATTCCAAGGATCTACTCTTCATCCTCTTCTTACCGCATCCCATTCCAACCCTAACCACTGCAGCCAGGCAAAGGCTGACTGCAGAGTCTGTGCGCTGCTTACGCGCACATATGTACATGTTTATACGCAAACACAGGTACGCATGGCCACGCAAATACATGCCCCACAGGAGGCCCAAGAGCAAGTCTCATTACTTGGGGGTGGGCAACAGCATGTGTCTCCCCAAGAGGGCAGAAGCAGCAGCCCACTTGTGCAGCCCAGAAGGTCAGTGCACTCCCGTCTGAAGGGGGTCAGCTCCTGCCCTAAGCCAGGATCACCATCTTGGACATCACAATCTGAAAGCAGGTCCAAAAACATGATTGCTAAAACAAACATAAGTGAGATTAAATTTAAATTAAATAGAAAAGTAGAAATAGTGGAATGGAATGAAATTAAAAATAAATCCATCATTCAGAAGATCAAATCAAGGAATTCCCTCAACATAAAGAATGAAAATATAACCTGATAAAATGAGCCCAGAAAAAGTGAAGACCCAAAAAGGAGAGATTAAAATCCAAATATCCACAAGTCCTTTCTCCTAAAAAAGAGAATAAAGAATAAAAAAGCGGGCTTCCCTGGTGGCGCGGTGGTTGAGAGTCCGCCTGCCGATGCAGGGGACACGGGTTCGTGCCCCGGTCCGGGAGGATCCCATGTGCCGCGGAGCGGCTGGGCCCGTGAGCCATGGCCGCTGAGCCTGCGCGTCCGGAGCCTGTGCTCCGCGGCGGGAGAGGCCACGACAGTGAGCGGCCCACGTACCAAAAAAAAAAAAAAAAAAGAATAAAAAAGGATGTAGACAAAGTGGTAAAATTGAAAGGGTTTAAAGCAGAAATACCTAAGAAAAATATATACCTAAATACAAGCAGGCTGGTAAATTTCTCAATTTAAGAAGAAAACTCTAGGGATATGTGGAAGATTGGGTACAGAAGAAAAAGAATCACTGGCACAGGCTTCTCATCTGGGACTGTAGGCACTGAACTAACAGAAACAAAGGAATACTAGAGGGTCATTAAAAAAAAAGGAAGGGAGTGGAGGGAAAGGGAGGGGAGAGGGAGGAAGAGCTTTATGTACCATATGGAATGATCTCCAAGATCTATGACTGTGTACAGCAAGGTACAAGACTGTGTGTACGGTATGCTGACATCTGACTTTTAAAAGAATGACATGTATGCACTTTCATATTTACGCATAACATCTACCTCTAGAAAGTTTCTCCAGAAACTGGTAACACTGGTTGCTTCTGGGGAGGGAAACCTGCTGCCAGAGGAAGGGAAATGATGGGGCCTGGGCAAATGGGAGACTTTTCACCAGATAAAATTTTGTATCTTCTGAATTTTGTGCCATGTGAATGCACTGGCCACACCAAACACCAAAAAATTTTCAATCTCTCTCTCTCTCATACGCGTGCGCACACACACACTCAAAAATTTAAGTAAAAAAGACAAGCCACAGAATGGGAGAAAATATAATACACATATCTGATGAGCACTTGTATCCAGAATATATCAAAAACTCTTAATAAGGATATATGTGGTATATACATACAGTGGAATGTTATTCGGCCTTAAAATAGAAAATTCTGCCGTTTGCAACAACATGGATGAACGTGGACAAAAGGACAAGTACTGCATGATTCCACTTATCTGAAGAATCTAAAATAGTCCATGTCATAGAAGCAAAGCGTACAAAGGTGATTGCCAGGGGATGGGGAAGGGGAAGATGGTTTGGGGGCGGGGGTATTAGTCAAAGGGTACAAAGTTTCAACTATGCAAAATGAGTAAGTCCTAGAGATCTAATGTATATAGCACAGGGTCCATAGTTAACAATACTGTAGCGTATACAGTACTTTAAGTTTTGCTAAGAGGGTACATCTTATCACAAACCGTAACGATATTAGTAATAATAATATAAAGAAGGTAGGAGGAAACTTTTGGACGTGAGGTATATGTTTACGGCACAGACTGTGGTGACGGTTTCAACAGATGTATACTTATCTCCAAACTCATCAAGTTGTATACATTAAACATATACAGCTTTTTGTATGTCAATCATACCTAAAGTGATTTTTTCACCTTACTGAAGAATATTTAAGTAATTCAGTATAGATATTACATTCAATATATAGATAGATACGTATATATCTCAGTAAGAAAAACAACCCAATAAAAATAGGCAAAAGGGGCTTCCCTGGTGGCGCAGTGGTTGAGAGTCCGCCTGCCGATGCAGGGGACACGGGCTTGTGCCCCGGTGCGGGAGGATCCCACATGTCGCGGAGCGGCTGGGCCCGTGAGCCATGGCTGCTGAGCCTGCGCGTCCGGAGTCCGTGCTCCGCAACGGGAGGGGCCACAACAGTGAGAGGCCCACGTACCGCAAAAAAAAAAAAAAAAGAAAAAAAAAATAGGCAAAAGATTTGAAGATACTTCACAAAAGATATACAAATGGGCAATTAGCATACGAATATAGGTTCAACATCATTAGTAACCATGTAAAAGAAAATTAAAACCACAATGAGATACTACTACACATCCACTAGAATTGATCAAACAATACCAAGTCTTGGCAAAGATATGGAGCTACTAAAACTCTCGTACACTGCAACTCCACTATTAGGTATTTACCCAGAGGAATGAAAACATGTCAACTAAAGACATGTACATGAATGTTCACAGCAGCTTTATTTGTGTCTAAGAATTTGTCCATTCCGTCTAAGTCATACAATTTACTGACACAATTGTTTGCAGTACTCCTTTATAACCCTTCATTATTTCTGTAAGGTCAGTAATGTCTACCCTTTCATATCTCATTTTAGTAATTCGAATCTTCTCTTTTCTTGGTCGATTCAGCTAAAGGTCTGTCAATTTTGATTTTTTCAAAGAACGAAATTTTGGTCCTATTAATTTTCTCTACTGTTTTTCTATTCTCTATTCCATTAATTTCCACTCTAATCTTTAGTTCCTTCCTTCTGCTTGCTTTAAGTTTAGTTTACTCTCCTTTGTTCAGTGTAGTAGCTTAATTTGTAATAGCCCAAAGCTGGGAACAACCTACATGTTCATTAATGAGTGAACAAACAAATAGTGATATATTCATTCAATTAATGAATGAATATATTCAATATATTTTTAAAAAAGAACAAACTATGGATATAGCAACAATAAAAATGCTGAGTAAAAGAAACTAGACACAAAGAATATAGATTTTATGATTCCAATTATACAAAATTCTAGAAAATGCAAACTAACATAGTGACAGAAAGTAGATTAGTGATTGCCTAGGCCAACGGTGGAGCAAAGTATGGACTACAAAAGTGCATGAAAACTTTTGTAGGTGATGTTCTGCATCTGGATTGTGAGAGTGGTTTCAAATCAGGAACTCAAAACTCAGTAATTTCACTAAAACCTAGAAAGGGAAGTAAAAGCAAGCCCAAGGTCTCTCTTGGTTCTGGAGAAAGTTACAGATACTAATTAAATCTTGACTATGGTAGAAAAATATAATTATAAACATTAGTCAAATAGAAACAGGAAATAGAAATTGGAAGAAAATAAAATTGAACAAAGCACACCCGGATCAACGTAACCAGAGTCAGGAAATGGAGAAAATGAGGGAAAAAAAAAAAAAAGCATAATAGACAGAAAATAAAGACTAAAACTAAAATTCCACATAAAACACTAGCAAACTGAACCCAAGACTAAGTAGGACTTATCCTAAGTATAAATGTAAGTAATTTCAGTATTAAGAAATTAATTTAATTAAATGATAATTTCCATAGATGCTGAGAAGGCATTTTATTAAACCTGAATTCCATTCCTAAATTTTTTTAAATTAGTAAGCTATGAATAAAAAAAAAAAAACTTTCTTGACAAGAAAACAACAGCAAACATATCTAATAAGAAAATACTCAAATACCCTTCAACAAGGAACAAGAATGCTCTCAATATTTTAAGAAGTTCCATAGGTCTTGGCCAATGTAATAAAATGAAAAAAAACATACATTTTTGAAAAGAAGCAGTGAGTTGCAAAATATATGATTCTCTGGATTTCTAAGTAGAAAATAACTGAAAAATTATTCAAAACGTGTTAGGAATTCAGTAAGGTGGCTAATGCATGATAACATTACAAAAATAAATAGCTTCCCTATATACTGGCAGTAAGAAACTGCAAACAAGAGTAACTTTTATTTTAGAACTTTATCTTTTAATCTTGGGGCAGAGGAAGAGAAACTGGAACCTGAAAAGTCCCGAAATGCAATGGTCTGTCCAAAGGGGATTTAGCTAGAAGCACCTAGAACGGTGCCAGGCACTTGATAAATATTTGACGAATAAATGAATGGAATATGAGCTTCCTGATTAGGTCTGGTTCCTCTTATCTACTTCCTTTGGGAGGGAATTCTGTTTTCTTGCCAGTTGAAGCAGACCTTTCTTTTCAAGGTATATAGCTCACATATCAGAAAGACTCCTCTTTTCCTTTTTTAGCATCATGTTGAATGAGCCAAGAATAATTTACTTACTCAAATAAAATGAAAATCCAATAAAGGAGAGGAAGTGAAAATATCTACCATAATCAAATCACAGTAATAATCAGATCAACAGTAATGTAAACATAACATGATTGTAAATGTTTATTGTGGCCTGTTTATTTTTGTTAAAGCTATCCATAATCTGGCCTTGAACTGTAGAAAATAAGCCTAGAGCTGACTCAAGATTTTCTTTCCCACAATTTATGGATTCTTTCTGCAGAACTGGGTCTGTTTCTTCTTCCTTTTTCTGTTCAGTCTTATAAAAATCCTTAACTATACAACCTTGCTATATTCTAGGAAGCATTTTTCCTTTCTTTCATCTACTATGTTCTGAAATGTTAACACACCACACGATGCACCTATGCTTACCATCGGTACCTATCAAAAACAGGCAAGGAATCTTCGTAGTCATCTAAAGTATGTTGTTCAGATCAGTTATGAGAATCAGTTATGAGAATCAGTTACGAGAAGAGCTTTTGGGGCCTACTATGCATAATCTCATTACGTTATCAGAACAACCTTATTAGGTAGGTACTACTAGAATTCCCATTTTATTGACAGGATAACAGAGGTTCAGGGCAGGTAAGTGACTGCCCAGCCAGTAAGTGACTGTATTAGGACTCCCTTGGCTGAGTCTGAAAGCGCCACCTTTTCCTACTCAGCTGTGTCTGCTTCAAACCGACAACATTAACCTCTCTAAGGTAGCAGTTCTAAATTACTTTACATAGTGTACCTCCTTGATTTGGAACCAGAGGGAGCAAATAAACTTTATTCCTTCTGCTGCTGGCAACATTGTTTCTCATGATGGACAGATCCTCTACCCATTTCCTGCAATATCATAAACCTATATAATACATGAAGTTTCCTTGATTCATGAAGAAGTCAACAGCAAGACTTTTCTATCAGTTTCATCATAACTTAAACACAAAGAAAGTTTAAAATGGACAGTGTCGTAATCTTGTTGGCTTTAAATAAGTAGCCAACCTGCCGAGGTCAACACCTGAAAACATACTCACCTGTGTGATACCAAAACTGGTTTATGCAAAATGCAACCGCTGCTTCTACAACTTATAATCTTGGAACGCTGCGATGTGTCTTTAATAAATGTTACCCTTTTCCACTCACATGTCCAAGAGAAGAATGATTTGAGGAAAAACAAAAAACAGTGGCTACCTTCTTCTTCAGAGTCAAGTTGAAAGTGGAGAGGTGACCATTTTGCTCAAACCTCGGCACTTGAGATTTGCTTAGAAATCTGTAGATGCACATGTTAGCCCCAAATTTGGATCTCATTCAATCTAAAAGTCTGAACAGTCCAGTATAAAATACTATATAAAAGACTACCTAGGTTACTCAAAAAGCTCCACAGGTACCTACAATAATGTGCCAAGCCTCCCAGTAGACCAGGGGAGGAGAATTTGGTTACATCGAAAGACTCAAGTCAACTGCACCGTCTTAGAAAGAGCCATCAGTCTATCCCTAACATAACCGCCTCCTAACACCACGTCTTCCATGTCCACGTGTTTGAAAGTTGGCCGCCCCTCTCTCTAAGAAGCTGCAATGAAGCCCAGAACCCCTCACCAGGATAAGGATTGCCATGAAGAAAACTGGGAGGAAGAAGAACTGACGTCACTGGGCTGAAAACACCTCATTCTCTTTCATGGAGACAGGCAAGGTCCACGGCAGTCCTTTGGTCAGGGAGGGCAGAGGCAAGAGCATGAAATGAGGGTTGGACGAAGTCTGGCCAACTGGTGAAACAAGGGAAGGTCTTGCCCCTCTTCAGTGACTTGAACCAGGAAAGAAAAGAATTTCTTAATTCTTAACTCAGGGGAAAAACAGATAGTTCAAAATATTGACTGACCATCAGGAGAAAAGGGAAAAAGCTCACTCTGAGCCAGTATTCACCTGTATTTGATCAGAACAGATTAAAGACTACAGAAGAGCATTCTCTCTTCTAGCCCCTCAGTAACAGTTTAGCTCTGTCCTCTTTAGGTTTTGAGTGGTTATGACTCAGTTTCCAGGCAGGGACAACATACACATCCTACCCCACAGGACTACAAGTGACAGCCCCATTTTTCTTGTTTGCCTATTTGAAATTTAATTGGAGTTAGGGGTTAGTCAACTTTTTCCTTTTTAATCAATATCAACTATTACTAACCAAATTAGGGAGCGAGGAGGAGGGCTCTTTCTCTCTAATTTGGTCAGTCTCCAAGGAAGGAAGACTACATTCTCAAAGGGTCAGAAAATTACCCTTTTGAGAGGCAATGGTGCATCCTTCCAAGGCTAGTGTACACATTCACACCTGTACTCCTACACACATACACACTTACAAATGATAGCAAATTACACATGGCTTGTACTTTTTCTTTTTTTACTTACTATATCTTGCCATTATTTCATATCAGTATATACGGGGCCTGCCATATATATATATATTTTTTTGCGGTGCATGGGCCTCTCACTGTTGTGGCCTCTCCCATTGCGGAGCACAGGCTCCGGATGCGCAGGCTCAGCGGCCATGGCTCATGGGCCCAGCCGCTGCGCGGCACGTGGAATCTTCCCGGACTGGGGCACGAACCCGTGTCCCCTGCATCGGTAGGTGGACTCCCAAGCACTGCGCCACCAGGGAAGCCCGGCCATATTCTTTTTAATACTACATTTTTTAAATGACCCTAGTTATAAAACTAGCTCCCCACTGATAGATATTTAGGCTTCTTCTTATCTTTTGCCATTAAAACTAATATTGCAACAAATACTCTTGTACATGTCATTTAGCTCATGTCCATTTACTGACTCAGCAAATATTTGGGTACCCACCCCATCCTAGGCTTTGTTCGTACACTGACATTACAGCAATAAGCAATCAGATAGAGCCCCTGCCCTCAAGGAGTTTATAGCACAGTGTAGGAGATATACATGTCTGATGGCGCATTCCCCCTGAGTGAATCAGAAAATTCTTCTAAGGCAACTGATCTCAACCTTGGCTGCATGTTAGAATCACCTGGAAAAGCCTTTTTACAAAATACTGCTCCCTGGGCCATCCTAGCTTCATTATATCCAAATTTCTTGAGGTGGGCCCTAGGCATCAGCATCCTCTAACAGGTCCTCAGATGATGTGAGTACTTAGCTGAACTCAATAACCTTGTTCTAAAACAGTGCTTCTCTATTTTTAATGCGCATACAATGACTTAGGGGTCACGTCAAAATGCATGTTCTGATTCAGTAGGTCTGGAATTAGGCCTGAGATTCTGTATTTCCAACAAGCTCCCAGGTGATGCTAAGGCCACTGGTCCATGGACCACGCCTTGAATAGCAAAGGTCTATGGCAATACAGGGGGCAGCTGGAAAGGCACACAGAGGACGAAAGCTCAGCAAAGGTGGGCAAGCAAGAATCCACATGACATGCCAGGCAGCTCATGAGTAAAATCCTTTGGCAGGGACATAACTTCCTAGGAGAGGATCATAGAGGTAAATAGGTACCTGATCACAGAAGGCCAGACTAAGGACTCAGACCATTACTGTGTGAGCAATGGAAAGGTCTCCAAAGGGAAGGTCTTGCCGCAGGTCTCCAAAGAGGGGAATGACACATACAATATTTTAGGAAGGTGAATTCTGGCTACAGTGTTCAGAATAAAATAGATTGGGGAGGAGGGACCTGACTGACTCAAAGCAGGAAAGCCAGTTAGATAATCATACATCTTGATTAGGATATTCACAACGACAATGGAAATGAAGACAGACATTAAAGGACAGTGATGTTTATATACAAAAGTGGGATATTTAAAAGGGGAGGTGAAGAAAGGCACGGTTTTTAAATACTCTCACCATGGAGTGATTATAAGGTGCTAAAAACAAGAATCACAGAAATACTTGGAAAGATGGGTTTAAAGCTAGAAATCCTAAGCCCTGCTGCAGTAGTAAAGTCCATCCAGAGATGGTACATAAGGAACTAGCAAAGGCCAGGAACCATGGCTGGGTGGGCTCACAGTTAGAGCTCAGAAAGAAAAAAAAAAGAGGAGGGTCCAGAGAAGCAGGGGCAGACCAGGGGAGGGTCAAGAGAGGAGAGAACCAATTCATTCAGTGAATGAAGCATCTGCTATTTGCCAGGCACTGGGCTGGGGAATATAGCAGTGAACAGAGTAAGACCCTGAGAAATAAGACAGGGAAAAAAGCATTGAGGGGAAGTTGGTTAATGATGTCAGTCAAGGAAAATGAGCACTGAACCAAAGGTCTGGAAACCTGGGTCCTAACCTCAGCTCTAGCTGGGTTACCCTGATCTGATAAATCACTTCTCTCCCTGGGCCACAGTTTCCTCCATTGTAAAAAGAGGGTCTTGGAGGGAGTGACCACCAAGCCCTCTGCAGCTCTAAAGGCCTGGGATGCTACAGCAGAAGAACAGCCGCTGCAGTTCTCCGTGAGCCGTGAGTGGTAGAGGCAGGACCTGGCCCATGGGGCTCGATGCTGAGGCAAGAGGAGGCAGATGGCAAGGCAGATGGAAGCGGTGCACAAAGACCGCTCATCCAAGGAGCCTGGCAGTGACGGGAGAGTGAGCAGGCAGAAGGCAGCAAGCCTTGGGAAACTTCTCTCACAAGGGAGACTGGTTACAGTGAGGAGTAAGAGGCTGAAAAAAAACAAACTGAGATGAGGGAAGAAACACAGCCTAAGATACAGAAGGGGCTGGTTTCATTTCCCTTGGCCTGAAACTGTGCTTTGCATAAGAAATGCAACCTACAGTGTCTAATGCATGTAAGCACTGCAAAGAGTGGGAAGCAGGTTTGGAAAAGGATGCCAATTTGTAGCAGTGGTGGTGGTGAAGAGAGTGGGCTCTAGAGCTGAACAAACCCAAGTTCAAATCCCAGCCCCACTCTCATCTAGCTCTGTGACCTTGAACAAGTTACTTCACCTTTCAAAGCCTACATTTCCCCAGCTGTCAAACGGGAAGGAGACAGTAACTTGGGGAGTGCTTCAAGATGATGCAGTGCAGCTCCCAACCAAAGGAAGTGCTCCCCAAAGGTTCACAAGGATCTTGTGAACACACGTTACTATTATCTCTGGGTAAAGGTGAGGATAACTGAGGGGACATATGCTGGACACCCTCGATGGGGAAGAAATCAGAACAAAAGGAAAAGAGAAGAGAAGCAACAGTTAGGGAAATGACAACAGTCCCAAGCGTATGTTAAACATGAAAGGCTGGGCATACAGGAGACCGTGTTAAGATGCTAGAATGCTGACAGGGGATGGAGTGTTCCAGGCAAGCCCCACAGTCAACCCAGACTGGAGAAGCAAGCCTTGGGGACCCCAACTCACTACAACACACCCTCAGGATGGTAGCAGTCCTGACCCAGAACACCAAGATGGGTAAGAGGTGATTTTAACAGGACCTGGAAACCAGTACCTCCGAAGGATATACTCAGGGCCAGCTTCACGAGGATCCTATACTCAGAAGGGTTCCATACTGGGTTTACTGCTCTGCTGTCACTATCATGAAATTCTTAATAATTTTTTTAACAGGGGGATAAGAATTTTAATTTTGCACTGGGTCCCACAAATTACATGGCCAATCTTGGATTCAAATTCAAATTCTCACTCATATCCCAACATTGACCCTTGTTGGGTCAAGACCTCCTTCCAACGTGCTTCACTCAAAAATGTCTTTAATGCTAATAAATCACTCTGATTACCCCCATGGCATTCTGCACATACCCCTGTCATCATGTTAAACAGCAATGACTCACTTGTATTTCTTTGTCTCCCTTCCTTGGGTAGCTAAAAGGTAAGGCCATCTGTTCATCTGTGTATCTCCTGAGCATGGCACAGAGAGGCTCATATAAATGTTTGAGAAATGAAAAAAAAAAAGTCCAAGTGTCCTTCACAATTGCTGATGCAAGTCATGAAATAAACAAGATGTACTGGACCGGACAGTGCAGAAAATGCCTGCTATATCACATTTTTGCAGCACAGATGCTGACGCAGCAACACGATAATAAGCCCAGTTCCTGAGAACATACCTCTGCTCGAATTAAATAGCCCAAAAGAAGGTCTAGGTTTCCATTTTTGCAATAAAACAACTACTCCACAACCATTTTTATTCTAATTACAGTAAGACATCTTTCGCCTGGAATGTCTGAGACCTGACCTGTCCCAGGCTAATGTTATTTCCAAAATGTAGATATCTTAACTCCCAAGGAACAAAATGCCTCACACAGCACATAGTACAGAGAAGTCACTCAAGCACATGTACAAAATTCACGTTAGCACTTCAAGTATTAACACGGTTTATCGATTCTAGTTAGAAATTAGATTTAAAAGTATATACACCCTCAAAGGGTAAAGAACAGTCTTTTCAGCAAGTAATACTGGGAAAATTGGATATCCACACACAAAAGAATGAAATTGGACCCTCATCTTACACCATATACAAAAATTAACTCAAAATGGATTAAAGACCTAAACCTAAGACCCAAAACTATAAAACTTCTAGAAGAAAGCATAGGGCGAAAAGCTTCATGACACTGGACTTGGCAGTGATTTCTTGGATATGACACTAAAAACACAGGCAACGAAAGCAAAAACAGACAAATGGGACTATATCACACTTAAAAACTTCTGTGCAAAGGACACAATCAAGAGAGTTAAAAGGTAAACTACGGAATGGGACAAAACATTTGCAAATCATGTATCTGATAAGGGGTTAATATCCAGAATATGAAAAGAACTCCTACAAGTCAACAATAAAAAAAAAAATCAAATAATCTGATTTTAAAATGAGCAAAGGACTTGAATAGACATTTCTCCAAAGACGGTACACAAATAGCCAACAAGCATATGAAAAGATGCTCAGCATCCCTAATCATCAGAGAAACACAAATCAAAACCACAGTGAGATACAACCTCATACCCATTAGGATGGCCACTATCAAAAGAACAGAAAATAACAAGCGTTGGTGAGGAGGCAGAGGAATTGGAATCCTCGTGCGCTGTTGATGCGACTGTAAAATGGTGCAGTCACTATAGAAAACAGTATGGACGTTCCTCAAAAATTTAAAAACAGAATTACCATATGGTCCAGTTTTTATATATAAACATTTGGGTTTATATGTCCAAAAAAACTGGAAACAGGATCTCGGAGAGATATTTGCACATCCATGTCCACTGCAGCATTAGTCACAATAGCCAAGAGGTAGAAGCAACCTAAATGTCCATCAATAGATAACTGATTTAAAAAAAAATGGTATATACATAAAACGGAATACTTTTCAGTTTTAAAAGAGGATATCCTGGGGGGCTTCCCTGGTGGCGCAGTGGTTGAGAATCTGTCTGCCAATGCAGGGGACATGGGTTCAGTCCCAGGTCCAGGAAGATCCCACGTGCTGCAGAGCAACAAAGCCCGTGCGCCACAACTACTGAGCCTGCACTTGAGAGCCCATGAGCCACAACTATTGAAGCCTGTGCGTCTGGAGCCTGTGCTCTGCAACAAGAGAGGCCGCGACAGTGAGAGGCCCGCACGCCGCGATGAAGAGTGGCCCCCGCTCACCACAACTAGAGAAAGCCCACGCGCAGCAACGAAAACCCAACACAGCCAAAAATAAATTAATTAATTAAAAAAAATTAGGCTAAGTGCAAGGAGCCAGACACAAAAGGCCACATATTCTATGATCCCATTTTTATGAAATACCCAGAATAGGCAAATTCATAGAGAGCAAAAGCAGATTAGTGACCGCCAGGGGCTGAGAGCGGGGAAAATGGAGCGTCTGCTACTGAGTATCAAGTGTCTTTTGGGGCTGACAAAAGCCCTCTGGAATTACATAATGGCGGCAGTCCTACAATCTTGTGAATATACTAAAAATCACTACATTGTATGTTTTTAAAAGGTGGATTTTATGGTATGTGTGTATGGTATTGCTTAAAGTAGTGTAAGATTCCTACTGTTTGCAAACAAGACTCCTGACCAGTACACCCCTGAATCCAGGAGGTCAAAGCCCCTGTGAAACTGCCTCCCCTCACCCTCCACACCTGCAAACTGACACTGCCAAGCTTTGGCACAGGCTGGGTCTTCTGCTCTAGTTACTCCTCCTGCCTTGTCCATTTGGGAAATATCTACTTTTTCACTCTCCGGCTCAAATATCATCTCCTTTGGAAAAGCCACCACCCGCCTGAGCACAGTCACTCCTTGCCCCACTCCCTATGTGTTATTTCCATAATAACCGTGCAGATGTCATGGGTGTCCACCTATCCCCTCTCACTGGCCAGTTCAGTGCCCACTGGCCTGACTTCCACGCCAGCACCCGCACTTCTTGGCCCAACTGCTCCCCCGGCTGCTCAAGCACTTTCCACCCATGGGGCAGGCTGGAAAGTGCTTGGGAATTAATGCCCAAACACCCCATCCATGGGGCGCTCAACCAATGACTGACAAGGGCTGCTGTTTGAAGACCCCAGGTCGCTCACTGGGGTGGGGATGACCGAGGTACGTGTTCTGTACAGGCTCCCAGAGGTCCCAGTTATTGCTTCTAAGGCAATAACAACACCTAGCATTTTCATAGTACTTACTGTGTGCCAGACACTATTCTAAACACTCATTTAAGGGACTTCCCTGGTGGTCCAGGGGCTAAGACTCCGTGCTCCCAACGCAGGGGGCCCAGGTTCAATCCCTGGTCAAGGAACTAGATCCCGCATGCCACAACTGAAAGATCCCACATGTGGCAATGAAGATCCCATGTGCCACAACTAAGACCCGGCACAGCCAAATCAATAAATAAACATTAAAAAAACAAAACAACAAAAAAACCCACTCATTTAATCTTCAGAACACCACTGCGAAATAATCCAAAATTTAACTAGGGAGACACTGAGGCATTACCAGGTTAAGAAACTTGCCCAAGGCCTCAGAACTAGTAAATATATCTAGCATTTTTCAGATTCTATTGCAACCATCTGGATATACGTCTCTCTTCTGCACCGGACAATGATCCTCTCAAGAGAGTACTTTTTTTTTATCTTTCTCAACTTCCCCAGCATCCAGCACAGAGCCAGGCATGCAGCAGACATTCAAGAGATTCAAGTTTTGGAAAGTGCCTGCACTCTGTCGCCCAAACATGCCGTGTGCTTTCCCGCCTCTGTGCCTTTTCTCAAACAGGACCCCTGAAACACCTTTTCTGCATGTACCTCTTGCCCTTGTCTCCTCCTACCCCCAACACACACACACACACACACACACACACACACACACACACACACACGACAGTAATTCCTGATCCCTGCTCTGTGGCAGCCAAAATGAGGAATTCTGCTGGGCAAGGCAAACAGGAGAGAGCATATGACCCCCTCGAGAATCTAGTAAACAAACCCAATTGCTCATACATGAACTACTGCACCTTTGCCAAGCTGTTATTTATGTACTTATTTTGAGAGACTCTCATCTGCCTTCTTCCCGGTAACCTCCACTAACCCCCAACTCTTCCCTGTCCTAAAGACCTTCCCTCAACCCTGCTTTTTCCCCAAGCTACCACCCTTCTCACTACAAACTGCTACGACCTCTCGCCTTACATCTGATTGCTAATATTCACTTTGTTTAAATTCTGACCTCAACCTCTGCATCTTCCACTCCCATCTCTCTCTGGATCTGCTGGGGTCACACATTTATATAATACAGAAGAGCTGCCGGGAGGCAGCATGTGTGCTAAGCCTTGAAGTCTGAGTGGGCTTTCAACGGCAGTGTCCAGACGAACTCTGACCCAGCTCCTGACTTTATGCTGCATTCTAGTCATCTTTACACTTGCTTCCCAATCTGTGTTCCCCCTCTCAGTGAGGGCACCAGTTGGCACCAGCCTCCTAGACTAGAAAACCAGTCATCCCCACTGTACCAAAACTAGTCACCTTTACATTTTCTGTTCTTTGTTCTTCCAGGAGACAACTTCAACCTAAACCAAACCGACACATTTCTAACTTACCTCTTTCACTGCCAGTCTCTTCCCGTCCCAAGCACTGATCACACATTCCCCTGCTCAAAAACCCTCTACGGCTGGCTCCTGCCTAAAGAATAAAAGCTAACCTCCACATCAGAGCATTCGGAGCAGTCACAGCCTCCTCCTGCTGTGTCCTCCCACCTCCTCTCTCACTCATCCCCACCTCTGGACTCTCCAAACCCACTCCCAACACATGACCCGACCCAGTGCAACCCCAGCAGGCACAAGTCTTTTCCATCTCAGGAGCTTTGCTCAAGCTGCTCCCCTGGCCCATGACGCCTTCCCCACTCGGCACCTGAAAGCCTCCTCAAACTTCAAGGACCTGGTGAAAACACACCTCTGCCACCAAAGCTGATCTGCAGATAATACACTCTGACAGTGGGGCTGACCAATAGGAACTAAGCACCCTCCTCTTAACCATCCCAAAGTAAAACTTGATTTTCACTTAACATTTTAAGGTCGATGTATTGGTCTTTTTTTTTTTTTTAAGTTTCAAGTGACAAATCAAATCAAATTGGATAGTATAAACAAAAGGGCATTCATGACCTCCTGTAACCAGGATGCCCGCTGAGCAGCAGTGCCAGCTTCAGGCACAGCTGGCACAGGTGGATCCGGGATTCAAGGGATCTTCAGGGCCTGTCGCCCTCTTTTTCTCCAGCTCCACATTCCTCTCTGGCTTCATTCTTAAGCAGGCACTCTCCACATCACAAGAAACAAAGGCTCACAATCTAACAAAAAGAGAGACTCTTTCCCCCAGCAGCCATCTGAGCAAATCTCTTTTTGGCTATTTGACTCTGCTAGGGTCACATGTCCACCAAGGAAGCTATCTGGGCCAACGGATGATACAGGTGAAAGACCAAAAGCAGGAGGAGGAGAGAAGCCAGGGTGCTTCTCCCCTACCCCAACCCCTCCTCTCTGGTTCAGATAGCATCCCTGGCCTTAGCTGCTTCCTCTCCAGGGCTCCCTCCGCCTGAGGTCCCTGCTCTTGTTGAGCAGCCCTGCCATGGTCTAGTTCCCACAGAAGCTCCTGGATTCTTCTAATCTCACCTCCTCCCATTGACCCCCCCCCCAGCCCTGAGGGTGACTGCAGTTTCCTGCTATCGTTACTCTCTGGGTTACCTCCGTGTCCTCTGCTTGACTTCACATGTTTCCCAGCACCTATGTAGCTAATTCCCTGTATTAAGTCTCTCAGTTTGAAAAACCTACAGTGGTTTTTATCTCCTGACCAGACCACAGATGATACTGAAATTGACAAAGAATAGGCAACAATGTACAAAGAAAATGTGGAGAGGTCAGTATCAGGGAATAACCACCACCTTCTCACAGTTATTAAAGGCTCACTATGCATCAGGCACTACTCTAAGTATGAACGCAATGGATCTTCAATATCAACCCTGTGATGTAGGTACTTCTGTTATCCCCTTTTCACAGAGGAGGAAACTGAGGCTCAGAGAGGTTAAATAATTTACTGTCACAAAGACTGTAAGTAGTGGAGCTGGGATTAAAATCCAGACGACCTGGCTCCAGAGTGCACGCGCTAAAACACAAATCCCAGCGAGGAGAGTTTCAAGCAGTGGGTTACTCAACAGGATCAAGTGCTACCTACCGAGAGGTCAGGGAAGACAAGGATGTGAAGCGTCTACTGGATTTAGCAATAAGGAAGTCACGAGGGACCTTGAGTAGTAAAGCCAGAAACCAGACAGCAGTAGGCTGAGAAGTAAGCCAGAGGTTAGGAAGTAGAGACAAGAAGCGCAAACCTTTCTTTCAAAAGGTGAAGAAGAGTCAGAAAATAGGGCATGAGATGGAGGAGAAGGAAGCATCACAACAGTTTTCTTTACTTGGTTTGTTTTAGAAATGAGAGCACCTTGCGCATGTTGAAACATTAATGGGAATGCAGAAACAGACCCACAGACACAGAAAACAAACTTATGGTCAGCAAAGGGGAAAGGGGCAGGGGGAGGGATAAGTTAGGTTGGGATCGAAATACACACTAGTATATATATAAAGGAGATAACCAACAAGGACCTACTGTATAGCACAGGTGACTATACTCAGTATTTTGTAATAACTTACAAGGGAAAAGAATCTGAAATATTTATATATATCGTATATATACATCAGGTGTACAGCAAAGTGATTCAGTTTTATACTGATATATATATAACTGAATCACTTTGCTGTACACCTGAAACTAATACATTGTTAATCAACTATACTTCAATTTAAAAATTTTTAAAAAAAATTGATGGGAATGAGCCAGTTGATAGTCTGAAGACACAGGAGTGACAGCAGGGTCTCTAGAGGCCAGAGGGGGCAGGCCACATACTCCAGGATCAGCCTTAGCAAACGGGGGCAAAGAACGGGCGGCCACAGATTCTGACCATTTTGAGTTTGGTGAAAGTTCTTTTACGGTGGCTTCTATCTTCTCTAAGGTAGAAAGTGAGGCCATCAGCAGAACGGGGTGGGGGGTAGGGGCGTGGAAGGTGTGAGGAGCAGAGCAAAGCTTCAGATCAGCCACGGTACAGAGTGGGAGCCTCTGTGGAAAGGAAGGATGGCCCATGGGACCTCCCTAGCAGTCCAGTGGTTAAGACTCTGCACTTCCAACGCAGGGGGCGCGGGCAACTGGTCGGGGAACTAGGATCCCACATTAAAAAAAAAAAAGAAAGAAAGGATGGCTCAGCACCACCGAGGCCCCAACTGTGCTTGGAAGCTGTGAGGTTACACTGGCAGCAACTCTCAAGGCACCTCCACACCTGAAGTGCAGGCAAAAGACAGGAACAAATGGAATGACCCAAGCTGGATGTAAAAGGAGCGCAAGGGAACTGCGTAAAGGACAGTGGCAGGAGCAACTGACAAGTTAAGCCGTGGAATCTAAAGGAGGCAGGTGAAAACAAGGGGTCAGGGAACAGGTGTAGGCAGTTCTCACTGACTGGGAGGAGGGCACTGCAAGATGAGAGCTTTGTAATGGCATTATTTCAGGGCAGGAACAGTTGTAGGTATTATAATGCAGGGATGTGGCCGGGGGAGAGGGCAAATGAACTGGAAAAAAGGGAAAGGTGACTAGATAAAAGGTCAAGAAACTGATAGTTTTAGAGAGCTGGACAGAGTCCCCTGAAGTAAAGGCATGATTTGAGAAGACAGTTAGTTGGGGGGTTTCAAGATTTTAATGAACAAGAGAAACAGGGAAGTTACAAAGTGACAGCAAAGAAGGCAGTGGAAGGTCTGTAATGGACATCTGTGAAACAACAGATGCTGGTCCAACATTCATTCATTCCTCCTCCTCCTAGGAGGAGCATCCTGACTTTGCTTTGGAAACCACCTCCTTCCTCCCCAGGCACAGAGAGGGCTTCCAAAATACTGGTAAGAGTCTATGCCTTAACTTTCTGTGTGTTCATTTTATTATTCTTTAAACTGTATAGATACATTTTATTAATACAGATGCATTTCTATACTTCACATATTTATATTTCACAGTTAAAACATACACACAAAAACTTCCCTTCTCCACCCTCCAAAGATAAGGACCTGGTCCAGGCCTTGGGCAGTCAGAGTTACAAAGACTGGCTTCAGCACCTGACCCAATTTAGGCCCAGGAGACACTAGCCCAGAGCTTTTGCTGGAATTATCAAGAAAGAGGTGCTCTCTTCCTGCTGGAGTTGCAAAGTTATATCCCTTCACCGGCTTGAGAACAGAGCTAACACAGAGAGGAGAAAGCAGAGTCAGGAGATGAAAAGTGACAGACTCCCAGCATCATTTGAATACCTAGTTCCAGCCACTCCAGAAGCCAAAATACCTGGGGCTTTTCAACATGAGCCAATAGATTTTTTTCTTTTCTTCAGCCAGGTTGCATTTGATTTATGTGTTTTTGACGGAAAAGAAACCTAATTCAGTGGAATAGTCAAATAAAGGATTCTCAATTCAACAGCCTGTGTGATCCTTTCAACACATAAATCACACCCTCCTTCTGCTCAAGTCCCTGCAATGGCGCTCAAAGTAAAGGCCAAAGTTCCCAGAGTGGCCCCAGACTATGTGGCCCCCTTCCTCCCAGCCCTTGGCCAAGGACTCCCCATTGCTCACTCTGCCCCAACCACGCTGGCTCCTAGGGTAGTCCCCGTCACCGCGGGCAGGAGCTGCCAGGCCTCTGCTTTGGCCACTTCTTCCACCAGGACACTCCTCCAGACATCCACTCGCCAACTGCCTCACCTCCTTCAAGTCTTTGCTCAAATCTCAAGTTCTCAGTAGCGTCTAACTGAAGCTGCCTCCCTTCAGCCAGTGATCCTGAACACTCCCTTCCCCCCAACTTTTTCTTCCTTTCACAGCATTTATTACATAAAATAGTACGTACTCACTAAAATATACCCAGTGAGGGCAGGGGTTTTCAACTGGTGCATTTGAGTTCCTAAAACAGTGCCTGGCTCGTAGGAGGCCCTCAAATATTTGCTGAGTGAGTAAATACAATGACATGAGCCTCAGAGGGGCAGCACTTGATCGTTAAAAGGCAGTGGAGAGGACTTCCCTGGTGGTGCAGTGGTTCAGAATCCACCTGCCAATGCAGGGGACACGGGTTCGAGCCCTGGTCCAGGAAGATCCCACATGCCGCAGAGCAACGAAGCCCATGCGCCGCAACTACTGAGCCTGCGCTCTAGAGCCCGTGAGCCACAACTACTGAGCCCACGTGCCACAACTACTGAAGACTGTGCACCTAGAGCCCGTGCTCTGCAACAAGAGAAGCCACCGCAATGAGAAGCATGCGCACCGCAACGAAGAGTAGCCCCCGCTCGCTGCAAATGCAAATAGAGAAAGCCCGCGAACAGCAACAAAGACCCAACACGGCCAAAAAAAAAAAAAAAAAAAAAAAGGCAGTGGAGAGAAAGGACACTACTGACCCGCATCTCCTGAACCTGAAATAAGTGGAGTGTAGGAGGAAAAGACACCTCCATTTTGAAGACTTCAGGGGAAGCAGTGACTTAAGGGGGCAGGAGGTAGGTGGAAGAGTTCAGTGAAGAGACTGAGGATGTGGGTAGAGGTGTTAACCACAGGTGGGGCTTGAGAGGGCTTGGTGTCAGGCTTTGGGAGGTACACAGGAGTTAGAGGCTGAGTCAGGGGAGAAGCAAGCCCACAGTGGTTTGCAGATGAAAGCAAAAAAAGACAGAAAGGGCCAAGTGGTGTATTTACATTTCAGGTGGAGATGAAAGATACAGGGCTAGAAGGCCTGGGGAGTTTAGCCAGCGTCAAAAGAATTCCTAGCAACCCTTGGTAGATAGAAAAGATTCTTCCCTTCACACCATGGTTTGAATGGTTTTCAATTTTGTGGATGAAGAGGCCATGACATTTGGTCTTCTCCTCCTTCCCAGAACCCCAGAGGCCACTGAGAAGCGTCCGCTGGACCGAGACGAAAGGCTTTCGTGTTCGTGGCACCTCAGCAATTCCCCTCTGCATAATACAATAACCCTGCACTATGAGCAGCCTGTCAAACCCTCAGAACTGACTCTGAATCAGGCATCCAGGACCACAACCCCAAGGTCCATTGTAAAAGGCAAGAAGACACAGGCTTCTTTTCAAAGACAGACCATAGCACTCAATGCTCCTACCTCCCCTCCGGTGAACCCCACACTTCCTGGGCAAGAGAAAGAGCAAAGGGAAGGCTTCCTTCCACTGGTCCTGACTCACCTCTGTTGCTTGGTAGCTTCTCTCTGCAGAAATTTCTCCAGAGTTACGAGAACATATGTGTACGCCAAGATTCAAGGAAAATGTTACTCCCAGTCAGAGGAAGAAATTATACTGCCCTCTAAGGAAAAGTGGCTAACTATAAATCAGGCCTTTGGGAGTCATGTCATTTTGATGCTCCTCGCAGCTCTAAGGAGACTTATTAAATATTCAATAATTAATAATAATGCCTTCAAGACCATCTCTCTCATGGAACTGTCCCTGTGAAGGAAGCCAGAAGTAATTAGACTTAGGCTCGACTTCCTGTCCACCAACTAGATCTCAGGGATACAGGGCGTCTGTCCTCCCAGTACTTAGTAGCAAAATGCCCACACTTCTGCATCAGGTGTCCTCCAAGAATGGATCATTAAGCAGATATTTAAAAGAGCCATCTGTAGCAGGCAGCTTCCAAGATACCTCGATGATTCCCGCTTCCTGGTATTATTCATACCTTCTTCCCAGGTTGTACCAGTGATGGCCAGTGTGACCAACAGAATACGGCAGAGATATGTCGCTTCCGAGACTAGATTACACAGGACTGTGGTTTGAGTCTTGGGATCTCTCCATCTCTTGGATCACTTGCTCTGGGGGAAAGCAGTTGCCACCTCAAGAAGCCCTATGGAGAGGAACTAAGGCCTGCCAACAGCCGAGAGAGTGAGCTTGGAAGAGGACGTACCCCCAACCCAGTCTTCAGTGACTGCAGCCCTAGTCAAAGTTTGAATGCAAGCTCATGAAAGACCTGAGTCAGAACCACCCAGATTTAAGCTGCTTGCAGATTTCTGGCCCACAGACACTATTTTCAGATGCTAAATGTTGCAGTAATTGGTTACACAGCGATATATAATTAATTCACTATCCTACACAGACCTGAGAAAAAAATTATAAGTTTAACCTCAATTCCTATCTTACATGCACATAGGACCAAGTTCTCTGTACATAAGAAAGCAAATTGGGCTTCCCTGGTGGCGCAGTGGTTGAGAGTCCGCCTGCCGATGCAGGGGACGCGGGTTCGTGCCCTGGTCCGGGAAGATCCCACATGCCACGGAGCGGCTGGGCCCGTGAGCCATGGCCGCTGAGCCTGCGCGTACGGAGCCTGTGCTCCGCAACGGGAGAGGCCACAACAGTGAGAGGCCCACGTACCGCAAAACAAAAACAAAAACAAAGAAAGCAAATTATTCATTCAACAATTACTTATTGAGTGTCAAATATGGGCAAGGTATTTCCAAGCGACTCAAGCCTTCATATAGTCTATAATCTTCTATAAAATAAAGAGAAATACTTACAAAGACACACACACACACACACACACACACACACACACACACACACACACACACACACCCAGCTGCTCAATCCATTGGTTTTATTAGCTTTTTAAAGTTTACTTGCTACTAATGCTTTGCCTCCCCCCCCCCAACTTGCCCCACTCTTTGCTTTCACGAACCCTCTTGGGAAGGTACATCAATTCCCACTTCCTGGCTAATTTGACTGCTTAGTGCACTCACACTCATTTTTACTGTACCACATGCCCTCCCATCTAAGGGGGAAGAAATTTGGGTCTCCTGATTCCATTCGGTGTTGGGACAAGGAGCCCTTCACTTAGTATTTTACTAAGAGGCATTCACTTAGTATTTACACCTGATCACAGGTGTGGAGAACAATTCTAATTTCTGCAATTATTGACTAAGTGGCAACAGCAGCGCTGATACAATCAGCTCAAGTCCTGATCACAGCTGAAGTGGCAACGGGGGGGAGGGGGGGAAGGGAGATGCCGCCCCTAACCCCTCACTGTCTCTCAAAGCAGCAGGAGGGTCATATGCTGCTCTAAGAAAATCAGGAGCCCCCCCTCTACGCAAAAAAGGTCAAAGGGCGACCTTTCTTCCCTTCAGCCACAAAACCAGCCTCTGCCAAACCTAAACAGCGTGGGAGACAGTGAGAGGTAAATGGAGCCCCAGACAGAAAACCCCAGGGCCACTCTACTCCCGCTGCCGGCTGGGGTCGGAGTCAGGTGACTCCTCAGGGCACAAAGCAAACCTAAACAAAGATCACTGCCCCCATGACAGACAGGGGTAAGAAGCCTCTGGCAGTAAGACCACGGAAAACCATTAACTCTTGCTTCTTTGCAGTCGCAGCAAACTGGAGGAGCTACAAGTGACTCGGCAGCTCAGTCTTCAGAGATGCACCTGGAGGAACCGGGACCCCATCCCAGGACACAGGCTCTGAGCACTGCACGCACGCCTCCAGCCACAGCGGGCAGGCGGGACCCCTCCCCACCAGCTGTCACTGGCCTCGCGACCAGCCGGGCAAGCCCGTCCCCTCTGGCCGCTCCGCCAGAGGCTGCGACCCTGAGGGGGCGGTAGGGAGGAGACGCTTTTTCCCCAAGGCTCTGGGGCGAGGGCAAGCCTGTCCCCCGGAAAGGGGCGCCAGAGTGGGCGCGGCCCGGTGCCCAGCGGGGACCAGATCCAGATCCCTCATCCCGCTCGGGAGCGAAACGAACCTCCCAGTCCCCAGCCCCGCGCACCCCACCTTGTCGCCGAAGCTGCGGGCCGTCAGCAGGTCTGGGCTGGGCGTGCTGTCGCCGCCCACGGCCTCCTCGCTGCTGGAGCCGGCCAGCGGGTGCGGCATGTCGCGCAGGGACTGGGGCCCAGTGGACGGCAGGGCCTTGGGGGGCCCGCCCGACATGGCGCGCACGGCTCGGGACGCGCCGCCGCCGCTTCCTCCTGCAGCCCGCCGCGGCGGGCTTCCCCAGAGCGCGGGCCAAGGCCCCGCTCGGCCGCAGCTCGGTCGGAGGCCCAGCACCAGCCGGGCTGGGAGCCACCGCCACCCGCCGGCTCGCGTATGCCCGCGCCGGGCTGCGCTGGGCTGGGCCGGACTGCTTCGCTCCGCTCCACTCCGCTCCGCGCCGGAGCCCGCAGCGGACCCGCTCGCACCTTAGCCAGGGCGCCCAGCCCGCCCCGCCACGCCGCCCAGCCCGCTCGCCGCCCCGCCCCCGCGGCCCCCGGCAGCCCACGGAGGGGGAGGGGGCGGGGAGAGCGGGGGAGGGGGAGGGGGGAGGCGGGCAGCTCCGCCCTCTCCCGCCGTCCCGCAGGAAGTGCGCCCTCGGCCCTCCGCCGCTGTCCACCGAGAGTCCAAGCTCGCCTCCTGGCCCGTTGGGGGCTGCGTGCAGACCCCGGAGCTAATGTTTAACGGAAATCAGAGGTGGAAAAAGACGTTGGAGGATCCTGTTCCATTCCACCCGCGTTTACTGCTGCGCCCAGGGGCAGCCACGCTTGGGGCTGGGGGCTTTAGGACACGCACGTGCGTCGGGATCTTCTGGCCTCTGAAATAACCCAGGATAAGAGGAATTATGACACATTTTATAAGAGTGGCGTAAAAAGGTTATGAGGCTCCCAGGAGATAGAGACATCAGGCGGGGAACCTAGAAGGAAATTCAAAGACGCAGTGTGGAGTTTCTTCAAATGCACGCTGAGATCCCATGCCATCTTGCTTCTGCAGTTCACCGGGTTTATGTAAGGTTAAACCTCAGAAGAGTGAGCATCAGTAAATAAAGAGGGAGTGCTACACATGATCTATGACTCTTTAACTCACACCTTGACCAAACTGCCGTTTGAAAGAATCGTGAGGTTCCCGTTTTTATTTTTCATGCTTCTGTGCTTCCTTTCCAAGTCTCTGGCTGGGCTGGATTCTGAGCTTTATTTGCTAGCAGAATGGAGATAGTCAAGGCGTTACTTGGCTATTTGAGGGTGGAAGTTCACCTCTTTTTTCCACCTTACCTGGCTTCACAGCTTCTGTGCTCAGGGCCAAGTCAGTAGAGGCCATCAGCCCATGTAAGAACAAGTTGATACTAGAAGAGTAATGGGGAGGAGGCCCGCTGTAAGGGAGCACATTTTTCCGATCTATTCCCAAACTCTTTAGGTTCGTCCAATTTTACCTGACTAATCTTGAAGTCGGGACTCACTGTGGTCTCCACCACCCTTTTCTTCTAAAGAAACAAGTGATACTTCAGCAGGAGGAGAATGCCAAGAGTTGAAGCTGACCCAAAATATCATCCAGGGATTCACTGAGCTTCAGAGACCTTCCCTTATTTTCCCTGGTCTAAGTCATCCGGCCTCAGTCCTCAAGTTATCTTTTCTCTCCCCCACGTGGGTCTGCCCTGGTTGGGGAAAACAGAACTCAGAGGACACTGGGAACAGTTTTTTAAATGCTGCATCTACCTCACAGGAATGCTGGTGTCCGGTCCTCTTGGAGTTGAGTAAAATTAATACTTTTATATTCAAGGGCTGCTTACAACTACAACAGACCCTATTATTTGTTCTTCTGATTAAAACAAATAGCATGAATATAACTAGAAATGAGTGTTCTATAGATGTATAACATAGGTTTTTTTAATTGAATGATGTTGTTTATTTTAATAGCCAGGCCACCTTCCCACAACTGAGATCTCATTTTATTAAGACTCCACACAGCTTTCTCCTCAAGATGCCAGGGAAGAGTGAAAAGAGAGCCACATCTGAATTCCTGATTGCTAAATATAAGTGGGTGATTAGCAAGTTACCTAAACGAACCTCCTTCCTGACCCAAAAAGAAGGACAGAGAGCAGGTAATAATATTTACCTTACTTGGTGGTTGTGAGAATGAAAGAGCCTTCGGTATGTAATATTCCCAGCCAAATGCTGCCATGGAATAGATGCTCCCTGAATGTTAATTCCCTTCCTTTCCCTCTCTCTCATGCTTTCTCTACTATTCTTATGAAATGATAATCATAAAGTTTTCATAAATAAACATGCTCTCTCCAAACTCCTCTATTTGCTCATTTTGGGTCAGAGTATCATTTTTCTATGCTCCCACCGTTTAAAAAACAAAAACAAAACAGAGTTCCTGAAAGGCCATATGAAAGTTTATTTTCCAGTTTCCTCGTTGGTCAATGGCATGTGGCCACAATGATCCAGTGGGTAGTCATCAAAACTAAAGAAAGTGAATTTCTATGGAAAACATTTTAGGATAAAGTTTCCACCAGTCAAATTTAGCCCAGGACTGCCTATTCATATTCACTATTTCCTGTTGTATTTCAGTGTTCCTTGTGGGGGGAAATTGTCACTGAAACAGAGCAAGTGTCCCAGACTATGTGACTGTGCTTTTACTAAAAGTTTTCAAAGCAACACGGTGGTGAGGAGGAAACGTGAAGTTTCTGTATCAGAGCAAAATGTTGTAGGGTTTATTGGAATGTATGGAGGGAAGCTTCGGTTTCTAGGGCTCATCTCTGAGGAAAATGCACCGGATGTGTGTGCGTGGGGTACGGGGAGATGCCACCAGAACCCAGGAACACAGCATGGGCCCTTCCCCCACCTCCCAACCCCCGATTCCTGTCCACAAGGAACCTTAGGCACTTAGGCTGGAACCTTTCAGAAGACAGGGCCTTGGGCCCCAGAATTCAGTAAGTATGCCAAGCCAGAATCCCAAAACCTCATAGCGAGTCTATCAGGGCTTTGCATGAGACCCAGACCTTAAAAACAAAGCAGAGTCACAACGAAGCATTCTTTCTTTCTCTCTCCTGGTACAGCATGTGTCTAGGCCTTATTCATGTTTGTGTTAGCTGCTTATCCTCTTCTGGTTTTTAATACAATCATAGCTTTATTTTATGTGGCATCCCAAACCCTGCCTCAAAATAACACCACCACTTCTGAAGTGGATGGCTGATGAGGACAAAGGAGGTTTTCAAAGAGCATTCAGAGTGACATGTAGAAGGCCACAGAGGGCTGCCTCAAACAAGAGGGGCAACTGAGACGGCACTATCGCCAACAGAGGCAAAATTGTGTGCACAGTTTAATTCAGCCAGTGATGTTCCGGGAAAAAGCAAAAGCCAGCAGTTCCACTTGAGGCCAGGATCTGAGGAGTTTTGCAAACAAGAAATTAGAATTTGCCCCAGAACCGGCAGAGAGGCTTGTGGGTAAGTGATAGGATCGTTTTACCTTTCTATGTAGAAGCTCCTCCCCTGAAAGCATAGAGACCCTGTAAGGTGGGGAATGCAATACAGATCATGGAGTTGGTGCCGAAGAACCACCTGTGTGCTTGTTAAAATGCAAATTTCTAGGCCCACCTAAGAGATTCTGATTCAGGGATGGGAATCTGGAATCTGCCTTTTCTTAAACAACGTCCTAGCTGATGCTCATGATGATTCTGTCTACAGACTATAAGAAATACTGTTCTCCACTCTACGACATAAATCACAGCAAGATCCTTTTTGACCCAGCTCCTAGAGAAATGGAAATAAAAACAAAAATAAACAAATGGGACCTAATGAAACTTAAAAGCTTTTGCACAGCAAAGGAGACCATAAACAAGACAAAAAGACAACCCTCAGCATGGGAGAAAATATTTGCAAATGAAGCAACTGACAAAGGATTAATCTCCAAAATTTACAAGCAGCTCATGCAGCTCAATATCAAAAAAACAACCCAATCCAAAAATGGGCAGAAGACCTAAATAGACATTTCTCCAAAGAAGATATACAGATTGCCAACAAACACATGAAAGAATGCTCAACATCACTAATCATTAGAGAAATGCAAATCAAAACTACAATGAGATATCATCTCACACCAGTCAGAATGGCCATCATCAAAAAATCTACAAACAATAAATGGTGGAGAGGGTGGGGAGAAGAGGGAACCCTCTTGCACTGTTGGTGGGAATGTAAGTTGATACAGCCACCATGGAGAACAGTATGGAGGTTCCTTAAAAAACTAAAATCAGAACTACCATACAACCCAGCAATCCCACTACTGGGCATATACCTTGAGAAAACCATAATTCAAAAAGAGTCATGCACCACAATGTTCATTGCAGCTCTATTTACAATAGCCAGGACATGGAAGCAACCTAAGTGTCCATGGCCAGATGAATGGATAAAGAAGATGTGGCACATATATACAATGGAATATTACTCAGCCATAAAAAGAAACGAAATTGAGTTATTTGTAGTGAGGTGGATGGACCTAGAGTCTGTCATACAAAATTAAGTAAGTCAAAAAGAGAAAAACAAATACCATATGCTAACACGTATATATGGAATCAAAAAAAAAAAAAAAAGAAGAACCTAGGGGCAAGACAGGAATAAAGATGCAAACCTACTAGAGAATGGACTTGAGGACACGGGGAGGGGGAAGGGTAAGCTGGGACAAAGTGAGAGAGTGGTAGTGTATATATGAACATATACACACTACCAAATGTAAAATAGATAGCTAGTGGGAAGCAGTCGTATAGCACAGGGAGGTCAGCTCGGTGCTTTGTGCCCAGCTAGAAGGGTGGGATAGGGAGAGTGGGAGGGAGACGAAAGGGGGAGGAGATATGGGGATATATGTATATGTATAACCGATGCACTTTGTTATAAAGCAGAAACTAACACACCATTGTAAAGCAATTATACTGCAATAAAAACGTAAAAAAAAAAAGGACTAAACAAACCTTAAAAAACAAAATACTGTACTCATAGCTCCACCCATTTCTCTAAATTGTAAATTGACATGCCCCTTATTGTCAATAGCACTTTTAAGTTCTTACTTTGGAAAATTTTCCTGTTTGCTGAAAAGTTGCTTAGATAGGCAGATTTCTCTTACAAAATTCTATTACTGGGTCCTTTTGCCCTAAACTTTTAGTGTTATTTTTATTGAGCAGTTACCAGGTGCTTACAATTTGGGAGAAGATCTCAGATGAACTAAACTATCTTTTGACAGATTCACGTCATAGGTCTGGCTGTAAAGAGCCTCACAGTGGAGTAGATATTTTCCCAAGGCCCCAAACTTCTTTGGCTGGCCCTGCAGGCTCCTAGGAGCTGGGCCTCACCTGGCCACAGAAATATAATTTGCTGCCAGCACCGAGGGCTACTTGTTAACCTGGCTTTCTTCACAAGCCATCTCTGGAGCGTGTGGCTGTGTGTATACGGCTTTGTGGTCACTATCCATTACAGAGGTTGGGCTGGAGAAGGTACTCCGCTGACAAGTACTGGAAGCCTTGGCACTGAGTCTAATTAGTGAATCTTTGGATAGGATGGAAAGCCTGTTTATTGGCTGTGTGCCCCATGAGCGTGTTTGGTTCCATCACTTAGGAATGATCTTTAAAGGCATCTAGAAGATGAACATTCAGACATCATATGACCCAACAGTTCCCACTCCCAGAACACAACAGAAATGCATATGTATATTCATCAAAAGGTGGATTCAAGAATCTCCGCAGCGGGCTTCCCTGGTGGCACAGGGGTTAAGGATCTGCCCGCCCACGCAGGGGACACCGGGTTGGAGCCCTGGTCCAGGAAGATCCCATATGCCACAGAGCAACTAAGCCCGGGAGCCACAACTACTGAGCCTGTGCTCTAGAGCCCACGAGCCACAACTACTGGGCCCAAGTGCTACAACTACTGAAGCCCGTGTGCCTAGAGCCCATGTTCTGCAACAAGAGAAGCCACCGTGATGAGAAGCCCATGCACCGCAACAAGAGTAGCCCCTGCTCGCCATGGCTAGAGAAAGCCTGCGTGCAGCAACGAAGACCCAACACAGCCAAAAATAAATGAAATAAATTTTTAAAAAAATCTCCACAGCAGCAGAGATTTATAGTAACCAAAACTAGAAAAAAAACTCACATGACTGTCAACAGTGGTGTGGTCACACAGTAGAACATTATACTGCAAGACGAATGAAGAAACAACGTGCTGGGGAGTTCCCTGGTGGTCCAGTGGTTAGCATTCCGGGTTTTCACGGCCGTGGCCCAGGTTCATTCCCTGGTTGGGGAACTGAGATCCCACAAGCTGCGTGTTGCCGCCAAAATAAAAACAAACAAACAAAACCAAAACGTGGTGAATGAATTACACAAATAGAGTGTTGAGTGAAAAAAGCCTAGATATGACGAAAGAATGTCTCCCGCTGATTCCATTTGTATAAAATTCAAAAACAGGCAAAACTAATGTATTGAGCTAAAAGTCGACTAATGTTACCTTTGTGGGCGTTTCTGGGGTACTGATAATATTCTGTTTCTTAATGTGGGGCTGGTTCTTTGTAAACATTCAGCAAGCAGTACATTTCTGATCTGTGAGCCTTTATGTGATACTTCAATAAGAAGTTTACGTACATAAGGCATCTAGTCTGCGACCCTCACTTCATAAGTGAGGGAGCTGAGGCCCAGCTGTGTTAAGTAACTTGCTCGAGGTCGGCCAGTTAGTTCTAATGCTTGTGCTCCCTCCCACTCGGATGCGTACTGATGCAATGTGGGTTTGGGGAACGCTGGTTTGGGGGAAGCCAAAAGGTAAAGAAGTGAGGAAATAAGAGGGAGAGAAAGATGTGTGAGCAACTGTTAGTTGCCACCACTCCTTTGCCCCTCATGACTGCTAGTTGTCCCGTCTCTCTTCCTCCCTCACCCTTCAAATGCAGCCTTGAGAGGCCCTGATGCCTGGAGCTGCTACAGCCATCTTGTGGCCACAAGCGAGACATTCCCAACTCCCTGAGTATAGCTGAGCGCATAAATGGAATGTGACCATGTCACTGATGGCGTCATTGAGCCACTGCACCTGACTCCAGACTTCTTAAATAAAAAATACACATCCCGGGCTTTCCTGGTGGTGCAGTGGTTGAGAGTCCGCCTGCCGATTCGTGCCCCGGTCCGGGAACATCCCACATGCCGCGGAGCGGCTGGGCCCGTGAGCCATGGCCGCTGAGCCTGCGCGTCCGGAGCCTGTGCTCCACAACGGGAGAGGCCCGCGTACCGCAAAAAAAAAAAAAAAAAAAAAAAACACAAAAAAACCACATCCCTATGGTCTCAGGCACTTTAATGGGGATCTCTGTTAACATGCAGCTGAACTCATCCATAGGGATTCAGAAGATGAGGAATACAAGCAGGCAAAAGAAAGTCTAAGAAGAGAGTGCCCCTTTGTGGGAAGCAATGTTCCCAGCAGTGGCAGCATCCTTCAATAATGTGCATTCTCAGAAGGGGCAAGGTGAAAACTGGTACTTGGGGTGGAGGTGAGGGGAGCAAAAAGGTCTTAGATATTACAGTGGCTGTCTGAAAAGTTCAGCCCCACCCAACAAAATCTGATTCGTTAGTATTTAATTTTTCTTGTTAGGGAAAATTTAAACCTAATTAACCTTTCCCACGGAGGAGCAGTAATATTGGGAAAGAAGAAGAAAAGGGTGGAGAAACATTACTCTCTAAAGATGCTGGAAAACTCTAAAACCAAAGAGGAGCAGAGTTCCTGAGCCTTCCCAAGGCCTCTGAATTCCACCAGCTCTTCCCAGATCCTTGCCACTGTGGTACGCCCGGGCAGCCCTGCTCTGCCCAGCCCCTCCTGTGCTTTGTAAATGGGGTGATACATGATCATGCAGGCCCACAGACTCATCCTCACTATACAGAGGTAGTGAGACCACACGGGCACAAGGCCTTGTCTTTCTGTATAACTGGTGGGCAGGGTAGCAAGATGGTGCTGGGGGCACAGCAAGAAAGTTCTACTCAGTACCCAGATTATAGGTGCAGGTGAGGTGACTTGCTAAAGACAGGGCTTCTGCCCACCGCAGCTAGATAAGGCCCTTCATTGTGCTGGCGTTTCGGGATTCTGTGATTGGCACAGCAGCTCGGGTCTTCCTGCGATGTGGCTGGCAGAACACCGTTCCCACACGCATGAAGAAAACGGGAGATGCCTGAAGCGGCACTCACCACACAGCCATTAATCTGATTCTCTCGGCTTGCAGGAATAGCAGACTTTGAGCTGGGGCCCATACATGGACGCTTCTAGAAGTCTTATCTGTAGGAATATTCATTTTCTCCAAAATCAAACCCAGACATCTGTGAGACTTTTTTTTTTTTTTTTGCAGTACGCGGGCCTCTCACTGTTGTGCCCTCTCCTGTTGCGGAGCACAGGCTCTGGACGTGCAGGCTCAGCGGCCATGGCTCACCGGCCCAGCCGCTTGGCGGCATGTGGGATCTTCCCGGACCGGGGCACGAACCCGTGTCCCCTGCATCGGCAGGTGGACTCTCAACCACTGGGCCACCAGGGAAGCCCTCTGTGAGACTTCTTAAACCACCCTGTCCTACAGTAGAATGGGGTTTGTTCAGCTCCCAGTTTCTAGTGCAGATGGGCTATCTTGGCTCCTCCACGTTCACAGCCTTGTCAAGTCTTCCAAATTAACTCATTCAACAGCTTCTTGTTATCAAGGCAGACCTAAGTGCCCTCTAGGAAAAGCCACACTTTTAGTCACTCAGGATAGGATCTTTGGAGGTTATTGATGACATAAGTAATTTTTTTAAAAAATTGTATTTATTTATTTTTGGCTGTGTTGGGTCATTGTTTCTGTGTGAGGGCTTTCTCTAGTTGAGGTGAGCGGGGGCCACTCTTCATCGCTGTGCGTGGGCCTCTCACTGTCGCGGCCTCTCGTTGCGGAGCACAGGCTCCAGACGCGCAGGCTCAGTAGTTGTGGCTCGTGGGCCTAGTTGCGGCGCGGCATGTGGGATCCTCCCAGACCAGGGCTCGAACCCGTGTCCCCTGCATTGGCAGGCAGATTCTCAACCACTGCGCCACCAGGGAAGTCCCAAGTAAAGTAATTTAACACAAATGAGAGCAGAGTTCTAGCCTCACCTTGACTGCTGGATTTCAGCACAGCCTCAGAATTAAGGTCTGCTTTGCTGACTTCAGTCCATCCATCAGCAACACTACTGCCCAGAACCCCTTGGAGTGTTGGTACCTGGGTACATGGCCAGGGATCAGGAAACTTAAGGGGACACCAGAAACTAAATCATGTCACTACTCTCTTAAAAATGATCCTGAACAGCATCTTGGGGGTTAGGGTTCGGGGGGGGCCTGTTGTCACTGCAAACCATGCACTTTCTGGGAAGGGATGCATGGAGTGTGGCCAGGACATCCAGAATCGACTGTTCTAGAAGGCTTCTCTCAGCTGACTGTGGGGATTTGGACAGGGAAATGACTTCTGAAATATTCCTTTCTGACCCACGCACATAATTTGTTCAAATTAAGCACTAGAGATACCAACCCTGTTGCTGAAGGCGGGATGCTTTCTTGGCCTTAGATATACTCCCTCAGGAAGGATGTGGCTAGCAAAAATATTTCCCCCTCCACTTTAATTTAAACTTTTTAGTTTAGAATACTTTTTAGATTTATGGAAAAGTTGCAAACATAGTACAGAGAATTCTCACATACCTCCTTTTGTTAACATCTTATATCATTATGGTACATTTGTCACAACTAAGGAGTTCAACATTGGTACATTACTATTAACTGTACGCTTTATCGTATTCCACTAGTTTTCTCCTGGTGTTCTTTTTCTGTTACAGAATCCCATCCAGAATACCCACAATACATTTTATAGTCATATCTCTCAGCCTCCACTATTTTGTGGCACTTTCTCAGACTTTCCTTATATATAATGACCTTGAAAGGTTTGAAAATTATTGATCGGGCATTTTATAGAATGCCCTTCATTTGGGTTTGTCTGGTATTTTTCTCATGGTCACACTGGGGTTATGGGTTGGGGGGAGGAAGATCACAGAGGTAAAGCGCCCTTCTCATCATATCGTATCAAGGCTACATAGTATCAACATGACTCGTCACTGATGATGTTAACTTTGATCACCTGGTCCAGGTGCTCTTTGCCAGGTTTCTTCGCTGTTCTTACTCCTCCCCTGACACCCCCTCCTCTCATACTGTAGTCTTTGGAAGCCTGTTGCTAAGGGCAGTTTGGCTCCTTTTTGACCATTGCTTTTAGGATCCCATTTTCAACACTTTATTTGAAAGAGAAAGCCCTGTGGTCAAGGCAGGTATCAAAAGCACCCCGTGAGCAGGCATGATGTGCCCCGCAGCAACCACCTGTGGCCTGATTGGGACCCTGCCTTGTACGGATGCTCCTCCTCCTTGCTCCTGCCCTTTGGGCCTGGCCCTCGAGGGTTTACCTCCCCCAAGTCTGTTGAAAGAGAAACTTCTCTCTCGTTAGGTACAGTAATTTTGTCCTGAAATCTAGTCAAGAAGTGGGGGTCAGGCTTACCTGGTGGCGCAGTGGTTGAGAGTCCACCTGCCGATGCAGGGGACACGGGTTCATGCCCCGGTGCGGGAGGATCCCACATGCCGCGGAGCGGCTGGGCCCATGAGCCATGGCCGCTGAGCCTGCGCTTCCGGAGCCTGTGTTCCTCAATGGGAGAGGCCACAACAGTGAGAGGCCCACATACCGCAAAAAAAAAAAAAAAACAAAAAAAACAAATTATAGTACATCCACACTATATTATGCAGCAATAACAAATGAATTAGAGCTCTATATGTTGGGAGGTCTATGATACATTAAATTTAAAAAGGCAAGTTGTATACATCAGAAATTAACACAACATTGTAAATCAACTATACTTCAAAAAAATAAATTTTAAAAATAAAAAAGGCAAGTGGTAAAGTAATATGTATAGTGGGATCACTACATATGAACATATATATGTGTAAATGTGTGTGTGTATATGTTTATATGAGAGTAGGAAAATGCATGACAGTATATGAACCGGACTATTTAGGTTTATATCTTCGGGTGATGGGACAGCAGGGCAAGGGCAGGCCAGATTAACATTATCTTTCTACAACTTCGTTTGTTTCCTTTCACACATCACAGTGAGCATTTATTTCTTTTGTAATTTAAAAATTCTAATAAGGAAAAATTTTAAATCAAAACATATGAAACATCTGAGTTAAATATATTTACAATGTTTCCTACTTCTTTTCCAAGACTAAGCAACATTCTGTTATAAGCCAATGTTTTGCTTACCTTTCTCCACTCCTAAAGCGATACAATTACAAGAAGAATTTTAAGAAATCTCCATTATGGGACTTCCCTGGTGGCGCAGTGGTTAAAGACTCTGCACTCCCAGTGCAGGGGGCCCGGGTTCAATATCTGGTCAGGAAACTAGAGCCTGTGAGCCGAAACTAAGGAGCCCACGTGCTGCAACTAAGACCTGGTGCAACCAAATAAATAAATAAACATTAAAAAAAAAAACCTCCATTATACCCCAATTAACAGGCCTTAGCACTTAAAAAAAAAAAAGACTTTATCACATATCACTTTCTATTTCAAATTATATTTATATGCTACACAACAGCAACAAAGACATTTTTCAGGCACAATCCTAGACGTCTACCTTACAGCTATGCTCCCCCTACTCCTTTTTGTCTTAGCTTCACTTTTGTCAGATGTGTCTTGAGACACGTGTTAACAAGCAAAGTTGAATTCATGTCATATATTTTGAGGCACACTACAGAAGCATTTATAATTTTAGAAAAAATTTCAATATTACTTCTTATTAGAATTTTTTTTTTACACTTCAGAATTATGTGTCCCTTTGCTAATAACTGTATACATAATGTGTATTTTTACTGGAACTTATATGTTCCCAGCATCTTCATTTTGATGATGATCTTAAGTTTTTTTAATATTCTGAATACATTCTGACTAGAAAACATAACATAGCATATTCTGAGTTGTCTGGATGACCACCATCTAATTGACTAATGAAATAGATATCAGTTCCCTATATTTACATTTGTTTAAGCTCAAGAAACTACCAAATATTTCAACATCAATTTCCTTACGTTAATGACAAATGAATAGCAACAGTCTTAATACATGGAAACCTGTGCCCAGTCAGGCCCATCTGAGCATCTGTAGGGCCTGAACCAGAGTACAGATGCGGGTTTACATTCCATCTGTCTAAATATTTAAAAGTTATACATCCAGCTAGCAAATATGTGTAAAGCTATGGCTTTGAAATGACTGAAAGCTGGCTAAATATCAAAGACAACTAACTTTATTTTTCATGTCTGGGTGGTCTGTTGGTATTTGGTATGAGTGGTAAAATAAATATTGACACATAAACAGTTCATAAAATTTATTTTTCTTGCCTTGATAGCAGCAAAATAATTATTTACATTATAAGATTGTTCACATAAATGGTGTGTTCAAAGATAAACTAAGGCATATCAAAAATTGTAAGAGCTTATTTGAGGAAAAATCAATTTGAAGGAGGCAGTGACAAACCAGAAGTGGTTAGGAGCGCTCCACGGACAGGAGCTGGGGAGAGACTTTTGTAGAGAAAGGGTGGAAGTAAAGTAAAGAAATGATGGATTGTCTGTAGGATAAAGCCTACTTGGCTGTTAGTGACTGGTTGTTCAATTTCATAACCTTGAGTAATTTACAGGCTTAGATTTGGGTTTGTCACAGCATTAGAGCCACCTCAGTCTAATGGCTTCCTTGATTAATTAAACAACAGTAATGTCAAATTGGACAAAGTTTCTTAAGTTATTGTACTTCTTAGATAGTTTTTTATTACTTTTAATTTAGAGAAAATATGTTCTTTGGGGGCTTCCCTGGTGGCGCAGTGGTTGAGAGTCCGCCTGCCGATGCAGGGGACACAGGTTCGTGCCCCGGTCCGGGAAGATCCCACATGCCGTGGAGCAGCTGGGCCCGTCCGTGAGCCATAGCCGCTGAGCCTGCGCGTCCGGAGCCTGTGCTCCGCAACGGGAGAGGCCACGACAGTGAGAGGCCTGTGTACCACAAAAAAAAAAAAAAAATGTTCTTGTTGTAAGTAAACAACAACTGAAATTGCCAATTAAATTCTTAAAGTAATATTTAGATTCAGAAATAAATCACAAATTTTATATATCATATTAAAACACTGAAATAGGGATACATATGATAAATTATCATAGAATGTTAGAATATATTTTAATTTCATCATAAATTATCACTTATATTGCAATTTTTACCATCTCTTAAAGCAATATCTAGAGTCATACAGTAAAGAATCAGTATTATGCTTCACTCATGGTACATATAAACGGACATATATACAAATGAAAGGAAAATCAATTGTTTAATATTGCAGAGATGTTCCTCAGTCACCAGTCCAAATGTACTAATTCATGAGCAACTCCAGGATCACAAATGTTAATAAGAAGAAAAGCAAGAAAATGGGCTTTCAGCACTAAAGAGGAAAATTGTTGGTTGTTCAAGAATTTATTGAATTCATCTGATCTGAGAGGACGCATTTAGATTAGTTTTTTCTCTTACCTAAGTACTTCTGCTGCTCAACTCTTCCTTGCACTAAAAAGCAGTGTCCATTTTTGACCTGGTGAGAAAATAGGAAAAATATATGTTGGTTTCTGCCTTCCATTCCCCACCTCATTCCTGGCACAGAGCCCCTGAAACTGTCATGAATTCCTAAGTGTTAAGAACATTAGGGGACTTCCCTGGTGGCGCAGTGGCTAAGACTCCATGCTCCCAATGCAGGGGGCCCGGCTTCGATCTCTGGTCAGGGAACTAGATCCCACACGCATGTCGCAACTAAGTTCACATGCCACAACTAAGGAGCCCGCCTGCTGCAACTAAGACCCAGTGCAACCAAATAAATAAATATTTAAAAGAAAGAAAAAAGAACATTAGGAACCTCTTCTGTTCTAATAGTTGGCCTTTGACCCTGGCTTTTGAAACAGGGTTCCTAAATCCACTGGAACTTCCTGGGTAGCAGGAGTACTTTTTGTTCTAATGAGGCAATTCTGGGTGGGCTCCTGGATGGCAGCTAATCACCACCAGTAAGACCAAGTCATGATCAAAAGCTTGGAATTTTCAGCCCCATTCCCCAGTCTCCAGAGAGGGGAAAGGGGCTGGAAATGGAGTTCATGATCCATCCTGTCTACATGATGAAGTCTCACAAAAATCCTAAAGTATGGGGTTTGGAGAACTTCCAGGTTGGTGAACCTCCACATACCAGGACAGTGACACACCCCAACTCCACAGTGACAGAAGCTCCTGCACTTGGGGCCCTCTCAGATCTCACCTCATGTGTGTCTTCATCTGGCTGTTCATCTGTATCGTTTATCATACCCTTTAATGAACTGCTAAACATAGATGTTTCCCTGAGTTCCGTGAGTCGTTCTAGCGTATAATCGAATCCAAGTGGAAAGGAGGTCATGGGAACTTCCAATTTGTCGCCAAGTCAGATAGAAGTTGTGGGTAACCTGAGGATCTACTGCCTGCAGTTGACATGTGAAGTGGGGGTGGGCAGTCTCAGGGGCCTTAGCCCTCACCCTGTAGGATTTAACGCTACCTCCAGGTGGATGGTGTCAGAATTGAGTTAGATTGTAGGACGCTTAGCTGGTGCCTCAGAATTGTGTGGAACTATCCCCCACCTCTGGTGTCAGAGGGCTGTGTGATAGTAGTGTAAAGGAGACACACAGGAGGAAGACTGGGCTTCTACCCAACCCAGACCTCAGTGGGTGCATAACCCCAAAACTTTTACAGCATTCCAACCCAGCTGCCTTTTGCTTTAAGAGCAGAGGGCAAGAGGTATGAAGTGTTTCCATCGGGCCTGAGTAGTGTTAGGAGCAGTTATTCAAGGTTCTAGGTTATGCTGGGCCAGTGCCAAGTGACAGAGGTTCTCATCTGTTCCTTAACAAGTATGTGTGTGTGTGTGTGTGTGTGTGTGTGTGTGTGTGTGTGTGTGTGTGTGTGTGTGTACATGTGTTTTATGCAAGACCCTCTAATATGTGGGGGAAGCAGCCCCTTTTGCTTGAGCCTAAGGGTAGTACTGGGCCGAATGAAAGCCAAATGACTTCACACAGCGCCATGCAGGTGAAAGTTTACAATTTTGAGTAGAGAAAACTGGTGGGAGAGGCAAGCAAAGTCAAAGAAATGCATGCTGTTGCTAAGGGCATCCTCTTCACACTGTGAATAGTGACCAAGTTTGCCAAAACATCAGTGTCACATAAAATTTAACATTGATTTGTATGTATTAGTTTTGTGTTTTTTTGAGTGATTAAGTTGTAAACAATTCTTAATTTTGAGAACTATCATATTTACCTTGAAAATCTTGTAAAGGTAAGTAGGACTTGTGTTGATTTACAGGTGTTAGGAGTTAAATATAGAAAACGATCATTCCTATTGTTGCCAATTAAAAGATTTCTCAAAATAATAAAACAATGGTTTCAAAATGCCCTGGGAGAATCATATGCTTAAAATAAAACACAGTATAACAAGAGAGACAGGCATGTTATTAATTCAAAGCTATAGTCACATATTTAGGTATTAGATGGTAGATACTGTGAAAGAAAAATCAAAATGGAGTCAGTATTGCTAAGAGACTTCTCTAAAATGCTGCCAGGGGAATTCCTTGGCTGTCCAGTGGTTAGGACTCCACACTTCCACTACCCGGAGCCCAGGTTTGATCCCTGGTCGGGGAACTAAAATCCCGCAAGTCGCGTGGTTCAGCCTAAAAATAAATAAATAAATAAATAAATAAATAAATAAATAAATTTTAAAAATGCAGCTGGAAGGCCCCTGAGGAAATGTGACGTATGCACATCTCAGCCCAGAAGGAATCTGGCCTTTTGACCACTTATTGTCTTAATACAGACATCCAGAACATCTGCCCAATGTTCAGAAACTCAAGATATTTACTGCAACCTTACCCGAAAGCAACTTGCGACAGCCATCCCTTAAGGACTAATATTTCCTTTCTTCTATCAGAGTAGAGCCTCATGGCTTTTGCGTTTATAAGTCCCTGAACACTTTCCCCAGAACACTCTTTTGGTTTTACCCAAATCTGTGTCTCCAGAATTGCAATTCTTAAGACCCCAAATACACTCTTTTCTTATTTGCTGCCTTCTGCGCTTTTGGGGTTGACATTACTGGGTAGGAACCTTCCTTTAAAACAATGGGAAGCGCTTCCCTGGTGGCGCAGTGGTTGAGAGTCCGCCTGCCGATGCAAGGGACACGGGTTCGTGCCCCGGTCCGGGAGGATCCCACATGCCACGGAGCGGCTGGGCCCGTGAGCCATGGCCGCTGAGCCTGCGCATCCGGAGCCTGTTGCTCCGCAACGGGAGAGGCCGCGGCAGTAAGAGGTCCGCGTACCGCAAAACAAACAAACAAAAAAAGCAATGGGAAAATACTGTAAGACATTACATTTGTAGCTCTTTTAACAGGATAATGTTTGTGCAAAATCTTCCTGTCTGATTTGTCTAGTATCATCCACATTGCCCAATATGGTACTTTACATGTAGAAAGCACTCAAGGAAATAGCTCAGATAGTTAACAAAAAAGCAAATTGCAAAAGAATATATATACCAGATAGATAGAATATCAACATTTTTATAAAATTTTAAAACAACTTAATATATCTTAGGGATACAATGTAGCAAAAGTTTAAAGATATGTACTGGAGCAATGACAACTAAATTCAGGAAAGTAGCTTACCTCTGAGGTGGAACGAGAGGAACACGGTGGGGGAAGGGTGCCTGGGAGAACTCAAATGTACTTGAAATGTTTTGCTTTTTAGGCCAGGTAGTAAGTTTCACAGTGTCTATTATATTATTAGTTATAGATTTTTGTAAGTCTGAACTATTTCATTAAAATGCAACCCAGACAAAAGTCTTTCCAGCATTTGTTTCTCAGGTACTCTCACACATGCTCTGAGTGAGCTGTGAAATGTAATGGATTCAATATTAGTTTCCTGTGGCAGCTGTAACAAATGACCACAGACTTGGTACCTTTAAACAACAGAAATTTATCCTCTCACAGTTTTGGAGACCAGAAGTCCAAAATCAGTTTGTGCTGAAATTAAGGAGGGGAGAATGTTCTTGCTTCTTCCAGCTCCTGGGAGTGGCCAGCATTCCTCGGTTTGCGGCTGCATCACTCCAGTCTCTGCCTCTAATCACACCATCTTCTCTTCTGCCTATGTCAAACCTCCCTCTTCCTCTCTCTTATAAGGACATTTGTGATTATCCAGGGCTCCCCTGGATAATCCAGGATAATCTCCCTACCTCAAGATCTTTAATCACATCTGCAAAGACCCTTTTCCCATATGAGGTAACATTTACGGATTCCAGGGTTCAGGATTAGGTCTTGACCACAAATGCCTTTGTCTTCAGTTACAATAGGAATGCAATCCCTTCCTAAAGTCACAGTTGAATAAAATTGGCCCAAGGTAGTAAATTAAAGGTACTAATTAATTTTACAGGAACTGGAAGAATGCTAGGGGATTTGGAGAAGCATAGGGCTGGCATTTTATCATTAATGATCTCAAATAAGAGTCTTTCAACAAATATGTTAAATTTAGAGATGGCACTGAACCTGGGGAGTAGTAACAGTGTTAGTGCAGTAGTTTAAGAAGAACAAACACCTTGAACTTTAATGGAACAGTACTGCTGAAGAGCGTATTAGCGGCACACAATGAGAGCCCACAAAGCATTATTTGACTAAAGGATTAGATCAGCTTTTAAAGCAGTGAAAAAACAAAAGTGAGATTCTGGCCTGCACACTTAAAAGCATCCTATAGACAAGGACAAATCATTCAGTTTGTATTTCCATTAAATATCTATTGAATAAATGAATAAAAGATCACATTTCAGCTTTCATTAGGGTTAAAAATCAATCAGCAGGTGTACCTGCTTAGTACTCTTCTTGGTACCTTGAGGATACTGGCATGTAGTAGGAAGTTGGCCCCTTAGAGGTGACCAAATGAGAAGGAGCTGACGTGAAGCATTACATGGCACTCAGGCTGCCAGGCCCCCTGAGGGGTTTAGTGCAGTGCAGTGAGTCCTCTTCATAGCCCACCAAAAACTGTAGGGTTCAATCTATTTAATTAAAGGGACAAACCAGTGGCAAAATAAAAGTTACTTTTTTTTTTCTCTGTTGATTCAATTTTTTTTTTTTACATCTTTATTGGAGTATAATTGCTTTACAATGGTGTGCTAGTTTCTGCTTTATAACAAAGTGAATCAGTTATACGTATACATATGTTCCCATATCTCTTCCCTCTTGCATCTCCCTCCCTCCCACCCTCCCTATCCCACCCCTCTAGGTGGTCACAAAGCACCGAGCTTATCTCCCTGTGCTATGCGGCTGCTTCCCACTATCGATCTATTCTACGTTTGGCAGTGTATATATGTCCATGCCACTCTCTCGCTTTGTCACAGCTTACCCTTCTCCCTCCCCATATCATCAAGTCCATTCTCTAGTAGGTCTGTGTCTTTATTCCTGTCTTACCCCTGGATTCTTCATGACATTTTTTTTTTCTTAAATTCCATATATATGTGTTAGCATACGGTATTTGTCTTTCTCTTTCTGACTTACTTCACTCTGTATGACAGACTCTAGGTCCATCCACCTCATTACAAATAGCTCAATTTCGTTTCTTTTTATGGCTGAGTAATATTCCATTGTATATATGTGCCACATCTTCTTTATCCGATGATGGACATCTAGGTTGTTCATCCGATGATGGACATCTAGGTTGTTTCCATCTCCCGGCTATCGTAAATAGAGCTGCAATGAACATTTTGGTACATGACTCTTTTTCAATTATGGTTTTCTCAGGGTATATGCCCAGTAGTGGGATTGCTGGGTCATATGGTAGTTCTATTTGTAGTTTTTTAAGGAACCTCCATACTGTTCTCCATAGTGGCTGTACCAATTCACATTCCCACCAGCAGTGCAAGAGTGTTCCATTTTCTCCACACCCTCTCCAGTATTTATTGTTTCTAGATTTTCTGATGATGGCCATTCTGACTGGTGTGAGATGATATCTCATTGTAGTTTTGATTTGCATTTCTCTGATGATTAAGGATGTTGAGCATTCTTTCATGTGTTTGTTGGCAGTCTGTATATCTTCTTTGGAGAAATGTCTATTTAGGTCTTTTGCCCATTTTTGGATTGCATTGTTTGTTTTTTTGTTATTGAGCTGCATGAGCTGCTTGTAAATTTTGGAGATTAATCCTTTGTCAGTTGCTTCATTTGCAAATATTTTCTCCCATTCTGAGGGTTGTCTTTTGGTCTTGTTTATGGTTTCCTTTGCTGTGCAAAAGCTTTGAAGTTTCATTAGGTCCCATTTGTTTATTTTTATTTCCATTTCTCTGGGAGGTGAGTCAAAAAGGATCCTGCTGTGATTTATGTCATAGAGTGTTCTGCCTATGTTTTCCTCTAAGGGTTTGATCGTTTCTGGCCTTGCATTTAGGTCTTTAATCCATTTTGAGCTTATTTTTGTGTATGGTGTTAGGGAGTGATCTAATCTCATACTTTTACATGTACCTGTCCAGTTTTCCCAGCACCACTTATTGAAGAGGCTGTTCTTTCTCCACTGTACATTCCTGCCTCCTTTATCAAAGATAAGGTGACCATATGTGCATGGGTTTATCTCTGGGCTTTCTATCCTGTTCCATTGATCTATATTTCTGCGTTTGTGCCAGTACCATACTATCTTGACTACTGTAGCTTTGTAGTATAGTCTGAAGTCAGGGAGCCTGATTCCGCCAGCTCCGTTTTTCTTTCTCAAGGTTGCTTTGGCTATTCGGGGTCTTTTGTGTTTCCATACAAATTGTGAAATTTTTTGTTCTAGTTCTGTGAAAAATGCCAGTGGTAGTTTGATAGGGATTGCATTGAATTTGTAGATTGCTTTGGGTAGTAGATTCATTTTCACAATGTTGATTCTTCCAATCCAAGAACATGGTATATCTCTCCATCTATTTGTATCATCTTTAATTTCTTTCATTAGTGTCTTATAATTTTCTGCATACAGTTTTTTTGTCTCCTTAGGTAGGTTTATTCCTAGATATTTTATTCTTTTTGTTGCAATGGTAAATGGGAGTGTTTTCTTGATTTCACTTTCAGATTTTTCATCATTAGTGTATAGGAATGCCAGAGATATCTGTGCATTAATTTTGTATCCTGCTACTTTACCAAATTCATTGATTAGCTCTAGTAGTTTTCTGGTAGCATCTTTAGGATTCTCTATGTATAGGATCATGTCATCTGCAAACAGTGACAGCTTTACTTCTTCTTTTTTGATTTGGATTCATTTCCTTTTCTTCTGTGATTGCTGTGGCTAAAACTTCCAAAACTATGTTGAATAAGAGTGGTGAGAGTGGGCAACCTTGTCTTTTTCCTGATCTTAGTGGAAATGCTTTCAGTTTTTCGCCATTGAGGACGATGTTGGCTGTGGGTTTGTCATATATGGCCTTTATTATGTTGAGGAAAGTTCTCTCTATGCCTACTTTCTGCAGGGTTTTTATCATAAATGGGTGTTGAATTTTGTCGAAAGCTTTCTCTGCATCTATTGAGATGATCATATGGTTTTTCTCTTTCAATTTGTTAATATGGTGTATCACGTTGATTGATTTGCGTATATTGAAGAATCCTTGCATTCCTGGAATAAACCCCACTTGATCATGGTGTATGATCCTTTTAATGTGCTGTTGGATTCTGTTTGCTAGTATTTTGTTGAGGATTTTTGCATCTATGTTCACCAGTGATATTGGCCTGTAGTTTTCTTTCTTTTTGACATCCTTGTCGGGTTTTGGTATCAGGGTGATGGTGGCCTCGTAGAATGAGTTTGGGAGTGTTCCTACGTCTGCTGTATTTTGGAAGAGTTTGAGAAGGATAGGTGTTAGCTCTTCTCTAAATGTTTGATAGAATTCACTTGTGAAGCCATCTGGTCCTGGGCTTTTGTTTGTTGGAAGATTTTTAATCACAGTTTCAATTTCAGTGCTTGTGATTGGTCTGTTCGTATTTTCTATTTCTTCCTGATTCAGTCTTGGCAGGTTGTGCATTTCTAAGAATTTGTCCATTTCTTCCAGGTTGTCCATCAATCTGTTAAACGAAACACTTCTAATCTAACCCTCATCCCTTCTTGCAGACCCCCTCTCCTTGCCCCACCTGAGAAGACATCTCTTTTCCTTCCCCCATGGATGAAGAAGCAGAGTGGCCTAATGCCTTGGTATCTGTGACACAGAGACTTGGCTTGCAAACCATGGTCTAGACCTGACTCCACATGGGGAGTGGGACTCAATCTGCACCAGGGAACCCCTCCCTCGCATTATTATCCTTGGCCATGGTTATAAACGCAATGGGCAACTTCACCTAGTGGTTTAGTTCACTATTGTAAAAAATGGTAGCATCTTGGACAAGTTTCAATGTATCCACATCTTTAAAATTGATAGATGATCATTGTGTCCTTCTCAAAGGTTGGTCTTGAGATAATACATGCAGAGTCCTAGCACACAGCAAAGATTCAATGAAAAGATTCCCCTAAGGTTTCTAGAGGTTTCATTCCATGGTAAGCAAATTCTCCTTAACCAAACCATCGAATCACCTATGTCCTGAATTAATTGAAACCCACTTCTCCTTCAAGGGTAGCTTCCCTTGTATTCCTATAAGATGGAAAATGCTCTTGTGTCCAACCAGACATACCATGGTAGAGGATGCTTTTATTACCCTTTTCCACAGATGAGGAAATTGAGGAACAGAGAAATAATCTGTCTAAGTGTTCACCCAGTAAGTGGCAAAGCAAGAATCTGAACCCAGAGAGTCTGGTTCTAGAGGCTGCTCTCTTAGCCAGTGGGCAATTCTGCCCCTTTTTGTAGCTAGCAGTCTCCTAGACTAAGTTCACTTCATTTTCTATTATAGGATCTGAAGTAAGAATACATTTTGTTTGAGCAATGCAGTTGTAGTGGCCAGTTTCTAGGATGGTCCCTGCTTTGGATTGAACGTTTGTATCCCTCCCACACCTACCTCAATCCTAATCCCCAATGTGATGGCCTTTGGAGGTGGGGCATTTGTGAGGTGATTAGGTCATGTAGGTGGGAGTCCTCATAAATGGGATTAATGCCCTTGTAAATGAGACTCAGATCCCTCACCCCTGCAGCCATGTGAGGTTGCTGCAAAAAGACGGCCATCCATGAATGAGGAAGTGGGCCTTCACCAGAGCCCAACCAAGCTGGCACCTTGATCTTGGACTTCCCAGCCTCCAGAACGGTGAGAAATAAATTGGTGTTGTTTAGAAGCCATCAAGTCTATTGTATTCTGCTGTAGCAGCCTGAATGGATAAAGGCGTCCCCAATGATCCCACCTCCTAGTAGGCACAGCCTTGTAATAGTTCCCTTCCACACTGTACCAATGCTGGTCTGTGTGACACGCAGTATATGGCAGAAACAGTGGTATGTCACTTCCAAGATCAGGTTATAAAAGATACTGTTGCTTCTGACTTGATCACTCTCATATCACTTGCTCTGGCTGTGAGTTGCCATGTCATGAGCAACCCTATGGGAAGGCCTGCATGGTAAGGAATTGAAGCCTCCTACCCTTAGCCACATGAGTAAGCTTGCAAGTTAATCCTTCCATGTAGTTGACCTTCAGAATGACTACATCTGCTGCTAGCATCTTGACTGCAACCTTAAAAAAGATCCTCTGCCAGAACTACCCCTCTATGCTGCCTTGATTCCAGCTCCTCAGAAACTGTAAGAGAATAAATATTTGTTGTTTTAAACTGCCAAGTTTGGGGATAATTTGTTACAAGCAATAGGTAAGTCATACAAATTGTCTCAAATTCCTACCCAGTTTATTTTAAAGGCTGTCTGGCGTAATGCATTTCCCATAAATATTTAATCATAAAATAGCACAAGAGGGTTAGGGTGGCTCCAACTGGAACCTGAGGACTATTCTCAGCTCTCTACCTTGATACTGAAGGTCTGTAATAATCATAATGGCTTCAGGAGGAAGCACTTCACAGACTGCTACCTGGCATTTCCTTATCAGTTAACAGCGCCACAGGATGGTCACATGCATCCCTTTTGTCTTGGACTTTCCCCTAGTAGATATGTAGGCTTCTATCTACTTATCAAGTAACAAGATATCCAGTAAAACACAGATCTTTCATAATTACCCCCATCATCACCATTCATCCCCAGAACTCTTTTCATTTTATAAAACTGAAATACTATGCCCATTAAATAACAGCTCTTCATTGTCCCCTTCCCCCCAGCCCCTGGCAACCACCATTCTATTTCTGTCTCTATGATTGTGACTAAGTACTTTATATAAGTGAAATCACACAGTATTTGTCCTTTTGTGACTGGCTTATTTCACTTAGCATAATATCCTCAAGGTTCATGCATACTGTAGCATATATCAGAATTTCCTTCTTTTTAAAAGGTGAATAATATTTCACTGTATGTATATGTTACGTTTTGCTTATTCATTCATCTGTTCAAGGATATTTGTGTCGCTTTCACCTCTTAGCTATTGTGAATAGTTCTGCTATGAACACAGATGTTTACATACCTCTTGGAGGCCCTGCTTTCAGTTCTTTTGTGTATAAACCCCCCAAAACCTTAATTTTTTGAGTAACTATTATACAGTTTTCCACTGGTGGCTGTATCATTTTACATGCACGAAGGTTCCAATTTCTCTGCCAACACTCATTTTATTTTCTGGGTTTTTTTTTTTTTTTCGATAGTAGCCATCTAATGGATATGAAGTGGTCACTCATTTATTTTTATTTTCTTTTTACAGATGATAGAACTGAAGCATCAAACGATTAAGTGTCAGGGGTGGGATTTGAACCCAAGTAAATTGACCCACTATTAACTAATATGTTAAAATTCTTGTGACACTGAAGTCCCAAAATCTCTCAAGGAGGAGACGGGGGTCCAAGAGCTAACATTCACCAAATAAAACAATCAGCAGCAAGTTAAATTTATCTTTCTCCTGATAACGTTCTGTGAATCCTGGGAGGTTGAATTTACTAGGAAATTACAAAATGTTGTTCTGGGGTAGAACTCTTCTTTTCAGCTTAAATAAGCTTGCTCAGGATGTCCATTTGGGACTTAGACTGGAGTTTTCTTATGCCCTAGTTTCTGTATTGTCTCATCAGGCAACCTAAAACCAAAAAATTCTCCTAAGGTTCTGTCAGCCATATATATCCAAGTGATCATTTTCGTCAGGCCGGAACTCAGAAAGGTCTCTTAACTGAAAAGTTGTCCTGGCCAACTACCAAAATGCTCACTTTATATCTAGATTAAAGTAGTCAGCAGACTACTGAGCTCCCTGAGCTGGTCTCAGAGGAATTCCTTCCTCCAGAGCAGAGACAATGTGTGAGATTGAAGAACCTGGACCTTTGCATCTGACAGGCCTTTAGTCGCTGAAATTCAACTAAAGACATAAAGTAACTGAACATTTCTGAGTCTGATATATAAATCATAAATAAATATATAAATAAATCACATATAAGTATATAAATAAATACGAATCATATATAACTCAGGGAATGACAGGAAGCACCTCGTACGTACAAGGCACTTAATAAATGTTTGGTAGTGTTATTATTTGTCATGGATCCATGCTCAACAAAATTGTGCATCATAAACGTTTATTACTGAGCAAACATCGATTATTAAGAAGGACGTTAAGATGGTTAACGACCACAGGACACGTGACACACATCAATACAAGGTTACTGTTCAACGTAGATACGTAGCTCTACTGTGCTGGAATCAGGCCTTCAGGCGATCCCACTAGGAGAGACAGTGTTCTGAGATGTGGCATATCCATTCCTTAAATACAGATTCTTGCACAGTAGTAAAAATTTCTACAAGTTTAGTGTATAATTATTTAAACTATAAAAGAAAAGTATCACTGGGATTTGTGTACGTTAAGACGCGCAACCAGAGATGGTTGATAAAGCTCACTCTCCGGGTCCCAACCGCAGCTCTGCCTCACTCCCAACCGAAGTGGATTCACATCGTCGCAGAACCGGCTGAGTCGGTGACTTCGCCACTTGAAGAGCTAGGGACGCAGCCGGTCTCCGCCCCGCCCCTACCTAGCCGAGCCGGCAGGATACGTCACTGCGCAGCGGCCTGGACGAAAGAGCCAATTGCGGTGCTAGGGACCCAGCCGGTCTCTGCCCCGCACCGTTCGGGCTCCGCCCCCGATGGTGCGGCATGCAGGGTCCAGGAGCCTCTCTGGCTGCCACTCTTTGGAAGGGAAGTGGCGTATGCATTAGGTAGCAGTTAAAGTACGAATCGCCGTGAGGAGCAGCCGTTAGGAGGCGGGAATTCCGGTCCCTCGGGTGTAAGTCATCAGGAGGCGGAAGCGCAGCGGGGGCGCGAAGGTGGTAGAACGCGGCATTGAGCTTGGTTTGCCGATCTTTAAGTGGTTGCGCCCCCTTGGAGAACGCGACCAGAAGGCGAGGCAGTCTCGGGCTCTCTAGCCTCGCGGTAAGTAGGACCGCCTGGCGGCGCCGGGGATGAAGGTGTGTGGCCCCGGCGCCGACCCGCTGCTGCCGTTCCTTGCTACAGGGCAGTGGCCTCCCCGCCAGCCTTGCCTCCCAGCATTTCTCACCCCCCCTCCTCTCCTTGGTATCAGCCGCAGGCCCCGCCCTGCCTGCCCTCCACGCGCGCCTCCCGCCCCGGGACCTTTCTGAGACGCAGGTCCAGCCCTGTCACATCCCTGATTGACGTTCCCCGTCACAAGATGGCCCTCTTGTCCCTCCCGTCCTAAGCCGGCTTCGCTCGCTCTGTGCTTTGCTGCAGGAGACACCTAATATTATTTCGTTCCAAATCGACATCTGTTTGCTCGCTCTTGTACTTTCCCGCTTACCCCCGAAGGCATCCCTCGTCACGCCGGTAGAATCAGTTCATCTCTGCTTCCGGAGCACTGTTTACTCCTTGTAAAGAGCGCGTTTGTTAAACTTTTTTAGTACGGTTGCTTGAATGAGACTCTCTTTTTCCACCGGATTATATGTTTCTTGAGGGCGGGAGTAAGGTCTTGCTCATTTGGGATCCCCCCAGGGCCTAGTACAAAAGCACGAAGTTTGGAATCTAACAGTCCAAAATTTTCGCACTAGCTTTGTGACCTTGGACACGATCTCCCTGTCTATGAAGTGGTGATAAATAAAATAATTAATTTCAATCATCTTACAGATCTTGTATGGTGCAGAGTATGTACGCGATAAATATTCGGCTCTTTTTCCTTTCTAGCTTTCAGTATACACAGTAGTTGCTGGGTACGTTTTTAAAATGAATCGAGAGGCACTACAGAAGAGTGATTTTTCTTCCTAGCCCTGTGATTGTATTGATGCTATCAGTTAGTTGATACATTTGGTAGTATTTGGTAAACACAACCTAATGAAGTAATTAAAGACAGTAATGGTGAATGTTGGTATCAACATCTGCAAGAATAAACATTTAACCTTCACGCTCTAATTAAATAACTTGAGGCGTTTGATTTAAGTCTGTGTGCCCTTCAGACAGATGTTTCTGAAGAGATGAAGGTATGTGTCTGCACATTATTTTTTACAGGTGATTGTAAAGTGCAGACCACTTGCCACGGAACATAGTTGAAACAGAAAATAGGAAGATGGCAGCAAACCCTTCAGGACAAGGTAAATGCTAGGAACTTTTTCCTCATATAGTAAAGTATTTTGATAGAAAATTTAGCATAGGGCTGTTACTAGAGCCAGAATTAAAAATGAATAGCCAAGTAAAACCCCATATTTGAAGCAAGTCCAACGTTTCATCAGATGTGTTTCATCAGATATGTAACATCCTTAATAGCTATTAATCCTATGTGTTAATCTGTTAATATTATTCACACTGTAAACCTTAAGTCCTCCTCGGACATTTGTGTTCTCATGCTCTTTTACTTGAGATTAGAACCACTTTTAAAGAAGTTATATTGTCACTAGGCAATATCCACTCCTTTATTTTCGTTTGCTCAAAAAACTTTTCATACACGTTTCACCTGTGTTAAGAGCTCTGTAAAGCAAGTCAAGTTGGATACATCCCAAATAAGGAGTTTTTATTTAAAAATAAGTTTCAAAAGTAAAATTTAATCTCTAGAAAGCATTAAATTCCACTTTGTAAGTTGTCTCCTGCTTAAGAACTTGAAGCAGACTTCTATTTCCTCTCCATATCAAGTCTAAACTCCTTATTTGATGCATCATATTTTTTGATTAATCTTAGTCTTGTTTTATTTTAAACGTCATGTAAACGTGTTTGTGTCCAGTTGTTTACACGCACTGTACTGTCTGTGAGAGTCATCCATGTTATGCCATGTACCAATAGTTCATTCTTTTTTATTGCAGACTAGTATTCCATTGTATGAATTTACCACAATTTATTTATTCATTCCTTTTTGGAGACTTTGGGGTTGTATCAGTTTTGGCCATTGTGAATAAAGCTGCTTTGAATATTCGTTTGTAAGTCTTTTTGCAGATATTTGGATGAATATCTAGGAATGGAGCAGCTGAGTGTACAGTTTACTTTATGGAAAACTGCCAAACCTTTTCCTAAAGTGAATGTACTTTACATTCCCTCTAGTCAAGTGTGAGAATTCTGGTTGCTCCATATATAGCATTGTTGGTCTTTTCAATTTTAGCCATTTTAGAGGGTGTAAAGTGACATCTCATTGTAGTATTAACTTGGATGTCCCTGATGACAAATGTTGGACACTTTTTTATGTGCTTGTTGGCCATTGCAGATCTTCCTTTGTGAAGTGTTTGTTCAAGCCTTTTGCTCATTTTTTAAAAATTTGGGTTATTTTTATTATTTTTTTTTAAGAGTCTAGATACTGGTCCTGTGTCACTGCTAATTGCATCATCTAGATCATCTTTGAGTTGGTTTCTGTTGACTGCATTTTTTTTTGAGACTGAGTCACAGTTTCCTTTTTCTTACTATATTTAGTGATTTGTTATTGAATACTGGATATTATGACTAATACATTGTAGAGACTCTGAATTCTGTTATATTCCTGTGAAATGTGATTTTCATTCTAGCAGATGGCTTGGCTCAACTCATACTCCAAACTCTTGTCTCCCTTATGTTGGGCAGCAGCTGAAATCTCTGCTCATTCTTTAAAGCTTCCAGTTGCTGCTTTAGTGCTTTATTTGTCTCCCCCATGTATGTGTAGTTTAGCAGAAAGCAAAACCTTGGGTGGATTTTATAGGCATGTTTTAGGCTTTACTCCTTCTGCCTTTCCCTCTCAAGTTTCTCCCCTAATTTTCTGGTTACTCTGTCTGTCCTCTGATACCTCAAGCCAGTAAGGTGAGGCTATGCAAGCTGTTCGTGGATTGAGGAGTGCAAAAGGCCACCAATTCCCAAATTTCACCAGTTGCAGTTTCTGCCCGATTTTGGTCAGTCTCTAGTGCCTTCAAATAATGAATGTTTAGTATTTTTTCCAGAATTTATAATTATATTTGTGGCAGGATTACTCTAACCAAACTATTCTGCTAGTACTGGAAGTTGGAAGCCCACTGAATCTGTTTTAGTATATTAGTTGCATTTAGGACAGACTAAAGATTACATGAGTTTTATAGAAGTGTGGTATTGTAAAAAGCTAGCTCTGGTGATAGCTTTACTGGCTATAACCAGCTAATACAATTCTGTTCTCTCAAATAACCAAGTGTGATTTGTGTGCTCTATGGACTAATCACAGGTCAGTATTCCCTTATGGTCTTTGACCTCCTCTTTTCACCAAGTTATAAGGATTCAGATTAAAAATAATTTAATTTGGGGCTTCCCTGGTGGCGCACTGGTTGGGAGTCCGCCTGCCAATGCAGGGGACGCGGGTTTGTGCCCGGGTCCGGGAGGATCCCACGTGCCGCGGAGCGGCTGGGCCCGTGAGCTGTGGCCGTTGGGCCTGCGCGTCCGGAGCCTGTGCTCCGCAACGGGAGAGGCCACAGCGGTGGGATGCCCACGTACCGCAAAAACAAACAAACAAACAAATAAATAAATAAAATAATTTAATTTGAACCGAAATGAAATTAAGAGAAATCTATTTTGGAGAGAAAATATGCTGCTAAAAATCACACAATGCAGTCCAAATGAAAACAAATTAAATATTTTTATCCCTCTGTTTTAATAGCACAAATATGCAAGATTTACAACTTGCTAGTTACTCTTTTTTTTTTAAGCAGTTGCAATAAAGCACAATAATTTTTACTGTCACCTTTGATTGATCCATAGTCAGATCCACTATGAAACATCCCCTAATCTAAATAGAAGCGAGGACTTTCCTGGTGGCGCAGTGGTTAAGAATCTGCCTGCCAGTGTAGAGGACATGGGTTCAAGCCCTGGTCTGGGAAGATCCCACATGCTGTGGAGCAACTAAGCCCCTGTGCCACAACTACTGAGCCCATGTGCCACAACTACTGAAGCCCATACACCTAGAGCCCGTGCTCCGTAACAAGAGAAGCCACCTTAATAAGAGGCCTGTGCACCGCAATGAAGAGTAGCCCCCACTTGCTACAACTAAAAAGAAAGCCTGCACACAGCAACGAAGACCCAACGTGGCCAAAAATAAATAAATAAATTTATAAAACAAACAAACAAAAAAACATAGAAGCGAATTTAGATTAGTCCTTTGGCTTTTGTTGCTCTTTTGTCAGTGATATTGTTGGTGTCATGGAGCTGCTGCTATTAGGCACCAGCAGAGGGAGTCCATATCATGTTCTGTAGATTCCTAGACTCTCAGTGAAAATTTAAAATTCTTATTTATTTGGATCTATTGCATTTTACTCTCTATATTATTTCTGTACTGTTTATGTGTATTGGAACTACTTATTTTGGAGATTGCCAAGTTCCATAATTATCTTATAATGGAAACTGAAAGAACAATGACTTAAGAAATCTTCATCTGTGTGTTGTAATTTATTAATGTCTCTGGTGTAGGGGACAGGCCCTCTTTCAGATCTAGCAGTCTATCATACTATAGTAGTAATATGAACTGCTAAATTTCACAAGCTCTTGGCAGACAGTTACTGAAGTCTCATATTCTTAGCATCCGTCATAGTGTGGAACATTCAGTAGGTTCATAATAATTATTTGATTGATAAGAAGTAACATTTTGAGAATTTAATATGTAGAGGCAGATTGTCAAACTGGAATTTGGCGAAGGTACCATTCCTATGTAAAGAGGCTCTCATTATTGGTAAATATCAAGATCCTGTGATTATGTGCTGGCAGTTGGGAGATTGGTCTAACCTGATTTCAGATACACAGAGAAACCTGGTGAAAAACTGAGTAAAGAATGTGAGTTCTTGGGACTTCCCTGGTGGCGCAGTGGTTAAGAATCCGCCCGCCAGTGCAGGGGACATGGGTTCAATCCCTGGTCGGGGAAGATCCCACATGCTGCAGAGCAGCCAAGCCCGTATGCCACAACTACTGAGCCTGAGCTCTAGAGCCCATGAGCCACAACTACTGAGCCCTTGTGCCACAACTACTGAAGCCCGTGCACCTAGAGCCTGTGCTTCGCAACAAGAGAATCCCCCGCTTGATGCAACTAGAGAAAGCCTGCACACAGCAACAAAGACCAAATGCAGCCATAAATAGATAAATAATTAAAAAAATAGAGATTGCTCTCAATTAAAAAAAAAAGTGTGAATTCTTTTGATTCTTTTATAGTTATCTCAAAATGCTTAGAGTAATAACTATAAGCCCTGCAGATCAAGTGGTGGGAACTATTGATTTGGGGCCAGTTTGGATGCTCTTAGCTGTGATTTTAGGGCTCTGTGTAAGAATGGAACATAGCTCCTGGGAGGTGTCTTACTTGACCTCAGACCCAAGTACAAGTTTCACCTAAACCACCTATGGTCCAGAAGGAAAGCAGATTTACCCTTCAGGCTTGTACTAAGGTATGCTACCTCTCAATTAAGAATTTATCCTAGGGCTTCCCTGGTGGCGCAGTGGTTGAGAGTCCGCCTGCCGATGCAGGGGACACGGGTTCGTGCCCTGGTCCGGGAAGATCCCACATGCCGCGGAGCGGCTGGGCCCATGAGCCATGGCCGCTGAGCCTGCGCGTCCGGAGCCTGTGCTCCGCAACGGGAGAGGCCACAACAGTGAGAGGCCCACATACCGCCAAAAAAAAAAAACACAAAAAAACAAAAAAAAAGAATTTATCCTAGTGATGCATAAAAATCATCTTAAAATTCTTGCATCTGTACATTTTTAAACATGAGAGTGGACACAAAGACACAATTTGGAGTTCATTTTTCAAAGCTAGATTTCTTTTTGCCTCAGTTTTCATTGCCAAGGCAAAGAGTGTACAGTAGTTTTCTGATGCTAGGATTGATTTGTAGGCCCAGGTTCAAATAGGAATGAAACTGAGTTGAGGCAGAATATGACGTAAACTAGCATGAGATTGTTTGTATAGTAGAAGAGAGCTTGTGATCCTCAGGTCCATTCAGACTGGCCTGGGAGGCCTGTCATGTGAGTGTAATCTAGAAAGTTGTGCTAATCAATTGTACCCTGTGTGATGAAAAACAGTTTACTGACAGAGAACTGTCAGAATGGGGCTGACAAGAATCTAGTGAGGTTGACAATCTAAATGATAGAGAACACTAGGTAATAATAACAGTAATAGCTAGTTTTTATTAAGCAACTACCATGTGGCAGGCAGTGTGCTAGGTATTTTATTTTTATTTTCTATATTTCATATAACCACCCTTCAAAGTTGTCACTGTTATGCCCATCAGTCCTGCATAGTGAGGTAATTTTCCCAATATTAAATAGTAACTGGTAATACTGAGATGAGAACCCAAATTGAATCTGTGTCCAAGTCCCCTGTTCATTGATTTCCCATACTGCACGTTAGCTGGAGGGTTAGAACATTCTAATTATAGTATCTAAAAGAAAATTGGGAGCTCTAGACTAGGGGCAAAAGACCTTAATTTTTGTATCTCTTCTCCATCTGTTATTGAGCAGAAAATCCTTACAGGGAAGTGGGCCTATGAGTTTATCTGTAAGAGGAAAAGAAAAATGAGCGAGGAGGAAAGGGTGATTCAAGCAGAAGAGATTTCATCATCTTATTTAGCTAGTGCTGAAGACAAGAAACCTCAGTGGATAGAAAAAGTGGCAGTAGCTTAAAGGGGTAAGTCCTTGGGGTCTCAGTGAGAGAGAATTTGAACACAAGGAGATCACCTGAGCAGACATTAGGGCTTATTCCTTTCCTTGATCTATATTTTCAGTAAACTCCAAAGGTGGCTAAGAGTTGAATAATTTTTTAATCTTGCAAGTTACAGGAAGTGTTTGCCATTAACTAGATAGCTAGAAGACTAGTTACTGGTACTAATTACTTCATGTTAATAATGTTGTTGTATTTTTTATTCTGCTAAGACTTAGACATCAGGCAGTCTCCCCTGAATAAGTTTGAGTTTTAACCAATGAATATATTTTATATATCATTAAGGAGTATGGTAGGCAGAATAGTATTCTCCCCACATCCCTCCAAAAAAAGCCAAGGTCATTATCCCCGGAATCTGTGACTTTGTTACCTTACATAGCAAAAGGAATTTTGCTTGTGTGATTAAGGTTAAGGACCTTGAGATGGGAAGATTATCCTGGATTATCCAGGTGGGCCCATTTTAATCACATGAGTCTTTGTTTTTTATTAAAAAAAAATTTTTAAACAACTTTATTGAGATATAATTTACATACTATAAGATTCACCTGTATTAAGATTACACTTCAAGAATCTTTAGTAACTTTGTAAAGTGTGTAACTTTCACTAATATCTAATTTTATAACATTTCCATTAATCCAGAAAGAAAACTCATGCCTGTTTGCAGTAACTTCCCATTCTTACAGGCCTGGGCAACCACTAATGTACTTTTTGTCTCTATAAATTTGCCTCTTCTGGACACCTTTCATATAAATGGACTCTTACGGTATATGGTCTCTTGTGTCTGGTTTCACTTAGCATGTTTTTGAGGTTCATCTGTGTAGTAGCATGTATTAGTAAGTCTTTTTTGTTGTTGTTGTTAAACAACAGAAATTTATTTTCTCACAATTCTGAGATCAAGTTGTCAGCAGAGTTGATTTCTCCTTGGCTTGTAGATGGCCTGTGTCTTTTCTCCCTGTATCTTCACATGGTCTTTCTTTTCTCTGTGTGTGCATGTCCTGATCTCTTCTTATAAGGACACAAGTCATATTGGCTTAGGGCCCACTCCCAATGACCTCATTCAACCTTAACTGCCTCTTTAAAAACTCTGTATCCAAATACAGTCACATTCTGAGGTACTAGGGCTTAGGACTTCAACCTATGTGTTTTGCAAGGATACAGTTTAACCTATAACACTCCACCCTCTCAGCCTCCAAAATTCAAGTCTTCACATGTGAAATATATTTGCTCCATTCCAACAGTCATAAAAGTCTTAACCCATTCCAGCATCAACTCTAAGTCTAAAATTTCATCTAAATAGCATCTAAATCAGATATGAGTGAGACTAGAGGTATGATTCATCCTGAGGCAAAATTCCTCTCTAATAGTGAACCTATGAAACCAAACAAGTTATCTGCTTCCAGAATACAATAGTGGGACAGGTATAGGATAGACATTCTGCTTCCAAAAGGAAGAAATTGGAAAGAAGAAAGCTGACAGGTCCTAAGCAAGTCCAAAACCTAGCAGGGCAAATTCCATTAGATTTTTAATTTATTCAAAGATTTAGTTTATTATATCAACATCAGTACTAGAACTCACATCTTTTACTCTCCAGTCTGCAACATTTCTACAGTACACATTTGTGTGCTGAAATTATTTGTATGACATTAATATATGTGGCTAATTTTAAGAAACTTCTGTGGAAAATTCCATTAGATTTTAAGGCTTGAGAGTGAAACCCTATTTGGCTCAATTTTCTGTCTAACAAGGGTGGTGGCTCTGCCTTCTCCTCCCTGAATTTTGTCCCCAAACCCTCTGGAACTAATGAGGAAACAGTCCTGCTGCCTGGGCCTGTGCTCTCTGGACCCATGGTGGCAGTAGCAGCCCTGCTGACCCCTGACCCACCTTCAGAGTCATTCCTCCCTGTACTCAAAGGATGACGCTTGTTTGCATCCAGACATCTCTAACATCTAACTTCCTGCTGGTAGAACCCCAGAAGTCCGACAGTCTTTCTTCATTTCATCCCACCTCTGTTCTCTTCAGTCCACGCTGACAGTGCTTCTGCTGAGATGGTTGATTGGATCCATGTCACACACCCATAATCTCTTTACTAAAGACTGTCCAGTCATGTCTTTGGTGTTCTCTCCTGAACGCATTTTCTCATTTTTTGCAATAAGAATAAGCTGAGAATTTTTGGTCTTCCAGTTCTGGTTCCTTTTTGCATAATAATTTCTTTTTCAGTTGTCTCCCTCTCACACTTTACTATAAGCAGCAAGGAGAAACCAGGTCACACCTTCAACATTTTGCTTAGAAATATCCTCAGTTAAATATCCAAGTTCATTACTGACAGCTTTTACTTTCCACAAAACACTAGAACACAATTTGGTCAAGTTCCCTGCCACTTTGTAACAAGGACTGCTTTTCCTACAGTTTCCAATAACATATTCCTCATATCCATCTGAGACTTCCCCAGAAGCACCTTTAACATTCCTATTTGTGTCAACATTCTGTTCATGATGAAATATATATAAACAGATATATATTAGTCCTGGTAGTTTTCTGGTAGTATCTTTAGGATTCTCTATGTATAGTATCATGTCATCTGCAAACAGTGACAGTTTTACTTCTTCTTTTCTGATTTGGATTTCTTTTATTTCTTTTTCTTCTCTGAGTACTGTGGCTAAAACTTCCAAAACTATGTTGAATAATAGTGGTGAGAGTGGGCAACCTTGTCTTATTCCTGATCTTAGTAGAAATGGTTTCAGTTTTTCACCATTGAGAATGATGTTGGCTGTGGGTTTGTCATATATGGCCTTTATTATGTTGAGGTTTTGGAGGGGTTTTATTGTAAATGGGTTTTGAATTTTGTTGAAAGCTTTTTCTGCATCTATTGAGATTATCATATGGTTTTTATCCTTCAATTTGTTAATATGGTTTATCACAATGATTGATTTGCATATATTGAAGAATCCTTGCATTCCTGGGATAAATCCCACTTGATCATGGTGTATGATCCTTTTAATGTGCTGTTGGATTCTTTTTGCTAGTAGTTTGTTGAGGATTTTTGCATCTGTGTTTATCAGTATATTGGCCTGTAGTTGTCTTATTTTGTGACATCATTGCTGGTTTGGTATCAGGGTGATGGTGGCCTTATAGAATGAGTTTGGGAGTGTTCCTCCCTCTGCTATATTTTGGAAGAATTTGAGAAGGATAGGTGTTAGCTCTTCTCTAAATGTTTGATAGAATTCGCCTCTGAAGCCATCCGGTCCTGGGCTTTTGTTTGTTGGAAGATATTTTTTTTTCAATTTATTATTTTTGGCTGAATTGGGTCTTCGGTGCTGCACGTGGGCTTTCTCTAGTTGCGGCAAGCGGGGGCTACAGTTCATTGCGGTGCGTGGGATTCTTATTGCAGTGCAGGGCTTTAGGTGTGTGGACTCAGTAGTTGCAGCTTGCAGGCTCTAGAGCACAGGCTCAGTAGTTGTGGTGCATGGGCTTAGTTGTTCCGTGGCATGTGAGATCTTCCTGGACCAGGGATCGAACCCGTGTATCCTGCATTGCCAGGCGGATTCTCAGTCACTGCGCCACCAGGGAAGTCCCTGTTGGAAGATTTTTAATCACAGTTTCAATTTCAGTGCTTCAAATTGGTCTGTTTATATTTTCTATTTCTTCCTGATTCAGTCTTGGCAGGTTGTGCATTTCTAAGAATTTGTCCATTTTAATGGCATATAGTTGCTTGTAGTAATCTCTCATGATCCTTTGTATTTCTGCAGTGTCAGTTGTTACTTCTCTTTTTTTCATTTCTAATCCTATTGATTTGAGTCTTCTCCCTTTTCTTCTTGATGAGTCTGGCTAATGGTTTATTAATTTTGTTTCTCTTCTCAAAGAACCAGCTTTTAGTTTTATTGATCTTTGCTATTTTTTCCTTCATTTCTGATCTGATCTTTATGATTTCTTTCCTTCTGCTAACTTTGGGTTTTTTTTTGTGTGTGCTTTTTTCTCTAATTGCTTTAGGTGTAAGGTTAGGTTTTTTATTTGAGATATTTCTTGTTTCTTGAGGTAGGATTGTATTGATATAAACTTCCCTCTTAGAACTGCTTTTGCTGCATCCAGTAGGTTTTGGGTCGTCGTGTATTCACTGTCATTTGTTTCTAGGTATTTTTTGACTTCCTCTTTGATTTCATCAGTGATCTCTTGGTTATTTAGTAGTTTATTGTTTAACCTCCATGTGTTTGTATTTTTTACAAACTTTTTTCCTGTAATTGATATCTAGTCCCATAGTGTTGTGGTCAGAAAAGATACTTGATACAATTTTAATTTTCTTAAATTTACCAAGGCTTGATTTGTGACCCAAGATATGGTCTATCCTGGAGAATGTTCCATGAGCACTTGAGAAGAAAGTGTATTCTGTTGTTTTTGGATGGAATGTCCTATAAATATCAATTAAGTCGATCTTGTTTAATGTATCATTTGAAACTTGTGTTTCCTTATTTATTTTCATTTTGGATGATCTGTCCATTGGTGAAAGTGGGGTGTTAAAGTCCCATACTATGATTGTGTTACTGTCGATTTCCCCTTTTATGGCTGTTAGCATTTGCCTTATGCATTGAGGTGCTCCTATGTTGGGTGCATAAATATTTACAATTGTTATATCTTCTTCTTGGATTGATCCCTTGATCATTATGTAGTGTCCTTCAGTGTCTCTTCCAATAGTTTTATTTTAAAGTGTATTTTCTCTGATACGAGTGAGAATTGCTACTCCAGCTTTCTTTTGATTTCCATTTGTATGGAATAACTTTTTCCATCCCCACACTTTCAGTCTGTATGTGTCCCTAAGTCTGAAGTGGGTCTCTTGTAGACAGCATATATACGGGTCTTGTTTTTGTATCCATTCAGCCAGTCTGTGTCTTTTGTTTGGAGCATTTAATCCATTTACATTTAAGGTAGTTATTGATATGTATGTTCCTATTACCATTTTCTTAATTGTTTTGGGTTTATTATTGTAGGTTTTTTCCTTCTCTTGTGTTTCCTGCCTAGAGAAGTTCCTTTAGCATTTGTTGTAAAGCTCGTTTGGTAGGGTTGAATTCTCTTAGCTTTTGCTTGTCTTTGAAGGTTTTAATTTCTCCGTTGAATCTGAATGAGATCCTTGCTTGGTAGAGTAATCTTGGTTGTAGGTTTTTCCCTTTCATCACTTTAAATATGTCCTGCTACATGCTTCTGGCTTGCAGAGTTTCTGCTGAAAGATCAGCTGTTAACCTTATGGGGATTCCCTTGTATGTTATTTGTTGCTTTTCCCTTGCTGCTTTTAATATTTTTTCTTTGTATTTAATTTTTGACAGTTTGATTAATATGTGCCTTGGTGTGTTTTCCATTTATCCTGTATGGGACTCTCTGTGCTTCCTGGACTTGACTATTTCCTTTCCCATATTAGGGAAGTTTTCAACTATAATCTCTTCCAATATTTTCTCAGTCCTTTTCTTTTTCTCTTCTTCTTCTGGGACCCCTATAATTCGAATGTTGGTGTGTTTAATGTTGTCCCAGAGGTCTCTGAGACTGTCCTCAATTCTTTTCATTCTTTTTCGTTTATTCTGCTCTGTGGTAGTTATTTCCACTACTTTATCTTCCAGGTCACTTATCCGTTCTTCTGTCTCAGTTATTCTGCTGTTGATTCCTTGTAGAGAATTTTTAATTTCACTTATTTTGTTGTTCATCATTGTTTGTTTGCTCTTTAGTTCTTCTAGGTCCTTGTTAAATGTTTCTTGTATTTTCTCCATTCTATTTCCAAGATTTTGGATCATCTTTACTATCAGTACTCTGAATTCTTTTTCAGGTAGATTGCCTATTTCCTCTTCATTTGTTAGGTCTGGTGGGTTTTTACCTTGCTCCTTCATCTGTTGTGTATTTCTCTGTCTTCTCATTTTGCTTAACTTACTGTGTTTGGGGTCTCCTTTTCTCAGGATGCAGGTTCGTAGTTCCCATTGTTTTTGGTGTCTGACCCCAGTGGGTGAGGTTGGTTCAGTGGGTTGTGTAGGCTTCCTGGTGTAGGGGACTGATGCCTGTGTTCTGGTGGATGAGGCTGGATCTTGTCTTTCTGTTGGGCAGGACCATGTCCGGTTGTGTGTTTCGGGGTGTCTATGACCTTATCCTGATTTTAGGCAGCCTCTCTGCTAATGGGTGGGGTTGTGTTCCTGTCTTGCTAGTTGTTTGGCATGGGATGTCCAGCACGAGAGCTTGCTGGTTGTTGAGTGGATCTGGGTCTTAGCTTTGAGATGGAGATCTCTGGGAGAGCTCTCACCAACTGATATTATGTGGGGCCAGGAGGTCTCTGGTGGACCACTGTCCTGAACTCGGCTCTCCCACCTCAGAGGCTCAGGCCTGACACCCGGCCAGAGCAACAAGACCCTGTCAGCCACACAGCTCAGAAGAAAAGGGAAAAAAGAAAGAAAGAAAGAAAAAAAGATAATAAAATAAATAAAGTTACTAAAATAAAAAATTTAAAAAATTCTTAAAATATAAAAAAGTAATTAAAAAAAAAAGAAGAGAGCACCAAACCAATAAATCCACCAGTGATAACAAGCACTAAAAACTATACTAAAAAAACCCCAAAACGGACAGAGAGAGCCCTGGGACAAATGGTAAAAGCAAACCTATACAGACATAATCACACAAAGAAGCATACACATACACACTCACAAAAAGAAAAAAAGGAAAAAAAAATACATTAAAAGAAAAAAAGAGAGCAACCAAATCAATAAACAAATCTACCAATGATAATAAGCTCTAAATACTAAACTAAGATAAACATAAAACCAGAAACAAATTAGATGCAGAAAGCAAACCCCAAGTCTACAGTAGCTCCCAAAGTCCACCGCATGAATTTTGGGATGATTCCTTGCCTATTTAGGCATTCCACAGATGCAGGGTACATCAAATTGATTGTGGAGATTTAATCCGCTGCTCCTGAGGCTGCTGGGAGAGATTTCCCTTTCTCTTCTTTATTCGCACAGCTCCTGGGGTTCAGCTTTGGGTTTGGACCCACCTCTGCGTGTAGGTTACCCTCTGGCATCTGCTCTTCGCTCATACAGGAGGGGGTTAAAGGAGCAGCTGATTAGGGGGCTCTGGCTCACTCAGGCTGGGGGGAGGGAGGGGTGCGGATGCGGGGCGAGCCTGCGGCGGCAGAGGCCGGCGTGACGTTGCACCAGCCTGAGGCGTGCTGTGCGTTCTCCCGGGGAAGTTGTCCCTGGATCACGGGACACTGGCAGTGGCGGGCTGCACAGGCTCCTGGGAAGGGAGGTGTGGATAGGGATCTGTGCTGCACACAGGCTTCTTGGTGGCGGCAGCAACCTTAGCGTCTCATGCCCGTCTCTGGGGTCCACACTGATAGCCGCAGCTCGCGCCCGTCTCTGGAGCTCGTTTAGGCGGCACTCTGAACTCCCTCTCCTTGCGTACCCCGAAACAATGGTCTCTTGCCTCTTAGGCAGGTCCAGACGTTTTCACAGACTCCCTCCCAGCTAGCTGTGGCGCACTAGCCCCCTTCAGGCTGTGTTCACGCAGCCAACCTGTCCTTTCCCTGGGGATGTGACCTCCGAAGCCGGAGCCTCAGCTCCCAGCCCCCACCCACCCTGGTGGGTGAGCAGACAAGCCTCTCGGGCTGGTGAGTGCTGGTCAGCACTGATCCTCTGTGTGGGAATCTCTCCACTTTGCCCTCCGCACCCCTGTGGCTGTGCTCTCCTCCGTGGCTGCAAAGCTTCCCTCATGCCCACCCCCCGTTTCTGCCCGTGAAGGGGCTTCCTAGTGTTTGGAAACTTTTCCTCCTTCACAGCTCCCTCCCTGAGATGCAGGTCCCATCCCTATTTTGCCTCTGTTTTTTCTTTTTCTTTTGCCCTACCCAAGTACATGGGGAGTTTCTTGCCTTTTGGGAAGTCTGAGTTTTTCTGCGAGGGTTCAGTAGGTGTTCTGTAGCAGTTGTTCCACATGTAGATATATTTTTGATGTACTTGTGGGGAGGAAGATGATTTCCACGTCTTACTCCTCCACCATCTTGAAGGTCCCCCTCCCACATGGGTCTTTAAAAGCAAAGAATTTTTTCCTGGCTGTGGTCAGATAGAAATGACCACAGAAGGGTCAGAGACATGCAACATTGTTGGCATTTAAGTTGGAGAAAGGGGACCACAAGCCAGGGAACTCAGGCATATCTATAAGATGGAAAAGGGAAGGAAACAGATTCTCTCCTAGAGCCTCCAGAAAGGAAAGCAGCACTTGATTTTAGCCCAGTGAGACTACTGACCTATAGAACTGTAAGATAATAGATTTGTGTTGTTTTAAGCCATTAAGTTTGTGGTAATTTGTTACAGCAGCAGTACGAATAATATACCATTTAACTATATGAGCCAAAAACCTCAGAACCATCCATGACACCTTCTTCCTCGTTCTTGACTTCTTATTTATTCTGTCACTGTCCTGTTGATTTAACTTCCTAAAAAGCTCTTGGGTCTGTTCATCTCTCTCCATTTCCCTGGCCACTAACTTCTGTCATCTCCAGCTTGTTCTACTGTAATAGTCTCTTTTTCTCTTGTCTAGTGTATTCTCAACCTTGTAGCTACAGTGATCTTTCTAAAGGGGGAAGTGTTATTTTGTCCCCCACCCCTAATTAACCTAATTAATCTAACATTTCAGCTCTAGCATTACTTCCTGTAGGAGACTTCTCTGACACTGCTCCCCCTACTCCCAGTCTAGGTCAAGTTGATTCAACATTGATTCCTGTTGGTGGGGATGTAAACTGATACAGCCACTGTGGAGAACAGTGTGGAGGTTCCTTAAAAAACTAAAAATAGAACTACCATATGACCCAGGAATTCCACTACTGGGCATATACCCTGAGAAAACCATAATTCAAAATAAGTCATGTACCACAATGTTCATTGCAGCACTATTCACAATAGCCGGGAGATGGAAGAAACCTAAATGTCCGTTGACAGATGAATGGATAAAGAAGATGTGGCACATATATACAGTGGAATATTATTCAGCCATAAAAAGGAACAAAATTGAGTTATTTATAGTGAGGCGGATGGACCTTGAGTCTGTCATACATAGTGAAGTAAGTCAGAAAGAGAAAAACGAATACCGTATGCTAACACACACATATATATGGAATCTAGAAAAATTGTACTGATGAACCTAGTGGCAGAGCAGGAATAAAGACACAGATGTAGAGATTGGACTTGAGGATGGGGGCGGAAGGGGAGGCTGGGATGAAGAGAGTGAATAGCATTAACGTATATACACTTCCAAATGTAAAATGAATAGCTAGTGGGAAGCTGCTGCATAGCACAGGGAGATCAGCTCGACGCTTTGTGACCACCTAGCGGGGTGGGATAGGGAGGGTGGGAGGGAGGGGATATTGGGATATATGTATACGTATAGCTGATTCACTTTGTCATACAGCAGAAACTAACACAACAGTATGAAGCAATTATATTCCAATAAAGATGTAAAAAAAAAACAACAAAAACCTTGATTCCTACAATGATTGTTTTTAATGCTTATAGAATGTTATTTCTTTATTTCAGACTACTCATCTTAGACTCTAATTATACATTCATTTGTGTAATTATTTGATAATCTCTATCTTCACGGGAATGTTTAAGAACCATGAGAACTAGCATCAAATCAAGTTGTGGCTCGTCATTGCATCCTTAGACTCTACCTTAGTGCCTGTATGTATGTCATGGATACACAATAAATATATGTTGAATCAATAAATAACTTAAAACATGTTAAACTAATAGTGCCACAGTGACTTTCCTCCAATATTGAACAGCTGTCTTTTTTTTTTTTTTTTTGCCACGCCACACGGCTTGTGGGATCTCAGTTACCCAATCAAGGATTGAACCTGGGCATGGTGGTGAAAGCCCGGAATCCTAACCACTAGTCCACCAGGGAACTCCCCCTAAACAGCTGTCTTAGGATGATAGTTCATTTACTGTATAGTTGTGAAGAGTATATAGCTTGTAAGATAATCTTTTGAAAGGATTTGAATATTTTAAAATATCTTTTAAAAAATTGTTATGAAAGCAGTATAACAACTGTAATTGGAAAGTAGATTATCCACTAATCAAACAATAATTTTCATTCTTTAGTTTTAGATTTTTTTCAATAAAAGGAATTCCTATTAGTCCTTGTTTAAGTGTCATAGAGCTATTCACGCAAAGTGATTGTCAGCTGTTAGGTTTTAAATGCAATTTGCTGTAATGCTAGTTACTCCAGAATATTTTTAGTGACACAGAAATGTGTGGGAGTTAAATGTTTCTATAAATGAATATGGAAATGAGAATGTATATGATTGTGAATGGAGATAGAGTTATAGTTCTAAGTGGAACTTTTGGAGTGTGCTGCTTTATTCTAAGGTAATTTTATTAGGAAAAAGCTTAGTTATAAAGGAATATTAAGTAATTCCTACTGTACATGAGATAATATATTTTAACACTCTCATGCTTTTAAGAATGTAAAAGTTACATGTAACTTTAAGATACATGTAAAATAATGTAAAAGTAAAATGTTGAATTATGGTGAGAGACAGTTTGTGTTTAAAAAAATAATTCATGTAGTGATTAGAATAAAAGTTAAATTTTATATATTGATACCTTAGAGTAAGTTTGTATTACAAACTCTGAAGGTGGGAGAATGTTGCTCTAGAAAATTACACTTAACTACTTCACATAACCAAATTGACTACCTAGTTTTTTGCCTTATGTTTCAAATGTGAAATAAGCTATTATTATTACCTAACTGCTATCTGTTGACTTTTATATATTTCTATAATACAGTAAATGTTTTGTACAAAACTGACATGTAAATTAGTACTAGATTATTTTTGAACGCTCAAGAGGGAAGCATAGGCTTCAGGGCATAAGACAAGCTCAGAAAGTAAAAGCCTAGTAGACCTGACCATACCCTTTCCCTGTAAAATAGTTTTTGTGGCTCTCAGCTGCCTACATGTAGACGTTAAGTTCTTGAATGTTATGCAGGAGATAACCTTGCCTGGTTAGACTGTGGAATAGGAGTTGAGAGGGGAAGATGTTTTAGAGACATCAAGGATATAAAATTGATTGGACTAGGTGATTGGTTGGATGTGGGTAGGAAGAAGGAGGTATTATAAGGATAAAACTCAGGCTTCTGGGTGGGAGCGTGGGGCATTGAGATACAGAGAGAGGCATTATCCTTTACCAGGGAAGCAAGGCTATGAGCTACCCCTGTCTAATGACCGCTTATTTAACTATTTTAACAAGTTCTTTAATGTCTAAGGGGATTTTGTGCATGGAGAAAAATCCTCATCACTGCTCATAATTAATGCTCAGTTTTTAAACCTACTTATAAACTAAGCTCCAAAATAAAATGTTTTAAGCATTTAGAATTGATTACAAGCTTATTTAGTTAAATTCTCTTTAATAACAGTTTAAATTACAATTAATTTGACTTCTATAATACTTCACTTTATATAGTGATGGCAAAACTTACTATACTTAGGGCTTCCCTGGTGGCACAGTGGTTGAGAGTCCGCCTGCCGATGCAGGGGATGGGGGTTCGTGCCCTGGTCCAGGAGGATCCCACGTGCCGTGGAGTGGCTGGGCCCGTGGGCCATGGCCGCTGAGCCTGTGCGTCCGGAGCCTGTGCTCCGCAGCGGGAGAGGCCGCAACAGTGGGAGGCCCGCGTACCCCCCCGAAAAACACAAACAAACTTACTATACTTAAAATTAAACCTATTTTAAAATACTAACCCATGGGTTTAATTAATTCATTTACTCTCTCTGTAGTACTTTGTTTTTTTAATCTTCCTTGGATTATAATAATCTTCCCAGATTCTTATTTCTGTACTTTCCCAGGATTTTAGTAATTTTTTTATACCTTCCTAGGGTTATGGTTGTCTTACCACTACCAAAACAAAACAAAATTTCAGATTAGTCAAGGTTTAGGGTTTGTTGATGGATTTAATTCTTAGGTAAATCATAAGATTTGCTTATGCCTTTAAAGATGATTTAAAAGTTGCATTGGTGTGCACTTGGTCACTTCTGTAACTAAACTTGCCAAGTTAATGAGTTTTTTTTTTTTTTTAACTCATGCCTTTTCTCATAGATTTTTAGTTTCTTGCAACCTGGGGTTACTCCCTGAATGAAATATTCTTCTTCTTCTTTTTTTTTTTTTTAAATGTGATTAGCATTTTATAACCCATTGTTCTGTTGTCATTATGAATTGCCCTTTTCTGGTAGCATTCCTGCCAGGAATTATGGACGTTTCATCTCCCAGGAAATCAGGGATCAGGTCTGTACCATTAGCTCTCTTTAGGATATTCCGCTAATTCATCCAGTTAGAGCTCAGGGTTTCTCCGTGGTCATTGTGTGTGACCATGGGTGCTCATCTACCACTGCGTTTCCTTTCAAATGGTGTGTGTGTGTGTGTGTGTGTGAAGACCTGCTCTGATCTGACCCTCCTGTTCTTGGTATATAACTTGCTTTTTCTGGGACTATTTGGCTTATCCACAGTTCCCTATATCTACCCCTTCCTCCTGTAACTAAACAAAAAAGTAAACAGCTATGCCTTATAAACAGACATAAACTTAATAGGAGAAACAAAACATCTAAATGTTAACACTAACCTAATTATTAGCATAATGACTATTATTTTACCTTTCTTTACAATCTTTTTATATACTTTAACTTTTTTTTTTTTTTTTTGGCCGCACCACACGGGTTGTGAGATCTTAGTTCCCCGACCGGGGATTGAATCTGGCCCCTTAGCAGTGAAAGTGCAGAGTCCTAACCACTGGACTCCCAGGGAATTCCCTAACTTTCTTTTTTGTATCTTTTTATGAATTCATGGGTTATCATGGATTCAGTTTGTTCCATTTAGTTATAATTATTATTCTCTTTTTAATGTTCCAGTTGTTGCCTGGCCAACCTCAAGCTGGGAAGCATTCTTCACTTTACAGAGCACTCACTTTTGCATTCCTCTAAATAACACATTACAGTATACTTATCCTTCCATAATTATCGTACCTTAATTTGTATTACATTACTTTTAGGGAAGTTTCTATTATATAAAATCAATAATACCCAAATTCTATACTTCCCATCTGATCCATATAATACTGACTGATTTATTTGGGTAACAGGCTCACCATGAGTAGTGAAATAGATTGAGAATAACATAGCTCTCCTTAGTGGGCAAAGATCATGGACAAAGAAACTAGTGTATTAATATTAATTTAGAGCCTATAGTTACTAATTTTCACACTTAATTTCCATGGTAACAGGGAGTTCACTATAGCTACCTGTGCTCCGACTGTCAGACATGCATGAAATTTTTTTAAAGGAGGCTGTTACTGATCAAGCCAAGAAAGACGTGATTTTTTTTAAAAGTTAGTGAATCATATGAAATTATTGTTTCTGTAGGTAGAAAATGGTGAAATATAGGCAATTTAATAAGTGTGACTTACCAGTGTGCTACATTACTTTCGACGATGTCATATTTTTGTGAAGTGGGTTTTTGGCAATTGCTTTGATAAAAAACAAGTACTGTGTGGAACAGGGAATGAGGATGGTAGTGTCTGAACTGATTCCCAGGTTTGCAAAGTTATACAGTGCCCAGGTACACACACTGCATTAGTGGTTATTTTAAAATGAAATAAAATATTTTTCTTTCAATTTATGGGTATTATTTTTTTAAAAAACTACAAGATGTTAGGACATCATACTTATTAGGTTGTTTGGACTTGACATTCTATATTACTTTGGTAATGGTGTTTCTTTAACAGTATTTCGACAAAGTTTCAATTATTTTTACACATGGCACCCTTTACCATAGCATTAGCGCTCACAGGCATAAGTATCGTACATTCTTGGGAGTTCTGTATTAAATCCTTCCTTAGGTAGAAGACTTCTCCTGAGGCAGTCCTGTCTATGAGGTTGGGTGGAGCCTGTAATGACATGTGGCATGTAAAGGCCTTATAGTTTCTTCCCTGGAAGATTAACTAAGAGGTCCGCAGGAAGGAAGATTAGAATTAGGATTAGAATAGATGAAGGATCACCTGGAAGGCTTGCAAAATCATCTCCTCAGAAGTACCAGAATGTGTTAGTGTGAATTATCTGTTCCAGAAAGGAGTCTGCTATTACTAGAATTTGACGACAGGTTGATGGCATAAGCATGAGGGGGCAGAGAAGGAAAATGGAGATGATAAATTCCTAAAACGGCTGTGGCAGAGACAGGTTTTGCCCATTTCTGGCCTGGCCCGAGTCAGTTTACTGTTGCTAGATTTAAGAGCAGGTTTAGGGGAAAGTGCCGCAAGCCTCAGCTGCTTCTGGTTCAGCCCGATCTCAGTGTGGATCTCAGTGAGTGCTCCTGTTCTTGTACGTCCTGCGCTGTCCCTGACCTAACTCCTCTCCCCAGGAGAGGAGGAAATATGCATCCTACCACCCAATTCCCCTTTATGATCAATATAAAGTGCTTATAATCCCTCATGTGAGTACCCTTAGGAGTGCTTACTTCTGCTCTGCTTGAAAGCTCCCTCCTTCCCCATTCATTCTTTCTTCTAGCGCAGTGATGCTAACCCAGTGGTTCTAGTCCCCTGGCCTTTTTTTGCCTCTGTAGTTTTTTTCCTAATCCTTTAACCTTTCCATTTGTTTTCTTCTAAATTAGGGATCAGAAACTTAAATGCCTACAGGTATAAACAAATCTGATAAGGACTGTAACAAGCTGGAGAGTGCCCAGCTAAAAGGGACAACTGTTTCTTTGTTCTACATAATTGTTGCCATGGAGGCATCCAGACCCCTGTGCCAGACCTTGAGATGTTTCAAGAGAAGCAAGTAATCTGAGAATTTTGTATACAGTGTTTACATGTTGGCATTTAATTCAGATTTTAAAAACATAGTTGGATGCTGCTCCTGGGCCAGGACTTAGAACCTCTGCTCTAGATCTTACGTTAAAATTGAAGCTCAAAATTGATAAGGGACCTATCTGTTTGTACCCTGTCAGTTATGCTCCATTTCTCTCTCAGAATTGCTTTCTAGTCAGTTGCAATTCTCTGACTTGTTCCTTGAAAGACTGTGTGTCTCTGAATGAAAGCATTTCATTACATCTCTGAATGAAAGCAGTTGAGAAAAATACTGTTGTGACCTGAGTGTACCTAATGCTTTCCCCTCATGAAGGAGGCATTCACAGAGAGGCCTAAAACTGAGAACTAAGAAAATCTTCACTGCCAGAGATTCAGCAGGATAGAGATTGGTCCCTGTAGCATTTGGGGCTGCAGAGATTTTGTTATAAAACAAATGCAGTTACCCAAACTTTGATGATTAAAATTCTTTAGAACTAAGTCTTAAAAAAGTCCTCAGTCAGTATTATCCTTTGCATTTATCTGCGTATTATCCTATTAAAGTTGCTGGAAAATAGGCAGTAGGGAGATAGTAACCATCTAGGGAAACTGCTTACTAGTGGGTTCGTTGTCATGTTAGAGAACAGAATTTTGCTTTCTGGGTTTCTAGGTAGCCTAGGTTTATAAAACAGCTCTAAAACATTTTATTTCTCTTTCTCGTCCCCAACACTCTCTCTTTTTTTAGGTTTTCAAAACAAAAATAGAGTTGCAATCTTGGCAGAACTGGACAAAGAAAAAAGAAAATTACTAATGCAGAACCAATCTTCAACAAATCATCCTGGAGCTAGGTATTGAAGAATAATGTGGTTTTTATATTCAGTGATATAAAAAATATCTTGGACAATATAACTGAAATTGGTTGGCAATGATTTGTTTCTTTAACATTGGAATTTAACATGTTTTATTTCCTAGTTAGACTTGAAAAGTTAGATTATTTAATTGCTTAGATTTTAAATATTTTAATTCTAATCAGACTTAAAATTTCCCTACAGCCTACTTTCAAAAAAAGAAAAGAGTTTTGTATAGTTGTTTTGTTACTGAAATTATTGTTAATGTCCCACTTTTTAAGCATTATGCAAAATAGGTAAAGTTGCGGTAGCTTAATGATCTTTATTGTATTCCGTTTCTGCCATCTTAAATCTCTTCCCTGACATCTGTTATCCCATTCAGCCACCACCCTAACTTTCCCCTCTCTTTTTTTTAATCTGTTTCTGTTATTTTATTTGCTTGTTAGATTGATTTCTAGTAAAAGTATAATATATAATATAGTATAAAATATTCTTCTGTTTCTTCAGGGGACTGTTCCTGGTGAATTCAGGGATACAGGAAAGGACTCTCGTGAAAGCTAGAGCTAATTTATATTTTTAGATGTGCAGAGTCAGCCAGACCTCTTAAAGGAGTTGTCTGTACATACTCATCTCTGCTTTCTCACTTATTTACTCCCCAACCCACTACAATCTGACTTCCGCGCCTCCCCACCTCCAACCCAAAGAACAGGTTTGAGCCTAGGTCGCTTGCAACCTCCTTGTGGCTAAATCTGGTGGACCAAAGTCCTTTTCTTGTTAGGCTTCCTAGCATTATTTGACACCACTGATTGCGCCTTTTTTTTTTTTTTTAATTGAAATGGAGTTGTGTTAGCTTCAGGTGTACTACACAGTGATTTGACATGAGCATACATTGTGAAATGATCGCCACAGTGCCTAGGAACTATTGTCTCCACACAAAATTAATACGGTATCATGAATCATATTCCTTGTGCTGTATATTACATTCCCGTGACTTCTTTATTTTCTCACTGAAGGTTTGTGCCTCTTAATCCCCTTCACCTATTTTGCCCACCCCCAACCTGCTCCCCTCTGGTAACCACCTGTTTGTTCTATCTATGAGTCTATGAGTCTGTTTTCTTTTCTTTATTGGTTAATATATATTTTAAAATATTTTATTGGAGTATAGTTGATTTACGATGTTGTGTTAGTTTCAGGTGTATATGAATCTGTTTTCATTTTGTTTTGTGTGTTTTGTTTTTTAGATTCCATATATAAGTGAGATCACATGGTATTTGTTGTCATCAATGGCAAGATTTCTTTCTTTTTTTTAACGGCTGAGTGGTATTCCATTGTATACAGCGACCTCCTTAAAATACTCTCTTTCCTTGGCTTCCATTCATCCACTGTTATACTATCTTGGTTTCTTTTGCAGACATTTCTCCACTGCCTCTCTCTCTTTTTTTAAAAATTAATTAATTTTTGGCTGTGTTGGGTCTTTGTTGCGATGCGTGGGCTTCTCATTGAGGTAGCTTCTCGTTGCGGAGCACGGGCTCTAGGCGCACAGGCTTCAGTAGTTGTGGCACAGAGGCTCAGGAGTTGTGGCTCGCGGGCTCTAGAGTGCAGGCTCAGTAGTTGTGGCACACGGGCTTAGTTGCTCTGCAGTATGTGGGGTCTTCCTGGACCAGGGCTTGAACCTGTGTCCCCTGCATTGGCACGCAGCTTCTTAACCACTGCGCCACCAAGGAAGTCCCACTTCCTGTCTCTTGAATGTTGATATTCCTCAGAGTTCTGTTCTAGATCCAGTCTCCCAGTCTACGTCTTTTCACTGGACAGTTGCATTCACTTTCACAGCCTGTAATTTATGTGCTGATAACTTTTATACATTTGCATCTCCAGCCTCGTCCTCTGTCTCAAGCACCAGACTGCCTGCTGGACATCTGCACTTTGATGTCTTCCAGGCATTTCAAACTGAGTATGTCCCACACCGAACTCATCTTCCCTCCCTCTCTACCTGCTTAATATTGTTGGCTTGCTTGTCTCCATGAGTGGTACAGATCTACTAGTAATCAGAGTCAGAAATATGAACTTTAATTGTTTATTATTCCCTTTTACTTCCATCTCTAAACATTTGTCATTCTCTTATGTTTATATTTTGAAATGTGTCTCAGACTTGTCCATTTTTCTTTATTGCAACTGATGCTGCCCTGGTCCTGGCCACTCTCATTTTTTGCCTCAGTTACTACCTCCTGAATTTCCCACAGTCTTAAGTTCTCTCGAATACATTTATCAGTTGTGTCAGTTAGGATGTTTTAATCTGGAAGTAACAGAAAACCAAAAAGTTGGCCTAAACGTTAGGATATAGGTTAACCAGAAGCGTGAAGATAAGGTGATTCCAGAATGGCTCACTATCGCTTCTCGGCCTTTTGGCTAAGATCAAGTGCAGAATGGCTCACTGCAGCGGCACACCAGTGTCAGCACTGATCGAGCTTCCTTTCTTCTCTCCTTTCTGCCCTTCTCCGTGGGTCAGCACCTCCTTACTGGTCAAAATATGACTGCAGTAGCCTAGGCATCACTGTACACCGAGCCCCCATAGAGGCAAAAGCCAGAAAGGTTCCTCTCCTGTGTCCATTTTGTAAGAGTGAGGAAAATGTTCTCAAAGCCTTCAAGCAGACTACCCGTGAAGTCTAGCTGCCCAGAATTGTGAACCTTTCTCTTGCCTAAACAGGAAACCAGCAAGGGAAATGGTATTTATTGTCTTATACCAATCAAAGTTCACCCCCTGGGGGATAACCTGGCCCACCATGAAGAATGGGACCAACGATAATTGAACTAAGTATGGGTTCCATTAGTGAGAAAGAAGGGAGAGCAACAATTGTTGGGGAGATGACCAGCACTGTCTGTCACAGTGGCGGTCTTTCTGAACTGTAGTGTGGTAATTCTGATCAAATCACTCTTCTGCTTATAACACTCTTTGGGAGTCTCCCTTCACTGTTAGGATAAGGTCTTCATTTCTTAATTTATTTCACAAGGCTCTACATATCCCGGCACCTGCCTTCCTCCCTAGCCTCATTCTTTGCCAACCCATTTCTCCCCTCCCGAGCCCTGACCTTCAGTCCTACCTTTGCATGTTCTACCTTCTGCTTGAAACATTCAACTCTTTAGTTTTCTTCATAAATGTAACTTTATGATAGACCAGAGTACCTCAAATCTGTTTGAAAGCAGAGGACCATAAATCATCAATTAAAAGGAGATAATCTGAAGCCCTAGTAAATGATATAGGCTTTCTTCATATAAATTAATGTAGACAGTGGGAGAAGGAAAAAAGACTTATTCAGGAAGTTCTTTTTTGTAATCCCTATTTAGAATATCTAAAGAAAAATGTGATTCAGAAGTAAGGGAGTCTCTAAACAGTCAAGTAACTAAGATTCCCGTTTTAGCATTGCGCTCTCGAGACCCGCTCTTAACAAGGACTTCCGGGACCACGCTGAGCAGCAGCATATTGCAGCCCAGCAGAAGGCGGCTTTGCAGGTGAGGAAAGTGTGGCTGACATTCTTGTCTCATTGGAGATTTCCTGGGGCTTGGAAACCAGCACTATTCTTATTTTGTATTTCAGTGGAGCAATATCAATAAAAACGTTCCACACGTAATTGCAGTTGTTTGGTGACATTCAGGCATGCCCAGAGGATTTGAAGGACCAGATACGGCAGTAATGAAAGTATCTTTCATGGTGTTGACGTGGTCCTGATTGATTCTGTGCCACACCTGGCAAGGGCCTGCTGCACACAGAAGAGTTTAGGGTACTTGGATGGACAGAATGATCCTGAAAAGCTGAACTGGCTACTTTAATAGCACGTATCTAGTTTTTCAGATTTGTCGTGTGCCGTTACGTCCTGTGATAGTCTGACCGGTTTATTATTGTTGTTTGGATTCCGTTTTTAATGGTCAGCATGTCTGTTGTGCAGGAAATGTTTAAAGACTATAGGAATATGATAATCTATCAGTTAAAAAAATTGTTCTTATTATGATAACCAATTTTAGTATTTCATTGATCTTGGATAATTTAACTAAGATTCCTAGAAACCTTGCACTAGACATCGTTACCTATGCTTTTAAACCTTAGAATCTCAGGATTGGAAGGGATATTAAAGATCATCTCACTTTAGACAACCTATGAACAGTCCTTTGTTTAGTGACAAGGGACGTCACTGGTGGTTCTCTGTTATTTATATGCCAACATTCTCTACAAAATGTTGGTATCTTAATCACCAGTAATCAGCTGTCTTTCCCCCTTCTCCTTCCAACTACTGCCCTTCTTTCTCACTCTCCTGCGTTACTGACCAAGAGCAGAGTACTTTGGGACCTTTGTTGCTAGTTTTCCTCCCCACTCCAAGGAACAAAGTAATTCATGTCTTCGACTCAATTATTGACTGAAGAGAATCACAGGGGAGAGAGTGGGGATGATAAATTAGTACCTGGTGCAAATTGTTAATATGAATTCTTTATTATTATCCATCTCCTGTGTATTTAAACAAAATTAACAGCATAAGGACTGATTTTTAAAACAAATTTGGTCTCAAGCACTCAGAGAGGATAAGTAATTTTACTGCCTTGGTTGAAGAATTGTGACTCTTAATAGCTGAATTGCCTTTTTTTTTAACTCTTTCCCAGCATGCACATGCACATTCATCTGGATACTTCATAACTCAAGATTCTGCATTTGGGAATCTTATTCTTCCTGTTTTACCTCGCCTTGACCCAGAATGAAGAAAATATTTGTAACAAAAGTAACTTTGTAATATCAAATGCCAAAGCTACTATCAGTCAGTGCTATACAAACTGTGACTTGCTGAATTTTGGTGAACTTTTACATATTTTGTTTCTTCAAAAGAAAGATATGTGTAAGTGAAAGCAAAAAAGAAGGGTGACCAGGATGATGATAGCTCTGGAAGCTGTATTATCTGAGGAACTGATTATGCTACCCATGACTGTAACTTTTGTGTAATGCAGTTTGATTTTTAATTCTGAGTCAGACTCTGAATTGGATGTGGTCATATAAACCCACCCCACCACCAGCTAGTTGGACTGAGTATATTATGTCTACAGTAGACTTTCAAGAACCATTTAAAGTACTTAACTTTAAACAAATGAGGGTGCTTTTTAAAAATGTGAACCAATAGGCTTAAATAAGTTACATTCACATTTGCTGTTTATAGAATTGATATCAGTGTACCTTTTGAGTTTATAATCAGCGCATCCTGAAATACCCTTTAACTTGTGACTCGTTCCCCTATTCTCAATTTTAAAGGAAAACCCAAGATAAGACTAAGTTACCAACCAGTCTTAAGCATCTTTTATAAACCTATGCCACTACAAATTATGTGACTAAATGCTATTAAAAACAATTAATAAGAAATGTAGTTTTAAATTTTGCATATGCTCTTATTTAGTGTCACTGCCTGAATGGTGTGCCTGTACAGTTTTACTGCCCATTTTTGCTCTAATTAGAAACATTAACTAAAGTTGAGCCCCTTTTTGGTTATTGTAAAAGGGAAAGAATTAGGTTAAGCAAGTTTCTCAACGTGATACATCTTTAACAGAATCCAGGGTGCTTATTTAAATATGCAGTCCCTACAGCTGACCCTAGTCCCACGGAATTAGTGTCTCTAATTCAAAATAAAGTCTGAAAACCATGGGTTAGAGAATTCAGTTGTAGGTCCCTGAAACTTAGAGGTCGTTCAGCTAACCGACATTTTTTTACTTTTAATAGGACTGAAATTAAGTTTTCTACTATATCACAGATACAGTATTTTTTATAACTGACCTCATCTTGGCCTTGAGTCCCCATCCTCTCTGGTGGTAGCCTGAAATTTAAACTTTATATTCCAGTTTGGGTCAATAATTAGAATAAGTCCATCTCCCTTTTTGAAGAGTTTCTTCTCTCTCCTTCCCTTAGATATTTGTACCAACCACACAGCCCCATCTTACCCCAACTACATGAAAAGGAGTGGACAGTTCTAGATATGGCTGCGCCATTTAGATTCTTTCTGTTGAGAACTGCGACTGCTTTTCTTCATTTGGGTGAGTTGGCAGCTGTCCCCATCGTAATGGTCACCATTGCAGCGAAGGTGCCCTTTCTTCTGCTGCTGAGGGTCACCTGGGGCCTTTGCCTCTGCCCTGCCTCAGGTCCACACAGCTAGCCTTGGCCCTTCTTATCGTGGTCCTCATTTCCTTGAATTGATTTGACTAAGTTTCTGTTCTGTGCGATCCAGGAGCTACTGGCGTCGTTCTAAATCTCCCGATGCTAAGGAGATACGTTTTTTGGATTGCATAGTTTTTTATTGTTGAAGCCTCTGCCAAATGTGTGACTTTTATAACCTCGGTAAAGAGGTCTTTTCCCAGTGGTATCTTTTCTGGTCGCAGCCTTTCAAATAGAGTGAGCACTTCCTTCACCCCTCTCCTTTGAATCACGTACAAATTCAGTTCAGTTCCATGTGTATTTTTTAATACCTACTCTGTAAAGCTGTGCCCTGGGGGGAAAAGGAGAGTAAGACTTGCTCTTAAAGAGGTCACGGTGGAGAGGATCCTACTGTGGTATAGCAGTGAGGAAGCCAGCGTCCAGTGAGTGGCACAGGAGCCGCATCCCGGAGACGGGCAGTCTACACAGGCCTAGGAGTATCGATGGGATTTTACCTGGCAGGGGAGGGAAGAGCTGCTCCAGGTAGAGGTCAGGATTTCATAGTCAAAGAGAAGTAGGGACTACGACAGTTGTGAGGACTGCAGAGGATAATGGAGAGGGCAGCAGTGGGCTCCGTCAGAAGCTCTGAGGACACGTGCCAGCGTTGCTTCCCTCGGAGCGCGCGTGTGTGTGGCTAACCCACTTAACCTTGAGCTTTACGTGTCACTCTGTCTCATCTGTATAACGGGCACAGAGCACACTCTGCCTACTCCATAAAGTGTCTAGATCAGTATTTTTCAAAGTGTAGGTCTCAACACGTTACCGAATTGAGAGGCCAACTTAATAGCTGAATGGGGTGTGACCCGCTTTTTTTTTAATATAAAATAGAAAATATCAGAGTACATGGCACGTAATAATAGGAGGTTTTGTTCATGAGTCTTCCTTTTCTGTGTGTTTTACTTATTTTGTTTATTGTATGCTCCACTAGCATGTAAGGTCTTTGAAGGCAAGGGCTTTTGTTCCCTCCTTCCTTTTTGTTTACTACTGTATTCTGCTGAGAATAGTATTTGGCATATTGTAGGTAGTTAATACTTACTTAATTGAAGGAATGAATGAATGAATAAATATGACCTGAATCGTGATATAAAGGTTTTTTTTTTTTTTTTACTGTGAAATGGCAAAAATGTTTTGAAAGCCACTGCTAAATAATACAGACGATAGTGCTTTGTATGACTCTGGAATAAAAACTGAAATGACTTAATAATTTCAAAGGCAGATTTTTTTTTTTCCTGAACAATCTATAAGCTGTCTCATTATTTGTCTCAGTTCTTTGCTTTACTTTGGCAATAAAAACTCAGCTTTTATATGCACTTAAGGCCCACTGAGGCAAGGGTTTTGGCAAATATGGTTACACTCAGAACAGAAGATCGACAGAGAGGACATCGGTTCGTTAGTGCAGTTGGTCCCCCCACTGGAATCCTACCAGCTGGCACTAGCCCATTTCAGTAGCATTAAGTTCAACCAGTATTTACTGAGCGCTACCTCCTCACCTCTGTCTGCACAGTGACTAGCACACAGTTGACACCCACAGCTTTTTTTAATGAGCAAATAAAGAATGAACATGTATGGAGGAGAACTTCGCTGTCCTCAAGAATCTGACAGTCTAGAGTAGGTGACACTAGTAGCTAATGCTAATAGCACACCAGTAGTGAGGAAGGAATGAGTACATGAGCGTGGAAGGACCAGTGAAGGCTCCATCGGAGAACAATCATTTGAACTTGGCTTTCAAGATGAGAGATTCCAGCCGGGAAAGATAGGAGAGCAACATTCAGAGCAAAAGAAAAACCTGCACAAAGGCAGTCAGGAGAGCCGGTGTAGGGGCCATTGTGAAGCAACCAAAAGTCCAGTTTGGTTGGACTTGTATGGACCTTGTGGGTAAATTTGTATATGGCAATAATTAGAATGAAGCCAATTCCAGACTCTCATATTCTAGAGAGTCTGGAATTCCAGGGTGAGGCAAATGTCTAGCCGAGTATAGAGCTGGGAGTGACTGAACATTTTTGAGCACAGGCAGGTATAGAGATGAACCAATTAGGCCCTCATGAGCTCTTGGGAAAGGGGGACTTGCAAGGCACCAGAAGAATTTTCACTCTCAGTTTCTACTGAGAATTCAGACAGGCGTGTTCTGTTTACATCCACGCCTCAGCTCCAGCCCCATCTACCTCTGCTGTCTCTTCCGCTTAGTTCTTGGATTCTTAACCCAAATTTCTGTTTCTTCACCTCCCCCCTTATCTGTCTTTCGCTCTCACAGCTTTCCTCTAGAGCTCTACCTCCAAGAACCTTTTAAGAAAGAAAAAGCAAGGCATCCTTGCAAATATTCATTTAACCTTCACGACAGCTCAGTGAGTGGACGTTCTTAGTCGTCTACTCAGCACAAATTCTTCCTTTCCCCTTCCTAACAATACTCAGATTTTTATTGAGCATGACTCTTACCCAATACAGCCAGTGTGCCGACTGTCTCAGCAACAGGGGTGGGCCTTACGTGCTCCAAACGGATCAGGATGACTCCCTCTTGCCACAGCCGGTCAGCACGTGGTATATCACAGACCACGGGAACTGGTTCAAGAGTGGACACGTTACCCAAGTTCAACCCAAATGAGACTGCAGGAGAGGTTTGCTGCACGTATGGAAAAGATATTTTGTCACCTTTCTGAGACTGCTACCAAAAGGGAGTCTTTCTAGATGTGTAAAAGGAAATCATATATATATTTTTTTCCTGAGTGTTGTTGGCAGCCGTCATGTGACCATGAGGTGGAACAGCCTTAGGATGAAGCCACCACGATAAAAGGTGCAACAGAGAAATATAGAGAAACTGGGTCCTTGAGGACATCATTGCACAGCTGAGTCAATTCCTACAGTGCCGCCCTTCCTCTATGGAAGGGTATGTATGGGGGTAGTAAACCCTCATTATTGTTTAAGCCAGATTAAAGTAGGTTTTCTGTCACTTGCCATCTAAACACAAGATGTACTAACTTGCTAAGTGATCTCTTAGCCACACAGCTAGGAGGTGGGAGAGCAGAACTCAAAACTCCCATCTCGCCTCGGGTGCCACCTCCACCGCCTGCCTTTCGCTCTTGGTTGCCACCAGAGTGAGCTGCCCGCTCTTCCCTCCCTTGCGGTTCAGCCTCCTGCCCTGCACCTGCGGCCCCCAACCCTCCCATGACGTCCTTTCCTGATGATGCCCTGCTGTGATGTCTGGAATTCCTTTGGTTCAATCACCAAAATATATCTATACATACGTTCGAACTCTTTCTAGTCCCTGGCTTCCTCTCGAGGTCTCCAGGTCTCCAGTGCCTCTCAGGAGGAGGCAGATCAGGGGTTACATCCCGGCTGCGGTTCAGCTAGTGTCTGGCTCACTCACCATTGCCCCTCCAGAATATTCATTTCCTTTCAAAATCCACTTCTTAAAAATGCATGCCCCCTCCCCCCTTAAAAACGCCAGCATCACCGTTGCCCAGTACTCTGCCTGGGTGCTCCCTCCCCTTCTTTAAGGACTCGACTACTACTTCACCGTCGTCCTCTCCCCTGCGTTACCCCTGCTGCTGTCCTGGAGGTATCGGCAGCCACTGTCGTGTGACCTAATACCCTAGTCTCCCAGGTCCTTGACATCCTGGGCTCTAAAGACTGCCTTCCCCATTCTTGAGTCACTAGACTCAGGCCATTCTCTGAAGCTGGAGTCAGATAGTCCTCTTCTGCCCCAAGTTCTGCATCCCCTCCTGAGCCACATGCTCTCAGGTTCCACACTGTCAGTTATTTCTTAGCATTCCTAGCTTTCTCCACAGAATCACGCTTTTTGCCTATAAATGTGCACCTACTCAAAGATAGTCTGATGATCTTACATTTTGTCCAAGGCTGGACTAACCGTCCTTCACCGCTAGACAGCATTTGCTTCTACAGCACCTCCCACTAGCACATCTAATCACCCTACCTGCATTTGTGACCGTATGATACTCTGCCTTACTTGCTGTAATGGATGAATGGTTCACATTCTTTCGAAAGCTGGTTTCTTCATTTGTCTTCCATTGATCTACATCCTATTATTTACTGTCCCATTTCTCTGCTTCCCTGTGTAACTCCTGAAAAGAGTTGTCTATGCCAACTGCCTTTAATTTCTGTCTGCATATTGTCTCTGGAACTTACCCTAATCAAGCTTATGTCTCCACAAATTCACTGAAATTATTCTTGTAAAACCACCAGTCGTCTCCACGTGGCCAAATCCAGTTGTCAATCTTCATCCCTTGTCTCACTTGAACTTTCAGCAGCATTTTCCACAACGAATCACTCCCTCTTTCCTTTCTTTCTTTTTTTTTGCCACGCCGAACAGCATGTGGGATCTAACCTGTGACCCCTGACGTGGAAGCGCAGAGTCCTAACCACTGGACTGCCAGGGAAGTCCCCCCCTCACTCCCTCTTTCCTGAAACGCTCTCTGCACCTGTCTTCAGCAGCCCTGCACTCTCCTGGTTTTCCTCCTTCCTTATTGGTTGTTTCTTCTCAGCCTCATTTACTGGCTTCTCCTCCTTCCAAATGCAAAATGTTGGAATACCCTGGAGATCAGCCTTTCCGTCTCCTTTCTATCTACAGTCATTCCCTGGGTAATCTTCATCCAGTAGTATGGCTTAAGTACAGTCTTCTGATTGCTTTCAAACTGAAGTCCCCAACCCTGAGCTCTCTTTGTGTTGGTCAGTCTCCTGAGATGGCTGCCACCCAATCCCTCTAGGCACATGCCACTCTTCTCATCAAACGGTGGAGTCTGTGTTCCCTCCGCTCACGTGTGCTGGCCCTGTGACATGTTTTGACAAATAGGATATGGCAGAAGAGGTGCTATGTCATTTTGGACCTATCCTTTATGAAGCCTGACAACTTCTGATCTCGTCCTTTCTGGAGAAACCAGTCGCCACGTAAGAAGTCTGACTCCCTGAGGTGCCAGATATGTGAATGAAGATACTCTGGACCTTCCCACGTAGCCCACTACTGAATGCAGCCAAGTGAGTGATCCCAGCTGATGCCACATAGAGCAGAACTGCACAGCTGAGCCAGTCAGTCAACCCACAGGATGATAAATAATAAATTGTTGCTGTTTTAAACTCCTAAATTTTGGGGTAGTTTATTTATTATGCAGCAAAAGATAACTGAAATACCCTTGATCTCCAAACTCCCATATCCACCGTCAAACTGACATCTCCACTTGGAAGTCTAATAGGCAACCAAGCTTAACATGTCCAGACTTGGACGCTTAATGCCTCACCTTCCCAGCATACTCTTCCCCTGGCATTCCCCGACTCAGTAAATGGCTATTTGCACAGCCATAAATTATAGGAGTTATTCTGGACTCCTTTCTCACACTCCTCTTTCAATCGTAGCAGCTCTAGCCTCAAAGTATATCCAGAATCCCATGAATTCTTACTACTTCCACTTCTAACATCTTGCTCCAAGCCACCATCATCATATACCTAGACTTCTGCAACAGACTTCTAACTGGCTTTCCTCCTTCCACATTTGTCCCCTGTCCTTCATCTCACCCCACAGTTGGGAATTTCAACACAACAGCCAGAGTGATATTTTAAAAATGTAAGTAAGGCATCTGAAAAGATGCTCAGCATCACTAATCATTAGGGAAATGCAAATAAAAAACCACAAAGATGGCTGCTGTCAAAAAAAACCCCCAACAAATCAAAAAACAAATGTTGGTGAGAATGTGGAGAAATTGGAACCCTCGTGCACTGTTGGTAGGAATGTAAAATGCTGCAGCTGCTGTGGAAAACAGTATGTTGGTTCCTCAAAAAATTAAACAGAGTTATCCTTTGATCCAGTAATTCTGCTTCTGGGCATAAACCCAGAAGAACTGAAAGCAGGGACTCAAACAGATATGTCTGCACCCATGTTCACAGCAGAATCATTCACAAAAGCCAAAAGGTGGAAGCAACTTAAATATCCATCATCGGGCGAATACATAAACTATGGTATATACATACGACAGAATATTATTCAGCTTTAAAAGGGAATGAAATTCTGATACATGCTACAACACAGATGATCCCTGAAGCCATTATGCTAAGTGAAATAAGCCAGACACAGAAGGACAAATATGCCACTTAGATGCCTAGAGTAGTCAAATTCGTAGAAACAAAGTAGAACGGTGGTTTTACTCAGGGGCCGGGAGAAGGGGGAAATGAGTTATTATTCAATGGGTACTGAGTTACACTACGGGATGATGAAAAAGTTCTGGGAATGAACAGTTGTGATGGTTGCACAACAATGTGAATGTACTTCACGCCACTGAACTGTAACATTTAAAAATGGTTAAAATGGTAAATTTTATGTACATTTTACCATAATAATTTTTTAATATAAGTTAAGATCATGTCTTTTCTCTAATGAGTTTCCATCTCACTAAGAATAAAAGCCAAAATCTTTACAATAGATTACAACTATACAAAATATTGTCAAATGAGTCTTTGTTGGAACAAAGAGAATTTAGCTGAAAACAGGCAACGTTTTCCCCCCCTTGAATCTTAATGTACTCTTTTCTCTTTCCCTCTTAGGGTTATTAAGCTTTTCTACTGAGACGCTGTTGATCTACTGAAAACTGCCAGTGACCAAAATGACAATTGGAATTTGAGCCAAAAGTATATGTGCTTCCACCTCGTGCTAGAACTAACAGGTCTGAATGATAATGAATGTCAGTCCCTGGTCCCGAGTGATATTCTTATTCTTTGCAGCTCTGGTCAGACAAACCAGTCTGGTCCACCAGACAGAAAGCAGTTTGACCTGAGATGCCCAGCCCTTCCACTCTACCAGAAGGTGATGATGTTTTCTTAGCCCCTGCTGTCTGCCTCAATGTCAGGCGAAAGCAACTTTGAAGAGCGAGGGACCTCCCCCCGCTTTTCCCTCTGCCTGGCACGGTCTTCCCCCCTTTACCCATGTAGCTTTGCTCCCTCAGCAGTCTCAAGTCTTTACTTAAATGTCATCTTTTAAATGATGCCTTCTTGGACCACTGTATTCAAAATTTCATCTCCCTTTATCAGCAACCTTGCTTAATTTTTCTCTGGACACTTGGCACCCTCTAACATAGAATGTAACTGACTTTCTTATTTTGTTTATTGTCTGCCTTCTCCCACTAGAATATAAGGGCTGTAAGTGCAAATACTTGTGTGTGTGTGTGTGTGTGTGTGTGTGTGTGTGTGTGTGTGTGTGTGTGTGTGTGTGTGTGTGGTTTTCACTGATATATACCCCCAGTACTTAGGATAGTGCCTGGCACATTATAACAAGTGTCCAAACATTTTAATGAACAAATGAAATCAGTCTGACCATCTAAAGGGAAAACTGGCATCTTGGTCCTCAGCATGGACCCTCTCCCCAAGTGAATGTACACATAGACATACACACAAAAAAACCTACGCCTGTAATCTTAGGGGTTCCTAGACTCCCTGAAACCCAGCCACGGGTGCCAGGTTAAAACTTCGGTCAGAAGGAATTTAGCTGTACCTCTTTGGGTGCTTCTCCAGTGCAGTCCTTTGGAAATCTTCTCCATGCCACAGATGTTATGACTGTTGGGAGTCTCCCAGGAGATTCCAGAGCCTTGTAATATTGTAGCCAATACAGTGAGGCTGGCAGCCATAATTCTGTTAAGAAAACAGGAGTGTGTGCCAGCCCCTCATTATTCATTACCGAGCTATTAATTCAAGTTCTCTTAGGAAAACGTCCAACAGTGAAAAGACAGGCTCTGAGCAGCCGCAAGCTAAAGCACAGCCAGCCCTCTGTCCTGGTGTCCCGGGTTAGCCACTTCTTGGGGCAAATGCTGAGCTGCCCCCTTTGAACACACCTGGCTCCTTGGGGATGGGAGTTGCCCTGCAGGGGTGACAGTGACTGGATCCTGGTCCTGTTCAACGTTGCTAACTCCCGAGGCTGCAGAATCCAAGAGGACTGGCTGCTCCTTAGAGGAGGAGCTCACATGTCCAGCGTGCCGGGCAAGAACTGAAGGTTGAGTAAGACTTTCACAAAAGAAAGGGGTGATGGCAGAGGAGCGGGTGGAAGGAGAGGGCCTCCTGGGCAGAGGGGAGGAGCAGGCCCAGTGCAGAGACGCGGGAGTGGGGTAACAGCACGAGCCAGCCTCCACGTGGAGGGTGTGGCGCTTTATCAGAAGGGCTTTGGAGAGCCATGGGTGGGGTAATGATAGAATAAGGTGTGCATTTAGTGAGATTTTCCCAGGAAGCAGTGGAGGATAGACTAGTAGAGGCAAGAAGACCACTCAGGTCGCTTTTACGTGATCCTGGGGCAAGTGGTATGGGCTGACCAAGCTGGTGGCAGCGAGCAGAATGGGAAGGGGAGAGATTCAAGGGTTATTAAGGCGGGTAGAATTATCCAATGATGGAAACACAATGGAGGATGAGAGAGGAATGGGGGGAGAGGGAGGATGGAGGTCATGGAAAATGTCAGGTTTCTGCCTTGGGCAACACGGTGGATACAAGCGCCATTACCTTAGGAAGAAATACGGGTGGGACCTGGGTCGAGGAGCCCTTCTCAGCTGCGGCTCCACTAGAGAATTAAGCACTGCTGCCCTAAGGCCTCCACCGTCTGGAAGGAGTGAGCGTCTCTCCCCTGATCTAGAATGGCACTAGTTCTCAGGAGAACTGAGAAAACAGGCACTCGGGTTGCATTCTGCATTCTGCGGTTCAGACAAAGAGCCCCGGTTGAAAAAGTTTTCGATAACGTAGGTCTGCTTATGCTCAGGCCATGGGAGGGGATGAAATCGCCTTGACAAAATGTATAAAATTGAATCAGTATAAATGACAGAGTCAAGGGACGAGGTGCCTGAGAATCTAGAGACGCATCGAAAAAATCAGGAGACAGCGACACCTTAAGTCCTCATGGAAGCCAAGGAGAAGGTAACTTCAGACAGAAGAGGCTGGCCAAGCTGTTTCCCACAGCGGGTGGCTGCACCACTGGTGACGCTAGAGAGGATTCTTGGGGTACATGTGGGCAAACACTTTTAACTTTAGTAGTTATGTATTGTTATCTCTATGTACTGCAAGTAATCCAGCATTCATGTAGTAATATAAATAACATAGCTAACAGTTAATATTTTTTGACAGTTACTAGGTACTGGCCATTGTTCTAAGTGCTGTATATGTATTAATATTCTTACTTAACCCTCACCACAATCCTACAAGCTAGATATTGTTATCCCCTTTTTAAAGATGAAGAAATTGAGGCACAGAGAGGTCAAATAACTTGCCCAAGGTCACAGAACTAGTAAGAGGCAGAACTGGGATTTGAACCTGAGGGGTTTGACTCCAGGAACCCTGCTTTAAAAAAAAGGATTTATTTCTGGCTTACTCAAGTAAAAGAGAAGGATCAATTTCAAGAAAATAGCAAATAAATAATAGAACAAGTGGACTCAGCTATCACAAAATTGTTAAGGAGGGACACGAATGACGGACACTTGGGAAACAGTGCCCTGGCTGCACTGTTACATTGAGGAGGAATGCATGATAGTGAGCTGTACATAGTCTGTACATGTCCTGAGACTACAGGACAAAAGGAAACATCTAGATAATGCTGTTCCCTGCCTATGGGGAGGTCCAGTTGCATCCTTTCAATTCTGGGCCATTATCCTAGGGACAGAAACAACAAACCACAAATATCGTATTAACTGTTATCTGTCAAAAATGCTATTTGTTATTGGTGGGCGTTAGATTCTTTAATAATGTCTTGAAAGATTCCCTGGGTTTTTTAAATGACCGAACTCTTACACATTATCACCGTACTTAAGTGTATTAGAAATGTGCTAAATTACTTCCATGACTGCATTCTGAACATTTCAACAGCTGAGTACATTGTAAATACTCCGGCAGGAATTTTGATTTCTCATCCTTATTTCTTTGGGATCCCATGAGTAATACAAGAAGCTTGTTTATTGCTGAAATATATCTTGCTTAATGTCTTTCATGTCTGTCCCTGGTGTCTTACCAGCAAAAATGGTGGTGAAAATGATCCTAAGCAGAGGAAGAAATCAAACAGGGAAACCGAAAGAAGAAACAGAAAAGGGAATGTACTGGGGAAGGAAGATGGGCTGCACACCTTCTGGGGCTCCAGTCCTAATCTGGGAGAGGGCAAGAAAAAGGAGATGGAACAGACTGAAACAAGCCAAAAGGTATTGTTCCTGAGAGATGCCCTCAGGCACTGGGAAAGAATGTCTTGACACCTAAGGGAGAGTGGGCAGGCACCAGGCCATTGACGCCTCTAGCTCTGTCTACCCTACCTCATACACCCTTGCTGGTCCTTGCCTGCAGGTTCTCTCATTCTTTCAAGGTTTCGGTAGCACATAGTTTCCAGAGCAATGCCATGAGGAGTAATTGTCCTCAGGCCTAGAAGGCCATGTGCTACCCCAGGCCTTCTGGGGCCCTGGCTCAGTGTGCCCATCTTGGGTACTTTCAGCATGATGGATCACATCTCAATCTGTATGTTACAGCTAAGGCTGCTGGGATCAACCATATTTCCACAGATCGACTCTCTGTATTAAAGGGAGAGACAAAATGTGTTGCTATGTAGTAGATGCAAACCAGGCCCTGTTAACAATTAAAATTTCACTGGTTCTTGCCATTACTGTTACAACTCACCACCCTTGCCTGAAGATGCTCCTTGGGTATCATCTAGAGGGCCTCACTTGTATTTGTCAGCATCGTTACTCTCACCTCTCCTCAGGTCCTTCCCTTCAGCTTGAAGATTCTGTGATTCTATAAGACTGGTAAGGAGGGTTGTGGAGTCTCTAGTACAAGAGCTTTTTGTGTGTTTATTTTAAAGTCTGCCTTATAGAAAATTTCAAACATCTACAAAAAAAGAGAGAAGAGTATAATGAATGCTCATGTACCCACTGATCTGCTTTACCGATTTATATCCCATCTACACCTCCATCCTCTCTACCCCTCTGGATTATTTTGAAGAAGATTCTTAAATATTTTAGCATAGATCTCAAAAAGACAACTCATTTTTAAAAAATCTAGTGCAGGAGTTTTTAAACTTGGGTTTATGTATGTAATGTTGCATGCAAATACGCATCTTCTTGAGAAAATGACCTACAGCTCTCATCAAATTTTTTAACTGGTTCAGGAGTCTAAGATTTTAAAATCATTGCTCTAAGCAAAACAATGAGAAGAGATTAAATTTGCTTTAGGGTCAATATTTGTGAATGAAACCTCTCATCTTTTCACCATTACCACCATTACTTAAGTATTTTTCAGAAACTTGTTTCCTAGGAATGATTTTAGCTGTTGTATATATAGAACAGTAAATTTCAACTTTAAAAGGTTTTAGGATTAAATGCACTCTCCAAAAGCCATAAATACTAATTTAAAGAGCAGAAAAACATTAGAGGCATGTATACAATGGTCAATATACAGTCACCATGAGAGCTTTCCAAATGGGCCCTCAGCCTGCCAAGTGAAGGAATCTACATCAGAGAACCAGAGGGAGAGTCAGTCAGAACTGATTTCACCAGAAGCATTAGCTCAGAGGCAGAGAATACAGGCACAGAACTGCTCAAAATGTCCCTACGTTTTGCAAAATACAAAGGACAACATACTTCCAGGAATGTGATGCTAAAATAAAAAAATTCAGAAACCATGCATACTGCTGATTAAGTTAAAATTACGCAGTTATTTTAATAAAACAGACATAAAATATACATTAACATTTTCTTTATTTTCAAAAATCTGGGTTAAACAGGCAAGCTGCATGTACATAAACCAAACCAAACAACACACCAACAACTTAAAAAAAAAACAAAACAAAAAAACCCCAGAACCTTGCAAATTGTTAAGACTATACTGGACTATCAACTAGAGGGCTGGACTAAATGAACAAGAAACCCTGACGCTCTATGACATAAAACTGATGCCATACGTGCTTTCCCACTCGGGTGATCCCACGTGCACATACATGTGTGTACATGTGCAGGCATCACTGGAGGAAGAAAGAAAAAGTTGAAAATGGTACAATAAAATAATTCAAGTTACTGGCCATTTCCTCTGTCCTTCAGAGTGATGTTTCCAGTGTTAAGAAATTATGGATGCCTCCTCTACATTTAAAAAAAAATCCAGAACAGTGAAAACACCAGGACACAGTTTTATTGCTATCTTTTGGAACGTACGGCTACACAGAAAATATTAAAAATTTCAATAAAAGCAACGTGTTTCTTGTCTAAGTAGTTAAAGTGAACAGACTTTTGTTAGTCACAGCCAAGCAGGAGGAGACCCTGGGAAAGGTTATAATTGGAGCTTTTCCAGAAGAGGCTCCTACCATCTGCAAGAGGTTTGCTATGCTTCAGAAGGAAAAAAGAAGCAAACGCAAAGCAACCAATTCACTTTTGCATTTCTAAATTTAAAGTAAACGTGCTGGTGTTGTTGAAATTTTAATTTCCAGTTTAAATTGTCATGACCACTTGGGGCACAGACAAAACCTTTATATGACCAGGAAGGAACTGAGCAAGGCCAATGACACTCAGTGTTCCTGTGTGTTTTCAAGTCTGTTCAGTGCAAGCAAATGAAAACCAAAAGAAAGCAACCCAGCTTTAGTTCTAACACTGATAACTGTAGACCCTGGAAGGAAGTAATTTAGTGGGTTTTTTTGTGTTTTTGTTTGTTTTTACTGCTTTTATTCCCTTACTATCTGAATTTAAACACAGTTCCATAAAACTTCAAGTATAGCTAAGGAAAGCACCTCACTGCCCCCAGCCAGCTTCCTGCTGTTGAAACTGAACTTTTCTGGCATTTGTACTAAAACAAGTTTCATTTCTCCTGATCTCTTGTTAAAACACAGATTTTATCTTCTGTAATTTTCTAATTTTGCACCTGTTGTTAGTTCCGAGTTTGGGAAGAGTGGAGAAGCACACAGGATGGCCTCCACAAACTCTGGTCTAGGCTATCAGACACCAGGACGAACGTGGGGACCCCTTGCCTTTTCTCACTTGGAAGCTAGGGACTCTTTCAGGATAGTGTTTTAAATGGTAGTGGGGAAAACAGCAATTTAAATTTTATTTGTAGAAAAAAGTATCTGAATTTTCTGTTTTTACTATAATGATCATGCATCACTTCAGTAATAAAAATAAAGAAACACAATGCGGTGAGGTGGCAATTGTTTTTAGGTCCATTTTCTTGTATTAGTTCAGCCCATTTTACGTGAGGACTTTGGGCATTTGGGGAGATTTTTGTCTTCTCGCCATATTACCTATTTAAAAGCATACATCTTTCTTCCAGTGGGTAATGATCTGACACCCCACAGTCCCTTGAAATTATGATATTCAACAACAACAAAATTTAACCAAGCTTTGTAGGTTGCAGTATAATTTATCTTTTTAAGAATAGTACATAGATGGTTTACTTCAATGCTTGTCACAACTAAAAATATTTTCCATATCTTTGCACATAAAATGTGTATCAAATACCAAAGTCACAACTTTTCCCCTCAGAATTCCCTATCGTTTCCTGGCACTTGGTGCTATAGAGTAGAAGTCTGGAGCCAGAATGTTCTTTTGTTTTCTGATAGGCAACTTATTTCTGTCTGACTGAATGCCTACAGGATTTTTCATTCTTTATCCTTGGTAGTTTAAAATTTTGCCAGGAGGTGATTAGGTACAAGTCTCTTTCACTTGTTTTTTTTTTGGCCTGGAATGCAGTGAGACCTTTCAATCTAAATACACAGGTTTTTGTTTTGTTCAGGAAAGATTTCATTTTTATAGTCTAATGATATTTTTCTTAATATACTCCTTCCATCAGGAAAGCAAATATCAGTAATGTTAGCTAATGTTCTGTCTTCCAAATCCATTATCTTTCCCCTATTTTCATCTCCTGTTTCTTTTGAAAGAATGATAGGAAGAAAATCTCGTTTGTTCTTCACACTGATATATATATATATTTTTTTGGCCACATCCCGCAGCATGCAGGATTACTTCCCTGACCAGGGATCAAACCCGTGCCCCCTGAAGTGGAAGCGCGGCGTCTTAACCACTGGACCACCAGGGAAGTCCCACACTGAGTTTTTTATAAGCATCTGTATTATTCTTTTCTACTTCCAATGTGGATTTTAATCTGCTATTGTGTTTTTAGCTTCCTTGAAATCCTTCTTTCTAGTTTATCTTCTTTTTCATTTTATTCCGGTGCCTTTTTCTCTTAATCCATTCCCATTTTAAGATAACATACTATTGCTGCATAGAAGCAATTCTTCTGTTCCTTCAATTATGACAAAGAGAATCCTAAAATTTTCTTGTTTCTTGCAGTAGACTACTTTCAACTGTTCTGGAAGTTGTTCATTTTCCTTCATTCAGTCACATTTTTTTTTTTTTAATGCCGCATTTGTTTTCTCTATACTCATCCTTAAATGGTCCTTTCTCCTCAAACCCAGTATTTGCCTTTCATTTTGCTATCTGTCCACTTGAGTGTTTGTCAAATCCCTTTTTTGGATGCACAGGTTGAGGGTAAGAAGATGTACATATTTCCATGTCCAGTTTCTAGTTTAACACTTTTCTATTGAAGTGGCATCCTTTTCCTTTCTATTGTCTGGTTTTCTGGATCTCTGATCCAACACCATACATGAAAAATCACAATATTTGCATTTTCTGCTACTTGCTTATTTATTGTTTTTGTCCTCACCTAAAGGGCGTTTTTTCTCAGAATGCACTATGCCTCCAACAGATCCTCTCTGCTTGCTGCTCACATTTTAGCCCTAGAACTTGGAGCTGGACTGAATGAAGAGGAGGTGGGTGGGGAGATGGGAGAGAGGGTGGGATAGAGAAGCTTTTCACTTTATAGTGTGGCATCTGGTTAAGAGAAAGGATAAGCCAGTTATTTTTCTGGCACCAGAGCTCTGAGTAAGGAGACTGACATGGTTAATGAGAACAAGTATTAAATATCTTTCAGATTTTCTATTTCACAGAACCTGTTTCATGAAGCAAAGCGAAAGAAAACAGTGAGCTACAACCTGAAAGGTTTTGTCTCACTTTACTTCCAAATGCCTTGTAAATTGTATTGATTCCTTCTAGATTCTAGAATTGAGAGGTGGCCTTCTTCTGGGTCTATATGAGTGTTTTTCTTGGAAGGCAGGAAGTCAATGGGGCCTTCTGCCAGACAGCTCCATTAATTAATTTTTTAAAATCCAAATCTTCCAGCTATGGTATGGAGGAAAGACTCTGGATTAATTTTCTAGTCCTGAATCTACTACTTATTGTCTTGCTGACCTTGGATGGGCCCTTTAATATCTCTGGGCTTCGATTTTCTTATTGGTAAAATGGGGGATTTTGATTAGGCTGTCTCAGAGTTACCTAGAACCTTTTATTTTTTAAGCCTCAAAACAAAAAAATCCCCATGCCCTGATAAAGGAAAGAATAGAAAACAAATGACTAAATAAGTATATTTTGCTATGAGGTTGCTTTAGCCTAAAGATTATAAAAATCCTCTGACATCAAAATTAAAAAGTGAAAGCAAAAACCCTGAGCATGTAATTGTGATGTAGGCTAGGAAGTCCTTTACATTTTAAGCAATGATACCCATTCAAAACAGGTGCAGTTTGTAAACGACTTGACTTTTATTAGAATAAACTGGCATGAACATCTGCCCTTTAAGGTAGACAATAGATAATATGAGTTATTTATTGGATAAACACAGAAGGTTCTCAGTAGGCAGAAAATGTTATACTTATTCATAGAAAACCACCAGGCTTTCCAGGAACTATTGAATTATACCAATATATTGAATTAGTAAGAGAGTACATATAAGGTATGACACAGTATGGTTTGAGAAATGAAATATTTCCCAAACAAATAGAAACTGTTTAATTTTTTAAAAGCTCTGTGATAAATGGACCTCTTTGGGCCTGAAGAAGGCAGTTTAGTTTAATGCATTGAGCACTGTATTTGGAGTTAGAAGACCTGGGTTCAAACTTAAGTTCTCCAACTTCTTAGCTCTGTGAGACTTTGGGAAATTTACTTAACTTCTCTGAGCCTTGGTTTCTCAGTAAGTAAAATGGGAATAATTAGACCTACCCTGCAGAGCTGTTGTGAGAATTAAATGAGAATACGAGGAAGCTGTGCGAAAGCACTTACCACAGTTAGTGTTAGTCAAATCTGAATCTTCCAGAAACTTATTTGAACAAATCAGTAAAAATCACTACAGTTAAATGTAAATCAATTAAATCAGTTATTCTGACCATAAAATATTTAGGAGCCCATTCTCAGTGGGGGAGAGGGATCTATCTAATTGCTTTTAATAGTAATGGAAGCAATATGCATCTACATATAATCCAGTGAGTTTTCTTTTTGGTCTTAACAAGTATTTCCTGAAATTATTAATTTCCATATGAACTGCATTAGATCAACAATAAAGCACTTTAATTGAGCATAAAAATCTGATTCTCATCAACAAGTAAAACATAGGGAACCTGTCTGGATTTCTTGGGCTATAAAGAACTAGAAGTACTCAAAATCATCATCAAAATAGGCAAACTTTGCCAGAAGGATGGGCAGCCTCCCTCAAAGGAGTTTTGGGAAATCCTATGATGTCAGGATACATGGATACAGAACACATAGGAACTTCCAGAGATAAGCTAGTTTTTCATTCCCCACAGCCTCCTCTTCTCTCAGAAAGGGAGTTCAGCCTTAGGTCATCACCAATCTCTCCCTTCACTCCTGTTTTTGCTTAGGTGATAATTTATATGGAAAAACACAACTAAGATTTTTACTTAAGAACTTTGCCTAAACAACTGAATGTTTTTCTCTTAAAACAGAGCATTAAAAATTCACCCCAAAAGTAAAAGCATTTAAAGATATACGTGAATTTGAAACTTTTGATGCATTCTTCGGTTCAGGGCTGTTTGTTAACAGTTTCTCAATATGTATGGGTCTTAACTTAGGCTAAATTGGAGCGCCCGAGGGAAAATGAGGTAACTCTTCTTTGAGATCTTCATCGTTTGCATTTCTTGCTGCCTAAAGTTAACTGGTTACTAGCTCAAGAACCCACTGTTAGCAATCCAGATTTCAACAAAAGCAACAAAGTGATGCTTGTTTGATAAGAGTAATATTTAAACATAAATATTTGTTTATTTAAGTGGTAACAATGTGGTTAGTGTTAGCCTAACCTGAGAAAAATAACATTCTGCTGCCTGTAGAGATAGCAAAATAATTTAAAGAGCTGTCAAACTTAAAATTTCAAGAAAATTGTTATTCCTAAAGCAAGCGTTCCAATATAGCGAGAAGCACTCACTTAGGAGATTCAGTATATGATCTTGAGGAATTAGGAATTTTGCCTCCTAGTTTTGCCACTTCCTAACTGCATGGCCTTGAGGAACTGCAGAAATGTAACATTATTCACTTTGGAGATGATCTTTTCCGATGATCTTTCACAGCTGAGGAAAGTGAGACCAGCATTTACCAAGTGAGTAGAGAAGGCGCTGCCAGCCTGGTAATCTTCCTTCTATAGCCAGAGGCTTCCGCTTCTACAGGAGGATTATTTTGTCTAGATCTTCTCCACAGCTGTCTATGAACATGCTGATAGGGTGGGTATAGCGCGGTGCTTTTAATGAGGTTGAATTAAAATAAAAATCAAAGTAACAGAGTTTCACACTTCTATAAACATTTATCAGTCAGGGCAGATTAATACAGCATATAATCCAAGGAAAGCTGGGAAATGCCACATGACCGAGGAGACCATTTCTTTCACAACTTTGGTTAGGTTTTCCCATAATACTTCCCTTTGCAAACACACTAAACCATGGGAAAACTTTCTCCTAACGCCTCTCAGGGCTTCTCTATACTTTAATTGTTTTTGCTTATATCTGAGGTATCAGGGCTTGGAGGTGCTGGAGGTAGAATTTATGGGTATAAATGTGACCACATTATCAGGTTTGCTTTCCTCTTCAAGTTTAACAGTTTAAAGGAGAGAGAATCTCCATAATGGAAGGAATAAGTGGTATAGTGCAGATTAGGTGGATAATATTATTACTCTTACCAAAGGTTGTAACTAAAATAACTAAGATTTATTGCATAAATAATACTATGTGCCCGGTGCTGTGCTAAAGCCTTTATACTTCATTGACTCATACCCTTCAGGCTGATGCCCCCATCACCTCTGCTGGAATAAACTTCCAAGGGGAGACTGGCTAAATTCTGGGGAGGAGGTACCAGGCGAGCGGGGCTTCCTTTAGAGCAGGTGCAGAAGGTGCTGGGGGCAAGAGCTCACCCAAAGGACTCCCTGGGTCGTCCCATAACACCTACAGCACCACCATTCCTGAGGCAGAGCCACGGCCACTTGAGCCTCGGTGAATGTGCAAGTTCCCGGTATTCATTCCCACTTTTGAATACAAAAAACACTAAAGGTAAGTAGAGAAAAAACTCTTAACCTCCCTCTTTCTTCTCTTGGGAATCTCCTTTCTCCTGGCTTAGGCCAAGAGTAGAAAACCCTGCAGTCCCCAGAGGGTATGGTTTACAGCTGGCCGAAAAGACAGAACAACTGCCTTAGCTCTGAAGCCCAACAAGAACTAGCTACTCTGCCCCCCGCTTCAGATCCTCTGAGCATGGACACACCATATAGATGGATAGGTGCTTCACCATATTAGCAGGTTTACTAGGTGTTATCACATATAAACTTAAAGTGTGTGTGCACATACACATCTACACACAAATATATAATAGACAAAGTACCTATACAGTGGGTGGCACAGGAGGCATGCGATGAATGGCATTTAGGATGCTGAGATACGATTCTTTCCTTCCATCAGGTACCACTGGAGATTCTACCTCCTGACTATGATTATAATCATTCACTTCAGAACTCTGAGGGTTGAAAGCCCATCAAATAGGTGATAAGCGACAAACCTGAGGCAGAGATTGTTACTCAGCTGATACAAAGCCACTATCAACAGAAAGATTACAGCCTCTGGATCAGTTACTGCTACTTTTGGAAATGTTAAAATCTGAAAAGGTCCCAGTGATATCTAATGGCAATTTCTTCTTGAATCGATTTAAAATAAAAATGGAGGTTTTATTAATTAAGCTGCAGGCCCTGCCCAGTAGTTCACATAGGTTATATTTCTGTTTAAGTGCAGTACTGACAAGAAAAACCACCATGTGCTTTCCTCAAACAAAATTTCCTTTGGGTGTTCACCCACTAAAGGAAACTGTACCTCGTGTTTTGTGTCTCTTTTAATCAAAACCTTAAAATCCCTATAGGAAACTACAACAGAACAGTGTGCAATATCAAGTCATAACACTGCTTATTAAAGATTACCTGTTATTTATATACAGATGGAGACATACCAAAGTTAATCTATATTCAGGAAAGATCAACTAGTAAACGAAATAAATGTGCAGGAACTAAAAAGGGAACAACATTAAACCCTAAGGCAGCATTGGTTGAGTCTTCTCTGGTAAAGGAAGTATGATGTATTTCAATGACCAGTGAATGATTTTTTAAAACAATTAAAATAAATACTAAAATAATGTTTTGAAAAAGAAATAGGGCTGATTTTAGGACTCCTACAAAATGAATGTATACTAGACTTTCAACTGTGGACTGGAAAACATACACAGGAACAAAATGGTATGAAGTTGTAGCAGTCTTTCCTCAAATACAAAATAAAGATTCCCTAGAAATTATTATTATTATTAATTAGTCCTCTTTGGGCTCCTTTTTCACTTATTCAGAGCAGTTATTATAACATTCTGTTAATGTTTGAATGACAAGTGGTCAGATTTAATCTCACCTGAGTGAAATGATTTCAAACTACACTGATAACCTATCATCATGGTCTGATTTTTCAACTCTGTGCTTGTTGCTGGGTTTGCTTACCTGGTAGGTTGCCTACATCCTCGTGTCCCAAGCATTGGTGCCAACCTAAAATGATGAGATCTCTTGTGGCTGAAAGAGTCATCCTTTGACAAAAATATTTCAAAACTCTTTAATAAACATGTTTTGGAATTTGTTTTCTTTGCAGCTTGTTCTGTTGGATTTTCCTGGTTACGCCTGAAAATTACTTTCAGTTGTTTTACAGTCCAGTGCTATATGCTGGAACAACTGTATGACACAAGGAACAGATGAAAAAAAACAAACTCTAAAAAATGTTCAAACGAAAATAGCTTTCACATGACGCTGAGAAAGAAAACGTAGGCACTTCTGCTTCAGGAGGTTTTTCACGTTTTGATCGCAGACCGCTTTTCCAAGACACTTTCTCTACTACTAGAAATTCCCTCATTGTACAAACCATCTAGTTCATCGGAAACCTTGTTCTCACAAGCACCGTTTGGTGCATTAATCTTTTCTCATAAAACTGTCTCCACTGATGCAGAGGTCAAGTCCTCCCAGGGCTGAGAGCAGTCCCCACTTTCCTATCAGCGTGACTGAGCGTAGCTCCACGACCTTCCATCAACCAAGGCTGCTTGCTCTGCAGGACCCAGTTATCCATCAACAAAACATAAGGAGCAGTGCCAGGTGCCATTTTTCTCCTGGAAATAGTTAACACGTCTGCCTCTCCCTTCCTAGCTCCTCACTGTGAGTGTAATTCCACAAAGTGTGTATAACATTCTAAAGCTACTAGGCTACTGGGATTTTTTTTTTAATGACTACTTAAACGGTTTTCTTCCCCACTCCCTTTTATTTTTTTTGAGAAAATCTGTGCTAAAAAGGCACTAGATAAAATGAACTTCCTCACTCTTGTGTATGTAGTAATTTATACAGTGCGTTAGACTCTATAATTTAACAAAGGTGACACACATCTGGATAAAACATCCTAAAGATTCATCTACTTTCAGTTAAAAAAACAAATGCAAAGTCAAAGAAATAGGAAGTCCCACTGACAGGGACCAGCCTGACCATGAAATCACGGTCATCCCTGCCACCTCAGAACTCTGGCCTTGGCTGCGGGGGGAGCGCCCCCCTGCCAGGTGTGTTGGGTGGTGGCCGGGACCCAGGGGAGACTCACTGGCAGCAGCTGTGGGAGCCAAGCCTCCTGGAGACCTGAGTAAATGAGACGAAGGTGAAGTTCTCACAGTTTTCCAGCTTGACCTTCTTGGCTAAGTTCGGGACAATTCCCCGAAGAGACCTCAGTCCCATCCTCTGTTCCTCGTACCACACGCTGCCCATGTCTGTGGCCTCCTTCCTGGCGGTAAGGTAGAAAGGGGACTTGGCCTCCATCTGGGTGGGTGGTCGGTGGATGTACATGTACTTGTAGAGGAGGCAGTAAGGGCACTGTTTGTGTCCCCTGGAATGCTCATGGTAGATCTTCCCGTGGCACACTCGAGTGGAACCACTCCGACTCTCCCGCTTGACACTGTCTGTCCGGGCGAAATAGGGCTGGTTCTGTGGGTCTTTGAGCAGCTCGATGTCACCATACATCAGATCAGCATGCTCCTGCAGCGTCCGCATATTCAGGTATTGGCTGTTGTACTTGACCACGGTGGACAGAAGGGTGATGGGGCTGTCATCCCCCAGACACCCTGCCTGCCACATCTCCTCCTCATCAGAGAGGGAGAAGTAGACGATGTTGCGAGAACGGGCACCTGACATCCCTGCCTTACTCAGCACCCACAGCTTCTCCTTGAGCTTCTTGGTGGAGGAGCTGAAGGTGCTGCTGGTGATGGAGAAGCCCACGCCCGCATTCTTCAGGATGCGGTCCAGGCCTCGGCGGATGGCGTGCAGCGACGTGGCCAGGAAGTCTGAGCCGTCGCTCTTCTTAACGGTGACATAAAAGTTCTCGAGCAGCTCGTTCAGCTTCACTGCAGGGATCTCAAATGAGACAAACACTGAGGTTACAAATTTGCGGACACCCAAGTAGCCAGACCCCTCCTTCCTTCTCCTGATCCTCACCAGGGGCTGTATTTTGCAGAGCCCTCTAGAGGGCTGCCTTCTTAGCATGATATAGTGGAAAAAACAGTGAATTTCACGCTGGAAGATCTAGGTTCCACACTGGGCTCCACTTAGTCCCTTTAAACCTCAGCGTTCTAAGCAAACAGGATGAGAGATAATAATCATACCTTCTCAAAGAATTATTGTAATGCTTAAATAAAGTAGTGGACGTGAAAGGGTTTGTAAATAGTAATGAACACACATACACACAACATATATATATATATATATATATATATATGTAATTATTTTTATTTTTATTATTGGCCTTGTAACTTTCACTGTTCCTCTCTGGAAAGCCCTTTCGTCTCTTTTCTAAGATATCATTTCCTTCCCTCCCCTTCAATAAAATTCAGCCATCCTCTTTGAAGAATTCCTGAACTAAACTTATCGAACTCTGAATCATTCCGACATTACTTTCCCTGATCTCTGCATGTACTTGGTGCTGAAGGGAAAGATGACTCACATGTCCATTTTGCACAGCAAGTTAATGCCCCTTGATTCTTCACTTGAATTTATCTGAATAAGTCTGGAAATATTTCTGACTTAACGATCGATAGGGCTTCAATGTCAATATTTGTTCAAAAGATATGAAAGACTTAATGATTATACTGACAATTAGAGAGTGCTCCTTATTTAGGCATGGCAGGAGGAGGAAGGTTGGTGGGTAAGAAAGCTTTACTTTCAAGAGGGAGCCATAAAGATAAAACCAGACCTTGCTCATAGTCAGTTTAGGTTGAATACACATTCTAGGACAAAAGATAGTCTCAATAAGAGATGTTTTAAAAGTAGAAACTGTACAGGTAACACTCATTCTTCTAATAGCCCTTGGGTCAAAGAGGAAAATAAAAACTGAATTATAGATTAAAAATGACGCAAACTGAAAACATTACATATCAAAATGTATGAGGTGTTGCCAAATATACTCCAATAACACCACAGTCTTAAACTCCTTTGTTAGAAACTTTATTAAAAATAAGCGAACACTATTCAACACAAAAGACTAGAAAAAGTAAATCAAATTCAAAAATAGAGTGAATCAATAAAAATAAAACAAATTAATGAACTGGAAAAGATATAAATTGGTATAGATAAAAAATGAAAACATGTAATCTTTGAAAAGACGTATAAAGTTGACAAACTTCTAGCAAATATGATAGAAAGAAAGAGAGAGAAAGAAGAGGAAAGGAAATATAATATAAACAATATTAGGAATGAGAAAGACCATAACTACAGAAAATGAATAAAGAATATGAAAGAATATCATAAACTTTATGCATATTAATTTGAAAATATAAATAACCTGAACAATTTTCTAGCAAAATATAAATTACCAAAGTTGGTTCAATAAGAGGTAAGAGATCTGAAGAGCCCCAAACAAAAGAAGAGAATGAAATGACTGTCAAAGATGTATGTCACTCATAAAGAGATGGCGTTATGGAGTTGATTCAGCTTTTCTTTTGTATGTAAACAGTTTTGGAGCACAGGAAAAATAAGTGTTCTTCATTTTTTTTCTAATCCAAATATAGTAGATATTATACCAAAGACGCAAGAGGGAGGAGATATGGGAACATATGTATATGTATAACTGATTCACTTTGTTATAAAGCAGAAACTAACACACCATTGTAAAGCAATTATACTCCAATAAAGATGATAAAAAAACCCCAACAAAGTATATGAATATAAATGTAAACTGCCCTAAGTAAAGTACTAGTGATTTCCACTTTGCCCAGCACCAATGTAAAACAAAATGTACACACGTTAGAACCATGCGAGCAAGGGCATGGCTCTGATATGCACAAGTAGCAGTTAACATGGTACCAGCAAAATGAGGGCTGCCTATATTATCAAATTCAGGACTGCAGGAAAGCAATCTACATCGAGACCAGTAGGGATTATCAGAGTATAAGGATGATTCAATAGTAATAAATACTTCAATATAATTGACTCATTTATATATCAAGGAGAAAAAATATGAAGCTGAAAATTACTGAAAAATTATTTGAAAGAATATGCTATCCACTTCAAATTTTCAAAATGCAAATTAAATTTAGATTGGAAGAAAAAATATCCTCTTACTATAACTAAGAGTATTTAACAGACATGAACTATAAAAATTACACTCAAGATGAATCAAAACTACAATGAGGTATCACCTCACACCAGTCAGAATGACCATCATCAAAAAATCTACAAACAATAAATGCTGGAGAGGGTGTGGAGAAAAGGGAACCCTCTTGTACTGTTGGTGGGAATGTAAATTGATACAGCCACTACGGAGAACAGTATGGAGGTTCCTTAAAGAACTAAATATAGAACTACTATATGACCCAGCAATCCCACTACTGGGCATATACCCTGAGAAAACCATAATTCAAAAAGAGTCATGTACCACAGTGTTCACTGCAGCTCTATTTACAATAGCCAGGACATGGAAGCAACCTAAGTGTCCATCGACAGATGAATGGATAAAGAAGATGTGGCACATATATACAATGGAATATTACTCAGCCATAAAAAGGAACGAAACTGAGTTATTTATAGTGAGGCGGATGGACCTAGAGTCTGTCATACACAGTGAAGTAAGTCAGAAAGAGAAAAACAAATACCATATGCTAACACATATATATGGAATCTAAAAAAAAATGGTTCTGAAGAACCTAGGGTCAGGACGGGAATAAAGATGCAGATGTAGAGAATGGACTTGAGGACATGGGGAGGGGGAAGTGTAAGCTGGGACAAAGTGAGAGAGTGGCATGGACATATATACACTACTACCAAATATAAAATAGATAGCTAGTGGGAAGCAGCCGCATAGCACAGGGAGATCACCTCGGTGCTTTGTGTCCACCTAGAGGGGTGGGATAGGGAGGGTGGGAGGGAAACACAAGCGGGAGGAGATATGGGGATATACGTATATGTATAGCTGATTCACTTTGTTATAAAGCAGAAACTAACACACCATTGTAAAGCAATTATACTCCAATAAAGATGTTAAAAAAAATTACACCAAGATGAAAACATTAGAATCTTTTTTATGAAGTCAGGAATAGGATGAGAATGATGAATATCATTGCTATTATACAACAATGCTCTGAAGATTCTGGCCAACCAAGTAAGACAAGAAAAAGAAATTACACACACACACACACACACACACACACACACACACACACACACACACACACGTATGTATGTATATATGCATATAGGAAAGGAAAAAGACAAAACATAATTGTTTTCTGATAATCTAATTGTTGGTCTAGGAAACTCCAGGAGATTCAGTCGAAAAGCCATCAGGAAGAATAAATAGGGTAGCTGCATACAAAATATAAAAAGCAATAGTTTTCTTACATACCAGTAAAAACCAGTTAACATAACTTCCCAATAATCATGACACCCAAAACTCATCTGGTTTCAGATTTTTATGCTGTCACTTGCAACTCCCTACTTGCAGGTGTTAACTTCTCTTTGTATTAGCTGGGACTTGTGTGGTTGCAAGAGAGAGACCAAACTTGAAAAAGCCTTGGCAAAGAGGGATATCAGAAATAGTGGATTTCAAGGCCATCAGGGCTCCACCTCTCACCTCTGCTTCTCTGTACAGAGCTGCTTTCTTTATGTAGCCACTTAGCACTCCCCAAGGGTTATATCTTACAGCTTCAGGTACTGGCAAGAGTCCAACTCTCACTTTCAGTAGAAAAAAAGTCTAAAGGAAGGATTCTGACTGGCCCAAACAACCAACCAAAAGGTGGGCCACTGTACTAACATAATGGCTTCTGCAATAACCATGGGGATTGTAGGAGAAGAATGGTTCCTTAAATAAGGGGTGCTGAGCAGAAAATCGTACTACCTTAGTGTTTAAAAACAAAACAAAACAAAACAACTAACCTCTGATAGCTTCCTTTTGCCCTTCAGATAAGTTCCAAACTGTTTACCTTGTATGCAGGCCTTTACAATCTGCTTCCACCCTATGGTAGATTGTTTGCAAAGACAGCCACAACCATCTCTCCCCTCCCTGTTCTTAACACCCCTTTGCAAGGTGACTCTGCTGCTCCTCCCATCAGGAAGTAGAATCTATTTTCCCACCCTTGGAATCGAGGCTGGCCATGAATTAATTTGGCCAATAGAATGTGGTAGAAATAACAATGTGTGAATTCCAAACCTAGGCTTCAAGGGGTTCTGTTTTCATCTTACAGGTTCTTACAGGTTTGCCTCCATTGTCGTAGTACACGATGTTGCCATGTAAGGAAGCCCAGTTAGACCTCAGGAACGTGTGACTCAGAGACAAGCTGCCTCCCATCTAATATACAGATGACTGTACCCACATGAGTATCCCAAGTGAGACCAGTAGAAGAACCACTTCTAGCTGAGAAAGCCCCGTATCATCATGAGCAAATAAAATGAATGTTCTGTTAAGCCACTAAGTTTTGGGGTGGTTTGTTATGCAGCCACAGATAACTGATACACACCCTATTTCTCTAGCTTAATCTTTTGTTCTCTTTATACTCTGTTTTCCAGCTTCACTGAACTTTGTGACATTCGTAGGAACCACAGGGCTCTTTCATGCTTCCAAGTCTTTGCATATGCTATTTCCTCTGCCTAGAATGTTTTTTCTTCTAACCTTCTCTATTTGGAAAACCTCTATTCCTTGTTTCAGATCTAGCTCAAATTCTGCTGCCTATATAAAAGGCTTCTCCAGCTTCCCTAAGCAAAGTTACTCTCTCACCTGGGATCCCAAGGCACTTAACTTAAATTTTATTATGGCCCTCTCCATATTGCACAGCCTTTTATCTATTTATATGTCTGTCTCTCAAAGTGGACTGAAAGCTTCCTGAATGCAAGAATGACATCTCATACATGACTGGTTCATCATGCTGAAGACCCTACCAGAAGGCCTGAAATGTATTATAGATACCCAATGAACTGATAAACATGGGTTAAAGCAATGAATTAACCCCGGAGTCAGGAGAACCAAAGCTGACTTAGGATGCAGAACCCTAAGAATCAAGGAGAACCCTTGACTATACCACAAGTTTCAAAGAAAAATCACAGCAAAAGCAATTCCTGAAGAAATGTCAAGTCACAAAATGTATATTCTTTGTACACAAGAAACCGTTCATTCTGGCCCATGTTGCCTGCCTCCTTAGTTTTCTCAGACTGAGTTTTGGTTGATAATTATTCCTCGAGGTCTTAAATTGTTATGAAGACATTGCAGGAAAGTATTTTCCTTCATGAGCCACTCTGAACATCAAATTCACCATGGATTAAAAATTGGGCTTTTTTTTTCTTTTAATTGGCTGCACCAGGTCTTAGTTGTAGCACACAGGATATTTAGTTGCAGCATGCACGTGGGATCTAGTTCCCTGACCAGGGATCGAAGCTGGGCCCCCTGCATTGGGAGCGCAGAGTCTTAACCGCTGGAGCACCAGGGAAGTCCCCAAACTGGGCTTTCTTGATGTGAAAATGACCAAAGAGAAGTAAGAGGTTGTCATGGGGCAGATGACTCCAGGTGGGAAAGAGCAGTATAAGAAGACTGACTTGCTTGGCAAATCCCAAAGTTCTGGAACTATGTAGCAATCCTTGGCAACTGAAAGGATTAGACAAGTAAAACCAAGAATTACTTTGGGGAATGCCTCAAACTCCCCTTTGTGATAATCTTGACTAGGGGATGAAGAAAGTGGAGAAAATGCTTGTGAACTACAAGTACTCTAATAGAAAAAAAAAATGAATCTTGAAGTAACCATTGCTGACAACAAAAATGACTTCATTTTTGCAGTTACTAAATTTCACTTTATTGAGAAAGACAGGTATTGAACTTCAAGATGCTGTATTTTCTGAGTGAGGCTAAGGAATCTGTAGATCAATGAGACAGCAACTTTGAGGGAGATGTATCAGTGAGGATTAGGTCACACTTATGAAGAAAAAAATACCATGTGGAACACACATAGTAGATCACAGAGTGATGAGAGTGTGAGACTGGCAGGGTACACTCTGCTAACTTAGATGACATTTTGAAGTCTGATTTGACTCTTTGCTTTCCTCCTTGAAAAAATAACTAAATTTGAGGTTTACCAGCTGCCAAATAATGATAAACAGCTGTAACCTAGCTTGTTTGCTGCTAGCTATATCTATCTTTAAAGACACACTTAGACTAAAAATACCTTGCACTGAGACCAAAAAATGAGATTAAGACTATGGTCCCTGATGCCACAATTCCTTCTTTTAACAAAAATACTGGCTAATGCTCTAAGAGACTGGCCTCTTTCTTAAGAATTTAATCATTAAAAATATTTAAGTGGCCCATGTGAGACAGAGGATTGAAATATATCTTCTTCCTCATCCATCATTCCTCCAAACAACACAGGTGAAACTAGAAGTGATGATAAGGCACACCCAATTGGACAATCGAGACATTTTCACCACCTGAGATGTATATGTTACCTATGCCATGAAGGTTATGGGGAAATGGGGCTCTTTTCATGGATTCCTGCAGGGAAATGTAAAGTTTCCCAGTAACGGACAACTGTCTTCATAGTGACTTCACGAAGTCTGGAAGACAAGATCCTCTGACCTAGAAAAGGTTAAGGTTAGGGGCTGAAGACATGGTGATGAGGGTCTATGAGAATAGATGAATTTTAAAATTATTATTAATAAAGGTGAAATTGTTACATTTTAATAGATTTATTTGCTTTTTTATTGTGGTAAAATATACATAATATAAAATTTACCATCTTAACCATTTATAAATGTACCATCCATTGTCATTAAGTACATTCACAATGTTGTGCAACCATCATCACTACTCATTTCCAGAACTTTTTCATCATTCCAAACAGAAACTGTACTCAGTATACCATAACTACATTTCTTCCCCCGTCAGCCCCTGGTAACCTCTATTATACTTTCTGTCTTTACGAACTTGCCTATTCTAGGTACCCTACATAAATGGAATCATACATATTTGCTCTTTTGTGTCTGACTTATTTTACTTAGTATAACACTTTCAAGGTTCAGCCATGCTGTAAGCATGTATCAGTACTTCGTTTCTTTTCATTGACAAATAATATTCCATTGTATGGATATGCCACGTTTTGTTCATCCAAATGATGGACATTTGGGTTGTTTGTACATTTTGGCTATGGTGAATAATGCTACAACAAATATTTGTGTACAGGTTTTTGTATAGATATATGTCTTAAATTTTCTTGAGTATATGCCTATGAATGGAATTGCTGGGTGAGAGTAACCCTATGTTTAACTTTTGGGGAACTTCCAGACTTTCCAAAGCAGTTGCATCATTTTGCATTCCCACCAGAAATGTATGAGGGTTCCAATTTCTCCACATCCTCATCAACGCTTGTTATTATCTGTTTTTCTTTTTTTTATCCTAGTCTTCCTACTGAATGTGAAGTAAAATCTCATGTGATTTTGTCTTGCATTTCCCTGCGGTCTAATGAGCATCTTTTCACGTGTTTATTTTCGTCATAATAATGGTTTAATGTCCTTGTCTGCTAATTCTAAAATCTGTGTCAGTTCTGGGTTGGTTTTGATTGATTCATTCTTTAAGTGATATATTGATATTTTCTTGCTCCTTTGCATGTCTGGAAATTTTTGTTTAGTTGCCAGAGATTGTGAATTTTATTTCTTGGGTTCTGGGTATTCTTATATTTCTATAAATATTCTTAAGGTTTGTTCTGGGACGTAGTTAAGTTACTTGAAAACTGTTTGACTCTTTTGGGTCTTGCTTTTTCCTAATTAAAAAAAAATTGAGACATAATTACCATATGACACTATATCAGTTTCAGGTGTATAACATAATATTTTGATATTTGTATATATTGCAAAATGATTACCACAATAAATCTAGTCAACACCCATCACCACACATAGTTAAAAATTTTTTTTCTTGTAACGAGAGCTTTTAAGATCTACTCTCTTAGCAACTTTCAAATATACAGTACCATGTTATTAACTATACTCACCATGCTGCACATTACATCCCCAGGCCTTTTGACCACCTTCACCCATTTCAACACTGCTCATTCCCAGCCTCTAGTGACCACCAATCTGTTCTTTGTAGCTAGGAGGATTTTTGTTCTTTGTTTTTAGATTCCACATATAAGTGAGATCATATGGTAATTGTCTTTCTCTGTCTGACTTATTTCATTTAGTATAATGCCCTCAAGGTCCATCCATGTTGTTGCAAACAGCAAGATTTTCTTCCTTTTTATGGCGAATAATATTCCACTGTATCTATACACCACATATTCTTTATCCATTCATCCATTTCTGGGTACTTAGGTTGCTTCTATGTCTTGGCTATTGTAAATAATGCTGCAATGAACACAGGGGTGTATATATCCTTTTGAATTAGTGTTTTCGTTTCCTTTAGATAAAGGATCGCATGATAGTTCTATTTTTAATTTTTTGAGGAACCTCCATACTCTTTTTCTATAGTGGCTGCACCACTTTACATTTGCTCCAGTAGTGCACAACAGTTCCCTTTTCTCCACATCCTTACCAACACTAGTTAACTCTTGTCTTTTGATAACAGTCATCCTAACAGATGTGAGGTGATAGCTCCCTGCGGGTTTGATTTGCATTTCCCTGATGATTAGTGATATATAGCACCTTTCCGTGTAGCTGGGTCTTGCTTTTAAGATTTGTTGGGTAGGGTTAGAGCAAAGCTCAGTCTGTGGCTAATTATTCTCCACATTTGATGCAAGACCTTTCTAAAGTCTCTACCCCACGAATCCTGAGGTTTTTCCAGTCTGACTGGTGGGAAGAGGTACTGTTTCCAGTTCTCTGTGAGCTCCAGGTACTATTACCTCTGATTCTTTCAGGCATCTTTTTTTTTTTTTTTTTTTTGGCCAGCCTCAGGTAGTTTCCTCACATGCAGATGTTGATCAGTACTCAGCTGAATATTTGAGACAGAATAGCTTCAGTTCTTTCACGTTCTCTTTCTGTGTAGCTCTCTACTTTCGAATATTCTGTTATGACAATTCTAGCCACCTGGGTCTCTCTGGGCTCAGTTCCGTTTCCTCAACTCAGCAAATCTGCTGGGCTCTTCCTGCATGCTCCCTCCCTGCACCACAGCCCTGTAGACTGTTTCAAGGCAGCAAGCTGGGGCACATGTAAGGCTCACCTTGTTTCCCATCTCTCAGAGATCACTGCCCTTCTTTGTGTATTATATAATACCTTGAAAAACATTAGTTATATCATTTGCCTGTTTTTTGGTTGTTTCTGGCAGGAGAGTAAATCTCCTCCAAATTGGTTGGAAGTGAAAGAATTAACTGATTTTTCTCCTGGGCATGGGTTATATGTTCCCACTTCTTCCTATGTATAGTAACTGTTGATTGTATGCTAGAAATTGTGAATTTTACATTATTAAATTCTGGATTTGTCTTATCTTTTCAATGTATGCTATAACTTCTTTCTAGTTGTTCTCATGTCCTCAGCCGCCCTGAGCTCCGATTTCTGTCTCCCTTCAACTCAGCAAGATTGCCAGGCTCAGTTTGGGTTCCCCTTCCTTTCATGCAGTTTAAAAATTGTCTCCAGGCAGAAAGCCTGAGAGGTGGTCAAGCAGCCATCTTAGGGATCAAGTCCTGTGCTGCCTGTTCTGTAGGAAGAGTTATTTCATTATATATTATGCCCAGCTTTCTAGTTGTTATAGCAGGAGAGCAATTCTGGACCCTTCTATTCCCTTATGGCCACAAGTGGAAATTTCAATTCATTTTCTAATCTGCTGGATCATTTTGATTAGTATGTTGTTGCTTTTTCATTTTTATAATTCTTTTCATTCTTTGAACAAACATTTCATACATCCTTAACCTATAATCTACTATCTAAAGTCCCTGGTGTCTAAATCTGTTCTTTGTTGTTTCTATTCATTCTCATTCATGGTGATTTATTTCCTTAAGTGGATAGTGATTTTTTTTTTTTTTAATGAGCACACATTTAGTTGGTCTTAATCTGTGAAATATCTGAGCACCTACATTTTGGATGTTTCCCTTCAAAGATTATTAGCATATGACTCTGCAAGGAGCCAGGGTACTGACCAAGAACTTCTTTAGACACTTTCAGGGTCTGCTCCTCAATCAAGGATTCTTCAGTTTAGCTCCCTGCCTCTTCCCTTCTTAATGATGTTATCAACATAAGCCCTGAGGAAGAGCCCTGCCTTTCATACGTGCTTACTGTTCACACTGCTCCTGTTTTGATCCTGTGGATGGCTCCCTTTCTTTCTGCAACTACAGCAGAAAGGCCCCTCACAGTATCTAGGGCACCATGCTGCCAGAAGTAGAAACCTGGATTTCCTATTTCATCTCTTGTTGGTGCCCTAAACACATCACCCAAACCTGGAGATGTCACCTGCCCTTGCGCTTCAGTTATGACTTCTATTTGCAATATCTTTGAATCTATACTTCCAGCTTTAACATTTCCCCCATGTTTTAAGTCCCACCTTCCCAAATGCTTATTCGACATAACCATCTGGTAGACATCTCTATTATCTAAACTCAACATATCCAAATCAAAATACATCTTTCTGTTCTGACTCTACAAGTCCAAGAAATTTCCCTTCTATTCACAACCCTCAAACATTTCAAGTTGGAAGAGATTCTAAGGGTTCATTTTACAACTGGGGAAATTGAGGACCAAGAATACTAAATACATTTTTGCTCATCACCTCCAATTAATTGCTCTATAATATTATGTTTCTTATGTTCCTTCCTGTTCAAAAAAACTCAGTGTTTCCCTTTCACCTAACCCTTAAGACATTTGCAGATCTTATGGTCAGAGTGTTTTTATTATAACGGTCCCTTCTCTGCTGCCCGCCCCCCCAATAATCCTTCAAATAAAATCTCTCCTTACAAACAAACACAAAAACAAAACAAAACAAAACTTCAATGGTTTCCCAACGTTCACAAGATTTCAGCTTGCCATTTAAGGGTTGTCAAAATCCAGTTTTATAGTCCACTACTCCCATATATGAAACCTCTGCTGCAGGCAAGTGGGTCTATCCCTCTAAATTTTACTCTTCCTTATGTGACTCAGCCTAGAAGACCGTTGTCTTCAATTCTGTTGAAACCCTACCTCTCCCTCAAAATACAGTTTAAATATCAATTCCTTTGCTAGTCTCAACAAACTGAAATTAATTTCTCCATCTGAATATTTTTGGCATTTCTGATCTATAAATTCCGAGAACACGTATTAAATTCTGTTTTGTACTGTGGACATATTTCTTTCTATTTTATGGTCTTTCAAAGTTTCCTCAGGCAGAAAGTACCTGTTCCGTGTTCCCCACAATACTTAGCACAGTGCCTGGCACATGGAAGCTCAGTGAAGTTGACCAAAAGGAGAAGTAAACTTAAGGGTTTCTTACCTTGGTGATGTCTGTGTGATCTTTGAGCCCATTGGTCATACACCAATATCGCCACACATTCAGGGCATACCGTGTTGCTTTGGTCGTATTTGGGCTTACTGCACTGGTACACAGATCATTCAAGTCATCATTCATATTAAATACAGGAAATTTGTTGAGCTTAGTAGAATAGGCTAGAAACAAAAACAATAAAAGGCATTAAAATAATTTGCCATTCCCTCCTTCACAGAATTGTATCTTTGGATCATGTTAAATAGGAGAAAACTCCTAAGAGATATAACACGTTAAAAAATGAAATTTCTATCAAGTATACATAAATTAGAATAAATACAGTAGGGAACAATGTCTATAGCATGAAATCGATATAGTAACCATGCATTTAATCCCAACAATTTTGCCATATGTATTAACTGATATACTAATGCAGGCATTACAATAATAGAAGGGAAAAAATGAATGCAGAAAAACAAAGAATGTTCTATCTAAAATTTGCACTGTAAAAAAATAGCATTTATGTTAACAACAACGACAAAAGGATAGAAAGAAAGGAAGACAAGTTATACATCCTTTCTCTTTTCCTTAGCACATGAAGAGCTGTTACTTCTCTGCAACATATAGTCTCAAATATCTTATTTGTCATCCTGGACAGTGCTGAATTAAATGGTATTAGCATATTTCTTTATTTCTTTTCACAAATTGATAAAGAGAGAGAGATTTCAACCCTGACTCCACAACCCATCAGCTAGCTTAGAGTCAGAATGGAAGGTCAAGTAGAATATCAGGGAAAGAGTGGGATACTCCAGAGAGGCTCACATTGTCTCAGAGGAGAGCAAACAGATTTTAAATTGCAATTGTCGCTGCAGCCTGTGGATCAAAAACCACATTCACAGAAAGATAGACAAGATGAAAAGGCAGAGGGCTATGTACCAGATGAAGGAACAAGATAAAACCCCAGAAAAACAACTAAATGAAGTGGAGATAGGCAACCTTCCAGAAAAAGAATTCAGAATAATGATAGTGAAGATGATCCAGGACCTCGGAAAAAGAATGGAGGCAAAGATGGAGAAGATGCAAGATATGTTTAACAAAGACCTAGAAGGATTAAAGAACAAACAAACAGAGATGAACAATACAATAACTGAAATGAAAACTACACTAGAAGGAGTCAATAGCAGAATAACTGAGGCAGAAGAAAGGATAAGTGACCTGGAAGACAGAATGGTGGAATTCACTGCTGCGGAACAGAATAAAGAAAAAAGAATGAAAATAAATGAATACAGCCTAAGAGACCTCTGGGACAACATTAAATGCAACAATATTCGCATTATAGGGGTCCCAGAAGGAGAAGAGAGAGAGAAAGGACCCGAGAAAATACTTGAAGAGATTATAGTCGAAAACTTCCCTAACATGGGAAAGAAAATAGCCACCCAAGTCCAGGAAGCACAGCGAGTCCCATACAGGATAAAAGGATAAACCCAAGGAGAAACATGCCAAGACACATAGTAATCAAACTGGCAAAAGTTACAGAGAAAGAAAAATTATTGAAAGCAGCAAGGGAAAAAAGACAAATAACATACAAGGGAACTCCCATAAGGTTAACAGCTGATTTCTCAGCAGAAACTCTACAAGCCAGAAGGGAGTGGCATGATATACTTAAAGTGATGAAAGGAAAGAACCTACAACCAAGAATACTCTACCCAGCAAGGATCTCATTCAGATTCGATGGAGAAATCAAAAGCTTTACAGACAAGCAAAAGCTATGAGAATTCAGCACCACTAAACCAGCTCTACAACAAATGCTAAAGGAACTTCTTTAAGTGGGAAACACAAGAGAAGAAAAGGACCTACAAAAACAAACCCAAAACAATTAAGAAAATGGTCATAGGAACATACATATCGATAGTTAACCTTAAATGTGAATGGATTAAATGCTCCAACCAAAAGACACAGGCTTGCTGAATGGATACAAAAACAAGACCCATATATATGCTGTTTAAAAGAGACCCACTTCAGACCTAGGGACACATACAGACTGAAAGTGAGGGGATGGAAAAAGATATTCCATGCCAATGGAAATCAAAAGAAAGCTAGAGTAGCAATACTCATACCAGATAAAATAGGCTTTAAAATAAAGAATGTTACAAGAGACAAGGAAGGACACTACATAATGATCAAGGGATCAATCCAAGAAGAAGATATAACAATTAGAAATATATATGCACCCAACATAGGAGCACCTCAATACATAAGGCAACTGCTAACAGCTCTAAAAGAGGAAATTGACAGTAACACAATAATAGTGGGGGACTTTAACACCTCACTTACACCAATGGACAGATCATCCAAAATGACAATAAATAAGGAAATGGAAGCTTTAAATGACACAATAGACCAGATAGATTTAATTGATATTTATAGGACATTCCATCCAGAAACAGCAGATCACACTTTCTTCTCAAGTGCGCATGGAACATTCTCCAGGATAGATCACATCTTGGGTCACAAATCAAGCCACAGTAAATTTAAGAAAATTGAAATCATATCAAGCATCTATTCTGACCACAATGCTATGAGATTAGAAATGAATTACAGGGAAGAAAATGTAAAAAACACAAACGCATGGAGGTTAAACAATACATTACTAAATAGCCAAGAGATCACCAAAGAAATCAAAGAGGAAATCAAAAAATACCTAGAGACAAATGACAATGAAAACGCGATGATCCAAAACCTATGGGATGCAGCAAAAGCAGTTCTGAGAGGGAAGTTTATAGCTATACAAGCCTACCTCAAGAAACAAGAAAAATCTCAAGTAAACAATCTAATCTTACACCTAAAGGAAATAGAGAAAGAAGAACAAACAAAACCCAAAGTCAGCAGAAGGAAAGAAATCATAAAGATCAGAGCAGAAATAAATGAAATAGAAACAAAGAAAACAATAGCAAGGATCAATAAAACTAAAAGCTGGTTCTTTGAGAAGATAAACAAAATTGATAAACCTTTTAGCCAGACTCTTCAAGAAAAAGAGGGAGAGGACTCAAATCAATAAAATTAGAAATGAAAAAGGAGAAGTTACAACAGACACCGCAGAAATACAAAGCATCCTAAGAGACTACTACAAGCAACTGTATGCCAATAAAATGGACAACCTGGAAGAAATGGACAAATTCTTAGAAAGGTATAGCTTTCCAAGACTGAACCAGGAAGAAATAGAAAATATGAACAGACCAATCACAAGTAATGAAATTGAAACTGTGATTAAAAATCTTCCAACAAACAAAAGTCCAGGACCAGATGGCTTCACAGGTGAATTCTATCAAACATTTAGAGAAGAGCTAACACCCATCCATCTCAAACTCTTCTAAAAAATTGTAGAGGAAGGAACACTCCCAAACTCATTCTACGAGGCAACCATCACCCTGATACCAAAACCAGACAAAGATACTCCAAAAAAAGAAAATTACAGACCAATATCACTGATGCATATAGATGCAAAAATCCTCAACAAAATACTAGCAAACAGAATCCAACAACACATTAAAAGGATCATACACCATGATCAAGTGGGATTTATCCCAGGGATGCAAGGATTCTTCAATATACATAAATCAATCAATGTGAAAAACCATATTAACATATTGAAGAATAAAAACCATATGATCATCTCAATAGATGTAGAAAAAGCTTTTGACAAAATTCAACACCCATTTATGATAAAAACTCTCCAGAAAGTGGGCATAGAGGGAACCTACCTCAACATAATAAAGGCCATATACGACAAACCCACAGCAAATATATCATTCTCAATGGTGAAAAACTGAAAGCATTTTCTCTAAGATCAGGAACAAGACAGGGATTTCCACTCTCACCACTATTATTCAACATAGTTTTGGAAGTCCTAGCCACGGCAATCAGAGAAGAAAAAGAAATAAAAGGAATCCAAATTGGAAAAGAGGAAGTAAAACTGTCACTGTTTGCAGATGACATGATACTATACATAGAGAATCCTAAAGATGCCACCAGAAAACTACTAGAGCTAAGCAATGAATTTGGTAGAGTAGCAGGATACAAAATTAATGCATAGAAATCTCTTGCATTCCTATACACTAAAGATGAGAAATCTGCAAGAGAAATTAAGGAAACACTCCCATTTACCATTGCAACAAAAAGAATAAAATACCTAGGAATAAACCTACCTAGGGAGACAAAAGACCTGTATGCAGAAAACTCTAAGACACTGATGAAAGAAATTAAAGATGATACCAACAGATGGAGAGATATACCATGTTCTTGGACTGGAAGAATCAATATTGTGAAAATGACTATACTACCAAAAGCAATCTACAGATTCAATGCAATCCCTATCAAATTACCACTGGCATTTTTTACAGAACTAGAACAAAAAATCTTAAAATTTGTTTGGAGACACAAAAGACCCCAAGTAGACAAAGCAGTCTTGAGGGAAAAAAACGGAGCTGGAGGAATCAGACTCCTGGACTTCAGACTATACTACAAAGCTACAGTAATCAAGACAATATGGTACTGGCACAAAAACAGAAACATAGATCAATGGAACAAGATAGCCCAGAGATAAACCCACACACCTATGGTCAACTCACCTATGACAAAGGAGGTAAGGATATGCAATGGAGAAAAGACGGTCTCTTCAATAAGTGGTGCTGGGAAAACTGGACAGCTACCAGTTTTCATTTTAAAAGAATGAAATTAGAACACTCCCTAACACCATACACAAAAATAAACTCAAAATAGATTAGAGACCTAAATGTAAGACTGGATACTATAAAACTCTTAGAGGAAAACATAGGAAGAACACTCTTTGACATAAATCACAGCAAGATCTTTTTTGACCCACCTCCTAGAGTAATGGAAATAAAAACAAAAACAAGTGGGACCTAATGAAACTTAAAAGCTTTTGCACAGCAAAGGAAACTATAAACAAGATGGAAAGACAACCCTCAGAGTGGGAGAAAATATTTGCAAATGAATCAATGGACAAAGGATTTATCTCCACAATATATAAACAACTCATGCTACTCCGTATCAAAAAAAAAAAAATGCAATTCAAAAATGGAGGGAAGACCTAAATAGACATTTCTCCAAAGAAGACATACAGATGGCCAAGAGGCATGTGAAAAGCTGCTCAACACCACTAATTATTAGAGAAATGCAAATCAAAACTACAATGAGGTATCACCTCACACTGGTCAGAATGGGCACCACCAGAAAATCTACAAACAACAAATACTGGAGAGGGTGTGGAGAAAAGGGAACCCTCTTGCACTGTTGGTGGGAATGTAAATTGATACAGCCACTATGGAGAACGGTATGGAGGTTCCTTAAAAAACTAAATCTTGAATTACCATATGATCCAGCAATCCCATTACTGGGCATATACCCAGAGAAAACCATAATTCAAAAAGACACATGCACCCCAATGTTCACTGCAGCACTATTTACAATAGCCAGGTCATGGAAGCAACCTAAATGCCCATCGACAGATGAATGGATAAAGAAGATGTGGTACATATATACGATGGAATATTACTCAGCGATAAAAAGGAACGAAATTGGGTCATTTGTAGAGATGTGGATGGATCTAGAGTCTGTCATACAGAGTGAAGTAAGTCAGAAAGAGAAAAACAAATATTGTATGTTAACATACAGATATGTGGATATATGTGCATATATGTGGAACCTAGAAAAATGGTACAGATGAACTGGTTTGCAGGGCAGAAATTGAGACACAGATGTAGAGAACAAACGTATGGACACCAAAGTGGGAAAGCGGTGCAGGGTGTGGGGTGTGTGTGATGAATTGGGAGATTGGGATTGACATGTATACACTGATGTGTATAAAATTGATGACTAATAAGGACCTGCTGTATAAAAAACAGATAAAATAAAATTCAAAAATTAAAAAAAAAAGGGTCTCTCCCTCCTAGGAGTAGGGTTCATGCCATGCTCCCTTGCAACCCTCCCTCCTCCCCCCTCCACCTCCTTGGTATTGATGAGGTCTGGGCTACAAAAAGAAAAAAAAACGCAATTGTCAAATTACTTCAGATGAAGACTGGTGTTCCTCAATGTGTCCACTTTAAATACTAGTCATCAGAGTAAATCCACAACCATTAGCTGGCCATGTTTCATACTCTGTAATCCACTAACACTGGGCTTAAACTGTTGAAATTGTTGTCTTTGGATAGAAAAAAAAAATCAAGGTAAACCATCTCACAGTGAAAACAATGCCAACTTGTACTTTTTCTAATGGTTCTGACCCTCTCTGGAATGTTTCTGTATTCAAACCAGGCACAGAAAGGCTGAGAAATAGCAAAATGAGTTAAGGCATTACCAAGGTGATATACAAAGTGGTTTCATCTAACTCACCTCATCTTTCTCTGCTCCCACTCAGGAACTCCAAACCACCAGCCTCTTGTTGTTCTCTAGCCTCTGCCTGTGCCCAGGACACCCACATCACACCTTCCCTACCCTTAGCCTGAGAAATCCCTCCATGGTCTTTGTACCAATCAAACAGTATCTTTTTTCAATTCCAATTCCAATTGCAAACTACATCTATGTGATCTTTCCCCATACAAACCCAACTCCCTTATTCTCTCCTTCAGTATGAGCCCCAGATTTGCTTTATTATTCCTTGGAACTAATAATCTAATTGTGCCCAGAAGATCTCTTCAACTGGTTTATATGCTCCTTAAGACTGTGTCTTCACCCTTTAAGTCTGCTTTGAACAGCTGAACACACAATCTGCTTTAATAAATGCTTATAGCAAGAGAGCAGTAAACAGTGCTAGAAATGCTTTCCAAAGCAACTGAGTCATGCAGGCATATTGCTCTTACCACCCTCCTAAGCTGACATAACTCACATTATTGCTGGGACTTGCTTGATATTAATGAAAGGATTCTAGTATAAAATTTACTATCATTGCCTCTAGCATTAACTGAATGCTTACTACATGCCAAGAGTTATGTAAATTATCTGTAGTCTCTAAGCAACTTTATACCTATTTTACAGGTAAGGAAACTGAACCTCACACATTTAGTAACTTCATACATCACTCATCCAATATTTACTGAGGTACTCTCTCTGTACCAGGCACTGTGCTGTCCCAAGTCATGGAGTTGGCAAGTAATAAAGCCACAGTTTGCACCTGGGTCCTGCTGACTCTATGCCCTGGTCACTACAGCAAAGGAATCAGGTACTATAGGGATAAAATGCTTAGTAAGGAATACAGTTTAGATATTAGCCACTTGTGCTTCTGAAAAATATCCTTGCCTCCCAAATTTACTCAGATTAACCTTCATAAGTCTGATTTAGTTAAACAACCACTATAGATAGCTTTTAAAAACAACAACAACAAAATGATTTATTTGCAACACAGCCTAGTCCCCATCATTTTATTTTTTTGGCTGCTGCGGGGCTTGTGGCATCTTAGTTCCCTGAGCAGGGATGGAACCTGGGCCCTCGGCAGGGAAAGCAGGAGTCCTAACCACTGAACCACCAGGGAATTCCCCCCATTACTTTAATATGCAGAGGAGTAGAAAAGAGTCACACTGTAAGATAGGATGACTAAGTTTAATTATTACATTAAATAATTAAACGACCTTAACTAATATATTTTTTTATCACAGGACAGAGACGGTACACTGAAAATGGAAACCAATGTCCTAGTATATAGAGAAACAGGGAAAGAATGCTTGTACAGTTACATAATGGGAAAGAAATTTGTGAAAATGAAATGACATATACGATTCCTTCATGATTGTATTTAAGGATTATGTTTATTTAACTGCTTTTTAAAATTTTTGAATAAAAGTTCTAGTGTTACAGTGCTGAGGACATTTTTAGGAGAGTATATTGATGGAGAAACAAACAAAAGTAAGAACTTATAACTGAATACAGGGAAAAGAAGGGACTACTAAAGGAGGATTTGAATTTTTTTCCTCACTAGAAAACAGGCAAACTCTGAGCTGAAAGTTAGGAAGAGCAGGCCGTGGGAGTGGGAGGGGACTATGGGATCATGGCAGTGTAACCTAAGGACAGCCAGATCTGAATGATTATCCTGCTTTCTATACGTAGCTGCCACTTACATCATTTACAGGACAGTGTGTAAAGTGAGGGAATCTGCTGTGGAAGGCTACCCTCAAGGTCAGAGAGAAAAGGGGCATTGCCTCAGGTAACTCTGGGCAGCCCCATTGGACAGAGAGGGAAACAAGGAAAGCAGCTACAAAAAGCAAGAAATCCCCAAATGTACACCATCTCTCAGGTAGCACCTTCCCTGTGTCTAATCTGAGAGAGTTCCTGGCTTCCCAGCCTGTTTTCCTTTCATATACCCTGCAGGGAAGCTTATTCATGGGCTCTTCTTTGTCCACTCATTCAGCTAGGTGAAGTCCACCTGCAGAACCCTGTGCTTAACTATTACCTGCAAAAGTGAGCTCTGCCCAGGTTCAAACAGGAACCTTGAATAATGTCTAAGGAAATCCCTATAAGCTATCAATAATGATAAATCTAGACTTTCATTTTAAAATGTGAACATACAAACAAGCATCACTTGGCAACTGGGGAAAACTAAAAGCATGGAAGTTACCACATTACACAAGCAGAGCAACTAATTTCACATCCCCTATCCTCCCCCTGAAAACAGACTTAATTCAGAAAACCAAAGAAAAAATTTAAAAGATAGATACATATATTTGAGAGGATAATGCATCCTTAAAACAAGAACAGCTTTCATTGTAGAACAAGGAAGATCCTGGAAACTTTAAATGATTGAAAAAACATATTTTAAAAATTCTGAGAAGAGCTGAGTATGAGAATGAACACGGCTAAAGGACAAATTAGTGATTAGGAAGGAATTTTCCCTGAAGGGCAGGCAAAGTAATAAAAAAACTGATAATTATGTGAGTGAAGTTAAGAAGCATGGAAGACAGACTATGGAGAAACAAAATCCATCTTATAAGAATTCAAGAGAAAAGGTTATAAGAGGATAGGATAAAATAATCAAAGATATAATATATGAAAAGTTCTGTTAATCAAAGAAAGATTTTAATCTTTAGGGTGTTAAGGTTCATAAACTGTCAAAGAGACACACTGAAAAGACACATATATAAACATATCTTGGTGAAATTTCCAAAATCTAAGAACGAAAAGAAAATTCTATAATCTTTCTGGTAGGGGGGAAAAAGCCATCAGCAGAATAACAAGAATTAGATTTTTCATCTGTGATACTAAAAAACAATGACTCAGTCTCCTCAGAGCTGTGAGGGAAAAGGACCATAAGTGAAGAATTCTAATACCTAGCTAAAGTATCATTCAAGGCAAAAGAAAGATATTTTCAGTCATGAAAGAAGTAGCATCCAAGCACCCTTTCTTAAAAAAAAAAAGTTAGTCGTGGATATTTGCAAACAAAATGAAAAATGAATCAAAGAAAGGGAAAGATACTGGGTACAAGGTATAGTAAGAAGCAAAAAATTACTTCTAACACTGAGTAATGTAGCAAGTGAGCTCAACACAATTGTTAAGAAAAGACTGTGAAAAGAGATGGGGTGTGATAGAACAAAATCTTGAACTAAAATTCCCCATAATTTCAATAAAATAAGGGAAAAGGGGAGAGGAAAGATAGAAAAAATATGATTAAGAGCTCATCCTCTTTGGAAAGGATAAAAAGCAAAGAGGAAAAAAGAAGGGAGAGATTACCAATGTTAATTAATTTTTATATTAAAAATATGTGTTTAAATCTGTTAAAAACAAAAGAAACAACTATTAGAATGGATATAGGATTTTCAAGTAAGAGTAAATAAAGGAGTATCAGCAGAAAAAGAGTTAAAAACAAAAATCCAACATCTGCAATCTATCAAGCAAAACTTGGGACAAGTTAACAAACAAAATAAAGAACCAAGAAAGAAAGTATGATGTAAAGAAGACGTACATATGGGCAACAGGCACATGAAAAGACTCTCAGTAACACTAATCGTCAGGGAAATGCAAATCAAAACCACAATGAGATATCACCTCACACCTGTCAGAATGGCTCTTATCAAAAAGACAAGAAATAACAAGTGTTGGTGAGGATGTGGAGAAAAGGGAACCATTGTGCACTGCTGGTGGGAATGAAAATTGGTGCAGCTATTGTGGAAAAGAATATGAAGTTTCCTCAAAAAATTAAAAATAGATCTACAGTATGATCTAGCAATTCTACTGTTAGTAGAAATTCAATCTAGTCGAAGAAAACAAAAACACTTATTTGAAAAAATATATACAACCCTATGTTCATTGCAGCACTATTTACAATAACCAAGATATGGAAATAACCTAAGTGTCCACTGATGGATGAATGGATAAAGAAGGTTTCTCTGTGTGTGTGTGTAATACTACTCAGCCATAAAAAAAAAAGGTAATGTTGCCATTTATGACAACATAGATGGACCTTGAGGGTATTATGCTAAGTGAAAAAAGCCTGTGAAAAACAAATACTGTATGATCTCACTTATATGTGGAACCTAAAAAGCAAAACAAACAAGACAAAAACCAAAACCCAGACTCATAGATACACAGAACAGACTGGTGGTTGCCAGAGGGGAGGGAGGTAGGGGGGTTGTGAAATGGGTGAAGGGGATCAAGAAGTACAAACTTCTGGGGGACTTCCCTGGTGGCACAGTGGTTAAGAATCCGCCTGCCAATGCAGGGGATACGAGTTCGAGCCCTGGTCAGGGAAGATCCCACATGTTGCAGAGCAACTAAGTCCTTGCACTACCACTACTGAGCCTGTGCTCTAGAGCCCGTGAGCCACAACTACTGAGCCCGCGTGCCACAACTACTGAAGCCTGTGTGCCTAGAGCCTGGGCTCTGCAACAAGAGAAGCCACCGCACTGAGAAGCCTGTGCACTGCAATGAAGAGTAGCCCCCACTCGCCACAACTAGAGAAAGCCCATGTGCAGCAACGAAGACCTAACGCAGCCAAAAGTACATAAATGAATAAATTTATATTAAAAAAATAAAGTACAGCATGGGGAATATAGTCAATAATATTGTATTAACTTTGTATGATGACAGATGACTGTGGTGATCATTTTGCAATGTATACAAATGTTGAATTACTATCTTGTACACCTCAAGTTAATATAATATTGAATGTCAACTATACTTCAATTTAAAAAATGTTGTCAGTCTACATAAGAAACAAAACTCAGCTATATATGTTCTTTACACATAGGAATTAATAGGGTATAAAAGTTGAAAGCAAAAGAATAAAAAAAAAAAGGGTATACCATGTGAACAATAAAGAAAGGAACGCTGGCATAGCTATACAGTATCAGACAAAACAGACTTTAAGGCAAGAAGCATTCATTACCAGAAATAAAAAGAGATGTTTTAAAATTCAACAGAGAGATACAACAATCCTAAATTTGTATGGACTTAACAATACAGCCTCAAAATATAAAAAGCAAAACTTGAAAGAATTTAAAAAAGAAATAGGCAAAACTACAACTAAGGTTTTAATACATCATTTTACATACCTGACAGAACAAGCAGACAAAAAATTGTACAGATATAGAAGATATGAATGATGCAAGCAACAAACTGGATGTAATTGATATACAAAGAACAACATAACAATGGCAGAATAGACATTCTTTTCAAAGGTACATGATACTTTTTTTAAAAATTGAAATATAGTTGATGTATAATATTATGTTAGTGTCAAGTGTACTACATAGTGATTTGACAACTGCATACATTATAAAATGATCACAAAGTTATTACCACATTACTGACTATATTCTTTATGCTGTATATTACACCCCTGTGGCTTCTTTGTTTTATAACTGGGGTTTGTACCTCTTAACCTCCTTCACCTATTTCACTGCAGCCTCTATCCTCCTCCTCTCTGGAAGCTACCCATTTGCTTTCTGTATCTATGAGTGTTTTTGTTTTTTGTTTGCTTGTTTGTTTTGTTTTTAGATTCCACATGTGAGATCACACGGTATTTGTCCTTTTCTGACTTATTTCACTTAGCATAATATCCTCTAGATCCATCTATGTTGTAGCAAATGTCAAGAATTCACATAACCCTTTTACAAAAATAGAAGTGCTAGGACATAAAGCTAGTCCTCAACATTTCAAAAGATTAAGTCATTCAGAATGTCAGTAGAATTTTTAAAAATCAGAGGGAATTAGGAAATACTTCAAAATGAATGATAATGACAATATAATGTGTCAAAGTTGTGGGATGTGGTTATTACAGTGCCTACAGAGAAAATGATAGCATTAAATTCAGAAGAAAGATTGAATATCAACTATACCAGGAAATTATAAAAAGAGAAACAAATACAACCCCAAAAATAAAAAGAAGGAAGCAGTACACATAAGAACAGAAATCAATGAAATAGGAAATAAACTTACAATAAAAAAAGTAACACTGGCTTCCCTGGTGGCACAGTGGTTAGGAGTCCACCTGCTAATGCAGGGGACACGGGTTCATGCCCTGGTCGGGAAGATCCCACACGCCACAAAGCAACTAAGCCCATGCGCCACAACTACTGAGCCTGTGCTCTAGAGCCCGCAAGCCACAACTACTGAGCCCGCGTGCCACAACTACTGAAGCCTGCGCGCCTAGAGCCCGTGCTCCACAACAGGAGAAGCCACCGCAGTGAGAGGCCCGCACACTGCAACGGGGAGTGGCCCCGCTCGCCGCAGCTGGGGAGGGCCTGCGTGCAGCAATGAAGACCCAACACAGACAAAAATAAGTAAATAAATAAATTTATTTAAAAAAAAAGTAACACCAAGAGATGGATTTGAAAGACTAACAAAATTAACAAACTATTAAGAAAAAAAGAAGAGTCTGTGCAGTTCAAACCTGTGTTGTTCAAGGATCAACTATAATGCCAAACCTAAAACTTCTGCTAGAGAATAGAAAAAGAGGGAACACTATCCAATGTCTTCTATAGGGCAGCATAACTTTTCTATAAACATACGACAAGAGTAACACAATAAAATTACAAGCCAGCACAGCTCATAAACACAGACCCAAAATCCATAACACAAAATGAGCAAATTGAATGCCTACCTCACACCTAAACAAAAAAAGCAATTCCAAACTTATTACCTAAATGTGAATGGTAAAACAATAAAGCTTCTAGAAGGAAACACAGGAGGCCATTTTTTTATTACCTTGGGGTAGGTATATACTTTTAAACAGAACATCAATATTATTACCTCAAAAGTGAAAATTTGATAAATTGGATTTCATTAAGATTAAAAAGACATTTATCAAAATGTACCATAAGGAGAGTAAACAGGCAAGTCATATATATAGTGGGAGAAAATTTTTGAAGTGCATATAATTGACAAATCAAATAGAAGGCAGATAGTCCAATTAAAAATGGACAAACTTGAATGGGCACGGCATAAAATAAGAAATATCATTTATATTTCAGGAAATATAAATTAAAATATACTCATCAATATGTCTAAAATAAAAAACAAAATATGCAAATATCTAGTGTTGATGAGGGTGTGGAACAACAGGAACACTATTACTCAGCTGGTAGGACTGTCGATTTGGCCACTTTGGAAACCAACTGGCAGCAACTACTCAAGTTGAACAAACACACATTCTATGATCCAGCAATTCTACACCTAAGTATATACCACACAGAAATGTGTACGTGTGTACTAAATGGCCTGTATATATGAGTGTTCACAAAAGCATAATTAATAATAAATAGGGACTTCCCTGGTGGTGCAGTGGTTAAGACTCCATGCTCCCAACGCAGGGGGCCCAGGTTCGATCCCTGGTCAGGGAACTAGATTCCACAGGCATGCCGCAACCAAGAGTTCGCATGCCACAACTAAGGAGCCGGTGAGCTGCAACTAAGGAGCCCGTGAGCTGCAACCAAGGAGCCCGCCTGCCGCAACTAAGGAGCCCACATGTCACAACTAAGGAACCCACGTGCCACAACTAAGGAGCTGGAAAGCCACAACTAAGGAGCTGTCAAGCCTCAACTAAGACCTGGTGCAACCAAATAAATAAATATTAAATAAATAGCCCCAAACTGGAAATAACCCTATGTCCATAAATAGCAGAATGCATATGAAACTGTAAAATATTTATACAATGAGTTATTACATAATAAAGGAGGAATGGGCTACTGGAACAAATCATATGTACAAACATGGATGAATCCCACAAACACAATGTTAAGGAAAAGAAGCCAGACACAATAGAGTACATTGAAATGGTCCATTTATATAATTCAAGAACAGATGAAAATGACTCTATGGTGAAGTAATATAGTGGATACCTTAGGGAGATAACAAAGGGAGGAGGCCACACGAGGGAAACTTCTGGGGTTCTGTCTTCCTCTGGGTGGTTACAGCAATACGTTTGCTTCATAAAAATTTATCAAGTTGTACACTAATGATCTGTGCACTTTTCTGTTTTAAAATTCAATAAGAAAACTTTACCCCAAATCCTTAAAATTAAAAATGTACAGGCATATCTCATATTGCAGGTTGTTTCCACAATAAAGCGAATATCGCAATAAAGGTACACAATTTGTTTGGTTTCCCAAAGTGAATATAAAAGTTATGTTTACACTACACTGTAGTCTATTAAGTGTGCAATAGCATTATGTCTAAAAGAACAAATATACAAACCTTAATTTAAATGTACTTTGTTGCTAAAAAATGTCAACCAAAGTCTGAGCCTTCAGCGAGCTGTAACCTTTTGGCAATAGTGACATCAAAGATCACTGATCACAGATACCATAACAAATATAATGAAGAAAATATTTGAAATACTGCCAGAATTACCAAAAACATGACACAAAGACATGAAGAGAGCAAATGCTGTTGGAGAAATGGTGCTGATACACTTGCTTGATATCGGGTTGTCACAAACTTTCAATTTGTAAAAAAATGCAGTATCTGCAAAGCTCAATAAAGTGGACTGCAATAAAACGAGGTGTACCTGTATATACAAACTTAATAAATGAAAAGTTATACCATGTACCTGTATGGGAAGGCTCAATAATATAAAGATTTTTAACTTCTTCAAGTAATCTTTAATTCAATGTAATTCTAATTAAAATCTCCCTCTTTGTTGTTACTTGTCAGGTTGATTCTAAAATTTATCTAGAGAGTAAATGCATAAAAAAAGGAAGGCAATTTTGAAAATAATAACTGGCAGGCCCTGCCCTGAAAGATAAAAACATGTACTATAACACTGCAATAATTTCAAGTGTTAAGTTCTGGTAAAGAAATAGACAAATAGATTAATGCTACTGAATAGTCCAGAAAAGGTCTGTGTAAATACGCAAACTGAATATACAGTCACCCAGGACCTGCCCCACCCTGACCCCCACAGATACCAAAATCCAAGGATGCTCAAGCCCCATATAAAATGGCCTAGTATTTGCATACAACCTATGCATACACTCCTGTATACTTTAAATCATCTCTAGGTTACTTATAATATCCAATACAACGTAAGTGCTATGTAAGTAGTTGCCTGGCAGAAAATTCAAGTTGGAACTTTCTGGGATTTTTTTTTTTTTTGATCCGAGGTTGGCTGAACCTGCAAATGTGAAACCCACAGGTACAGAAGGCCAACTGTATAATAAAGGCTCCAATTAAAATTGCTGGGGAAAACATGGACTCTTCAGTAAATGCTTTAAGAGAATAAGCTATTGAGTTGGAAAAACAAAAACAAAGCAAATAATGTAAAATAGATAGCTAGTGGGAAGCAGCCTTATAGCACAGGGAGATCAGCTCGGTGCTTTGTGTCCACCCAGAGGGTGGGGTAGGGAGGGAGGGTGGGAGGGAGACACAAGCAGGAGGAGATATGGGGATGTATGTATACGTATAGCTGATTCACTTCGTTATAAAGCAGAAACTAACACATCATTGTAAAGCAATTATACTCCAATAAAGATGTTAAAAAATACAAAAAACAAAGCAAATTTAGATTCTTATTTCATATGACAAGCAAATAACACATTTCCAAATGGATCTATTTTCAAAAAGCTGTTTCCATAAAGAAGACAATTTTCATGATTTTGGGAATAAGGAAAGCCTTTCTCAGTCTGACACAACCTAGAGGTGTAAAAATAGATTAACAAATCAGACATAAACATTCAAAAGTTCTGTACTGAATAAATTTTAAAAGACAATAAATAGTCCTGGAGAAAATACCTATAACAAAGTGACAAAGTCCATATGAAAAGGTTCTCCAAATCAACTGGAAAAGACAGGCCCAGAATATGACACGCAATTATTCAAAGAAATACAAATAACAAAAAGCAATAGTAATCAGACATTATAATCAAAATAGGATGTAATTCATTTGTTAGATTGGCAAAAATACAAAAAGGTCCATATCTAAAGACTGCCCTAAGATATGGGGGAACTTGCAGTAGTATAGAAAAAAATTTGCAAAAATACACATCACACTGGTTAATAATGACTTCTCTGGGATTTTTAAGTTTTACAATATTAATGTATTATTCTTGCAAATTTTAAAAATCACTAGGACTTTAGAAATGTGTATGTAGGAAAAATAAATTAAATGTTCTTTTTATTTGACCCAGGAATTCCTCTTTTAGAAATCTATCCTAAGGATTTAACCAGAGATATGTACAAAAATGTATGCTCAAGGGTGTTCTTTAAGGCAAATTTATAAAAGTGAAAAACTTGAAACAAACCCAAACCAACAAAAGAATTGTAAAATAGATTTTGGTACAACTGTGCAGTGAAAAACCATGTAACCATACAATTATCACATTTTCAAAGGCTAAATACCTTTTAAAATGTAAAAAACAGTAAAAACAATTTGACTACAATTTTTGAAGTACATTTATGCATAAAAAATTCCAAAATAAAACAGGAAAACATTAAAAGTTGTTATTTATGTGTAGTAAGATTCCTGTGATTTTTATTTCCTATTATTAGTTTTTGCCAAATTATTCACAATGAATATTTATTTATTGCCTTAACGTTTTTAAAACATTATAAATTTTAATAAAGAAAATGCTTTTTGAAAAAACAATAGTTCTGGGACTTCCCTGGTGGCACTGTGGTTAAGAATCCACCTGCCAATGTAGGGGACACGGGTTTGATCTCTGGTCTGGGAAGATCCCACATGCTGTGGAGCAACTAAGCCTGTGTGCCACAACTACAGAGCCCGCGTGCCACAACTACTGAGCCCGCGTGCCACAACTACTGAAGCCCACGTGCCTAAAGCCTGTGCTCTGCAACAAGAGAAGCCACCACAATGAGAAGCCCGCGCACCTCAATGAAGAGTAGCCCCCACTCGCCACAACTTGAGAAAGTCCACGCACAGCAACAAAGACCCAATGCAGCCAAAAATAAACAAATAAAATAAATTAAAAATCCTTATTAAAAAAAAAGGGAGCATTATTCAATACAAAAGACTGGAGAAAGTAAATCAAATTCAAAAATAGTAGAGTGAATCAATAAAAATAAAACAAATTAATGAACTGGAAAAGATATAAATTGGGATAGATAAAAAATGAAAATATGTAATCTTTGAAAAGACCTATAAATTTGACAAACTTCTAGCAAATATGACAGAAAGAAAGAGAGAAAGAAGAGGAAAGGAATCCCGCGCTCCTAGAGCCCGTGCTCCACAAGAGAAGCCACCGCAATGACAAGCCCGCGCACCGCAAGGAAGAGTAGCTCCCCACTGGCTGCAACTAGAGAAAGCCCGTGCACAGCAATGAAGACCCAACACAGCCAAAAATAAATAAATAAATAAATTTATAAAAAAAAGAAAAATAGCTCAGTCTGAAAATGTCTGCTACCAAATTCAATGTTTTTTTTTAACACATCTTTTCGATGATATATCGCCAACGTTAAGTATTTAATACATATTAGTCATTTTTAGTCACTTAAAGTTTTCTTAGAAAAGATTATCGTTAATAAATAAAAAATAAATAAAACTTTTAAAAAAAGAAAACATTTTCTGACTTGTAGGGTGAATATTCCTCAACTTGAATTCTAATATTTTTCCCTAACTGGAAAAATAAAATTTGTTACATTTTAAATGTATAATTTGTAAACACATTTGAAGATCAGGTCCTTGTTTCTAAAGTACTAAAAATACAAACTAAGCTATAACCATTTATAAAGTAGTTTTAATACAATTTAAAGTATTATAATACAAAAATACAGTAATTATTTCTATTTGGAATATTCAGCTTTCTATGGATAAATACTTTGGGAGACTATTCACAAACATGAAAGAAATTTATTTGCATTTCTGCAAAATAACTGTGAGAGAGAACGTTATATTTTCTGGGGTTTTAATTTACTTTTCTTTATTAAATAACTTTAATGACACAACAAGGATGTCTGAAGTTAATAATTATAATCATTTTGAACAACCATTCTTATTCTGCTCAAAGAGCACTGTCAAATGTGTTAAATGCAACAAATATCACATGGAGAATTTATCTGACCGAAAAGATTTTCCTAAAAATGAGGAAGTCTGGAACCTGACATCTACTTAGCTTGGTATGACTTTACACAAATGGCTAACAGAGCTCCACAGATGGACAGAAAGACAGAGTTTGCAGTGGAGCCTTCTGCTCCACTAACAGGATTTTTAGGCCTGGGGCTCCAGGAAGCATATGATTAATTAGCTATAAATGCCTTCCGAAAGTGTCTTCCCTACCTATATGCTGTGTCTGAGCACTCACATGTAGAAATGCTTCTCATTCCATGATTTCCCCCTCCTCCGTGGTTAGGAGAAAACACCTGACATGGGCTGCTTTACTCAGTATGCACTGACTATATCCTGAGGCTAATGCACTGTGACCAGGACAATTTTTTTTTAAAACATGGTTTAACTTGTCTTTTAAACTGTTTGTTGCAGCTACAAAAATCAGCCAGCTTTGCAGTACCATTTATTGAATGAATGAAGACTGGTCATACCCAAATACAGACAAAATACTGTGATTAAAACATGCTCTCATTATAGAGACATCACTGATACTCATTAGCTGATTTTATTGGATTGTTTTTCTTGTAAGTTTTAGGCTGTACCAACAAATACTGGAAACAATAGAAAAATCACACTACATTAGAGGCAAACATTATCATACAACAGAATAAGCCACTGGGACATAAAACTAGAATTTTATTTAGAGCACAGGTACACAGACAAATATGAAGCAAAAACAGTGAGCTGATAAAGATGAAAACATCTTGGTGTAAAAGATCAGTGAGCAGCAAAATAAAAACGAAACCTATAGTATATTCTTAATAACAAAAAAGTTCTATCGTATTATTACAAATATCAACTGGCAGAAGATTAATTAACCAAGAGTATCACAGTCACACATTTTAAATATTAACAGAAATTTCCCTCCATTTCAATACACCTTTCTCTTCTTTCTTTCACACATTATAATTGTAGCAGCTTAAAAAGAGAATTTTAAAAGTGAGCAAGCACACATATGCTTTTTTCATGTAAATCAGTTAAAAGCTACGTGGCCAGAAAATATATCAAATTGACTATCAAAAAGGGGGAAAGTAAATCCATCTTCAAAGAACAGTATCATATTTTTTCATAAAATTTTTCTAAGTATCGATTGTGGTGGTTATATTTCTAAACAGATGCCTAGTGTTAAATTATACTGACCAAATTGGTAAATCGACCTTTTTATTCCCAATTAACTTCCAAGTGGTAGAATAAAAGGAATTTTAAAATCATTCTTATAAGAAAGATGGAAGGGAAGAACTTATTTAAGTTGTATACAGCATTCATTCTATGAAATCACCGAAGTTCCTTAACAGATCAATGAGTCTCTAAATGTGATTGTGTTGAATCCAAAATGCTTCTAGTCATTATCTACCAGTTTTCAGGCCTATGGGGTTACAAGTTATGTTTTCGGATTACAACGAAAATGTACAAACTATGAGGCTAATCTGGCAAATCTATGTCTAATTTCAGCAGTGAAAAAAAGGTTAAGGTCATGGTGGAAACAAACTCTAGAAACTAGAAACCTAATAAATATATATGTATTATTTGATTAAAAAATTGCCCTAGGCATAAAGGCCTCAGGACATACAAAAAGTACAAAAGACCCAAACAGGGTAAATAAACCCAAGAGCAGGATTCAAATAAATGTGTCCATTACTATCTAATAGAAACTGTTAATCATCATATCAGGACATATCACGCCATAATCTTTGGTGTTCAAAATATAAAAAGAATTGTAAGTACAAAGATCTTGCCTGAAAACTTCCAATGCAGGAACAAAGAAATATTTTAGTGTCACTCTGGAAGCCACTGGACAAGGGCGGAACTTCTTTAGAACATACATAATTGTATTTCCTTTTATTGCTTTGTCACCTCCATTGAGGGGCAAATGTTTAAAGCATATTCTGGAGAAAATGCTCATAGTTAAAATATGCCTTTCTTTTCCTGTAAGCAAAGATGTGGCAGGGGCCTTGAATTCATTTTAATATTCTTAGAATTAAATCAGCAATTTCAGAAGCAATGTTTCCAAATACAGCATTGGCTGCCACCATATATCTGACAGTCACACAGAAAGCCTCTATGTAACTAAGGAGACTGTCCCTTTATTAAAAGAATCTTATAAACTCACTGAACAGTCAGAATGAAACCCTGCATTACGTGAGTTTTGGAATGCTGGAAGGAAGAGCCTGCTTTTCTTAACATTTTATGATATTTCCCTTCCATTCTGAGTATACATGTATAAATAAAGTATAATGATATTTTCCCCATTTAACAAAGTATAGTAGAATTAATCCATTGAGATAATGTTCTCTCTAATGTCAGAGTTTGCTTGGAATTGCTGAGGCAAGCTGGAAACACCAGGAAGCAAACTAAAGACAGGTAGGCATGAAAAAATTCTGATGGTCATAAGGCAACCAAATATGTTAAGTAAGTCTACGCAAATGCTGAATATAAAAGTTAATATTTGGGAACTCTGAGGTTTCCATGGTCTCATAAATAAAATGAAAATACTAAATATTCTTATTAAATGCGATTTAAACAATACGCCATGATAACCAACAAAGATAATGTATGTGCCTCATAGTCTTCTGTTATTACATTGTTCAACCTAAAATATCTAGATCAAGGGAAATTATGCTGCTACATTGTCATTCTATTGAATTTCTCAAGTATCAGGGGAAAAAAAAGATTTAAGGGGGGAATATTAGGAAAGTTCAGAATTCTTGCTTTCTCTTTTTGCAAATGTTTCCCTTTCAAAGAGTTGGGGAAAGTGCAGAAGGAAAGCTGACCTGGAATCATACATATGAAGCAAGATTTTGAAGTTGGCATCACTTGACAACTATAACATTTCCTTCTGTAGAGGCCACTAAGTGCTGGTTCAAAATATTAAACAGCTAAGTACATACTTTCACAAGTCACACAAATGTTGACCGGCACAGCCTCTTAGCACAGTTTTTCAGTTTAACTACAATAAGTGATAGCAGCAATGGTTAACAATTCCACATAAATACCACAAACACACATATGAAAGAGCACCTAAAACATGCAAAATCTCAACAGCGACATCACTGAATATACACAATGCATAGAAATTGTAATGGTTTTTGGCAAGATGGTGTTTTTTTTTTTTGTAACAAATACTTTATAAAACAAAAGTTCTTTTGTTATAAACGCTATTTAAAAAGTTGTAATATAATGAACTGTAGATATAAAAGTTCACTTAATCTGAGTGGATTAATACTAAGATGAACCTGCTACTTTATCCAGTATAAATAATCAATTATAAATTAATTTCTAGTGGAAGTATGTTAAGGTATTTGATTTATAAAATTTAAGAATTACAGAAAGTAAACAGGCATAAAAATCACTTAAATACAGTATGCACAATTACTGTTAGGATTCTATATTGCTGATTCTTCCTAATTCTACTTACCACAAATAAATAAACTATGCCAAAGCATTTTCAAAGCTCTTTGAAATGAGTGTATGATGGTAAAAATTTCTAATTCCAGTGTAATACAAAGAACATTAGAAGTCTAGTGAAATTCAACACTGAATTCAAGACATATAATTCCACTGTACCTTTTTAACATCCTAGAATTTCATCTTTTTTCTTCAACTATGATCTGGTAAACATAATTTATAAAATAAAAATTTGTTAGATTTAAAAAATACTTGTTTGAATTGCTTTTTAGAAGAGTAAGCTGGGTAATATAAGAATTTACAAATAGTTTGTATTTCTATGTCTTCCTGCTGTAGGTTTCTTTCTTTAGTTCTCATTTTCTTTCCCCTTCCTATCTCTAAGTAAATTCACTTCAGAAACATCCTAATTACATTGACAGAAATTTAATCCTTTTGATTGAAAATGTTCCAAACCTTCAAGATGATTTTTTATACTTTCCATAGACTAAAAAAGGGTATAGTACACTGTATTCAAAACCAATAATATAGATGCTATGTAGCTGGGTATTCAAAAGAATACCACTTTAAATAAAAAGTTACTTTTCAGTTCATAATCTATAACTGGAATTCATATACTTGAAAACTGTAGTTTGTTTCCCCTCCAGAAATGAAAACAATATAAATGGAGAAGGCTGAGACCTGTTCCTTAAAATAAAAGGTGATTACAGTTAGAGATTATCCCATCAAATCTCAAAAAGAAGTTGCTAAAAATTAAGGTGTAACATTACACAATGAAAAAAAGTTCACGTGCAAAATAGCCTATTTGGAAACTGGCAGCTTGAATCTAGTCCTTAATAGAAACTTGTTTGAGAGCTTAAAACACTATTAAAATTTTCAAAACAAGGATACCCCTTCTTACTCAGTGGGAAGGCAGGGTTGTTTTTCCTCCCTAAACCCTACCTATGGACTGGAAGTCAAGGTGCCTGGATCCTAGTTCTGGCTCTGATTCTAACAAAGTGTGTGCACCTGGGCATCCATCTAATCTCTCTGGGACTGATTCTCTCTTCTATAAAAGAAAAGGGATGGATTAGATTAGATGTTTTGAATCTTATTTTCCAGCCTGGCACACATGAAGGTTGTGATAGAGGTAGTAGGTCATTCAGTCTAGTGAGTCTCAAAGTAGGAAGGTAGGGGTATAGGGAACATGAGAATTCCCGGGGGATCTGTGTTTCAGGATGTGTTCCCTTTGCGATCTCCATCCATCTCTGCCCTCCTTGCCTCCTCCCCCCAAGAAGACATGGTGACTCCTATTCTTCACAGCACTGAAAAAAATCACTGGGCTAGATGATCTCTTAGGTCTTTTCCAGGTCCAGCCTCTATGATTATAATTCACTCAACAAAGATGATGGTTACTTTAATACTCTGACCTATTTTTTTTTTTTTTTTTTTTTGCGGTACGCGGGCCTCTCACTGTTGTGGCCTCTCCCGTTGCGGAGCACAGGCTCCGGACGCGCAGACTCAGCTGCCATGGCTCACAGGCCTAGCCGCTCCATGGCATGTGGGATCTTCCCGGACCGGGGCACGAACCCGTGTCCCCTAAATCGGCAGGCAGACTCTCAACCACTGTGCCACCAGGGAAACCCTAATTAATATTCTGATCAAATTAGTACTCTGACCTAATTAAAACTGAGTCTAATTCAACAAAGGCATGGTTTACATAAAAACTCAATTTAAATGTATTAAAATGCTTTCTTTTAAAAAAATAATGCAATCTTCAGTACCAAATTAGGTCTTTTCTTCAGCTTTGGCAGGCCCAATTAGTCAATTTATAAACAGGATGGAGTATGAGAAATTTTGTTTATCTTTCTTTTCTCTGCTTAAAAAAGTAAAATCAGAGTTGTTGGCAGTTTACCAATATCATCCTCTCTTTTCTGTTTTTATATCAGTAGAAATACACCAACCACCAAAGGATGATATATGCAGTACATTTCTTTACCCCAGTTATGTTCTATGGCAAGGATCTCTTAAAATCACTCTATCTTCATCACTTTGCCTTATGAAAACCTATGTATTCATATCATCTCGGCCGGATCCAATGGGGAGGAGAAGCAATTATTCGAATACCATGCATTAAGGGAAAAACAACAAAAAAACAATTGAGGATGCCCTTGCCAATGATGTATTTCTTAATAAGTAACTATCTACATCATATCATATGGTAGATTTGTGGAGATATATCTTGTATAAAGGAGTTCTGTTTGAGAAAAATCTTTTAAACTGATTGATACAGAACTTAATTCCTTAGATTTATAACTAGTTTTTCAAGAAGGAACCTTTTAAAAAATACCTTAATGTAATAAATTATCATATACTCCCCTTGATTTTTTCCCCTAGGCTTAGCAATTTATTTCCTTTATTACATGGTAGAGACTATTTATTTATAGATGTTAAGTATTAAAGCTTTGTTTTGGCTAGAGGAATAAAGATCAAAGTGCTCTTTTCCTGTAGATAAAGAAAACCAAACAGAAGAAGGCTGATTGAAATCAGAACTGTTTGTCTTTTAATATCTAAAACTGTAGAGATAGTCAAACTAGAAAAAATCTGAATGGCTTTAGTTGATCTCTAATACTGAGAATCATAAAGATACTATTTCCCCCCAAAAGCTTTCTGTTAAAAACAATCTCGACTGATTAAAAAACAAAATAATAACAAAATCCTCTATTAAATAATTTGCTGGCACCAATTTGCAGAGAAGACCAAACTCCCTGGCAGATCGGCAATCAATATTCATACCTGGTGGATGACTATATCAGCTTCTAGGCTTAAGAGAGGTATTTCCTCTGCCCAGAACCTCCCTCTTCTCTGTCTGAATTATAAGGAACTCTTTTGAAATAGGATTTTTGGTTTATATGGGGTAAAAACAAAGGACAATCATTTGTTAAAAAAATATAATTAGGGACTTCCCTGCTGGTCCAGTGCTTAAGTGGTTAAGATTTCATGCTTCCAATGCAGGGAGTGCAGGTTCGATCTCTGGCTGGGTAACTAAGATCCCACATGCCGTGCAGCACAGCCAAAAAAAAAAAAAAAAAAAAAACCATATATATATATATATATATATATAAAATTATTTGTCCATATACACATTCACCTCCATGACAAAATTAAGAGTTCTTTAAAGAATGACACAAACTTTTGCTCTCTACTCATGGCGAAGGGGAAACAAACTTTGCTGAATGTTCCATCTCAAAATAACCACAGTTAGGGGGCCTATATAATTTTATGCTGACAAACATGCCAGGGGATGGCACTGCTCTCAGTCAATTCAGAGTTGAAAGAATATTGATGATTTTATTATACAAGGGATTCCACTTACAATTTATCACTTCAGAGAATCTAAAGAAGCACAGTAAATCACTTTGTGAACAGGCAGCCACAGCAGAAAAGGTTAGTGCGTAATGGTAGCTGGATATAGTTTCAGATCCTGATACCCTTATGTATTAAGTAATGTAGGCAACCTATCTGACTTCTCTGGATTTCCTCATTTATAAAAGAAATAATGATACTTACCCTCACAGGACTATTGTAAGAATTAAGTGAAACAACTTACAAAAGCACTCAGTACCATGGTACGTTGTAAGTACTTAATAAGTGACACTCATTGATGACAGTCTGCACATTCTTATGCATTGTGCATCTATGTGAACACAATGGATGGTGTAGAAATGGCTTTACCTTATTACTGACTTTAAAACAGGCTCTAAAAGATCCTCCACAAAATACTCAAAGCAGTATTACGTATTCTACAGCAAACCAACATATTCAATGGCTAAATAATGGACAAACTGTGTGAGTAAAAATTTGAGAAACTATGCAAAATAGTATTGGCAGATAGTTTTTTGCTGGGCTCTCAAAAATGAAACCAAACTTCTATTACAGTATCTTTTATAAATGTTTTGAAAGCAGGAACTATTTTGTATATCTTTGTACCCCTCTTAGTGTCTAGACACTAGGTGTTCAAATATTTGTTGATAGAACTATAAATTTTCATCTCAGTGAAGTCATCTGATTTCATGGCATCTAGAACCTAAGCCATATGACTTAATTCGATGAAAGTATCAGCTAACCATGACCTAGTTGAAAAACCAGAGACCTGATCTATACTAGAAAACTTTCAGACTATTCTTTTGTAGATCAGGAAGTGATTTAACATGGGGAAAATTTAACACAGGGAAAACTAACTATAATAAAAATATTTTAAGTACCTGATATATTATAAATCATATTCAGACCACCCCTACTAACTATGATAACAGATGGACTCTTAAGAATAAGCTCTGTTGGATAAACAACCTGACTCTCTCTAACCTCTTCAAGTATTATGTTTTTTTTTTTTAAACTGCTACCATCTATGATTTTCAATAGCCAGGCACTCCCATGAATATAGAAGAAAAACAATTATGCAGCTTATGTCATCCAAATGCTGACAGATGGGTTTGGCATTTTTGTTGTAGACAGTGCAATACTTCCAGAGTCATGTGAGGGGCACTGTGGAATTTCTTACATGACATTACATTGACCTTAAAGCGTAAACTGCAAATACAGTTTTATTGTTTTTGTATGAACCACAGGATTGCCTGGAAAGGCAGCATGTTCAGTTATAGTGAACACCTGCCGGACTGTTGAATTTTTGCTAAAGCACATACACGATTTTGGCATCAACCACTGCCGCAGTATGGATGTAATTTTTTAAAAAGTTAAAATAGCAAATAATACATATGGTATCTGGCAGTAGTATATCCTCAGTATTGTTTGTACAAAAACACAAAATTTAGAGGTAGTTGCCACTAATTTTTCATAATTTAATTATCCCCAAGAGTTACAATAATTCAGCTAAAATTCTACCAAGCCATTCTTCGTAAAACAGTTTTCTAAATTTAAATGTCACAACGTTCCTATTTGGTTTGAGTTATCAAAGCAAAATATAAATAAATAAAAAATAATTCACATTCTCAATCTGCGTTCTTCTAAATGAAACTGCTATAGGATTAAATAAGAGAGAGATTTTCAGTTTAGTACCTCAATATACACAAACAGGAATTCAAAATTTCCCAGTTCTGCTTTCTCAGTGCATACTGACTAACCTTCTTCCCCATGACAAACTTACTTTGCTGTCAAAAACAAGAGTTTTTATGCAGAAACAAAATGCACAATCACATTTTAAATGTTTTACAGAAATCTTTTTTTTAAAATGAGAGGTAACCTATGTTAAAAAAAAAAAACAACTTATTTTTAAAACAGAGTTCTTTCACAGTAGGCTGTCATGTGCACTTCTGAGCCCATTACAGGGTAAGAAGAGGAAGGTTTTGTTAAGATAATTGGAAGAATGAGGCTCTGTGGTTCAAAATGACCAGAAGAGGGGGGACGAGGGGACACTGTGTGCCTTCATGAAAGATCACTCAGCCTTCCTTTTAATCAGACAGACTTGAGAGATGGGAAGGCACCATGTCCTCATCTCCAGCTCAAATCACTGGAAACTAATTACGGGTTGGAACTCAGAAAGGTAAATAGAAAAAACTCTGGAGTCAGATGACAGTACCATCTCCTTAGCTATAACCTGCTACATCTTGATCTCAACATAAAATGGAGATAATTAATCTTCTTTTCAAAGTTGTTGAAAGGATTAAAGACCATGTATACAGAAATAAATACGTATGTATTGAAATGTCTGAAGAAATATTTACTAAAATATTAACAGTGGTTATTTTTGGCTGGCAGATTTATGAGTACATATTTTGTTTTCTTTATGCTCATCTGGATTTTCTAATTTTCATAAATTAGTATTACTTATATAAGTGGTGCATGTAAGTCACTTAGCACACACGGTGCTGGCACACAGACTGGCTCAAAAATGGTGGCTACCATCATTATTAATACAAAAAGATAAAAGCAAAGTATCCTGCTCTTTCTTCTTGTTTCTGGATGCCTCTCTATGGAAGGAAAGTCATGAAATGAAGTAGATTGCATAACACAAAGGCCACGGCAGACTTCCCACTCCTGAGCCAAAGGAAAGGTCACAGCTTATTAGAGTAATGGGTCTTTATGTGTTTATGACTTAGTGTTGGGAAGAGCTGCCTAGCCATGGGAAAGCTCAGCTAACATGATGATTTAGCAAAGCAAATCAAAATGAAATTTGTCCTGGTCTGGTACAATAAATTAAAACATAAAATACCACCTAGCTTCCTAGCTAATGTGAATTATGAGGATGCTCTGAAGAACAAATACTTCCCAAATGAACGCCCAGATCCAACAAAGTGATTAAGATTTGGATTTTTTTTTAATGTGTTAATGATTATACAAGATAGGAACCTAGCTCATCTAAATTATTTTATTATTGAAGTATCTCAACTAATAATTCACCATAGGCTTGAAAATAAAGACCTTAGAAAAACCACCACAGAGAGTTGTTTAACCAAAATTATAATTATTATAATTGCAGGATTATCACACATAAATGCATTTGTATTTACTGTAGAAGAAACTGCACATTTTCAAGGTTTGAATTCAGCTAAATTTGGTAACAAAATGTTGTTACCTAAAATGAGTGTCAATATTCCTTTGATCTCAACTACAGAGTCAAGTAATCCCCTAGGGAAAACAGACTGAAGTTCAATGCTTATAAATAAATAATTCAGGGGATTTGAGCTTTGAAGAGTATGAGGTTTTTGTTGTCTTGACTAGTGCTTCTAGATTTTTAGTAAGACTTTTCCATTCTCTACTTTCTCTTTATGTTTGATATACAATCTAATGCTTGGGAGCATTTTCAAAGCTTTGGTAGTTTTAAATTTCTTGTAAATCTGATAATCAAACTTCATTTACATTGATTTCTTAGAAAACAAAAAAAAAATTCTCTCCAGGTTCAAGCACAACAGTAAAAATGAGCTAGTAACAGTCTTTTTTGCCATAATATTGGACTTCGCATATTATTTTAAAATTATATAGCTTCCAAAGAGAATGGCACCTTTATTCCCTCCTTCTACCCTCCTCTGCCCCCAAAAGAAGTTAGCTAAACATCTAGATTTTCATAAATTGCAAAAAATGAGGCACAGAGACTAAAATCTAATTATGCTTAAAAAAAAAAAAGACTGTAAATAATTTTTCTAGCTTATACCAACATTTTCTTATTCTGGATCTGACAGTTTTGTGTAAGCAGTAAAGTTAATGTTGTCTCCTCCTGATTAATGCAGAATTTTAAAAATTAAAAAAATAATGCCATTTATTAAGTAGACTAAAAATGAGAGGTGGGGTGGGAAGGAAAAGCAGGAGTTGAGGACACAAGTGTCTAGGCTGACTTTCAGTTTCCTTTTTGATAATTTTTTTAAAAAATGGAATTCTTTCTCTACTTTGTGTTGCCTGAGAACCACTATGGTTTTGTAAAGTCTATAACAGTAATTATATTTAATCACCACGAGTACATTTGTTTTAAGCCCATGAATACTACGTTAGTAATACTAAACTATCTCCATTGGCTTATTTGTAAAAAGAAAAATATATTATATATTTATATTCTTATAAAGTTAACACTGAGGGCCGAGGAAAGGGAACGAGAAGCAGTGTTTAATCACAGTTTCTCTGGACTCAATAACCAGACTGGGGTCTTGCTCAAGCCACCTGGTCAAGCAGTGTCTGAGGAAGAGTCATAGGAGGCAGAGACGATGAAATTGCCGCTGTTGGAGTGCCCGGCCACTGACTGGGCGGCCTGCTGGCTCAGATTGTTACAGATAAGCACCAGCTGGTTGCTCTGGGCCTCGGACAAGGTGCTGCAACTCTGATACACGCTGAAGTTGGTTTTCCTGCCAGGGATGTTCCCCTTCTCACACATGGTCTTCACCATCTTGGCCAGCTTGTTCTTGCCGAGGGCCTGGCAGTTGTACCAATGCAGAGCCGCCAAGTTCACGACCGGCTTAATGGACAGGTAGAAAGGGGCATCCTCATAGCGCATAGCAGGAGGACGCCGTTGGGCATACTCCTTATAGTCTTGTATGGGGCAGGTCTGTGGAGCATGCTGGGTGGCATACACACGGGAGTCTGTCCCCCCTCTCTTGGTTTTGGCATTTAGGTCACCAGTGTCTTGACCCATCCACTCCAAGTACTCCAGCCCCGTTTCTGTTACCCGGAGCCGAATATCACCCCACTTTAAGGTAGACCCGTGGAAGCCCGTACAGTGCCCAAAAGCTTTTGTGTTGTTGAGCCAGACGAGGTTGAGCAGACCCTCAGGGTTATAGCGGCTTAGCAGTCCCCTTTTCCGCAGAATGAGCTCATCAGCAAAGGTGAGCTTCATGGACTTGTGTGGCTTATTTCCTTTTCCTTTGCAGCGGAGTTCAATTTGCTTCTGTTTCAGGGCCTCTTGGGAGCGCTTGAATTCCTTATCCCTGGTGATACTGTAGCCATACCTGTGTTCTTTTAGGTACCGTTCAAGTCCACACTGGTAATTGGCCAAGCTGTTGGGTTCATACTCGGATCCATCCTTCTGCCTGGCATCCACAAAGAAAGAGGCCAAGTAGGCATCCAACTCCTTGCAAGGGATGACATAAATCTCTCTTGTTTCAGAAGGATACTTGGAGATGAGGAACTCCCGGAAATTGCGGAGCGCGGTCTGCGTGCTCCGGATGGTTTTCTCATTCTGCTCCCTGCTGAGCTCAGCTGCTCTTTCATCCTGGTCTGCAACAAATTGGGGAGGGGAGGGATAAAGAGGGTGTTGATGAGTTCAGACAATGCACTTTCTACTCTGAAATAAAGTTTCCTTTTATAATGAAAAAGAGAAAGAAGGAATCAATTTTACAGAGATTACTAATAAATGTTATTTACATACCTGTTGCATTATAATAGCCAACTTCAGTTTCACAAATGATGTACTAGACAAGAGACGGCCCACTACAATCAAAATGAGCTTCTCATGTCATTGGCACATAGTTTAGTGCACGAAGATTTGTGGAAAGAGTGGGATTAGAGGCAGCCTTCGTTTTAGGAAAAAAGACAGAGGTGTGCTATTTACCCTAATGCAGTGCGCGAGGGCCCCATCAGAGCAACACACGTATTTTAAATCACTTCATTTGTGAAACCAGAGGTTGTACTGGTTCCATTTTATTGAATTAAACAAAAATATTCGAATCTGTTATTTAGCATTATCTCTAGAGATCTATATTTAAAAATTACTAAATAGATCATTTACAGCAGTTAACGAGACACATTCTACAGCAATTCATGTAAACGTGGTTTATAAATATTCTATATGTAATTGCAGGGCAGTTTATAATAAGTGGTAAAAATATTTTGTGTTTTGCAAAATGAAAACAGACTCATAAATACAGAGAACAAATGGGTGGCTGCCAGACAGGAAAGAGGTGGGAAGGTGGGGCAAAATAGGTGAACGGGATTAAGAGGTACAAACTTCCAATTATATAAATAAGTCACAGGGATATAATACACAGCTTAAGGAATATGGTCATTAATACTGTAATAACTTTGTACAGGGACAGATGGTTACTAGATTTATTGTGGTGATCATTTCATAATGTATGCAAATGTCAAATAATTATGTAATACACTTGAAACTAATATAATATTGTATATCAACTATATTTCAACACAAAAAAACTTGGTGTTTTGGGAAAGTAATGAGGATAAAACTTCACAGCTATAAAGACAGGACAATGAAATTTGAGTAAGGCTATTATAGTCAAGATGTAAGGAAGGGGTATGTCTCTTGGATAGTTTAACTTTATTACTTTATTATTTATATTTTGCCACCAAAGACCGGAGGTGCCTCTTTCCATTATGGATCACCCATAATTAAGTAGTGTTGCTCTGGAGTAGTGGTTCTCACATTTTAGTGAGCTTCAGAATCACTCAGGATGTTCAATCAAAATCAGATTCCTCTATGCTCAGGATGAGGTTCAAGAGAACACACTGGGAGAAAAAAGATCTAGTGCTTATGGCTTATGAAGGAAGCCCTACTCTGTTTTACTAGATTTTTTTCTTTACAATGATTAAATTCAGTGATATCATTTAAATGATTTTCTCTCAGTAACATGTAATTTAAATTTGGGATGTTAACATTAACAATAAAATCATTTTGTCAAAAATGACCACAATTATGTCAGACATGGTCTGGGTGGAACTCAAAAGAGAAATTCTAAATATGAAATTACACAATAGAAAAAACAGGCCATCCTATTGATGTTGAGAGGCCAACACTAAGGTTAATTAAAAACAACATAAAAATGTAATTTCTGATTCTAAAGTATAATATAAAATTATTTTGTTTATCCCAATTATTTTATTCAGGAAAACTTTAGATTTTTAAGGCTGCTCAGTGGGAAGTCTTTGAAATAACCACATACAATAAGAAAAATAAAATTTCGAATAAACTGAATTTTATTCACAAACACTACTTTTTGTATTACTATACACATTTATGAATGTCCATATTATTTTAAAATGACAGTTGTAAGGTATAATTGCCAAAGTTCTCATAACTTTACAAAATGAAATGAATTAAAAAATCACTAAACTAGCTAATTAGATATTTTTATAGGCATATTTTTTGAGAGCATATTTCCAAAATTCAAATACACAACAGTATATTTTATCCTTCATTAGACTTAACTTTTGGCTATGCTATCTTCTTCCAGTTGAACAATAAAGATGTGTATCTTTCCATTAGAAAGGTGAAGCCACATGTAACCTTTTACCATGCTAGCTTCCGTGACTGTTTACATGCAAAGCCAAAGGGGTCAGCACATCTGTTTACTGTGGCTACTTGTTCAAATATCTATCACAACAGTCTTCAAACTTTAAACAAAGACTTTCTAAGAAATAAACATTCAAAGACAACTTTAGGGAAAAACATTTCCAGTTCTTCAACTTTCACATGGAATCCTTTCTAAAATTTAGTTTTCTGAGATGAAGACCGAGTTTTCCATCCCAAACCTACTGTGTTACATACTCTGGGGCATTAAAGACTTTGAGGAGCCAAACAAAATTTATAAGTTATAAATCGATGATTAAATCCAAATATTGTCCACATTCTTGTCCTTCTCTGTCTTATACACATTCTGATATAGGTGAAATTTGCCATTGCAAACAGGGTATTTGGCCTGAATTAAGGTGTACTGAATTCAGGATTTTTGAAAGGGTTTTAGGTTAGTGAAGTTGATTCTTTTAATTGGAACTGGAATATTCTGCAGGACTGCCAAAATGTTCCAGATAAAGTAGAAGCTTAAAATTTTATTTAATTTTTTCATATTTAGCATGCTTTTGTTCACAAGATGCCTAACAACTATTATCAAATCATATGAAATACTGATTCTAGTTACAGTCAATCCTCATCATTTCATAAAATATTCAATATTTTCTACCTTTTTACAAAAATAAACTGACTGAAACAGATCCACATTATTAGCACCCTGCTAACACACTCACAGTTGACCAACACCACAGCACTACTTCAACATCCTCAGCCCAGCATTTCCAAGCCTTTTTCTACTTTCTATTTGGTCTCAATCTTAGTTAAGAATCTGTGATATGGTGATTTATAAAAAAAAATATATATATATATATTTGGTCTTCGTCCAGGTTCTTGGCACAGAGCTCATAAAAGCCTTAGAATTTTCTGTGATGAGGGCGATCAATGTGTCTTTTGTTAATGTTCATGAGGTAACTTTTGGAAAGCACCTACGGGTAGGGGCTGGTTGTCAGTGGAGGCAAGCAGGAGATTTCTGGGGTGGAACTTTCAGTCCTAGCCTACTTCTCCACCTTTGGGGAGGGGAGAGAGGCTGGAGATTGGGTTCAAACACCAATGATTTAATCAACTGAGTTTATGTAATGAAGGCTCCATGAAACCCCAAAAGGACAGGGTTCAGAGAGCTTCCCGGCTGGTGAACATGTGGAGAGTGGTACACATTGCCCTGAGCATCTTCCATGTGGCTATTCCTGAGTTATGTTCTTTTACAATAAATTGGTAATCTAGTAAGTAAAATGTTTCTCTGAGTTCTGTGTGCTGCACTAGCAAATTAATCCCTGCCAAGGACGGGGGCCTTTGTAATCTTCTATTTATGATGGGTCAGTCTTATAGGACTGAGCCCTTAACCTGTGGAATCTGATGCTACCTCTAGGTAGGTAGTGTCAGAAGTGAACTGGATTACAGGACACCCAGCTGGTACAGGAGAATTTCTTGGTGGTGTGAAACCCCTCTACTGCCCAACATCAGAACTGGGTATATAACTGTAGAGTCATTCCATCTGTAGGAAAATAAAAGTAGAGTGTCACATTATTATATCCTTTCCTAACAGCCTGGAATTCACCACAAGAGGAGGTTGGAAGGGTAGAGAAACCCTCATTCATTTTGCATGAATAGGGGGAAGTAAATGGCTTTAAAGTCAAGTAATAGTAATATGCTTTTTGGCTAATGACAAAAATCAAATAAAACCGGGGAAGACTGATAATAAAATATAGAACTGTTAATAATTATCTTGCATTTATCTCTAGTTTTAGAAATTCTTCTGATCCACTTCCTTTTAAAAACTTTTTGTTAGGTATAACATGCATACAGTAAAGTAGACCAGTCATTAAGTGTGTGCAATTATTTTTCACAAATTGAGTCCCATGCCTAAATCAAGAAAAAGAGTATCAGGAACTTCCCTGGTGGTCCAGTGGTTAAGACTCAGCACTCCCAATGCAGGGGGCCCGGGTTTGATCCCTGGTCAGGGAACTAGATCCCGCATGACGCAACTAAGAGCCTGCATGCCGCAACTAAACGATCCCGCACGCCGCAACGAAGGTCTCACGTGCCACAACTAAGACCTGGCGCAGCTAGCTAAAAACACAACACAACATAACATAAGGAAAAGAGTATCACTAGCACCTCCGAAACCTTCCTCACGTCCCCTTCTTCCAGTTGCTCGCTCCCACCAAGAATAACAGCTATCTTGACTTGAAATAGCATACGTTTGTCTGGCCTGTTGTTATAACTTATATGAATGAGATCTTAGACGATGAACTCTTTTGTGTCTGGCTTCTTTTGCTCAACATTATGTTTGGAAGTTTCATCCATATTGTTATGTAGTTGTAGATAATTTATCTTCTTTACTGTGTAACATTCCATTGTGTGAATTTATCACAATTTATTCTTCCACTCTATTGAACATTTGGGTAGTTTTCAGTTTAGGGCTATTTCCAATAAAATTGTTACGAACACTCTAGTAGGTGTCTTTTGGTGAGTCACATGGATGCATTTTTTTGGGTGTATACTTAGAATCAGAACTGCTAGGTCATAGGAAATCACATGTTATGCTTTAATAAATACTAATAACCAAGTTTCCAAAGTGGTTGTACCAACTTGCTTTCTCCATGAGTGTGAGAGCTCAGATTGCTCCATATCTTCAGCAACACTAAGTAATGTTAGTCTTTTTTATTCTAGCTATTCTGTTGGATGTGTAATGCTACTGCACTGAACTTTTAAATTTTCATTTCTCTGATGACTGATGAAGCTGAACAGCTCTTCACAGGTTTATTGTACACTCAGATATTTGCTTTTGTAAAGTGCCTGTTAAAGTTATTTACTACTGGACTGTCTGCCTTTAATGGTTTTTAAAATTTTTATTGTATTTTATTATTTATTTTGGCTGTGCCGGGTCTTAGTTGTGGCATGTGGGCTCTTAGTTGTGGCATGTGGGATCTAGTTCCCTGAACAGAGATCAAACCCAGGCCCCCTGCACTGGGAGCACAGAGTCTTACCCACTGGGCCACCAGGGAAGTCCCTGGCCTTTACTGTTTGCAGGAGGTTTTAACATATCCTGCGTATGAGTCTTTGTCAGATAAATGTATTACAAATATCTTCTCTGAGTCTGTGGCTTGCCCTTTCACTTTCTTAATAGTGTCTTTTAAAGAACAAGAGTTCTTAATCCTAATATAGTCCAATTATCAATTTTTTCCCTTTATGATTCATGCTTTTTTGCATCCTGTTTAAGAAATTCTGCTTATTCCAAGATCATGAGATATCTATTTCTTCCAAAAGCTTTACTGTTTCAGTCTTTACATTTTGATCTGCCATCTACTAGAACATCCATCTATATGTTCTAAGATAGAAATTAAGAGTAATTTTTTTATATGGACCTCGATCCTTTTGATTTTAATAAAATTTGAATAAGCAATACAGCATATGGTACAGTATCTAAAAGCTACAAATGGGTAGAAAGTAAAAGTAAGTCCCCCTCTCATCCCATCTCCTTGTCACCGTATTTCCCTTTACATGGGAACCAATGTTACCAATTTATTGGGTATAATTTTGGGATTTTCTATGCACACACACTTATTCTTCTCCTTTCAAAAAGGGTGGAGGAATATACTATGCATCCTGTTCTGCAACTATGCATCCTATTCTGCACTTTGCTTTTTACCATTAACAATGTATTAGCAATAGCTCTATATCATTACATACACAGTTGCCTCAATCTTTCTAATAGCTGTAAATAAAGTATTTTATATGGATACACTAAATTTATCTGATTCCCTGCTGATGGATTATCTGCATTATTTCCATCCTGTTCCTATTATAAAAAATGCTGCACTGGGTATCCTTGTATACATGACATTTCCTACACATGAGCAAGTATATATACAGAATGAATTTCCAAAAGTAGAACCGCTATATTGTTGTTGCCCTGTACATCTGCTGCGCCAATTTAACTTCTGTGATAAGGTATGAGAGTGCTGGTTTAATCATATCTTCCGAGATATAAGGTATTATCAAACTTCTTAATCTTTGCTTATTTAATTTGTAAAATATACATTGTGGTTTTTAAACTTTCATTTCTTTTATGATAAATGACATTTAACATTTTTCAAATACTTATTAGCCCCCTATATTTTCTCATTTTCTATCTGTGGATTCTTTCTGTCCTTTGTCCATTTAAAAAAATATTTATTTATAGGAGCTCTAGATATATTTAGCCTTCTTTTTCTTCTTATTATTATACTTAGCCCTGTGTAATGTATATAAAGATGTGTATATGCGTATTTTTTTTTGGTTGCCTTTTGTATTTGTGACTTTGTTACATTTATGGGATTGAATTTATCTGTTTTTAAAAATATTTCCTACATTTTGTGTTAGACATATTTTCCCCACTGTGAAACCATAATACAATTCTCTTTTGTTTTCTTCAAAGCATTCTTAATTTCATTTTTATTTTATTTATTTATTTTGGCCACGCCACGCAGCATGTGGGATCTTAGTTCCCCCACCAGGGATCGAACCTGTGCTCCCTGTGGTGGAAGCCTGGAGTCTTAACCACTGGACCACCAGGGAAGTCCTTTTAATATTTAAAATATTTGATCATCTGAATTAAGTTTGGTTTAAGGTAGGTACCAACTTATATTTTTTCCTAGATAGCCACCTAGCTGTTATCAATAAATAACAGTGGTGATTGTGGTTGTAGAGAAGTCAATGGTCAGCATAATCTTTCTCCCTTCGGGGTCTCTTGATTGCACTTTGGGGGTGGGAGCTGGGTAGCTAAATGATTATTTCTTTATCTGTGAATGGCTACAACTTTACTAGGCTATATTTCAGTGTTGATCACTGTGCACCCATCTTTTTTCTGGTACACAGTGTGTCCTTTCAGGTCATAAATTCAAGCATTTCTCCACTGCCTTGTTGCAGTGGCAGATGACTTCCCATAAAGATGGCAAATGTGTATGTGGTCCTCTACTCAGTCTTGCTTCGTCTGCTACTCTCTGCTGTCAAATAGGGTCCAGGGAAGCTCTGATCACCAACCCAAACTCCCCATTCCAGTTCTTCAAAAGTGATTGTTAATTTTGCCACTCAGCAGTAGAAAACTGAGGTCTCATACCTTCATCTGAGAGCTACAGTCACAGTTCTCTTGTATCATATCCAAATCCCTGTTTCATCGCTGTGATCGGCAACCTTTCTTTATATACTGTGGTTCTAGCAGAAGACTTTTAGTTTATTTGAGAAAATGTTTGTTTCTCTTTCTTGTCTTGAAGTGATTTCAAAGAGAAGTCAGAAGTATGATCCAGCTGTTTGCATTTGAATGAGATCGCTGCAACTTCCAGTCCCTAACTTGATGCCATGCACTTAATAGAGATCCCATAAATGTTCACTGAATGCTTTTTGATCCATGAAATCTACTCTGAAGAAGGGTTATATTCCTGAAGATTTGGGCATTCATCAAAAACTCAGCAGTCAAACTTGATTAAATTTTGTTTGAATGTACGTGGTAAGAAATAGAACTTGGATTCTAAATAGCAACAAAAATTGTTTTCAACACAAACAAAAATGATAAAGATCACTTTCAATTTTCTTAAGAGAAGTATGTATACGGTTCAGCAAACTGAATGAGTCACTGTCATCAATAAAGAAAATGCACTGAGATGAGCAAAATGGTTTTATTATATCAAGAAAGTTGTGATTAATAACAAATTTTAAAAGCTGAATGTGGGTAAAATCCCAAAGGTCTAGAAAACTGAACAGAGAAGACAAGGTAACAGCCCAAAATATGCAAGTACAATTTTTTTTTCCTAAGCAGATCAGGTATTTAACAATTGGAAGCAAAGTTTTAAAGATGGTGAATGAGTAGGCATTAGAATCATGTTTCCTATGGCTCTCGTGAACCTAACACACCTAACAGTCTAATCACTATATGTGTCCAGACCTAAAACGTAACTTAGCTCTGTCTCCACAAACTTGCTCTTTCACCCAGTCAGTGCCTCCATCACCTACCTAAGTGCCCAAGCTGAAACCTGAGCACCATCCTTGACACCTGCTCTATCTACCCCCTTCTACAGCTAATCCATCAAGTCCTGCTGGGCCACCTCATTTCATATGCACTTAATGAGTAACTAAAACATATTAGGAATTAAGTAAAAACTGGGTTTAAAGGATGAGTGCTTTTGTGGAATTTACCATGACAAAATGACAAATGCTATGAAGAAAAATAACAGGGTACTGTGAGAAAGAATAAGTGACCCACTTAAAGACCTGAAAATGAGAAGCCAGTCATACAAAGTATAGGAGGAAGAGTAGAGGGAACACCACATGAGAAGTTCCTACAATGGAAACTGAGTTTGAGGACCTGAAAGAATGTCAGTGTGCCCAGAGTGAAGTGATTGAAAGGAGAGTGGTACAACGAGAGGTCTGAAAACTCACAGGCCGGATCTTGCCGGGCCTTGTCTGTAAGTCATTATTAATGACTTTGTATTTTATCCTAAGAAAACTAGTTGTTCAGAAAACTACATGGTCAGATTTGCATTGCTCTGTTATGATATAAACCTACCTCCTACCATGCTAAGAAAATCTTCAATAAACTCTGCTTTATATAAGTAGGGCTGAGTTCACAACTGGATGATCGGGTGGAAAACACTCCCAGACAATGAAATGACCCATAATCTGAACCTTCTTGATGGAAGCAGAAGGTCAGAGCCAGAGGGAGCAAGAGAATATCCAAGTCAACCACCACCTCGCCTCCTCTCCTCCCCAACAACAACAACAACAAAAAAGGTATTAGAAAATGTATGAAGTTTTAAAGCAGACAACTTTTCTATACTCATTTAGTCTCTATGCCCCATTAATTACATTCTTTTTTCATGTATTTATCATCTGGGAATCCTGAGTACCCAGCATATGTTCCCGCACAGCAGAGCTACCAAATGAAGACTGGGTATGAAGACTGTCTGAATATGTACTATTAAAAGAATTTTAAATCCATAGATCCTATATATATTTTTTTTTCTTTTTTTTTTTTTTGCGGTATGTGGGCCTCTCATTATTGTGGCCTCTCCCGTTGCGGAGCACAGGCTCCGGACGCACAGGCTCAGCGGCCATGGCTCATGGGCCTAGCCACTCTGCAGCATGTGGGATCTTCCCGGACCGGGGCACGAACCCGTGTCCCCTGCATTGGCAGGCGGACTCTCAACCACTGCGCCACCAGGGAAGCCCCTCCACATATATTTTGAATGACTGAACATCTCGGGCTGTGATCTGAGTTTGATATAAAAAGGGAGAACTTCTGGACATGCATGGCTTTCAAAAATGTATTCTAAAAAGGTCTGCCTTTCCCCAGACCTTCAGTTTGTATTACCTTCCCTTTCCCCACACCACAGCCTGCTGGGCTACTATTTTAGTGGTGCTGGCTGTCACTGTATCACTAGTATGGTTTTGGTTTTAAGTAGGGAGGTTGGATAAACTCTGTATGCAGAAGATGTGAGTGACCTTGGTTCTTAAAGTGGATACATTTCTTGCCTGTACCATCCTCGAGAGCCATATTTATTACTAAAACTTACTTGAAGTTTCTCAAAAGGGGAAGCCACCCCATAAACCTAGTGTAGTGAAACGGGTCTCTGATAAACGTAGCCAACAGACTGAAAAGTTTTAGATTACTGATTTCCAAGAGATCCGTGACCTGGAGCAGGGCCCCAGGAAGAGCCTCAGCACCAGCCCAGGGAATCTTTGGAGAGCCTGAGTAAAGCTTTTATGCAGACAGCTTTTCTGTACTTATTTACATAGTCTCCATGCCCCATTAATCCAATTATTTCCTCCCTTGTTAGGAGATGGCATGGAAAAACACATAGTTAGTGCCATATCTTGTGTTCTCATTAAACCTGAGGAGATTTATGTTAGATTTAAATTAGATCCATTTGCTTCTATTACTGTGGCACTCAATTTAACAAAAAATAAACTTAGCTATCACATCCCTTTTGTGATTTTATTAAAGCAATACATCTGAAGCAATAAGAAACATTTCCTGATGTTTAACTTCTTTTTAACTCATTTAAGAAGAGTATTTTGTCTTTTTACTTGATAGAGAAATGATGTTTAAATTCTCTTTATAAATCAATGAATAATAAGTCCATGAGCTTATTAAATAAGAATATATTTTAAATTTGAAAAGTAAAAAAAGCAAAAGAAATCTGGTGAGTAGATGTATTTATGAGGCTGCAGTTGGAATTAATATTTAATCCACATTTGTGGCACAGGCTCCAGGTTCTATAGGAATTCAGAAAGAAATAAGAGAGAGAGAGAAGTCAAAAAAAGAGTTTGAGCTGGGTTAGAGCTCTGTTTTGGGGAACAGGGACTTGGGTTAGGTATTAAAGGATGGGTACCATTTGGTTAAGTGGAACAGGAGGGTAGGGCATCCCAGGAAGAAACTGCATGAGCAAAGGGAAAGGTATGGGAAGGCTTGCGCTAATGAGGACTGTGAAACACCGATCCTGGTTTGGGGGTTAGAGTGGGAATAAAGCCAGGTCAGTGAGATAGACAAATGGAGGGTCTTATATAGTAATTATAAAGATATACACCAAGGAGAGGAGACTGAATATGCTAAATGCAAAAGACCTCTACATGCCAAACATTTGAAGAAGGTACTTAAAAAAAAAAATAAATCAACAGCCCATTTCTCCACCTCTGACATTCTTTACTCCCCTTACGCTGTTATCTTCTTCCATACTCCTATTACCATCTGACATAATACATATTTACTTGATAACTTGTTTTAGCATCTCTCTCTGCCCATCCAGTGGGCTGTGAGCTCTTTAAGAGCCAGGACTTCGCTGCTTTATTCCCAGGGTCTGAAAAAGCACCTGAGAAGTAGTAGCATTCAGTAAACATTTGTTGACTGAATTAACAACAAAGCTGAAAGGAAAGTTACTGAGATAACTCTGTGTGTGTAATTACACAATCCACTTTAGACCAACTATACTGACTGCATCGAGAAAGGACTAAAAATAAAAATCAGTGACATAAAATTAAATTTTGCGTCTCACAATCAGAATCTCAAAGTCACCTTATCCTTTATTAAGGTTCTTCAGAGTTAGCTGTGGTCAGGGCAGGTGATCTGGATGTCTATAATAATGAAATGATTTATAAGGCCACTGGAAGCTTTTCCCAGGGCTAATTTCTCAGGAAATAAGGACCTATCAGCTCTCACACAAATTGCTGTAAGACAATATCTTTATCTTAACTATCAGGATAAGGAAAAAACAAGTAATACTTTAACAAAAGTCCATACCAGAATTAATATATCCATAAAATCAAGGGACAGCTCCCTCCCTCCAATGCTGACCTCCACTTTATTTTAAAAAATATTTATTTATTATTTTTGACTGCGTTGGGTCCTAGTGGCACGTGGGATCTTTCACTGTGGTGTGTGGGCTTCTCTCTAGTTGTGGTGTGAAAGCTCCAGAGTGCACAGACTCTGTAGTTGGGGCACACGGGCTCTCTAGTTGCAGCATGCGGGCTTAGTTGCCCTACAGCATGTGGGATCTTAGTTCCCTGACCAGGGATCAAACCTACATCCCCTGTGTTGGAAGGCAGATTCTCTCTCTTTTTTTTAAATTAATTAATTTATTTGGCTGCCTCGGGTCTTAGTTGTGGCACGTGGGATCTTCGCTGTGGTATGTGTGATCTCTCGTTGTGGCATGCGGGCTTCTCTAGTTGTGGTGCACGGGCTCCAGAGCACTTGGGCTCAGTAGTTGCAGTGCGAGGCCTTAGTTGCCCCACAGCATGTGGTATCTTAGTTCCCTGACCAGGGATCAAACCCGCGTCCCCTGCATTGGAAGGCAGATTCTTAACCACTGGACCACCAGGCAAGTCCCCAGACCTCCACTTTAAAAAGAGATTATACTGACATTATGGTGTCATCTATTAGGTACTTCTTCTATACACATATTCATTTGATGTAAATTTTCTTATGACTCTATGTTCAAGGGAAATGATCTTGGTATTAAAAAAAATATGCCCTGGTTGGTAATCTTACAAATAGGCCTACTTCAATTTTATTTGTCAGGGGTTACAAAACTCATATTTGCCAACATTCATGTTTCATTTTTAAAAATAGCAAAGGTCCTAACCTCTGCAAATTTATTTCAAAAAAGAGTGAGGTATATTTACTTTAAAGGTGGAAAAAAATTGAGATTACCTTATAACTACCATAAAATGTATTAAAGGGCTTCCCTGGTGGCGCAGTGGTTGGGGGTCCGCCTGCCGTTGCAGGGGACACGGGTTCGTGCCCCGGTCCGGGAAGATCCCACATGCCGCAGAGCGGCTGGGCCCATAAGCCATGGCCGCTGAGCCTGCGCGTCCGGAGCCTGTGCTCCACAACGGCCCGCGTACCGCAAAAAAAAAAAAAAAAGTATTAAGAAGTCAGTGTCTTCTTTCTCCTTTAAATACCCAAATCGTTGCACATTTCAATGCTTTTTCCTAAAACTTTAAAACACAGGCTATTTTCTAGGATTGTTAACATCACTAATTGAAGCCAGACTTGTATGCTATTATAGCTGTCTGACCAGCAAATTATTTTTATGCTCAGTTAATCTTCTCCAATAATGGAAGTAAAGCACATTTCTTACATACACATTCATGAGCATGAAAATTTAGCACAATAGTACCAGTTAGTCCGGTATGATTTTTGATAGTATTTTTCACTGAAGTAGAAATCACTTAAATAAACATTAGTCACCTGCTCATTTCTCCTGGTTGTATGTCATGTGACTCTAGAACCTCTGGAGAATTCTCTCCTTGATAAAAATCTAGAAATAAAATAGGGCACAAAAAATACCAGTATTTATTAAATAAACAAAGTGCAGGCAAAAACCTCTTCCTCACCTATATTCACTGTTGCCTGTATATATGAATTAAATCAGGCCAAGGTGCTGTGTTTGTTGGAAGGTAAGGTGAGACATCACTTGTGTAAAGACTAGGCACTATCCTTGCAGATCCTCGCCACAAGGAATTAATTTATGGCCAACAGGGTGCAGGAGTCTCCATTTTTAACAAGTTCTCGGGTAGTTCTGATATAGTTTCGGTCTAAGGCCATGCTTTGAAAAGCAGAGCTTCATCTCTCCTTCCCCCTAGAAGGCCTAAAAAATGACTCTTCTTTCAAATAAGTCTCAGCCCAAGCCTCAGTTACAGCAGGTGACACAGAGCTGGGATGGCAGATTTCCGGATCTGAATGTTTTTATGTCCCAGGCAGAACAGTTGCTTCATGAATAAATAATAAATGTTTAAAAGTGGCTTCTGTTTCAGTGAAAAATACTATCAAAAATCATACTGGACTAACTAATATTGTTAGTCAACAAAATAATGAATGAGTCAAAGAATTACTTCCCTCCGAAACCCACTGGATTCAGATTTTTTCTTTCATAATGTCTCTGAATTTATTAAGTTCAACATTGTTTCCCTAATTGCCAAAGATCATTTTTAAAATCTAACCTTGCCTGGTCCCTTTCAGGGCAGTTGACGTAGGTAGTGTAGTTAATGGTTAATGGCTCCAGCTTTGCCAACAAGAATGCCTACATTAAAATCCCAGCTCTGCTGTTTCACCATCTATGTGAATCTGTATAAGTTTTTAAACTTAAGCCTCTGTTTCTTCAACTGTAAAATAAATATAATAATTGTACCCATTTCTTAAGAGTTGTATGAGAATTAAGGTAGGAAAGCAAGCCACTTAGCTCAGTGTTGGACACATAAATCATCTAGTTCAACTCTTTATAAATATTGCTGCTGAGAAATGTGTTCCAACCCACTAAATCAAAGTCTTCCTACTTCACTCCAGTCCTCCTCTACTGATGCTTTAATTTGCAACAAATATTTACAAATTCTTCCAAGATAGATCTATAAAGGCCACCCATGTTGGGCATTTGTGCATAACTGAACATATCCTGCCATGGGCACATGGAAACAACTGGAGTTAATATCTATATCTAAAACAGCTCTCAGATACTCTGGTTTCTCTTCAGAACACATAAGTCTTTCGCCTTTTACTAAAACAGCTCTCAGGAGACCTTCCATTCCACATGACCTAGAATCCTTTTTTTATTTGTTATAAATTTATTTATTTAATTTATTTATTTTTGACTGCGTTGGGTCTTTGTTGCTGCACATGGGCTTTCTCTAGTTGTGGCGAGCGGGGGCTACTCTTTGTTGTGGTGCGTGGGCTTCTCACTGCGGTGGCTTCTCTTGTTGCGGAGCACGGGCTCTAGGCACGTGGGCTTCAGTAGTTGTGGCACTCGGGCTCAGTAGTTGTGGCATGCGGGCTCTAGAGCACAGGCTCAGTAGTTGTGGGGCACGGGCTTAGTTGCTCTGTGGCATGTGGGATCTTCCCAGACCAGGGATCGAACCTGTGTCCCCTATATTGGCAGGCGGATTCTTAACCACTGCGCCACCAGGGAAATCCATGACCTAGAATCCTGTGATTTGACACACTTAGTGTGTTACTATAAAAAGAGACATTATGTGACTGTATGAATTCAGTACAGTAATAAACAAAGGTATAATCATGGAATTCTCTCTTCTAAGAATGCTGCTCTTTTGGACTAAATGAAGAAAATGAAGGTTTCTCCTCAATTGCTCCTTCCACTCAAAAAGAGGCAGCATCCCAGGTGTGACCTAATAAGCCTTGAGGGCAGCCCTGTTAGCTAGGGACAGCTCGAGGCTATCCACATTTGCTTACAAGGGAGTAAATTCAAACAAGCTTCACAAATAGAGGAGATGTGGCATTCAGTGACGACTAAGACACAAAAGGTAAAAGGGAGACCAGATGACAGGAGTGAATAAAAACCAGATGAAGCTTCTCAAATCTCAAACTTAATTTCAAGTCACATAAAAGAAATTAAGCAATCCAAAGGTGAAAAGAATAGAATAAGAGAATAAATATTGTACTGGATTAATCACAATAAGGAGACTTTCGTCTTGGCCAAAATATATTCTTAAATCAACTTTAGAATGTGGCTGCATTTTCAAGCTTAGCAGCACGAAACCCACATGACTGTAATTAATGTAATAAATCATGTTGTGGAATTTTCTACAGAATCTGACAGCACTCACTGATACATTGCTTATTAGAGACTAGAGATTTCTCATGCAGTTTTTTATTATACTGCCAGAGACACTGAATCAAGAGTACCTTCTGATGTGTCTGAAATATCTGCTGCTGGTGTGATACATAAAATATACAGTGAGCTGCTATCAGACTTTGATATACAAAACATCATACACAATTTCCAAAAAGACTTGTTTTTGAATTCTTACTTTTCTGGACTTAGGGCAGTCATAGACGATACATGGATTCATTATAGATGTGACATTTACATTTTCCACGGTTTCAATCATAAAGTCCCAGCTTTACACACATGGCTCTCCTATTCAGTTTACTCTATGATGACTCCATTAGTATATAGCGCAGAATACTGTTAAACAGGCATTATTTCATCAACCTCTACATGTTCTTTCATTGTCTTTCAAAATCTGACTCTTAAGTAAAATTTTAATGAATTTAACTTATTCTCAAAAGTAAAAATTAGTCCTTGCACAGTTCAGGAATTCAGCCATGACTGCATTTCACCTCAGTGAGTTTACATACCCTTAAATATGCTTTGCATATATAAGCATCTTCTAATTTAGAAATATCTGAACTTTAAAAAACTATGGTTTAATGGCCCTTTATTCACATGGGTAACTATTCAAATGAGGAAAATATTATTTTAAGTATACTTCCCCTAATAAAATAAAAATAATTTTATCATAAAAGTAACACATTTAATAATAAAAATCATTTTATTAATTTTATCATAAAAGCAACACACTTAATATAAAAATTTTCCCCAGAAAATAAAAATACAAAGAAGAGAGCAAAACTGCCCATAAATTCATCCTTGAAAGACAGCCACTGGATACATTTTGGTATATATCTTTCCAACTTAAAATTTTAATTAAAAATGTTACTCTTTAATAACCAAGAACTAATCCATTCTGTCTTAACTGTACACTTCTCTTGTGATTTATTTTATTTTTTTCTGGAAATATTGCTTTGTCTTATGTTTAAGAGGAAAACTGTTAACACAGTTATGCCTCGATAAGTTACTATTTTAGACATATTCCTTTTGATCATCTAAAATGATATATTTTAAGACTCGAATAAGAGTTTGGCATTGGATTTATTATCCACTGGTGACACAGGAATTCCTTTCTTAGCTACTGAGAATTCCCTATATCCACTCTTGCCCCCTTTCAAACTGTTCTCCATACAGAAGCCTAAGTGAGTTTTCCTAAAAGAAAGCAGAGGAAATGAAAGTTATCTCTTATATTCTTTCTGGAAATTTTAGTATTTGCATATTTGCTTCAACGTTCAACAAAAATATATTTGGCACCTCAACACGGCAGGCACTGTTTTAGGCACATCTGTATATGCTTCCTCAAGCATATACAGATGTGCCTAACACATCTGTACAGATGTGTTTAACACTTTAATTTTCATTCCTTCATTGTGGAGACAATTAGACAATAAAAGCAGATGGAGACTGGGACTAGAAAAGGATGAACAGAAGTAGAAGTCCTGGCAAAGTTTTGGAGAAATGAAGAAAACTAAGGGAAAGTTGGTCCAGGTCCTAAAAGAGGACATTTAAGTGCTAAGAGGATGGATGCTGAAATGTGTAAGAGAAGCATCACCATGGCCAGTGAGCCTAGTGGTTAAGAGCATGAACTTGGGAACCAGACTGCCTAGGTGAGAATCCCAGCTCTCCCATCCTCTTATTGTGTCACCTTCGGCAAGTTCAACCTTTCTTTGCCTTAGTTTATTCATCTGAGAAATGGAGTGCATTATAGTCCTAACTTTATAGAGTTGTAAGAACTGAGTTACCATAAGTAATTAGTGAGAAAATAAGCATTCTGTAAGTACTGGCTATTATAATTGCTATTCTGTATACAGTAACCAGAGAGCTAACAGCATATGACCCTGCCTACTGAAAAGCATCTTGGAAGTAAAACAGTCATCACCATTTGTTAATAGTTCATCAGTATGTCAGAACTGAGTATTTGAAAAGCACTCTTCATGAGTTTGCTAAAATTCTATGGCTTCGATGAGTGAGAACAAACTTAAGCACAATACGTGAGGCAACATTTGATGAATTTAAGAGATGAAATGCTATACCACAATAGAAATAGTTATAACAAACTTTTGATTAGAAACCATTTCTTCCTTTAAATTTACATTCAATCTACAGGACTGCATATCTTAATTAGTAAGGATCAAAATGTGAAGGCATCTTTTACTGAAAATGCATAATACAGTAAAAACTACAAAGGAATTATTCATCAACTTGAAACAAAAGATGTATGGCATATAAGTAAAGGAAAACAAATAACACAAAAAATAAAAATGCACAAAACTCTAATAAATTACCTCCTTTTCTGAGTTAGGCTATTAATATTCATTAAATTCCATCCAAGAAGTAATAACCTAATGGATAGGAGGCTGCTCATTTCTCTAATTGTGTCAGTGGATAATAACAAAACATATTTTTGAAAAGCTCATTATAAAATAAAAATTAAAGTATTTTTCTATATGGATTGGCTTCCTATTACATATTATAGTGCATACAAAACAGGAAAATAAAGCTTTTTTCTTAACAATGAGATAGCTGTTTTCCATTACATAAAATAATAATTTAGCAGCAGTAATTATAACAGTATGAAGGTGCTGAAAAGCTAGTGACCTGTAACATAAATCTTAATATACTCTAGAGACTAAAAATATTATATAAAATATAATTTCAGGTATTATTTTTAAGGAATATGTGCTTGTATTTATTGAACCAAGCCCTAAAGTCAAATTCACAGAAATAGCACATTCTAGGATTATAAAGATTATTTTTCCTGCTGAATGGAGTTAGGGGTGAAAAATTAAGTAATACTTAAATCATTAAAAAAAAAATTTCTCAGGGGAGTGACATCAGCAAGGTGGCCAAGTAAGACAACCCCACCCCAACCCCCCAAAATAATTTGGCATCCATCCATGTACAAAGTTCCATCACAGGAATAGGCCTGCAGGTCCAAGGATACAGCAGGAAATGCTCCTGTTCACACAACTGGAGATGCTAAAAGGGCCCTATACTCAGACAAAACTTTGCTAAGGAAATTGAACCCATCTTGTTGGGAGAGCTGAGGCCTCTAATGTGGGTGCTCGCATCTGAGACTTGTCTTTGGAGGCCTGCTAACCAGCCACCAATTTGCCACCCCCCGTCTCTATAAAGGGTCCTGCCTGGCAATACCTAGTTTTCACTCAGGAAAGGGTCTAGGGGAAGCAAACTTACTTACACAACTGCAGAAGAAACCAACACCAGATTCCTGTCCTGTGTTCTTAAATGTGAACAAACAATTAGACTAGGTGTCAGAAGAAAAGTAGCAGCATTAAAGAGAAGGATGAAGAAAAAGAAACATAAGAACTGAAGGAAGAGTTAATTCAAATACAAAATATTTTTTAAAACCCCTCTAATTAAAATTCTCAAAGAGATTTGATAGATTATTATAATTATAATCCTCATAAAAGGAACAAGTACTAAAGGAAACCTTTTTTTAAAAAATTTATTTACTTTTGGCTGCACTGGGTCTTCCTTGCTGCACACGGGCTTTCTCTAGTTGCAGCAAGCAGGGGTTACTCTTCGTTGCTGTGCGCAGGCTTCTCATTGAGGTGGCCTCTCTTGTTGTGGAGCACAGGCTCTAGGTGCTTGGGTTTCAGTAGTTGTGGCACATGGGCTTAGTTGCTCTGCGGCATGTGGGATCTTCCTGGGCCAGGGTTTGAACCCGTGTCCCCTGCATTGGCAGGTGGATTCTTTTTTTTTTTTTTTAACATCTTTAATGCAGTATAACTGTTTTACAATGGTGTGTTAGTTTTTCTGCTTTATAACAAAGTGAAAGAGCTATATATATACATATATCCCCATATCTCCTCCCTCTTGCGTCTCCCTCCCACCCTCCCTATCCCACCTCTCTAGGTGGTCACAAAGCACTGAGCTGATCTCCCTGTGCTATGTGGCTGCTTCCCACTAGCTATCTATTTTACATTTGGTAGTGTATCTATGTCTATGCCACTCTCTCACTTCGTCCCAGCTTACCCCTTCCCCTCCCTGTGTCCTCAAGTCCATTCTCTATGTCTGCATCTTTATTCCTGTCCTGCCACTAGGTTCTTCGGAACTTTTTTTTTTCTAAGATTCCATATATATATGTGTTAGCATATGGTATTTGTTTTTCTCTTTCTGATTTACTTCACTCTGTACGACAGACTCTAGGTCCACCCACCTCACTACAAATAACTCAATTTTGTTTCTTTTTATGACTGAGTAATATTCCATTGTATATATGTGCCACATCTTCTTTATCCATTCATCTGTTGATAGACACTTAGGTTGCTTCCACGTCCTGGCTATTGTAAATAGAGCTGCAATGGACACTGTGGTACGTGACTTTTTGAATTATGGTTTTCTCAGGGTATATGCCCAGTAGTGGGATTGCTGGGTCATATGGTAGTTCTATTTTTAGTTTTTTAAGGAACCTCCATACAGTTCCCATAGTGGCTGTATCAATTCACATTCCCACCAGCATTGCAAGAGGGTTCCCTTTTCTCCACACCCTCTCCAGCATTCACTGTTTGTAGATTTTTTGATGATGGCCATTCTGACTGGTGCAAGGTGATACCTCATTGTAGTTTTGATTTGCATTTCTCTAATGATTAGTGATGTTGAGCATTCTTTCACGTGTTTGTTGGCAATCTGTATATCTTCTTTGGAGAAATGTCTGTTTAGGTCTTCTGCCAATTTTGGGATTGGGTTTTTTTGTGTGTGTGTGTGGTACGCAGGCCTCTCACTGTTGTGGCCTCTCCCGTTGCGGAGCACAGGCTCCGGACGCGCAGGCTCAGCGGCCATGGCTCACGGGTCCAGCCGCTCCGCAGCATGTGGGATCCTCCCGGGGCACGAGCCTGTGTCCCCTGCATCGGCAGGCGGACTCTCAACCACTGCGCCACCAGGGAAGCCCAGGGGTTGTTTGTTTTTTTGATATTGAGCTGCATGAGCTGCTCGTCAACTTTGGAGATTAACCCTTTGTCAGTTGCTTCATTTGCAAATATTTTCTTCCATTCTGGGGGTTGTCTTTTCGTCTGGTTTATGTTTTCCGTTGCTGTGCAAAAGCTTTTAAGTTTCATTAGGTCCCATTTTTTAATTTTTGTTTTTATTTCCATTTCTCTAGGAGGTGGGTCAAAAAGGATCTTGCTGTGATTTATGTCATAGAGTGTTCTGGCAGGCGATTCTTAACCATTGTGCCACAAGAGAAGTCCCAAGGAAAACTTTAAAAAATCATGTTAGAGGAAAGGAATTTTCAGCAATTTAAAGACTCAAAGTTTGGGACTTCCCTGGTGGCGCAGTGGGTAAGACTCTGTGCTCCCAATGCAGGGGGCCCTGGTTCAATCCCTGGTCAGGGAACTAGATCCCACACATGTGCTGCAGCTAAGAGTTCGCATGCCACAACTAAGGAGCTGGTGAGCCACAACTAAGACCCGGCGCAACCAAATATATAAATAAATATTAAAAAAAAAAAAAAGACTCAAAGTTTACTTCCCACCTATCTCTTCTTGGGAAATTATTTTATGAACTCCAGCAAAGAAAAGGAGAAAGTAAAGGGAAACATGAAGTCTAGGGAACAGTGGTTGCAACCCGGGGAAAACTCGAGTGGGTGGGATGGTCACCTTAGGCTTACATTAAATCAACTTGTCCAAACTGCAGTAGGAAGACTGAAGGCCCAAAATAGGAATTTTGGAGGGACTACACAGATATGATAAGAGCACACTGTTCTTTTGTCAAAGAATGCTATCAAAAATTTTAGGAAAACACACACACACACATACACAACCTCCAAACTAGAATAATACCATATTTCGTTGATTGTGAGATGCACTTCTTCACATTTTAACATCTCTGAAATTTGTCTCACAATTCCTGGGAATTATAGTTTAATTAGTAGCATGCTTTTTATTTCTTTGTGGAACACAAAATAATGGTATATCTTACAATCAATGATATTTCAGATGCAATGAAATACAGTAGTAATAATAATAATGCTGGGACATACTTATTGAGAACTTACTCTCTGTACCAGGTATTGTTCTAAACGCTTTACATGGATTAAGTCATTTATCCACATAACAACCCTCAGGAACATTCTCCTTTCAGTGTCCCAGAGTTTGTGAAATTCATCAGGATGAAAAGAAATTCAATCTTAGAACACTAATAGCTATGAACAATATTTACACTGTCAAAATAATATAAACCAATATATAATTGGTTTTGAACGTTTAGAGTCAACCTAAGGATAAAGCAGAAAAGACTCAGTTGTGGCCATAGAAGAGAATGAAAATATTGACAACCTTGTGAAATTAAGAAGATGGTAAGAAGGGAGGGGAGAACAGAAGAAGGTAGGATAAGGACACTAATATCTTCACCCTTAGGTTGAGAAAGCATATTTATTTCATCTTTCATTATCTTTAGTTTTTCTATTGGTAACGTGTTTTAATGGCATAACAATCAAATAATGGGAGGGTAATGAAACTGAATTAAATCATCGTTTATAACAAGGAGTCTGTAGATATTTTCTGAAGTTGATAAATCAAGAAAAAAAATCAAGAAGCAGAAGTATAAAAAGTTTGTGTAAAATTTTGGAAGAACTGAAAATAGAAAGACTCAAAAGAAGTTTCCTTTGAAGAGTGGGATTATGAGGTGATGAGAGCTGAGGCGAGACTGCTATTGTTCAGCAAATTTTATGGATTGCTGTGTACATGAATAACTTTGAAAAAAATGAAGAACATTGAAAAAGGCAATAAAATTATTGCTTTTTTCTAAGAAAGCAATCCTATAGTTTTAAGGCAGTACTGAAGAATCAGCCTGGTATGTGTATGATAACTGAAGTCAATAAACCACCTAAAAAAGACATGCAAAAATATAAATAAATAAAAATAAACCACCTAAGATACATCAATCAACTCAGATTTACTGTTCTCTGATCACTGTACTGATCAGTGTTCTCACCTAAAATAAAGCTTAAATCACCTTGTAGCCACAGAAGCATAATTCATCATTTTTGCCATGTTATATAAATACTTCTTCTGGGTCTAATACACCCTTGGGAACACAAGCCATTAGTTACATAAATGAGATCTAGACTGAAAGAGAGGTATTGCTGGGTCTAAACTACAGTGGATCACCTGCATACTGCCCATCCCTGCTGTGACCCAAGATGGTCAGGCAGCTCAATCTGAGAGGAGCAGGAGGAATCTGCTGCTTCTCGGAGGAAAACAGATACAGGGATGATGTCTGAAGCTAAGACTGTGGTACTCGATGACACTGACTTGTCTGTCCAGGGGTTGTACATTATTTCATCTCTTCAGACCACAAGGAATGAATACCAAGGCTAGAAAATCAAGGTCAATGCCTCCTCAATTCTGAACTCGTGCCTAGCTTCCTAGCAGTCTTAGTCAAATCCAAATTCATTGAAGAGAATTATATTCTGAGGTTCATAGCAATTTGCTCGTCTGCTACATTTGGGTGCATTCTGCATATCAGGAGGTCTCAATTATATGTATGTGAACTTTAAGTATATAAAAACGGTTCCTTACTTCAATGGTATAGTACAAAAAATGCTTCTATTCTAAAGAAAAAGAAAGTCAACTAGGAAGATTTTCTTGTAAAATATTAAGACAAATGACACTTAGGAAGTGCAAGCACTGGAAAAAATGCTGATAAAACTAATTAACTTCTCAGAAAATTATGCATTTGTACAACAGAGAGCAATTAACTTGATTTTCTACTTTTGCCTTTCAGAAAACTAGTAAACAATTATATTTTTAATTCTTAAAGATAGATCACTAGTTGTCTGCAAAAATAAGCAATATTACAATTTTAATTTTACTAGGCTCATGTTATTTTTAGATATGTAGAAAGTGTCTTGAGTAAATTATATTGTGGAAAGGGTTGCCTGTAGCCTCTGCACTTTTAATTTCCCTCTAAGAAAGACTTGCTTTCATTTATCATAGTGGTTTAATTGTTCACTTAACCACTTTTAGCCATATATCATCCTAGTCTTTATAAATATGTTATCTAAAGGCAACCAATTTAGTATTAGAAAGCCACTCACAGTTTAACAGCATCTTCGTTCAGGAAATATTTTAAACAGCTTTTTTAAAAAGTTCGGAATGTTTTGAGAGGGCTAGAGTTAAGGTGTCTCTCCCATTCAGAGTGCAGGCTGTGTGTGAGCAAGAACCATGTTTTCTGCCTTGTTCTTTGGGGTATCTGCAGTACCCAGTCTGAACTTGGCCTTGGTAGGCTTCCAATGGATATTTGTTGAATAAATGGTCACGGCATGTTTCAGAACTCCTAACGGATGTTTCATCCTATATGCAGAGAATTATGACTACATTGTAGATATATGGGTCCTGAAGACCTTTCAGCATTACCTACAACAGTGCTGTGCCTTTGGACAGAGAATACGAGGGTGGCAACAGAGATCCCAAGAGGCCAAACACTCAGAAGTCATCAAGTTGAATTTCCAAATCATCTAACTCTGTTTCCTCCATACTAAATGCCTTTATTGTTGCCTCATTCGAGCATTTATTGCCATCTCCCATCTGGATTACTGCAAGTAATGGCCTATAAAACAGTTCTCAGTCCCAGTCTCTACTTCCCCACTGCTATCAGTGTGATCTTCTAAGATAACGAACTGTGTCCCTCGGCTCCCCACGTTAAGTTTGTGACATCACATGAAAAGCCTTTCACAGGTGACTCCAGCCCATCTTTCCAGCAGCAATTCTCCTAACCGCTTTGAAATCTACACTCACACCACACTCAAACCTTTGCTTCCCTACATACGTTCCGGCCCTAATTTAATGTCTTTGCTCATGTTGTTCCATCTACTTGAAATCCTCTTCCCTGTGTCCCAAAAGGCTGAGTCAACTGCTCCTTATGTTCCACAGCATTTTATATACCTCTTTCTATACACTTGGAGTTGGAGTTGTTGGTTTGTCTGCTGCCTTCTCTGCACAATGATATACTGGGGTCAGGGAATTTGCCATTCATCTTTGTATTTTCACTAGTCCTGTCATATGGTTGATCTTGAAATAAATGTTTGATAAACTGAAGTGCAAGTGACTTGTCTAGATGCTTAGTAGAAAAAGAGACTTAGATACGTGCTTCCTGTTTCTGATAAAGCGAATCCTTCTATTAAACCCTAGGTCTTTTTAAAAATGATTCTCAGAAAAAAATAATCACTTTAGGATATACTCTAGCAGCCTAAACTTTGGAAAAGTTATAGGCATGACCTAAAAATAAAAGAAAGGGAAGGGGAAGCAATTAGTGGTGTAGTCTCTTCCTACACCAAGACAAGCAGAGATAGGGACCAGCATGCAAAGCACCAACCCCTCCTCTCTTAGTTAACAAGCAGGAGACCACACTTCTTCCCCTGGAACTCCAAGCAAATCATCTAGTTTCTTTGTAACTCATTTCCTGTCAGTAAAATGAAGGAAACAACCTCTTCTTCATGCAACTCAAGTAGTGCTGATCCTGGAAATGAAAGTGCTATATATCCATAGATAATAGAGGACATTTTGTTTTTGTGGTTTTTATTTATTCCAACAGAAGAACTTAAAAAAAAAATTCTCCCATGACAACATCACATCATAATCATAAGGAGGAAAGCCACAGTGAAATCTGTGAGAATAATTCTCAAATTCCTTGTGCATAAACAAGTATACTGGGAGATAATGGTAGTAAAGTTTGCTCTCTTACCAAAAAACCCTCTATATTCAGTAAAAACAATAATGTCATATGCCTTCATCTCATAAATATTCCACAATCAACTTTATTTATGCTTCATGATCTATGTTTAAAAAGTAATCACATTTAGAAACATACAGAAAAGTATGCAGAATACTAAATTATGCTTACCATGAACCAGAGGGCTCTGTATGGATTACTTTAATCCTTATATCAACCCTAGAGAATAGATACATTATCTTCTTCATTTTACAGATGATAAAGCTAAGCCAACAGAGAGGTTAAGTGACTTGCTAAAGTCACCCAGAAAATGAGTGGCAGGGCTGGGATTTGCATCCAGGCAGCTGTGTGCCCAGATTTTCACAGTTAAGCACTGTGTTTATATTGCCTCTTGTATAACATATACTCATGTTCCTGCCAGATTTAATAAATGTTAATAATGTCATATTTGTTCCATGGTTTTAAAAGAAAATATCACATAAAGAAGATGTGGTACAGATATACAATGGAATATTACTCAGCCATAAAAAGGAACTAAATTGTGCCATTTACAGAGACATGGATGGACCTAGATAGAGACTGTCATACAGAGTGAAGTAAGTCAGAAAAAGAAAAACAAATACCATATAATATTGCTTATATGTGGAATACAGAAAAATGGTACAGATGAACTTATTTGCAAAGTAGAAACAGAGACACAGATGTAGAGAACAAACGTATGGATACCAAGGAGGGGAGGGGTCACTGGGATGAACTGGGAGATTGGGACTGACAGATATATACTACTATGTATAAAATAGATAACTAATGAGAACCTACTGTATAGACAGGGAACTCTACTCAGTGCTCTGTGGTGACCTAAATGGGAAGGAAATCCAAAAAAAGAAGGGATATATGTATACATATAGCCGATTCACTTTGCTGTACAGCAGAAACAATACAACATTGTAAAGCAATGATACTCCAATAAAAAATTTTTTAAAAATTAAAAAAATAAAATATCACAGATATTCAAGTTTCCTGTGCACCCATTCTCATCCCCCCTCTTTCCCAAAGGCAACCACTATCATGTACTGATGCATCATGGGTCCTTCCAGCCCATGTTTCATAATTGATTACTGTGGTATGTGAGAATGTAACATACAGTACATAGTAATGCCTGTTTGTTTTTTAGGTATTGTACTCTAAATATTATTCAGCAACTCCGTTTTCAAGATTTATCTACATTAATTAATGCAGATCTGCCTGATGCATATATTCCATTGAAAAATACATCACAATTTATCTACTGACTGAGGTTGTTAACTGATTTTTTTCCTTGTTATCACAAAGAAAGTTGCAATGTATACCCCTCTACATTTCTCCTTTTATAATATGAGGAAATTTCTCTAGGATAGATCCTAGAAACTTAATGCCAAGGTTATATGATATGCACATCTTTAACTTTATTAGATACTATAAATTGCTCTCCAAAGTGGTTGTACCAATTTATATTCCCACCAGCATGTTCCCCATACTTTCAACAACGTCTGGAGTAAAAATTGATAATTTTTGCCTTTCTGATGGTATCGTATTGTTGTTTTAATTTACATTCCCCTGATAACCAGTGAGGTTGAACATTTTTCATATGTTTATTAACTGTATGGGTTTCCTCTTATTAGAAGCATCTCTTCATTTCCTTTGCTCATTTCTCTACTGGATTATTTGACCTTTTCCCTACTGACTTGTGGCAGTTCTTTACATATTCTGTATACGAATATTTTTCTTTATGCACATTAAAATCATCTCATAGATTATTGCCTGTCTTTTAACTTTATGATATCCCTGTCCCAGCTAAGATTTTAAAGGCTGTCAGCATTTTCAATCTTTTCCTTTATGGTTTGTGCTTTTTTGTGTGTCTCATTTAAATAACTGTTCCCAACACCAAGGCTGTTTTGCAAGATTTCCTTCAAGCAGTTTTAAGTTTTATATTTCCATATTTAGATCTTTAAATGAGTTTTATTTTCATGTCTGATGTGACGTAAGGATCTAATTTTATTTTGTTCTACACGGATGACCAACTGTGCAATATCATTCATTGTCTGGTCCATTCTTCTCCCACTGATTTGTGATGGCTCTATTTCACATACAGTTCACATGTATGTACAGGAGTGTTTCTGGGCTCCCTATTATGTTCCATGGCTCTATGTGTCTATCTTTGTTGCCAAACTATTCCATTTTAATTACTACAGCTTTATAATAAGTTACATATAATAATGTTATAAATTATATAAGGTATAGTGGGTTTTCATTACTGCCTTGGTAAAACGTTGGTGAAGACCTAAATACTTTGAAAAGACATGACGATATAGCCAATTATTTTTCTTTTCATAACAGAGTGACTGTACTTAATCTCATGTCTCCCTCCCATACTCCTTCCCCAGTATAGAAAACAAGCCTAAAAACTAATTAAAAACCACAACTTCGTCTTTTCTAAGAATTGCAAAACAGGAAGGAAGGAAGGAGGGAAGTGCCCCTCAGCCAGAGGCTGGAGACCACCATCTCCAGTTCCTTAAAAACATTTTGATCACGGGAGTTCTACTATACATGATAAAACCTAAGACAATCCCCCACCACCACTCTGAGAAGTGCCCTTTGATCAGCTGGGGAGAGAAGACCCTGTGACACTCAAGTAGGACAGTCAACAGCTGGTGATCTTCAAGTACAGAAACAATTGAGACGTGTGATACTCAGCAGAGGGGTGGAAGGTGCCTCCAAAAGCCTATTAGAAGGGGTGCTGATAGTAGTATCTGAAAGGGTTCACAGTGTTCAGTAACACGCTTAGGGATCTATAGCTTCATCAAGGTTTTGACCTGCTCTCTCTTCCTATGGACATGCAGTCCCATAACACAATGGGAGAGAGGGACCTGATTTCTTCCCTGTGCAATTAGGTGAGTGGAGTGTTGAGTGGAACAAAGTTATTGACTTTAGATGATGTTGCTAACATCAAGCAGTGAGTCCTGGAAACTCCTGGGAGCAGGTACCTAACTTTCCCCCTGGACACGTTCTCAACACTGACTACTTACCGACAGGATGACTATATGTATACTACGCTCAAGGCATTGGGACTGAAGAGAAGGGTGCTTGGTAGCTCCATTAAATCCTCCCTCAGTATTACAAGAGAAGGGGTACAAGAATAAATTAGGTAAGCACCTAGTCCATTTACTTTCTTCTAAGAGGCCTAATGAAATGAAGCTCACTCCCTTTTACCAGATCTTACCAAACTTTCCACATTTTTACCACCCACTACTGATGTCAACTCAAGGGTGAAATTATGCAAAGAGAAAAAGAAATGGAGGGTAAAAAGGAAGGAAAGAAATAAAATATATGAGACAATATGAAATGTCAATGTGCAGATTTCCTAATATCCTCCATATCTGGGCTGCCTCCTGGTGATTTTGAAGGTCAATCAATCTCTCTGTCTCAGGGGATCAAACTGAGAAATAGTAAAGAAATAAAATAGATCATTTCAGGAAATAGTAGCACCATGTGAAATGACATGAGAAAAAATACACCTAAGAGAAAACTAATCATTCAAAATTAACTTTTAAGAAATACTCAACACTGTGTTAAGAAGCTCCAACTGTGTTTTCTCTCATTTTTCCAAAACTGCTCTTAAAGCCCATAGCTGAATACAAAGGTACTAAGTACCTCCTTCTCATTCCCAGTTCAGTGGAACTCCCCACAATGGACATATTTCAGCAAAAACCCCCACTGGGAAGAGAGAGAAGGTTTAGGGCAAGGAGAAGCTATCTCTACCCCTCAGCATCTTAAGAGTTGCTTACAGTTTGTATAGCAAGATAGCACACGCTACAGGGCATGTTGTATTAGTGGTTACTTACCAAGGGGTATTTATTTTAGCTAAAAATATAAACCTAGTGATAAAAAGAAAATTATTTTATTTTTCATGCCACATCTAGGAGAGGTGAACACCTTTCCTGGGTTCAGAGGTTATATTCCTCCAGCTTCTTTGTTTAAAACAATGAAAGCCCAGTCTAGCTAGTTTAGGCAAGAAAAGAATTTAATAAAGGCCACAAAATTTCCCACAACACCAGGAAACCAGGTTTAGAGGTGACCACGCCACAGATTTGCACTGTTGGAGACAAATCAGCCACCAAACTCCAGCTTGGGCTTCTAACAGTGGAACACTGGTCCTGCTGCCTCTAGAAATTGGACTGTATTTACCAAAAACAGATTCTTCTAGGTATTTCTTCCTTTTTTTTTTTTCGGCTGCATCGCACAGCATGTGAGATCTTTTTTTTCCTTTTTTTAAAATTTATTTTTGGCTACGCGTGGGCTTTCTCTAGTTGCGCTGAGCAGGGGCTAATCTTTGTTGTGGTGCGCAGGCTTCTCATTGCAGTGGTTTCTCTTGTGGAGCACGGGCTCCAGGCGCACAGGCTTCAGGAGTTGTGGCACGCAGGCTCTAGAGCGCAGGCTCAGTAGTTGTGGCACACGGGCTTAGTTGCTCTGCGGCATGTGGGATCTTCCCGGACCAGGGCTCGAACCCGTGTCCCCTGCACTGGCAGACAGATTCCTAACAACTGCGTCACCAGGGAAGCTCCCAGCATGTGGGATCTTAGTTCCCCCACCAGGGATCGAACTCATGCCCCCTGCATTGGAAGCATGGAGTCAACCACTGGATCTCCAGGGAAGTCCTAGGTACTTCTGATTAGAGTCTAGAGTGAGTGCATCTGACTGGCAAAGTTTCAGGTCACTAGATTGTGCCCTCACTGAAATATAAACTTGGAAAAGTGAGGTTCTGGCCTCTCCAATGGGAAAGTGCAGATATACAAAGGAGGGAATTCTCTCAAAGGGGAAGAGTATTCAAAGTCACAGTGAAGCCAGAGGGAATAACAATGTGCCCTCTAATGTGGAAACTGCATTTCCTAAATCCCTGCTTCTCAAGCTTCAGTGTGCAAACAGATCACCTGGAGATCCTGTTAAAATGCAAATTCTGATTCTGTGGGTCTGGGGTGGGACCTGAGAATCTGCATTCCTAATAAGTTCCCAGGTGAGACTGGTCCACAGACCATTTTAGTAGATGAATAGATGTTACTGCATAAAATCAGAATCTATTATACTTGACTATTCAAGAGTATTGAGCACAGTCTAATAATGGCAGCAATGATGATAACAATGAAAACATTAATAATGGTGGAAACTATTATTTACTGAATGTTTATCACATGTCATGTACTCTCTTTACTGCTTCACCTATACTTTGCATTTGGTCTCACATGTCTGTGAGACAGACATGTTATTACTTTTCAAATGAGGAAACTGAGTCTCAGAGAAATAAAATGACTTAGCTAAGGTCACAAGGCCAGTAGGAGGTAGGGCTGGGAATCAACCTAGGCATGTCTGATCCCAGACTCTGAGTGGCCAATCTCTACTATCTCAGTGCCCAGCACTGCCTGCCATATCAATCCTCAGATGAGCACCCCTTTATGAAAACGAGGGAAATGATGGTATTAACTGAGCCTGAATTTTAATTTTGCCTCTCTTACCTTTCAGAATTTATGTTGCAGGTCTTCCTGCAGGAAGGTACAGGAAAGGATGTAGCTAAGAAAGCAAATTTAGTCTTGTTCCACCTTGTAAGAAGAGGCATATATTTCTTGTAGGATAAGGAAATATATAAAATAATGTATGCATGTATATGTATGTATACATATGCATATATATACAGACATAAAAGCATATGCTTACTTATACATATTTCTATCCCTTATATTAGAATACTGTTCTAGTATACCTAGTCTTTGAATGACACATATAAACAACTCCTCTATCTGCCCACACAAAGAAAACTAAATGCTCAAATAAACAAACAACAGCAACAAAAACCCACCCCACACAAATTGTAGTAGGTGTCTCTGGTGTGCTACCTCTTTCAAGATTAGAATCCAGAATGTCCCTGGAAGAACACTCCCACCTGACCCCAACACTCAGCTGTGGGGTCTACTTAGAAATGGTCTCAATACAGTTCCCAGGGTATGAGCTTGATGCTTCAAGGACTAATTTGGGGGTTAGTGGGGAGGCGGTGGCACAGGCTCTGTCCACTGCTAGGCATGAATCCCAGCAACACTTGGCAACCGCCTCGGAGACCAAGCAGGGATCAAGTATCTATAGGTGAAGCTAATACAGAGGAAGCGGAGATGAGACATGGTAAGAGAGAAACTATAGACATTGTTTGAACCCTGGATAAAAGCTCATTTGAAGATGTGTCCTTCGACTATAACGCAGTTAATTGTCTTTATACATTTATTTTAACTCAGATCTTCTGTTTCTGACAAGAGAAACCATTGTTTATTTGTGTCAACACAGACCAAATAACTAGAAGTAATATGCAACTTAATTTTTAAAACCTCACTGAACTCAATTTTACATGAGTAGGTTTCAAAAAGTATTCTATTAAATGCTTTAGACTACATCCATTTTTCTCTGAATGCATTGTTTTATAGAAAATATAATCAATTAGTAAAAATTAGAAAAAAAAGATAAAGAGATTAAAAAAAACCCAAAACTGAAAATCTAGAAATAGACCCAGTTATAAACAAAAATGAGATACATAAATAAATTCAGTGTACAATGGGAATTATTCAATAAGTGATGTTGGAACATTTGACTACCTATAAAAATAATGAAGTGAGGTTCCACCCTAAAATATATTCTGATTGTAGAGTTAAAGGTAAAAAAAGAAAGGAGACAGAAGGGGAGGAGAGGAAAAGAAAAACAAAATACAAAACAGAAGACAATATAGGAAAATATATATTTGATTCAAGACAGGAATTCCTAAGCAAAATGCCAAAGGCAGAAGAGATGATAGCTAAGTAGACAGATAGATAGATAGGTAGGTAGAGGTTGAAAAAACAGCCTTCATAAAAATTAAGAAAATCCATACCTCAAAAAATCCCATCAACAAAATTATATAGAAATTAATGGTGGACTCCCCTGGTGGCACTGTGGTTAAGAATCCACCTGCCAATGCAGGGGACACAGGTTCGAGCCCTGGTCCGGGAAGATTCCATATGCTGCAGAGCAACTAGGCTCGTGCACCACAACTACTGAGCCTGAGCTCTAGAGTCCGTGCTCTGCAACAAGAGAAGCCACCGAAATGAGAAGCCCACACACTGCAACAAACAGTAGCCCCTGCTCACTGCAACTAGAGAAAAAGCCCGTGTGCAGCAATAAAGATCCAATGCAGCCAAAAAAATTAATTAATTAATAAAAAAATTAATGGTAAAGTGGGAAAATGTATTTCCAATATACATGGATATGTATTTCCAATATATATGATAGACTATGAGTTAATATTTCTAATATATAAAGAACACATATGAATCTATTAGAAAAAGATAAAGATCTAGATTCTCAAAAGAAAACACATATATTACAAATGCGAAAAGCAAAAGTTGATTGCTTGCTACAATAAAACTTCTGGGAAAAAAACCTGACTAATAAAAGGGGTTCTCCTACACTGTTGGTGGGAATGTAAGTTGGTACAGCCACTATGGAAAACAGTATGGAGGTTCCTCAGAAAACTAAAAATAGAATGACCATATGATCCAGCAATCCCACTTCTGGTAATATATCCAGACAAAACTATAATTCAAAAAGATACATACACCCCTACATGCACAGCAGCACTATTCACAACAGCCAAAACATGGAAACAACCTAAATGTCCATCGACAGATGAATGGATAAAGAAGATGTGGTACATAAATACAATGGAATACTACTCAGCCATAAAAAAGAACGAAATAATGCCATTCACAGCAACCAGAGATTATCATACTAAGTGAAGTAAGTCAGAAAGACAAATACCATACGATATCACTTACATGTAGAACCTAAAATATGGCACAAATGAACCTATCTACAAAACAGAAACAGACTTCATAGACATAGAGAACAGATTTGTGGTTACTAAGGGGGAGGGGGGAGGAAAAGGGATGGACTGGGAGTTTGGGGTTGGTAGATGCAAACTATTACATTCAGAATGGATAAACAACAAGGTCCTAATGGATAGCACAGGGAACTATATTCAATATCCTGTGATAAAACATGATGGAAAACAATATAAAAAAAGAATGTATACATGTGTATAACTGAGTCACTTTGCTGTATAGCAGAGATTAGCACAACATTGTAAATCAACTATACTTCAAATAAACATGGGGGGTTCTTGCACAAAATCATAAAAGAAGCTGTGTGTATGTATGTATATTTAAGAAATATACACATAGAAACCCAACTCATGATGCAATAAAAATTTAAATTTATGACAAATGCTCCAAATTTACATAAAAATCTCAAAAATTAATGGAATTGAAACCACTGCGAGATAGTCAATAATTCTTCTAATAATGTATGTCCTCTTTACTCATGACTGTTTGCTAAGATTTGACTTGAGCATTGTAATAGGGCTGACATGAAAATTAATAATTTTATCCACACATTGTTAACATTTGTTAACTTTGTGAGTTTAGTTCTAAACAGAAATAAGAACGGTTTTCCAATAGGGAAACAGATTTTTTTTGGCCGCACTGCGCATCTTGTGGGATCTTAGGTCCCTGACCAGGGATTGAACCTGGGGCCACAGCAGTGAAAGCACCAAGTCCTAACCACTGAACCGCCAGGGAACTGCCAGGAAATAGAATTTAAATGACATCAGTAAAACTAAACAAAATGGAACAATTTCTCTTTGTTTCTGTCTGACTAGTCATTTGTCAAATTATTTATTTTAAAAATATTATTCAAAGGTATGCAGTATTTCTACAATGATTTGATAAAGACTTAAGGTTGCACAACATCCATTTTAAAAGTACCCGATGTTGCTTTTAGCTAGTTCTTTCAGAACCTTTCTTCTTTGCTTAGTCCTAAGTATGCTTTACATATTAAGTACTTAAGGTCCATTTGTACATATTCATTCACATACATTTGGATGTGCTGGATTCTAAATTTTTTTTAAAAAACCTATGTTTAAAATAAATTTATTCTAATATAAATAAATATGCAAATAAATAAATAAAACTTTTAGAGCACAGAGCCTAGTTTGGGCTCTACAGAACAAAGGTAAATTATAAGTTAACTTTATATATCTCTCATAAAAGAAAAGTATCAATCAGATTTTTATTTGTCCATTGATGTTTCCAGTCCAAATAGTATTTCTCTAAAGCTAATAATATCTTAGCAATATAATATCCTTCCACAGAACAATGGATCAAAACATCAGGATCATTCTTTAGGAAATTCCTATTACAGTCAGTTTGAGCCTCAATGTCTCATTTACTATACACATACTAGTGGACTAATATCCACAAGGCAGATGCAAGGAAATCTTTCAACTTACTTTTGCAGGGGTAAATTATTAGAAGGATATGCAATACAAACAATAGTTTTACTAAGCTGTTTTGCTATACTGGACCACTTTATAAAATACATTTCTGAATTCTACCCTCAAATATAAATTAAGTGAGAATGTAGAAACTCTGTCAGGCTGTCTCCTATTTTACAAAAAAAAGGGAGGAGGGGGACAAATAAATAAACCAAATTCACAACTATTTAAGTGAAAAGGTACTACTTATACCCTATATGTATCAAGAGTTAGAGTCTTAATACAAAGACTTTCACAAGCCTAATAAAGATAATATTGTGTCTAATGATGTGAATATTGGCCAAAGACCATGTTGTGATTAAGTGATTGAATTAAAACTAGAAAGGAAGGAAGGAAGAAGGAGAGACAGCCCAGGGAATGGGACAGAATATTTACAAATCGTATTTAATAGAAGACTTACAACCAGAATCTATAAAGAACTCTTATAACTCACCAATAAAACGACAACATAACTAGAAAATGGGCAAAGGATCTGAATGGGTTTTTCTCAAAAGAAAGATATACAAATGGCCAATAAGCACATTAAAAAATATATAGTCATAAGGGTAATACAAATCAAAACTACAACAAGTTACTACTTCACACACCCAGCAGGATAATTTTTTCAATGGAAAATAACAAGTGTTGGTGAGCATACGGTGAAATAGGAATCTTTTAAAATTGTTGGTGAGATTGTAAAACAGTGAAGCTGCATTGGAACACCGTTTGGCAGCTCCTCAAACATAGAGTTACCATATGACCCAGTGATTCCACCTCTAGGTAGCTGCCCAAGTGAAATGAAAATATATGTCCACACAAAAACTTGTATATAAATGATATTAGCAGCATTATTTACCACAGCCAAAAAATGGAAACAACCTAAGTATCCATCAGCTGATAAAGGAAAAACAAAATGTGGTCTATTCATACAATGAAATAGAAAGGAAAATAACACTGATAGACGCTACCACACAGATTAACCTTAAAAAAATTATGCTAAGTACAAGAAGGCCATCACAAAAGGCCACAAAATAAGAGTCTATTTATATGAAATGTGCACAACAGGCAGATCCATAGAGACAGAAAGTAGATTAGTGGTTGACTGGGGCTGGGAGGAGAGAAAGAATTACTGCTAATGGGTATGGGTTTCTTTCTGGGGTGATGAAAATATTTTGAAATTAGATACTAGTGATGGTTAATAATAGCCCAGATTAAATAAATACTGAATGTTAGAATTACAGAACATTTAGAATGTTAGAATTACAGATAGGGGCCTCATATAATTATTTCTTTCTCCTCTCAATCCATTCCAGTTAGGTCCATGTATTCCAGAAATGCAAGTTATCTGATTATTATAAATTTTGAGAGAAAAAATAAAATACTTCTTTGAGATATATTTGTTGCTTTTTAAAAAAACTTGTTTTAAACTGCCACACCAACTAAAATGAATAAAGTGCTAAATTGGTTCAAATAAATAATACTGAAAAAAACATCAGGTCCATTTTCAAAGTATGCCTAAACCAACATCATTTTGGCTTCAAAACAGTAACCAAGAGCATTAAAAAAAACTTTCAAAAATAACTTTACTTATAAAAATTCAGCTTAAGATCAGATACAAACCTTAAATACAGCCATGCAATATCAACAGCACAATCCTACAGCTGTCCTCTCAGCCCTGAGGTACATCGACTGGATAGATGGCCTTATTTCAGATGAATTTCCTTTACTGTATCACCTGGATGTATAGTATTTCATTATTTCTATCTTTCTGAGAATAATAAAGGCCCAAATTCTAGCAAATTGAGCCAGTGGTTTTAGGAGTGCTGACGGCGCAGAATTCTCTGATGTACGTGGATGAGGGACTCTGTCACCTCACGTGCCATACCTGGTATGCACTGTGCCGTGGCCTCAGTGGTTATGGTCGGAGCAACTGGGGGCTGCTGCTGACTGGAGCTCACTTCTGGCTCTGTGTTAACTGAGGGAGAAAGGGCCACCTCACAGGAGGAGACCTGGCTGGGCAGATGGGACAGGAACTCTTCAGAAGCAACTTGCTCATCCTGTCCAGGCAGCTGCAGGGCAGACAAAGGGATGCTGATCTGTTTGTTAGGATGGGATGTGCTCACCGGCATCTGTATGGCCACCTGCTGGCTGGTGCCATGGGCACTAGTGGGTCCTCTGTTTGGTGAAGCCAAAGATACCCTACCAGTCTTCTGGACGACTGGTCTAGACATCACAGAGGGGGATGCAGACATACCATGTGGGTCTAGCTCTGTGCTGATGGCAGATGTTACATGGGGAATCAGCTTAGCAGACCCTATACAGGAGGGACCAGCATGAGTCTGAGGCTTAGGTTTTGCCATCTGCGTCAATGAGAGGGCTGGTCCATCTACCCCTCCGGTCAGCTCTGCATTCGCCACAATATAATAATCTTCAGGAATCTCCTGTTTGATTTTCTTAATGATCACATCACTGCTGCATTCATCAATCATCTGAGCTTGGGAGCTTGAATGGAGAGAAGATGGGACTATTCCAGGCCTTTTTCGAGCAATGCTTTGAGGCCTTTGGGTTTGGGGTTCAAAGTCACTATCCTCATCTGTAACAGAAGATTCACAAACCATGTCAAACAGAGTGTTTTCATCTTCATACTCTTCAACAGCTTCATCCAGTTCAGAGGGTTCACTGCAATAAGAGAAGTCACAAGAGTCTCTGGTCCGATTACAGTCTAGCTTTGCTTTCACTGGTCTCCCAGGGTACCTTTCAACGGGGCTAGTTTGTGTCTCAGAGGGCACTCCAATTATACTGGGACTATCAGAGTTAAAACTTCTGTTATCCTGGAAACAGACCCTTTCTTGGGAGCCAGCTCTGCAAGTAGCTGTCAGTGGCCAGTGATAAGCATGGCCCGCACTACAGCCCCACATTGCTGTCAGATTCCCATGGGAACCTTCCGAAAGCAAATGTTTCAGGTTTGGAATGAGGCTGCAAATGGTCCCATGGCTGTGGGCCCAGCTGACCAATTTGGATAGATTCTCAGATGAGGTATGAAGGCAATCCTCCATGTTACAGGATCAGCAGTGTCTTTCCTAAAGGAAAATAATCAGAATAAGAAGCTATTATTACCCAAGATATTCCCATATCTCAATCACTTCAATTTCCTTAAACTATGATCATATGGCATTAAAAAAATGTACTTCAAAACTGTATCCAGTTAATATCACTGCATATGGGCAGAGACTGGAAGAGAATACAGGAAAAAAAGTAAAAACAATCGATGGTTTATGGCTATGGGACTTGAGAAACTTTTTGTTAATTTCCTTTATTGTTATAATGTCTACATAAGAAAAAAAAGTAAAAGAAAAAAAAAAAGAAACAAGCAATAAAAAAGAAGTGAGCTTTTTCATAGTACATTTTACTTCCAAAGTCACACAGACAGAGGTTCAGTCAGCCCTGTAATAATAAAATGTGTGTATTATTTGTATTAACCAGGAGGATGAACTTCTAACTTCACCTTCTGCTACCATAAACTTCATTACTAGAGGCAGGGCCACCAAAGGCTTAGATCCATTCTAGGATGGATGTCACAGAAGGGAAATCTGCTGGGCACCAGAAAACAAATGACACTACTGGGAGTCCAAGAAGAGAATGAGGGGCTGTATCTGGGAAGTGGGGAAGAAAAGTTTTTAACAGAGATGGGAAAACAGTCTGGGAGGGGAGCCACTAGAGGCCCCTGCTGGGGTCAGGGGCACAGGCAGGCTGTAGACCAGAAGCAAGGATGGGTAGGCCGGGTGCCAGCACCCTAATCAAATCTTAGGAGCAGGCTCCCCACCTCCTTGCTGTCTGAAATTTCTGAGACATTGCCTTTATCTCACAATTTAGAGGTAAAAACATGCATCTGGTGTATTTCACCATCTGAGGTTCCTAAACACCCAAGTTGGTATATAATCAACTACCACAGAGGAATGAATCATTCCTTATTGGGAAGAGGTCAAAAAGAATACTTGTTATGGGTCCTTGACTGGGTAAGAGTGAGGACAACATGATGAGCAAAAAGTAAAGAGGCACGTGGAGTCCACATGTGATTAGAAAGATTTAATAAGGCTCTGTCAAAAGGGACATCCTGGGAAGAACTAGGGAGGAAGGAACAAGGATCTTTTTTTTTTTTTTGAATTTTTGAATTTCATTATTTTTTTATACACCAGGTTGTTATTAATTATCCATTTTATACATATTAGTGTATACATGTCAATCCCAATCTCCCAGTTCATCACACCACCACCACTACCACCCCCCGCCACTTTCCGCCCTTGGTGTCCATACATTTGTTCTCTATATCTGTATCTCTATTTCTGCCCTGCAAACCAGTTCATCTGTACCATTCTTGTAGAGGAACAAAGATCTTGATGTGTGTTCCCTGGTCATCTGCAGCTGTGGGTGACAAAAGGTACCTCGCTGGAAGTGGGTTCTGCACTAAGGTGCCAAGGTCCAACTGCAATGCCATGTGACCATGCAAAAGGGCGCATAAGAGCTTCCATTCTCTGCCCTGCCTCCATGGTACACCAACAGTAGTGTTTGGTCAATTTAAACCCTTTAACATGTTTTGTAACATGTGTGATATGGCCTCTGTGATACGGCCACGGCTATAGTCAACATCCCGACCCTCATTTTCTGCTACTACTATGGCCTTTTCCCATATTTCCTGTCTCCTCTCTGAACAGTTTCTCACCCCCACTGGGCCTCTAAAAACTCATTCTTTGGCTTGATATGTAGCCTTCCTCTTTCTTCACCTGGAAAACCCCTTCAAGACTGACCACCTCCTGTTGATGTCTTTCTAGATACTCTTTCAGTCTCAGAGATTTTAGATTTTCTTCCTGTACTTCCATTATCTCAAGAAACTTGGCCTTTGCTGTACTGTTATCAATGGACATTCTTACCCATTTCCCAGACTTGACTGAGGATTACCTGAGGACTGGGACTATGATATAATTTTTCATTCATCAATGAGGACCTACTTAGGGATACAGAAGTTAATAAGATATGGTCCTGCTCTTGAGACCTTATAATCTATTGCTGGTGCTGAATAAATGAATGAAGAGTGAATGAATGAATTTATAAATGCTGGCAGCACCATCAACACTAACAAAGTAAACATATAAGACCCTCAAATAAGAAACAAGAAATTTCCTCCTAAGACTTTTATTGTAATCATTCAAGGGATTAGAGGCTTTTCTCCCCAGTGATGTAACCAAAACATGGCTGTCTTGTGTATGTAGCAGAGTAATACATGAACAACCAGATTTTATGAAGCAGCACAACAAATCAGAAGGACAGGGACTAGTGTGGGAGTCAAGAACTTCAAATTTTCATCCTGGAGCTCCTGTCTGTGGCCTCAGACAAGCCACTAATTATCTCTAAGCTTAAAATGACAGGACTATAATCTTTATGTTTCCTTCGTACTCTAGCAATTTAGGAACTTACTTCATTTATATTCCTTTCATATAACTTTAAAGTAGAAATGCAGAAAAACAGAAAGACTGGGTGGGGGGTGTTGATGTTTGTTTGTGTGTGTGTTGTCTGCCTCGCATGGCTTGCGGGATCTTAGTTCCCCAACCAGCGACCGAACCTGAGCCCTCGGCAGTGAAAGCACAGAGTCCTAACCACTGGTCCACCAAGGAATTCCCTGATGTTTGTTTTTTGAGCTTTCTTAACATATCTGTTTAGTTGGTATGGCAGAGACTGCTGTTTGCCTACCCAGTATCCACTGTCTCTTATTCATTACAGAGTCCCAATCTATTGGGGCAGCAATATGCTCACCTAAAACATATTTCCCAGCTTCCTTTGAAATGGGAAATCTTATGACACCATTCTGGCCAATAATATGTAAACGGAAGTCACTGGGTGGGGCTTCTGCAAAAGCTCTTTGAAGCACAGACTTGTCCCAGTTTTCGCCTTTTTCCCTTTGTCCTTCCCTTTCTTCCTGCCTGGAATAAGGATATGATGGCTGGGCCTGCAGAGGCCATCTTAGGAGCATGAAATAAGGACTTAAGGATGGGAGAGAATAGCCAGAGGAGCTTGCTGACATCATGGAGCCACTGCATCAGCTCTGAACTGCCTAAGATTCCTTGTTACTTAAGGGAAAGATAATCCCATGATCTTGCTTAAGCCACTGTTGTTGAACTATTTGATTACACACAGCTGAACTCAACTACTAACTGATACACAAAAAATAATACATTCACCTCTGGTTTTTGAAACCTCAGAGCAGAATCCTTCATTTTCTTTGCACTATACTCTAGGTTTCTCAGACTGGATTCCACAAATAAATCTTGGGAGGTCTATAATTTTATGGCATAATGTTTATAATTGTTTTCATTTTTATCATAATAAAAATACAGTTAATATAAGCATATTATGAATTATCTAAATCTTATATCTAAGTATCACCTTGTAATTTTAGTTTCCCTTTGCCTTTGTATCTATACTCATATTAGTGTCCACAATCAACTAAAGTAACATCACTCAACTTCCAATTTGTTGGGAAACTTTTTCATGCTGTACTCTTTCTAGCAGATATAAATACAAAACTACTCTTCGGCATTAATAATTTTCAAATGAAAAGTATTATGATTTGACATCATGAAAATGGCATATGTAATGTGAAGCAAAATACCTCTTTAAATGTCGTAGGCTAACGAGAAAAGAAATAAATGATATATGCTCACAGAAAAAATCATATACATTATGGCACAATATTTGAATGAAGTCATTGTAACAGTTCAAACTGTAAAAAATGTGGCAGAATCAAAACACAAAATTGTATAAGCCTGAGGAAGTCAAAAGTACTTATTGTCCAGGTAAAAGCTACTATACAGTAGTAAAATAGTAACTTTGCTGAAGACCCGCAGCCAGAAAAAATTATAATTAAAATAAAAGACAAAGTGGATAAAACTTTAAATTTTGTTAAAAGCTTATCCACTTAATTCTATAATAATCACCAACCTCTAAGAATCAACAGGTAGTAATCATAAGTCACTTTTATTACATTATGGAACTTACTAGCAATCTCATGAAGAGGCTCTTAAACTTTTCTTGAGTACCATAAAATGAAAATATTTTTCCAGTATTACTATTAATATAATTCAACCAGGCAACCAATGTTAACTGGTAGCTTTGAGAGCATAATTAGCTAATATTTAAGGTACTTAAATGGATTGAGACTAAGCTGACAAGGAATAGCTATCAATATACTGCAATATATTCAAAGTTTAATACAAAACAGAACCAACCATAAGACAATCAAGGTACTTTCAAACTGCTGAGAATAAGTACAGCTAACCCTTGAACAATATGGGTTTGAACTGCGCAGATGTACTTAAACAGTGATATTTTTCAATAGTAAATAGTACACTACTACACAGTCAGTGGTTGGTTGAACCCTGGATACAGAGGGCCTACTATAAATTATACACAGATTAACTTGGAGTTGTTCAAGGATCAACTGTAGTTTCTAGGATCTACTAATTTCCTTCAGCAGTCTGATGATAAGCTCTATGCTGAAAAATAATGTTTCTTCTACATTTTCAAGAATAGAAAAATGACTTCAGATAGGATTTTCCCATATTTTCTATGAGCAATGATTGGATTAGACACTAAGCTTTACAGAATTATCATGGGATATGTCATTAAAAATTGGCCAAGGAGGCCTGCCTAGCAGAATGTAGGTTAAGTATGAGATTTGATTATCCTAAATCAGCAAACAAAGCTATAAAGTTATCATCACCACACTGTTAACTTAGGCAAGCAGATATTCTATCATTAGTATTTATATTGTTAAAGTCAAAATCAGAAACATTATAGAATCAGACTTTCTACCATTAAACCTAACATTAGGTTTCAGAACATAAAACTATTATTATATCTAACATTCACTGAACAATTACTGATTGCCAGGTACTACTCTAGGACTTGACATATCAATAATCCTAATTATATCAACAATCCTAATAAATTAGATAACTTATTATCCTCATTTTACTTGGACAAAGTAATGGTAGAGCCAAAATTTGAACTTCAGTCTTAACTCCAGAGTCCACACTGTTAATTAACATACTATACTGCCTCCAGCATTATAATAGTAGAAAGATACTGTCTCAAGTCTGGTTCTCTTATCATATTAATGTTGTTAATCTGAACTTATGGTGTTGTAATTTTACTTTAGTTGAATTTGTACGTCTGTTTTTTTTCTTTTTGCGGTATGCGAGCCTCTCACTGTTGTGGCCTCTCCTGTTGCGGAGCACAGGAGCCGGACACGCAGGCTCAGCAGCCATAGCTCACAGGCCCAGCCGCTCCGTGGCACGTGGGATCTTCCCAGACCGGGGCACAAACCCGTGTCCCATGCATCGGCAGGCGGACTCTCAACCACTGCGCCACCAGGGAAGCCCAGTTTTGATTTACAGGTTTATTAGAAGTATAAGCATATATTTTACGTATAAACATATTTAAATAACATTGTGATGAAAATGACTTAAGCCAGCACTAGGTATAAAGAAGGTTCATGAAAATATTTTTCTTTCAAAAATTGGAGAAAAACTTTTTTTTTAGAAAAAAAAAAGGTATAAAAATATTATGTCGCTTTTCCAAAGCCTGACAATGAGCTACCAGTCAAACACCATGAATATCTTGTTGGCTTTCACCTGACTTTAGTTACAACAATTTGCCCCACAGTTCATATAGTCTCTCTCTTTATGAGGTTCTGAACCTTTTAAAGGACTTGGTGTTGCTGTTGTTTTAATACCACGAAATCTCAATTACTGAGGCATAACAAAATGACACAAGAAGAAACAGAAAATCTGAGTAGCCATTTATCTATAAAATAAATTGAATTAAAAAAATCTTGGGCTTCCCTGGTGTTGAGAATCCGCCTGCCAATGCAGGGGACACGGGCTCGAGCCCTGGTCCGGGAAAATCCCACATGCCACGGAGCAACTAGGCCTGTGAGCCACAACTACTGAGCCTGTGCATCTGGAGCCTGTGCTCCGCAACAAGAGAGGCCACGATAGTGAGAGGCCCGCGCACCACAAGGAAGAGTGGCCCCCGCTCACCACAACTAGAGTAAGCCCTCGCACAGAAATGAAGACCCAACACAGCCAAAAATAAATAATAATAAAAACAATCTTTTCCAAAAAAAAGATTTCACTGGTAAATTCTATCACTCATCAAGAAAGAAATAATACCAAAATTATGTAAATATTTTCAAAAACTAGGAGGAAGAACTACCCAACTTGTTTGAGGCTAGCATAACCCTTAATACCAAAACCAGACAAAGATATTACAATAAAGAATATTATAGCTCAATATTCCTAATTTGATGCAAAATGCTTTAAAAACTTTAGCAAGCAGAATCCAACAATATATAAAATGGGTAATACATCATGACCAATCCCAAGAATGCAGACTTATCCCAGGAATGCAAGGTTGGCTGTTTATTCAAAAACTAATCATACTCCAATAAAAATTAATAAAAACAAAAACCAAAACCTAATCAATATAATTCAACATATTAACCATCCACTGGGGGGCATATGATCAATTTCAATAGATGCAGACAAAGTATTTGACAAAATTTTAAATCTATTTATGATAAAAACTCTTAGCAAACTAATAATAGTAGGAACTTCCTCAAACTGATAAAGTACATCTACAAAAAATCTACAGCCAACATCATACTTAATATAAAAGACTGAATTGTTTCCTCCCAAGATCAGGAATAAGGCAAGAATGTGCTCACTTGCATCATTTTTATTCAACATTGTACTAGATGACACAGCTACTGAAATAATACAATAAATGAAAAGGAAGAAAAATTAGAACAGAAGAAGTAAAACTTGTCTATTTGTAGATGATAGGGTTGTTTATGTGGAAAATTCCAGAGAATTCACAAAACAACAGCTAGAACTCATAAATAAATTTAGCAAAGTAATAGGATACAAGATTAATATTTTAAAAATCATATACCAGCCTCAAAATATTAGAAAATTAAAGTTTAAAAAATTATATTCATAGTAGTGCCAAATGTATTAAATACTTAGGAACAAATTCAAGACTTCTATACTGAAAACTACAAAACACTGCTGAGAGAAATTAAACATGACCTAAATAAACAGAGATATATACCTTATTTGTAGACTGGGAAGATTCAATATTGTTAGGTTGGTATTATTCCCAAATTGATCTACATATTCAATGCAATTCCAATCAAAATTCTAGCAGGCTTTTTTAGTAGAAATTGACAAGTCGATTCTAAAGTTTATATGGAAATATAAAGAACTTATAGAATAACTAAAGCAAAATTCTAAAGTAAGAATAAAGTAGGAGGACTCACTCTACCTGATTTTAAGACTTACAATAATTTCCAGCTACAGTAATCAAGATCGTGGGGTACTGACAAAAGAATAGACACATATATCAATGGAACAGAGGAAGTAGCCAAAAATAGACCCACACATATTTGGTCAATTGATTTTTGACAAAAGTGTAAAGGTAATTCAACAGGAAAGGAAAATCTTTCCAACAAACGGTGTTGGATCAATAGAATATCCATTAAAAAATATATATATATCAACCTTTAGCTACACTACACGTAAAAATTAACTCAAAATGGATCACAGACCTAAATCTGAAACTAGAAAACTCTGAGAAGAAATCACAGGAGAATATCTTTGTAACCCTGGGGTAGGCAAATGTTCCTTAGGATGCAAAAAGCACGAGCCATAAAAAATTCTGATAAATTTTACCATATCAATTGCTAATGGAATATAACTAGCTTTAGCAGGGATGGACAAGGGATCCATTAAACTTAAACACACTCAACATTGCTACCTTCTTTCAGGAGTTCCCTGAGTAACTTTCAATGCAAAGGAAACTTGGGTATGCTCTAAAAAGCACTGATGATGTCTCAACTAACAGACCAGTGATTTAAAAACCTAGAAACAACAACAACAACAAAAATAAAACAGAACATGGGAAGCAACAGCTCTTTTAAAAAAACAGAAATAAGGTTACTCTGTTTTTTCTTATCGAGAATGACGTAAACTTCCTATTTTATTTTCCCACCAATTAGAACTCTCAGAATCTAAGAAGTATATCATATAAACTTAATTTCTCCATATTCCCATTAAAGGATACAATTTATTATGTATGTTAAATATGGAAAACTACTTAAACAATGGAGATTTTATCAAAAACAAAAAAGTCTGAAGAAAAAAGTTCCAACATTAATGTGTAGAAAGGAGATACTACTTTAAAAAAAACACAGTAAAGGATATGGAAAGGGTATTTATTGCTATTGAGGCCTAAAATGTGCTTTCTAAAATTTAAAATACATCTATTGTTTCAAACAAAATTTATATGTAAATTATATAAATTAGTAGACATTAAAAATGGGCTTATAAATAAAGAATTCAGAGAATATTTGCTTTTACTTTAAGGTAGTGTATTTATTAATTTTCAAATGTCACAACTACCACGTAACTATTATGTAATTTTTTTTGGAAACAGACAAATTCTAAAGATACTTTGTCCATAGTATTGATAATTTTAAAAATCACACTAAAAAATATTTAAATTCCATACCATGAATATATAACATGTATTTCATTTATATTTCAATTCAGTAAAATCTACTGAATACCTGCTATATGCTAAACACTGTGTTATGGAGTAAATTGTATCCCTCCAAAAAGATATATTTTAGTCCTAAGTCCCACCACCTCAGAATTACCTTATTTAGAAATAGGGTCATTGCAGATGTAGTCAGTTAAGTTTGGATGAGGTCATACAGAGGTAGGGTAGGCCCCTAACCCAACACGACTGGTGTCCTTAAAAGATGACAGATACACAGGGAGAAAGCCATGTGACAATGAAGGCAGAGACTGGAATTATGCAGCTGCAAGCCAAGGAACACCAAAGATTGCCAGCAAACCACCAGAAAGAAGCTAGTAAGAGGAAGGAAGGATTCCCTGCAGGTTTCAAAAGTAACATAGTCCTGCCAACATCTTCATTTAGGACTTCTTGCCTCCAGAATTGTGGGACAATAAATTTCTGTTGTTTTAAGCCACCCAGTTTGTGGTACTTTGCTAGGCAGCCCTAGGAAACTAATACACACTGTGTGAAGCATTCCGGAAAAAAAAGAGAAATAAAACTGGCATTCTTGACTTCAAGAAGTTTAAAGTTTAATAGTACACTATGTAAGTCAATTAATTAATAAACTATAATACAATATAAGTAAATGTTCCAGATATGGGGATAATGATTAATTCTACTTTTGGGGTGAGGAATGCAAAGGAAGTAGGATCTACTTCCCGAAAGAGGTGAAGGCATTCTGCACAAAGCCACAGTGACTTGAAACAGTATGGTGATTTTAGCCAACTATAAGGATTCAGTTGTTACTGGCTGTGACCTTTAAGATGGGAACTATGGAAGAAAGATTAAACTGAAGAATAATGCAGGGGCAAAAGCACAATGGTCTTTGTGTACCATACAAAGAGCTTGGGAGTTTACTTTGTGAAGGGCCTAAATCAGAAAACAGACATGGGCCAAACTCGTATTTTATAAAGATCATTTTTCAGATAGATTAAAAGGTGGCAAGGGGCAAAGGAGTCTAGACCAGAGTCTAGACCAGAGGCCTAAGGAATTAAAAAAGAGAGGAAGAGAGGGCAGATCTGTTAGAAGATAACAGGCAGAAATTGGTGATGAATTGCTTTTGAGGAATCAGGGTGAAAAGAGAGGCTAGAATAATTCCCAGCTTTCTATCTTGAAAGCCAGGATAGATTTGTCCTCAATCAAGATAAATATCATAAGAGAAAGAGCAAACATATAGATTAGGAGTGATGATTTGTTCAATTTCCTTTAAAAAGCAATGGACTCAGGAATCACTGATTTTAATGGCATAACATGAACAGTCTATGCAACTTACACATAAAAACCTCCCAACCTATAGACAAGTATGCCTTTCTATAAAGCCTTATATGACTTTGCAAAACTATTTAAGGTAATTTGAAAAGTGGAAACCATTTCAGTAGACTTTCAAAGTCATTTTAATCAGGTTTCCTGGGTGAGAGTATAAAATATGTGCCTTCAGAGAGATTCACTGGTTCATGTAACTTAGTTCCCTGAGTCAAATGTAAAGTGTCACCTGTCATCCATACTTTCAACAAACATGTATTAAACATTGTGAAGCGCTGGCTGAATCCTGGAAAGAGAAGGGTGACAAAGGCAGATTGTGTCATCACAGAGCTTACAGTCTAGGAGGACAGAGAAACAATAAAACAAATAATTTCAATCAAACATAGTAAGTGCTACAACAGAGAAAGAACATGGTGTTACAGGAACACAAGGCAGGGGCATCTCACCTAGACTGAGATGAGTCAGGGAAAGTTGGCTGCCTCTCACCCCACTAGCTTCTATGTAAGCTGAGAACCAAGGGACACATAGAAGTTAGTGAGAGGCAGGAAAAGTGTCCCGTTTGAAGGCCCAGAAAATAGAGAACATGCTATGTTTGATAAAATGGAAGTTGTTCAGTATGGCTGAATGGAAGAACATAAGGAGGGGCCCATAAGGAGTGAAGAATGCACAAGATGTGTCGGAAAAGGCAGGCAAGGGCCAGATCATGAAGATCTTGTAGATCGTGTAAAAAATTTTGGGCTTTATTATAGAGATAATAAGAAAGTATTCTATGGTTATAAGTAAGAAAGCAAAGTAAAGTAAAAGTAAAAAATAAAGTAACTTAAGTAAAAAATCATCATTTTGATAATAGTTTGAAGAGATCTAAGTCAGAAGTAAGAATCCAGTTAGGAGACAGAATGTAATAATTGAGCTAAGATATATTATTGGTAACCTGCCTTGGATAGTGCAGGGATGTTAAAAGGACAATAGATTTGAAAACCAAGTTAAGAGGCAGAAGATGAAAGATTAGATATGGGAAGTGGGAGGAAGGAATAGTTTAGAGATTCTGACTTGGCCACTGAGAAAGGGTTTGGTTTATGCCATGTTACTTTGAGGTGCCTTTAAAACATCCAAAAGGACTTCCCTGGTGGCACAGTGGTTAAGAATCCGCCTGCCAATGCAGGGGACATGGGTTCGAGCCCTGGTCTGGGAAGATCCCACATGCCACAAAGCAACTAAGGCCATGCGCCACACTACTGAGCCTGCGCTCTAGAGCCCACGAGCCACAAGTACTGAGCCGACATGCCACAACTACTGAAGCCCACGCGCCTGGAGCCTGTGCTCCGCAACAAGAGAAGCCACCACAATGAGAAGCCCGCGCACCACAACGAAGAGTAGCTTCCGCTCGCCACAACTAGAGAAACGCCACACACAGCAACGAACACCCAATACAGCCAAAAATAAATAAATAAATAAATTTATTTAAAAAACCCCACAAACATCCAAAAGGAGGTATCAAATAAACAGTTGGATAGACACATAGATCAGTATCAAAAGATTGATAAAAGGAATGATGCAAAACATCTATGAACATTTTTGCACAATCATAATATATAGGATAAAAACTGGACACACAAAACGACATTAATGATAGCCTGATCTAAAAAAAAAAAGAAAAGTGGTTATGAAGAACCTAGGAGTAGGACAGGAATAAAGACGCAGACATAGAGAATGGACTTGAGGACACGGGGAGTGGGAAGGGTAAGCTGGGACAAAGTGAGAGAGTGGCATGGACATATATACACTACCAAATATAAAACAGATAGCTAGTGGGAAGCAGCCGCATAGCACAGGGAGATCAGCTCGGTGCTTTGTGACCACCTAGAGGGGTGGGACAGGGAGGGTGGGAGGGAGGGAGACGCAAGAGGGAGGAGATATGGGAACATATGTATATGTATAACTGATTTACTTTGTTATAAAGCAGAAACTAACACACCATTGTAAATTGTAAAGCAATTATACGCCAATAAAGATGTTAAAAAAATGCATTAGATAGAAAAGGGTAAGCTGAGAATATTTTATTCCATCAAAAAATAAAAATAAAAAGGCATAAACGTGGGAAAAAAATTAATTACAATTACAATGGCATTCCATTCATTCAAAATATTCCCTATGTGTTGACTAGCAGTATTATTCAATCACATTTTAAAAGTGGTTTTCCTGTCAATGAACATGATTTGACATGATGATTCATGCTTTACAGCCCATTCAAAGAAGTGGAAAAACTGAAAATTCTATCTCAAAGTGAGTGATGTTAACATTTTTAGCTGTCTTTAAATTCCCACAGCCTCATTCTCCTGATGGAATTTTCCAGAACTTAAGGAGTAGCAGGGCCTAATAATGAAGAATCTGTCCCAGATGCTGAAAATACAGCCCCACCTTGCTAAGTGAGCTAAAGGCAGGCTGATACCACATTTCAGAGAACCATGCGAAAACATATGCCACTCCACTGTCCACTGGAACTGCTCTGACCAAGGTCACCAATAACCTCCATGTCAACAACCTCATCTGACACTCCTCGGTTCTCTTCTTTTGGCTTCTCAGTGGCTTGGCAGAGCTGTTCTCTGCCTTACTCGAAACTCTATATCTTCCTTGGATTCCATGACACTGCCCTGATATTTTCTCTTTGCTGGGGTTCATCACCTTTTTTTCGACTTTTAAAACTATAATTTATCAGTGGTCCTAGAATTCTTCTCATATTACTGTCTCACCAGGTGATGCTCTCATCTGCCCCTACAGATCGGTTATCAGGTACATACCCTGACAATTAATATCCAAATTAATATTTCAATAAATGGCATTACCATCTCCTCACCTGCTGAAGTCCATATCCTACAAGTCACTTTTGACTCCAATATGTTCTTCACATCTCTATGTAGAGGAACCTGCAGGCCTAGTTCAATTCTAAGACCTCACCTCTGGCCACTGGTTTCCCAAATACTAGGTTTTATAAAGCTTCTGGTTTATACTACTGCTACACTTCTAAAGCTTGTAATAAAAGATGAAACATTCAGACAAAGATGCATATTCTTTATACATAGTGGATAAGCTTTAAATAAACATTTTTAATATAGTAATAAGTTAGTTAATAAGTGTGGCTATAATTACATGATATACATGGATACAGCTACATAATACATAAATTAATTCTTATATCTTTGCTGGTTCTCAGGAAGGGAGGACAGGTCTTTTTTATTATTGTGAAATATTTGCTCCTGGGAATGAGATTTCGAAGCTACTGTATGTATCATATTAATAGCCCCTCCATTCTGACTTCCATTTTTAGGAATGAAGATGGTGAGTACTGAAAGTGGTAATAATTGTTCCAGATAAGATGGTGAATCAGTGACAGGAATTGAGAATGTGAGTAATCTATTTTTGTTCATAAAGCTAAATATTTTAGAAACTCTGAAAAGGGCTTAACAGATATCAAGACCGCTTGAATTTCAGGGCATTGGTAATAGGACTAAACCCTTCAATTTGAGGTCATAGCATTGAGAAAATACTCAAAGAAGGAAAGAGACCATTTCCCTGAGAAATGCAAAGGAATTTAAAAATTGATATGGTTTTGGTTGAGTATTATGGTCCCTTTGCAAAAGCACAAAAATTTCCTTACTTTTTCATATATTTCTATAGTTCATATTCTGATTCACTGCATATTTAGCTATTTTACAATTAATACTGCATCATTTAAAATTCCAGTAGCTAATATGTTTTTATATTTGGGAAGGTAAAAGCCTCCTCGTTATCCTTATTTTTCAAAACTGTTTTCTGATTCCTAATTTTTATGGCAAAGCTTCCAATGTTTAACGAATTAAGTATGATATTAGCTATTTGTTCCTAATAAATTTTCTTAACTATGTTAAAAATGTTTTCTGGGCTTCCCTGGTGGTGCAGTGGTTAGGAGTCTGCCTGCCAGTGCAGGGGACATGGGTTCCATCCCTGGTCCAGGAGGATGCCACATGCCGCGGAGCAACTAAGCCCGTGCACCACAACGACTGAGCCTGTGCTCTAGAGCCCGCGAGCCACAACTACTGAGCCCGCGTGCCTACAGCCCGTGCTCCGCAACAAGAGAAGCCACCACAATGAGAAGCCTGTGCACAGCAACAAAGACCCAGTGCAGCCAAAAATAAATTCATTTTTAAAAAAATTTTTCTATGTTTCTTAATTAAAGAATGTTGGATTTTATCAAGTATTTACTCAACTATACATTTGATCTTCTTTTTCCTTTTTTACATCATAAGTTACATTTACAGATTTCTCACTGTTGACCCACCTTACATTCCTACTGCTACTTCTCAATTTCTGTCACTAGCCCCTCACCTTCTCCTTCACCTTTAAAACTAAGTTCATCAGTGGTTCTGGCACTCTTCTCATGGTGCTGTTTTACTAGATTATGTTTTCGTCTACCTCTGTCAATCTGGTTAGCAGATATATATTCCTCAATATTTTCCTAATTAATACCTCAATAAATGGCATCACCATTTTCCCAGCTGCTGAAGCCCAAATTCCAGATTTAGATTTCTAAATATTTTTTAGGATTTGAGGATCTTTACACAAATACACTGCCCGGGGGCTCGACAGCTGTGAGCCAGGCATCTTCTTGCTCTGTAATCCTTTCCTAAGCACTGAATGCAGACTATTGGAGAGTAGAAACCTTGACCAGCACTGTGTCTTCAACACCTTTAACAAGCATGACACACAGAAGGCATTTGATAAATATTGCACAAATAACGAATGATTACCTACTGAATGAACAAAATCAACTGAGTTCTCATGAATTCTTTAATTTGAAATATGCTACTCACCTGTTCTACCTGTCACCTAAACTTTAGCACTGTGTCTCCTCTGCCCCACTACCTCCTGCCCAACCTGACAAGAGCAGTTGCTACTCCTACCCATTCGCGAACAGGATTTCATGAAGCATAGAAGCAGTTCAGAGAAGGAGGGTGGGCTGTCAACAACCCATGTGGAATATTCACTGGCTACACCTCCTTCAACAAGTACGCATCATCTTTAATTGTAATCATACACTACTGAAAACTGACCCAGAAAGCCTGCTACAATCTTTTGCCTAGCTCACTACAGAAGTCTTAAGTGAAGAAGGCTGAACAATATCCAATTTACAATAAAATCAAAGAGTAAAACTACAGGCCTGTGAATGAAGTAAAGAGTATGTGCATATGTCAGTGTGAGTATTAGGTGGTAAACTTTGTAAAACCGTGCCCTGCTCCACTCCAAGAAACTCAGCCGGGGGCTACTGGCTTTGAAGGCAGTAGACATTGCTCTGGGTACAAAAAAATGGTAGGGAAAAACTAACAGCTAGGTCTCTCTTGGAAGTATAGGGGCAGGAACCGACAGGCAGTTTAGCTTACCAAGGGAGATATGAGAGGTCACGGCGTACTCTACTTCACTAGGCTCCCAAGAGGTACCTAGTGAAGTCGGAGAGTGAACATCATGACCACCAATTATGTGTGCTGCAATGCCTGAGGCCTGTTTGTTCCTTAACTCTCTCACTTGCCTGGCCTCTGCTCCTGGGATCTCAGGAACATCCATGGTGACTAAAACTATGAGCTCACTCACTGTCAATATCCCTTCAAAATGCTGCCTGGAGGTAAGCTCTAAGGTAGATGCTCTGTGCCCAGGAGACAGTACCAGCAACCCCGACTCCCACCTCCAAACCAGGCCTTGCTGCTCCAATTTTTGGAAGAATCTTCTCTTCTTTTGGGGGAAATTCATCTACTAATTTTTGCAGGGGGTAGGGGCAGGGAGAAGATTTTTCCTTGGCTTGTGCACGGCGGTCAGCAGTAATTAGCTTTTTGAATAGTCAGTTTGATCCCGTCTTCTTCCCTTCTTCCAGATTTTTGTGTTTTTGGTTGTTCTACCGAAGTCCTCTTTTCTTGTTTTCCAGGGTTCCCACAGATTTTAATACATGGCATTTCACTTGGCTTTAAGAGATGAGTAGAACCTTTAGCTCAGTTGACTGCGAGTCAATGCACAACTGGAGAAACACTGCAACAGTGATTCTCAAATCAAGCCGTACACTGAAATCACCTAAGGTTCTTGTTCGAAAAAACAGGGCTTGTTTCTTAGCTTAACTCTAAAGATTCTGATTCTGATTCACTGACCAAGAGCTTGGGCTTAGGCATCCAGTGTTGAGTGACTATCATGTAGGAATCTTCATTTGAGAACCACGGTTCTACACATGACTTTTTAATGATGGATAAAGTATAATTAACCAAGCCTTTACTTTTAGACATTTTGCTTACTCTGATTCCATGCAATGTAAGTGCTACAATAAACATCTTTCTATATCAACCTTTTTATGCCTCTATGTCATTCTGATAAACGCCTAGACATAGAGCCAAAAGCAGAGACTTAATTCTTTTGGTCAAATTACCTTCAAGATAGGGTCTACCACAGATGGCTCCCAACTGTAGTACATGATAGCATCTATTTCCTTACCTCTCTGCCTCTGTACGATAGTATTGTTTTTTAAAATAATTGCTAACTTTAGAGGTAAAATGACATTTAAAAAAATAAATTTATTTATTTGTTTTTATTTTTGGCTGTGTTGGGTCTTCGTTGCCGCGTGTGGGCTTTCTCTAGTTGTGGCGAGCGGGGGCTATTCTTCGTTGTGGTGCGTGGGCTTCTCTTTGTCATGGCTTCTCTTGTTGCCGAGCACAGGCTGTAGATGCACGGGCCTCAGTAGTTGGGGCATGCGGGCTCAGTACTGTGGCTCTCTGGCTCTAGAGCACAGGCTCAGTAGTTGTGGTTCACAGACTTAGTTGCTCCACGGCATGTGGGATCTTCCCGGGCCAGGAAGTGAACCCGTGTCCCCTGCATTGGCAGGCGGATTCTTAACCACTGCGCCACCAGGGAAGCCCAATGACATCTTTTTGATCTTACGTAAATGACATCTTTTTGAGTTATTCTATAATTGTAAAAATACTTATTCATTCAATAAGTATTTCTTGAACACTTATCAGGCCTTGCGAGCAAAAACAAACGTGGTTCTTACTCTAGCTTATGTAGAAAGTATCATTAATACAATAATCAAACAAATAAACCTAGTAAATGGTACTTATTATTATCACTGTGATAAATGATGCCATTAAATCTTATAAAGCAGAAACTTAACCTATTTAGAAATGTCAGAGAAAGCTCCCCTGAGAATTGAAGTTAACAATAAAGATAACAACACACACTGACATAGCACTCATTATGTGCCAGGTTTCATTCTAAGTACATCAGATATACTAATGCATTGACCTTTATGAAGAGGTACTAAAATTATCTCCATTGTACAAATGAGAAAACTGAGTCAGATAGTTTAAGAAACTTGTCCAATGTCTCAAACCTAGTAAATAAAGGAGTCAGGACTCAAACCAAGGTAGCCTGCCCAAGTCAGTGCTACTAACCACTACATTATACTATCTCTCAGGTGATGTTCCTGAACCCAGTATCCACACTCAGTGTGCTCCCCAGCCCCTTGCCCCATCAGAAAGGGATGATGTGCTGCAGTGCTCCAAAAGAATGAGACTCAAGCTCTATGCTGACTCGAGCTCCTGAGTTATTTAGGAATATTAAGGATGATAGCTCCTCCCTTTCACTTCACAGCTGCATCCATTTCTCCATAACCCCTAGGTGCTGGAGAAGGAAGGGGGAGGACTTTGCTTGTTTTAAAATCAGTAATCCCCAATTAACCCATGTTGATGTTTTCCTGGTAATCATCTCCACATTATAACATATTTGAACATTAAGCACCACTGTTTCATGAGGACGTGGGGGAAAAAAATCCATTGATTTCTGATGTATAGACTTCTCAAGCTAAGAGTAATTGCTTCTTGTGATGACCCTGCCTGACACAGACCTGGTGCCCATAGGCTGGCAATTTATTCTTTTTTTTTCTTTTTTTTTTAATTGGCAATCTATTTTTATACTTTCATGTACGTTGGGCCTGTAAACACTAAGGATGGATTACTTTGAACACAATGTAAGCAGACAAGGCATTAGAAACACGGGAACTGTAAAGGCTTAAAACTCAAAACCCAAAAGCCTCTGTCAGTCTGCTAAACTTTTGAAAGTTCAAAGTAGGACAGCTTAAAAAAACACACTCCAGGGATTTCTGTGAGGAGCACTCACTCACTTTGGGCCCTGAATGGGTTAGTGAGCTAAACTGTCAAGCAAATTATTGAGCAAACAGTCACTACTCCCACAAAGTACAGGAGTCCTCTTTATCCAGACACATTAACTATGACCCTATAATCATGACACTGTGAAGAGAAGCAAAAGCTGTCATACACAAAAATATTCACTAATGAGCTGCCCAGTCCCCATTCAAACTCCCCCTCTAAATACTAGAGTCTACTTCTGGGAACCTGTTTATGTCACTCTCTCATTTTTGGATGCTGCAAATACCTGACCATATATAAGCAGGATGAATGTAAACTGAAACTACAAACTTTTCCAAAAACGCAGGATTTGAACAAGTTGCTGAAAAAATGCTGGAGATCTGATTTAATCATATGCAAAGCCACTTTTACAAATTAATGTCTGGCATACTTAGACCAGATAGCAAATGTGGGGAATTCTCAAAGATGATACAACAGATATTTCAAAAAAGAATGAATTAAAATTTTCTCTTTGGAAAACTGAAGAAACCAAGGGATATTTCCACAACAGCATTGCTTTTCCTGACCTGGCTTAGTGAGATGAAATTGGTGAAGGACACTGTATTCTGCTTATATAATTTTGTCAGAAAAGCTATACCCCCCAAACGAACATTCAAGCCACTTCTTGTTCATTCTAAAGATTAGCACAGAGCTTCGATTATATAGATCTTGTTAAATAGAAGATTTTTAAAAAACTATTAATTTTTTTTTAGTTGAAGCCTATACAGTATCAGTGTTAAAAAAGGAATGAAATTCTAATACATGCTACAACATGGATGAACCTTGAAGACTTTATGCTAAGTGAAATAAGCCAACCACAGAAGGACAAATACTGTATAATTCCACTTATAAGAGTTACCTCGGGGACTTCCCTGGTGGTCCAGTGGGTAAGACTCTGTGCTCCCAATGCAAGGGGCCCAGGTTTGATCCTGGTCAGTGAACTAGATCCCACATGCATGCCGCAACTAAGAAGTCCACACACTGTAACTAAAGATCCTGCACGCCGCAACTAAAGATCCCACATGCTGCAACTAACACCTGGCACAACTAAAATAAATAAATAAATAAAATATTTTTAAAAAAGAGTTACCTGCGAGAGTCAAATTCAAAGAGACAAAGTTGAATAGTGATAACCTGGGGCTGGGAGAGACTGGAATGGAGAGTAACTGTTTAACAGGTACATTAAATTTTTAATTTCAGATGATGAAAGTTCTAGAGATGCATTGCACAACAATGTGCAATGTGAATATACTCAGTAACACTGAACCATACACTTAAAAATGGTTAAAATGGTAAATTTTATGTTATGTATATTTTACCACAATTAAAAAAACCTTGTAATAAAGCAGGAAGAAATATAATTTCCTTAACCTTAAAAAAAAAAAAAAAACTGATGCAGTAAAAGGTTAATTCAGCAGGCTAGGGTTGCTCAAACCCTGAATATTCAATGAAAGGAGAATTAATCCTTGACAAGCTCCTGGGAGATGACCCCTAAGTTCATGGAATATTTTGCCTGATGAGACTGTTTTGTATGCCTGAGACTTAGGGCCACACTGTACCAGCCTGATCTATGGGGGCTGGAGACTAAGTAGCTAAGGTCAGTCACATGAGCATTGCATGCTTATGTGACTGACTCTCAACAAAAACCCTGGACACCAAGGTTCAGGGAGCTTCCCTGGTTGACAAATATGTGCCATGTTTTGCTGGGAGAACTAAGTGTGTCTTCATGTGACTCCACTGGGAAGGCACACCTAGAATCTTATGCATGGTTTCTCCTGGACTTCACTCATCTGCTTTTTCCCTTAGCTGGTTTTCATCTATATTCTTCCACTGTAATAAACTGTAACTGTGAGTATAATAGCTTTCTAAGTACTGTGAGTCCTTCTAGGAAGTCATCAACCCTGGGAGTGGTATTGAGGACCCCCAATACAAAGCCCCAGTCAAGTCCCCTCACTAGCTACTATAAAATTTTCATCCCTACTTTAAGTGGGTTCACTTTAAATGTCCTTTCAGTGCCAGTTATCCTCAGCTAACAAGGACCTCCATAACATAGCTTCATCAACGATCCTTAGTAGATGGGTAACCAAGAGTTCTGACTTGCTAGAATGGATGTTCTCAGCCACAGTGCTTTACCATGGGTATCTACTGATAAACTGAGACTTGTTACTAGTTATAAAACACCAGAGTACATAAACTGTTTACCTGTTAGTGGATTGACATTAGTGTGTATTTAGGGTTTGCCTACAGTAAAATCACTCTCTGTTAGAGGCTCCAAAGAGCCAAAGAGAAGACACTGCAATTTTCTCAACATGGCGTTTTGTGGCCTCTGGATCTGGACTCTACCAGTGAGGCTGACTGCTCAAGATTAATTCCTTCCCATTCAAAACCTGAGCTCCAACCATATTAATTCATTCTAGTTCTCCAATCTATGGTATCTTAACTCCAGATCTTTACAAATACTGTCTTTTTTTGGGGGGGGGGGGTGGTGGTAGCTAAACATCATCGTACTCAATCTCTGCAACTTGATTTAGAACAAGGTTTTTCACCCCTCAGCAACACTGACATTTGGGCAGGATAATTCTTTGTGTGGGGACTGTTCTGTGCATAGGATATTTTACAGCATCCTTGGCCTCTACCCACTAGAAGCCAGTAACTGCCCCCCCCCCGACTCAAGTTGTGACAACCAAAAATGTCTCCAGATATTGTCAAATGCTTTCTTCTACACCACTTCCATTTGAGAACCACTGATTTAGAGTCATTTCTTCAACCCCTCCCCATCAAAGGCTCTGTAGTTGCCACTTCATTTGTCCCCCTGGGACTTGATGTTACTACGCTTAAATGTCCACCTCTATTAGAGTGTTAATAGAGGAGGTTTCATTAATCCACCTTGAGCATGGTTTTATTAATCATTACACTCAGCTCTGAGCCCCATGCCAGGCACATAATGAGGCCTCAACAAATACTTGTGGACTAACTAAATGGATAGGATTAGGATATGCAGAACGTGGGAATTACAGGGAGGAAACAATGTTGAGTAAATGCAAGAAGGTGGGAAATTCAGGGTGTACAAAGAACAGCAAACATCTTCATTTGCTTGAGAATGTAGTAGATTAAGGAAAGTAGCAGGACAAGTTAAGAAAAATAAATTGAAATGACATGAAGAGTTACAAAGGCCAAAAAAGAGCCTGAACCTTACTGGGAAGGAGAAATCAGAGGACTGAAACAGATGATATTTACTACACTCCCTTCCACATAAACCATTCATGAGTTTATATATTATGAAGCATGTGTTTATATATCATCCTAGCAAAAATGAGGCAGCACATCCTCTAGTGTTTCTTTGATCAACTACTGTTCCTTACAGCAGTCCTCTGCATGTTGAAAGCCAAAGTGTGGAAATGTGTAAGTTGTAGATTTTGGCACAGACTTAAGGAAATCTATCATTTCCACAAACCTCGACTCCCTGGAGTGATAGAGTAGATTACAAACATCCAACTTTTAGTGTGCTGAACTGGGATTCAACACCTGTGGGCTGCATGTCCCTTCACCAATCTTGATTCATTTATTTATTTATTCAACACCAATAACTCAATGTCTATTCTCTTCCAAGCACTGTGCTCTGTGCCAGAGATGCAGCATTAAATAAGACAGCTGTTATCCCTACTCCCACTGAGTTTAAAGTCTAGCAAGAAATGCCTACAATTAAACAAGCAATTACAAAACAGTATGTCCATTATAGTGAGGAAGTAGAACTTAGGGTTCTTCATCAGTAAAATAAAGGGGCTGAATAGTGGTCTCTCAGGATCCTCTCTCGGATCTGACATTTACTTCAAGCCTAACAATATGTAAAAATTAAAAAATTTTTCAAGTGGCTAGACAGTTTCCTCCATTTTATAGTAAAGAAGACTCCAGACATGAAAAGGGCTAAGAAACAAATCTAATATACTGTGAAACTGTGAGAAGCAGAATTTTAGTGCACAAAGATTGGGTACACAGAAGAAAAGAGGACATCTTCATTAAGACAACAGAGACAGAGACAAGGGTGCACATCTACCTCCTTTACCTAATTAATGGCAAGACAGCAAAACAAACATCATAGAGAATGTAAATACTGTAGGAAAATCTATGTTCCAATGACTTGATAGTTCAGCTAAAATCTCTTATAAATATTATAAGTATTTCCATGACAGATACTTCATATATTTATTCCTTAAAAATATAAAGATTAAGCATCTTCTATGTACAATAAATTTTGCTAGATGCTATTATACCACAGTAAGCATAAATCAGACATGAATACGGCCCTTAAGAAGCTTGCTGTTTAGCAGTAAAGTTAATGAAGGAGTTAAGCATTTTACAGAATTCTTTATACAAACCTCTGAAACTTAGTATCACATTCAGAACATCAATATAAACAAGGTGATCACAAGATCTGGCCCACTCAGCATCTATTTACATTTAATGGTTAATTTTTTGCTCGGATATGTACGTGAAGTAGATGGTTATTTCTGAGTACCCATTGAATGTAAAGGGATTTAAATAATATCTGGGCTTTTTTCCCCCAAAAGATGTGCCTATAATGTGTGTTTTTTATAAATGGGTTGAAAATTTTGGGTTGTTACTAACAGGACGCGTCTGGATGAGCAATGTTCAAGCTGTCCAGAGCTTCAATCTGCTTAAGGTGGACAAAAGCCATGAAGAATGCTTGATTGATAAAATCTCAGGCAAACTGTGTGAAGCCTCAGAATTCCTTTCTGAACTACCAAATTACAAAGATGAAGTAAGAAACTACAAAGCAAGCCATGCGATTTCCCAGTTTCCCTCCACTTTGAGTTAAGCTCTATTGCTTTACAGATGGTAACTGGATCAAACTCCCCAGCCCCAAAATATGACCAAATCATCAAAAGAAAATAGTAAACTTTAGAGCATCATCAGCTCCAAGTTTGAAAAGATGTTAAATTATCCTATAGCAAAAGAAAGAGATGTGTCTCCCAGATACACCCTAGATGTATTTGCAATCTAATATAAGTGGCACCCACTTGTTGATGTTGCTGTGAATGTCAAATGAGAAGGTATGGTAAGCACCTATTATTTAGTTATCTGGCACTTGACTAAGAAGAAAAGATCCAGATCCCTTAGTGGTCTTGAAAGCCCATTCTAAACTGACCCCATTCCAACTTTTCCATTCCATATCTAAACTAAAATCCAGTAATAAATATTAGATGACAGCCCTTTTAGTTGTATTCATATTTATTTTGTATTTTGTTGCTAAAGCTTCCTTTTAACCAGTATATTTGTCTCAAAACACAGATGTGTTGCTTAATATCTATTAGTATTTAATATACAATAACTAATACTCCTTTCATCAAAAAAGACTTTGAGCATGAGTTATGTGTCCACAAAAAGCACAAGAATATTAATGGTAGTATTTGTGCATCTTACTATATATAAATTATACCTTAATTTTTTTTTTTTTTGCAGTATGCGGGGCTCTCACTGGTGTGGCCTCTTCCATTGCGGAGCACAGGTTCCAGACGCGCAGGCTCAGCAGCCTTGGCTCACGGGCCTAGCTGCTCCGCGGCATGTGGGATCTTCCCGGACCGGGGCACAAACCCGTGTCCCCTGCATCGGCAGGCGGACTCTCAACCACTGCGCCACCAGGGAAGCCCTACCTTAATTTTTAAAAAGGACTCAAGGTGCAGGGGCAGTGAACGGAGTTTGGTTTCAAACGTAGGAAGTCTAACCCTATACCACCCTTTATTACTAAACTACACAATCTCATGAATGTGAGCCCAAGGAGAATGAAGAGAACTTGAAACAACAGTGTCTGGCTACTGCCTGGCATAGCAGTCATACTTACTTCTAACAGGTGCCATCATTTCTTTAGTATCGTTAATCAGTCTACTCTGAGTACTCAGATAGCCTAAGCTGTTTTCAGTATCCTCTCTTTCTTGTCTTGGTTTCCCCAGAGTACATTTTGTAATAAATAATGATTCAACTCATGTTGAGAGAGAGGGCTCTAAATTAATTTGTCAAAAACTATTCAATAGAAGCCTATTCATAAACAGACCAATTCACTAAATGTAACAAGTTTATACTTTCATTCTTTGAAGATTCCAGTGAAATTTTATTTGCTTCATAGCAGTATTTTAAGAACTATTTAATTTGTAAAAAGCAAAGGGCTATAGAGTGGTTTAATTTTCCTATAAATATATTCTTCACAAATATATTCAGTAAATGTGAATATATTCTTTATAATGATTATATTCATGAATATACCCTCCTCATGAATATATTCATGAATATATTCTTCTTTGCCCTATTGGGAAAATGTTTTAATGCAGGTTAAAATTAATGAATACCAATATATTCATGAACATTTTCATAAGTTTATATTCATATTCATGAGCTATGTTCTTGACCATATTGGGGCATTTTTGAACCTGGCTTAAAATTTAATGAATATCAATATACTCATTAAGACTACATTCATATTTTTTAAAATAAATTTATTTATTTTATTTATTTTTATTTTTGGCTGTGCTGGGTCTTCGTTGCTGCGTGCAGGCTTTCTCTAGTTGTGGCGAGCGGGGACTGCTCTTTGCTGTGGTGCTCAGGCTTCTCATTGCGGTGGCTTTTCTTGTTGCAGAGCACAGGCTCTAGGCGTGCGGGCTTCAGTAGTTGGGGCATGTGGGCTCAGTAGTTGTGGCTTGCAGGCTCTAGAGTGCAGGCTCAGTAGTTGTGGCACATGGGCTTAGTTGCTCTGCAGCATGTGGGATCTTCCCGGACCAGGGCTCGAACCCGTGCCCCTTGCATTGGCAGGTGGATTCTCAACCACTGTGCCACCAGGGAAGCCCCAAGACTATATTCATATTTTCATCAGTATATATTCATATTAATGGCCTGTACTCTTTACCATAATGTGAAATTTTGAGCTCAGTTTAAAATTTAATGAATATCAATAGATTTGTTAAGAATATATTCATAAGAATATAATTATATTCATTGTATATATTCAAGAAGAGTATATTCAAGAGGCATATATTCAAGAGTATATATTCAAGAGGCAACTAATCTATCCAATAATTTTAACCTTTGACAAAATGAACATCCCTTAAAACAGTGCTAAGAATGTATTTGTTTTTATTGGTGAACTGGCATGCTTTCTTCTAGAAGGGCTTTTATCTCTAAGCATACATTGGCCCTAGGATTTACCCAGTGAAACCTATTTGGTCATGTACCAGTGTTGTCCCAGTATTTCTCAGATCTCTCTGCTTTTCTCTTATTCTAACACATTGATTTGGAACATATTCCGGACATTTTGCCTGAATATAAGAACTTCTAGCAGACCCATCAGCTGATTATTACTCTCTGTCTTCAGTAATCATTTCTGTTCTACTTTTTAGAATTGTTTTTCATCAGATTTATTTTTCATTTAATTCTCTGATTTGATTGCTCTGTTTTACCTATTTTAATGTTAGAAGAAAACTTCCTTAACCTAATAAATAGTATTTATCAAAAAACATAAAACCTTAAAACTGGAACAAGAGATGAGACTGCCATCAAAAATTACAAATAAGCAGTCTATTCATGATTATTATTCAAACTGTTCTAAATGTGCTACCTAGCTCTGTCATACAAGGACACAATGAGAAGATGCCTATGAATGAGGAAGAGCGATCTCATCAGACTTCGAATCTGCCAGTACCTTGACCATGGACTTCAGAGCCTCCAGAACTAGCGCCCAAAACTTAATGCTTTTTTATGATTAAAAATATTCTGGAGAGCAGCCAAGATGGCGGAGCTGAAGGACCCTAAGCTCACCTCCTCTCATGAGCACAATCTGTAGAACCATCATTAAAAAAGACTGAAAACGGGACTTCCCTGGTGTTCCAGTGGTTAAGACTCTGGGCTCCCACTGCAGGGGGCACGGGTTCAATCCCTGGTCAGGGAACTAAGATCCCACAAGTCGCGTGGCACAGCCAAAAAAAAAAAGACTGAAACCTACCAGAAAAGATCCTCTACAACTAAAGACATAAAGACGAAACCACTGGTAGGAGGGGCGGACTCATGATAAAATCAAATCTCATACCCCCTTGGTGGGCGACCCAGAAACTGGAGAATAATTATATTACAGAGGTTTTCCCGCAGGAGTGAGAGTGCTGAGTCCCACTGTCAGGCCTCCCAACCCCAGGGGGTCCAGCACCCAGGAAGAGGAGCCCCCAGAGCATTTGGCTCTGAAGGCCAAATGCCTGAAGGGGCTTGACTGCAGGAGCTCCACAGGATTGGGGGAACTAGAGACTTCATTCTTAAAGGGCACACACAAAATCTCACATGCACAGGGACCAAGGGCAAAAGCAGTAATCTGATAGGAGCCTAGGCCAGACCTACCTGCTGGTCTTAGAGGGTCTCCAGGGGGTCATCTGTGGCCCACCCTGGGGACTTCGACACTGGCAGCAGATATACTGGGGAGCATTCATCTGTGTGAGCTCCCTTGGAGGCCGACATTTTGGCACCAAGACTGGCCCCACCCAACAGCCTGTAGGCTCCAGTGTTGGAACGCCTCAGGCCAAACAACAAACTTGGTGGGGACACAGCCCCATCCATCAGTAGACAGGCTGCCTAAAGACTTCCTGAGCCCACAGCTGCCTCTAGACATGCCCCTAGACATGGCCTTGCTCACCAGAGGACCAAGACCCAGCTCCACCCACCAGGGGCCAGATACCAGAAGCAAAAACTACATTCCCACAGCGAGCAGACCGAGCCTGCAAATGCAGGCCAGACACTACCCTAGGACCAGCTGGCCCCTGGTGCTCGGGTGATGAGAAGGGAGCGTGCATTGCTGGGATGCACAGTATGTCTCCTACAGAGGGCCACTTCTCCAAGGCTGAGAAACATAACCAACCTACCACATACATAAAATATAAATAGCTGTTCAGACAAAATGAGGTGACAGAGGAGTATGTTTCAGACAAAGGAACAAGATAAAACCCCAGAAGAAGAACTAAGTGACATGGAGATAGACAATCTACCCAAAAGAGTTCAGAGTAATGATCGTAAAGATGATCAAAAAACTTGGGAGAAGAGGGGCTTCCCTGGTGGGCCAGTGGCTAAGACTCTGCCCTCCCAATGCAGGGGACCCGGATTCGTTCCCTCGTCAGGGAACTAGATCCCACATGCCAAAACTAAGAGTTCGCATGCCTCAACTAAAGATGCTTCATGCCGCAACTAAAGATCCCACATGCCCAAAAGATCCCACATGCCGCAAGGAAGATCTCGCATGTGGCAATGAAGGTTCCACATGCTGCAACTAAGACCCAGTGCAGCCAAATAAATATTAAAAAGAGAAGAATGGATACACAGAGCAAGAAATTAGAAGTTTTTAAAAAATGTGCTACCCTATGCAATGAGGCAAGATAATAGACAAAAATACGAAGAATAAAAAAACCATCATTATTTCCAAATAAAATGTCTGTCTACCTAGAAAATGAATTTTTAAAATGGATTAGTAAACAGAGAATTTCAAATTCCAAATAGCTTAAAATTTTAATTAAACAAAACCAAAAGGACTAGAAAAAATAATTTTATAATTTTGGAATGCTTAACGCATTTACACTTTAATTAAATTTAAATTATTTAACTGTGGTTTTAAATTTTAATATGTAAATATTTCAATAATGTTATCACAGAAAACATTCTAATAGCACTTTTCTTAAATTTTTAATATTATCAAATATAGATAAAAGTTGGGACTTCCCTGGTGGGCCAGTGGTTAAGACTCTGTGCTTCCACTGTGGGGGGGACGCGGGTTCAACCCCTGGTTGGGGAACTAGGATGCCACATGCTGCGTGGCGTGGCAAAACAAAAACAAATAAAACTAAAACTAAAAAACCCCAACACTTAAGAACCCGTGTTTCATTCTGTGTAAATTATACCTTAATTAAAAAATTCAGGGGCTTCCCTGGTGGCGCAGTGGTTGGGAGTCCGCCTGCCGATGCAGGGGACACAGGTTTGTGCCCCGGTCCGGAAAGATCCCACATGCCACGAAGCGGCTGGACCCATGAGCCATGGCCACTGAGCCTGCACGTCCGGAGCCTGTGCTCTGCAACAGGAGAGGCCACAGCAGTGAGATGCCCGCGTATCGCAAAAAAAAAAAAAAAAAAAGAATTCAGGCACTCAAAAATAATTTTTAAAAAATAGGTAAAAGTTGATAGACTAGTAAAATGATCACTCGTATAACCCTCACATAGAATCAACTATTGTTAATATAATAAAACATTATAATGTAAATTTTAAGTATTTTGGTTTTTTTCTAATACCTGATCATAGTAAAATATTCAGATAGTATACAGCAAAAGCTAAAACATGGACAGACCTTGAAAACAGTATCTTAAGTGAAATAAATCATATAAAAAGGACTACAGTCCGGGAAGATGGCGGAAGAGTAAGACGCGGAGATCACCTTCCTCACCACAGATATACCAGAAAAACATCCACACGTGGAACAACTACAGAACACCTACTGAACGCTGGTAGAAGACCTCAGACCTCCCAAAAGGCAAGAAACCCCCCACATACCTGGGTAGGGCAAAAGAAAAAAGAAAAAACAGAGACAAAAGAATAGGGACGGGACCTGCACCAGTGGGAGCGAGCTGTGAAGGAGGAAAGGTTTCCACACACTAGGAAGCCCCTTCACGGGCAGAGACTGCGGGTGGCGGAGGGGGAAAGCTTCGGCGCCGTGGAGGACAGCGCAGCAACAGGGTTGCGGAAGGCAAAGCAGAGAGATTACCGCACAGAGGATCAGGGCTGACCAGCACTCACCAGCCCGAGAGGCTTGTCCGCTCATTCGCCAGGGTGGGCGGGGCTGGGAGTTGAGGCTCGGGCTTCGGTCAGGGCACCGGGAGAAGACTGGGGTTGGTGGCGTAAACACAGCCTGCAGGGGGTTAGTGCGTCACGGCTAGCCGAGAGGGAGTCCCATGAAAAGTCTGGACCTGCTGAAGAGGCAAGAGACTTTTTCTTCCCTCTTTGATTCCTGGTGCGCGAGGAGAGGGGATTAAGAGCGCTGCTTAAAGGAGCTGCAGAGATGGGCCTGAGCCGTGGCTAAAAGCGCGGACCCCAGAGACCGGCATGAGACGCTAAGGCTGCTGCTGCCACCACCAAGAAGCCTGTGTTCGAGCACAGGTCACTATCCACACCCCCCTCCAGGGAGCCTGTAAAGCCCGCCACTACCAGGGTCCCGGGATCCAGGGACAACTCCCCCGGGAGAACGCACGGTGTGCCTCAGGCTGGTGCAACCGTCACGCTGGCCTCTGCCGCCGCAGACTCACCCCACACTCTGTACCCCTCCCTCGCCACCGGCCTGAGTGAGCCAGAGCCCCCGAATAAGCAGCTCCTTTTACCCCGTCCTGTCTGAGCAAAGAACAGAGGCCCTCCAGCGACCTACACGCGGAGGCGACGCCAAATCCAAAGCTGAGCCCCCGGGAGCTGTGCGAACAAAGAAGAGAAAGGGAAATCTCTCCCAGCAGCCTCAGAGGCAGCGGATTAAAGCTCCACAATCAACTTGATGTACCCTACATCTGTGGAATACCTGAATAGACAACGAATCATCCCAAATTACGGAGGTAGACTTTGAGAGCAAGATTTATGATTTTTTCCCCCTTTTCCTCTTTTTGTGTGTGTGTATATGTGTACGCTGCTGTGTGAGATTTTGTCTGTATAGCTTTGCTTCCACCATTTGTCCTAGGGTTCTATCCGTCCAGTTTTTTAAAATTTTTTTTCTTTTTTCTCTAATAATTATTTTTTTATTTTAATAACTTTATATTTTATCTTACTTTATTTTAATCTTCTTTCCCTCCCTCCCTCCCTCCCTCCATCCCTCCCAATTTTTCTTTCTACATTTTCTCCCTTTTATTCTGAACCGTGCGAACGAAAGGCTCTTGGTGCTGCAGCCAGGAGTCAGTGCTGTGCCTCTGAGGTGGGAGAGCCAACTTCAGGACACTGGTCCACAAGACACCTCCCATCTCCACATAATATCAAACGGTGAAAATCTCCCAGAGATCTCCATCACAACACCAGCACCCAGCTTCACTCAACGACCAGCAAGCTACAGTGCTGGACACCCTATGCCAAACAACTAGCAAGACAGGAACACAACCCCACCCATTAGCAGAGAGGCTGCCTAAAATCATAGTAAGTCCACAGACACCCCAAAACACACCACCAGACGTGGACCTGCCCACCAGAAAGACAAGATCCAGCCTCATCTACCAGAACACAGGCGCTAGTCCCCTCCAATAGGAAGCCTACACAACCCACTGAACCAACCTTAGCCACTGGGGACAGACACCTAAAACAACGGGAACTATGAACATGCAGCCTGCAAAAAGGAGACCCCAAACACAGTAAGAAAAGCAAAATGAGAAGACAGAGAAACACACAGCAGATGAAGGAGCAAGATAAAAACGCACCAGACCTAACAAATGAAGAGGAAATAGGCAGTCTACCTGAAAAAGAATTCAGAATAATGATAGTAAAGATGATCCAAAATCTTGGAAATAGAATAGACAAAATACAAGAAACATTTAACAAGGACCTAGAAGAACTAAAGATGAAACAAGCAACAATGAACAACACAATAAATGAAATTAAAAATACTCTAGATGGGATCAATAGCAGAATAACTGAGGCAGAAGAACGGATAAGTGACCTGGAAGATAAAATAGTGGAAATAACTACTGCAGAGCAGAATAAAGAAAAAGAATGAAAAGAACTGAGGACAGTCTCAGAGACCTCTGGGACAACAATAAACGCACCAACATTTGAATTATACGGGTTCCAGAAGAAGAAGAGAAAAAGAAAGGGACTGAGAAAATATTTGAACAGATTATAGTTGAAAACTTCCCTAATATGGGAAAGGAAATAGTTAATCAAGTACCGGAAGCACAGAGAGTCCCATACAGGTTAAATCCAAGGAGAAACACGCCAGGACACATATTAATCAAACTGTCAAAAGTAAATACAAAGAAAACATATTAAAAGCAGCAAGGGAAAAACGACAAATAACACACAAAGGAATCCCCATAAGGTTAACAGCTGATCTTTCAGCAGAAACTCTGCAAGCCAGAAGGGACTGGCAGGACATATTTAAAGTGATGAAGGAGAAAAACCTGCAACCAAGATTACTCTACCCAGCAAGGTTCTCGTTCAGATTTGATGGACAAATTAAACCTTTACAGACAAGCAAAAGCTGAGAGAGTTCAGCACCACCAAACCAACTTTACAACAAATGCTAAAGGAACTTGTCTAGGCAAGAAACACAAGAGAAGGAAAAGACCTACAATAACAAATCCAAACCAATTAAGAAAATGGGAATAGGAACATACATATCGATAATTACCTTAAATGTTAATGGATTAAATGCTCCCATCAAAAGACACAGATTGGCTGAATGGATACAAAAACAAGACCCATATATATGCTGTCTACAAGAGACCCACTTCAGACCTAGAGACACATACAGACTAAAGTAAGGGGATGGAAAAAGATATTCCATGCAAATGGAAACCAAAAGAAAGCTGGAGTAGCAATTCTCATATCAGACAAAATAGACTTTAAAATAAAGACTATTAGAAGAGACAAAGAAGGACGTTACATAATGATCCAGGGATCGATCCAAGAAGAAGATTTAACAATTGTAAATATTTATGCACCCAACATAGGAGCACCTCAATACAGAAGGCAAATACTAACAGCCATAAAAGGGGAAATGGACAGTAATACATTCATAGTAGGGGACTTTAACACCCCACTTTCACCAATGGACAGTTCATCCAAAATGAAAATAAATAAGGAAACACAAGCTTTAAATGATACATTAAACAAGATGGACTTAACTGATACTTATAGGACATTCCATCCAAAAACAACACAATACACATCTTTCTCAAGTGCTCATGGAACATTCTCCAGGATAGATCATATCTTGGGTCACAAATCAAGCCTTGGTAAATTTAAGAAAATTGAAATTGTATCAAGTATCTTTTCCGACCACAACGCTATGAGACTAGATATCAATTACAGGAAAAGATCTGTAAAAAATACAAACACATGGAGGCTAAACAATACACTACTTAATAACGAAGTGATCACTGAAGAAATCAAAGAGGAAATCAAAAAATACCTAGAAACAAATGACAATGGAGACATGACAACCCAAAATCTATGGGATGCAGCAAAAACAGTTCTAAGAGGGAAGTTTATAGCAATACAATCCTACCTCAAGAAACAGGAAACATCTCGAATAAACAACCTAACCTTGCACCTAAAGCGATTAGAGAAAGAAGAACAAAAAAACCGCAAAGTTAGCAAAAGGAAAGAAATCATAAAGATCAGATTGGAAATAAATGAAAAAGAAATGAAAGGAATGATAGCAAAGATCAATAAAACTAAAAGCTGGTTCTTTGAGAGGATAAACAAAATTGATAAACCATTAGCCACACTCATCAAGAAAAAACGGGAGAAGACTCAAATCAATAGAATTAGAAATGAAAAAGGAGAAGTAACAACTGACACTGCAGAAATACAAAAGATCATGAGAGATTACTACAAGCAACTCTATGCCAATAAAATGGACAACCTGGAAGAAATGGACAAATTCTTAGATGCACAACCTGCCAAGACTGAATCAGGAAGAAATAGAAAATATGAACAGACCAACCACAGGCACTGAAATTGAGACTGGGATTAAAAATCTTCCAACAAACAAAAGCTCAGGACCAGATGGCTTCACAGGTGAATTCTATCAAACATTTAGAGAAGAGCTAACACTTATCCTTCTCAAACTCTTCCAAAATATAGCAGAGGGAGCAACACTCCCAAACTCATTCTACGAAGCCACCATCACCCTGATACCAGAACCAGACAAGGATGTCAAAAAGAAAGAAAACTACAGGCCAATATCACTGGTGAACATAGATGCAAAAATCCTCAGCAGAATACTAGCAAACAGAATCCAACAACACATTAAAAGGATCATACACCATGATCAAGTGGGGTTTATTCCAGGAATGCAAGGATTCTTGAATATATGCAAATCAATCAACGTGATACATCGTATTAACAATTGAAGGAGAAAAACCATATGATCATCTCAATAGATGCAGAGAAAGCTTTCGACAAAATGCAACACCCATTTATGATAAAAACCCTGTAGAAAGCAGTCAGAGAGGGAACTTTCCTCAACATAATAAAGGCCATATATGACAAAACCACAGCCAACATCGTCCTCAATGGTGAAAAAATGAAAGCATTTCCACTAAGACCAGGAACAAGACAAGGTTGCCCACTCTCACCACTCTTATTCAACATAGTTTTGGAAGTTTTAGCCACAGCAATCACAGAAGAAAAGGAAATAAAAGGAATCCAAATCGGAAAAGAAGAAGTAAAGCTGTCACTGTTTGCAGATGATGTGATACTATACATAAAGAATTCTAAAAATGCTACCAGAAAACTACTAGAGCTAATCAATGAATTTGGTAAAGTAGCAGAATACAAAATTAATGCACAGAAATCTCTGGCATTCCTATACACTAATGATGAAAAATCCGAAAGCGAAATCAAAGAACACTCCCATTTACCATTGCAACAAAAAGAATAAAATATCTAGGAATAAACCTACCTAAGGAGACAAAAGACCTGTATGCAGAAAATTATAAGACACTGATGAAAGAAATTAAAGATGATACAAATAGATGGAGAGATATACCATGTTCTTGGATTGGAAGAATCAACATTGTGAAAATGACTCTACTACCCAAAGCAATCTACAGATTCAATGCAATCCCTATCAAACTACCACTGGCATTTTTCACAGAACTAGAACAAAAGATTTCACAATTTGTATAGAAACACAAAAGACCCCAAATAGCCAAAGCAATCTTGAGAAAGAAAAACGGAGCTGGAGGAATCAGGCTCCTGGACTTCAGACTATACTACAAAGCTAGAGTAATCAAGACAGTATGGTACTGGCACAAAAACAGAAAGATAGATCAATGGAACAGGATAGAAAGCCCAGAGATAAACCGACGCACATATGGTCACCTTATCTTTGATGAAGTAGGTAGGAATGTACAGTGGAGAAAGGACAGCCTCTTCAATAAGTGGTGCTGGGAAAACTGGACAGGTACATGTAAAAGTATGAGATTAGATCATCCCTAACACCATACACAAAAATAAGCTCAAGATGGATTAAAGACCTAAATGTAAGGCCAGAAACTATCAAACTCTTAGAGGAAAACATAGGCAGAACACTCTATGACATAAATCACAGCAAGATCCTTTTTGACCCACCTCCTAGAGAAATGGAAATAAAAACAAAAATAAACAAATGGGACCTAATGAAACTGCAAAGCTTTTGCACAGCAAAGGAAACGATAAACAAGACCAAAAGACAACCCTCAGAATGGGAGAAAATATTTGCAGATGAAGCAACTGACAAAGGATTAATCTCCAAAATTTATAAGCAGCTCATGCAGCTCAATAACAAAAAACAAGCAACCCAATCCAAAAATGGGCAGAAGACCTAAATAGACATTTCTCCAAAGAAGATATACAGACTGCCAACAAACACATGAAAGAATGCTCAACATCATTAATCATTAGATTAATCAATATCATTAATCATTAGATTAATCATTAATGAAAACTACAATGAGATCTCATCTCACAACAGAATGGCCATCATCAAAAAATCTAGAAACAATAAATGCTGGACAGGGTGTGGAGAAAAGGGAACCCTCTTGCACTGTTGGTGGGAATGTAAATTGATACAGCCTTTGTGGAGAACAGTACGGAGGTTCCTTTCAAAACTAAAAATAGAACTACCATATGACCCAGCAATCCCACTACTGGGCGTATACCCTGAGAAAACCATAATTCAGAAAGAGTCATGTTCCAAAATGTTCATTGCAGCTCTATTTACAATAGCCAGGAGGTGGAAACAACCTAAGTGCCCATCATCGGATGAATGGATAAAGAAGATATGGCACATATATACAATGGAATATTACTCAGCCATAAAAAGAAACGAAATTGAGCTATTTGTAATGAGATGGATGGACCTAGAGTCTGTCATACAGAGAGGGGTAAGTCTGAAAGAGAAAGACAAATACCGCATGCTAACACATATATATGGAATTTAAGAAGAAAAAAATGTCATGAAGAACCTAGGGGTGGGCTTCCCTGGTGGCGCAGTGGTTGAAAGTCCGCCTGCCGATGCAGGGTACGTGGGTTCATGCCCCGGTTTGGAAAGGTCCCACATGCCGCGGAGCGGCTGGGCCCGTGAGCCATGGCCGCTGAGCCTGCGCGTCCGGAGCCTGTGCTCCGCAACGGGAGAGGCCACAACAGTGAGAGGCCCACGTACCGCAAAAAAAAAAAAAAAAAAAAAAAAAGAAAGAACCTAGGGGTAAGACAGGAATAAAGACACAGACCTACTAGAGAATGGACTTGAGGATATGGGGAGGGGGAAGGGTAAGCTGTGACAAAGCGAGAGAGAGGCATGGACATATATACACTACGAAACGTAAGGTAGATAGCTAGTGGGAAGCAGCCGCATAGCACAGGGAGAACAGCTCGGGGCTTTGTGACCGCCTGGAGGGGTGGGGCAGGGAAGGTGGGAGGGAGGGAGACGCAAGAGGTAAGAGATATGGGAACATATGTGTATGTGTAACTGATACACTTTGTTATAAAGCAGAAACTAACACACCATTGTAAAGCAATTATACTCCAATAAAGATGTAAAAAAAAAGGACTACATATCCCATTTATGTAACGGATAGAATAGGCAAATCTATAGAGACAGAATGTAGATTAATGTTTGCTTACAACCAGGAGAGAGTTTGGGGGGAAACTGGGAGTAAATGTTACTGGATACCATGTTGCTTTTTAGGGTGACAAAAATGCTCTCAAATTGATTGTGGGTGATCAGGTTCAAAATTCTATAAATATATTAAAAACCATTGAATTATACAGTTTAAATAGGTATATTTATAGTATGTGAAATATATCTGAAAGTTATTAAAAACAAGAAATTAATTACAGTGATATCAGTTGACTTCTTTTTTTAAAGGCATTCCCCAAAGTACAGTTGAGTAAGGAAAGCAAGATGCAGAAAAATGTGCGTATGATTTCATTTCTGTAAAACAATGACAAAACTGCATATATGAATATGTGTACTTGTAATTACATAAGCATGGAATAAATATGGGAGGATATATACTGGGTTGTCAATATGGGTTACCCAGATAGGGGGTGTCAATGTAGGGAGAGGGTGACAAGAGTGGAAGGGAGTAGTATCCATACAATATAAGGACTGTTTAGACAAGCTGCACTTAAAAAGAAACCCATAGGGCTTCCCTGGTGGCACAATGGTTAAGAATCCGCCTGCCAATGCAGGGGACACGGGTTCGAGCCCTGGTCTGGGAAGATCCCACATGCCACGGAGCAGCTAAGCCCGTGTGCTACAACTACTGAGCCTGCACTCTAGAGCCCATGAACTACAACTACTGAGCCTGAGTGCCCCAACTACTGAAGCCCGCATGCCTAAAGCCCATGCTCCGCAACAAGAGAAGACACCGCAATGAGAAGCCCGCGCACCGCAACGAAGAGTAGCCCCTGCTCACTGCAACTAGACAAAGCTCGTGCACAGCAACGGAGACCCAGTACAGCCAAAAATAAACAAATAAAAATAAATAAATAAATTTATTTTAAAAAAAAAAGAAACCCACCATGTGTCATGTCTGCAACTTACTTTCAAATGGTTCAGTAAGAAAGTATGTATATGCATACACACAGTTTCATACATACATAAATGTATATACACATAAAGACGGATAAAGCAAATATAACCAAATATTAACCATAGTTTTTAAAATTATATGATATATAGTTATTTCTTAATTTTGAAATAATTTTGTGAACAGCTAAGTTTTGTTGCAATGATTTTGAAGGGCTACTTTGAGGGTCATTATTAAGAAAAGGCATTACGGTTTTGCAGTTCTTAATTATCGTTTTAGTGTATCATTTTAGTGTACTGTACACTCTCCTATCAATACACAAGGCAAGCTGATACCACACAGTGGCACACTAGCCAACTGGAGGAACTAATCCCACTAACAGCATGAAATGAGACTACTACTAGAATGCAGACCCTGTTTTTGATGTTGCAATCCTAACTCCAGAGCTAGGCTACCAGATACTATTGGGAATGCCACCACTATTTTATATACACATCAGAATCTTCTACTGAAACAGACTACCCCACAGGAGGCAACCATGGAAATGATCACTCCAGTCCCCATTCTCTTGCATGTCAAGATATTTCCCAGTGACAGACAAGGGTCACATTAGAAAAAAAAGAAATTTTCCTCTGGCTTAAGGCCAAAATAATGCTCCTTTGAATGTATCTCTATACATTAAGTTAGAAAGAAAAGTATATTTTTTAAGGCTTTACAAAAAGAAAAGATTTTAAATGCATCTGCCTTTTATTGTGGCACTCTTGCAAATTTTTTGAAGACTAGAATGTATCATTTGTAAATCACAATCTCCTATCTATGACCCATCCTGAGGACACCCAGAGACATCAGCCTGCAAAAGCTACTCTGCAACTTCCAAGCCTCAGTTCACCTCCCCTTCACCACCAGAAGCTAAAAAAAATCAAAAGCAAATAGATAACGTAGGTATTTTTAATCCAAAGAGGCTCCCCAAGGTATCTACTGAGGCTATCAGTCTCCTATGAGAGGAATGTGAGGCTGTCCCTCAAAATGTGGTCTGTCTGCTAGCAGCTGTGGCAGCGGCGGCAGCAGCAGCAAAAAGCCCAGGCTCTGCGGCCTTTGGGTCCTTGGGTCACCAGCTTTGCTCCACCTGAGCAGACATTACTGAAGTCATGGTTTCAATACATAAACACCGATTGTTCACCTTTTTTTTTTTTTTTTTGATTGTTCACCTTTATACTCTGATCAATTTGTGTGTATAAATGAAGTAAAAATCCATCAAATAAAGATTTTTAAAAATGAAATAGGATATATTCTAAATTTGTAAACTGTAAAGTATTATTATTATAAAAATAAGAACTGGTTCACCAGATCATCAGTGGAGGAAACTGACCTGAGTTATGGAATATTTTTTTAAAGGCCTTTTAACTTTCCATATCTAGAATGGTGCAAACAAATTATCACCCAATAGAAATCCTTGTAAAATGTGTTTTTTTCCTAAATTTTGAAAGTGCCTTCATTTCCTCATTAAACAAGTAACACATGCCAATTTTTTAAAATTGGAAAATAACAGAAAAGCTGTGTCACACTACCTAACAGGCATTCACTAACATTAACATTTAGGTATTTTCCTTCTAGTCTTTCATTTGTATTTGGGGTCAGTCAGATTCCTTTTAAACAAAGTTGTAATGAAACTAAATATTACTATTTACATCCTGTTATCTTAAGCATTTCTCATGTTGTTGTACAATCACGTCATTCGTTATTCCATCAGCTGTAACTCAAGAATACGCTGAACATATAATACATAATGGAATTACTGACAGTTTCATAACAGTCTCTGAAATATTTAGTTAGAGATAAACATATGAAGAATTCCAGGCTTCTAAAAGCTAAACTTAATTTCTGGCAACGATGACTGGTAATTATAACCAAAAGCCAAATATTATGGAGTCCTTTTTTTAGACTAAGCAAGCTTACCACTCAGCATATATAATCACTGAAACACTTCCAGCATAATGATATCTGCTCAGCTACTGGCAACCATAAACATTCCTGAAGCCCAGAGAAATGTAAAAATTCTCTAATATGATGTGCAAAGCAAAAAATTATATCTGAACAAATTGAAAGCATAAAACTGATCATAAACATAATATATTCTGAGAAAACTCATACTCATATATATTTTCATCTTTGAGAAGTAGCTATATAAATCATCACAAAAAATAAAACCAATATTGAAAAATGTTTTATCTACTTAATAATAGTCTCAAATTCATAAGCACATCAAATTATTTTCAAACTCTGTATGAAATCATTGAGGGGAAATTATTTAAAATTTCAAAAAAAAGATACTTGAGTATCCTTATAGTACCAGAAAATAAGGAAGTGCTCAAAAAACAAACTTATGGGAGTATGCCAAAGGAACACAGAAGAGCTCCAAATGGCCAAAAGTAGAAAAATTTAAGCAACAAAATAAATAAAGTAGTATTGGATTATATACCAAAATATAAAATAAATATCCATGAGTCCATATTGATATAAATAAATGATTGCCTAGAAAAATAAATGGGAGAGTAGAAACACATCTACTGTATAGAAGAATTCAGAATAATTTATGTAAATACTGCCTCCTCAAGAAGGTGGAGCATTACTCCCCACCCCTTAAATGTGGGATCCACACAAAGACTTCCTTCCAAAAAATAAAGTACGGTGGTAGGGGTAGGGGGGAGTACTTTAGCCTGTAAAAACCTGACAAACACTACCTCAGCCAAGTGATCAAGGCCTCAACAGTGATAATGCATGTTGACAGCATGTACCATTAATATGAAGTGATAAAAATGGCACTTTACCACTGTAGTCTTCTCCCCAAGAACCCATAATCCCCATCTAATCATGAGAAAAATATTGGACAAACCCAAATTGAGGGGCATTCTCCACTCTACATTATTCCTGAAAACTGTCAAGGTCATCAAAAACAAAGAGTCTGAAAACGGCCACAGCTCAGAGGAGCCTAAAAGGGCATGATTCCTAAATGTAATGAGGTCATGAATGCGATCCTGGACAGAAAAAGGACATTAGGAAAAAACTAAGTATTCTGAATAAAGAATAGACTTTAGTTAATAGTAATTTATCAGTATTGGTTTATTAATTGTAACAAATGTACTCTACTAATGTAAGATGTTAATAATAAGGGAAACTGGATATGGGGCATATAAGAACTCCTTGTACTATCTTCACTGCTTTTCTGTAAATTGAAAACTATTCAGAATTAAAAGTGCATATATAGATACACGTGCATATATACATATATACACACACACACACCACTGACCCTTGAACAATATGGTAGCTAATCCACATATAATTTATAGTTAGCCCTCCATATCCATGGTTCCTCCATGTCCACAGATCCAACCAACTGTAGGCCCAAAGGCCATGTAGTACTATAGTGTTTACTATTGGAAAATATATGAGTATAAGTGGACCCGTGCAGTTCAAACACGTGTTGTTCAAGGGTCAACGGTGTGTGTGTGTGTGTGTGGAGAGAGAGAGAGAGAGAGAGGTGTCAAAATGGACATACAGGTATAGATAGGTCATACACACATCTAAGTTCCAAGACAGCAGGGACTTTGTTTTGGTCACTACTCTATATTCCATTGTTAGAACACCTCCAGGGACTCGATAAACATTTTTGGAATGAATAAATGAACATTTATATTGTGTGACACTGGTTTTATTTCTATAAAAAGAATATGGTATAAAGGTAAAGTATCACCTAATACTGGCCAAGAAATTATAAAACATTAACATTAATGGGTCCATTCAACAAACATTTATTATATCTTTACTATAATCTAAGAACTGTGATGGATGTTGGGGATTCAAAAATAAATAACATATATGAAATTCACAGTCTAACTCTGAGGAAGAAAGTTAAGGACCTGGATGATACATAGATGATAATGACAGAAAATGATTAAGTATAAGGTTCTTGCTTTGGGTACCACAGGAGCGCATACCAAGGGCTTCTAACCCTGCATGAGATGGTAGGTGGTGAAGGATTCATAAGCAAAGGAAGTCAAGCAGGCCCAAAACAACTGATGTGTGGGGAGACAGAGAAAAATTCTGTCTATAGGTACAAAGCATACTGTTGGATGCTTGAAAGGCAAAGAGGCACCAGACTGTCAAGAGGTCTAGGGAGTCACTGGAGGGTTTTAAGGAGGTCAGTGGCATGGTAAGATGGGTGGCTTCAATACATGGCATCTCTCTGGATACACAGTAGACAGGGTTTAGGCAGAGTGTGATCAGTTACAAAGCTGTGGGAGCAGATCAGGCAAAGACGATGAAGTGCAACAGTGGGGAGGGGATAGAGCTGAGAACTATTTAGGAGGTAATAAAGGCAGATTTGGCAATTACTGAATACGGATGGTGATGCCTCTTAACTCATTTCTCCATTTCACCCCTTGCCCTCTTTAATCCATTCCCCCCACAGCAGACATAATTATCTTTTTAAAACATAAAGCATATCATCTCGCTCCCCCAATTAAAACCTTCCAATGCCTTCACAGTACATATTCCAAAACTAAACTCCTTAGTGTGGTCTCCAAAAGGCAATATAATCGAGTCCCTGCTTTTTTCTCCAACTTCATCTTGTGCTACCCTCTTCCAGCTATAATGCTTTTCTTTTAATTCCTTAAATATATCAGGCTCCTTCCTATTTTAGAGCCATTATTTATGGCTGATATGTTCTTTGTCCTATGTGTTCCATGGATCTCCACTTAAATGTTACCTCCGAAGAGGCCCAAACTAAAAAGAAGGTCTCTGTCCTATCACTACCAATTACTCTCCATCACAGCAACCTGTTTCCTTCTTTGCACTTAAGATAATTTGCAAGTACAGTTGATTCTTATTATCTGCAGTAGTTATGTTCTGTAAAGTCACTCTGAACACTGAATTAGTGAATACTGAACTCCTAGAGGAAATATAGGGTTAGGTTCCTGTGAGCCTCTGGTCAAAAAATTTTCACCAACTAATCAACACATAATCTTGTTTTATCTGTGTTTCTGTTTAAAGATACCTATTCACTACACTGTATAGTGTTGATTCATGAACACTGAACTCATGGCCAACCGTGCTATAACTCATGCCTGAACAAAGCTTATCTAACAAGTATTTTCTCTGTAAGACACATCACAGCCTCTTGTGCTCAAGAACACGAGACAGCACTCTGGCACTACGCTTTGGGGCCGTAAACAGTGAAAGGACCAAAAAAAGCACAAACATGCAAAAAACGTGGCACCAAATAGACCATGAAAAGGAGACTTGTTTATAGTATGAGAGCTGAAATAAGAAGGCCAAACGTTGCCTTGTTCAACCTCAGCTGGGAATGTGTGCATCAATTCTAATTTTTCACTACTCTGTGCATGTCTGTGAATGACTACAAAAGTGCTGCAAGTACTAATTTCAGAGTTACAAATTAATGTTAGCAAGTAGGTGGCTTCACAAATATGGCAGAGGCCAGAACTGTCTGTCATTTAGCATCTGGCACTCAGCAGACATTCAATAAATATTCAGGAATAAATAAATGCATGAATGTCCAACAGGTATGTGGATACAGAAACCTGATGGTCAATCAGAGAAGAAGCTTAAGATAAAATAATGGCATGCTAAATAATCACAGATGTGGTAAATGCTGGAAAAGAACTTAACAAGGTGTTATATGATAGGGAATTATATGGGAGACTAAATTAGGACGGTCCAGGAAGGTCTTTCTGAAAAACTGACTCTTAAGCTGAGAACTGAGAAATAGGAAGGAGCAAGTCGTGAAGCTGAGTGAGGGGAAAATTCCAGGCAAAGAGAACACTAAGTGTAAAGATACCGAAGCAGGAGAGTGTCTTAATGCCTAGAAAATACGGTCTCTTTAAAAGTTAAGATGAAAATGTGGGGTATGTAAATGTGTTAGTGCCTGAATGACTTTATCACAAACACCTCCCAAGCTTTTAGAAGCAGTAACTTCAACCTGTTTAGCACCTCCCAGAGATGTACAAAGGGGATTCCTTTTGTTAAACTCTGTAGAGAAACTTAGATAAATATGGACACCAAGACCCCTGACAGTCAAAGATTAGGATGGCACTGGGAGAATTCATCCATGGGGATATGCCAAATAAAAAACATAAAGGGAGGGCTTCCCTGGTGGTGCAGTAGTTAAGAATCTGCCTGCCAATGCAGGGGACAAGGGTTCAAGCCCTGGTTTGGGAAGATCCCACATGCTGTGGAGCAACTAAGCCCGTGCGCCACAACTACTGAGCCTGTGCTCTAGGGCCCGTGTGCCACAACTACTGAGCCCGCGTGCCACAGCTACTGAAGCCCATGTGCCTACAGACCGTGCTCCGCAACAAGAGAAGCCACTGCAATGAGAAGCCCACGCACTGCAGCAAAGAGTAGCCCCCACTCGCCGCAACTAGAGAAAGCCCGCGCACAGCAACAAAGACCCAACAAGCCAAAATAAATAGATAAATAAATAAAATAAATTTATTAAAAACAAAAAAACATAAAGGGAACTTTCCAACTTCTCCTACTTCCAAGGCCCTTAATTACAGCCCCTGAATTCCTTCTCTTCTGTAGTCATCCAGGTTGAGTAAGTTGAGGGTCTATTTGTTCCTATTTTGACTATGTAATGAAATAAGTCTGCAAAACAGCAACAATAATCAAGGACACAATGTGGCTTCTCTCACTCAGAGGAAGCAAAATTGTGGAAACCTATGAGGACTAGAAAACTACATAAAAAAGAAGTACATAATCAATTCCCCTTCATATTATAGGTACTCGGCAAAATTACTTTTATATATGAATAACTATACCAATAAATACCAATAAAGGAAGAGTAATGGCATCATTAGGAACAGCCAAATAATTCAGGCCATGAACAGACCACCAGTGGTCCCCAGAATCAGTCTACTTCACCATTACAGGGGACACACCATTATGAATAAATGAAAACCACAGGAAATGCTCATTTTCTCAAGATTTCTTTGCTTACAGGGAGGTCAACTGCTGTGAATTCCAGGAGAGAATGTACTTCTAGAGTTTATGGTCCTGAGAGAATGGGCAATGGGTGAATGATGGGAAATCAGAGTAAAGGAGAAAAGGAAATGTGTCAAATGTCAATTCAGAGCCAGCACAGTAAAATGTTCTCTGTTTATTCAGTATGTAGAACACCTGACCAAATACCTTCATTGATGAAATCATCTCTGACACACCAGTTAAAGAGTCAACATGTATTAAATAAGTCTTACATACTTATTTGTGTTATAACCCTTTGTGGAAGGAATCTGGGGAAATAAAACACATGAAAGTCTCTTCAAGAAGACTGAGGTCCAAACATGGTAAATCAATTGGTAAAGAATACAATTAAGTGGGGGGACCTTCAAGATGGCAGAGGAGTAAGATGTGAAGATCACCTGCCTCCCCACAAATACATCAAAAATACATCTGCATGTGGAACAACTCCTACAGAACACCTACTGAACGCTGGCAGAAGACCTCAGACCTCCCAAAAGGCAGGAAAATCCCCACATACCTGGGTTGGGCAAAAGAAAAAAGAAACAACAGAGACAAAAGAATAGGGAAGAGACCTGCACCAGTGGGAGGGAGCTGTGAAGGAGGAAAGGTTTCCACACACTAGGAAGGCCCTTCACTGGCGGAGACCGGGGTGGGGGTGGGGGGAGCTTCGGAGCCACAGAGGAGAGCACAGCCACAGGGGTGCGGAGGGCAAAGCGGAGAGATTCCTGCACAGAAGATCGGTGCCAACCAGCACTCACCAGCCTGAGAGGCTTGTCTGCTCACCCGTCGGGGAGGGCAGGGGCTGGGAGCTGAGGCTCGGGCTTCGGAGTTCAGACCCCAGGGAGAGGACAGGTTGGCAGTGTGAACACAGCCTGAAGGGGGCTAGTGCGCCACAGCTAGCCAGGAGGCAGTCCGGGAAAAAGTATGGAACTGCCTAAGAGGCAAGAGACCATTGTTTTGGGGTGCGCGAGGAGAGGGAATTCCTTCTCCATGTGCCCACAGAAGGCAGAGCACCGCCTAAGCGAGCTCCAGAGATGGGCGCAAGCCACGGCTATCAGCTCGGACTTCAGAGACAGGCATGAAACACTGACACTGCTGCCGCTGCCACCAAGAATCCTGTGTACAAGCACAGGTCACTACCCACCCACCTGCCCCCCTCCCCCCCGGGAGCCTGTGCAGCCCCACTGCCAGTGTCTGGAGATCCAGGGACAACTTCCCCAGGAGAACACACGGCGTGCCTCAGGCTGTTGCAATGTCATCTGGTCTCTGCCGCTGCAGGCTCACTCAGCATTCCAATTACCACTACCATACCCTTCCCTCTCCCGGGCCTAAGAGAGCAAGAAAGCCCTAATCAGCCACTACTTTAACCCCCTCCTGTCTGGGCTGGGAACAGACACCTGGGGGCAACCTACATGCAGAGGCGGGATCAAAACCAAAGCTGAACACCAGGAGCTGTGAGAACAAAGAAGAGGAAGGGAAATCTCTCCCAGCAGCCTCAGGAGCAGCGGATTAAATCCCCACAATCAACTTGATGAACACTGCATCTGTGGAATACGTGAACAGACAAAGAATATTCCCAAAATTAAGGTGGTAGATTTTGGAAGCAACTGTAGACTTGGGGTTTGATATCTGTGACTAATTTGTTTCTGATTTTTATGTTTACCTTAGTTTAGTTTTTGGTGCTTGTTATCATTGGTGAATTTATTGGTTTGGTTGCTCTCTTTTTTAAATTTATTTACTTTTTTCTTATTTTTAAAGAACTTTTTTTTCTTCCTTTTCTTCTGAGCTGTGGGACTGACAGGGTCTTGGTGTGCCGGCCTGGTGTCAGGCCTGAGCCTCCGAGTTGGGAGAGCCGAATCCTGGTCACTGGACCACCAGAGACCTCCCGGCCCCACATAATATCAATTGGCGAGAGGTTTCCCAGAGATCTCAGTCTCAACACTAAGACCCAGCTCCACCCAATGACCAGCAAGCTCCAGTGCTGGATGCCCCATACCAAACAACTAGCAAGACAGGAACACAACCCCATCCATTAACACAGAGGCCGCCTAAAATGATACTGAGTTCACAGACACCCCAAAACACACCACTGGAAGCGGCCCTGCACACCAGAAAGACAAGATCCAGCCCCACCAACCAGAAAACAGGAACCAGTCTCCTCCACCAAGGAAGCCTACACAAACCACTGAAACAAACTCACCCACTGAGGGCAGACACAAAAAACAACGGAAACTACGAACCTATAGCCTGCAAAAAGGAGAGACCCCAAACACAGTAAGTTAAACAAAATGAGAAGACAGAGAAATATGCAACAGATGAAGGAGCAAGGTAAAAACCCACCAGACCAAAAAAATGAAGAGGAAATAGGAAATTTACCTGAAAACGAATTCAGAAAAATGATAGTAAAGATGATCCAAAAATCTTGGAAATATGATGGAGAAAATACAAGAAACGTTTAACAAGGACCTAAAAGAACTAAAGAGCAAACAAACAGTGATGAACAACACAATAAATAAAATTAATAATTCTCTACAACAGGCTTCCCTGATGGCGCAGTGGTTGAGAGTCTGCCTGCCGATGCAGGGGACACGGGTTCGTGCCCTGGTCCGGGAAGATCCCACATGCCGTGGAGCGGCTGGGCCCGTGAGCCATGGCCGCTGAGCCTGCGCGTCCGGAGCCTGTGCTCTGCAGCAGGAAAGGCCACAGTGGTGAGAGGCCCGCACATCCGCAAAAAAAAAGAAAAAAAAATTATCTACAAGGAATCAATAGCAGAATAATTGAGGCAGAAGAACGGATAAGTGACCTGGAAGAAAAAACCGTGGAAATAACTGCCTCAGAGCAGAATAAAGAAAAAAGAATGAAGAAATGAGGACAGTCTCAGAGACGTCTGGGACCACATTAAATGCACCAATATTCGAATTATAGGGGTCCCAGAAGAAGAAGAGAAAATGAAACGGTCTGGGAAAATATTTGAAGAGATTATAGTTGAAAACTTCCCTAACATGGGAAAGAAAGTAGTCAAGTCTAGGAAGCGCAGAGAGTCCCATACAGGATAAATCCAAGGATAAACACAACAAGACACATATTAATCAAACTATTAAAAATTAAAAACAAAGAAAAAATATTAAAAGCAGCAAGGGAGGGCTTCCCTGGTGGCGCAGTGGTTGAGAGTCCACCTGCCAATGCAGGGGACACGGGTTCATGCCCCAGTCCAGGAGGATCCCACAGGCCGCAGAATGGCTAGGCCAGTGAGCCATGGCCGCTGAGCCTGTGAGTCCGGAGCCTGTGCTCTGCAATGGGAGAGGCCACAACAGTGAGAGGCCCGCGTACCGCAAAAAGAAAAAGAAAAAGAAAAAAAAGAAACATCTCAAATAAACAACCTAACCTTACACCTAACCAAATAGAGAAAGAAGAACAAAAAAACTCCAAAGTTAGCAGACAGAAAGAAATCGTAAAGATCAGATCAGAAATAAATGAAAAAGGAATGAAGGAAACAATAGCAAAGATCAATAAAACTAAAAGCTGGTTCTTTGAGAAGATAAACAAAATTGATAAACCATTAGCCAGACTCATCAAGAAAAAAACGGGAGAAGACTCAAATAAACAGAATTAGAAATGAAAAAGGAGAAGTAACAACAGACACTGCAGAAATGCAAAGGATCATGAGAGATTACTACAAGCAACTATATGTCAATTAAATGGACAACCTGGAAGAAATGGACAAATTCTTAGAAAATATAGCACAACCTTCCGAAACTGAACCTGGAAGAAGTAGAAAATATGAACAGACCAATCACAAGCAGTAAAACTGAAACTGTGATTAAAAATTTTCCAGCAAACAAAAGCCCAGGACCCGATGGCTTCACAGGTGAATTCTACCAAACATTTAGAGAAGAGCTAACACCTATCCTTCTCAAACTCTTCCAAAATATAGCAGAGGGAGGAACACTCCCAAACTCATTCTATGAGGCCACCAACACCCTGAAACCAAAACCAGACAAAGATGTCACAAAAAAAGAAAACTACAGTCCAATATCACAGATGAACATAGATGCAAAAATCCTCAGTAAAATACTAGCAAACAGAATCCAAAAGCACATTAAAAGGATCATATACCATGATCAAGTGGGGTTTATCCCAGGAATGCAAGGATTCTTCAATATACACAAATCAATCAATGTGATACATATTAACAAACCGTGATGTGATACATATTAACAAATACCATATTAACAAATTGAAGGATAAAAACCATGTGATAATCTCAATAGATGCAGAAAAAGCTTTCGACAAAATTCAACACCCATTTATGATAAAAACTCTCCAGAAAGTAGGCATAGAGGGAACCTACCTCAACATAATAAAGGCCATATATGACAAACCCACAGTCAGCATTGTTCTCAGTGGTGAAAAACTGAAACCATTTCCTCTAAAATCAGGAACAAGACAAGGTTGCCCACTCGCACCACTGTAATTCAACATAGTTTTGGAAGTTTTCGCCATGGCAATCAGAGAAGAAAAAGAAATAAAAGGATTCCAAATCAGAAAAGAAGAAGTAAAGCTGTCACTCTTTGCAGATGACACAGAGAATCCTAAAGATGCTACCAGAAAACTACTAGAGCTAATCAATGAATTTGGCAGAGTAGCAGGATACAAAATTAATGCATAGAAATCTCTTGCATTCCTATACACTAATGAGGAAAAATCTGAAAGAGAAATTAAGGAAACACTCCCATTTATCACTGCAGCAAAAAGAATAAAATACCTAGAGATTAAACCTACCTAAGGAGACAAAAGTCCTGTATGCAGAAAACTAAGACACTGATGCAAGAAATTAAAGATGATACAAACAGATGGAGAGATCTACCATGTTCTCAGATTGGAAGAATCAACACTGTGAAAATGACTATACTACCCAAAGCAATCTACAGAGTCAGTGCAATCCCTATCAAACTACCAATGGCATTTTTCACAGAACTAGAACAAAAAATTTTACAATTTATATGGAAACAAAAAGGACCCTGAATAGCCAAAGCAATCTTGAGAAAGAAAAATGGAGCTGGAGGAATCAGGTTCCCTGACTTCAGACTATACTACAAAGCTACAGTAATCAAGGCAGTATGGTACTGGCACAAAAACAGAAATACAGATCAATGGAACAGGATAGAAAGCCCAGAGATAAACCCACGCACATATGGTTACCTTATTTTTGATAAAGGAGGCAAGAATATACAATGGAGAAAAGACAGCCTCTTCAATAAGTGGTGCTGGGAAAACTGGACAGCTACATGTAAAAGAATGAAGTTAGGACACTTCCTAACACCATACACAAAAATAAACTCAAAATTAATTAAAGACCTAAATGTAAGGCCAGACACTGTAAAAGTCTTAGAGAAAAACATAGGACACTCTATGACATAAATCACAGCAAGATCCTTTTTGACCCACCTCCTAGAGAAATGGAGATAAAAATAAACAAATGGGACCTAATGAAACTTCAAAGCTTTTGCACAGCAAAGGAAACCATAAACAAGACGGAAAGACAACCCTCGGAATGGGAGAAAATATTTGCAAACGAAGTAACTGACAAAGGATTAATCTCCAAAATAAACAAGCAGCTCAGGAAGCTCAATATCCAAAAACCAACAAAGAACCCAATCCAAAAATGGGCAGAAGACCTAAGTAGACATTTCTCCAAAGAAAATATACAGAATGCCAACAAACATATGAAAGGATGCTCAACATCAGTAATCATTAGAGAAATGCAAATCAAAACTACAATGAGGTTATCACCTCACATGGGTCAGATGGCCATCATCAAAAAATCTCCAAACAATAAATGCTGGAGAGGGTGTGGAGAAAAGGGAACTCTCTTTCACTGTTCATGGGAATGTAAATTGATACAGCCACTATGGAGAACAGTATGGAGGTTCCTTAAAAAACTAAAAATAGAACTACCATATGATCCAGCAATCCCACTACTGAGCATACACCCTGAGAAAACCATAATTCAAAAAGAGTCATGTATCATAATGTTCACTGCAGTATTCTTTACAACAGCCCGGATATGGAAGCACCCTAAGTGTCCACTGACAGATGAATGGATAAAGAAGATGTGACACATATACACAATGGAATATTACTCATCCATAAAAACAAACGAAATTGAGTTATTTGTAGTGAGGTGGATGGACCTGTCGAACAGAGTGAAGTAAGTCAGAAAGAGAAAAACAAATACCGTAGGCTAACACACATATACTGAATCTAAAAAAAAAAAAAAAAAAAAATAGTTCTCATGAACCTAGGGGCAGGAAAGGAATAAAGAGACAGATGTATAGAATGGACTTATGGACACCGGGCAGGGTAAGGGTAAGGTGGGATGAAGTGAGAGAGTAGCATTGACATATATATAGTACTGAATGTAAAATAGATAGCTAGTGGGAAGCAGCTGCATAGCATAGGGAGATCGGCCTGGTGCTCTGCGACCACCTAGAGGGGTGGGATAAGTAGGTAGGAGGGAGACACAGAGGGAGGGGATATGGGGATATACGTATGCATATAGCTGATTGACTTTGTTATACAGCAGACACACAACACTGTAAAGCATTGTACTCCAATAAAGATGTTAAAAAATAAAAATCTTGGAGCCATCCTGTACTCCTCCTCTCCTCTCTCACTCCACATCCAATCCTTTCACAAATCCTGTTCATGCTACCTTCAAATATATCCAGAACCCAACCACTTCTCATCATCTCCCCAATTATCCAGGTGACCCATGCCACCATTATCTCTTGCCTAATTGTTTTAATAGCCTTCAAATAAGCTAGGTAATTTCCTACTTTTGATAACATGTTAATGTTAATAACATGTAACATGTGACATGTTAATATTAGGGGAAGTTGGCTGGGGGGGGGTGTATGGAAACCTGTACTATTTTTGCAAGTTTTCTGTGAGCATAAATAGGAAACCAACAGAGGTCTAAGGAGATAAATATATCACATTTCGGAATGAGCTACTGCTCTCAAATAAAGACTTGATTAAGGAATAATATATTTCATCAAGACTATGTCTCTAGCTCTACCTAACAGTAGACACAATATAATATTCTACAATTAGTAAATGTAGAAGGCACAGAAGAAACAGACATCAACGGGCAAACACCGCAAACAATTGTTGCAAACAGAATCCACCGTGGATGCTAGAACTAGTGGTCAAAATTCAGAAGAGAAAAATGATTTACATAGTTTCAAAATATGTCTTCCAAGACATATTATAATTATTTATAAAGGGAGGGATAGTAACTTTACAATGGAGCAATTCGGCAGACACCACCTACCCAAGTGATCGAGGTTATCACCAGTAAGATGCACTAAGGACAGAACCTCATTTCTGTGGCAATTTTGTCAAAAAGGCATAACCTCACTTCTATAATGAGAAATCATTAGACAAGTCCAAACTGAGGTTCATTTTTCAAAACAACTGATCAACACTCTTCAAAAGTGTCAAAATCGTGAAAGACAAGGAAAGACTAAAAAACCATTACAGATTATAGAGGGAATGAAAGAGGAATAACAACTAAATGCAATGTGGGATCCTAGGTAAGCTGGTGGATCAGAAAAGGGACATGAGTGGAAAACTGCTGAAATTCTAAGAAGGTCTATAGTTTAGTTAATAGTATTGCGCCAATATTAATTTCCCAGTTTTGATAATTTTATTATGATTATGTAAGTTAATATTAGAGGAAGTTGGGTGACGGGGGTGTGGGAATTCTGCCCTATTTTTGCAAATTTTCTGAGTCGAAAATTAGTTCAAAATTAATAATTAAAAAAGAAAAAAAGATCAGCCTTTGAAGATTTCTGTGAAGTTTCAGCTGAAGTGTTTTAGGGAATGTTCTCTTTTTTAAAGGTAAAGATCATATGATAGTCTAGTCATCTTACAAATATTTTCTTTTTGAGTATATTTAATATATATGAATGCATTCAATGAAAACTGTATACTCTTATAAATAACAGTATGACAATGAATGTATTTTGTTATGAATATATTTGGTGTATGAATATATTCTTGATATGTAATAATATATTGTTACATTGTTTCTTGACTAACTGGCTGGCTTCTCTCTGACAAACTAAAATCTTACACAAAGTATGTTTCCTGTATACTTAGCTTTTGTCTAATGATGTGTTTATACACTGATAAGGCATAAAATCTGAACTTTCTGTTAATAAAGTAATTGCCTTAGAAGTTTAGGGCTTTTCTTATTAAAGATTATTTTGGGAGTCAAAACTTATTCTATAGATTTGCCTTAATACCTTTTTTGTTGATGCCTTCCCATTCATCATCCAAATAAATATTTTGTCTTTTTAAGAGCATACTGGCCTGAGAAATAAGGATATCCCTAAACATTATGTAATAAGAAACAATATTTTTGTTAAAAATTCAATATAATATTTTTGAGAAAGAGGTACATAGGTGAAAAGGTCAGGCAATTTGGCTATATGAAAACTTTGTTTTTAAAAAGTAAATTAAGAAGGAAGGCAACAGTCTGGAGAAAATATTTGCAATATGACAGACAAAGAACTGAGGTCTTTATGGCATTGTATTGTTGTTTCACTTTCATGATTTACAAAAAAATAATAAAACTCCAGTGAACAACAGATAAAATGAAGAACAAGAGAAATGTTCAGCCTCAGTGATAATTAAACATAAAGTTATATGTGAATCTCAATACTTTAAAAAAGTCTGTCAGGGGCTTCCCTGGTGGCGCAGTGGTTGAGAGTCCGCCTGCCGATGCAGGGGACGCGGGTTCGTGCCCCGGTCTGGAAAGATCCCACTTGCCGCGAAGCGGCTGGGCCCGTGAGCCATGGCCGCTGAGCCTGCGCGTCCGGAGCCTGTGCTCCGCAACGGGAGGGGCCACAACAGTGAGAGGCCCACGTATTGCAAAAAAAAAAAAAAAAAAAAAAGTCTATCAAATTAGCAAAAACATAAAATGAGATAATTCCCCATTGCTGATGAGAGGAAAGGAGGGGAGGAACTTATTCTCATATTTATTGCTGATGGGTACCTAGTGGGGGGTTTTATTTGTTTGTTTGTTTTAAACTTAGAAGCTGTAGCGGAGGAAAAACTTCCTTCTACCCTCCTAGATTCTGTGGCTGGGTCTAAGAGTTAAACTGACATAAGACAGATTAACAGGAGAAAAGCATACAAATTTGGTTAATATTTTTTATGTGCACACAGGAGTCTTCATAAGGAAAATGAAGACCCAGAGAAGCAGTCAGGATTGAGAGCTTATATATATTTTAAACAAAGAAATGATAAATTTGTAGAGAAGACACAAGACAAAGGAGTTTTAGCTTGGGGCTGTAAATTGTCAGAGAGCAACTAGGAAATAAACGGAGGAAATTAATGGACAATAAAGGTTATTTTAATAGGTTTGTTTGTTTAGATCCATATTGGCGTTGACTTCCAGTTACCAGTGATAAGAATGTTCTTCCTTTCCTGTATAAAGAGGGCACCTTTCTCATGGGAAACTATATGACCTGCTTTTACGTAGAAAGAGGGAGGTCAGAGAGCCCTTTCTGCATTTGTGATTCTCAAATGCTAATAGCTCAAAATAATCAGTATGCCAAAGTGGCATATTTTGGGGGATGGCATGTTCCGAACCCCTTTGAAGTATAATATACATACAAAAATGAATGTATCGTGTGTACAGTTGATAGATTTTTACATATTGAACACATGTGACTAGCATTCTAATCAATAAGCAGGACATTATCAGCATCCTGGAGGAACCTCTTGTGTTCCTTCTAGTATCTAACATAGCCTTTCTGAAGAAAAATATCCTGACTGACTGCTGAGTAATAGGGTATATATGTTCAGCTTTAGTAGCTATTGCTAGTTTTCCAAAGTAGTTGTATCCATTCACACCACCACCATCAGTGTGTCCCTGTTCTTTTTGTCCCCCTTCCCCATGTTTATCATTTTGAAAAGCAGTTTGATAAAATGTGTCAAGGACCATAAATATATTCATACCCGTTTATCTAGTGATTCTAATAACTGCAAAGATATAAAAAGATACATGCACAAAAGCATGCAGGGAAGCAGAGACCAGGGACCACAGGCTAAATCTGGCCTGATGCAGCCTTAATCCAGCCACAACCATTCCTTGTCTGTGGCTGCTTTTTTTGCTACAATGCCAGAGTTTAGTTGCTAGAGACCTTACAAAGCAGAAAATGTCTACCATCTGACCCGCTCTAGAAAAAGCTTGATGACCCTTGCAATAGAGCATTATATGGAATAGTGAAAGATTGGCAATAACCAATATATCCATCAGACGGGGAATTATTAAATGAATCCTTGGTATAAGCATTTAATGGAATAGGACATAGCCACTTAAAATGACGATTAGAGAGATTATTCATCCAACAAATATTTATTAGGCATTTGCTACTTTAGGTACTTTTCTAGGTGCCTAGAAATCAGTAGAGAGAAAAATTCCTGCCCTTATAGAACTTTTAGTAGAGGAGACAGAATAAACAAGATAAATACAGAAAATAACACATAAGGGATAAGTGCTAAGATGGAAAAAAAGCAGGGAAGGGAGATATGAAATATTTCAGGGTGAGGGCTTGACACTGTAGATTTAGAAGGCCTCACTGAGAAAATGGCTTTTAGTAAGGACCTAAAATAAGTGAAAGATCTTGACACTCAGGTAGCTGGAGGAATAGCATCTGAGGCAGAGGGAACAGAAAGTACAAAGGGCCAGACTTGGAAATGTGCCTGATGTGTTCTAGGAACAGCAATAAGGTGAAGGGCTGCTGTAGACAGAAGGAGGGAGGAGTTGCAAGGGATGAGGTTGGACAGGTAACTGGGGGGTAGGGGTGATGACAGATCATGCAGAGCCTTGTGGCAACATGAAAAATCCCTACTATAAATTGTTCAAAAAAAAAGCTCTTTCTCCCTTCCATTTCCGTCCCTCTTTCTCTGCTCAATGACAGTTATGTAAAGCAATGCATAAGGAAAAGATTGGAAGAAAATACCCTAAAATGTTAACATTTTTAATGTGCTGGGGTTATGAATTATATTTTTCTTTTTGTTAAACTTTCTATAATTTGGAAGGCAGCTATGCTCCACCACTATACTACCAATACCTATAATTTGGTTATATTTTATAATAAAAAACATATTTAAAAACTTAAAGGATTTTGCATATCTTTGTCTTTGAATACTTTAGAAATCAAGTACTTTAGATCCTCCCCAGGTTGACTGTAATCTGCTAGCAGGCAGCAGTGTCTTAAATCATCTGAGGAGTAGCTGTTTTCCTTTTTTTGGCCGCGCCACGTGCAGCTTGTGGGATCTACTGAACTTGGGCCCTTGCCAGTGAAAGCGGGGAGTCCTAACCACTGGACCAGCAGGGAATTCCCAGTAGCTGCTTTTTTTAATTATTAATTTTTCAGTGTTTGAACCAGAAGGAATTGTAGGAATGATCTATTTTATAGTTTAGCCCCTTTATTTTATGCGTAAGGAAATGATCTAGAGGAGAGAAAGAACTCAGGCTTCTAGTTCTTTTTCGCAGGTGTTTGTATGCTTCATCATCATTTGATCTGAGATTTTCCAGCACTTTAGTGATTTTTGTGATTAATAATTTACCTAATCTTTAACTTAAAGAAAATCCTTGCAAATAATAATACCTAAATCTGTTTTGTCCAAATTCTCCCAGTGCCAAAACTACCGTAGCAAATATGTGCTAATAATGAATTCTTTTGGCTAGCACCCTGGTTAAGAACATGGACTTTAGACTCAGACTACCTGGGTTTAAATCTTGTTTCTGGCCCTTATTAGTGCTTAACCTCTCTGTGCTTTAGTTTCACATTTATAAACAGTATATAATACTAAGTATATACGCCATAGGGTTGTTGTGAGCATTAAATGAATTCATGTGAGTATAGTGTGAGGCACATAGGACAAATTATTATTGAGGTTTAAATATCTACAAGGGAAGGTATTTAAACACTAGAAACCAGAGAAAATTGAGTTCAGCAAATACTTATATTATTGAAAGTCTATATATGTTTCTCTACTTTGATTTCATAGCTAACACGTAGCAGTTTATTAAGAACATTTTAAAGCTAATCATTCTAATTAGCACAGTGGCTTCAAACAGTGTGCTGTTGTAGCACTTATACTATAAACTCTTATAGGTGGTTATCAGATTTTGGAGAAAACAATGTTTACTTTTATTTTAATAAGAGAAACGTGAGTTAGGTCTAAGTGGGTCATGTGATGAAACATGGGGCAGGATGTGTGGTAAAAGGCAAAGGACAGTGTCCAGCCAGCTCTAGGAAAGATTGCTTGTTTACTGGAGCATGCAAGAACTTTGCTTTGTGAGTATATAGGTCAGGACAGTAAAGAGTTCTATTTAAAGAAAGGGGATCAAGTAGAGAGTGATACATGAGGATGTGACTCAGTCCTTTGAGGGATACAAACAAAATTCTAGTATTTGAGTGTCCCCTAAACTCAAAGAGGCTGAAGACCATTGAACTCACATAATGGATATAGTTAAGAATTAACAATTAAAATTTTTTTTCTAGAAAATGACGATTTCTGAAATACCATATGGTAAAGCTTTTGGTAAAATTTGAAATATGAAGGAAATGAAATTTAACTTATAGAGTACTGTGACATTTTGTAAAAACAATTTTTTTTGTGAAAAAAGTTAAATGTATTTTACTTTGTGGTATTTATTTAAGGATAATTTTATATACATAGAGTGCCCCTGATGTATTTTGTGCTTTTGCTCATTTGGGGACTGCATAAGATTCTATTGTTTTATACTTGGAAAAATCTGAAATTTTTTTGCAATATTGATATTGTTTTCTTCAGTGCTAAGTCTTCAGAAGTGTTCCTTGCTCAAGCTTTAATATGTTTAAACATATTTAGATCAATGCAGATATAGACAGCAGTGTTTCTGCCACACTAGCTTTATAAGAAAGTTTCTGCCTTCCTTGCAAAATCAGGCATTGTTACTTAGGGTTTCTGTGGGCACATTAATTTTGAATAGAACCTGGGGATCGTGTTTATTAACAACTAGAAGTGTAGCAGTTTTGGTAGTGAGTTCCTAACAGGACATGTTCAGTAGTACATTGCTGTTGTAGCAGTTGTGGTATTTAATTGAATCTGAAGGTCCCTGGGAATCTTCCTAGTCCATTATATTAAAGTGAGTGGAAAGACCTCTGACAAAAAAATTTTTTTAATGCAATTCAGTATTTATGATTTAGTTAATAGTTAAGCTAAGGACTTTTAGGAACATCTGCGAGGTGGGGGAAGGAAACCATAATTTACAGAGACGTTTGTGAAACATGAAATTGTGCTACTGAATTAGCCTTTCTTTACCAGCCCTCTGCTGGTACACCAGGCTCTGGTCCAAGGAGTAGCATATGACTCAGATTCCCCCTTAACTCCCTTGTCGGTTACTCTTTTCAGGGTTTAGGCTGATACATCAAATGCACATAATAAATCTGGAATGCTTAGGAAGGATGTGTGGAATCTCTCTTTAGATTTTAAGAAATGACTATGATTGAATATTTTAGTTTGATTCTTTTGAGTAGGAATTTTTGTTCTGTGTGATAAATGTGCAGCATATTAGCACCAAGGGAACTAAATTTGAATCCACTGGGATATCAGTCAAACCTTCCATACTTGTAAGATCAAAATATGCCTCTGAGATAGTGTATCTTTTAGCTTTACTTGGTAACTCTTAATCTTTTTGCCTTTTTTTGACCCCTTTGCTAGTCAGATTAAAAACTTTGCACTCTCAAGCAGCAAGGTCCTACTGTATAGTACAGGGAACTTTATTCAGTATCCTGTGATAAACCATAATGGAAAAGAATATGAAAAAAGAATGTATATATATGTATAACTGAATCTCTGATGTAAAGGAGAAATTAACACAACATTGTAAATCAACTATACTTCAAATAAAAATTTTAGAAAAAGAAAAAAGAGAAAAAACTTTGCACTCTCTTCTCAGAAAATGCACATTTGTACACAAACATATGATTTTGTATAACTTTTAGGAAATATGTGGCCCCCCAATGTATTATGCTAACAATCTCTATTTTGTGTATTTACATTTTAGCATATGACTTTTTGTCTAAGGATAGAAACTTTAAACATTTGAGATAAGGATTAGGAGAGTACGCTTATGGGCACCCAGGGAAGTTTTACTTTTTTGGAGGAGGAGAGGATAACATGGTATTTTTTTTCATCAGAAATCCATTTAAAATGTTATTTCTGATAAAGGTACTGGTAGTGTGCATCTGGTTAAATCATTCTTCTGCACTGAAGGTTTTGAAAAAATAGTGTCTACTGGTGCACTCACAAAGGCAGTCTAGCAAGGAAAAATTAAAAAGCTTAAATTCTCATTCTCATTTCTACAGGAATAAAGAAGGAGAATTCATTATGTCAAGCATTACAAATAAGCATGTATTAAAGCGGCTACATATGATGATGGCACATTGTTGGAACACCCCATGAAAGATAATTTGCATGGAAGATGATTATTCAGTAGGGCTTTAATTTACAAGAAACATTCCACTATTTAATTGAGCCCTTTTAGACATACTGCTTCGCTTCAATAGATTGTGTTTGCTCCCTGCATATGTACAATGCTGGAAGGGTGGTTAAAGTCTGATGCAGTCTAGCTGGAAGGTAAAACAACAGCTGAAAGTCATGTCATAAAAATATATATTATTAAACATTTGAGAATTGTTTTATTTTCATTCTGTTTTTTAATATATTCTTATTTTTGCTATTGCTTTTAAAAAATTATATAGTTAATATACAATATTATCTTAGTTTCAGGTGTACTACATAGTGATTTGACATTTGCATATATCATGAAATGATCATGGTAAGTCTAATGACCATCTGTTCTCATACAAGTTATGACAATATCAGTGACAACAATCCTTATGCTGCGTATTACATTCCTGTGGCTTATTTATTTTATAACTGGAGGTTGTGCCTCTCAATCCTTTCACCCATTCTACCCCCACCCCCAACCCGCTCCCCCCTGGCATCCACCCATTTGTCGTCTATATCTGAGTCTATTTTCATTTTGTTTTGTCTTGCTTTGTTTTTTAAATTTCACATATAAGTGAGGTCATATGGTATTTGTCTTTCTCTGGCTTATTTCACAAGAATTGTTTTTGAAATTGGTTTTCTCTTGGCTAGTTTGTACTATAAAACTGATTGTCTAATTTTTTTTTCTAATAAGGTTTTTATAAGATTATTTGGTCCTGCTGGCCACTATATGGTTCAATTTGAATTTTTTTCATTTTTATAGACCACTCACCTATATTGTACTTTTGTGAAATGAGCAAACATAGACTGCATTTATAGTCATTACAGAAAGAAAATTATAGAAATTATAGAAGTTTATAGTCATTATAGAAAGAAAATTATTTGGTGATAAAGAGGACACTAAAATAAAGATTTCAACAAATAGCTGACTTGCGATTAAAATACCTGGAAAGATTATATACGATTTTTTAAAAAGGTAATGTAGAGGGGCTTCCCTGGTGGCGCAGTGGTTGAGAGTCCGCCTGCCAATGCAGGGGACACAGGTTCGTGCCCCGGTCTGGGAAGATCCCACATGCCGCGGAGTGGCTGGGCCCCGTGAGCCATGGCCGCTGAGCCTGCGCGTCCGGAGCCTGTGCTCCGCAATGGGAGAGGCCACAACAGTGAGAGGCCCGCGTACTGCAAAAAAAAAAAAAGGTAACGTAGATACGTCTAATATCTTCTCTGTGTTAGCAGAATTGTGTATGGTTAAGCTTCATCATAGTGAAGAAGCTTTAGGTGAGCCTGGAACCAGCTCTTTATGGATGTTTCACCCTTGAAGCATTTAAAATAAACATTGTTGTGATAAGCCAACACCCAAGCCCAGAGTTATGGGAAACACTGAAGTTTTGTCCAAATGAGGAAAAACACTGAAGGTCTGCAGGTTAAATCAGGAACAAGATAAGAATGTCTGTTATCACCATTGTTTTGGAGGTCCCAGTCAGGGTAGTAAGATAATGCAGGAAAAAGGGATACAGATGTTGGAAAGGAAGCCATACAGTTATCACCGTTTGCAGGAATAATGATGGGACAGAGGAAAGGAACATTCCTGAGAAAGATGAACGTTTGAAGTAGCGGGAAGGGAGCTTGAAACATTTTCTGTTGGGTGCCATCTATGTTTTTGGTGAGTGAAGGCTTTCTGCTGAAAGTGGAGGGGCTGAGGGTGAAATTGGAAAGAAAGGATTTGGAGTAGATGCTGTGATGAAAAACTATTTGGAATAGCTCTAAGAGTTAAACAGAAGGTGAATTGGTATGAAGACACTGTGGAGTCAGTCAGCAGAGGTTGGTTCTTGTGAGTCAGGGTGACTTCTGGATTCTCTGAGCATAAATAATTGATTACCTGTGGGCAGCTTGATAACCGCCTGAGGTAGTAAAGAAGTGGTTCAGCCCCTTCCACAAAAGTTTGCTCCTGAGATCTGATATTTGACTGTATGAATACCTGAAGTTGGAGATCCAACAGGACCAATTATAAGTAAGGTAAGGGAGAAAGGAAGGATGAAACTGGACAGGGAAGCCTGTGTGTTAACATCTCTCAGTAGAATGATTATATAGAAAAGAACTAGGTGATAATTCCTCCTTCTTAGGTTTGTTATGGAGATTAATCAGATGTGGCAAGGGGTGTGAACTATTTCCCACAGTGCCCTGCACTTAGTAGATAGCTGCTTTAAAAACAAAAGCAGAAATCTGTGCTCTGTGAGACCATTCTTTCCACATATTTAAGCAAGCCTGTCTCCCATACATACCTTCAATATTAAACTTTCTCTTTGCACTGATCTGGCCCCTGCTCCTTCAACCTGCATCCTAAGAAACCTCTGCTTGAGCCTGCTGCTTCATGTTCCTGTTTCTCCTTTCTTTCACAGTCAGATTTCTTAGATAAACAGATTACAGTGCTATCTGTTCTGTTATCACTAATTTAGTGTCATTCCAGAGAATTCAGCTGCCACTACCTCCCTCCTCCTCAAAGTCTCCTTGAAGCTAAATGTAGATGGTAGAGAAATAAATAAGTAAACGATCAGGTGGTAATAAGTGCCCTAGAGAAAAGTAATCCAGGTTAGGGGAGATAGGAAATGACAGGCACACACAGGGAGGTTTTTAGGGTGGTCTGAGAAGGCCTCTCTAATAAGAACACACTTAAACAGACCTAAAGTAAGGAGTAGATCATGCAGCTCTCTGGGGAAAAGAGTGATCCAGGCAACCATGGCAAAATCCCTGAAGTGGGAGCAATGTTGGTGCACCTGAGGAAAAGCAAGGAGGATTTTGCAGATGGGACAAAGTGACCAAGCAGGGAACCATGTCAGAGAGGTAGATGTGACATTGGGAGCATGTGGAAATTATCTTCTGATTGCTTCTGTTTCCTCAGTGAGAGTGACTACGGAGCAGAAGGAATTGGAGATTTGAAGAGATGTTCAATTAGGACAGTGGGAGAGTGAATGGATTCGAGCCAAGTGTGACCCCTTGACCAGGAGCACCAATATCATCTGGGAATGTGTTAGAAATGCAAATTCTTGGGCCTCATCCTGAGGCAGGCGATAGATGGGCCCCAGGCTGAGCAGCTGGAATCTGTTTCCTGTGGACAGATACTCCAAGATAAAGATTATGGCAGGAGCAAGGAGGAGCTGAGTCCTGCTTGGATAAAAGAGAGACCACATATTTCTCATTCTTGAGGTCAAGGAGACCTCCCAAACTACACATGCACAGAAAAGTTCCTCAGGGGTCAGAGAAGGGAGGGGGTGCCAGACCATAATATGTTCTGTTAACTTCCCAGAGACCCTTGGGTTGGAATCCAGCTTAGCTAAAAGATGCACACGCACACAGGGCAGGGTCCTGAGTCAGACCAAATATGGACCCAGAGCCAGACAAAGCAAGATGACTGGCCAGGGGACACTTGGAAGAACTGCCCCCATATAAGTGATTTAAACTACCCCAAAAGCATGTAACTCTCTCTCTGAGCCTGCGGTGTGTCTATCTGCACATAACTTTTTTCTCCTAATAAACACTTTACTTATTTCACTACTTTCTGTCTCTTTGCTGAATTCCTTCTTCAAAGCAGACAAAGAGCCAGGGCCCTGCCCCAGCTACTAGTCCCTGGTGGTCTAGCAGCTAGGATTTGGTGCTTTCACCACTGTGGCCTGGGTTCAGTCCCTGGTTGGGGAACCGAGATCCTGCTTCAAGCCACTGCAGGCTGCAGCCACCCCACAGCCACCTGAGATCAATCCCAGACCCACTGAATCAGAAACTCTGAAAGTTGGCACAAATGCTCTGTTTTATCAAGCCCTCTGGTTATTCTAATGCACAAAAACATTTGAGACCACTGGAATAGGGAGATAAGTACAATCACTAGGTAGCCCTAAGGACTTACTTGAGTTTAGTGGTCATAAGTTTAAAGTGAAAACAGTCATTAGGTTATGTTGAAGAAAGAAAGGAATGAGGGAATTCAGAGTGTACAAGGGATTGTTTTCAATGATGTACTGGGCTGGCCAAAAAGTTTTGTTCAGGTTTTTCCAGAACATCTTACAAAAAACCCAAATGATCTTTTTGGCCAGCCCAGTACCATCAAATCTAAGCTGCATAAAGAAAGAAGTGAGGATGGGGTACTGGGACAGTGAAAACATGGTAGGATCAACTGAGTTTAGGTCCCAGTGAATCAAAGAATAGGTCAGTGAAAGGAATTCTCACACAGATTTGACTGATGCCAAATTCTGGGTATTTTTCCTTCAGTCAAGGGTCTCCATAACTATCATCTTGTTACCAAACATGAGTTCATGTGCCCAACGCACAACGAGACCAAACAAAAGGAACCATTGGAGTTTGGAGCACAGAAACATTTATTGCAGGGCCAAGCAAGAAGAACAGGTGGCTCATGCTCAGAAAATCCGAACTCCCTGATGATTTTCGGGAAAAGTTTTTATAGGCAAGATTTGGGGTGAGGGCTGCAGGATGTGTGACTTTCTTCTGATTGGTTAGTGGTGAGGTAACAGGGCAGTGTTCCAGGAATCTTGTGCTCAGCCTGAAGTTACCATTCTCCACCTGGATGGGGGCCTTAGTTCCTGCGGAAGAACCCCCCTTGAGGAGAAACCAGCATCCTGCTTTAGTAGCTGCATTACCTTTTTTTTGATCGCTCCTCCTTTGTTTCTGCATTCCCTTACTTTCCTGATTAGCAACTGTTTGAATCTGCTCTTTGGTATTCAGGAAGGTCTAAGGGAATGAGGCCTTCATCCTGCAAATAAGAAACTGGGGACACAGAAAGACTTTTGTATCCCAGAGGGCACCTCAGGGTCCTGCTCAGTTTCACAAAGAACCATGACTCATGGCTATGGCAAAAGTATGAATCTTGCAGAAAAGTAAGAAAAAATTATTCATGACTATTCTTGTAATTGCTTGTCCTGCCATAAAGTATTGTCTTAAAAATACATTAGACTTATGCTTCTGGCCAAGATGAAGTAACTAGGAGCAGATTTATCAACTCCCTTGTATTACTCAGGTTCTCCAGAGAAACAGAACCAATGGGGTGTGTGTGTGCGCATGTGTGTACTTATTATAAGGAATTGGGTCACATAGTTATGGAGGCTGAGTACTCCCAAGTTCTCCAAATAGCAATTTGGAGACCAAGGAGAGCCTATGATGTAGTTCCAGTTTGAATCTGAAGGCCTGGGACCCACGAAGAACCAATGTCAGAAGGCAGGAAAAGACTGATGACTCAGCTCAGCTGTCTGGCAGGAGGTTTCCTTCTTACTCAGCTTTTTTAGGTCTTAGTTTAATTGGATGAGGCCCACCCACATTAGGGAGGGCAATCTGCTTTACTCAGTCTACTGATTCAAATGTAATCTCATTCAGAAACACCCTCACAGACACAGCCAGAAAAATTTTGATCAAATGTCTGGGCACCCTGTGGCCCAGTCAAGTTGACACTAAAATTAACCATCATATCAACTGAAACAATTAAGAAACCAGACAAAATACAGTAAACAGTGATTTTTAAGACATTGGATATGAGGCAATGAAGTACAGTGATTTCTGAGAGATGAGATATAAACAAAGGGAACTCCATGATTGCCTCAGCTTACTATATACCTCTTCAACATATGGTGCTGGGGACAACTGGATTTCTATACAAAAAGAATGAAATTGGACTCCTACCTCATACCATATATATGAAATTTAAAAAAAATGTTTTTAATCTTATTGAAGTATAGTTGATTTACAATGTGTTAATTTCTGCTGTACAGCAAAGTGATTCAGTTATACATACATACATATATATATATATATATATATATATATATATATATATATATATATATTCTTTTTCACATTATTTTCCGTAATGGTTTATCACAGGATATTGAATATAGTTTCCTGTGCTATATAGTAGGACCTGTTGTTTATCCATCCTATATATAATAGTTTTCGTCTGATAATCCCAAATTCCCAATCCTTCCCTCCTCATCCCCTCTCCCCCCTGGCAATCACAAGTCTGTTCTCTATGTCTGTGAGTCTGTTTCTGTTTTGTAGATATGTTCATTTGTGTCATATTTTAGGTTTCACATATAAGTGATATCACATGGTATTTGTCTTTCTCTGTCTGGCTTACGTCACTTAGTATGATTATCTCTAGGTCCATCCATTTGCTGCAAATGGCATTATTTTATTTTTTTATGGCTAATATTCTATTGTATATATATACCACATCTTCTTTATCCATTCATCTGTCTATGGACATTTAGGTTGTTTCCATTTCTTGGCTATTGTAAATAGTACTGCTGTGAACATAGGGGTGCATGTACCTTTTTTTTGTCTGAATATATGCCCAGGAGTGGGACTGCTGGATCATATGGCAACTTTATTTTCAGTTTTTTGAGGAACCTCCATACTATTTTACATAGTAGCTGCCAAAAAATATGAAAATTAACTCAAAACGGATCAACAACAATATGTAAGAGCTAAAACTATAAAATAAATACAAATAGAATAAACAGAATTAGAATAAATGACAGCCAAAGAAAGCAGAAGAAAGGTAATTCTTTGCTGTTTTTAATTCATTATTTCTCTATTGATTGATCTATAAAACGTCAGGTGGTTTTTACTAATCTATACTATTATTATACTAACGTAAGATTTAACACAAATTAGGTGTTTATGATGTCTGAACTTATGCTCATAGCATCGCAAACTGTTCAGGATCCATTTGAAAGTACCATGATCTAGTTTTTTTTTTTAATTGAAACATAAGTTGATGTATAATATTATGTTAGTTGCAGGTGTACTACATACTGATTAGATATCTACATACATTATGAATGGTCACCACAATAAGTTTAGTAATCATCTGTTCCCATACAAAGTTATTACACTATTACTGACCATATTCCTTATGCTGTATATTACATCCCCTTGGCTTATTTATTTTATAACTGGAAGTTTGTACCTCTTAATCCTCATTCACCTATTTTGCCCAACCCTTTAGCCTCTTCCGCTCTGGCAACCACCAGTTTGTTCTCTGTATCTGTGAGTCTGTTTTCACTTTGTTTTGTTTATTTCTGTTGTTTTTTAGACTCCACGTATAAGTAAAATCATATGGTATTTGTCTTTCTGTCTGACTTATTTCACTAAGCATGATACCCTCTAGAACCATCCCTGTTGTCACAAATGGCAAGTAATGATCTAGTTTTTACGCTCTGGACACAGCAAGCCATAACATGTTCTGGTATTTAAATATAATTTGACAATAACAAAAGCCTAATCAAAGACAAATACAGATGGCCTTTAGGAATTTGTTGTGTTTTTGAATTATCCTTGTGTCTCTTCTGAACATTTCTATACATTATTTTGCCTTCTTTCATGCCTGGTACATAGGTGCTCAGTGATTATTATTGAAAGAATAAATATTGTGTAAGAGAAGCAAAATAGGTGTGGTGATCATGAAAATAAATTCCAAATCCTACAGTTCTTTCAGGCATTTCCAGCAGATACATATTACTGCTATAAGTCATGGTAATGAGAAATGGAGTATACCTTTTGGAGTTCAAAAGCATTTTTATACTAACTTGTTTCTGATAAAACAGTAACCGCATGGGAATAATTTGGTTGCACTGGACTACATTCATGTAATTGTTGGATTATTAAAGCGTTTAATTAGTATTTCAGTAAGTGCTGATATAAATGCATTACCTTGTCTCTTGTTCCCAATTACACAATATTGTGGGAAGTGGACCAGTGTAACAGAAGAGAGGTGATTCAGTCCCCTTGGTGATATGTCATCTTAATTAAGATCAAGGAGTTCTTAAGTTTCATGTGTTTGGGAAAATGGCAAAGTGAAAACAGTTTTTTGCCATTTTACACTTGGCTTGATCGATTAAACTGGCTAATAGAAAGGAAGCAGCAAATTAAATTGCTTTTACATTTTGAAGACACTTAAGATGGAAAACATAAAAGACAGCGGTAGATAAGCTACATGTATATTACTTCCAAGGAAATTTAATTCAGTCTTTAGCAATGGCTTTGAGTATAAGTACTACCTTCAGTTGCAGATAAGATAATGCATGTGGCATAATCTCAAGTAACTAAAGACAGAATGAAATTGATATTTTGCAGTAGTTGTGCATTATTTAGTATGTCTGATAAAGCAACAGCATATACCTGATGCTTTCACCACCATTTACATGATACTCTATACTCCAAGTAAGTGGGTATATTGGTCCTACGTTAACTTTTTTACAGTTAAGAGGTGTGGGCATCCTTTGTAAATTAATACCCATCAGCTTAAACTACAGATAAGAGAGTGGCAGAGGAAGCAGAAGCACTGATAAAAAAGAAAACTAAAGGAACAGAGAAATAAACAAGGTTTGAAACTGTGAGAAATACATGGATTTTTTTCACTGTAACTATTCACTATAAGTATTCTAAAAGAGGGAAAAATCCAGATCATCAAAATTTATATTAGTGATACAAATAAATGTTAATTTTTACTTTCCAGTAAGAACAAAGTCAAACTATAAAGATTAAAAATGGAAGCTAGAAATACTAATATCCTGAGTTTTCCTTCTCATAAACCTTTCTAGACCATCTGTGGTTTGGATCTAGCCAGCATATGTCAGTCCTTTTCAATACTGTCCCTAGCACCCGGCATACAGTACTTGGAGCTAGGAGGTGCTTAATAAATGATGTTTATATTTGATCTTTCTTCCCCCTTATGATGTGACTTGCTTGTGATGAGATTGCCATCTCCTCCTTTGTTTTTTTGGTTTTTATACATGTATTTATTTATTTATTTTTTGGCTGCGTTGGGTCTTTGTTCCTGTGCATGGGCTTTCTCTAGTTGCAGCAAGCGGGGGCTGTTCATTGCGGTGCGCGGGCTTCTCATTGTGGTGGCTTCTCTTGTTGCGGAGCGTGGGCTCCAGGCACACAGGCTTCAGAAGTTGTGGCACATGGGCTCAGTAGTTGTGGCTCGCGGGCTCTAGGGTGCAGGCTCAGTAGCTGTGGTGCATGGGCTTAGGTGCTCCTCGGCATGTGGGATCTTCCCAGACCAGGGCTCAAACTCGTGTCCCCTGCATTGGCAGGCGGATTCTTAACCACTGTACCACCAGGGAAGTCCATTTGTTTTGTTTTTGATTGTATTAATTTCTCCTTTACCTTACAGTCCCTTTCTTCTGTTGTTGTTGTTTTTTAAATCATATTTAAGCTTGTTAGTTGAATATTTAATTACTTTATTCTTCAATCTTTAAACATTTTTTCTAATAAAAGCATATAAGGCAAACATCTTCTTGGGTCCATTGCTTTGCCTGTTCTTCTTGGGCTTTAATGTGTGGTACTCTTAGGGTCTTGTATTTCTAAAGAGTTTACACATTACTATTTAAAGTAGTAGTTTTTAAAGCCTGCTTTCCTTTCACCTGAATCACATTTGATTATCTATCCAGTCCCTGTTCTTCATACACCTATCTCAGCTCCTGGTGCCTTTGAAAGGACCACGAATGATTCTTGGTCCAACAAATTCTATTCTGGAAACAACCTCCTCCTTGGTTCCATACCACAGATGTGACTGACTTGAAATGTCCAGTCATTCTCATTGCTTGCTTTGACATAGACCCTGACCCTTGTTGAACCCACTGGGATCAGCTTCCTTATTTCCACTTGCTATATCTGCTTTTCTGTGGCTTGATCCTTGGGTATGGCATAAAGCTTACCCCCCTTACCCAGCCCTGAGTCTACAGCTGGGCAAGATGAATATACTAATTCAGAAGGACTTGGCTCAGCCTCTAGTGGGTCTTTGGTACAGCTGCCCATGGCACTGGTGCAAGGACTCCGTCTCATTATGTGGACCTAATATTCAGCATCTGTCTCTTGGTCACAGTGGGCAGAATGGAAATGTGAATCAACATGGCCTGGACTTTTTTTTCTTTATAGTTTTACTCTCAAAGTGTGCATCGCTATTCACTACAGTTTGTCTGCTGTTTAGAAACTTTGCTGTCTTTGGAGCCCATCACAGCTGCGTTGGTGGTGGAGCTCACAGCTGCCATCCCTGGAGGCATCCAGCAGGTTCTTTCGGTCAGAATCTGCAGTTCTTTCTCCGGGCACATTTTTACTTGATTCCCATTGTTCTTTCAGGACTTCCTTTTTCTCTAGGGTTTCATTTGCTCTTTTTTTCCTTACTTGCTTTCTCTTCTCTGCCTCTCGTTTTTCTTTGTAAACAGGACTGTTTTCACCATTGTAGAAAACATCCACTTTCTCTTGCAGGATTCGCTGAGCTAGGTCTCTGTTTTGATCGACGGATCTAGTCTGGTGGCATGTGCAACTCTGGCCACATTTCTGCATCTGTAAAATGGAGGTACTACCACCTGACCTCAGGACTGGCCTCCCGGCGCCAATGTTCTGGGTGAACTGGCATCACCGCAGGAGCAGGATTGCAAACGCCCCAGACTTCTTTTAGAGTCAAGTGGATGGTGGGAGTACCTTCAAGCTGACAAGTGTGGGTGGCCTGAATTAGCAAGATACAGGGCTGTGTAAAGACAACTGGGCAATATCTTTCCTACCTACAGCAAAGCCACCTACCATCATAGCCACCATCATCAAAACCACCAATTAGAAACTGATTTCTTCAAAACTGAGTTATTTGTAGTGAGGTGGATGGACCTAGAGTCTGTCATACAGAGTGAAGTAAGTCAGAAAGAGAAAAACAAATACTGTATGCTAACGCATATATATGGAAACTTAAAAAAAAAAAAAGGTACTGATGAACCTAGTTGCAGGGCAGGAATAAAGACATAGATATAGAGAATGGACTTGTGGGAAGCAGCAGCATAGCACAGGGAGATCAGCTCGGTGCTTTGTGATGACCTAGAGAGGTGGGATAGGGAGGATGGGAGGGAGGCTCAAGAGGGAGGAAATATGCGTACATGTGTATGCATTTGGCTGGTTCACTTTGTTGTGCAACAGAAACTACACAGTATTGTGAAGCAATTATACTCCAATAAAGATCTATTTAAAAAAAAAAGAAACTGATTTCTTTTTATTACTCATGACACCTAATTTGAGAAGTGATGTCAGAATCAGATACTAAGGGTGGAGGATGGTTCTGGAAGGATGCCAAGAGACCTTTCAGATACATTCATAATTGGATATGTTGATTTTAAAGCACCAACCATGTGGTTTTAGAAGCTGTGGCCTGGATTATATGAAATTTAAGCCATATGTTAGTTCTGGTCTCTGGCCTGGAATTTCCTCACCTTGTTTTACACTTTTGAAAGTCCTAAGGAAGGTAGTTTAGAATTTCTTAGATATTTTTCTAAAAATGATTAAAAGTGAGCCCTTGAACAAATCTTTCTGGAACGTATGTGTATGAACACATGCTCTAATGTCATTTTAGCACAGGTCATTAGTCTAGACTTGCATAGAACTGGCCCAGTATTAGCAGGCACTGATGAATCAGCTATGCGGGGTGAGGGAGGGGTCAGGGTGCCACTTGGAGAGAAGAAGGGGGCATTGGCTGGCTGTAGAGTGTCCTCTGAGATGCCATAATTAGTGAGTAGATGGGGTCAGTGAAACTGCAAACTAGCAGAGGTGAGGTCAGGGGATAGAGCTGGTTTGGATGAGGACTGTAGTTAATAATAGCTACCAATTAACTGAGGACAGACTATGTGAGCTGAGTTGAGTGCTGAATATACAGCAAAACTGAAGAGGCGGTTGGTTGGACTGGACAGTGGCAGTTGTGCAGAGAAGTTTCTAAAAGCCTTTTTAGTTGGATATGTTGTCAGTCTTTTACATATGTCATCTTACTACAACCATAGAACTAAGGTACTGTTACTGTTATTTCCATCTTATAAAATGTGAAAATTGAGTCTCAGAGGTTAAGTGAATTCTTAAAGGTTATACAGCTAGTAGTTGCTGGAGCCAAGATATGAAATTTGTCTGTCTGATGCCAGAGTTTGTGCATGGTGTATTGACTCACTGTGTACAGCACGTAAGAGAAGACCTATGGGGTGATGTGTATCTTGAATTCTTTTCTTGAATTCTCCTTTAGAAAAAAAAAAAAAAAGCCTCTAAGTTCATCCCACTTTGTCTTAACAGACATTTAACAGGAACTTTGCCCTGACTGGAAATCTGCAAGTAGCTCTTAGGTTTAAGATTTGAGGATGGAATGAGAGCTGGTAGGTTCAGCATCCATCCAACAGTGAATCTGGGTGGGTTGCCAGATGGTTACACTCAGGCCCACATCGCACACATGATGCCGTTTCAGCAGAGGTGGCTTCTTTCAAAGGCAGGTTGTTCCATGTTTATAGACTGCTGACCCACAGCACTGGGAAAAAGTGTGGGTATTTTAGCAGAACCACAGAAAACTCAGTGTATATGACCTAAACATTGTTGACAAAGTTGTTAGCATTTCACTGTATATAAAAGAAAATTCTAAATTGAAACCCAAGATGAAATTATAGTGATAAAGTTAGCTCTGATTCAGATGGTTCTGGTTTTATTCTTGGACCTATGGGTGGGTAGGCATTGTTTATGTGGGGAGTTGTGTTCCTAGAAGTCACTGTATATATCAAATTGCCCCAAGTGGGGACTATAGACTATATGCAACCCCCCTGATAGGTTTAAAGCAGGACTTTGGAGTAAGATTTCTTAACTGAGGGAGCACTGAGGTTTGTAGTTGATTAAGCACAACTGCAGACTGCATTACAGAGATTTTGAGTTATTGTTACTTTGGGGCCTTTGTCGATCCCTCATCCCCTGCCAACACACACATGCACACACACCCAAACACATAGACACACACAAGGTTTTTGCTGCTCTTGTTCTTTCTAGCAAACTGATTTACCACTTCTAATTTTAATTTCTAAGAATGGGATTTTTTTTTTTGGTGTGTCCCTCTACCCCATCTTATTTCCTCTGTTGATTTCAGCTTTTTCAGTATTGATCGATCATTGCCCATCCCTATTCCCATGTATACAGAGTCAACAAGATGTAATGGTGGCTCTGATATTAGTGCTGAGGGATTAACATATCTCTGAAGGAGAGGACTGTGTGGTGCGGGGAGATTTGAGAAGGGTCTAATAACAATGCTGTTGAAATAAAAGGTGGATGGATCCAACCAAGAATATGTAAAAACTCAAAGCCAAAGCGTGGGCAGTAGAAATGGACAGCAGGCATTGGGTTTTTTTCATATGCTTACAACCACTTATAAATTTTTGGCTTTGGGACTTCACTGGTGGTCCAGTGGTTGAGAATCTCCCTTGCAATTCAGGGGATGCAGGTTCGATCCCTGGTTGGGGAACTAAGATCCCACATGCCACGGGGCAACTAAGCATGCACACTACAACTAAAGAGCCTGCGTGCTGCAACTACAGAGCCCATGCACGCTGGAGCCTGTGCGCCACAATTAGAGAGCCCATGCACCGCAACTACTGAGCCCATGCACTCTGAACCCTGTGCGCCACAACTAGAGAGAAACCTGCATGCCGAAACAAAGAGCACTCGTGCCACAACGAAAGATCCTGTGTGCCACAACGAGGACCTGATGCAGCCAAAACTAAATAAATAAATATTTAATTAAAATAAATAAGTAAATCAATTCTTAGTTCTGGTGAGCCCACACTTGAAGGAGGTCCAATTTAGTAACCAGCTGCAATTTGTGCCACACCTTGGAATATTAGGAGAGAGTGTAACTGAGAGAACTGCTCTTTTGCAGTGGGGGTAAAATAAATAACATAAAATTTACCATCTTAACTCTCTTTAAGTGTGCAGTTCATTGGCATTAAGTACATTCACACTGTTGTGCTACCATCATTACCATCCATCCACAGAGAGCTCTTTTATGATGCTATGGAAAAGTGAGAAGCTTTCCATCATAAAGATGTAGTGTGGTGTTGTCCAGAACTTTCTGTGATGATGGAAATGTGTCTCCCTGCCACTCTCCCTATCTGACCCCTCTAGGCAGTCACAAAGTACCGAGCTGACCTCCCTGTGCTTTACAGCTGCTTCCTACTAGCTATCTATTTTACAGTTGGTAGTGTATATATGTCAATGCTACTCATTTCGTCTAACTTACCCTTCCCCCTCCCTGTGTCCTCAAGTCCATTCTCTATGTCTGTGTCATTATTCCTGTCCTGCCCCTAGGCTCATCAGAACCTTTTTTTTTTAGATTCCATATATTTGTGTTACTATATTTGTTTTTCTCTTCTTGATTTCACTCTGCATGACAGATTCTAGGTCCATTCACCTCACTACAAAATAACTCAATTTTGTTTCTTTTTATGGCTGAGTAATATTCCATTGTATATATGTGCCACATCTTCTTTATCCATTCACCTGTCAATGGACACAGGTTGCTTCCATGTCCTGGCTATTGTAAAGAGTACTGCAATGAACACGGTGGTACATGACTCTTTTTGATTTATGCTTTTCTCAGGGTATATTCCTACTAGTGGGATTGCTGGGTCATATGGTAGTTCTATTTGTAGTTATTTAAGGAATCTCCAAACTGCTCTCCATAGTGGCTGTATCAATTTACATTCCCACCAACAGTGCAAGAGGGTTCCCTTTTCTCCACACCTTCTCCAGCATTTATTGTTCGTAGATTTTTTGATGATGACATTCTGACCGGTGTGAGGTGATACCTCATTGTAGTTTTGATTTGCATTTCTCTAATGATTAGTGATGCTGAGCATCCGTTCATGTGTTTGTTGGCAATCTATATATCTTCTTTGGAGAAATGTCTACTTAGGTCTTCTGCCCATTTTTGGATTGAGTTGTTAGTTTTTTTGATATTGAGCTGCATGAGCTGCTTGTTTATTTTGGAGACTAATCCTTTGTCAGTTGCTTCGTTTGCAAATATTTTCCCCCATTCTGAGGGTTGTCTTTTCGTCTTGTTTATGGTTTCCTTTGCTGTGCAAAAGCTTTGAAGTTTCATTAGGTCCCATTTGTTTATTTTTATCTCCATTTCTCTAGAAGATGGGTCAAAAAGGATCTTGCTGTAATTTATGTCATAGAGTGTCTGGCCTTACATTTAGGTCTTTAGTCCATTTTGAGTTTATTTTTGTGTATGGTGTTAGGAAGTGTTCTAATTTCATTCTTTCACATGTAGCTGTCCAGTTTTCCCAGAACCACTTTTTGAAGAGGCTGTCTTTTCTCCACTGTATATTCTTGCCTCCTTTATCAAAAATAAGGTAACCATATGTGCGTGGGTTTATCTCTGGGCTTTCTATCCTGTTCCATTGATCTATATTTCTGTTTTTGTGCCAGTACCATACTGTCTTGATTACTGTAGCTTTGTAGTATAGTCTGAAGTCAGGGAGCCTGATTCCTCCAGCTCCATTTTTCCTTTCTCAAGATTGCTTTGGCTATTCAGGGTCCTTTTTGTTTCCATACAAATTGTAAAATTTTTTGTTCTAGTTCTGTGAAAAATGCCATTGGTAGTTTGATAGGGATTGCACTGACTCTGTAGATTGCTTTGGGTAGTATAGTCATTTTCACAGTGTTGATTCTTCCAATCTGAGAACATGGTAGATCTCTCCATCTGTTTGTATCATCTTTAATTTCTTGCATCAGTGTCTTAGTTTTCTGCATACAGGTCTTTTGTCTCCTTAGGTAGGTTTAATCCCTAGGTATTTTATTCTTTTTGCTGCAGTGATAAATGGGAGTGTTTCCTTAATTTCTCTTTCAGATTTTTCCTCATTAGTGTATAGGAATGCAAGAGATTTCTGTGCATTAATTTTGTATCCTGCTACTTTACCAAATTCATTGATTAGCTCTAGTAGTTTTCTGGTAGCATCTTTAGGATTCTCTTTGTAGAGTATCATGTCATCTGCAAAGAGTGACAGCTTTACTTCTTCTTTTCCGATTTGGATTCCTTTTATTTTTTTCTTCTCTGATTGCCATGGCTAAACCTTCCAAAACTATGTTGAATTACAGTGGTGCGAGTGGGAAACCTTGTCTTGTTCCTGATTTTAGAGGAAATGGTTTCAGTTTTTCACCACTGAGAACAATGCTGACTGTGGGTTTGTCATATATGGCCTTTATTATGTTGAGGTAGGTTCCCTCTATGCCTACTTTCTGGAGAGTTTTTATCATAAATGGGTGTTGAATTTTGTCGAAAGCTTTTTCTGCATCTATTGAGATTATCACATGGTTTTTATCCTTCAATTTGTTAATATGGTATTTGTTAATACGTATCACATCACGGTTTGTTAATATGTATCACATTGATTTATTTGCGTATATTTGCATTCCTGGGATAAACCCCACTTGATCATGGTATATGATCCTTTTAATGTGCCTTTGGATTCTGTTTGCTAGTATTTTACTGAGGATTTTTGCATCTACGCTCATCAGTGATGCTGGCCTGTAGTTTTCTTTTTTTGTGACATCTTTGTCTGGTTTTGGGATCAGGGTGATGATGGCCTCATAGAATGAGTTTGGGAGTGTTCCTCCCTCTGCTATATTTTGGAAGAGTTTGAGAAGGATAGGTGTTAGCTCTTCTCTAAATGTTTGATAGAATTTACCTGTGAAGCCATCTGGTCCAGGGCTTTTGTTTGCTGGAAAATTTTTAATCACAGTTTCAATTTCAGTGCTTGTGATTGGTCTGTTCATATTTTCTATTTCTTCCAGGTTCAGTCTCAGAAGGTTGTGCTATATTTTCTAAGAATTTTTTCATTTCTTCCAGGTTGTCCATTTAATTGGCATATAGTTGCTTGTAGTAATCTCTCATGATCCTTTGCATTTCTGCAGTGTCTGTTGCTACTTCTATTTTCATTTCTAATTCTGTTGATTTGAGTCTTCTCCCATTTTTTCTTGATGAGTCTGGCTAATGGTTTATCAATTTTGTTTATCTTCTCAAAGAACCAGCTTTTAGTTTTACTGATCTTTGCTATTGTTTCCTTCATTCCTTTTTCATTTATTTCTGATCTGATCTTTATGATTTCCCTCCGTCTGCTAACTGTGGGGGTTTTTTGTTCTTCTTTCTCTAATTGCTTACACCTAAGTGTAAGGTTAGGTTGTTTATTTGAGATGTTTCTTGTTTCCTGAGGCAGGATTGTATTGCTGTAAACTTCTCTCTTAGAACTGCTTTGGCTGCCTCCCATTGGTTTTGGGTCATCGTGTCTGTCATTTGTTTCTAGGTATTTTTTGATTTCCTCTTTGATTTCTTCAGTGATCTCTTCGTTAGTGAGTAACATAGTATTTAGCCTCCATGTGTTTGTATTTTTTACAGTTTGTTTCCTCTAATTGTTATCTAGTCTCATAGTGGTGTGGTCGGAAAAGATACTTGATACGATTTCAATTTTCTTAAATTTACTGAGGCTTGATTTGTGACCAAAGATATGATGTATCCTGGAGAATGTTCCATGAGCACTTGAGAAGAAAGTGTATTCTCTTGTTTTTGGATGGAATGTCCTATAAATATTAAGTCCACCTTGTTCAATGTGTTATTTAAAGCTTGTGTTTCCTTATTTACTTTCATTTTGGCTGACCTGTCCATTGGTGAAAGTGGGGTGTTAAAATCCCATACTATTATTGTGTTACTGTCAATTTCCCCCTTTATGGCTGTTAGCATTTGCTTTATGTATTGAGGTGCTCCTATATTGGGTGCATAAGTATTTACCATTGTTATATCTTCTTCTTGGATTGATCCCTTGATCATTAGGTAGTGTCCTTCTCTGTCTCTTGTAATAGTCTTTATTTTAAAGTCTGTTTTGTCTCATATGAGAATTGCTACTCCAGCTTTCTTTTGATTTCCATTTTCATGGAATACCTTTTTCCATCCCCTCACTTTCAGTCTGTATGTGTCCCTAGGTCTGAAGTGGGTGTCTTGTAGACAGCATATATACAGGTCTTGTTTTGTATCCATTTACCCAGTCTGTGTCTTTTGGTTGCAGCATTTAATCCATTTACATTTAAGGTAATTATCGATATGTATGTTCCTACCAACATTTTCTTAATTGTTTTGGGTTTGTTATCGTAGGTCTTTTCCTTCTCTTTTGTTTCCTGCCTAGAGAAGTTCCTTTAGCATTTGTTGTAAATGGTTTGGTGGTGCTGAATTCTCTTAACTTCTGCTTGTCTGTAAAGGTTTTAATTTTTCTGTTGAATCTGAATGAGATCCTTGCTGGGTAGAGTAATCTTGGTTGTAGGATTTTCCCTTCATCACTTTAAATGTGATTTTCCCTTCATCACTTTAAATATCCTGCCACTCCCTTCTGGCTTGCAGAGTTTCTGCTGAAAGATCAGCTGTTAACCTTATGGGGATTCCTTTGTATGTTATTTGTTGCTTTTACTTTGCTGCTTTTAATATTTTTTCTTTGTATTTAATTTTTGATAGTTTGATTAGTATGCGTCTTGGCGTTTTTATCCTTGGGTTTATCCTGTATGGGACTCTCTGTGCTTCCTGGACTTGACTATTTCCTTTCCCATGTTAGGGACGTTTTCAACTATAATCTCTTCAAATATTTTCCCATACCCTTTGTTTTTCTCTTCTTCTTCTGGGATCCCTATAATTCGAACGTTGGTGCATTTAATGTTGTCCCAGAGGTCTCTGAGACTATCCTCAATTCTTTTCATTCTTTTTTATTCTGCTCTGAGGCAGTATTTCCACTATTTTATCTTCCAGTTCACTTACCTGTTGTTCTGCCTCAGTTATTCTATTGATTCCTTCTAGAGAATTTTTAACTTCATTTATTGTGTTGTTCCTCATTGTTTGTTTGCTCTTTAGTTCTTCTCGGTCCTTGTTAAATGTTTCTTGTATTTTCTCCATTGTATTTCCAAGATTTGGGATCATCTTTACTCCCATTATTCTGAATTCTTTTTCAGGTAGACTGCCAATTTCCTCTTCTTTTGTTTGGTCTGGTGCATTTTTACATTGCTCCTGCGTCTGTAACGTATTTTTTTGTTGTTTCTTTTTTTGATGGGTGGTGCTGTATTCCTGTCTTACTGCTTGTTTGGCCTGAGACGTCCAGCACTGGAGTTTGCAGGCCATTGGATAGAGCTGGGTCTTGGTGCTGAGATGAGGACCTTCAGGAGGCCTCACTCCAATTGATATTCCCTGGGGTCTGAGGTTCTCTGTTAGTCTAGTGGTTTGGTCAAAGGCTGTTTTAAACAGGATTTGGGTAAATCAGTGAATTTGATGAATATGTTAGTCAGGTAGATGAATCCTTCCTTGCATTAGTTGTACAAAACCAGCCTAAAATTGCAAAACTAAAAAAAAGTTTTTTAAACTTCTTTAAAGAAAAGTTAAGAGAATTTTGGGGGGGAGTGAAAAAATCTTGAAAATGTTTCTATATCTGCTTGGATTCACCCAGATGCCAGAAAAGGATTCCTTTGGCAAATTTCCAAAAGCAACTGAAATGCTACCTTTACTTAAACTACATTTGGGATATATTTTCACTAAAAATGATTAAAATCTTAAGTTTCGTCCAGGAGTTAAACTTTAGTTATAGAGAAATTCATTAATGTAGAGTTTCTTGTTTTCTCAAGATGCCAGATAAATGAAGAATATTAATGAATCATAATTGTCATGAATGTTAACAACCTGAGTAATTCAGAAAAGAATTAAACTCTCTGCAACAAATATACATGGGCTTATCACTATATTATAAAGCAGATAAACTACAAAAGCTATTAATCAAATTACTGCATACCTTAATTTTTTTTTTTTAACCTACACAGATATCTGTCCCCCTTGATCAATAGGAAAAAAATAGTTTCCAACATAATAACAAAAAATCATTCTAGGAATAAATAAGGACTTCTAAGCAAGCAGGATAGAATCAGAAGCTTAGTTCTGAACTCTCCTCATATCTATTCATAAAAACAGATGGAGCCGACCAAGAAATAGACTCACACATATGCTCAACTAACTTTTTACAAAGGTGCAAAAGAAATTCAATAGAGGAAGGATAGCCTTTTCAACAAATGGCACTGGAGTAACTGGACATCCACAGGCAAAAATGAACCTCAACCTAAACCTCACACCTTAAATAAAAGCTAACACTAATTGGATCAGAGACTTAATTGTAAAACAATAAACTAAACAAAACAAAACAAAAAGTGGTATAAAACTACAAGAAAATCTCTGGGATCTGGGGCTAGGCAAAGAGTTCCTAGACTTGAAACCAAAAGCAAGATCCATAATAGGAAAAATTGGTAAAATTAAAAATTTTTGCTCTGCGAAAGCGCATGTGAAGAGGATTAAAAGACATCTATAAACTAGAAGAAAGCATCTGCAAACCAAATATCTGACAAGCGACTAGCATCTAGAATAGATAAAGAACTGTGAAAACAGTAAAACAAGCCAACAAAAAAATTCAATTAGAAAATGGACAAAAGACATAAACAGACATTTCATAGAAGAGGATATACAGATGGCAAATAAACACATGAAAAGATGTATAACACTAGTCATTAGCCAAAACCACAATATTACTAAACACACATCAGAATGGCTAAAATAAGAAACAGTGACAACATCAAATGCTAACAAGGATGTGGAGAAACTAGATCACTTATATATTGCTGGTGGGAATATAAAATGGCACAGTCACTCTGGAAAAGTTTGGCAGTTACTTAAAAAATTAAATGTGTAATTACCATATGATATAGCAATTACATTCCTGGGTATGTTTCCCAGAAAAAATTAAAAGTTATGTTCATAACATCTTTATTTGTAAAGGCCAAGAAATGGAATCAACCTAGATGTCCTTCAGCAGATGAATGCTTAAATAAACTATGATAAATCCAGGGACAACTACACAGGAATAAAAAGGAACAAACTATTGATACATGCAACAACCTGGATGTATCTCCAGGGAATTATGCTTAGTGAAAAAAGCCAATCCCAAAAGGTTACATACTGTATGATTCCATTTATATTTTTAAATGACAAAGTTCCAGAAATGGAAGACCTCGTAATGGTTGTCAGGGGTTAGGGAAGGGGTGGCAGGGTGGGAGAATAGAGGGGCTGGTAGAAACAAGTACATACACAGGTGATAAAACTGTACTGAACCTAATACACACACATATGAGTAAAAGTAAAATTGGAAATCTGAATAAAAGTGGACAATTGTACAGATGTCAATGTATTCACTTGCTAGGGCTACCGTTACAAAATAAATACCACAGAGTGGGTGACTTAAACAACAGAAATTAATTTTCTCAGTTCTGAAGGCTAGAAATCCAAGATGAAGGTGTTGGCAAATCCGGTTTCTTCTGATGCCTCTTTCCTTGGCTTCCAGATAGCCACCTTCACACTGTGTCCTCACATGGTCTCTCCTCTGTACACACATCTCTGGTGTCTCTTTCTGTGTCCAAATTTCCTCTTACAAGGACACCTGTCAGAATGGATCATGGCCACCCCAACAGCCTCGTTTTAACTTAAGCACCTTGTTAAAGGCCCTAGCTCCAAATACAGCCACATTCTGAAGCATTGGGGATCAAGGATTCAACATATGAATCAGGGGGAATGCAATTCAGCCCATAACAGTCAACAGCCTAGCTGTGATATTATAATTTTATAAAATGTTAACCATCAGGGGAAACAGCAAAGTATGCAAAGAATCTATTATTTCTTACAATTGCAAGTGAATCTACAAGTACATGGGGTGGCAGGGGTGGGGGCAGATAAAATAACTAGGATAACAGAAGGTAAGATCAACAGAATTAGGTGATGAAGTAGCCCCATGAACCTGAGATGAGTAGGCAGAAGCTAAAACACTCACATAAACAGGACTCACACAGGATCAAAAACTGGGCAGGTGAGGAGAGAAAAAAAGAGGAGTTCTGATAATTATATAACCTGGAACAAGAAATTACCAACAATTACCCTCAAAAAGAAAGGATCCCATTTAAGTGAAACTGGATGAGAGAAGAGTAAAGTCTCTCAGGCTTCTAGAGAAGACTACAAGACCATGGGGAGCTACTAAGAGGCCTTAGAAAGAAAACTGCTGGGGGCCTTCCCTGGTGGCCCAATGGTTAAGACTCGGCACTTTCACTGCCGTGGGCCTGGGCTGGATCCCTGGTCGGGGAACTAAGATCCCACAAGCTGTGCAGCGTGGCCAGAAAAATTTTTAAAATTAAAATAATAAAAATTTTTAAAAAGGGGACTTCCCTGGTGGCGCAGTGGTTAAGAATCTGCCTGCCACTGCAGGGGACATGGGTTCCATCCCTGGTCCAGGAAGATCCCACATGCCACAGAGCAACTAAGCCCGTGTGCCACAACTACTGAGCCATGCACCTAGAGCCCATGCTCCACAAGGAGAAGCCACCACAAGGAGAAGCCTGAGCACCACAACTAGAGAAAGCCTTGGCGTAGCAATGAAGACCCAACGCAGCCAAAAAAAAAAAAAAAAAATTTAGAAAAAGAAAACTGTTGGGATTAAAATCTAAATCAAACAAAGAGGCATCACTAAGGATAAAGGATAAAGATTCCCAAAGGAGGCCAATCTCAGAGAATATCACAGCAGAGACTAGATAAAGAGGACATACTTATTCCTGTATGTTGAAATATAATATACAATTAGAAAAGAGCAGAAATAATAAGTGAACGAGCTGCTCATATTTCACCATTTCACAAACAGAAGACATTTATGTAACCAGCAACCAGATCAAGAAACAGAATATTACCCGCACTCCAGAAGCCTCCACTTTTCTCCTTTCTAGTCACTAATTCCTCAACAGATCATGCTTGCTAATGTCCACTGGCCAAAGTAAGTTATGTAGCCAAAATTAGACTCACTGCAGAAAGAGACAACACACGGGTGTAGACACCAGGAGATGTGATTTATTTGGGGTCATCAGTATAACACCCTACCACATATTATACTGATGGTCATTTGGGCACCCTTCAGTTTGGGGCTATTACAAACAGTACTATGAACATTCTTGTACATTTATTTGGTAAGCATTTATCTTCAAGTGGAATTACTGAGTTATAGGATATGCATATGCAGCTTTAGTAGATACTGCCAAACAACTTTCCAAATTGCTTGTATCCATTTATATTTCTATACCAATTTACACTTCCAATAGCAGTGCATGAGAATTCCAATTACTCTACATTCTCACTTGGTATTTTTCATTTATTTCATTTAGCCATTCTAGTGGGTATGTATTGGTATCTCACTTTGATTTTGAGTGGCCATATTTTTAAATACTTCACATAAGAAACCAAGGAGAAAATTTCAAACCTTAAAACTAAGAAAACTACCTTGGTCCACTTCCACCCCCATCACAGAAACCTCCTGAAGTACAGGTAAATCCTTCTAACTTATACATGAACAAGAGAAAAGAATACAACATAACCCTATGAAAAGTACTGTGAGAAAAAAGATTAAAAAGAACCAAATTACGTACCAGTAGTCAATGAAGGAACATCACAAAAATATGGCCACAAAGCAGATGAAAACTGTAATATAATATTTCAATAAGAATTGAAAGAAATTAAGGAAATGATAGGATGCTATGAAAGAAAGCATACATCAGAAATAGAAAAGCTAAAAAAAATGACAATGGCTAAATAACAAGAGCATTTAAAAGGAGAAATGACAGAGTTCAGTATGGAATAGAAAAGGAAAAAAAAAATTCAAAAGGAAGACAAAACTAGAAGGAACACTAGGCTTAATAGATAGACACCATGGAAAGTACATTAAAGAGACTAAAAGAGAAAAAGAAAAAAGTACAGCAAATATAAAAAATAAAATAAAAAGAATTTGAATAAAGTATAGACATAAATGATAAGCAAAGAAGATTCAACATTATGTAACAGAAGACCTCAAGGAAGAAAATAAAAATAATGGAAAAGAATAAATATATAACTGATGAAAATATTTTTTTAAAAAATTTGAGCCAACATAATAAAACATCCATTGTGTATCTGGAAAAATTAACAGAGAACAGCCAACACTTAAGATGTATTCTAGTAAAATTATTTGCCTTTAAAGATGAAGGGAGACTTCCCTGGTGGGTGGTCCAGTGGTTATGCAGGGGGGCTGGGTTCAATCCCTGATCAGGGAAATAACATCCCACATACTGCAAGTAAGCCCACGCACCACAACTAGAGAAGTCCCGCAAGCCACAACAAAGAGCCCATGTGCTACAACAAAGACCCAGCACAGCCAAAAAAAATAAATAAATAAATAAATAAAAGGTGTGTGGTGGGGGGGGGGGGATGTCCTTTGGGCATCTAGGAAAAAAGATAAAGACACTTAAAGAAGAAAGAAAATCATATCGGTATTAGACTCTGACAACACTTTTTATCAGAATACAGTACAGTAGGACTCAGCAAACTATGGCTTATGTACCAAATCTAGCCCACTGTCCAGTTCTGTAAATAAAGTTTTACTGGAACACAGTCATGCTTGTTCATTTATATATTCTCTACGGCTGCTTTTGCACTGACATGGCACAGTTAAATAATTGTGACAGTGACCTATGGCCCACAAAGCCTAAAATAATTACTATTTGGCCTTTTAAAGAAAAGTTTTGTCAAATCTTAAAACAGAATAACATATTTAAGATACTTGAGGAAAGGGGAATTCTCCAGTGGTCCAGTGGTTAAGACTGTGCTTCCACTGCAGGGTGTGCAGGTTCAATCCCTGGTCTGGGAACTAAGATCCCGAATGCAGCGCAGACATAAATAAATAAATAAATAAAATAAAATTACTTTTAAAAAAAAGAGAGATGCAAACATTAAAAGAAAAAAAAAGGTATTTGAGGGAAGAAAATGCAGGCTAAGTAATTATATTCAGCCAAAATGCCCTTCAAGTTTAAAAGCCACAGATGAACAACAGTTTTAAATATGAAAGACAGAAGATATTACTCACACAAGCTCTTTATGTGGATTCATTGAGCTTCAGACTATCAAATGATGATTATAGAAGCCTTAGCACAAGGACTTACGTTGTACACTGAATATATTCAACTGTAGAACTAAAACCAATGATGGGCAAAGGTGACAGAGTAGTTTGTGACTTGTATGGGGTGAACAGACAGAACTAAGAAATCTTAGGGAGCAGGAATTGACTGGTCTAGGCACTTGATTATGTATGGAAGACAGGACTGAGAATAACAGAGGCATCACAGATAACTCCTAAATTTCTGGACTGGGAAAATGTATGGAAATAGTACCACTCACTAAGCTAGGGAACACAAGAAAAGACAGATATGAAGAGAAAGATAAATCAAGTTTTGGGCATGCTGAATGTGAAGTGTTTGTGGCAGATCAAATGACTGTGTCCAGTTGGTTGTTGTATACATCTGGATTTCAGCAGAGAGGCCCTGAGTGGATATCAGATTCAAGAGTCATCAGCCAAGGAAGGTGTGAACTGATCAGAATGGCGTGTAATTTACCATGCAAGTAGCAAGGCCAATATCTGAAAAAGAGCACCAAAAGAAACATGTCCTTAGAATTCACAAGAAAACAGCATCAGCAGTTTCACTAAATTTGGCTACACTGAGATTCTCCTGCATTTGAAACCGATGATTAAGAATTTTCTACTTTAAACTATCCAAAATAAAGTATTTAAAAATAATATGAAGAGTGAATAAAAACAAAATAAAGCCTTTAACTCCCCACTTTAATTATTTTTAATGGCATACGAAGTTGATCATATTGCTGTCTACTGGACCTTGCACTCAAGTGAAAAAATGCCAAGAGAGTAAAAAAGGTATAAAAGATGAAAACCACTATAAAATTACACATATGGAATGAAGTATGTATGTATGTATGTATGTATGAAAGACATTGGTGGAGGAAGAGGCTGTATTATCAGCTGAATTGTGTTCCCTCCAAATTCATACACTGAAGTCCTAACCCCCAGTACTTCAGAATGAGACTGTATTTGGAGATTGGGCCTTTAAAGAGGTAATTAAGGTAAATGAGGTCATTTGGGTGAATCCTAAGGATATAGACTGATGTCCTTACAGGAAGAGAGGAGATTAGGTCACAGAGGGGCACATAGGAAGGACCATGTGAAGATACCTAAGGAAAACAACGATCTACAAGCCAAGGAGAGAGGCCTTAGAAGAATCCAACCCTGCCAACATCTTATAGCTTCCAGAACTGTAAAAAATAAATAAATTTTTGTTGTTGAAGCCACCCAGTCTGTCGTACTTTGTTTCAGCAGCCCTTAAAAACGAATACAGGCTAGAGAGAGAAAGTAGTCCTAGTTGGGTAAGAGTTCAGATATTGATAATATTCCACTAAGTATGAAGCCTTGTAACAGAAAAAGTAGAGCTTTTGCTATGTGGTGATTATGGCTTATATGCAACAATAAAATTTTTTAAACAGTTAAGTATTTACAAGGGAAAACAGGGAAGATACTGACAAGGGAAAAGTGAAGGGACACAATATTGGCAAGTAGAAAAGGACGGAAGAGGTTAAAGTAGTGTCAGTTTTGAGAAAAATCAAGAAGAGAGAAATCCAACCAAGATATGTCCTATTCCTGACATTTTAATGAACTAAAAAGGTAAATAAAATAACCCAAAAACAATTCAGCCAAGGAAGGGAGAGTAATGGAGGCAACTCTGGATAATTCTCTAGAACTCAAAAGAATTTTAAAAAAAAATTTCAGCTAATGGAATCCTTGATGATTAACAAATAAAAAAAAGTTTTCAGATATCAAACGAAAAGATGTTTGCAATGGGTATTAATGGAATTCTTTGAAAGTTATTTTTGTGTTTTTTGTTTTTGAACAAACAGGTAATCATTACTAGCAGCTGCACTACTTCTTGCCCTGCATCCAGAGCTACAGAGGCCCAAGAGGAAGTAAGGTGGAGGGGAAAGCAATTCTCCAACTTGAAGCCCTGCTCCCTTGTGCCAGGCTGGTCAACATTCAGGCAGATCAGAGGGGGAAAAAAGCTGGAAGAAAACTGCACCATTTGTGGTAAGACTTTCAATGTTTTAAAAAGTTTCTTAAATGATTTAATGTCTTCTTAAAGTTTTTTAAATTTATATTTAACATAAAGTTGCACAATTTATCTTTTGATGCTACTTTTCTTTCAGTACAAAAGGACCAATTACTGATGTCCTAGACCACATCCCTTTGCTTTCTATATTACTTTAAGTGTGATAAAGTGTTTCTTTTTTTTTTTTTTTTTTTTTTTGCGGTACACGGGCCTCTCACTGCTGTGGCCTCTCCCGTTGTGGAGCACAGGCTCCAGACACGCAGGCTCAGCAGCCATGGCTCACGGGCTCTGATAAAGTGTTTCTGAAATACATCTTCTTTGTCACTAGAGACACTGGTTTTACCAATATGCAATACTCAAAAAGCTCTCCAACGGTTTAAGTGTGAGACTCTGCAAAACAAACATGAATACTGCTGCATAATTTGCCTTTCTCCAGAAAAGGGTATTACACTTTGTTGACACTGCATACAAAATAAAATGCAAAAATTTGCATTTTCAGTACTTTTGGTTTCTTGACCTTTATTTGAATTTGAGACTAAGCTTTACCAAACAACAGAATTTACACTGTAACTAGCCAACCACAGTCCTCATTATGGAATCTGTGCAGTGCATTTGTTACCTAGGAAACAGAGGAGAGCACAGGCAGAGTGCAATTTCAGTATAGCAAAAGAATTCTCCAATCATGCTGGTAAATAAAGTCCATAAATCAACTAATCAGAAGCAAAGTCAAGAAGTACCATGGAAGAGTTAAGCTCTATGGAAACTTTCTTCAAGGCAAAAAAGAAACCTGTGGGGTTTCTTCAGGCGACTATGTAGGTCTCTTCACTAAATATTATGAGCAGGTTTCTTTACAAACACAAACTGTCAAAAAGTAAACTGTTCAAAATAAATGGCTTCTCTCCAATCTTCAGCTTCTCTATTTTTGACAGTATTTAAGAGAAAAAGCTTCTTTAGCCAGCCTCATACATCTGGTAGCAGAATATTAGTCCAAGAATGAATTCTGCATTTTCGGCAAGCAGCAAGGGTATGTACTGCTCTTAAACAACGCAGGACAATAAAGGCTGGAACGAGAGGTCACTGTCCGCACCTCTCACAGTCAGGCCTACTTTCCTAAGCTACAAAAAACTTTAGGAAAAAGAACTTGAAAGTCCCAGATCTTTTATAAAGAATAAAATTGTTAACTTTTCAGCTTTCCCCCTGGTTATTACTAATGATAATACTAGTCGTTTGAGGGTTCCAGGTAACATAAAGTGAACATTTTAAGTGTCTTTTTTTTTTGCGGTACGCAGGCCTCTCACTGCTGTGGCCTCTCCCGCCGCGGAGCACAGGCTCCGGACGCGCAGGCTCAGCGGCCATGGCTCACGGGCCCAGCCGCTCTGCGGCATGTGGGATCTTCCCGGACCGGGGCACGAACCCGTGTCCCCTGCATCGGCAGGCGGACCCCCAACCACTGCGCCACCAGGGAAGCCCCATTTTAAGTGTCTTTTAATGGTACCACACTAATAACTAACAAAGAGGAAAAGACTAGAAAAGTCTATGGATTTTAAAGCCTATCAAATTTAACCGTGGAGAGCTTAGTGTTGTTAAAAAAAAAAAAACTGGTAAATATCAGATTCCACTGCTCAGCTACTGATACATTTAAAACCCAACTTTACGCAAATTCAAAATTTCTGGAAGCATTTGTCATAGTATCAAAAGCAGCAGAAAAAAATTTCAACGATGAGATGTGAAAAATAATTTACATGCCTTCCTAAACACCAACATACCAGACGAAAAATCAGATGAAAATATGAAAGAGTCTCTGGAATGCTTCTGATTAACTAAAATAGTACCGTTAATTATAGAAAAACAAAGCACAAAACAAAACAATTAATATCTACATATCACAGTCAAACAACAAAACAAAAAAACCAGGTGTTGTCTTTTAGCCAGCCTAAGTAAACACACCATGCCAATCCCAGAAAACTGTTAGACACAGCTACAACTCTGTCAAGCAATTCTCAATGCAGACCACACTCTTAATGTTTAGTTTACACAGTGACTCCATTAAACCTTAATGCTACAACTGACAGCCATGTAAACAAATACATAAACATGCAATTCAATTTGTTAGCTTATCTTTTTTAATACTGGGAAGAGCTGATGAAGAGTCTGTATCTAAAGAGCTGAAACTCTGGAAGTGTTTTAGAACTCTATACCACCATTCATGGTAAAGTCTGAACAAATTTCAACACTTAGCCTCTTTGGGCCATCATTATTAGAAAAGGAAGAGGTATCTTGCTCAAGGGCCTACCAGCACCTGACACTGAGCTCTGTGCAGAGTTTAAATTCATTTATCTAATCTAGAACAGAAGTCAAAACAGGAACTAATCAAAGAGGCTAGCATGACCTTTGTTAGATGTACCCTCTTCTAAGTTTTAAGTAAAGTGTACAAAAATGTACACTCCAGGCATTTACAAAATAAGGCATGAAATAATATTAATGTGTTAATGTAAAACTAGGACAAGAATCTAGGATACATTTTTCTCCTAGAAAAAGACCACTATTTTAGGCATACTAAACTGTCTCCTCTTTATAATGACAAAAATCAGTTTGCCTAGTTAACACTATATTAAATTGTATATTGTTTTCTGACAAATTTCTACATGTTACTTGACAAAAATTTAAATAGCAAATATTTTTTCCACCATAATAATTTTCCTTCATGTTTGGATGATAATACTTTTATTTTTTAACAAAGACTACATTTCCTACATATAGCTGTACATATAACTGCGTGTCCCCAAAACTGTGTTTTCTTTTTTGATCTCCTTGGTAACCATCAGATTTAAGTTTGTCAATATGGATTCTCAAACAATAAGCAAAAAAAAAAAAAGTCTCCAGAAATGAGCAGTAGATAGAGGTGAATGCAAAGATATAAATCCACACCTGCATTAAACTCTGAATCTGGAAGGGCTTCCCTGGTGGTGCAGTGGTTAAGAATCCGCCTGCCAATGCAGGGGACACGGGTTCAAGCCCTGGTCTGGGAAGATCCCACATGCCACAGAGCAACTAAGCCCGTGCCCCACAACTACTGAGCCTGTGCTCTAGAGCCCGCGTGCCACAACTACTGAAGCCCACGCGCCTAGAGCCCAAGCTCCGCAACGAGAAGCCACTGCAATGAGAAGCTCGCCCACCACAACGAAGAGTAGCCCCCCCCGCAAGTAGGGAAAGCCCGTGCAACGAAGACCCAATGCAGCCAAAAAAAAAAAAAAAAAAAAACCCATTAAAAAAAACTGAATCTGGAAAATTAATTTTCTGGGTGCTTATGCAACTTCATTTATTATCTGAGTATCTACAAATACATAGCAACTGTTCATAAAAAACATATAAATAATACAAATCAGAAATATCACTTACAGTGCTTTTCAAAAGTTATATCCACCATATACAACACAGTCGTTGGGTTATAAACAGAGAATACATAAATACATATAATAAAATAGGAAAAGCACAATCACAGGGAGAGATGATCAGTTCTAACGTTCATGTTCTCCCCATATGTCGTGAAAGATCTCATATCTTAAACCAGCAAAAATAAAGGTTTTAGCCTGGACAGAAAGTTAGATAATTGTTTATCGCACTCCAGTCTAACCTCCACTGTGGAAGTGACTTACTTGTTAACTGTTTATTTAATAGGTAGAAGATTCTGTCATGTTAAACCTAAGGAGTCTGGGAAATAACAAAACTTTACCTCCAAAAGTTATACATATATGTAACCATCACAACCATATTCATCTTTTATTTCTTGCCTTTAAGTCCTTATCAGAAAGAAAGAAAGAAGAAAGAAAGAAAGAAAGAAAGAAAGAGAAAGAAAGAAAGCCATCAGAATACTAAAAAACACTGATTTTGGTCAGCCCAACCTTCTCCTACCGAGGGAAATCTATTTCTCGATGTATTTGATAACAAACACAAATCACTGTGCGCAGCCTCAGACGGGCTGGGGGGCGGAAGAGCCCTTCGGAGAAAGCCCTTCTCCGTCAGAAACAATAAATAAGGGACGCAAGCGATGCACGTTCCTTCACACACGCCCCAAACGCACCTTGGCGTGCCTCGCGGGAGGGAAACAAGTCTGGCAAAGCACCGAAACACCTCTCTCCCTCTCTCTCCATAACCTCCTCAAGACTTGAAAACTGAGAGAGCAGATCTTTTCTTTCCCCTTTCCCGCCCTCCTTCCCACCTCCAACAAACCCCAGAGAGGGAGCGGGCGAGCCAGACCCACGCAGCGCGCCCGCGGCCGCGGCGGCGACAGGAGACGCTGGGCGGCGGGCCGGCCCCAGAGAGACAACCCAGAGCCGCGGCCGCCGCTCGCTCGGCCGCCGGGGGTTTCTACCCCCTCACGCCCCCGAGGCCGTCGCCGGCGACGTCCGGCCGCCCGGCTCTCAGCCCTGACTCTCGGCCTTCTCGCGCCACCCCCCCCACAAGCCCAGAGGAACAAAAGGAGGGTTCAGCCGGGTCACTGCTAGGCCGCCGGCGGGGGGGAAGCGGCGCGGACGCCAGTGAGACCGCCCCCCACACAAAGGGGCTCCCGGTCCCGGGCGCAGCGTCGGCGCGCTCGTCCCCGCCCCGCGCGCGGGCTCTCACCCACCTGCAGGTGTCTGTGCGTCTGTCCATAGGAACGCGGGCAGCGAGGGGGCCTGTATGAGCCGGGCAGCAGGGGCTGGAGGGGGCGGGACGGAGGGAAGGGAGGGAGCGCGGCCACAGGGCCGGGGAGCGAAGGCAAGTAGAACGGGAAGGCGCCGGACGGGCGACGGACCGAGGGGCTGGGGGCGGGGGCGCCAGCCTGGCTCCGCCGACCGGCGCGCGCCGCTCCGTGCGCCCCGAGCTCCGCGCGCCCGACTCCGAACGCGGCGGGCAGGCGGGGGGCGGGGCGCGGGCGGGGGCGGGGCCGGCGAGCGGGGCGGGGGCTCGGACCCCGGCCTCCAGCCGGCACCGGAAACGCGCTGTGGTCCGGGAGACCCACAGGAAGTGTGTAACGGCCCTCCCACGACGCGCACCGAGCTAGCGGCGGAGGCTGTCCGGAGAAGGTGTGGACCGACCCTCCTGCTACAGACACGCGACCACGAGCTCGGTCTCCGCAGCCCGACAGGCGTGGGAGCCACGATCCCCTCAGCGTTCTCAACTGGGCAGCACCCCCCCTCCTGCCACACGCCCCAGGCCCGCGGCCCCCGCTGCCCTTCGCAGCTCCGTACAGCTCCACCTAAACGCCAGGATCAGACCTCCTTGCAAGACCCTGGGTTTGCCAGGCGTGTGATACCTGTTTTAACGCTCTGAGTGGAGTCACTTCTACATCCAGGCATGTGCAAGAACACCTCCGATCGACAGACGTACAACCCACAGTCACCGCTACCCGGTGGAAGTTTCTAATACAGCTACAACCACACGCACCCATCCCGTGGAGGGAGCCGGTCTGCTGAATAACACCTAAAACACACTAAGACCGGGAAGCATATAATAAGACCACCTGCACAGCTCGGCACAAGGGAGGTAAGGCTGGACCAGGCGCCCTCCACCTTTATCTTATCCACCAAACACTTTCATGGTACTTACACTAAGTGCTTAGCGAATATTAATTTGCTTAATCCTAAGAACTCTATGAAATGGGTCTTGTTAGCATTGCTGTTTTGCACATGAGGAAACTGAGGCACAGAGACAGTAAGAAAGCTGCCCAAGATCACATAGTAGGAGGAACCCAGATTCGTCCCAGGCAGTCTGTCTCTGTGCTCCTTTCTACTTACAGCCCTAAGCATCTCCAAAATAATAATAATGGCAATAACTATCATTTAAAGCATATCTGATTAGCCATATGTAGTGCTGACATCTTGGCCTCACCCCAGCTGTGACAGGGAAACCTCATTCCCTCCTACCCTGGGGTAAGTGAGGGGAGAAAAGAGTATGACTGAGCAGAAAAAGAGACTAACTTCTGAACAAAGGAGAAAGGATTCCTAACACCTGTGTCTATCAACACTCCTCCTGGCTGAATTTAAAAATCTTTAAACATTTTTGATAAATAATGTGTCCAAAAAAAAGAAAAAAAACCAGGGACTTTCCTGGTGGTGCAGTGGTTAAGAATCTGCCTGCCAATGCAGGGGACACCAGTTCAATCCCTGGGCCAGGAAGATCCCACATGCCACAGAGCAACTAAGCCCATCCACCACAACTACTGAGCCTGCGCTGTAGAGCCTATGTGCCACAACTACTGAGCCCACATGCCACAACTACTAAAGCCTGCACGCCTACAGCCTGTGCTCCGCAAGAGAAGCCACTGCAATGAGAAGCCCGCACACCGCTACGAAGAGTACCCCTGCTTGCCACAACTAGAGAAAGCCCACGTGCAGCAACAAAGACACAATGCAGCCAAAAATAAATAAATAAAATAAATTTATTAGAAAAAAGAAAAAACAGTTAATCGCCACATGTTTCAAGTACATAATCCTGTGGGAAAATTGAAATCCTGTGCATTGCTGGGAGAAATATAAAATGGTGCTGCCACTATGGAAAACACTATGGAGGGTCCTCAAAAAACTAAAAATGGAATTACTATGTGATCCAGAAATCCCACCTCTAGGTATATATATCCAAAAGAATTTGAAGCAAGAACTTAAAGAGGCATTTGCAACCCATGTTCACTGCACCATTATTCACAATAGCCCAGAGATGGAAGCAACCAAAATGTCCAAGGATGGATGAGTGGATAAACAAAATGTGGCATATACATACAGAGTATTATTCAGCCTTAAAAAAGCAACCCTGTCACATGCTACAACATAGATGAACCTTGAGGACATTACACTAAGTGAAATAAACCAGCCGCAAAACAACAAATACTGTATATAAGGTACCTAGAGTTGTCAAAATCACTTATATAAGGTACCTAGAGTTGCCACAATCATGGAAACAGGGTATTATGGTGGTTGCCAGGGAATGAGGGGATTATGGAGAGTTGTTGTTCCATGAGTATAGAGTTTTAGTTTTGCAAGATGAAAAAGTTCTAGAGATCTGATACACAACAATGTGAGGATAAACCACTGACCTGTACACTTGAAAATGGTCAAAGGGATAAATTTTGTATTATTTGTTTTTTACCACAATTAACTATTTAAATGCAGTCCCATTTGTTTAAAGGATATTTCCACCTTGATGAGTTTTTTAAATGATGCAGGCTTCCAGCTATGATGAGGTACCTTGTTGAACAAACTAACTCTCCCACTAAAAGCTATAAAAAGCTGCATTAAAAAAAAATAAAAGCCTGTTTAAACCTGTTATACAGCAATCCAGGCAGCCAAGGCTTGAGATTCCCAAGAGCCCAGCAAGAAGGGAGACATGATGAAGTGAATCCTCCATCCTAAGCCATGTTTCCTCCTTATGGCATTGTTGATCTGTGTCTAGGAGTATAGAAATCTGAGAGAGGCATCCTAGAGCTTTCAATAGTCTGATTGGGCTGGAGATACAAATTTTGGAGGTCAAGTCTATCAGGGTAACTAGGGCTTGAGATGCTAAGATCCCAGAAGAAAGGCAATCACAGTAAAAGGAGTCAGTCATTCTACATATTTTCCCTCAAAGCATTTGCTGATTCCTAGCCTGTTCATGCAAGGGGCAAGAAGCCAGGAAATCAAGCAGAAAGCAGTTGTTAACAGGAAAAAAAAAAAAAAATCTAAGCAGAAGTTTTTGGCTGTTTTACTGTGCTGGAAAGAATTAAATAGAATTAAAGTTCTTAGACTTATAGTAGTAGAGACTGGCTAGGATGTGACTGCCTTATAATCATTTGGTACTTTCTCAGATAAATATATGGTCAATTGTGTACACTTTTAAGTTGCACTAACATTGCTTTTGTGCTTTTCGTGACTAAACAATATTTTTCATTAACCTTACAGTAATGGAAACCTCAACTTGTATTATGGAAAAGTTTTTTAATGTATTATATTTTTTAATTTCTGAAGTTCTATTTTTATTTTATTCTGCTGTTTTTCAACAAATGATGCTGGAACAATTGGATTTCCCTAGTCAGAAATATGAAATTTGATCCACACATTGCACATGTACAAAAATTAACTTGAAATGCTAAATACACCTAAATGCAAAACTTAAAACTGTAAAACTTCCATAAGTTTTCAGTTAGGCAAAGATTTCTGAATTATACCGAAAGCATGATCCAGTAAAGAAAAAGATTGATAAGTTGAACCTCATCTATTTTTTAAAAATTTTATTTTTGGCTGTGTTGTATCTTTGTTGCTGTGCGTGGGCTTTCTCTAGTTGCGGCGAATGGGGGCTACTCTTCGTTGCAGTGCGCGGGCTTCTCACTGCAGTGGCTTCTCTTGTTGTAGAGCATGGGCTCTAAGTGTGCAGGCTTCAGTAGCTGTGGCATGTGGGCTCAGTAGTTGTGGCTCACAGGCTCTAGAGCGCAGGCTCAGTAGTTGTGGCACATGGGCTTAGTTGCTCCACGGCATGTGGGATTTTCTCAGACCAGGGCTCGAACCTGTGTCCCCTGCAATGGCAGGCAGATTCTTAGACACTGCACTACCAGGGAAGCCCAAACCTCATCTATTTAAAAAAAATTTGTTATTCCTGTATCACTGGTAAGAGAATAAAAAGACAATCTATTGAAAGGGAGAAAATATTTGCAAATATCTGAAAAATTACTTGTATCCTGAATATATAAAGAGCTCCCAAAATTCAATAATAAAACAAACAATGGAATAAATGTGGGCAAAGATTTGAGCAGACACTTCATCAAGACAATATACGCATGTCAAATAAGCACATGTAAAGATGCTCATCCTCATCAAGGATATGGAAGTTAAAATACAATTAGATACTACTACATACTTATTAGAATGGCTAAAATTTAAAAGGCTCTACATATCAGGTGTTGATGAAAATGTGAAGAAATGAAATCCTATACATTGTTAGTGAAATGTAAAATAGTATAACCACTTTGGAAAAAAGTTTGGCAATTTCTTAAAAAGTTAAATATATGCACACCATATGATCCAGTCATTTCATACCCAAGAGAATACAGGGACTTGGTACATGAATGTTCACAGAAGCTTTATTTGTAATAGCCAAAAGCTGGAAACTACCCCAATGTCTATCAACAGGTGAATGGATAAACAAACTGTGGTGTATTCATATAATGGCAAACTGCTCAGCAGTAATAAAAAGGAATGAACTATTGATATATGTAATGATAAGAACAAATTTCAAAGTAATTACGCAGATTGAAAGAAGCCAAACAGAAAATACATACTGTATGGCTCCATTAATGTAAATTCCAGGAAAATGTAAACTAATCTATAGTTATAGAAAGCAGATCAGTACTTGCTGGAAATGGGATCAAGGATGGGCATAAATGGCTACAAAGGGGCAGAAGGAAACTTGGATATGTTCATGTGTTTGGATAGTTGGTGATGGATAGGTTGACAGTGCAAAGAGTAAACATATAGGTAAATTTAAAGACTTTTTTCTCATTTTTTTAATCCTTAAAAGGATAATTCACTGTTATCAAAAATATTAAACAATATACTGTAGAGTTTAAAACATATGTGGAAATAAAATGTATGACAAAGTAGTACAAAGGATGGGAATGGGAAATGGAAATATTTTGTGAGATTCTTTCAAGGAAGACAGAAAGAAATAGAAGACCAGAAAAGAAGAACAAAGATATACAGAACAGATGGAATAAAGCAAATGGTAATTAATAACTTCCCAAAACAGAAAGCACCAGGTCAAGATGGGTTCACTGATGAATTCTAACAAACATTTAAGGAAGAAAATTATACCAGTTCTCTACAGTCCCCTTCAGAAGACAGAAACAGAAAATATTCCTAATTCATCCTGTGAAACCAGCATTACCCTAGTACCAAAACCAAAGAAAGACATTTCAAGAAAACTACAGACCAACATCTCTCATGAACTTAGATGCAAAAATCCTCAACACAATATTAGCAAATTGAATCCAACAACATATAAAAAGACTTACATAGCACAGTTTTCTTAGCCTGTTCAGCCTGCTATAACAAAAAGAGACTAGGTGGTTTAAAAACAACAGAAAGTTATTTTGCACAGTTCTGGAGGCTGGGAAGTCCAAGACCAAGGCACAGGCAGATCTGGTGTATGGTGAGGGCCTGAGCTCTGATTCACCAGTGGCACCTTTCTGCCATGTCCTCGCTTGGTGAAAGGGACCAGCTAACTCTCTCTGAGGTCTCTTTTATAAGGGCATTAATCCCAGTCATAAGGGCCCCACCCTCATGATCTAATCACCTCCCAAAGGCTCCTTGGGGGGTTAGGATTTCAATATATGAAATTTGTGGGCATAAGAACATATAGGCCATAAAAACAACCAAGTGGGATTTATCCTAGGTTTGCAATGATGGTTCAACTTTCAAAAGTCCATTAACGTAATCTACCACATCAACAGGCTGAAAGAGAAAAATCACATGATTATACAAATAGATGCAGAAAAAGCATTTGACAAAGTCCAACACCCATTCATAATAAAATATTTCAGTAAGCTAGGAATAGAGGGGAACTTCCTCAATTTGATAAAGAATATCTACAAAAAACCTACAACTAACATCACACTTAATGGTGAGAAACTAGAAGCTTTCCCATTAAGATCATGAATAAGGCAAGGATGTCCCCTCTCACTACTGCTTTTCAACATCATACTGGAAGTGCTAGCTAATGCAATAACTTAAAAGGAAATAAAAGGTATACAAGTTGGGAAGGAAGAAATAAAACTCTCTGTTCACAGATGACATAATTGTCTATATAGAAAAGCTATAAAAATTACCAAAGAAACTTCTGGGAACTAATAAATTATTATAGCAAGGTTGTAAAATACAAAGTTAATATACAAAAGTCAATCACATTCCTATGTACCAGTAATGAAGTGAAATTTGAAATGTAAAACACATTATCATTTATATTAGCACTCAAAAAATTTAAATATTCAGATACAAATCTAACAAACTATGTGCAAGATCTATATAAGAAGACCTACCAAACTGTGATGAAAGATATCAAAGAATAACAATAAATGAAGAGATATTTCATGTTCATGGATAGGAAGACTCAATACTGTCAAAACATCAGTTTATCCCAAGTTGATATATAGATTCAACTCAAAGCCAATCAAAATCCCAGCAAGTTATTTTGTGAATATGAAAAAACTTATTCTAAAGTTATATGGAGAGGCGAAAGAACCAGAATAGCCAACTCAATATTGAAGATCAAAGTTAAGATTGACATTACCTGACTTCAAGACTTACTATAAAGCTAAAGTAACCACATAGCGTGGTATTAGTGAAAGGATAAATAGATCAATGTAGGAGAATAGAGAGCCTAGAAATATACCCACATGAATATAGTCAACTGACCTTTGACAAAGGAGCAAAGATAGTCTTTTCAACAAATGGTGCTGGAACAACTGTATATACACATGCAAAATAATAAATAAACAAAGGCTTTACACCTTTCACAAAAATTACTCAAAATGGATTACAGATCTAAATGTCAAATGCAAAACTAAAACTCCCTAGAAAATATCATAGGAGAAAACCTAGATGACCTTGGGTATGGCAATGACTTTTTAGATACAACTCCAAAGGCATGATCCATGAAAGAAATGACTGATAAGCAGGGCTTCATTAAAATGAAAAACTTCTGCTCCGCAAAAGACAATGTCAAGAGAATGAGAAAGCAAGTCACAGATTGGGAAAAAATATTTACGAAAGACACATCTGACAAAGGATTGTTATCCAAAATATACAAAGAACTCTTAAAATGCAACAATAAGAAAACAACCTGATTTAAAAATGGGCCAAAGACCTCAACAGACATCTCACCAAAGAAGATATAGAGGAAAGTAAGCATATGAAAAGATGTTCAACATCATATGTCACGAGGGAATGGCAAATTAAAGCAACAATGAGATACTACCACACACCTGTTAGAATGTCTAAAATCCAAAAACCTGGCAATACCAAGTGCTGACAAGGATGTGGAGCAACAGGAACATGCTGCTGGTGGGAATGCAAAATGGTACAGCCACTTTGGAAGACTATTTGGCAGCTTTTTTTTTTTTTGACAGTTTTTTTTCTATTTGGCAGTTTCTTACAAAACTCACTCTTACTGTACGTATATTTTCCTTCCTACAGTTTCCTATCCTAGAAACTGAAAGTCCTCTTTGTCTTGTTCCTTCACAAAAAAATTTATTGTTCATTGTTGTATAAGCTGAAGTTCTAACCACATCTTTGAGTTACTCATGTCTGAATGCTTCCATGTTTATGTGCAATGCATATGTTAATACTTCTATTTGTTTTTCTCTTGCTAATCTATCTTTTGTTAGTCTAATTTACAGGAAAACTTAAGATAGGTAGAGGAAAAAGATAGGTAGAGGAAAAAGACTTCTTTTCTTCTACTTAAGAGGATTATTTAAGAGGCACTATTTAAGGGAATTCCCTGGTGGTCCAGTGGTTAGGACTTGGCACATTCACTGTTGGGGCCAGGTTCGATCCCTGCTCAGGGAACTAAGATCCCACAAGCCGTGTGGCACAGCCAAAAAAAGAAAAAAGAAAAAAAAGGCACTATTTAAGAGGATTTGTTAAAATATAGGATTACTAGCAACAAACCATCTTTAAAATGTCTGAATAACTTCATCAAACACTAAAAAGCCAAATGGCATGGTTTCCCTCCATACCATTCTATTTCAGAAACAGGGGTCAAATGGATACTGAACCACACACAAAATGGCCATTCAAAACTTCTGGGAGACTCTACAACCTCAGTGCAGTCAATGGGCAAGATCCAAGAGAAGGGAACACATGAATTCATTAAGGCAGCTGGGGGATGTGGCAAGAGAGAAAGCTTTAGCAATGTAGCTGTGGTACCTTTATTTCTGATAAAATAGTACAGACTGCTCACTACTTCTTAGTGATAATAAGCGAAAACAGGCTGCAGAGGACCTCATCCAACTCCCTCAATTACTGATATGAAAACCAGGGCCCTGTGGAAAGATTTTCTTCTGATATCCTAAGGCCTTTTAATTAGCAAGTTCATGTTTTAGTAACCAAACTCCAGAATTCCTGCCTCACAATATTTTCTAGTTTTTATTTTCCCAAAGCTTTGAAGCCATGTGGAAAATGCAGAGAAAGAAGAAAAGTCTTTAGAAAATTTCAGTAGAAAAGGAGTCTGCTGGCAACATCTGACAGGGATCCTAATGTGGCTGGAAATGAACAGGAGATGCCAAGGGAGTTGTGAGCCTGCCATATCAAAGTCAATCTATCTGGGCTTCAAGGAGGGGGAAGTGGGGTCTTCAAGTTCTATCCAAGGCCAATGTACTGGGAGGTTGTTGGAAAGGGCTTGTTAATTTTGACCTTGGGCTAGTCCTTTCCTATCTCTGATCCTCTGTTTCCTGATTTGTAAAATACAGATTAAGTGCTCCTAATGTTATGATTCTACAAAATGTCAGAATTAGCTAAGTTGCTTAACAGCACAATAATATTAAAGTGAGTGGAAGGTGAGAAGTGAAAGAATTACACTGAACAAGTATTTTTAACTGATTAAAAGGAAAGATAGGAGCTTAAAAAAAATAAGTTTAACTTTTTTAAAAAAAGAAATGAAACAGAGAAGGACCCTGTGGGGCCATCCTAGGTACAAAGCCTTTCTGTATCCCCTATTTCTTGTTTGTAGGAAATAGGCTTCATTCAGCCTCCTTGACCTTCACTGAGTTACAAAGGGCAGATTCAAACAGTTGCTAATCAGGGAAGGGAGGGAATGCAGAAACAGGGGAGGAGCAGTCAAGAAACAATAGTGCAGCCTTGGGGCAGGGTCCTGGTTCCTCCTCAAGAAATATATATAACAATATCTTTGCATTCTTCTGTAAGAACTAACGCCCCCACCCAGGTGGAGGATGGTAACTTCAGGCTGAGCACAAGATTTCTGAAACACCTCTCTGTTACCTCACCACCAACCAATCAGGAGACAGTCACACAGCGCTCACCCCAAATTCTGCCTATAAAAACTTCTCCCTGAAAACCATTGGGGAGTTTGGGTTTTTTGAGCACAATCCACCCATTCTCCTTGCTTGGCCCTGTAATAAACCTTTCTCTGCTACAAACTCCAATGTTTCAGTTTGGCCTCACTGTGTGTACTGCATAGGAACTTGTGTTCGTAACAGAAATACAAACAAACTATTGCATTAGTTTACTAGGACTACAATAACAAAATACCACAGACTGAGTGGCTAAAGCAACAGAAATTTCTTACACTTCTAGAGACTAGTCTGAGATCAAGGTGTCAGTAGGTTTGGTTTCTTCTGAGGCCTCTTTCCTTGGCTTGCAAATGACTGCCTTCTTGCTGGTCCTCACATGGTCATTCCTCTGTGTGTGCCTCCTTGGACTCTCTTTTGTGTCCAAATTTCCTCTTATAAGGACACCAGTCAGACTGGATTATGGCCCACCCTACCCTAAAAGCCTGGGTTTTACTCACCTCTTTAAAGATCTTATCTCCAAATACAATCAATTCTGAGATTCTTGGGGTTAGGACTTCAACATATGAAGGGGGCATACCATTCAGCCCATAACAACCATCTATTCTAATGTTCTCATTTCAAAACACTGTGACCAAGTGCACACTTCTGGGGAGGAATTATCTTAGGATATTTTTACATACTTTAAAATAGGATATATATACTGCAGTTAGTTGAATTACATCAATAATATTTTCCCATAGGTAAAATACCTTACACTTAGAAAGGTAGTTAACAAAATATACTTTTTCTTTAATTTGTCTTCACAAATAGTATTTATTAAGTAGTTTATTATGTGATTTCTATGAAAATGTAATATAGAAGATTTTCTTTAAAACAAGTTTATAAAACTCTAAAATATCATTAGTATACAATCCTAAACTGAAAAGTTTAAAACAGACTAGTCTCATTTTACGTGGGAAAAAGATATGAAAAAAGTAATGTTGCTGCTTGACCCCAATTGATTACTAATAATACTTTTCCCAGAAGATGATGGTGTATGAGATACAGGACTCAGAGGGCAAAACTCACAAAATAAGAAAAATAGAATATCTTAGAATTCTACTTAATGATGCTTATGTTTGGTTGGCTAGCTGTTTTAATTACAATTTCAAGTCTTATAGATACAGAAATTCTATTTTTTCCAGAACAAACATGTATATCCTTATAATAGGGATGAAAACAAACATTCAATTTTAACTATTGAACCCTTTTACTTTTTGAGCTTAGCGGTCAACATTTTTTTTCTCTTCACAGCCTGGCATTCATCTGATTCATTAGCTTCTCCAATTTGATTGCTAGGGCCATGTTTCCTTTAATCTTCAATCTTCCTGACATGAATGCTATTGTTGGTTTTAGTTTCCCTAAAAAGAGAAAATGAGAGAGGAAAAATCAGTCATTAGTGCCCTTAGGGATGTACCGCTTCAAGAACATGCTTATAAAAAGAATCTCTGAGTTCTATAAACCTCTGAAACACAGAAGTTTCTTTTATAGCATCTTTTTATCAGTATCTTGGGAATCCCAATTCCTAGATTTAGATTTTAACAATATCTTGTAATATGAGAGATAATATAAAAGCAACAATCAACAAAAGATTATACCAAAAAGCGGAAGAGGTGACATGTACAGTACGCTAAAGAATAGATGGCCCTCAAATGAACTGTAGTAAACAAATACTATCTATTTTAGTTATTTTCCAATCTATTATAGTTCATTAAACTCTTAATATTTCAAGTTTAGAGTCAAAAAATCAAATGGTATAAATGCATATAATTTTCTTAAGAAATGACATTAAAAGTATAGTGTATGGACACAGAAGTACATCTTAGCAGTATTTTAACCACAGGAATGCCAGCATGTAAAATGGTGGGCATTAAAACAGAATTGTAGCTAATAACAACATATAATAAATAGGAGTGCCATGAAAGGAGGGAACTTTGTTTTTATTTGCTACTCTCATTTCCCAATCTTTTTACTGTTAGGCTTCAGCTAAAAAACTGGCTCCTTGCTCTCTCACTCTACAGTGAAACCCACCAGTCCACAGCCCCACTCATGCATACACAGCTTCCAATCAGCTTTACATAGCCTTGCTTGTTAAAGATGAATGGGCAGCAAATGGAGACCAGGAAAAAAAAAATCACCCCAAAACCAAAAACAAATCAAAGCAATTTGGGGGAAACAGAGACTGCAGGCATAGAAGAAACAGAAACGAAATAAATGAACAAATTAAAAATTCTGTAATTCATGTCCTCATTGATAAGACAAGCTGTGACAATGTGTCAACAACAGGATGCTGGAAGAAAAGGGGTGAGGAGGAGAAGCACAGGAAATGGGTATTGAAAAGAGAGGAAGTGGGAGAAGCAGGTGAAGGGGAATGGAATGGGGTAGAGTGAGGAGGAAGAAGGGGGCAGTAAGAAGAAAAAAGAAGCTGAGAAAACATGAGTGAACTCTTGGAAATTAAGATTTTGACATATCCACAATATTAGAATGTAATAGAAAGGAGACACTTGCAATCTTCTGGTCACAGCAGTCTCTCTATTGCAAAATTCCCCGTCCCGCTATTACAAAAGCCTCTCTCTATGAACCAGCACCCCCCCACCACAATAATCTTTTGAAATAAAGTTTTCCTTACTATATATACATATATATTTTGTTAAAGGAAAGAATAATGCCCTAAATATAACATGATTAAATCAGAGATATAATGTTTTCTTCAGAAAGTGGGAACTGAGAAAACTGAGATAGCTATCAAAGAAATAATATAAGATACATTCCCAAAGAGCCCATCAAGTATTCAGGAAGATGAATGAAAAAAACCTTGTATCATTGTGAAATTTCAGAACACTACAGAGAAAGAGATCATTTTGATTCCAAAACTTTCAGAAAGGGGAGTGGTGGATACAAAAGATTAAGAATAGTATCAAATCCTCCATGGTAATCTTAGAAGATGGAGCAATGACTTCATTTTCTGAGGGAAAATGAATTGCAACACAGAAATCTCTACCCAGACAAATAATCAATGTGCTGGGATAATACAGGTAGTTTTAGATACTCACGAAAATTGCCTCTTATGTATCCTTTCTAATGAAGCTACTGGAGGATGGGTGCCACCAAAATGAGGATGTAAACCAAGAAAAAGAAAGAGATACAGGAAACAGGAGATTCAATGCAGGAGAGAGTTACAGAAATTTCTAGGATCACAGCTGTGTAGCAGACTTAATGAGCTATCTGTTTAGAACCCATTTCTTTTTCTTTTCTTTTCTTTTCTTTTCTTTTTTTTGGCCATACCACACACCTTGCAGGATCCCTGACCAGGGATTGAACCCAGGGCCCCAGCACTGGAAGCGCGGAGTCCTAACCACTGGACGATCAGGGAATTCCCCATGAGTTATCTGTTTGGATTGTAATAAGAAGACAAAGAGCTCCAGAAAAAAGTACACTGACAGGTAATCTGACACAGGGAGAATGAATTCTTAAAACTCAAAAAAAAAAATTAAATTAAACAGATAAAAAAATCCAGTTACAATGGGAAAAGGACCTGAATAGACATTTCTTCAAGGAATATACACATATGACCAATAAGCACATGAAAAAAAAGTTGAACAGCATTTGTCATTAGGGAAATGCAAATCAAAACCACAATGAGATATTACCTCATACTCACTAGGACTGCTATTGTTAAAAAACAAAAAACAAAAACAAGTGTTGGTGAGGGCAAGGATACAGATAAATAGAAACCCTCATACGTTGCTGGTAGGAATGTAAATGTTCAGGTGCAATGGAAAACATTTTCGCAGTTCTTCAAAGAGTTAAACATAGAATTACCATATGACCCAGCAATAAAGAGAAATGAAAACATAAATCTACACAGAAACTTGGACACAAATGTTTATAGCAGCATTGTTTATAACAGCCAAAAAAATATCTTTCAACAGACAGTCATAGAAAGAAATGAAGTACTGACACATGCTACAACTTAGATGAACCTTGAAAACATTATGCTGAGTGACAAGAGCCACACACAAAAGGTCACATACTGAATGATTCCATTTACATAAACTATCCAGAATAGACAAATCCCCAGAGAGAGAAAGCATATTAGCAGGTCCCATGGGAGGGGGGAGGCTGGAATGGGATGTTACTTAAATGGTATACGGTGTTCTTCTGGGGTGATGAAAAAGTTTGGAAACTAAAGAGAAGTGGTAGTTGCATAGCACTGTGAATGCAGTAAGTTAAACACCACTGAACTGTACACTTTACATGGTTAATTGTATGTTATGTGAATTTCATCTCCATTTTTAAAGAACAGAATTAAATACTGATACACGCTACATCCAGAATGAAACCTGAAAACAAGCTAAAAGAAGAAACACACTGCAAAGAAGCCAGTCACACAAAAAAATTCCATATATATGATTCTGTTCATATGAAAGTCCAGAATAGGGAAATCTACAGACACAGGAAGTAGATTAGTGGTTGCTTACGGCTAGGGGCAGGAGATGGGGGATATGGGATTAACAGTTAATGGGTACTGGGTTTCTCTTTTTGAGGTGATGCAAATGTTCTAAAATCAGCTGTGGTGATGGTTGCGAACATCTGTGAATATGCTAAAAAAAAGTCAATTGTTTACTTTAAATGGATGAATTATATGGTATGTGAATTATATATCAATAAGTAAAAAAATAAAAAAAGCTACTGACATAGAACAATAAGTCAAATTGGTAATTAAAAATTTTCCCACAAAAAAATCCCAGGCCCAAATAGCTTCACTGGTTAATTCATAGGATATAAAATTTACACAAAAGTCAAATGTATTTATGTATACTAGCAACAAATAATTAAAAAAAAATTAACACAATAATTTCATTTAGAGTAGCATTAAAAAAGAATGAAATACTTAGGGGAAAAAAGCATGAACCATAAAAGAAAAAAATGACACATTAGACTATCAAAACCAAAATTTTTGTAACTCAAAAGATACCACTAAGAAAATGAAAAGATAAGTCACAGATTGAGAGAAAATATTTTCAAGTCACATGCATCTGAAGTTTATAAAGAACTCCTACAACTTAATAATAAAGAGACAAGTCAATTAAAAAATGAGCAAAGCGGGCTTCCCTGGTGGCACAGTGGTTGAGAGTCCGCCTGCCGATGCAGGGGACACTGGTTCATGCCCCGGTCCGGGAGGATCCCACATGCTGCGGAGCAGCTAGGCCCGTGAGCCATGGCCGCTGGGCCTGCGCGTCCGGAGCCTGTGCTCCGCGACGGGAGAGGCTGCGACGGGAGAGGCCACAGCGGTGAGAGGCTCGTGTACCGCAAAAAAAAAAAAAAAAAAAAAGAGCAAAGGGATTCCTTGGTGGCGCAGTGATTAAGAATCCACCTGACAATGCAGGGGACATGGGTTCGAGCCCTGGTCTGGGAAGATCCCACATGCCGAGGAGCAACTAAGCCCATGCGCCACAACTACTGAGCATGCGTGCCACAACTACTGAAGCCCGTGTGCCAAGAGCCCGTGCTCCGCAACAAGAGAAGCCACCGCAATGAGGAGCCCGCACACCACAACAAAGAGTAGCCCCTGATTGCCACAACTAGAGAAAGCCCGTGCACAGCAACAAAGACCCAACGCAGCCAAAAAGATAAAATAAAAACGAGCAAAACATTTGAATAGACAGTTCATCAAATATAAACAGCTATTAAGCACATGGAAAGATGCCCGATATTATTAATCATTAAGAAAATGAAAATTCAAAGCACGAGATACCACCACACACCCGCTAGAATGGCTATGATAACAAAGACACTGCCATTTGTGACATAATGCATAAACCTCGAGGACGTTATGCTGCATGAAATAAGCAAGACACAAGAAGACAAAAACTGTATGATCTCACTTATATGTGGAACCTAAATAAGTCAAACCCACAGAGGCAGAGAGTAGAATGGTGTGATGTTGGTCTCAGGGTACAAACTTTCACTTATAAGGTGAATAAGTTTTAGGGATCTAATGTTCAGCACGGTGACTATAGTTAATAATACTGTACTGTATACTTGAAATATGCTGAGAGTAAATCTTAAGTGTTCTCATGACAACAAAAAAAAGGTAACCATGCAAGGTGATGGATGTGTTAGCTTGAGTATAGTAATTTCCTAATGTATACAAATACCAAGTCATCATGTTATACACCTTAAATATATACAGTTTTTATTTATCAATTATACCTCAATAACACTGTAAAAAAATAAAAGGCACTAGTAAGTGCTGGTGAGGATTTGGAGAAACCTGAACCTTTATACAATGCTGACAAGAATATAAAATTAGTGCAGCCACTTTAGCAAAGCTTGGTGGTTTATTAAAAAGTTACATATCAACTTACCACATAACCCAGCAATTGCACTCTTAGAAATCTACCCAACAGAAATGAAAATATATATTCACACAAATATGTGTATGAAAATATTCACAGCAACATTATTCACAATACCCCAAAACTTGAAACAACCCAAATATCCACCAGCTGGTGAGTGGATAAATACAACGGAATACTACTCAGCAATAAAAAGGAACTGAACTACTGATACATGCTACAACATGATGGATGAATCTCAAAAGCCTTATGCTAAGTAAAAGAAGCCAGATACGAAAGATTATATACTTTATAATCCCATTTATATGAAATGTCCAGAAACAGCAAATCTATAAAGACAGAAGGCAAGTTAGTGTCTGGCTGGCTGGGCAGTAAAAAGGGGGATTGACTGCAAACGGACAGAGAATTTTGGAGGGACTGATAGAAATGTTCTCAAACTGGATTATATTTACTTATTTATTTATTTATTTTAAAATCTTTATTGGAGTATAATTGCTTTACAATGGTGTGTTAGTTTCTGCTTTATAACAAAGTGAATCAGTTATACATATACACATGTTCCCATATGTCTTCCCTCTTGCATCTCCCTCCCTCCCACCCTCCCTATCCCACCCCTCTAGGTGGTCACAAACCACCTAGCTGATCTCCCTGTGCTATGCGGCTGCTTCCCACTAGCTATCTATTTTACGTTTGGTAGTGTATATGTGTCCATGCAACTCTCTCACTTTGTCACAGCTTACCCTTCCCCCTCCCCATATCCTCAAGTCCATTCTCTAGTAGGTCTGTGTCTTTATTCCCATCTTACCACTAGTACCACTAGGTTCTTCATGACCTTTTTTTTTTTCTTAGATTCCATATAAATGTGTTAGCATACGGTATTTGTTTTTCTCTTTCTGACTTACTTCACTCTGTATGACAGACTCTAGGTCCATCCACCTCACTACAAATAACTCAGTTTTGTTTCTTTTTATGGCTGAGTAATATTCCATTGTATATATGTGCCACATCTTCTTTATCCATTCATCTGTTGATGGACACTTAGGTTGCTTCCATGTCCTGGCTATTGTAAATAGAGCTGCAATGAATATTTTGGTACATGACTCTTTTTGAATTATGGTTTTCTCAGGGTATATGCCCAGTAGTGGGATTGCTGGGTTGTATGGTAGTTCTATTTGTAGTTTTTTAAAGAACCTCCATACTGTTTTCCACAGTGGCTGTATCAATTTACACTCCCACCAACAGTGCAAGAGTGTTCCCTTTTCTCCATACCCTCTCCAGCATTTAATGTTTCTAGATTTTTTGATGATGGCCATTCTGACTGGTGTGAGATGATATCTCATTGTAGTTTTGATTTGCATTTCTCTAATGATTAATGATGTTGAGCATTCTTTCATGTGTTTGTTGACAATCTGTATATCTTCTTTGGAGAAATGTCTATTTAGGTCTTCTGCCCATTTTTGGATTGGGTTGTTTGTTTTTTTGTTATTGAGCTGTATGAGCTGCTTGTAAATTTTGGAGATTAATCCTTTTTTTTTTTTTTTAACATCTTTATTGGGGTATAATTGCTTTACAATGGTGTGTTAGTTTCCGCCCCACAACAAAGTGAATCAGCCATACATATACATATGTTCCCATATCTCTTCCCTCTTGTGTCTCCCTCCCTCCCACCCTCCCTATCCCACCCCTCCAGGCTGTCACAAAGCACCAAGTCAATATCCCTGTGCCATGCGGCTGCTTCCAACTAGCTATCTACCTTACTACGTTTGTTAGTGTGTATATGCCCATGACTCTCTCTCGCCCTGTCACAGCTCACCCTTCCCCCTCCCCATAACCTCAAGTCCGTTCTCTAGGAGGTCTGCGTCTTTATTCCTGCCTTACCCCTAGGTTCTTCATGAAATTTTTTTTTTCTTAAATTCCATATATATGTGTTAGCATACGGTATTTGTCTTTTTCTTTCTGACTTACTTCACTCTGTATGACAGACTCTAGGTCTATCCACCTCATTACAAATAGCTCAATTTCGTTTCTTTTTATGGCTGAGTAATATTCCATTGTATATATGTGCCACATCTTCTTTATCCATTCATCCGATGATGGGCACTTAGGTTGTTTCCATCTCCGGGCTATTGTAAATAGAGCTGCAATGAACATTTTGGTACATGACTCTTTTTGAATTTTGGTTTTCTCAGGGTATATGCCCAGTAGTGGGATTGCTGGGTCATATGGTAGTTCTATTTGTAGCTTTTTAAGGAACCTCCATACTGTTCTCCATAGTGGCTGAACCAATTCACATTCCCACCAGCAGTGCAAGAGTGTTCCCTTTTCTCCACACCCTCTCCAGCATTTATTGTTTCTAGATTTTTTGATGATGGCCATTCTGACTGGTGTGAGATGATATCTCATTGTAGTTTTGATTTGCATTTCTCTAATGATTAATGATGTTGAGCATTCTTTCATGTGTTTGTTGGCAGTCTGTATATCTTCTTTGGAGAAATGTCTATTTAGGTCTTCTGCCCATTTTTGGATTGGGTTGTTTGTTTTTTTGTTATTGAGCTGCATGAGCTGCTTGTAAATTTTGGAGATTAATCCTTTGTCGGTTACTTCATTTGCAAATATTTTCTCCCATTCTGAGGGTTGTCTTTTGGTCTTGTTTATGGTTTCCTTTGCTGTGCAAAAGCTTTGAAATTTCATTAGGTCCCATTGGTTTATTTTTGTTTTTATTTCCATTTCTCTAGGAGGTGGGTCAAAAAGGATCTTGCTGTGATTTATGTCATAGAGTGTTCTGCCTATGTTTTCCTCTAAGAGTTTGATAGTGTCTGGCCTTACATTTAGGTCTTTAATCCATTTTGAGTTTATTTTTGTGTATGGTGTTAGGGAGTTTTCTAATTTCATACTTTTACATGTACCTGTCCAGTTTTCCCAGCACCACTTATTGAAGAGGCTGTCTTTTCTCCACTGTATATTCTTGCCTCCTTTATCAAAGATAAGGTGACCATATGTGTGTGGGTGTATCTCTGGGCTTTCTATCCTGTTCCGTTGATCTATATTTCTGTTTCTGTGCCAGTACCATACTGTCTTGATTACTGTAGCTTTGTAGTATAGTCTGAAGTCAGGGAGCCAGATTCTTCCAGCTCCATTTTTCGTTCTCAAGATTGCTTTGGCTATTCGGGGTCTTTTGTGTTTCCATACAAATTGTGAAATTTTTTGTTCTAGTTCTGTGAAAAATGCCAGTGGTAGTTTGATAGGGAGTGCATTGAATCTGTAGATTGCTTTGGGTAGTAGAGTCATTTTCACAATGTTGATTCTTCCAATCCAAGAACATGGCATATCTCTCCATCTATTTGTATCATCTTTAATTCCTTTTATCAGTTTCTTATAATTTTCTGCATACACGTCTTTTGTCTTCTTAGGTAGGTTTATTCCTAGATATTTTATTCTTTTTGTTGCAGTGGTAAATGGGAGTGTTTTCTTAATTTCACTTTCAGATTTTTCATCATTAGTGTATAAGAATGCCAGAGATTTCTGTGCATTAATTTTGTATCCTGCTACTTTACCAAATTCATTGATTAGCTCTAGTAGTTTTCTGGTAGCATCTTTAGGATTCTCTATATAGAGTATCATGTCATCTGCAAACAGTGACAGCTTTACTTTTTCTTTTCTGATCTGGATTCCTTTTATTTCTTTTTCTTCTCTGATTGCTGTGGCTAATACTTCCAAAACTACATTGAATAACAGTGGTGAGAGTGGGCAACCTTGTCTTGTTCCTGATCTTAGTGGAAATGGTTTCAGTTTTTCACCATTGAGGACGATGTTGGCTGTGGGTTTGTCATATATGGCCTTTATTATGTTGAGGAAAGTTCCCTCTATGCCTACTTTCTGCAGGCTTTTTATCATAAATGGGTGTTGAATTGTGTCGAAAGCTTTCTCTGCATCTATTGAGATGATCATATGGTTCTTCTCCTTCAATTTGTTAATATGGTGTATCACGCTGATTGATTTGCATATATTGAAGAATCCTTGCATTCCTGGAATAAACCCCACTTGATCATGGTATGATCCTTTTAATGTGCTGTTGGATTTTGTTTGCTAGTATTTTGTTGAGGAGTTTTGCATCTATGTTCATCAGTGATATTGGCCTGTAGTTTTTTTTCTTTGTGACATCTTTGTCTGGTTCAAACTGGATTATAAGTGATGGTTGTACAACCCTATACATTTACTAAAAATCATATATACTTAATAATGGGTAGATTTTATGGTATGTAAATTATACCTTAAAAAAACTGTTCTAAAAAATAACTTTTAAACAAACTACTAGTAAGAACAATTTTATATGTATGTGTGTGTGTATATATTTCTCTTCCCAATATATTAATCAGGTAATCTTGTACAATATATTTTCTTTCTATTATAATGCTTTACTATACAGTGGCCTCTACTAGCCAAAAAGAGAGATTTTGAATAGTTGATCACTAGTTGCTTTAATTTTTTATATTTATAACATATCCACTCTATAGATTAGGTCACAGAAATGGCTATGGCTTCTTAAAAGAGTATGTTTAGGATATAAGGTCTAAATTGCGCCCATTCAAAAGACAGTAGATGGGATAAAGAATAAGAATGAAAAGACGTAAGAAGCAGAAGCAAAGTTATTTGCTCCCAATCTGAACTGCTGCTATAAAATAAACCTTATAAGGGACTGTCCTGTCAGTCCAGTGATTAAGGCTCTGCGCTTCCACTGCAAGAAGTGTGGGTTCGATCCCTGGTTGAGGAACTAAGATCCCACGTGCCACTTGGCGTTGCCAAAATAAATAAATAAAATAAAATAAACCTTATAAGAATATATATATATATTTTTAAATCACTCGTTTAGCTCACTGACCTCCCCTAGCCTATCCAGGAGCCTATCCAGAAAGATATAAATGGAAAGCCCATTACAAGTTTATGCTACACAAATAAAACGTAAATTAAGGAGGTAACTTGATTCTTTCACCTTTGGAGGGCAAAATAGCATAATTTAGAAGTGCATAAGCTGGCGAGTTAGCTTGGATTCGAATTCTAACTCCAACATTGACTCACCCACCAAGTGACTCTGGGTTAATTATTTAATTAAGCAATACTTCAGTCTCCCTTTTTATAAAGTAGAGAAAATCTTTTATCTCAAACCATTATTGGGAATATTGCTTAACTCAACAGTAATCATATACGTATTAGCTATAATTACTGTTATTTCTGTTTAGAAATTGACAATAATTTTTTTTATTTTTAAAGGTCTTTAAGTTCAAAATATTGCATATTTATAAGGTTCAAATTTACAAAACGTTTATTTAGCATCCAAAGCACTATGTTTAAGCCCTATAGAGAAAGAGATTTTGAAACACTAAACAAACACTAAAGAAACTATTAAAATGATTAAAGAGGGACTTCCCTGGTGGCACAGTGGTTTAGAATCCGCCTGCCAATGCAGGCGACACAGGTTCGTGCCCTAGTCCAGGAAGATCCCATGTGCCACAGAGAAACTAAGCCCGTGTGCCCCAACTGCTGAGCCTGTGCTCTAGAGCCCATGTGCCCCAACTACTGAGCCTGTGCTCTAGAGCCCACGAGCCACAACTACTGAAGCCCGCATGCTTAGAGCTCGTGCTCCGCAATAAGAGAAGCCACTGCAATGAGAAGACCGTGCACCGCCACAAAGAGTAGGCCCCGCTCGCCACAACTAGAGAAAGCCTGCACGCAGCAACAAAGACCCAAGTCAGCCAAAAATCAATCAATCAATATATTTATTTTTAAAAAATGATTAAAGCGATAACTATTCATTATCATTAAAAGACGTTATAATGTACTAAATACTTTTAATGTACTTTTAAGTACACTAGTACTTTTAAGTACTAAGTACTTATAATGTACTAAGTACAAAGTGAAAAAAGTTACCAAACAGCAGTAATGCTATAATCTTGTTTTTATAAGTACACTTATATATTTATATACATTCATAAAAATATATATATGACTTTAAACCAAAAATCAACTGATGGTTATCTTTCAGTAGTACAATAAAAAATAATTTTATTTTCTTTTTTCCTAAGCATATTTTCTAATTTTTGTATCTTGAATATTTAGCACTACTGTTTTAAAAAAAGGTGGGGGGAAGTTGAAGAAACCTCAATCATTAGTAACATCACATACAAACTGGCTCAGATAGTATGTAGGCCATTAGCATCCTGGGTTAGAAATGGAAAGTGAGACTTACAGGGCACAGAATACATTATGATCTTCAATTTATGAAGATTAAAACAGAATAAAGAATAAATAACATTTATAACTCATTAAATAAATCTTTAGGATCTTCAGATTAAAATGTTACAATACTTTTGTTTAAAGTGCTGCTTCTGGGACTTCCCTGGTGGTGCAGTGGTTAAGAATCCGCTTGCCAATGCAGGGGACATGGGTTCGATCCCTAGTCTGGGAAGATCCCACATGCTGAGGAGCAACTAAGCCTGTGCGCCACAACTACTGAGGCTGTGCTCTATAGCCCACGAGCCACAACTACTGAGCCCGCGTGCCACAAATACTGAAGCCCACGCACCTAGAGCCCAAGCTCTGCAACAGGAGAAGCCACTGCAACAAGAAGCCCACCCACCGCAACAAAGAGTAGCCCCCTGCTCTCCGCAACTAGAGAAAGCCTGCACGCAGCAATGAAGAACCAATGCAGCCAAAAATAAATTAATTAAAAAAAATTTTTAAAGTGCTGCTTCTAATAAGTACATGTGTTAATTAACTTACTATCTAGAGTAGTGTTTTAAGAGTAGAAAATAGAAAAAAATTACCCTTAAAATTTTTCTGGCACATTTAGAGATACATGGGCAGAGCAGAAAATTATGCAGACCCTCTTCTTAGTGATGGATTCCACAGAAAGCAGGGTCACTGGGCCATGGGAGATGGCTGCAGTTTCCTATTACAATAGTTGGCAAGATTGAAGCATGATCTTACTCTTGATAAACAAGCTGCAGCTAAGTTCAGCACCTCTGGTAACCAATGTGTTATTGGAAATGATATCTTAGTCCAACTAGTAGAAATGAAGCCTACCTAATAGAATTTTCCTTGAACAATCAGTAAACAAGTGAAGTTAAAACTCACCTGAAAACATTTTTACAAAATCATCAGTAGACATACTCATCACCACATCTGCCCGATCAGAGGGCTCTCCATGTCCGACATTGCCACCCTTGCTTTTAAGATCAAGAAACCATGTTCCACCATCTTCACCTACACAGAAAAGAAAGATACAGAAATAAATGTTAAAGAAGCCCTGTTTTTCTTAAACTTAATAACTGTACAATTAGAATAATCATATATAATGCCGTTACCCAGGTTGAAATCCCCAGGCCTCTAAGAAATTCAGCCAGTATTTATTAAGTACTTATTATGGGCCAGGCACTTGGCTAGGCTCTGAAGACTCTTCAATAACATGGTTCTTACAAAACAGGAAGTGGAGGGTGATGTGGAGTCAGGAAAGCCCAGCTGAGATTTAAAAGTTAAGTAAGAATTTGCTAGATGGGGGACTTGCCTGGTGGTCCAGTGGCTAAGACTCTGTGCTCCCAACGCAGGGGGCCCAGGTTTGATCCCTGGTCAGGGAACTAGATTCCACATGCTGCAACTAGAGTTTACGTGCCACAGCTAAGAGTTCGCGTGCCACAACTAAGAGTTCACAACTAAGGATCCCACACGCTGCAACTAAAGATTCTGCACGCGGCAACGAAGATACCATATGCCTCAACTAAGACCCAGTGCAGCCAAATAAATAAATAAATAAATAATATTTGCTTGATGAGGACCTGAAAAAAGGAACAGAAGGACTGGAATGTACAAAGAGAGTGGATGGTGGCCTCAGATAAGCTTGTTAGGCAGTCCAGATGCAGAGCACAGTAAGCCATGTAAAGGGTTCGCTGATTTCATCCATACGCCATGGAAGGAGAATGACATTAGGTTTGTATTTTAAATAGATCACCCTAACAGCAGTGTAGAGAAGATATTGCAGAGGGATAAAGAGGATACAGAGGACAATTTAGGAAGGTACTGGGGTTGTTCAGGAGCTTGAGGATGTATGCCTGGGTCAGGATCGCAGCAGTGGAAATGGAAAAAAGTCCGCATATTTGAGAGAGAACTTCAAAGCAGTATCACAAAACTAGGTAACTGACTGAATGAAGAGGAAAAGGTAGGGAGGGTGCAGAAGAACGATCTGCTTTGCTAGTTTCTGGCTTGGGAAGCTGGGTAAATATTGCTGTGTTTTTTATTGAGAGGACTACTGAAGAAGAGCAGATTTAACAAGTAGTGCCAAAGGCAGGTATTGGGAATGGTGAGTTGTTACGGACATTTTCAGATTGAGGTACCTTTGTGACAGCCAAATGAAAATGTCAACTGAAGTCTGACTGGGCTAGGAAGACCGATACATAAGGAATCAGCCCCTATGGTCACTAAAGGTATGTGAGGGGTTGGGGTTTTCCTAGACAAAGTCTGTAGAGTATAAGGAGTGCTAAGACAGTGACCTGAAGAATATCAACATTTAAGGAAAGGATGGAGAAGCATCTAGCACAGGAGACTGACAAGACATGATTACAGATGCAGAAAAAAGCAATGGAGCGTTTCCAGAAGGAAAGAGAGGTCAACAGCATCAAATGTTGCAGAGTGGTAACAAGGTAAGAATGACAAATGCCCACTGGTGACACAGAAGCCACCAAGGACCTTGGTGAGAGCAAATTCAGTGGAATGGAGAAAAATGACACCAGAACAGAGTGAATTATAGATGAAAATAAGTTTGGCTCTGAAAGAGAGAAGAAAGATGGGGGGTGGGGGGTGTGATTGGGAAGGTTGTTACTGTTGGTATTTTTTGAAAGATAGAATAGACTTTGGGAATGTTAAAAAACCACTGGGAAGGAGTCTTCAGGATGAACAGGTGGAAGAGACAGCACACATTTCCTGAGGAGGCCAGAGGAAATGGGATCTAGAACTTTGCTACTCAAAGTGTGATCCATGAACTGCAGTACCGTCATCACATCAGAAAAGCAAACTTCAGACCCTACCTCAAACCTACTGAATCAGATATTGCATTTTTAGCATGCCCAGCGGTGATCAGTATGGACATTAAAGCTTAGGATGCACGGATGTGGAGTTGAGCTCTGCCTGTTGGGAGAGGAGGAAGAGAGGTCAATGCCTACAACAGTATGCTATCAGATGGCAGGAAGGTGAAGCAATTCCTGTCTGTAGGCTTCTCTTATCTCTGTGAAAGAGGAGGTCACCTTATCTGCTGAAACTGGCAGAGAAGTGGTGAAGGGAGAGATGGGAGACTTGAGGAACACTGAGAGGTTTAAAAGAGTCACTGTGGAAAATGAGGCAATAAGCTGACCACAGAAACACAGAATGCTGACATTGGAGAGGAGGAGTGATGAATTTTTACTGGTACAGATTCACTGGGTGGTGTGATTCCACCCCCCACCCCCTGCCATTTCTCCAGCAAGACTTAGCAGCCTGGATGCAAGTGTGGAGCAGCCAGAGAGTTTGATTATCCAGGACTAGGATTATGACAGTTGGTGACATAAGCACAAGGTCAGGAAGTTTAGGATACAGGTAAAAGAGTGATTGAACCAATGGACCATGGGTTCTAAGAAAAGTAAAAACAGGAAGATGCAGATGGATTAAGATAAAATAGAGGTGACAAAGGATAAAAGAACTGATAATGTCAAAGTTTGCATACAATGGGACTGTGGTAGCTAATTCTTAAAACTCTAGTCAACATGCATTAATACTATGCTGAGAAGAAAAATACTGAGAGATTTTAAAAGCTGACTGCATTCAGACTGACCTGAATAATCTCAAAGGTAAAAAATGGCAAGGGAGTTCCCTGGCAGTCCAGTGCTTAGGACTCGGCACTTTCACTGCTGTGGGCCCCGGTTCAATCCCTTGTCAGGGAAGTAAGATACCATAAGCCCGTGGTGCAGCCAAAAAAAATAAACAGGCAAGGTGCGCATGGTTGATAAATGACTGTATTATACTATCTGTCATGATCCATATATCCTTCTAAACAGGATTTTCTCTCAATTACATACACTAAAGAGTTATTTACCACTGGAAGTATCTGTAAGGGAATTTTATTTTACATATGTCCATATGCACTGATATTAACTTAAAAATACAAATTGGTAGAACAGAGAAGAACTACAAAAACAAGTAGAGGGCTTCCCCGGTGGCGCAGTGGTTGAGAGTCTGCCTGCCGATGCGGGGGACACTGGTTCGTGCCCCGGTCCGGGAGGATCCCACATGCCGCGAAGCGGCTGGGCCCGTGGGCCGTGGCCGCTGGACCTGCGCGTCCGGAGCCTGTGCTCCGCGGCGGGAGGGGCCGCAGCGGTGAGAGGCCCGTGTACCACAAAAAAAACAAAAACAAACAAAAAAAACCAAGCAGAAAACAGGTCTATCACCTATATGTGGAAATACCAGTTTAAAACAAATAGACATAATTATGGATCAACATATATGAACCCCATGGTAACCACAAATCAGGAACTTAATAGACGGACAAAAACCAAAAAGAAAACACAAAAATACAAATCAGTAGTTATTTGCTATTCTTAAATGTCTACATTCTCGGGTAAGGGTCTGGATATAGCCAACTATTCCAGGTTATTACTACTGGAGGCTGATATACTTCCAAGGGAAATATCCTACTTTGTTTCATAAAAGCTCCAGATTACCAGAAGTAACCCTTACCTGAGAGTTCAAACTGATAGATTGCTTGAGTGGCTTTAACAATATCATCACTGAGAGAGTCCTTAACAATTCTAAATGTCCCTTCCACAGCTCCAGAACATGGTTTTGGTGGTGGCTGCGCCTCCTTTTCTTTCAATTCTGGAAGAGCACCTATAAAATGTTATCGATATAAGTACCTTTAAAGCCTAGGCAATGTAAGGTCACACACAAAATTAATTAATTAGCAAACAGACTTGCTACCAATTAGACCCATTTAACCAAAATGACCTTAAATACATTCAGTGGCATCTTGAAGCATAAAAGCATAAATCAAACTGATGGAATAACAGCCAAATATGTGAGTTACGATTATAAATGTAAATGGTTTGTTTATACTCTTCAAGTAAAAGACTACCTCTCAGATTAGCTTTTTAAAAAACCCACTAATTTATACAGTGTTTATAATAAACAGATTTAAACAACCTATCAGAGTTTTAGTGGTAACAATTAATCACTCCTTTATCATTGTCCCTGAGTTCCAAAACCAAATGAGAAAAGACGACTGTGGAGTCAGAAAGATGGAGATCAGAATATCAACTGTGTAAATGAGTGGAGATGAATTGGCGACTGTAGCTTAAATCAACAGCCAAGTGAACTTCTCAATAACTTTACCTCTAAATTAAACATATTCACCTAGTCTTTTCATCCCTGGATTGAACCTGCCTCCTCCCATTAAGGAATGGAAATGCCTCTGTAAGTAAAGATCATGTGAAAACTGAGGATAGTCTACTCTGAAAGAAAGAAGGCTCAAAAGGGTGTAAACCACACAAACTCGTTTCTTCTCCCAATCTCAATCAGACTGGTCCCTCCCACTAGATGAAGAGGTAGGTCAAACCACGTATTAGTCTCATGAAGGCCCCACTACCTAGAAACGCAAGGTCAGGGGAATAGAGGTTGCAACATTTTAAAATTTGTATTCACTTAAACCATTGGTCATAACCATTCAGCATATGATGAGCCAGGGGAGATCTGCAGTGCATAGGACTGTTCGAATCCCATAGCATGAAGCTGTCCCCCAATACCAACCTCTGTGTCTTTATTTATCCTCCTGGAATTATTTGTGGGCAGTTTGGCTGCCCCCAGAAACAGTTGAGAATAATTTGTTATTTAAACTAACTCAAAGGACAATCTGTACTCTAGGCTGAAGATTAACTCTCCACCTATCTCCCAGCTCAAATTATACCCAGCCATCTTGTAGAATATAACTCACCAAAGGCTATTAAATAAAATCTAACTGACAGCATAAAGATACTCCAGAGTATAACATAACCAATTCAAAAGTATACTAAATTTATTGAATATAAACTACCTTCCATTATGATGTTTCCAGACACAAATAAACAGTAAAATTCTTCTCACAAAGTTCAGCAGATATTAAAGATGAAATACTTAAGATCCAATGGAGCAAAGAATATATTATTATTATGGTATTTTGAAGACAGTTTAAAAATTCAGATATGTATTTCAATATTTAATGCTGACAGTGTAGTGAGGGAAGTACTCATATAATGCCAATATTTATAATTCTGGAAGGAAGTTTCATAGTATGTATCAGGAACCCTCCCACTGATTATCAACTTTCAGTGATCCACTATAAGAAAATCCTGTAACATTTATAAAATGAAACAATTACAAGCCACTAAAATAAATATTACATTCATGTGATACAATACTAAGTTGCCAATTTCAAAACTTTGTTTTTGAAGACCTGGATAATATTCACAATATAATGTTAACTAAAACAAAGAATATACAATTAAATATAATATGATCCACTCAGGTAAAGTATATATTTGTAGATATGAATTTTAAGTTATATTTTCAAAAAATAAAAGAGACTGGAAACAAATAAGCCAAAATACAGACAGTATTTATACTTGGATGGTGGGTTACATGTGATTTTAAAAATTTTCTTTATGCTTTTCTATACTAAGCTTTTCTATACAAATTAATTTAAAATGGTATCAAAATTGATTAAATTACATTACAAAATCTATTGGATGTGGCCAAAGTTACATTAAGGGGGTAAATGCACAGTCAAAATTATTTTATTATTTTTAAAGGAATAAAAATGAATATTAGCCTAACAAGCAAGAAAAGGAACAAAAACGTGCAACCTCAAAGAAAGCAGAAAAAATAATAAAGCAAAAATGTTTAACGTAATGAATCAAATGGTTACAGAATTTTGTGAATATACTAAAAATCACTTAACTACATACTTTAAAATGGCAAATTTTTGGTATATGTAAATTATACCTCAAAGCTGTTATAAAAAGAAATAATCAGTAAAGAGAAAAGCAGTAGAATGAAAAATGAAATAAAATTTAAAATCTGGTTCTTTTGAGAAAAACCAATAAAATACAGTAAAATATGGTAACTTTCTGGAAAATTTAATCAAAGAAAAAAGGAGAAAAAAACTTTAAAAAGAGAAAAGGGATAAAATAAATATGAAAAATTTTAAATTATAAATGAATACTACATGTCAACCCTTAAATAAATTTTAGAACTTCAAATGGACAGTTCTGGTTTTTTTATTTTAGAAAAAGCCAATAATTGAATGACAAAATAAAAACATTTTCAAAGAAACAACTTCAGAAAAGACTCAAATAACTTAGTAGGTGAGATATGTCAAAACTTCAAGGAAAAGAACATAGAAAAAAGAAGTTACCCAATTGACTGCCATACTCAAAATATAACAAAAAATAAAATATAGAAAATATATAATAAAAATGTAGACATTAATCTAAATAACTGATAAAAAAAATCTTAACCAACATCTAATACCTTACTTATGGGTAAAAGCTAAAGATTTTCCCATTAAAATTAAGAATAAAATAAGAATACCTAAAATAGTTTCAATAAATATTTCCAAATTCTCCTGGAAGTTCGAGTCAGTATATTAAGAAATATGCCAGAAATAATCCTGTAAGATACTATTATTATATGTAGACAGTAAGTTTGGGCATTTAGGAAATTCAAGATAATTACTCAATGATAATTACATGACCTAACATTTATAGGGAACTTACTATATAAATTTCACAATATGATGCACTATCTATTATACTTAATCCTCATGATACTCACATAAGGAAAGTAAGAGCTGAGAAAACTGTTTAAGGGAGCTGAAGTGACTTGTCCAAGGTCACAGATATAAGTGACAGGGACAGGACTTGTACCCAGATCTGTCTTATCCCAAAGTCTAGGCGTTCAGTAACTGTCTCTCTATTAGAAACTATTAGAAGTCTAAAACAAGATAAAAACTCATGAAGGTGACCAGATATAAAATAAATATAAAAAGTTAGTTTCCCCCTTCTTATTTATAACGTGTCTTGTTTAAGAAAGCATTTCAATACGTCTAATAAAATAAACACAATTCAAGAGTAAAGTAAAAAGGAGTGAGGTTTTAAAATGGCATACTGGAATACTGGAATACTCAGTGACACACCTAAGGTTACATGGCAGTATGTGGCACAGCAGGAATTCCAACCCAGGCAGTCTGACTGGGTAATGCTTCCTCTTCATTTTCTTCTATGTCTAACTATGTAATTTTATATAGCCAACATAAAGGCTGAGCAGAGAAACAAGACCTAAACTCAGCAGAACTGGACCAAGCAGAGGCTGCTAAAAGTGAGGAAAGCAAAGACACAGGCTTCCTTCAAGTTTCTGGAGGCAGAAAATATATAGGAATGTATTTGGTTTTAGTAGGTATAATACCAGACAGGACTAAGTTTGTCATATAATAACTGCTGGAACTCCTACTTCAGGTGATTTGTCTATTAATCAATATATCATCTTTATCATCTGAGACGCCAAGGAGATGGCAGCAAAAACTACAGTGTAGCCTTGAAAGACACTTGCCAAGAGATAAACTGCATCATTTATCACCTGAAATATTTAGACATAGTATGATGACTCTGCACAAGACAATAAAACTTTAGGAGACAAAAAAAAAACCAGTAATATATTTGAAAGGTACATTCAGTACACAACAAATATGGAAACTTTTGGGAAACAAATGAAACCAAGTTCCCCTAAAACAAGTTTACCAGGTTTATGATTAGTCTCTCTATCCAAAACTTTATTCTCTTTTTTTAAAATAATATTTGTCTTCCTCAGTCAAGCAGTAATTTTTTTTAATTTATTTATTTTATTTTTGGCTGCATCGTTGGGTCTTTGTTGCTGTGCGCTGGCTTTTCTCTAGTTGCGGTGCAGGGGCTTCTCATTGCACTGGCTTCCCTTGTTACAGAGCACGGGCTCTAGGCACGCGGGCTTCATTAGTTGCAGCACACAGCCTCAGTAGTTGTGGCTCATGGACTCTAGAGCGCAGGCTGCTCAGTATTTGTGGGCCATGGGCTTAGCTGCTCCTCGGCATGTGGGATCTTCCCACACCAGGGCACGAACCTGTGTCCCCTGCACTGGCAGGCGGATTCTATTTTTTTTTCTTTAACATCTTTATTGGAGTATAATTGCTTTACAATGGTGTGTTAGTTTCTGCTTTATAACAAAGTGAATCAGTTATACATATACACATGTTCCCATATCTCTTCCCTCTTGCGTCTCCCTCCCTCCCACCCTCTCTATCCCACCCCTCTAGGTGGTCACAAAGCACCGAGCTTACCTCCCTGTGCTATGCGGCTGCTTCCCACTAGCTATCTATTCTACGTTTGGTAGTGTATATATGTCCATGCCACTCTCTCACTTTGTCACAGCCTACCCTTCCCCATCCCCACATCCTCAAGTCCATTCTCTAGTAGTTCTGCGTCTTTATTCCCATCTTACCCCTAGGTTCTTCATGACCTTTTTTTTTCTTTCTTAGTTTCCATATGTATGTGTTAGCATACAGTATTTGTTTTTCTCTTTCTGACTTACTTCACTCTGTATGACAGACTCTAGGTCCATCCACCTCACTACAAATAACTCAATTTCATTTCTTTTTATGGCTGAGTAATATTCCATTGTATATATGTGCCACATCTTCTTTATCCATTCATCTGTCAATGGACACTTAGGTTGCTTCCATGTCCTGGCTATTGTAAATAGAGCTGCAATGAACATTTTGGTACATGACTCTTTTTGAATTATGGTTTTCTCAGGGTATATGCCCAGTAGTGGGATTGCTGGGTCGTATGGTAGTTCTACTTTTAGTTTTTTAAGGAACCTCCATACTGTTCTCCATAGTGGCTCTGTCAATTTACATTCCCAGCAACAGTGCAAGAGTGTTCCCTTTTCTCCACACCCTCTCCAGCATTCATTGTTTCTAGATTTTTTGATGATGGCCGTTCTGACTGGTGTGAGATGATGTGTCACTGCAATTTTGATTTGCATTTCTCTAATGATTAATGATGTTGAGCATTCTTTCATGTGTTTGTTGGCAATCTGTATATCTTCTTTGGAGAAATGTCTATTTAGGTCTTCTGCCCATTTTTGGATTGGGTTGTTTGTTTTTTTGTTATTGAGCTGTATGAGCTGCTTGTAAATTTTGGAAATTAATCCTTTGTCAGTTGCTTCATTTGCAAATATTTTCTCCCATTCTGAGGGTTGTCTTTTGGTCTTGTTTATGGTTTCCTTTGCTGTGCAAAAGCTTTGAAGTTTCATTAGCTCCCATTTGTTTATTTTTCTTTTTATTTCCATTTCTCTAGGAGGTGGGTCAAAAAGAATCTTGCTGTGATTTATGTCATAGAATGTTCTGCCTATGTTTTCCTCTAAGAATTTGATAGTGTCTGGCCTTACATTTAGATCTTGAATCCATTTTGAGCTTATTTTTGTGTATGGTGTTAGGGAGTTTTCTAATTTCATACTTTTACATGTACCTGTCCAGTTTTCCCAGCACCACATATTGAAGAGGCTGTCCTTTCTCCACTGTATATTCCTGCCTCCTTAATCGAACATAAGGTGACCATAAGTGCGTGGGTTTATCTCTGGGCTTTCTATCCTGTTCCATTGGTCTATATTTCTGTTTTTGTGCCAGTACCATACTGTCTTGATTACTGTAGCTTTGTAGTATAGTCTGAAGTCAGGGAGCCTGCTTCTTCCAGCTCCATTTTTCGTTTCCAAGATTGCTTTGGCTATTCGGGGTCTTTTGTGTTTCCATACAAATTGTGAAATTTTTTGTTCTAGTTCTGTGAAAAATGCCAGTGGTAGTTTGATAGGGATTGCATTGAATCTGTAGATTGCTTTGGGTAGTAGAGTCATTTTCACAATGTTGATTCTTCCAATCCAATAACATGGCATATCTCTCCATCTATTTGTGTCATCTTTAATTTCTTTCATCAGTGTCTTATAATTTTCTGCATACAGGTCTCTTGTCTCCTTAGGTAGGTTTATTCCTAGATAATTTATTCTTTTTGTTGCAGTGGTAAATGGGAGTGTTTTCTTAATTTCACTTTCAGATTTTTCATCATTAGTGTATAGGAATGCCAGAGATTTCTGTGCATTAATTTTGTATTCTGCTACTTTACCAAATTCATTGATTAGCTCTAGTAGTTTTCTGGTAGCATCTTTGGGATTCTCTATGTATAGGATCATGTCATCTGCAAACAGTGACAGCTTTACTTCTTGTTTTCCAATTTGGATTCCTTTTGTTTCTTTTTCTTCTCTGCTGTGGCTAAAACTTCCAAAATTATGTTGAATAAGAGTGGTGAGAGTGGGCAACCTTGTCTTGTTCTTGATCTTAGTGGAAATGCTTTCAGTTTTTAACCATTGAGGACGATGTTGGCTGTGGGTTTGTCATATATGGCCTTTATTATGTTGAGGAAAGTTCTCTCTATGCCTACTTTCTGCAGGGTTTTTTATCATAAATGGGTGTTGAATTGTGTCGAAAGCTTTCTCTGCATCTACTGAGATGATCTTATGGTTTTTCTCCTTCAATTTGTTAATACGGTGTATCACGTTGATTGATTTGCGTATATTCAAGAATCCTTGCATTCCTGGAATAAACCCCACTTGATCCTGGTGTATGATTCTTTTAATGTGCTGTTGGATTCTGTTTGCTAGTATTTTGTTGAGGATTTTTGCATCTATATTCATCAGTGATACTGGCCTGTAGTTTTTTTTCTTTGTGACATCTTTGTCTGGTTTTGGTATCAGGGTGATGGTGGCCTCGTAGAATGAGTTTAGGAGTGTTCCTCCCTCTGCTATATTTTGGAAGAGTTTGAGAAGGATAGGTGTTAGCTCTTCGCTAAATGTTTGATAGAATTCGCCTGTGAAGCCATCTGGTCCTGGGCTTTTGTTTGTTGGAAGATTTTTAATCACAGTCTCAATTTCAGTGCTTGTGATTGGTCTGTTCATATTTTCTATTTCTTCCTGGTTCAGTCTTGGCAGGTTGTGCATTTCTAAGAATTTGTCCATTTTTTCCAGGTTGTCCATTTTATTGGCATAGAGTTGCTTGTAGTAATCTCTCATGATCTTTTGTATTTCTGCAGTGTCAGTTGTTACTTCTCCTTTTTCATTTCTAATTCTATTGATTTGAGTCTTCTCCCTTTTTCCTTGATGAGTGTGGCTAATGGTTTATCGATTTTGTTTATCTTCTCAAAGAAGCACCTTTTAGTTTTATTGATCTTTGCTATCATTTCCTTCATTTCTTTTTCATTTATTTCTGATCTGATCTTTATGATTTCTTTCCTTTTGCTAACTTTGGGGTTTTTTTGTTCTTCTTTCTCTAATTGCTTTAGGTGCAAGGTTAGGTTGTTTATTTCAGATGTTTCCTGTTTCTTAAGGTAGGATTGTATTGCTATAAACTTCCCTCTTAGAACTGCTTTTGCTGCATCCCATAGGTTTTGGGTCGTTGTGTCTCCATTGTCATTTGTTTCTAGGTATTTTTTGATTTCCTCTTTGATTTCTTCAGTGATCACTTCGTTATTAAGTAGTGTATTGTTTAGCCTCCATGTGTTTGTATTTTTTACAGATCTTTTCCTGTAATTGATATCTACTCTCATAGCGTTGTGGTTGCAAAAGATACTTGATACAATTTCAATTTTCTTAAATTTACCAAGGCTTGACTTGTGACCCAAGATATGATCTATCCTGGAGACTGTTCCGTGATCACTTGACAATAATGGGTATTCTGTTGTTTTGGGATTGAATGTCCTATAAATATCAATTAAGTCCATCTTGTTTAATGTATCATTAAAGCTTGTGTTTCCTTATTTATTTTCATTTTGGATGATCTGTCCATTGGTGAAAGTGGGGTGTTAAAGTCCCCTCCTATGAATGTGTTACTATCGATTTCCCCTTTATGGCTGTTAGTATTTGCCTTATGTGTTGAGGTGGCAGGCAGATTCTTAACCACTGTGCCACCAGGGAAGCCCCAAAACTTTATTCCCTTGCTTGTCTCCTCTGACCTTAGTGCCTTTGTTGTCCAGTCTGACCTCAATCCTATGCTAATTGAACACTAATCAACCAGAGTCAGATGACTAAAACTGCTGTCGATAACATCATTGATGTACTAAAACTGCTGCTGTAGATTGCATCATTACTGTACAAACTCAGAGCAAGATGAATTAACAGGCTCTAGAGCCATGGACACCCTGGCCAGAGAATCATAAACCAGAGACATTCTGACCCCCAAAACTATGATTAAGAAATGTCACAAGAACTCCTTCACATGAAAACTAATATAAAACAAGGGCAGAAAGTCATATATAACTGGCTGAGATGAAAAAACAATAAAATAAAATGAAAAAGGAAATGGGAAACATGACAAACAAAAAGTATAATAGCAGAATTAAAATAAACATTAGGAGCAATATGGAAGAGAGATGAATGTGCCTAAAATCTTATCAGTAATACAGAGTACAAACTTGAAAAGGTCTCTCAGAATGCAGAAGAAAAGAACAAAAGTATGGAAATAGTAACAAAGGATAGTGAAAACTACACGGGAAAGGGACAGGGTAGCCAGACTAAGTGTTTCTGAGGGGAATCCAGAAAAACTGGAATAGAAGCAATTAAAACTATAACTAAAGAAAAAAAGAAAAAATAAACTGGAGGTTGAAAAAAAGACTGAGTGAACTCCCTGTGTTGCAATGGGCAGGAAAAATCAATGAAGAGGGCTTCCCTTGTGGCCCAGTGGTGAAGAATCTGCCTGCCAATGCAGGAGACATGGGTTTGAGCCCTGGTCCGGGAAGATCCCACATGCCAAAGAGCAACTAAGCCTGTGCGCCACAACTTCTGAGCCTGCGCTCTAGAGCCTGCAAACCACAACTACTGAGCCCGCGGGCCTAAAGTCCATACTCTGCAACAAGAGAAGCCACCACAATGAGAAGCCCGCACACTGCAACGAAGAGTAACCCCCGCTCACCGCAACGAGAGAAAGCCAGTGCACAGCAATGAAGACCCAACACAGCCATAAATAAATAAATAAATAAATTCATTGAAAAAAATAATAATTACATATATGTTATACAAAACAAATACACAAAGCACAAATACCAGAAAAAGTACAAGGCTGTCAATATTTTCCTCCCCCTTTGGAAATGAGGGATACACACTGACCTCTGGGAGAGACACTGTGAAATCAACATACAATAGATCTGGATATGGATGTAAAAAATCACCTGAAAGAGTTAAGTTAGATCTCAGGCCAGAAATACTGAGGTACTACGTACATGAATATATTAATGTATCTACAGAAAATGTCAAGTAGAATTGCAGTTGACTGAAACATCACTTCTCCACTTAATTTTTTGTACAGGGAAGAGAGGCTTTAGCCAAAGGAATTTGAGAATTCTGACCTCAAAGATGAAGGCATCCCGCCTGCAGAGATGGATATAGGGATTGCAGTCAATGCACCTGACATATTCTGATCCCAAAGACAAAAATCACTCCTATCAAAGCCCGATGTCAGTAAACATTTATCTTACATTCTGCTTATCTAACCCATCTTATTCTGAGTCCATGGTCATGAAACAATCTTCTGACTATGATTCTGTTCTCTATGTCATTATGCCCAGAGGGAGAGAACAAGCTGCTCACAGCAACTCCATGTTTAGTCCGTGAGATGGCAACTCCTCATTATAAAATAAATTGGATTACTGGGGGGAAGATATGCTAATACTTCAAGTATTCAGGAGTTAGGAAATTAAGTTTACTGGTTAAGGATATGCACTTTAGAAGCAGAAAAATACGAATTTAAATTCTGGCTCTGCCACCTGCCAGCTCTGTGATCTCCAATGTAAAATGAGGACAATGATACCTGCCTTGTAGGATTGTAAGTATTAAATGAGACAATGCATCCAAAGTACTTAGCACAGTGTTTGCCATATGGTAGGTGCCCAATAAATATTTGTTGAAAAACAACATGAATGTATGTGATTGATAAGTGGTTCTCATTATTTAAACTTGGTATTTAAATAAGCTTAGTTTATACGCATCTTCCTCTAAAACACAGATCCAATCTTAGGGTACTGGGCAAAAATCTGGATTTCGGACTTGCCTATCTTGAAGATAGACTCTTCTAGACTTTGATAAGCTCTCTAACTAATTTCTGCCATTCTGTATGAGGCCTTTTGAGGAAAAGATTGACAGCCTTGTTTTAATACTCTGATATATCCATGTGGCAACCAAGTCAAAGATCTAATTTTTAAATTTTTTTAAAATTTAAATTTTATAAGGAGTTATCTCTAGGTGATGGGATTATGAGTGACCGTTTTCCCTTCTATATTTTTCAAATTATCTATAATACAAAAGAAAAGTTGTCTTTTTTATTATTTAATTTTTTGAAATTGCCTCCAAAAATTCGGACAAAGAGAAGATAAAGATAGAAAAGATGAGATTAAGCTAGAAGTAAAGTTTGTCACCGAAATGCATTATGGTAAGGTTCTATAGGTTTCCTAAAGGTACAGAAGAAATGTTTTCCTAAACTTTCTAGCCTCCACCTAAAGAAACTATGGTCACTAAGGAGATTCAGAGTCTATAATGTAAAAATAACGTAAGGTCCCAGAAGCACTGCTAGTCTTGTTAATAAACCATGAGAGAGGTCTTCCCTGGCGGTCCAGCAGTTAAGACACTGCACTCTCACTGTGGGGGGCGTGGGTTCGATCCCTGGCAGGGGAACTAGGATCAGTGCAGCCAAAAAAAATAAACCACGAGAGAAATTCTTCTCATGGGGTTTCACTGAAGAGTGTTTCTTCTGACATCTTTCAGTAAGTTAGTGGCATCATGCCAGAACACAAAGATTAAAATGTAAACTCTGGACCAATTCAAGAAAGCTATTGTTTCTAAACTACAAAAACAAAACAGGGCTTCCCTGGTGGCGCAGTGGTTGGGAGTCTGCCTGCCGATGCAGAGGACACGGGTTCATGCCCCGGTCTGGGAAGATCCCACATGCCACGGAGCGGCTGGGCCCGTGAGCCATGGCCACTGAGCCTGCGCGTCCGAAGCCTGTGCTCCGCAATGGGAGAGGCCACAGCGGTGAGAGGCCCACGTACCGCAAAAACAAAACAAAGCAAAACCCAAACCTCCTTTGCAGATAATTTCTCCCATAAAGTAGTCACACTGCACAAACTCTGAGAATGGTGTAAGATGTATTTTGATGTGACACATTTTCCTCAAAATAAAGTATCAACACAAAACACCTAAAAACAATGCCAAGGAAAAGAAATAAAACCTTTAAAAAGGTGTATTTTAAAGACAACTTTTTTTTTAAATCAAATGAAAAGAATATATCAAAAACTTCTTACTGGTAGAAGGAAAAGACAACCTTCTTTGCTAGAATTAACTAAGACATTACTTGTCTAGTTTAAATTACAAAATAGGGAATTCCCTGGCAGTCCAGTGGTTAGGACTCAGCACTTCCACTGCCAGGGGCCCAGGTTCTATCCCTGGTCAGGGAACTAAGATCCCACAAGCCTCATGGCACATCTAAAAAAAAAAAAGAAAAGAAGAAAAAGCTTAAAAGCAGAAGGTGGAAATGTTCAATTCTACATCTGGAAGAAATATATAAGTTAGTAACTTTATTTTCCTACAGAAAATATGGTCTACGTCTTACCATGTGTTGCTGGTTCCTTGGTAACTGTAACTGGCTGTTCATCCAGGAAGAAATCTGGTAACAAAGGATGGCCTGAAAAATTGACCCCAAAAATAATTAGGTTAATGTAACAACTTCAGTATATTAAGATTTTAACACCTGTTTAATAAACGTTACATGTTTTTATTTTATTGATCATTCTGGTGCTGTGGAAAAGACTCCCATGAGAAGTGTCAAACTATCTGACCTTCATTAAGCTAAAACACTTTTCCTGTAATCCAGTTATCCTCCTCTCCTTCAATAAATTTCATCTTTAAGATCCAACCAAAGAGTTGCCTATTATGTTAAGCCCTTAACTGCTCTCCCAAGAGCTTTTGCCCCTTCTCTCCTATCCATGCAACCCTTCTGTGCTACATCCCTCCAAAATGCTCTGGACTCATTTCCTACCTGGCGCCCCAGAGAGAAGGTGGTTCCTCATTAACAAGAAGAACTTGTTTCCCATCTCTGTCAATGTGTGTCTGTCTTTCCCTCTCAGAAGATTAAAAAAACTGGAGGGCAGGAATGCACCAGTCTTTGTTATATTCTAACACTTAATCATAATTCCATAATCATATTAAGTTCTCAACACTCGATAGGATTTTTAATTTAAATCAAATTTAAAATTTTGTGCATAGTGCCATTGTGTCCTTAAAACCTAAAGTGATAATTACTGAGTACTATGATTGTACCATAAGCCAGGTACTGTGCCCAGCACATTATATACTTTATTGCATTTAGTTCTTACACAAATCCTGTGTAGAAATTATCTTTCCCTTATTTTAACCAAAAAGGAAAGTGAGGCTCAGAGAAAACAGGTGACATGCCTAAGGCCACCCAGCTAGTGAGCAGCTGAGCAGAAATGGCAACTGGGTTATCTCCTCCCAAACTCCACTTGCTCCTAATCACTATACGATATTGCTTCCCTCACAGGATTGCTATGAAGGCTAAACAGATACTGTATATAAAGGTGTTTTTTAAAACTGCAAAGAGCTATTTAATTCAATTCAGTTCAAACTGAAGAGACAGGGATGATACAAATAGAAACGTGGTTTCTGTCACCTAGAAGCTCAACCTAATGAATAATATTTAAAATACACTTTTGCACAAATAAATACAACTCCCATTTGGGGCTATATTGTCTATTATATAGTATACTTTATACATAAATTAAAAATGCATTATCATCACCATCCTCACCTACAGTTACAACGGTAAGAATTATTTTTGAACAAGGGGCCTTCTGAGATCTTCTCAAATACCCCCTTGTACATGGGGTAGACCCTGTTCATTCACCTTCACCATTCATCATGAAGTTACTCTCAGACTGCACTTAAGAGACAACATTTGGAAAGCCCATAATCTTAAAAAGTTTTTGTAAAAAACTCACCACTGCATCATCTGTTACCATATCCTTGAAGAAAATCTTTACTGTGTGATTTTAAGGCCAACTTTAAAAACTAATTTTCATTTTTGGTTTCAAGATTTGGAAATGGTTAGAAGCTGATGTGACCTTCTCTATCTGTGCATCACTTAAAAAGCCTTCAACTCACTTCTATTTTCCCTTTCTCTGTTTTTCCAGTTGTGTTGGTCTGGGTTTTTCCTTTCACTAGGAGGACAGCTTTTAAAAGAGCATATTAATTTTATAATCACATAAACATACACACAAAACAGATGTACGTCCACTGCAGAAAATGTGGAAAAACACATCACTACTTTTGAAAACTATATGCATTACCTGGTGTAACGGCATAGACATCAAAATTTTTTATTCCTTCTTCTTTTAAGATATTTTCATCAATAATAAAGTTGCCAGTAAAACTTTTTGGCTTTTTGAAAATGCAATATGCAGCATCTGCCATGATATCAACTTTTCTACATTGGCTTTCAATACCAGATCCTCCCAGCATATCCATAGCAGCAGTGTATATGGCTATAGAGAAAACAAACATACACATATGTAACTCTAAATCAAGTAATAGGACTATGGGAGTAACAAGCAAGACAAATAATCTCTTTATAACTCAGGTGATGAGAAAAAGGTCCAGAGAGCTTAAAGGATTTGCCAAATGTTTTACTGACATAACTGGGTAGACAACACATATTCCTTGCTCTGCACAACACTGCCTTATACAGTACTCCTTCATGAGACTATGGCAAAATTCAATTAGATTTCTGACTAAGAATGCTCAAAGAATTTGCATACCATTCTTGAGAGACAAGAAAGCCAGTGAGGAATAAGCAAGAGCACTGAGCTGTAAACCAGGTGACTGACATTTTTAAGCCAACTATGCCGTGACTTTCGGCAAGCTACTTTAACATCTTTCGGCCTCAGTTTCTTGTTTCTAAAATATGGAGCTCCTTTCCTAAGCTTATTTTCTCTTTTTCCTCCACTAGAATATAGAGACTCTGCTTTTCTTGTTCATCACTGTATCCCTAGCTCCTAAAACAATGACAAATATACCATAAACATTCAACAGATACTGGCTGGACTTGGGGGTCCCTTTTAAGTTCAGATACTACTTTCATTTATGAAATACTAGAAAATAAAGAGAATTAAAAGGAAGAAATTTTGTTTTTGGCCACACACTGTGGCATGCCAGATCTCAGTTCCCCGACCAGGGATCGAACCTGTACCCCCTCCAGTGGAAGCGTGGAGTCTTAACCACTGGACCGCCAGGGAAGTCCCAAGGAAGAATTTTTAAATTATCTATAATCCCCCATGCCCAGAGATAATTACTATTTTTAAAATAAATTTACTTATTTGGTTTTAGTTTTGGCTGTGTTGGGTCTTCGTTGCTGTGTGTGAGCTTTCGCTAGTTGCGGTGAGCGGGGGCTACTCTTCGTTGCGGTGCATGGGCTTCTCATTGTCATGGCTTCTCTTGTTGCAGAACACCGGCTCTAAGCGCCGGGCTTCAGTAGTTGTGGCATGCAGGCTCTAGAGCACAGGCTCAGTAGTTGTGGCTCACGGGCTTAGCTGCTCCATGGCATGTGGGATCTTCCAGGGCCAGGGACCGAACCCATGTCCCCTGCATTGGCAGATGGATTCTTAACCACTGCACCACCAGGGAAGCCCAGATAATTACTATCAATATTTGCATATAATTCCCACTGTTTTCAGTGCATATAAAGTTTAATTTTATTTAATTATTTATTTTTGGCTGCATTGGGTCTTTGTTGCTGCACACGGGCTTTCTCTGATTGCAGCCAGCGGGGGCTACTCTTCATTGTGGTGCGTGGGCTTCTCACTGTGGTGGCTTCTCTTGTTGAGGAGCACAGGCTCCAGGCGAGCCAGCTTCAGTAGTTGTGGCACACGGGCTCAGTAGTTGTGGCTCGCGGGCTCTAGAGCACAGGCTCAGTAGTTGTGGTGCACGGACTTAGTTGCTCCGCAGCATGTGGGATCTTCCCGGACCTGGGATCGAACCCGTGTCCCCTGCACTGGCAGGCAGATTCTTAACCACTGCACCACCAGGGAAGCCTCTAATTTTTAAATTACATGTTTTTTATGAAGTAACTTGAAACTCTACCATTAATACCTTATTAATTACACATTGTCAAAGTTGTAAATAGTAACAACTCAATTTACATATGTATTTTAGCTTACATTTAAAGCAATGAAAGTCAATTTGTTTAAATGTACTTTAGGTGTCAGAGTTTCTAGTAATTTAGATAAACTCTCCATTCCACTACTAAACCATCCTGAAATCATTACATACTGGAATAACTTACACATTTCAGTCCACAAGATGAAAAGTATATAGCTTTTAAGAGCCACTGACCCTTTTCACTCATTCAGCAAATAGCTATTGAGCCTTACAAAAAAAGGCAGGCACTATTGGAGGTATTGGAGCAGATGAGTGGACAAAACAGATAAAAAGTCCCTACATTCACGGCAATTACATCCTAGCACACATCGCTCTTTCAAAGAGTGCACATTAACTTGGGGAATTTCCTAATAGCATTGAAATAGAAGGTACTTCTCCATATTGTAACTAAAATTCCTTTACTAGGAATAATTTTTTTTACTTTACCAATAGCACAAGAGCTCTGGCCTCACTCTTAACGTGGTAGCTTATTAATAAAAAATAGCAGGGACTTCCCTGGTGGCACAGTGGTTAAGAATCCACCTGCCATTCTGAGGGTTGTCTTTTGGTCTTGTTTATGGTTTCCTTTGCTGTGCAAAAGCTTTGAAGTTTCATTAGGTCCCATTTCTTTATTTTTGTTTTTATTTCCATTTCTCTAGGAGGTGGGTCAAAAAGGATCTTGCTGTGATTTATGTCATAGAATGTTCTGCCTATGTTTTCCTCTAAGAGTTTGATCGTGTCTGGCCTTACATTTAGATCTTTAATCCATTTTGAGCTTATTTTTGTGTATGGTGTTAGGGAGTGTTCTAATTTCATACTTTTACATGTACCTGTCCAGTTTTCCCAGCACCACGTATTGAAGAGGCTGTCCTTTCTCCACTGTATATTCTTGCCTCCTTTATCAAAGATAAGGTGACCATATGTGCGTGGGTTTATCTCTGGGCTTTCTATCCTGTTCCATTGATCTATATATCTGTTTTTGTGCCAGTACCATACTGTCTTGATTACTGTAGCTTTGTAGTATAGTCTGAAGTCAGGGAGCCTGATTCTTCCAGCTCCATTTTTCGTTCACAAGATTGCTTTGGCTATTCGGGGTCTTTTGTGTTTCCATACAAATTGTGAAATTTTTTGTTCTAGTTCTGTGAAAAATGCCATTGGTAGTTTGATAGGAATTGCATTGAATCTGTAGATTGCTTTGTGTAGTATAGTCATTTTCACAATGTTGATTCTTCCAATCCAAGAACACGGTATATCTCTCCATCTATTTGTGTCATCTTTAATTTCTTTCATCAGTGTCTTATAATTTTCTGCATATAGGTCTTTTGTCTCCGTAGGTAGGTTTATTCCTAGGTATTTTATTCTTTTTGTTGCAGTGGTAAATGGGAGTGTTTTCTTAATTTCACTTTCAGATTTTTCATCATTAGTGTATAAGAATGCCAGAGATTTCTGTGCATTAATTTTGTATCCTGCTACTTTACCAAATTCATTGATTAGCTCTAGTAGTTTTCTGGTAGCATCTTTAGGATTCTCTATATAGAGTATCATGTCATCTGCAAACAGTGACAGCTTTACTTTTTCTTTTCTGATCTGGATTCCTTTTATTTCTTTTTCTTCTCTGATTGCTGTGGCTAAAACTTCCAAAACTATGCTGAATTATAGTGGTGAGAGTGGGCAACCTTGTCTTGTTCCTGATCTTAGTGGAAATGGTTTCAGTTTCTCACCATTGAGGATGATGTTGGATGTGGGTTTGTCATATATGGCCTTTATTATGTTGAGGAAAGTTCCCTCTATGCCTACTTTCTGAAGCAACTGACAAAAGGATTAATTTCCAAGATTTACACGCAGCTCATGCAGCTCAATAACAAAAACACAAACAATGCAATCCAAAAATGGGCAGAAGACCTAAATAGACATTTCTCCAAAGAAGATATACAGATTGCCAACAAACACATGAAAGAATGCTCAACATCATTAATCATTAGAGAAATGCAAATCAAAACTACAATGAGATATCATCTTACACCAGTCAGAATGGCCATCATCAAAATATCTAGAAATAATAAATGGTGGAGAGGGTGTGGAGAAAAGGGAACCCTCTTGCACTGTTGGTGGGAATGTAAATTGACAAAGCCACTATGAAGAACAGTATGAAGGTTCTTTAAAAAACTAAAAATACAACTACCATATGACCCAGCAATCCCACTACTGGGCATATACCAAGAAAACCATAATTCAAAAAGAGTCATGTACCAAAATGTTCATTGCAGCTCTATTTACAATAGCCAGGACATGGAAGCAACCTAAGTGTCCATTGACAGATGAATGGATAAAGAAGATGTGGCACATATATACAATGGAATATTATTCAGCCATAAGAAGAAACGAAGTTGAGATACTTGTAGTGAGGTGGATGGACCTAGAGCCTGTCATACAGAGTGAAGTAAGTCAGAAAGACAAAAACAAATACCATATGCTAACACATATATATAGAATCTAAAAACACAGAAAAAAATGGACATGAAGAACCTAGGGGCAAGACGGGAATAAAGACGCAGAACTACTAGAGAATGGACTTGAGGATATGGGGAGGGGGAAGGGTAAGCTGTAACAAAGTTAAGAGAGTGGCATGGACATATATACACTACCAAATGTAAAATAGATAGCTAGTGGGAAGCAGCCGCATAGCACAGGGAGATCAGGTAGGTGGTTTGTGACCACCTAGAGGGGTGGGATAGGGAGGGTGGGAGGGAGGGAGACACAAGAGGGAAGAGATATGGGAACATATGCATAACTGATTCACTTTGTTATAAAGCAGAAACTAACACACCATTTTAAAGCAATTATACTCCAATAAAGATGTTTAAAAAAAAAAAAAACAATCCGCCTGCCAATGCAGGGAACATGGGTTTGAGACCTGGTCTGGGAAGATCCCATATGTTGCTGAGCAAGTACACCCATGAGCCACAACTACTGAGCCTGCACTCTAGAGCCCACGAGCCACAACTACTGAAGCCCGTGCACCTGGAGCTTGTGCTCTGCAACAAGAGAAGCCACCACAGTGAGAAGCCCACGCACCGTGACAAAGAGTAGCCCCTGCTCGCCACAAGTAGAGAAAGCCCGCACGCAGCAATGAAGACCCAACCCAGCCAAAAAAACACAAAAAACATAGCTAACATTTATTATGTGTGTCCTGTGCTGGGCATGCTGCTACATACTTTACGTACATTATCTGAACGAATTCCATGAGGTACGTACTGTTATCCTCATTTTACAGATGACAGTACTCAGGCACAGAGGGGTTAAGTAACTTGTCCAAGGTTACAGGAGCTAGAATTCAAACACGTGGCTGCTTGACTCCAGAGCCAGGCTCTTAGCCACCATGTGACTAATGGGCATACTTTGTTAACCAACAGTTTTGAGTTCAGTTATCATCTTACTCGCATGAACTGCAGAATTTTTCTGTAAATATTTCAGTATGGTCTACAATGAGACTATATGTATACATACACACTCCAGTCTCACTGTAGACTACATGAATGGCATGCAAATTCTTAAAAATTATTAATTAAGAATATGCCATGTAAGTATATACATGTCACGTATGTGTGTGTGCATCCATACACACACACAGTGTAAGAACAAGGAATGGTATTCCCAGACAACCTACTCTTACTTTAGTGACCTTTCTACGGAAGATACAAAGAAGGCACAAATAAACCCCCCAAATCAGGAAATGAGCCAAACAGTTATTCTCAACAAAGTTTCTATGATGTGAACAGGCCAACCCAACAGGTTATAAGACTTACAATAAAAACAGATTAACAACATGATCAATCAAGTCAAATTCCCTGATGATTTCTGGCAAAAAAATATATATATATTCAAGATTTGTAATACACCCCAGATCACAAGAATCCTAAAAGTAGCCCTAAAACTTAAGTCTTATTAAGGAATAATTGGAAAAGTATCTGTTACCTTTTGAGTGATTCTCCTGATTACAGCTTTTCTTTTTTAAAGATGTTTTTGATGAGGACCATTTTTTTAAAGTCTTCATTGAATTTGTTACAATATTGCTTCTGTTTTATGTTTTGTTTTTTTGGCCATGAGGCATGTGGGATCTTAGCTCCCCCACCAGGGTTTGAACCTGCACCCCCTGCATTGGAAGGCAAAGTCTTAACCACTGGACTACCACGGAAGTCCCTGATTACAGCTTGTTTTATTGGAAATTTGGAAAAGTATGTGAATAAATTTCTTTATGTTTTCTAAGCACAAGAAATAATTTTCGCTTTTCTTTTTTTAAGTATTTTATTGTGGAGATAAATATGTATTTTAACCATTTTTTACCACATGTATATACATTTTAACCATTCTTTTTGATGACTTGGGTGCATTTTATTGGTTTTCTTTCAGGTTGAACTTTTTGTTAAAACATTTGGCTTAACTAGCCAAGAGTTTTGTTTTTAATTGATTTTTTTTTTTTTTTAATTTTTGCTTGTGTTGGATCTTCGTTGTGGCACGCGGGATCTTCCGTTGCGGTGTGCGGGCTTCTCTCCACTTGCTGTGTGCAGGGTTCTCTCTACTTGTGGTGTGCAGGCTTCTGTCTAGTTGTGGCATGCGGGTTTTCTCTCTCTCATTGTGGCACGCAGGCTCCAGAGCGCATGGGCTCTGTAGGTGAGGCGTGCAGGCTCAGTAGTTGTGGCGCACGGGCTTAGCTGCCCCGTGGCATGTGGGATCTTAGTTTCCTGAGCAGGGACCGAACCCGCATCCCCTGCACTGGAAGGCAGATTCTTTACCACTAGACCACCAGGGAAGTCCCAGATTAACGATTTTTAAGTGTACAGTTCTTTGGCATTAAGTACATTCACAATGTTGTGCCACTATTACTGCCATTCATTCCCAGACTTTTCAAAATATCTTTTAAAAAATTTACTGGGTTGGCCAAAAGGTTCGTTCGGGTTTTTCCATAACACCTTAAATAAATTTGTTTATTATATTATAGATGTTTCGGGACTTCCTGGTGTTCCACTGTAATGAAAAAGATCCCGTATGCCTCAACGAAGATCCCACATGCCGCATCTAAGACCAGACGCAGCCAAAAAATAAAAATAAATAAATTTTAAAAAATTATAGACGTTCCATGTGTTTAACATTTTATTTGGACTTCTGTATACACTATAGTATGCTCACCATTAAGTTTACTTTCCATTCATCACCATATAGTTGATCCTCTTTACTTACTTCACCCTCCTCCTCCCTTTCCCCTCCGGTACCCGCTACTCTGTTCTCTGTACCCACACACAAACGTACACTTTTTTTTTTAATAAATTTATTTTATTTATTTATTTATTTTTGTCTGTGTTGGGTCTTTGTTGCTGCATGCGGGCTTTCTCTAGTTGCGGCAAGATGGGGCTACTCTTCATTGTGGTGTGCGGGCTTCTCATCGCGGTGGCTTCTCTTGCTGTGGAGCACAGGCTCTAGGCGCGCAGGCTTCAGTACTTGTAGCATGCGGGCTCAGTAGTTGTGGCTCGCAGTCTCTAGAGAGTGCAGGCTCAGTAGTTGTGGCGCACAGGTTTAGTTGCTCCGTGGCACATGGGATCTTCCTGGACCAGGGCTCGAACCCGTGTCCCCTGCATTGGCAGGCAGATTCCTAACCACTGCGCCAGCAGGGAAGCCCCCACACGTACATTCTTGTATGTACACACTGAACCGAAAATACCACTGATTATAAAGTGTACCACTGACAGGGACTTCCCTGGTGGCACACTGGTTAAGAATCCACCTGCCAATGCAGGGGACATGGTTTCGACCCCTGGTCCGGGAAGATCCCACATGCCACGGAGCAACTAAGCCCATGCACCCATAACTACTGAGCCTGCGCTCTAGAGCCCATGAGCCACAACTACTGAGGCCATGTGCTGCAACTACTGAAACCCATGCACGTAGAGCCCGTGCTCCGCAACGAGAGAAGCCACTGCAATGAGAAGCCTGTGCACCGCAATGAAGAGTAGCCCCCGCTCACCACAACTAGAGAAAGCCTGCGCACAGCAACAAAGATCCAACGCAGCCTAAATAAATTAATTAATTAAAAAAGAAAACAGTGTACCAATGAGGAAAAAAACCCTGCCAATTAAACTACAATATATCATCAACTGTAAGAGCAACCTGATATCAAAGATGTAAAAATGTGAAAACATGGGCATCTCAGCATCAGTGAAATACGGTATAAACGGCTTAACCTTGTTGGTAAGTAGGTCCCTTGAAAAACGGAAACCAGTTTTGGTTTCTAGTACCAAGAGAGGCCAGCTGCCACCCTGTCACCTTGACCTCCCTGGTTAGCTGAGTTCCCACGTCTACATGTAATGTGGTCCAGGTGACAGAGGACTGCAGCTATTCTGTGATGCTTTTGTTATCTTCCTCTCCACTGCCATTGCCAGTTCAGGAGCCACCAGTTCCAGACTCCCCACCCCAGCTCACGTGAAACCTATCCAAAAGTGGACCTTTGGGACTTCCCTGGTGGTCCAGTGGCTAAGACTCCGCACTCCCAGTGCAGGGGGCCTGGGTTCAATCCCTGGTCAGGGAACTAGATCCCACATGCTGCAACTAAAGGTCCCGCATGCCGCAACTAAAAAAATACCCCACATGTTGCAATGAGGATCCCGCACGTGGTAATGAAGATCCCGTGTGCAGCTACTAAGACCCAACACAGCCAAATAAATAAATATTTTAACAAAAAAGTGGACTTTCCTCTTCTACCACACTTGTTCTGACCAATCCAGACGCAAGACACAGCAGGCATTTTCAATAGCAGCCCTCATCGCTCCTCCCCTCCCCACCCTCCACGTCAGCAGAAACTATGAAATGGGTTTTGTAAAATGAGAAAATTATAGTTTTGAAGGTGACATAGTCGGGTGCCTCAGATCCTCATGTTGTGGAACTACTAAAGGCATGCTTTCTAGTCCATTTTCTGGATGTGTTGAATTCACTGGCTTGAAAGTTCTAGACCCAGAAGGGGTAACGTAGCCAGTGTAGAGAAGGAACACCGAGCCAGGGAGGACGAAAAGTGTGGACCAGGACACTGTTTTGATTGTAGATAATATATGTCACATCGTACTCATTTCATTAAGTGCAATAAATCTCCTCTTCCTGGAAGGGCAGTAATGTTGGGAGATTGCTTCTGGTTCCAGCAAGCATAAAGAAAGAACCACTCTACTCAGTCCAGAAAGAAGACATGTGTTTTTTAAATAGAGGCCTCCCAGACAGCCAGGAGCATGAACACCCTCTCAAATCCATTCTCATTGCCTCCATCATGAATAATGCAATATTCTAGCTAGGTTTCCTGCCTCCTCTTTCCACAAACTTACAAGTCATCCTATATTCAGATGCCAAATTAAACTTCCTAAACCTCATCAACAAACCACCGCTCCTCTTTTCCTTCTTCTTCTTACTGTTCTCCTGCTTCTAAAATTCTAAAGTGGCTCTCCGCTGAATAAATTCAAGCTCCCAAACTCGGCAATCAAGCCCCTTGGCCTTAGTTTGTCCATCTTCCCCACAACCTCATACCCACCCCCCCAACATTCAGGCCAATATGAACCCATTTGCAGATGCTCAAGTTCAGAGGGAAATAAATAGCCCACACCCCATCATGGGTACAGTATATTAAACCCCTTGTAGTTCCACCAAACACATGGTATTGTCCCATACTAAAGCCTTTTTTGTTCGCTCCGCCAGGAATGCCTTGCCCAGTCTCCTTCTTGCTAACTCCAATATTCTCTTGTGGTCTCATTTCAATTGTTCCATTAGAAAACAACCTTTCCTAACCTTTCATCTGAAATACATGGCCCTCTTGTTACGTTTTAAAAGTATCCCGTACATAATTCTTTATGCCGTGTATCATATGGAACATGACCGTCAACTGAATTCACTATGCTATACAAATCTAGGACCCAAATGATACCAATGGTTCCAAGATGTCTAGTCAATCTAAAATGAACATCTCTAAGCTAAAGCAAAGTCTCAGCAGTGAGCTGATTTCTTCTTCCAATCCTGATACTGTCCTCCACGTTCCCTGTCATACAACGTTCTCCCCCTTCCTTATATAAGCTTTGTTCAGAATGCCTATCTTGGACCTAGGTAGAAGGAAATCATACTGCACTTTCATTCATTCATAAAATACTTATTTAATGTCTACAATGACTATAATAAAATGAACAAAACAGATACTGTCTCTACCTTCAAGAAGCTTTTCTAGCAAGAAAGACATTAAACAGGGACTTCCCTGGTGGTCCAGTGCTGAAGAATCTGCCTTCCAATGCAGGGGACGCGGGTTCGATCCCTGGTCAGGGAAATAAGATCCCACATGTGTGCCCACATGTGGGCAACTAGGCCCACACACCACAACTACTGAGCTCATGCGCCTCAACAAAAGAGCCTGCATGCCACAAACTACAGGGCCCACACGCTACGGAGCCCGCACCACAACCAGAGAGAGAAAACCCACACGCCACAGCTAGAGAGAAGCCCGCACGCCGCAGCTAGAGAGAAGCCCGCACGCCGCAACTAGAGAGAAGCCCACGCACCGCAACGAAAGATCCCTCATGCCTCAACGAAGATCCCGCATGCCTCAACGAAGATCCAGTATGCCGCAGTGAAGATCCTGCATGCCGCAATGAAGACCCGACACAGCCCCCCAAAAGAAGACATTAAATAATTATAGTTATAAAATCAGCAATTTAATTTCAAATGTTATAAGTGCTATGAAGGAGATGTCCAGATTACTAAATCTAGTGGTCAGTCCCCATCTTGTAAGAGCTATGAGCAGCATTTGACACAACTGATCACTCCTCTTCTTCCTTGAAACACTTTCTCCAATTGGCTTTCAGGACATCACACTCTTTGATTTTCTTCCTACCTTACTCTCCTATGTGGATTTTTTCCTCTTCTTCCCAACCTCTTAACATTGCAATTGCCAATGATACTTTCTCTTCTTCTATTCACTCTCTAGCTGACATCATCTAGCCTTGTGACTCTATATGCCATCTATATGCTGAAAATCCACAAATTCCATCTCCAGCCTGGACCTCCCTCATGACCCCCAGACTTCCAAACCCAAGTGCTTACTGACCATCTCCACTTGGATGCTCAATCACAATGCCCCAAACTGAATTTGTTCCCCAACCTCCCTTGTCTGTAGCATTCCCGCATCTCAGTTGATGGCAACTCCATTATTCCAGTTACTAAAGCCAAAGTAATTTTGGAGTCATCCTTGGCTCTTCTTTTTGTCTTATATCCTATATCTAATCCATCAGCACATCTTGTTGGTACTAACTGCAAAGAATATCAGAATCTGACCACTCTCTGCCTCTGCTATCACCCTGGTCACAGCTACTAATATCTGTGCCTAGGTTACTCCAATAGCCTCCAAACTGGTCTCCCTATTTCTCCTTTTGCCCTATGAGAATCTATTCTCAGCAGAGCAGCCAGAGAGATTCTTTTACAAATTTAAAAGAATCAGGCCCCTCCTCTGCTCAAAACCTTGCAAAAGCTCCTCATTTCACTCATAGAGTAAAAACCCAAGTCTTGGCAAGAACCTTACAACATCTGACCATTTCCTCATAAGCATCATCTCCTCACTTCCTACCACTCTCCCCTCACTCCAGCCACACTGGCCTTCTGCCTGCTCTTTCATCATTGCCAAGCAGGCTCACCTCAGAGGACCTTTCAAGGGCCTATGTCTTCTGTCTTCAATGCTTTTCCCTCAAATACCCCATTGACTAACACACCCCCAAGGTGAACTCCATCACCTCCTTACTTGAAGACTTCTACACTCAAATGTCACCTCAAAAAGGCTAAACCGGGCTTCCCTGGTGGCGCAGTGGTTGAGAGTCTGCCTGCCAATGCAGGGGACACGGGTTCGTGCCCCGGTCCGGGAGGATCCCACATGCCGCGGACCGGCTGGGCCTGTGAGCCATGGCCGCTGAGCCTGTGCGTCTGAAGTCTGTGCTCCGCAGCAGGAGAGGCCACAACAGTGAAAGGCCCATGTACCGGAAAAAAAAAAAAAAAAAAAAAAAAGGCTAAACCTTTCTACCCTATTTAAAATTGCAACTTATCCTCCCTAACACCTGAGCCTTCTAATCTCCCTTACCTTCTTCTACTTTTTCCATAGCATTATCACCTTCTAGCATATTACATAGTTTGTTATTCATTATGTTAAATGTCTGTTGTGTCTCTCCCAATTATACTATAAGTTCCATAATGGCACATATTCTTGTCCAGTTTGTTCTCTGATGTACCTTAAGCAACTAGAACAGAGCTTAGCACATAATAGGTGTCCAGCAAATATTTGCCGGTGAATAAAATCTCAAATTTTTAGCGTTAGACTAGGCTTCTTCTCACTTTGTTACCCCAGAATCCCAAAGACCTAAAGATTAGAGGAGTGGAGGCAAGGAAAGAAGGACAAAGTGTAAATGATGGCAACAAACTCTTTCATCTCTCGCATTGAGAGGTAAACTCTCTGAAGGTAAGGACTGCATCACATTCATCTTCGTACCCCCAGGTACCTTGTGCATAGTAGATACTTAATAAATTATCTGTTGAGTACATAATGAATAAATAGCACAGAGAACTGTGCCTGGCATATAAAAATGTTTGGAAGATGAATGAATATAAAGCGTCAAGTAACATAATAGAGGTACCAAGAGGGAAACACTATGCTCAGACTTTATCTCAGAGACCTCCCTTTCTAACTGCCTGACTCTCACTATCTATCAACTCTGGTAACAGCAATGATTAAGGCAGGGGGAGGAGGTTGAGAAAGGATGAGAGAAGGAAAAGAAGTTGAAAACAAAGAGGCACAATAAAGTGTGAGCTTTTAAACTTTTTTACTGCGATTCACAAGTAACACTTTTTATCAGCATGACTAAAAACACATAATACCTACACATATACACTCACAAACATATACCTATTTCACTTATATATGACATTTATACATGAAAAAAGTTTATGAAACAACATTGACTCTTACTATATGCAATGCTCTCTAATATTTTCTATTTTATTCAATTAGAAATAAAATGAAACAACAACAGAATTCTGGCTGCTACCTAGTAGATTTCACAATCCACTAAATTGATTTCATGCCTCACTAAATTGATTTCATGACTCACCAATGAGTCTTGACATGTAGTTTGAAAAGTATTGTAGAAGCAGTTTTTTCACTCTCATCTTTGCCTCACTGCAATGAATATCACTCTCCAGAAAATCTTAAAAGAATTCTGTCTGCTACAGTAACATAAGGGAAACGAAGAAGCAATAAATCATGGTTCTGATCCCACAGTAGGTCAGGGCATAAAGAATCTTAGTCAAACTTCAGATGGAATTTTAAAAAATTGATTCCTCCTTAAAAAATTAAAAATAGAACTACCATATGATCCAGTAATTTCACTTCTGGGTATTTACCCAAAGAAAACAAAAACACTAATTCAAAAATATATATGCACACCAATGTTCACTGCAGCATTATTGACAATAACCCAGATATGGAAGCAACCTAAATGTCCATTGATGGATAAATGGATAAAGAAGATGTGGTGATACACACACACACACACACACACAATGGAACATTACTCAGCCATTAAATAAATTAAATCTTGCCATTTGTGACATGGATGGATCTAGAGAGTATTATGCTAAGTGAAATGTCAGACAAAGACAAATATCATATGATCTCACTTATATGTGGAATCTGAAAAACAAAATAAACAAACAAAACAAAATGAAAACAGACTGATAGATACAGAGAACAAACAGGTGGTTGCCAAAGGAGAGTGGGGTGAAGGGTGGGGAAAAATACGTGAAAGGGATTAAGAGGTACAACCTCCAGTTATAAAATAAATAAGCCACAGGAATGTAATATGCAGCATAAGGAATATGGTCACTAATACTGTAATAACTTTGTATGGAGACAGATGGTTACTAGACTTATCGTGGTGAGCATTTCACAATGTATGCAAATGTCAAATCACTATGCAGTACACCTGCAACTAACATAATATTGTACATCAACTATATTTCATTTAAAATTTTTTTTTAATTCCTGGAGTTCTTATGAGAAAAGAAAGATAGTGGCTAGAGAGCTGGTTGCAACGGCTAAATTTTCCTAAGAGTTGCATTAGCAACATATCCCAGGGCTCCATAAATTCTCACCCACAGCCCCTTGTTCTCCCAGCTTCAATACCATAGACCATTAGGTCTTTCACTACTGCCTGGAGCTGAGGAAATCTCCTCACCTAGTATACAGCAGATGGGAAGAAAAAGAAATCCATCATTTGTTTCTAAGCTACAACTCTGGGTACAGTTCACACTGCTATATGTGGCAGTTCTGTTCAAGAGTACCTCTAGAGCTATCATAACTTGCAAAAATACTGAATTAAGTGTTCTTCTAACAGACAGCAGTGTTTGTTGATTCTTCCTGTGTCTGGATATTGGATCACCTTAGCTGCACTGCACTTTTTGTCTTTTCACTGCTCTATTCACCCTTAGATAACTTAAACAACGGCAACCTTGGCAGCAGGGGCAAGTGGAGCGGTCTCTGCCCCACGGGTGGGTAATACAGCAGATGTACCAGTTACTGAATCCATTTGGAGGCCTAAAGGAGAATTCTCCCTGGTCTCCTCACTGTTCAGCCTTAAGGGTAGGAAATACTTCTCTCACCTGTTGAATCACCCAGGTGAGGGCCTCAGATCCTCCATGGGCTGAGCTCTCTCCAGGAACTTCTGAGTATTAATTCTCCCTCCAATGCTCTCTATTGGCCCCATTCTGTCCTCTGGCCCAGAGGGCAATAACCTCCTTCAAGCTTCTCAGTTACTCCTCTTACAGAATCAATGTCTTGCTCATTCCTTCCATGTCCTGCCTGCCTGCCACCCCAACAACCTGCTCCACTCCGGGGAGTTGCCTGGTCATTGGAAAGGGTGGACAGCAAGGCCATAAGTTTCAACAGTCACCTTCTCAGAAACCCCCTGTACCCTCAAATAAGTGAAAAGATTCCAGTCTGCAATCTGTATGTTTCAAGGAATATAATGAAGAATATGAAGATACTTTCAAAGGGAATCCAAAATTATCATTCATTCAAAAAACACCTAAGTGACCACTGAATGGAGGGCACTGTCCTAGGAGGAGACACACCAGTTTGACCCCTAAGGAGTTTCCTTGGAAAGGGGTCACACTAATTTACATGTTGGAGTACTGATGTTAGTGCAACAAAGGTTCTGTTAAATACATAAAATGAAACAGTGATTCCCACTACATTTTCCCTTTATCATACTTTTGTGGGGTAGGATTGTCATTTAGATTTAAGAGGAAAGTAGTTAAGGTTTTTCACAGGCATTATCTATTAAATATATGAAAAAACATATAATAGATATAGTTTGTCTTTTCTTTTACTTCCTTTAAGCTGTTTTGATAGATAAGTGGAGAATAAGAACCCACAAGGACAAGCTTTCCCTTTCTGTCATTTTTACTGACTTTCCCTCATGTTTGTACAACATATTCCCTAGCCTGCACCCATCAGCTTCCATCATACACTTAACTCTAAAGCTGCATACCCAGCCATATGCAGGTTATTCTGTCACCTAAAGGGGATCTAGGCACTCTGTGGACTCAGAACTCATGTGAAAGTACAGAAAAGTTGGTTTTTCATAAAGGAAAAAGACAAAGTAGTAAGAATACCAGAAAGTAAAGAAGCATTTGCTAGGATGTGTGAGGAGAAAACAAAAGTATGAGACTCTATAGAATTTTCTGAGGTACGAAAGATAGTGATGGAAAAAAGGTTAGGGAAACGCAGATGGCTTCCTGTTGGCTTTAATGAGACTCTTCAAGTGTTCCTGGGTTCAATGTTTCTAGTACAGCAATCATGTAGTCATGCAGATCAAGTCAAAGCTAGAAGGTGACTGAAAAGCGCCTTTTATGCACAATAAAAAGTTGAACTTTTTTCCCAACAGACAGACTGAGGTTACCTTTGACAGTCTACTCACTCGCACCCCACCCCACCCAGCAAAGAGGGTCAAAGACAATAAATGAGAATCCAATAAATGGATTTTTTGTAAGTACATACCTGTTTTAGGCCACAATGCATTGACTGCAATTTCACCTTTAAATTCTTCTGCCATTCCAAGCACACACATAGACATACCATACTTAGCGATGGTGTAAGCTGAAAGAAACCACCAAGAATTTAATTAAGAAAGAAATTAATCTGTGAATTTAAATAACCAATTTCTTTCTATTACTATTCCTTCCTCGATATATTTTTTTCAGAATTATTTAATAATAATACAAAACATAATTTTAATTTACTATTTTTAAAAGAACAGTTTTTAAAGAAGTAACTGTAGTTTTATGGAAATGGTTTTTATATATATCAGGGATGAACCACTTTTACATACTTCCATCCTAATATTAGATTCAAAGAAAAAAAGACGGTAATAAACTTTCACTTCTCTTAATATTATGGGAGTAAGTTACATTATTGTTTCTTAATCTGGTTTTTTTCCTTTTCTTTTTTAAAAAAATGAAAGTGACCATTTAAAGGAAAACTACTACTAGTAAAACATAAACAAAAGGTTGCAAATTCATTTAACCTAGTCTATTAAAACAAAACTCCTTTTGGTTTTGTTCTATGGGTTCCTACTTCAACTGCCTTCCTTTCCAAATTTTACTGAATTACGTTGAAATAAGGATAAGTATCTGACACAACTATTTCAAAGGAGGCACCTATACATAAATCTTGTTATTTAGCAAACTCACCTTAAATCACTAGTTTTCTGTGAAAGGTAAAGTATTCCATGGATCGTTTTCACCAACTTTACTGAAGAATAAGTTACATACAATAAAACACACCCACTGGGACTTGAGAGAGCTTTCTAGGACAGGGATATCCATATCTCCATTTGATTACTGGTTATACAGGTATATACGTTTGTCAAAACTCATCAGACTGAACCACTAACATCTGTGCATTTTATTTAATGTAAATTATACCTCAATTTTTTAAATTAAAGATAAAAGATTAAGAATCTACTTACAAAATGCTATCAATTTCTGCATAGAAAATTTAATGTTGAACGCTATGTACAAATTGTGATTACATCATAGATATACTGGTTTAATACAAAACAAATTGACTAAACAAGCCATCCCCTCATCCTACCACCTACCACAGTGCTGTTTGAACCACAGTGGATTTAGGTTCAGCGGTGGGCTGAGATTGAGGATATGAGCAATTTTACTCTTTTTCAAATAAGGAATGCATGCTTTAGATCTGAAAGCAAAAGAAAACACAAGTCAAGTTACTAGCTTTCTAACAGCTTCATTACTTTCTTAAGTTATATTTTAAACTACTTCTACAGAGCAACTGAACTTGTTCAATAACCGGCAGGGTACTTCTGTTGGTTTTCTTTGTTGTTGTTCCCCCACTTACCTGGAATGCAGATAGGAAAAGCAACTAATATTCATCCTTTGAAGCTATGCATAATGGCCTGACAATATGATCTGCTTGATGAAAATAATCAATTCCGTGGCACAATAGACTTAAATCCAACTTAGATTATCTTCAACTACATCCTTCCAAGTCAGACAGACCTAGGTTCAAATCCTCCTTCTGCCCTTCATTGTGTAATCTGGGGCAAAATATATAGTATTCTAATTCTTAGTTTTCTCACTTGTAAATGTTGGTAATACCTGCTACTATCTAGGATTGACCAAGGGATTAAAATGAGATGATACATATGAGATACTTAGAACAGTGCATATATTAAACATGAAATAAACAACTGCTATTATTAGTATTACATATTCTGATTTTTTTCATCTTAGTAGGTATAGTATTCCTACCACACTGGAACTGTAATTTAATACATGAACTCCCAATACATAACCAAATTTAATTTGTACCAATATGCAATGCAATGTTCCTTTGCAGGCAATATTTAGTTGTTTGTTTTTTAAACCCTTTCAAAAAGGTAGATTATTTTACAAAAGACACAGGTCCAATATTAGGAAATGTTTAATTATTAAGCTATAGTATATAGCTTAATAACATATTGTAGCTTAATAATTTTAGTTTTTAGTTTTATTTCACATTCAATGACTTCTAGGACTTGAAACTAGTCCATTCTTCTTAAGTCTGTTCCTTTATTACCAATGTACAATATTCTTGTTACCATCTACAATGTCTTTTTTTTTTTTGCAATGTCTTTTTAAGTTTATAAACCAAATACAATCAATATCACTAAAGGGTTTTTGTACATATTGTTTTTCTATTACAAAGGTGCTTCACTCTTATCGGGGTCAGGTAGAGAAGGGCAAACAATATTACAGCTGTTTGTCATTAGAACAGTGAAGCTGCACGTCAAAGCATCAACAGGAAACAACCTATTCCAAGCAATAAGACCATATTTCACACTCAAGGGAAGGAGTTCATTTCATTTACATTACAAACATGAGCTTCTCTAATATATTAGACAAAACCTTTCCACCTGCACTTTGCTTGCCTAACCCTCAGCGTTACTAACCCTAATCAGGTACCTTTTCCACGGCAACATGCCCTATCTTACACATTATATTGAAAATTCTTAGCACCACGCTTAGATACTAATACCTTGAGCTTAATAAAAGAGCTAAGTTTACTAGAAACTTACTGTATGCTAGGCACTGCACTTATTAGTTATTACCTTCACATGAATTATTTTACTTAATCAGGGTTGTAAGCTCCAAGGCCTATAGGGCATTTGAGTAAATGAATAAAGTGAGCTGGGTATAAGAAAGAGCAACGGTTCAGAAATACAGTTGAGCCTTATTACTGAATTTCTATAAGCATTTAACATGATACAAACACATATAATACTGGAGATTATATATTTAATTAAAACTTAGAAATATAAATCAGGATCTGCATTCTACCTCCTGTCTTCCAGCCCTGTTTCTTTAAACCACTAGAACACAAGACACAGGCCACAGGGCCCTGGGCACCAGGGATCAGGAAGCAGCTCCAGATCCTTGCTGAAATCTCCAAATAGGTCAGTTCTTTGGGCCTTCCCCTACTCTCTCCCTGAGGATGCTTCTCAGGCTTCCCTGAGAAAACAATCTGTACTTATCTTCTGTGAATGAAATGAGTGTCACTAAATAAAAAACAAAACAAAAATTTAAATGGAAATGTCTCATTATGAATTTCTCTTTTATAATGTATGCCTTTCATAGAGAGCCAAAAACCTGACACCCTATTTTTGGTTCAAAGGTCAATGTCAGGTCTTTCAACTGGCATTGTAAAATGCCTTTAACTGGGAACAATTTTATTTAAAATTAGCTGTTAATAGGGACTTCCCTGGTGGCACAGTGGTTAAGAATCCACCTGCCAATGCAGGGGACGCGGGTTCAAGCCCTGGTCCAGGAAGATCCCACATACCACAGAGCAACTAAGCCCCTGTGCCACAACTACTGAGCCCACGTGTCGCAACTACTGAAGCCCGTGTGCCTAAAGCCTGTGCTCCACAACAAGAGAAGCCACTGCAATGAAAAGCCTGTGCACGGCAACAAAGAGTAGCCCCCGCTCACCGCAACTAGAGTAAGCGCACGCGTAGCAACGAAGACCCAATGCAGCCAAAATAAATAAATAAATAAATTTTATTTTTAAAAATAGCTGTTAATAAATATAGGAACTTTCAACAGTGAATAGAATCTTTGCTTTTGAAAAGGGTTTTAGGGCTTCCATGGTGGTGCAGTGGTTGAGAGTCCGCCTGCCGATGCAGGGGACACGGGTCTGTGCCGTGGTCCAGGAGGATCCCACATGCCGCGGAGCGGCTGGGCCCGTGAGCCATGCCCACTGAGCCCGCGTACCGAAAAAATAAAAAAAATAAAAAAGGGTTTTATTTTAGGGTATCTATTCCTGAGATATTTGTAGATCTATTACTCCAACGTACTCATATTTAGTTTTTAGTACCTTAGTGCCCTACAGCTTATGTATTCCATTTGTAGTTCTTCAACTGCACAAATAGTTTTCATTCATAAAGGTAATTTTAAAGTTAGTTCATTTTCCTATATCGGATTTTTTGGTTTTGTTTTGAACTGAACAAATCTATAAACAGGAGTGTAGTTTAGGCCATCACTTTCATTTTTGGAAAATGACCTTGTTATAGGAAAGGGGACAAATTATTCTTGACAAATGGGTTTTCCAAAGACATAATTTCACAAGGAATGAGCAATGAGGATCATATACTTGTGTTTCCATAAGTCATAATGTCAGCTAAAAAAGCCAAGTCTTTGACCCAATCTTTGCTTGGGAACTGAGTTGGGAATTTTCTCTTGGGTGGCAAAAAAGAATTGATTTCTTTCTAATCAAAAACAAAATCTCTACAACAATACACCACAACCACACAGCCCTGTCACAGAACTGACAGTCACTTTGTATTCAACATGAGTAAAGCACTGAATAGTCTGTATTTCAAACCACAGAAGTCTATTTAATTCTTAGAATTCATAACGGCCCGTTTTTAACTTTTCAGCAAGAGCTATTCCGAGTGAACAATACAATGAACAAACTTAATTTCTACACCTCTGCGAAACACTTCTACACTAGTTTAGACTTGTATAAGTTTAAAGTTAACCCTGACCATCACAGTCACACTGTCTATACCACTTTTTTTTTTTTATTTACTTTGGGCTGCATTGGGTCTTTGTTGCTACGCGCGGGCTTTCTCTAGTTGCAGCCAGCAGGGCTACTCTTCGTTGAGGTGTGCAGGCTTTGCATTGCGGTGGCTTCTCTTGTTGCAGAGCATGGGCTCTAGGCAGCCAGGCTTCAGAGTTGTAGTGCGTGGGCTCAGAAGCTGTGGCTCGCGGGCTCTAGAGCGCAGGCTCAGTAGTTGTGGTGCACGGGCTTAGTTGCTCCGCAGCATGTGGGATCTTCCAGGACCGGGGATCGAACCCGTGTCCCCTGCACTAGCAGGTGGATTTTTTTTTTAATTAATTTTTTGGCTGCATTGGGTCTTCATTGCTGTGCGCAGGCATTCTCTAGTTGCGGCAAGCACGGGTTACTCTTTGTTGCGGTGAGCGGGCTTCTCATTGCAGTGGCTTCTTTTTGTTGTGGAGTACAGGTTCTAGGCACACGGGCTGCAGTAGTTGTGGCACGCGGTCTCAGTAGTTGTGGCTCACAGGCTCTAGAGCACAGGCTCAGTAGTTGTGGCACACAGGCTTAGTTGCTCCACGGCATGTGGGATCTTCCTGGACCAGGGCTCGAACCTGTGTCCCCTGCATTGTCAGGCAGATTCTTAACCACTGCGCCCCCAGGGAAGTCCTGATTACCACTTTTGATAAACCCACATTACATTTTCTAAAACATTTCTCAATCCTCAAGTCATTTCCTGATGTTCATGTCATGAGTATCCAGTCTAAAAAACTTTAATCACATCAAAATTATCCTGACACCATAAATAAATATAACTGGGTGGGTGGAATATTTATTCCTGTGGCTTCGTCATCTATAATAGAAACGGCCACAAATGATTTAAGTTTTTCATGCATCATGCCCTTCTAACCCTTAATTCAGCAGGAATAGTATTCCTGGTTAGGTTTATATTTTTAAACACTTATTTAAATGAGTGTTTACATTCAATCAAAATTCTTTCACAAAGTTACCAGCTGTAAAATATTTTGATGCCCAGATAATTTCTTCTTGTAACACATAACTGCATCACACAGCAGCATTGCTTATTTTATTTGAAAGTAAACACAAACCTATTGAAATGTTAGTCCTCTTTCTAGTTCATTAAGTTTTTCACCATAATCTTTTCAATATGCTTGCCACAGATCTTACTACGGTTTAATTCTCTATGGTTTCCATTCAGGAGGAATATAGGTTACACACCGAATTTATAGAAATATGCCCCACATCTACAAAGAAGCAAGCTCTCAACCATTTTACTTGCACATATGGCCCTCTCGGCATATGTCTCATTTTCCCACTTCAGATAGAGACATGGGTATGAGAAATATTTTACTTTCTCCTTTAATAGAAGAAGGAAAAGTGCAAGCACAATGATAAGTGGCAACTTTTTAGCCTGCCCTCAGCATCCAGAGACAATGGTGCCCAGTCCCCATCTGATAACGCAGTTGATACTCTGCCACTGGGCTATGGTAGCTAACTGTTGCCACGTGGGAACGCTGTCTCTATGTGGCCAGTGTTTCAAGAAAGCCAGAAATCGGGATTTTTGTGTAAATCTCCTGATTTTTTTCATGTAGGCAGCTAATGAAATTATGAATATAGGTAACTAATAAAAACAAAATGTTTAACACTGTCAGAGCCAAGTTTTGCTGATCCAAAAACACACATCCAAGGGCAAAGTTCAAAATTAAAGACAAATTTTACATTTAACCCTTATTACCAATCTTATGACATACTTCTCTATTATCCCCATTTTACAAATGAGAAAACAGACTCTGCAAGAGCTTAAGTTACTTGTACAAGCTCATGAAGATAGTGAGTCATGAAGGGTGGGGGTGAAATTTGAATCCTCAAAGGAGTCTGCCTCCAAAGCCCAAGTTCCTAACCACCTGTTCTATGCAAACATGTAAGGCAGATACACACAAGTACATATAAGGCAGATAAGAAAGTTCTGTGCTGATCTTCCCTTATATCCACATGAAAAATGGTAGAACCCGAAGGTAAATAAACAGATAAACAAATGGACAAACAAACAAGAGTGGACTAGGTCTGACCAATGCAGAACACAACAGGACTACATTTGCTCTCATTCTATATTTGATATTTTCCCTGACACTGCCTAAGATAGCATTAGCCTTTTTCAATTACATTAAAATGGGATTCATAATGAGCTTCTTGTTATTTACATAACTAAAACTCCAGTGTTTTTCAGAGGAAGAGACTACTGCAGGTTTGCCAGAAGACTTGGTATGCATATATATATGTATTTACTCATGCAAATGTTTGAAAATGTTTGAGCTTTACTTTAGTCTTTATTAGAATCACAGAGAAAAGGCACTCTGAATAAAACTATTTAAAATACTACCTACTGACTTGGAGCACTTTTAGGCCTTTATAAGGGTTGACTAGATTTTAAACTGTATTCCTAACCTATTCAAATCTGTTTACAACTAGTTCTCTGACAAAACACTGCAACACTCTCTCCCACAGGTCTTTAACTTACGTAAGATAGGTGCCTCTGGTGTTGATGTTCATCATCAAATCCACTTTCTTTGTAGGTGTTTCCAATGTGTTGGTCAAGCTAATAGCACTGGCATTATTCACCAGAATATCAATTCCTGTATTCAAATAATCAACTTCTTAGTAATGTAATTTAGACTTTATAACAAAAAGAAATAAAAAACATTCACTCTATATAGTTGAAGTCCGAGTTCACAAATACTTCTTTTAGATAATATGACTGACGAATACACCAATGCAAGACTCAGTAGGTATGTCAAAACAGCACCCAAATGATTTTCACTGGCACATGGAGACCATAACCAGGGCTCCCCAGGAAACTGCAAGGAAGCTTAGTCCTTAGTGGTTTGTAGCTCCCGTCCTTATCTGTTCTCTTACTTCCTGGTCTTCCCTCCTTGTCTCCAAGAACCTTAGGTCAATTTCCTTAAAGTTTCCCACCCCCCCCCATCATCTTTCCAAGGCCTGTCTCCCTTCCAAGCACACCGGTCTCCCTCCTCTCAAAGGCCCTTACTTAAATGGAAGAGCTCCTTTCTGGTCTTGGGAACTGGGAAAAGAGAAATGACCTAGAGTTTAAATTCCAGGCAAATCATGAAAATAGATCAGGTTTGTTTTGGTAACTTATACACAAAATAAATTTAGAGTAATGATTATTTCTGCATATTCTATCCAGTCCTTATCCATATGTAACATTTATGGTTACAAGCTTAAATAATGTTAAATGAAAATGGTAAAATACAAAAGCATCTCAAACACATTTCTGCATTTCTACATGGCCTTCATAATTCTTTTCCTTTAAATTGAAGTACAGCTGATTTACAATGTTGTGTTAATTTCTGCTGTACAGCAAAGTGACTCAGTTATAGATATATATACATTCTTTTTTATATTCTTTTCCATTATAGTTTATTTCAGGATACTGAATATAGTTCCCTGTGCGATACAGTTGGACCTTGTTGTTTATGCATTCTATTCAATATATGTAATAGCTTGCATCTACTAATCCCAAACTCCCCATCTATCCCTCCCCCATCCCCCTCCCCCTTGGCAACCACAGGTCTGTTCTCTATGTCTGTGAGTCTGTTTCTGTTTCATAGATAAGTTCATTTGTGTCATATTTTAGACTCCACATATAAGTAATATCATATGGTATTTGTCTCTTTCTGACTTATTTCACTTAGTATGATCATCTCTAGCTGCATCCATTCTTTCTAAAGAGCATTTAATATTCTATCAAATAGATATATGACAATTTCTACTGCTGGGGTTAGACTGTTGCCTTAAACGTCTTTTATTATCTTAACTTTGCTTTGTCCCTCTCTCACAATATGTGGAAAATGGTTTAAATAAGGTTATTATACTTACAACATATTAGTCATAAGCTCCCTTTCTTCATTTATAGTAACATTATAAAATTTTGATCACGTCCTCATTCCTCATTCCTCAATTTCCATATTCTTTAGCACAGAGTTAGCGCTACTAATGTTTTCTTAAAACGTGTCCTTAGAATAACTTTGGATTCAACTATATTACATTTTATATCTTCGTTATAACAAAACTCAAACTCAAGTAAATCACCTGTATATATTGGACAAGTTTCACGTCCTGTGACTACCAGCTTTCCAGAATAAACAAAATGATGATGGTTTGCCTTCATAAGTGGCAAAGACCAGTGAGAGGAATTTTTAAATCCACGACATGCTTCTCAATTCACAAAACTAGATATTGCTCAATCTCATCACTAAGACATAATCACTGAGGGGCTACTCTGTATAAGGCATGCTGCTAGGGCCTAAGAGACAAGGAAGATAATATTCACTAAAGAAAAAGCCAGGTGGGAGCAAAGCAAATTGAGTGTGGGTCTGGGTGAGATGCTGGACTGATGGGTGTGCAAACCACCTGTGTAGAATTACCCTAATTAAGGAGATGAAGCTAATGAGGGTTGATCCAATCAATGGATTCCTTGGGCAAATCCAACCTTTATTGACTTCATCACTCACTATGTGATAATAAGTGACAGCTATGTTAGCAGAGCAAACATCTGGGCCCAAAAGCAAAAGAAAGTAGATGAGTAATGAAGATATACTGACTGGGAAAACTCTATTTGACTTGCCAGTGATAAAGAGAAAAAAAACTGGGTCCAATTAAGAGATATCTTAAAATTTCTGAACTCAGATGGGCCAAATTAAAATGGATCAGGGAATGATGGTGGGAAATGATAAAGAAAAGGCATATATGTATGCTTGCTGCAGAAGAAAAAGGTGGCAGGAAAGATTACATCTGTGGTTTATGAAATAGCATAATTTACTCAAGGCCTGAAACACTCTGAAGATGAGGGAAGGCAAGGTGATAGGGAGTACCATGTGGCAGAGGCCCCCCAGGGCACAGGTCAGAAAGCACCACCCACTGTGCAGGACTTTGTTAGGGATAATTCCCCAGCAGAGAGAAATATCAGGGCAAAGGTAGAGTGTTCCCTAAAAGGCAGACTTCAAAGGCCTACAAAACTCCAAACCAGACCATATCAGTAGCAACCACAGTATGGAACTAAAACCAAACGAGCAAAATACAAAGACTTGGGAGATCTGTGGAAAAAAAACACAGAGGAAAAAAAGAGCAGGCTATGAATCATCTCATAAATGTGGCAGCCATCCTGATTAGGAGACAGCAGAAGCTGAGATGCTGAACAGAGCTCACCGAAGAATTAAGAATTAAGATTCTGCATTGTTATGCCAGAAAAGCAGAAGTTAATGGGCAAATGGAAAGCAAAACACTTTAAATACATCAAAGTGGATCCTAAGGAGGAGGGAAGGAAATGTTAGGATAGATTCCAAAATAAAGGTAACTCCACCACCAATTTGTAAATTTAGCAAGAAGATAGAAAGGTTTCAGGGCTTCCCTGGTGGCGCAGTGGTTAAGAATCCGCCTGTCAGTGCAGGGGACACGGGTTTGAACCCTGGTCCAGGAAGATCCCACATGCCGTGGAGCAACTAAGCCCATGCGCCACAACTACTGAGCCTGCACTCTAGAGCCCGCGAGCCACAGCTACTGAGACCGCATGCCACAACTACTAAAGCCCGCGTGCCTAGAGCCCGTGCTCCACAACAAGAGAAACCACGGCAATGAGAAGCCCAGGCACTACAACAAAGAGTAGCCCCTGCTCGCTGCAAATAAAGAAAGTCCACACACAGCTAAGACCCAACGCAGACAAAAATAAAATTAATTAATTTTTTAAAAAAAGAAGTGTTTCAGATGCCCATCTCAACAACAGGTAGCAAAATACATTGGGAGATTTTTTTCCCCAAAGATATGAAAAGCATACCTTCTTAATTGAAGATTTCTAGCAACTGAGCTAAGTTCTAGGACATGAAGCCCAAATCAATAATATGGATCCACTGACTTCTAAAGAAACAAAAACCAAGATTTGCTTTTGTCCTTACCGTTTTCTCTGTCTACTCCTGGAAAAGGACATCACGTGATAGACAAAGTTGAATTAATCCAACATTGAAGATGCTGAAGGAATGATACCAGGTTCAATGGAAGACAATCTAAGCTACAGTGGCTAAAAAAATGCAGACCATCCATGCACCTGAGTGAACCTCCTTGGCTGGGACAAAATAGAGTTAGAAAATTGGAGAGGAGATATTTCTGGGTCTTAATTCTTCCAAGAAAAAGATTTCAGTGTGGCTCTTTAAATTCTGTGGCAACAGTAGGAGAAGAAATCAATTTGTGAGACTTCAGTTTATTCTGGAGGATCCCAACTCTGGAAAGTGGAGCTGCTTCACATTTTGACACTCAGGAACAAATTTTTGGACTATGATGTCATTAGTACGTAATGTGTAACTCTTTCTGGTGAACCAGATTAGACAATGCAGCTAGAATTCAAGACGGGAAGTTAAAAGGTGGGTGAAAACTATTATATGTAAGATGGATAAACAACAAGGTCCTACTGTATAGCACAGGAAACTATAGTCAATATCCTGTGATAAACCACAATGGAAAAGAATATTAAAAAAAAGAATGTATACATGTGTATAACTCAGTCACTTTGCTGGACAGCAGAGATTGGCACAACTTTGTAAATCAACTATACTTCAATTAAGAAAAATAAAATTTTAAAAATACAAATGAAAATAAAAGGGGAGACTTCCCTGTTGGCACAGCGGTTAAGAATCCGCCTGCCAATGCAGGGGACACGGGTTCGAACCCTGGCCCAGGAAGACCCCACATGCCGTGAAGCAGCTAAGCTTGTGCACCACAACTACCGAGCCTGTGCTCTAGAGCCCGTGAGCCATAACTACTGAATCCCGCATGCTGTAGGGCGCAACTACTGAGTCCATGTGCTGCAACTACTGAAACCCACATGCCTAGAGCCTGTGCTCTGCAACAAGAGAAGCCACTTCAATGAGAAGCCCGTGCACCACAACAAAGAGTAGTGCCCCCGCTCGCCGCAACTAGAGAAAGCCTGCGTGCAGCAACGAACACCCAACACAGTCAAAAAATAAAAATTTTTTTTATAAGTTTAAAATAATTAAATTAAAAAAATAATAAATGGGGGGGTGAATTGGGGGCCTATATAGTATGGTCTTGAGTATCTTTAACTAATGTCCATCTTGACTCATTTCAGAGGTTTCTTGGGACAATACCAGACAACAGCTGAACTGCTGATGTTCTCTAACAGAACTACAGGACAGAAATAAAGATCGAGAAAGGGCTCAGACAAAGCTGGTAGCAGCTCTCCCTAATATTCTGATGATTTCATTCTCCAAGAAGGATAAACTTGCCCTCAGTTGAAAAACCCAATGGATCAACAGAAAGAACTAAAACTGGATGAATACAGAGAAAGGAAAAGCTCCAGTCTTCCACCCTCACCCACCTTATCCCTTAATTCCTCCCTAAAAATGAATGGCTAAACTAATTAGGTTAAGTCCTAATTGGCACTAATTGCTCACTTTCACTAGTAGGTGAAGTCATTTTAGATAAAAGGTTCTGCACATGAATGTGGCATCCTTCCTTCCTCTTTCATATTTGCAGCCCGATCAGTAAGAAAAAAAAAAAAAATACCCAGTAATTTTGCATTCTCTCTCCTCTTCTCTCATGGGCATTCACATTACTTTGGGAAAGGCTGCCAATCAGGAGTAAGATTTTGGATTTAAAAGAAGAGGCCCCATTTGAGCCAAAGCTTTGTGCTCCAGTCCTGAATAACACAGCACTCCACACTGGGAGTTATAAGCACGAGCCTTGCTAACAATAAAGCATTAACCTTGTTTCCCATTGGGCAATATCCTTTGTATGTACATACAGTCTCTGGAATATTATAGGGAGAGAGTGGTAATAGGGCAGGATCTGGACATGGCTACGTGCCTTGCTATAATGCCATCAAAGTCTCAGTTCAACTCCCAACACTTGCCTTCTAGCAGCTTATGAACCAATTGGGGACAAAAAAGAAATACTAAGATCTGAAGTCGTACAAGATGAGGATCAAAGGAATGTTTTGGGAATTCAGAGAAAGAAAAATGTACACTTCTGATTGGTTGGCATAGTCAGGAAACTGGCTTCGTGAAGGAGATGAGATTAAAGCACAAAAAGGTAGGATTTCAAAAGACAAAGAAGGGAACACTTCAGGAATGATCAGAGGTGGAGGAGTGGGCACTGGAGGAGCCTCAGGAATAGGAACAGCAAAAGCTGAGAGACAAAAAAAATTAAAGGTAAGGAAATGGATGTAAACAATTTTGGCTGAAGTAGGGAGTTTACATAGGGGTGTAGAAGAAAGATGAAACCAAAACAAGTCTGTTAACACCAGAATGTGAAAGATCTTGAATGTCAATAGGTTATCTGCACTTTATTCAATAAATATTAAAAAGTCATCAAATGATGGTTACATAAACTGGGGAGAGACAAGTGGATGGGATCTGGGGAACCACTTGGCTTGATGTATGTTATTGTCAAGGTCTTAACTTTATTTTGGATGGTAAATTTGTTATACTATCCAAAATGATTTTTAGGGGAATCGGGAAGATGGCGGAAGAGTAAGACACGGAGATCACCTTCCTCCCCACAGATACACCAGAAATACATCCACACGTGGAACAACTCCTACAGAACACCTACTGAATGCTGGCAGAAGACCTCAGACCTCCCAAAAGGCAAGAAACTCCCCACGCACCTGGGTAGGGCAAAAGAAAAAAGAATAAACAGAGACAAAAGAATAGGGACGGGACCTGCACCAGTGGGAGGGAGCTGTGAAGGAGGAAAAGTTTCCACACACTAGGAAGCCCCTTCGCGGGCGGAGACTGCGGGTGGCAGAGGGGGAAAGCTTCGGAGCCGTGGAGGAGAACACAGCAACAGGGGTGCGGAGGGCAAAGTGGAGAGATTACCGCACAGAGGATCAGGGCCGACCGGCACTCACCAGCCCGAGAGGCTTGTCGGCTCTCCGGGCGGGGCAGGTGGGGCTGGGAGCTGAGGCTCGGGCTTCGGTAGGAGCGCAAGGAGAGGACTGGGGTTGGCGGCGTGAACACAGCCTGCAGGGGGTTAGTGCGCCACGGCTAGCCGGGAGGGAGTCCGGGAAAAGTCTGGACCTGCCGAAGAGGCAAGAGACTTTTTCGTCCCTCTTTGTTTCCTGGTGCGCGAGGAGAGGGGATTAAGAGCGCTGCTTAAAGGAGCTCCAGAGATGGAGGCGAGCCGCGGCTAACGGCACAGACCCCAGAGATGGACATTAAGACGCTAAGGCTTTTGCTGCCGCCACCAAGAAGCCTGTGTGCAAGCACAGGTCACTATCCACACCTCCCTTCCGGGGAGCCTGTAAAGCCCGCCACTACCAGGGTCCCGGGATCCAGGGACAACTTCCCCGGGAGAACGCACGGCGCGCCTCAGGCTGGTGCAACATCGCGCTGGCCTCTGCCGCCGCAGGTTCGCCCCGCATTCGCACCCCTCCCTCCCCCCAAACTGAGTTAGCCAGAGCCCCCAGAGCAGCTGCTCCTTTAACCCCATCCTGTCTGAGCAAAGAACAGATGCCCTCCGGCGACCTACACGCAGAGGCGGGGCCAAATCCAAAGCTGAGCCCAGGGAGCTGTGCAAACAAAGAAGAGAAAGGGAAATCTCTCCCAGAGCCTCAGAAGCATCGGATTAAAGCTCCACAATCAACTTGATATACCCTGCATCTGTGGAATACATGAATAGACAACGAATCATCCCAAATTGAGGAGGTGGACGTTGAGAGAACAATTTATTTTTCCCCTTTTCCTCTCTTTGTGAGTGTGTATGTGTATGCTTCTGTGTGAGATTTTGTCTGTACAGCTTTGCTTTCACCATTTGTCCTAGGGTTCTATCCATCCGTTTTGGTTTTTTTTTCTTTAAAAAATTTTTTTTCTCTTAATAATTATTTTTTATTTTAATAACTTTATGTTATTTTATTTTATTCTATTCCTTCCTTCCTTGTTCCCATTCTCTTTCTTCTTCCTTCCTCTCTCTCTCTCTCTCTTTCTTTCTTTCTTTCTTCTTCTTCTCCCTTTTATTCTGAGCCGTGTGGATCAAAGGCTCTTGGTGCTGCAGCCAGGAGTCAGTGCTGTGCCTCTGAGGTGGGAGAGCCAACTTCAGGACACTGGTCCACAAGACACCTCCCATCTCCACATAATATCAAATGGCAAAAAACTCCCAGAGATCTCCATCTCAACACCAGCACCCAGCTTCACTCAACAAACAGCAAGCTACAGTGCTGGATACCCTATGCCAAACAACTAGCAAGAGAGGAACACAACCCCACCCATTAGCAGAGAGGCTGCCTAAAATCATAGTAAGTCCACAGACACCCCAAAACACACCACCAGACGTGGACCTGCCCACCAGAAAGACAAGATCCAGCCTCATCCACCAGAACACAGGCACTAGTCCCCTCCAATAGGAAGCCTACACAACCCACTGAACTAACTATAGCCACTGGGGACAGACACCAAAAACAACGGGAACTACGAACCTGCAGCCTGCAAAAAGGAGACCCCAAACACAGTAAGATAAGCAAAATGAGAAGACAGAAAAACACACAGCAGATGAAGGAGCAAGATAAAAACCCACCAGACCTAACAAATGAAGAGGAAATAGGCAGTCTACCTGAAAAAGAATTCAGAATAATGATAGTAAAGATGATCCAAAATCTTGGAAATAGAATAGACAAAATGCAAGAAACATTTAACAAGGACCTAGAAGAACTAAAGATGAAACAAGCAACAATGAACAACACAATAAATGAAATTAAAAATACTCTAGATGGGATCAATAGCAGAATAACTGAGGCAGAAGAACGGATAAGTGACCTGGAGGATAAAATAGTGGAAATAACTACTGCAGAGCAGAATAAAGAAAAAGAATGAAACGAACTGAGGACAGTCTCAGAGACCTCTGGGACAACAATAAATGCACCAACATTTGAATTATACGGGTTCCAGAAGAAGAAGAGAAAAAGAAAGGGACTGAGAAAATATTTGGAGAGATTATAGTTGAAAACTTCCCTAATATGGGAAAGGAAATAGTTAATCAAGTACCGGAAGCACAGAGAGTCCCATACAGGTTAAATCCAAGGAGAAACACGCCAGGACACATATTAATCAAACTGTCAAAAGTAAATACAAAGAAAACATATTAAAAGCAGCAAGGGAAAAACGACAAATAACACACAAAGGAATCCCCATAAGGTTAACAGCTGATCTTTCAGCAGAAACTCTGCAAGCCAGAAGGGACTGGCAGGACATATTTAAAGTGATGAAGGAGAAAAACCTGCAACCAAGATTACTCTACCCAGCAAGGTTCTCGTTCAGATTTGATGGACAAATTAAACCTTTACAGACAAGCAAAAGCTGAGAGAGTTCAGCACCACCAAACCAACTTTACAACAAATGCTAAAGGAACTTGTCTAGGCAAGAAACACAAGAGAAGGAAAAGACCTACAATAACAAATCCAAACCAATTAAGAAAATGGGAATAGGAACATACATATCGATAATTACCTTAAATGTTAATGGATTAAATGCTCCCATCAAAAGACACAGATTGGCTGAATGGATACAAAAACAAGACCCATATATATGCTGTCTACAAGAGACCCACTTCAGACCTAGAGACACATACAGACTAAAGTAAGGGGATGGAAAAAGATATTCCATGCAAATGGAAACCAAAAGAAAGCTGGAGTAGCAATTCTCATATCAGACAAAATAGACTTTAAAATAAAGACTATTAGAAGAGACAAAGAAGGACGTTACATAATGATCAAGGGATCGATCCAAGAAGAAGATTTAACAATTGTAAATATTTATGCACCCAACATAGGAGCACCTCAATACAGAAGGCAAATACTAACAGCCATAAAAGGGGAAATCAACAGTAGCATATTCATAGTAGGGGACTTTAACACCCCACTTTCACCAATGGACAGATCATCCAAAATGAAAATAAATAAGGAAACACAAGCTTTAAATAATACAAAAACAAGATTGACTTAATTGATATTTATAGGACATTCCATTCAAAAACAACAGAATACACATTTTTCTCAAGTGCTCATGGAACATTCTCCAGGATAGATCATATCTTGGGTCACAAATCAAGCCTTGGTAAATTTAAGAAAATTGAAACTGTATCAGTATCTTTTCCCATCACAATGCTATGAGACTAGATATCAATTACAGGAAAAGATCTGTAAAAAATACAAACACATGGAGGCTAAACAATACACTACTTAATAACGAAGTGATCACAGAAGAAATCAGAGGAAATCAAAAAATACCTAGAAACAAATGACAATGGAGACACGATGACCCAAAACCTATGGGATGCAGCAAAAGCAGTTCTCAGAGGGAAGTTTATAGCAATACAATTTTACCTCAAGAAACAGGAAACATCTCGAATAAACAACCTAAACTTGCACCTAAAGCAATTAGAGAAAGAAGAACAAAAAAACCCCAAAGTTAGCAGAAGGAAAGAAATCATAAAGATCAGATCAGAAATAAATGAAAAAGAAATGAAGGAAACGATAGCACAGATCAATAAAACTAAAGCTGGTTCTTTGAGAGGATAAACAAAATTGATAAACCATTAGCCAGACTCATCAAGACAAAAAGGGAGAAGACTCTAATCAATAGAATTAAAAATGAAAAAGGAGAAGTAAGAACTGACACTGCAGAAATACAAAAGATCATGAGAGATTACTACAAGCAACTCTATGCCAATAAAATGGACAACCTGGAAGAAATGGACAAATTTTTAGAAATGCAAAACCTGCCAAGACTGAATCAGGAAGAAATAGAAAATATGAACAGACCAATCACAGGCACTGAAATTGAGACTGGGATTAAAAATCTTCCAACAAACAAAAGCCCAGGACCAGATGGCATCACAGGCAAATTCTATCAAACATTTAGAGAAGAGCTAACACCTATCCTCTTCAAACTCTTCCAAAATATAGCAGAGGGAGGAACACTCCTAAACTCATTCTACGAGGCCACCATCACCCTGATACCAAAACCAGATAAGGATGCCACAAAGAAAGCAAATTACAGGACAATATCACTGATGAACATAGATGCAAAACTCCTCAACAAAATACTAGCAAACAGAATCCAACAGCACATTAAAAGAATCATACACCAGGATCAAGTGGGGTTTATTCCAGGAATGCAAGGATTCTTGAATATACGCAAATCAATCAACGTGATACACCATATTAACAAATTGAAGGAAAAAACCATATGATCATCTCAACAGATGCAGAGAAAGCTTTTGACAAAATTCAGCACCCTTTTATTATAAAAACCCTGCAGAAGGTAGGCATAGAGGGAACTTTCCTCAACATAATAAAGGCCATATATGACAAACCCACAGCCAACATTGTCCTCAATGGTGAAAAACTGAAAGCATTTCCACTAAGATCAGGAACAAGACAAGGTTGCCCACTCTCACCACTCTTATTCAACATAGTTTTGGAAGTTTTAGCCACAGCAATCAGAGAAGAAAAGGAAATAAAAGGAATCCAAATCAGAAAAGAAGAAGTAAAGCTGTCACTGTTTGCAGATGACATGATACCATATATAGAGAATCCTAAAGATGCTACCAGAAAACTACTAGAGCTAATCAATGAATCTGGTAAAGTAGCAGGATACAAAAGTAATGCACAGAAATCTCTGGCATTCCTATACACTAATGATGAAAAATCTGAAAGTGAAATCAAGAAAACACTCCCATTTACCACTGCAACAAAACGAATAAAATATCTAGGAATAAACCTACCTAAGGAGACAAAAGATCTGTATGCAGAAAATTATAAGACACTGACGAAAGAAATTAAAGATGATACAAATAGATGGAGAGATATGCCATGTTCTTGGACTGGAAGAATCAACATTGTGAAAATGACTCTACTACCCAAAGCAATGTACAGATTCAATGCAATCCCTATCAAACTACCACTGGCATTTTTCACAGAACTAGAACAAAAGATTTCACAATTTGTATAGAAACACAAAAGACCCCAAATAGCCAAAGCAATCTTGAGAAAGAAAAACGGAGCTGGAGGAATCAGGCTCCTGGACTTCAGACTATACTACAAAGCTAGAGTAATCAAGACAGTATGGTACTGGCACAAAAACAGAAAGATAGATCAATGGAACAGGATAGAAAGCCCAGAGATAAACCCACACACATATGGTCACCTTATCTTTGATAAAGGAGGTAGGAATGTACAGTGGAGAAAGGACAGCCTCTTCAATAAGTGGTGCTGGGAAAACTGGACAAGTACATGTAAAAGTATGAGATTAGATCACTCCCTAACACCATACACAAAAATAAGCTCAAGATGGATTAAAGACCTAAATGTAAGGCCAGACACTATCAAACTCTTAGAGGAAAACATAGGCAGAACACTCTATGACATAAATCACAGCAAGATCCTTTTTGACCCACCTCCCAGAGAAACGGAAATAAAAGCAAAAATAAACAAATAGGACCTAATGAAACTTCAAAGCTTTTGCACAGCAAAGGAAACCATAAACAAGACCAAAAGACAACCCTCAGAATGGGAGAAAATATTTGCAAATGAAGCAACTGACAAAGGATTAATTTCCAAAATTTACAAGCAGCTCATGCAGCTCAATAACAAAAAAACAAACAACCCAATCCAAAAATGGGCAGAAGACCTAGACATTTCTCCAAAGAAGATATACAGATTGCCAACAAACACATGAAAGAATGCTCAACATCATTAATCATTAGAGAAATGCAAATCAAAACTACAATGAGATACCATCTCACACCAGTCAGAATGGCCATCATCAAAAAATCTAGAAACAATAAATGCTGGAGAGGGTATGGAGAAAATGGAACACTCTTGCACTGTTGGTGGGAATGTGCACTGGTACAGCCACTATGGAGAACAGTAGGGAGGTTCCTTAAAAAACTACAAATAGAACTACCATATGACCCAGCAATCCCACTACTGGGCATATACCCTGAGGAAACCATAATTCAAAAAGAGTCATGTACCAAAATGTTCATTGCAGCACTATTTACAATAGCCCGGAGATGGAAACAACCTAAGAGCCCATCATCGGATGAATGGATAAAGAAGATGTGGCACATATATACAATGGAATATTACTCAGCCATAACAAGAAACGAAATTGAGCTGTTTGTAATGAGGTGGATAGACCTAGAGTCTGTCATACAGAGTGAAGTAAGTCAGAAAGAGAAAGACAAATACCGTATGCTAACACATATATATGGAATTTAAGAAAAAAAAATGTCATGAAGAACCTAGCGGTAAGACAGGAATAAAGACACAGACCTACTGCAGAAGGGACTTGAGGATATGGGGAGGGGTAAGGGTGAGCTGTGACAAAGCGAGAGAGAGGCATGGACATATATACACTAACAAACGTAAGGTAGATAGCTAGTGGGAAGCTGCCGCATAGCACAGGGATATCAGCTCGGTGCTCTGTGACCGCCTGGAGGGGTGGGATAGAGAGGGTGGGAGGGAGGGAGACACAAGAGGGAAGAGATATGGGAACATATGTATATGTGTAACTGATTCACTTTGTTATAAAGCAGAAACTAACACACCATTGTAAAGCAATTATACCCCAATAAAGATGTTAAAAAAAAAATCTAGAAACAATAAATGCTAGAGAGGGTGTGGGTAAAAGGGAACACTCTTGCACTGTTGGTGGGAATGTGCACTGGTACAGCCACTATGGAGAACAGTAAGGAGGTTCCTTAAAAAACTACAAATAGAACTACCATATGACCCAGCAATCCCACTACTGGGCATATACCCTGAGAAAACCATAATTAAAGAAGAGTCAGGGGGCTTCCCTGGTGGCGCAGTGGTTGAGAGTCCACCTGCCAATGCAGGGGACATGGGTTCGTGCCACAGTCGAGGGGGGGGGGTCCCACATGCCGCGGATCAGCTGGGCCCGTGAGCCATGGCCGCTGGGCCTGTGCATCCGGAGCCTGTGCTCCGCAACGGGAGGGGCCATGGCAGTGAGAGGCCCGCGTACCGCAAAAAAAAAAAGAGTCATATACCACAATGTTCATTGCAGCTGTATTTACAATAGCCTGGAGATGGAAACAACCTAAGTATCCATCATCAGATGAATGGAAAAAGAAGATGTGGCACGTATATACAATGGAATATTACTCAGCCATAAAAAGAAACAAAATTGAGCTATTTGTAATGAGGTGGATAGACCTAGAGTCTGTCATACAGAGTGAAGTAAGTCAGAAAGAGAGAGACAAATACCGTATGCTAACACATATATATGGAATTTAAGAAAAAAAAATGTCATGAAGAACCTAGCGGTAAGACAGGAATAAAGACACAGACCTACTGCAGAAGGGACTTGAGGATATGGGGAGGGGTAAGGGTGAGCTGTGACAAAGCGAGAGAGAGGCATGGACATATATACACTAACAAACGTAAGGTAGATAGCTAGTGGGAAGCTGCCGCATAGCACAGGGATATCAGCTCGGTGCTCTGTGACCGCCTGGAGGGGTGGGATAGAGAGGGTGGGAGGGAGGGAGACACAAGAGGGAAGAGATATGGGAACATATGTATATGTGTAACTGATTCACTTTGTTATAAAGCAGAAACTAACACACCATTGTAAAGCAATTATACCCCAATAAAGATGTTAAAAAAAAAATCTAGAAACAATAAATGCTAGAGAGGGTGTGGGTAAAAGGGAACACTCTTGCACTGCTGGTGGGAATGTGCACTGGTACAGCCACTATGGAGAACAGTAGGGAGGTTCCTTAAAAAACTACAAATAGAACTACCATATGACCCAGCAATCCCACTACTGGGCATATACCCTGAGGAAACCATAATTCAAAAAGAGTCATGTACCAAAATGTTCATTGCAGCACTATTTACAATAGCCCGGAGATGGAAACAACCTAAGAGCCCATCATCGGATGAATGGATAAAGAAGATGTGGCACATATATACAATGGAATATTACTCAGCCATAACAAGAAACGAAATTGAGCTGTTTGTAATGAGGTGGATAGACCTAGAGTCTGTCATACAGAGTGAAGTAAGTCAGAAAGAGAAAGACAAATACCGTATGCTAACACATATATATGGAATTTAAGAAAAAAAAATGTCATGAAGAACCTAGCGGTAAGACAGGAATAAAGACACAGACCTACTGCAGAAGGGACTTGAGGATATGGGGAGGGGTAAGGGTGAGCTGTGACAAAGCGAGAGAGAGGCATGGACATATATACACTAACAAACGTAAGGTAGATAGCTAGTGGGAAGCTGCCGCATAGCACAGGGATATCAGCTCGGTGCTCTGTGACCGCCTGGAGGGGTGGGATAGAGAGGGTGGGAGGGAGGGAGACACAAGAGGGAAGAGATATGGGAACATATGTATATGTGTAACTGATTCACTTTGTTATAAAGCAGAAACTAACACACCATTGTAAAGCAATTATACCCCAATAAAGATGTTAAAAAAAAAATCTAGAAACAATAAATGCTAGAGAGGGTGTGGGTAAAAGGGAACACTCTTGCACTGTTGGTGGGAATGTGCACTGGTACAGCCACTATGGAGAACAGTAAGGAGGTTCCTTAAAAAACTACAAATAGAACTACCATATGACCCAGCAATCCCACTACTGGGCATATACCCTGAGAAAACCATAATTAAAGAAGAGTCAGGGGGCTTCCCTGGTGGCGCAGTGGTTGAGAGTCCACCTGCCAATGCAGGGGACATGGGTTCGTGCCACAGTCGAGGGGGGGGGGGTCCCACATGCCGCGGATCAGCTGGGCCCGTGAGCCATGGCCGCTGGGCCTGTGCATCCAGAGCCTGTGCTCCGCAACGGGAGGGGCCATGGCAGTGAGAGGCCCGCGTACCGCAAAAAAAAAAAGAGTCATATACCACAATGTTCATTGCAGCTGTATTTACAATAGCCTGGAGATGGAAACAACCTAAGTATCCATCATCAGATGAATGGAAAAAGAAGATGTGGCACGTATATACAATGGAATATTACTCAGCCATAAAAAGAAACAAAATTGAGCTATTTGTAATGAGGTGGATAGACCTAGAGTCTGTCATACAGAGTGAAGTAAGTCAGAAAGAGAGAGACAAATACCGTATGCTAACACATATATATGGAATTTAAGAAAAAAAAATGTCATGAAGAACCTAGCGGTAAGACAGGAATAAAGACACAGACCTACTGCAGAAGGGACTTGAGGATATGGGGAGGGGTAAGGGTGAGCTGTGACAAAGCGAGAGAGAGGCATGGACATATATACACTAACAAACGTAAGGTAGATAGCTAGTGGGAAGCTGCCGCATAGCACAGGGATATCAGCTCGGTGCTCTGTGACCGCCTGGAGGGGTGGGATAGAGAGGGTGGGAGGGAGGGAGACACAAGAGGGAAGAGATATGGGAACATATGTATATGTGTAACTGATTCACTTTGTTATAAAGCAGAAACTAACACACCATTGTAAAGCAATTATACCCCAATAAAGATGTTAAAAAAAAAATCTAGAAACAATAAATGCTAGAGAGGGTGTGGGTAAAAGGGAACACTCTTGCACTGCTGGTGGGAATGTGCACTGGTACAGCCACTATGGAGAACAGTAGGGAGGTTCCTTAAAAAACTACAAATAGAACTACCATATGACCCAGCAATCCCACTACTGGGCATATACCCTGAGGAAACCATAATTCAAAAAGAGTCATGTACCAAAATGTTCATTGCAGCACTATTTACAATAGCCCGGAGATGGAAACAACCTAAGAGCCCATCATCGGATGAATGGATAAAGAAGATGTGGCACATATATACAATGGAATATTACTCAGCCATAACAAGAAACGAAATTGAGCTGTTTGTAATGAGGTGGATAGACCTAGAGTCTGTCATACAGAGTGAAGTAAGTCAGAAAGAGAAAGACAAATACCGTATGCTAACACATATATATGGAATTTAAGAAAAAAAAATGTCATGAAGAACCTAGCGGTAAGACAGGAATAAAGACACAGACCTACTGCAGAAGGGACTTGAGGATATGGGGAGGGGTAAGGGTGAGCTGTGACAAAGCGAGAGAGAGGCATGGACATATATACACTAACAAACGTAAGGTAGATAGCTAGTGGGAAGCTGCCGCATAGCACAGGGATATCAGCTCGGTGCTCTGTGACCGCCTGGAGGGGTGGGATAGAGAGGGTGGGAGGGAGGGAGACACAAGAGGGAAGAGATATGGGAACATATGTATATGTGTAACTGATTCACTTTGTTATAAAGCAGAAACTAACACACCATTGTAAAGCAATTATACCCCAATAAAGATGTTAAAAAAAAAATCTAGAAACAATAAATGCTAGAGAGGGTGTGGGTAAAAGGGAACACTCTTGCACTGTTGGTGGGAATGTGCACTGGTACAGCCACTATGGAGAACAGTAAGGAGGTTCCTTAAAAAACTACAAATAGAACTACCATATGACCCAGCAATCCCACTACTGGGCATATACCCTGAGAAAACCATAATTAAAAAAGAGTCAGGGGGCTTCCCTGGTGGCGCAGTGGTTGAGAGTCCACCTGCCAATGCAGGGGACATGGGTTCGTGCCACAGTCGAGGGGGGGGGTCCCACATGCCGCGGATCAGCTGGGCCCGTGAGCCATGGCCGCTGGGCCTGTGCATCCGGAGCCTGTGCTCCGCAACGGGAGGGGCCATGGCAGTGAGAGGCCCGCGTACCGCAAAAAAAAAAAGAGTCATATACCACAATGTTCATTGCAGCTGTATTTACAATAGCCTGGAGATGGAAACAACCTAAGTATCCATCATCGGATGAATGGAAAAAGAAGATGTGGCACGTATATACAATGGAATATTACTCAGCCATAAAAAGAAACAAAATTGAGCTATTTGTAATGAGGTGGATAGACCTAGAGTCTGTCATACAGAGTGAAGTAAGTCAGAAAGAGAGAGACAAATACCGTATGCTAACACATATATATGGAATTTAAGAAAAAAAAAATGTCATGAAGAACCTAGGGGTAAGACAGGAATAAAGACACAGACCTACTAGAGAATGGACTTGCGGATATGGGAAGGGGGAAGGGTAAGCTGTGACAAAGCGAGAGAGAGGCATGGACATATATACACTACCAAATATAAGGTAGATAGCTAGTGGGAAGCAGCCGCATAGCACAGGGAGATCAGCTCAGTGCTTCATGACCGCCTAGAGGGGTGGGATAGGGAGGGTGGGAGGGAGGGAGACTCAAGAGGGAGGAGATATGGGAACATATGTATAACTGACTCACTTTGTTATAAAGCAGAAACTAACACACCATTGTAAAGCAATTATACTCCAATAAAGATGTAAAAAAAAAATGAGAAAAAAATGATTTTTAATAATTATTCAATTAGTCATCAGATGATTTTAAGCTGTGCTTCTATATGAATAAATACCCATTTCTGGTTACACTCAAAAAGACTCAGTAAAAAATAATCAAAAGAAAATTAAATATAAAATTATAGTTATACCTATACTTTACCAATATTCAATGATTATTTCAGAACGAAGGCTGTACCTCCAAATTTCTCAACTGCTTTCTCCACTGCACTGCTGATTTGTTGTTCATCTCTCACGTCAACAACACATGGCAAGGCCTTTCCTCCAGCTGCTTTGACTACAAAGGATAAACAAAGAAACATTAAAGCATTCAAATATTAAACCTTTCAACAATATCAAACCTCTGACACAAGAGTCAAAAGAAAAAAGTACCCCATTTTCAGAAAATCAATATAAATAACTATGTCTTATAACTACTAGCAACTCTGCCCTACAGTAGGACAGACTGATGAATCTAGCTGCAGACTAGCTAGGCCAACTCTATTAAAAAACCAAAAAGGAAGGTAATTTTTTAAAATGCTATTAAAATGGGGAAGGTAATTTAAAAGACCCTTATTATGGAAAATTTCAAAAAATCTACAAAAATATAAAGAATAGTATAATGAACTATCATGAATCCATCTCCTATCTTCAATGATTGATAATGTTTTGCCAGTTATTTAATTTGTTTATCTACCCCCAATTCCATTTTGTTTTTTGCTGGTATATTTCAAAACTAACCTCAGGCATCATTTCACTCATAATTTCTTCATATGTATTCCCCTAGCATAACCACAATACTATTAACGTAACTAAAAAAACTAGCAATATCAACTGAAGCTGAAATTTAAGTCATTACTCCTGGCACAGTGCCTTGAATATAAGCACTCAATAGCTATTTGTGAACTGCAAATATTAAAATAATGACTTGTGAATTATGCAGAGAACAAGTAACATGGAGTACTTTTTCAAAGTGTTCACACCATCCACCTCTCAAATTCTTTCCTCTACTTCCACTCCTCTACTCTCTGCTCCCATCCAAGAACCACTGCCCTCATGAGACATGATATTTAACGGGAGTCTCTCCCATCACTTAAAACTGCTGGGGAGAAAAATGGTTCCCAAACACTGCTGTAAGGTGACAAAATATTTCTTTAACCTGATAAAACTATTTTTAGGGTAGACTTCAGATAGATATAATTAAACTTTCCAGCAAATTCTCTATGTATTGAAACTCACTTTCTTCAGCAGCAGTATAGATTGTGCCTGCAAGTTTGGGGTGTGCCTGGGCAGTCTTTGCAGCAATGACTATATTTGCTCCATCCTTTGCTGCTTTCAAAGCAATAGCTTTGCCAATGCCACGGCTCGCGCCTGTGATGAAGACAGTACATCCTGCTAGCTTCCTACAACAGAACAAATGTGACCTTATTAGAAAGCTCAATGATTTTATTTACTTACCAGTTTCAGGAATTCATGCACATAGTCACAAAACATGTTTCCTCCTCTATCAAACTTTCTATAAACCCTCCTCCCTCCCCATCTGATAGCTAATAACTCTACTCCCATTGTACAATGATTTACAAATTATTACAACTGCAGCTGCCAGATTTGCCATGACTTGACAAACAAAATCTGCTCAAATGAGAAGTAAATCTTAAAGAGCAATGAGGAATTAATAAACTACATAAACGTATTTTTCTGACAGAAAAAGTGTTAACAAAGCTTATTCTTGAAAAAATTTTTTAAAGAGCTTATTTTTGAGTGGTGGGATTATGAATAAATTGTATCATATTCTTTATATTCTTCAGGATTTTTCAAATTTTCTTCAATGAATACATACCACTTAAAAGGAATTATGTAAGAGCTAATAATTTTTTAACAGATGCTCATCATTGCTTATAATAGCCAGAGTGGAAACAACATAAATGTCCATCAACTGATGAATGGAAAAATAAAATGTGATATATACATAATACAATGGGATATATTCAGCAATAAAAAGGAATGAAGTACTGATCTATGCTACATGGTTGAACCTTGAAAACATTATGCTAGTTGAAAGAGTCACAAAGGACCTCATATTGTATGATTCCATTTATATGAAATGTCCAGAACAGGCAAACCTATAGAGACACAAGGATTAATGTTTGCCTAGGACTGGGGGTGGGGGATTTGGGGGTTGACAGCCGAGGGGTATGGGGTTTCTTTTGGGGATGATGAAAATATTTTAAAATTGATTGTGGTAATAGTTGCACAACTCTGAATATACTAAAAAAATATAATATACCACTTAATTGTATACTTTAAATGGGTAAATTGTGTGGTGTGTGAATTACATCTCAGTAATGCTGTTAAACAAACAAACGTAGAAAGATCGCAAAGAACTCAGGGTATTGTTCAAAAGATTCTGTGATCCAAATGTACTGAGAAAAGTTCTCTGTGTACCTTAAGTTTTCTATATCTACCCACCTTAACTTTTAACCTTCTAATTATTCAGTTGTTAGATGAGACGAAAACCTGTATAAAGTCAGATAACAGTGAGGGAAACCTACTTTCTTGTTTACTTTCTAAAGGCAAATAAAAAGCTTGTTTAAGGAGAAGGATGGAGAGGACAGCAAAAGTGACAATGACAAAGAGAAAAAGGGACAGTAACCAAAGACAGGGGTAACAGATAAGTAGGCTTGTTAACAAAAGAACATAAAGCTCTTGCCAAGATCTGGAGAAATACACTCTAGAAGCAAATTAAGAGGTAAAAGTGGGAGGATTTCAAAATAAGGAATAAATGGTTTAGCAAGAAAGAAGGGGAGTGGAGAAGTGAGGAAGAGACAGAGGTGTTAACTATTTTTAGTGAAATAGCAAAAACAAAAAGCATATAAACTAATGTGTATAGTTTAAAGAACAAAATAAGATAAATACCAAGAAATAGAAATAGAATATTACCAACGCCCCAGAAGCCACCTGTCTATTCCTCTCTAACTATCCTTCTTCTTCCTCCCAACCCACAAAGTGACAACTACTTTATTTTTATTTATTATACAGCAGGTTCATATTAGTTATCTATTTTATACATATTAGTGTATCTATGTCAATCCCAATCTCCCAATTCATCCCACCACCATCACCCCCACTCCACTTTCCCCCTTTGTCTATATGTTTGTTCTCTACATCTGTGTCTCTATTTATGCCTTGCAAACCGATTCATCTGTAACATTTTTCTAGATTCCACGTATATGCGTTAATATACGGTAGTTGTTTTTCTCTTTCGGACTTACTTCACTCTGTATGACAGTCTCTAGGTCCAGCCACATCTCTACAAATGACCCAATTTTATTCCTTTTTATGGCTGAGTAATATTCCATTGTATATATGTACCACATCTTCTTTATCCATTCATCTGTTGATGGGCATTTAGGTTGCCCCCATGACCTGGCAAATTGTAGCGCTGCAAAGAATATTGGGGCACATGTGTCTTTTTTTTTTTTTAATGAGCTAACTTTTAAAAATAAATTTACTTATCTACTTATTTCTGGCTGTGTTGGGTCTTTGTTGCTGTGCATGGGCTTTCTCTAGTTGTGGCGAGTGGGGCTAATCTTCACTGTGGTGCGCGGGCTTCTCACTGCAGTGGCTTCTCTTGTTGCAGAGCACGGGCTCTAGGCACACGGGCTCAGTACTTGTCGCTCGCGGGCTTGGTTGCTCCATGGCATGTGGGATCTTCCCAGACCAGGGATTGAACCCATGTCCCCTGCATTGGCAGGCGGATTCTTAACCACTGCGCCACCAGGGAAGTCCTACAAGTGTCTGGTGTTAGGGAGTGTTCTAATTTCATTCTTTTACATATACCTGTCCAGTTTTCCCAGCACCACTTATTGAAGAGGCTGTCTTCTCTCCATTGTATATTCTTGCCTCCTTTGCCAAAGGTAAGGTGACTATGTGTGCGTGGGTTTATCTCTGGGCTTTCTATCCTGTTCCATTGATCTATATTTGTTTTTGAGCCAGTACCATACTGCCTTGATTACTGTAGCTTTGTAGTATAGTCTGAAGTAAGGGAGCCTGATGCCTCCAGCTCCGTTTTTCTTTCTCAAGATTACTTTGGCTATTCGGGGTCTTTTGTGTTTCCATACAAATTGTAACATTTTTTGTTCTAGTTCTGTGAAAAATGTCATTGGTAGCTTGATAGGGATCGCATTGAATCTGTAGATTGCTTTGGGTAGTATAGTCATTTTTACAATATTGATTCTTCCAATCCAAGAACATGGCATATCTTTACATCTGTTTGTGTCATCTTTGCTTTCTTTCATCAGTGTCTTATAGTTTTCTGAGTACAGGTCTTTGGCCTCCTTAGGTAGATTTATTCCTAGGTATTTTATTCTTTTTGTTGCAGTGGTGAATGGGATTGTTTCCTTAATTTCTCTTCTGATCTTTAGTTGTTAGTGTATAGGAATGCACGAGATTTCTGCACATTAATTTTGTATCCTGCAACCTTACCAAATTCATTGATTAGCTCTGGTAGTTTTCTGGTGGCACCTTTAGGGTTCTCTATGTATAGTATCATGTCATCTGCAAACAGTGACAGTTTTACTTCTTTTCCAACTTGGATTCCTTTTCTTTTTTGTCTCTGATTGCTGTGGCTAGGACTTCCAAAACTATGTTGAATAATAGTGGTGAGAGTGGACATCCTTGTCTTGTTCCTGATCATAGAGGAAATGCTTTCAGTTTTTCACCATTGAGAATGATGTTTGCTCTGGGTTTGTCATATATGGCCTTTATCATGTTGAAGTAGGTTCCCTCTATGCCCACTTTCTGGAGAGTTTTTATCATAAATGGGTGTTGAATTTTGTCAAAAGCTTTTTCTGCATCTATTGAGATGATCATGTGGTTTTTATTCTTCAATTTGTTAATATGGTGTATCACATTGATTGATTTGCATATATTGAAGAATCCTTGCATCCCTGGGGTAAATCCCACTTGATCATGGCGTATGATCCTTTTAATGTGCTGTTGGATTCTGTTTGCTAGTATTTTGTTGAGGATTTTTGTATCTATATTCATGACTGATACTGGTCTCAAATTTTCTTTTTTTGTAGTATCTTTGTCTGGTTTTGGTATCAGCATGATGGTGGCTTCATAGAATGAGTTTGGGAGTGTTCTGCAATTTTTTGGAAGAGTTTGAGAAGGATGGGTGTTAGCTCTTCTCTAAATGTTTGATATAATTCACCTGTGAAGCCATCTGGTCCTGGACTTTTGTTGGAAGATTTTTAATCAGCTTCAATTTTATTACTTGTGATTGGTCTGTTCATATTTTCTATTTCTTCCTGGTTCAGTCTTGGAAGGTTATACCTTTCTAAGAATTTGTCCATTTCTTCCAGGTCATCCATTTTATTGACATAGAGTTGCTTGTACTAGTCTCTTAGGATGCTTTGTATTTCTGAGGTGTCTGTTGTAACTTCTCCTTTTTCAATTCTAATTTTATTGATTTCAGCCCTCTCCCTCTTTTTCTTGAAGAGTCTGGCTAAAGGTTTATCAATTTCGTTTATCTTCTCAAAGAACCATCTTTTACTTTTATTGGTCTTTGCTATTGTTTTCTGTTTCATTTATTTCTCCTCTGATATTTATGATTTCTTTCCTTCTACTAACTTTGGGTTTTGTTTGTTCTTCTTTCTCTAGTTCCTTTAGGTGTAAGGTTAGATTGTTTGAGATTTTTCTTGTTTCTTGAGGTAGGTTTGTATTGCTATAAACTTCCCTCTGAGAACTGCTTTTGCTGCATTCCATAGGTTTTCCATCGTCGTGTTTTCATTGTCATTTGTCTCTAGGTAATTTTGATTTCCTCTTTGATTTCTTCAGTGATCTCTTGATTATTGAGTAAGGTATTGTTTAGCCTCCATGTGTGTGTTTTCTACGTTTTTTTCCTTGCAATTGATTTCTAATCTCATAGTGTTGTGGTCGGAAAAGATGCTGGTTATGATTTCAATTTTATTAAATTTACCAAGGCTTGATTTGTGACCCAAGATGTGATCTATGCTGGAGAGTGTTCCATGAGCACTTGAAAAGAAACTGTAATTTGCTGTTTTCAGATGGAATGTCCTATAAATATCAGTTAAATCTATCTGGTCTCTTGTGTCATTTAAAGCTTGTGTTTCCTTATTAATTTTCTGTTTGGATGATCTGTCCATTGGTGTGAGGTGTTAAAGTCCCCCAGTATTATTGTTACTGTCAATTTCCTGTTGTATAGTTGTTAGCAGTTGCCTTATATATTGAGGTGCTCCTATGTTGGGTGCATATATATTTCTAATTGTTATATCTTCTTCTTGGATTGATACCTTGATCATTATGTAGTGTCCTTCCTTGTCCCTTGTAACATTCTTTATTTTAAAGTCTATTTTATCTGATATGAGTATTGCTACTCTGGCTTTCTTTTGATTTCCATTTGCATGGAATATCTTTTTCCATCCCCTCACTTTCAGTCTGTATGTATCCCTAGGTCTGAAGTGGGTCTCTTGTAGACAGCATATATATGGATCTTGTTTTTGTATCCATTCAGCAAGCCTGTGTCTTTTGGTTGAAGCATTTAATCCATTCATATTTAAGGTAACTATCAATATGTATGTTTCTATTACCATTTTCTTAATTGTTTGGGGTTAGTTTTTGTAGGTCCTTTTCTTCTGTTTGTTCCAATTAGAGAAGTTCCTTTAGCATCTGTTGTGAGCTGGTTTGGTGGTGCTGTGCTGAAGTCTCTTAGCTTTTGCTTGTCTGCAAAGCTTTGATTTCTTGGTCGAATCTGAATGAGATCCTTGCCAGAGTAATCATGGTTGTCAGTTCTTCCCTTTCATCACTTTAAATATCGTGCCACTCCCTTCTGGCTTGTAGAGTTTCTGCTGAGAAATCAGCTGTTAACCTTATGGGAGTTCCCTTGTATGTCATTTGTCGTTTTTCCCTTGTTGCTTTTAATAATGTTTGTCTTTTTTATCAATTTGTTTACTATATGTCTCAGTGTGTTTCTCCTTGGGTTTATCCTGCCTGGGACTCTCCACGTTTCCTGGACTTGGGTGGCTATTTTCTTTCCCATGTTAGGGAAGTTTTTGACTATAATCTCTTCAAATATTTTCTCGGGTCCTTTCTCTCTCTCTTCTCCTTCTGGGACCCCTATAATGCGAATGTTGGTGCATTTAATGTTGTCCTAGAGGTCTCTTAGGCGGTCTTCATTTATTTTCATTCTTTTTTCTTTATTCTGTTCTGCGGCAGTGAATTCTACCATTCTGTCTTTCAGGTCACTTATCTGTTCTTCTGCCTCAGTTACTCTGCTATTGATTCCTTCTAGTGTATTTTTAATTTCAGTTATTGTATTGTTCATCTGTTTGTTCTTTAATTCTTCTAGGTGTTTGTTCTTTAACTCTTCTAGGTCTTTGTTAAACATTTCTTGCATCTTCTCAATCTTTGCCTCCATTCTTTTTCCAAGGTCCTGGATCATCTTCAGTATCATTATTCTGAATGGTTGCCTATCTCCACTTCATTTAGTTTTTTTGGTGGGGGGTGGGGTTATCTTGTTCCTTCATCTGGTACCTAGTCCTCTGCCTTTTCATCTTTTCTTTCTGTGAATGTGTTTTTTTTCCCCACAGGCTGCAGGATTGTAGTTCTTCTTGCTTATGCTGTTTGCCCTCTGGCGGATGAGGCTATCTAAGAGGGTTGTGCAAGCTTCCTGATGCAAGGAACTGGTGGTGGGTAGAGCTGGGTATTGCCCTGGCAGGCAGAGCTCAGTAAAACTTGTCTGCTGATGGGTGCAGTTGAGTTCCCTCCCTACTGGTTGTTTGGCCTGAGGCGACCTAGCACCAGAGCCCACAGGCTCCTTGGTGGGGCTAATGGCGCACTCCCGGAGGGCTCACGCCAGGGTGTACTTCCCAGAACTTCTACTGCTAGTGTCCTTGTCCCTGCAGTGAGTCACAGCTGCCCCCTGCCTCTTCAGGAGACCCTCCAACACTAGCAGGTAGGTCTGGTTCAGTCTCCTATGGGGCCATTGCTCCTACTGCCAGGTCCTGGTGTGCACACTACTTTGTGTGTGCCCTCCAAGAGTGGAGTCTCTGTTCCCCCCAGTTCTGTCAAAGTCCTGCAATCAAATCCCACTAGCCTTCAAAGTCTGATTCTCTGGGAATTCCTCCTCTCGTTGCCAGACCCCCAGGTTGGGAAGCCTGACGTGGGGCTCAGAACCTTCACTCAAGTGGGTGGACTTCTAGGGTATAATCATTCTCCAGTTTGTGAGTCACCCACCCAGCAGTTATGGGATTTGATTTTATTGTGATTGCACCCTTCCTACCGTCTCATTGCGGCTCCTCCTTTGTCTTTGGATGTGGAGTATCTTTTTTGTTGATTTCCAGTGTCTTCCTGTCGATGATTATTCAGCAGGTAGTTGTGATTCCAGTGCTCTCCCAAGAGGGAGTGAGCGCATGCCCTTCTACTCCACCATCTTGAACCAATCTCCTCTCACAACTACTTTAAATATTATTACTCATTCCCTTGTTTTTTTACTATTCCTAACACTTACATATCTATGTCTAAGCCCAGGACTAAACCCAATCCTCCATCTGCTTTGTGCATAGTCCTAGAGTGAAGAATCGTTTTCACAGATTAACATTTATGATCAATTTGATGATAGGGAACACCAATTTTGAACCCCAATTAAGCAAAACATTATCTCCCTGTTATGGCTTGAACTGTATTCACCAAAATACAATTGTACCTCCCTGTCACAGATTGAATTATATCTACCAAAATGTTAGGATATGTTGAAGTCTTAACCTCCAGTACCCCCGAATGAGACCTTATTTGGAAACAGGGTTGCTGCAGATGTGATTAGTTATAATGAGGTCATACTGGAGTAGGGTGGATCCTTAATCCAATATGACTGCTGTCTCTTTAAGAGGAGGAAAGACTATGTAAAGACAGACACACAAGGAGGATACCACATGATGACAGAGGCAGAGACGGGAACAAAGCAGCTACAAGCTAAGAACACAAGGACTGCCAGCTATCACCAGAAGCTAGGAAGAGGTAAGGAAGAATTCTACCCAGAATATCAGAGCATGGCCCTGCTAACACCTGGACTTCATACTTCCAGCCTCCAGAACTTTAAGAAAATAAATTTGTTTAAAGCCACTCAATTGGTGGTATTTTGTTACGGCAGCCCTAGGAAACCAACACACTCTTCCTTCTCCCCAGAAAAGAATTTCATTCTTGTCATTAGTAGATATGTATTACAAAAAAAGTACTTATTTTGAATTTCACCAATTAAAAAATACCGTGGAAATTGGTTTTCTCTCATTATACATACATCTCTTATATGTGATGTTATAGATACATCTCTTACACCTACATAATATCTCCAATTTTGCCTCTTGCCCAGGAAACCTAAAATATTTACTATCTGGACCTTTACAGATAAAGTTTGCCTAACCATGATCTGAACAATAAACTGTTTAATTTTTGCCTAATGTTGAATTTTATATAATAGATTCATACAGTATATGTTACCCTATGACTTGCTTCTTTCACAAAACATGGTTTGGAGACTTACCCATATTTTGGTGCAAATAGTTACACTTATTTTAATTAATATACAATATTTCACATATGAACATACTATAAAGTACTTATTCATTCTACTGTTTATGGACTTTGGGGATCGTTTCCAGGTTTTTTTTTCTATTATGAACAATGGTGCTAAAAATAATCTTGTACACTTTTTCCAGTCACATGTGCATGAGTTTCTCTAGGGCATACACCTACGGGTGAAACTGCCGGATTACAGGACACAGTTGTAGATTAAACATGACCACAAATCCTTTGGCATCCCTTCCATCAAGAGAAGGAGTATATTTTCCCCTTCCCCTTGGGTCTGGGTTCACCTTATGACTTTTTCGAGCAATAGAATATGATGAAATGATATTCTGGAATTTCCAAGACCATGCTATAAAATGGCTGGTAGTTTCCATTTTCTCCTGGAAGCCAAATGCTATGCTGTAAAGAAGAGAGACAGATTATCAACTGATGAGAGGCCATGGGAGAGAGGCTCTGGAGGGTAAGAGGTCATTTAGGATGTTTCAGCCCCAGTCAAGAATCCAGCTAAAAGGAGCCATATGAATGACTTCAACTTATACTATATAGAGCAGAAGAACCCAGTCAACCCAGAGAAGTGTGAATAATAATAAAGCACTGTCATTTCAAACCATTAAGTTTTAGGGTGGTTTGTTAAAGCAATAGGTAACTGAAACACATGCTGAAGTTCAACTTTCCCAAATAATGCCAAACCTCCTTCAAAGTGGTTAATACTCCTACCAGCAGCAATATATGAGTACGAGTTCCTGCAGCTCCACACCTCCCCAACACTTGATGTCAGACATTTAAAATTTTTGACAATCTGGTACATATGAAATAGTATCTCAGTATGGTTTTAATTTACATTTCCCTTATTACTAATAAGGGTGAATACATTTTCATGTTAATAGTCACTATGTTCCTTCTTCTGAGTAATTCCTATTAATTTATTTTGCTCATCTTTCTACATGGTTGACTTTTTTCCTAATGACTCGTAAAACTCTATAAGCTTTTAAAGATTTAAAATCTTTTCATTTGTGGCTTCCTTTTCACAATTATAGTATATTTTGATGAGCAGAAATTATTTTCATATAGCAGAATTTATGAATCATTTCTTTTACAGCCAATGCTTTTGGGGTTAAGAAATCCATCTGTAACCAAAATTGTATTAATTTTCTTCCAAAAATTTTATGGTTTATCTTTTAAATTTTTGTCTTTAATCTACATAGAATGAATTTTTGTATAGGAATTGAGGTAGGGATCCAACTACATTTTCCCCCATATGGCTAACCAACTGTCCCAGTCTGAAAAGTCCATCATTCCCACAGATCTTTAATGTCAGCTTTGTCATAGACTGAGTCTCCCTAAATATACAGATCTGTATCTAGGCTCTCTATTCTGCTCCATTTGGCTACATGGATTGCACTGTCTTAAATATAACAGCTTTCTAGGATATACTTGGACCTTTGTCTTTCCACATATATTTTAGAATCAGCTTATTTAATTGCACAAGCAAAATCAGTTGGGATTTTGATAGAAACTGTACTGAATCTAGAATTCAATGTGGGAAGAACTGACATCTTTATGACACTGAGTGCTCCAACCCATTAACATGGTATTGCTCTCTATTTCACACCTGAAACTACACAGTGTCTCTCTGTAATCAAATGTAATGTTAATTTTGGCCATCCAACCACGGTGTTATCAGATTTTTCCACTGTGTAATTACTATTCTTTCCCTTGCAACTAACAACGCAAAGATGCTTAAAGACCATTTTTAAATTTTTATTATGATGTTTTCAAATATATTCAAAAATAGAGAAAATACTAAAATAAGCTCCCATTTTTATTTAACAATTCAATAATTACCAAAATTTGAAAGTGATAATCAGAAAGCCAATCTCAGAAGTCATATAATCTCACCTATAACTGCTTCAGTATGCATTTCTAACTTTTATATAACAATATCATTATCACAACTAAAAAAACTGACAATAATTCCTCAATATCAACTAGTACCTATCCATATGCAAAGTTTAACAACTATCTCAAAAATGTCTTTTTACAGTTGGTTTGATCAAATCAGGATCCTGTCAGGACTTCACATTGCATTAATTTGTTACAGACATACCTCGAGATATTGTAAGTTCAGTTCCAAACCACTACAATAAAGTGAATATTGAAATAAAGCGAGTCACACAAATTTTTTGGTTTCCCAGTGCATATAAATGTTATGTCTACACTGTACTCTGTTAAGTGTGCAATAGTACTATGTCTAAAAAAATGTACATATCTTAAATAAAAAATACTTCATTGCTAAAAAATGCTAACCATCAAAGCACGGTTGCCACAAACTTTCAGTTTGTAAAACACACAATATCTGCAAAGCACAATAAAGGTTAAAAACAATAAAACTAGGTATGCCTGTATATCTTATAAGTCTCTTTTAATCTATAACAGCTCCCCTTTCCATTTTCTTTATGCCATTTATCGGCTGAAAAATATAGATCATTTGTCCTGTAGTATAGCCCATATTCTGGATTTTGAACTTCTCATTTTTACTGCCATTGTACTGCATTTCTTGTTGATTTTTGCTTGTGTGCAGAAATCGAATTCTCCTCATTTACTTTTGTATCCTGAAAATTTGTCAAACTCTTATTAAATCTAATAATTTAGTTATACATTATTTTGGTTTTCTATGTAATCATATTATCTGCAAATAATGACAGCATTATTTCTTTCAGTCCAATCCAAATATTTTTTCTTTCTTTCTCATGCCTTATTTACTACAGAAAGAAGAGAAGTGTTCCCAGATTGAAGGTCTGAGGTGCTAGAAGGAATAAAAGCCAAAGATATTAGTAAATTAAGTATGGAAATCTAAAAAAGTATTTATAATGATGATTATAATAATATAAATAATATAATAAATAATAGTATTTTGGAGGTTAAAAAGATAGAATTAAAATATATTGTTACAATAACATAAGTTAAAAACTGAGTGACTGGAGTTCAACTTTTCTAGGTACTTGTATTGTTTGGGAAAATGGTAAAACTTTTTTACTTTAGACATTGGTAAGTTACATACATGTTAAACTTTCTAGGTTAAATACGATAAACAGAAATCCAAGACTTTAACAGTTTTTTTGACAAGAATGGGATTCTGACAGAGACATGGCTTTCTGGAAGAAAAAAGGACAAGAGCCCCCAGAGCCAGTTTAGGGGATAGAAAAAGACTCCAGTAGCACTCTCGCCCGTGGCTGAGAGGAGTAAGGATCCTCATCTGTTCTTCTGTTAAAGAAGCAGACCAACAAGAGGTAGGTACACTGTATACTGTAAGACACAATAGTATTCAAATCACTACACTAATACCACTACCAATAATAAATCTACTAAGTAAAGTTCAAGATTTCTTTGCACTCTTTTTTTTTCTTTTAAAGTTATACTTTTTTTTGCATAGATGCTCCCCATTCTCCTCTCATTATTCATTTATTTGGTTGCGCTGGGTCTTAGTTGCAGCAGGCGGGCTCCTTAGTTGCGGCATGCATGTGGGATCTAGTTCCCTGATCAGGGATCAAACCTGGGTCCCCTGCATTGGGAGCGTGGAGTCTTATCTACTGCACCACCAGGGCAGTCCCTCTTTGCACTCTTTTTGTCTTTAGAGCAAATCCCTCGAAGAGTGTACAAATTACTATGTTAAAATTATTCGTGCCGCAACTAAGAAGCCTGCATGCTGCAACAAAGATCCTGCGTGCTGCAACTAAGACCTGGCGCAGCCAAAATAAATAATAAATAAATAGATAAGCAAATAAACAATCTTTAATTGGAGAGCTGAAAGTATAAAAAAGAATTAATTGAATTATTTTTCTATGTATGTTTATGTGAAAAATGACATATAGTTAAGTTCCTCTGTTTATGGTAGCATTCCATTTTAGCTTACCTCTTTCCCCTCATCTTTGACGAGGGATGTTGTAAAACATGTACATGATTTAAAAGTCAAAACTTATAAATATGTATATTCAAAGAAGTTCAATCCCTTGCCTATAGGTAACTAGATTCCTTAATTTCTAGCTTATCCTTCTCATATTTTTGTTTTGAAAAATATGCAAACACACACACACATACATAAGACACATCATGTGTGTATGTGTGTATAATTTTCCCTTCTTTTTATACAAAAGGGAGTATGCATAGAGTGTTAAAATGATTTTTTTAAACGTGAGTATTTAGATGGAAATGTCCCAATTGTTACTTTAAAAAGCCCTATCCCTAGCAGATGCAAAGTATTATATACAGGATGGATAAACAACAAGGTTCTATATAGCACAGGGAACTATATTCAATATCCTGTGATAAACCATAATGGGAAAGAATATGAAAAAGAATGCATGTGTGTGATATATGTATAACTGAATTACTTTGCTATACAGCAGAAATAAAATAAATAAATAAAAACAAATTTTTTAATAAATTAAAAAGAAATGAGGAAGCAAAGAGAGAAAAAAAAAAAAGGTCTACCCCTTTGCCTTTGGTTTAGTTGGATTCATTCCCAGTAGGATAAAGGACATTTTCACGCTCAAGGTCTCAGGAATTGGCAGAAAGAAGGGCAAAGGCAGCTTTCCTCTTAACCTGAAGACCGGGCCTTAGTACTACTAAGGAACTCCTCCATCTGTAAAGCATTAGAACCAGAGTATAGAAGGCAAGAAAGAAAAAAGGTTCCAAATTCCTCAGTACTATTGGTAGACGCCTAAAACTTGCTGAAGTAGAGTTAACCTACACTACAATTTACCAAAATTCTCTGGGACCTCAAAATCATGGTAAATGTGATGAAACTTTTAACTGTTTTAGGAAAGAAAAACAATCACTTAAAATTCTGAGAAGAAATCCAAATGAGGCAGGAACTAGCTTTCCAAGATACTAAAGCATTTTATAAAACTAGAGCAATTAAAATAGTTTAGTACTGGTACATGAATAGACAGACCAACGTAATAGAATTTTAAAAAAGACCCCTAGATATACAAGAATTCAGAGGTGGAATTTCTAATAGAGAGAAAAAAAATAACTAGTCAGCCAATGGTGCTGGAACAACTGCACAGCCAGCCACCTGAACCATAATAAGTGCGTTTCCTAACTCACTTCCTATGCCAAAATAGTATGCAAAACAGTATTTCATTTCAGGTAGATAAAAATCTGAGTGGGGAAAAAAACCCACAGAAATACTAAAAGAATACTTAAAAATTATAAAACAAAAAACTTATTTTAAGATGGCCTTATAGCTTTGTCACAAAAACACAAAAACTTTAAAAGAACAGATTGAGGGGAATTCCCTGGCCGTCCAGTGGTTAGGACTCCGTGCTTTCACTGCCAAGGGTGCAGGTTCATCCCTGGTCAGGGAACTAAGATCCGCATGCCACAGGGTGCAGCCAAAAAAAAAAAAAAGAATAGACTGGTAACTCTGACTTGATAAAAGGACATGTTTCTGCATGGTAAACAAATTGGGTAATCAAACTCGATGCAATGAAAAAAACAGAGAAAAACATTTCTAACACATATGATATAGAACAAATATTTTTACACTAGAGAGCTTAGAGATCAACCAAAAACCTAATTGTGTAAGCCAGGCAAAGAAAAAGATACACAGCTGGCTTTAAACCAGGATTTCTCAATCTCTACACTACTAAAGACATTTTGGACAAGATAATTCTTCGTTGAAGGGGGCTATCCTGTCCATTATGTTTACCAGCATCTCTGGACTCCACCTATTAGACACCAGTAGCAACCCCCCTCAATTGTGACAATCAAAAATGTTCCCAGATATTGCCAAATGTCCTATGGGGGTCAAAATTGCTCCTTGATGAGAACTGCTGCTTTAAACATATAAAAAGATCCTCATCCTCACTCTTTGATACAAATTTTAACTATAATGAGGTGCCATTTTTTTCTCTAGTTAGATTTTTATTATCAAAACAAATATTTTTATTATCAAACATTTTGCTGTTTGCCAACGTGTTGGACTAGGAAATCTCATTCATCCTTTTGGATGTGCAATCTCTTTGGAAGGCTATTGGTATTAGCTATCAAAATTTTAATTACCTATACTCTTTGATCCAACAGCTTCATTTCCAAGAATTTATCATATGGATACACTCAAATATGTGCAAACAGGTGAATACAAGGATAATCATTGCAGCAAAGACGGAGTAACAAAAAACTAGAAATGATCTGGTATCCAATGATTGTTTGTTGGTTAAACAAACAGAACACCATGTAACTATTAAAAGGGAGGAAGATCAACATGTACTGAAAATATGTTCCAAGACACATTAGCTAAAAATACCAAGGCCCAGAAGGGACTTTGCTACTATTTTTTAAAGTGGGGTGTGTGTGTGTGTTTAGGACTCTGTACCCAAATATATTTATAATGCACAGAATATTTTTGGAAACCTACCAGAGAGTAAGTAGGAGGCTGAAAGTTAAGGATAAGGAAACTCAACCTTCTGAGCTGTTTAAGTGTTTTGGCAACGTACCTATATGTTTCAAGCAAATTACAAAACGGACTTGGCACTCAGCTCAAAACACCCATACAGTATAGCAACAAAACAGAATGAGACGGGGGTGGAGTAGTTTAACTGGTATAGAGTTTGTTTCTCAAGTCGAAAAAGTTCTGCAAATTGGTTGCACAACAATGCAAACATACTTAACACTACTTAACCAACCGTACACTTAAAAATGGTTAAGGTGGCAAATTTTTCCTTATGTGTATTTTACAACTACATATCTTTTAAAAGTGAAAAGTCCCCCCCAAAGATACCCATATTTTAAGATTAGTTTAGTTTGTTACTAATTTGAAATCCCTTTTTAAACACCCCATTATTTTCTTCTTCCAGAATCGAGCGTTCCGAATAAGTCGAGACTCATTAAGCACACCAGTGTTCCAGTGACCTTTCACCTAGAACTCGCGGCCTTCGGCAAGGCACGCAGCTACGGCTAAACCCAAAGTGGGACCCGCCTGGGGGTCGGCGGGACACCTCACTCTGGATCCTTTACCTGTGGAAGAGATTGTAACATGACTGCCACCCTGAAGTACACAACTCTGCGTTACTTTTCACAAGTTACCGCAGATTCGAGGAACACTGTGTCCAGCGCGGACCAGCGTTCCAGACCTCGCCGGGCAGCTTCATTAACCCTCCCACCGCGGGGGCCGGGCCACCCATGCCATCCACTTCGCCCGGCGGGGTTTCTTCCCCACGGCTCCCGATTCCCCTTACCCCGTGTTGGGCAACATGACTGTTGCAGATTGGAGGCGGTGGCGACAACGGCCTCAGCGAGCGGATACTGAGAGGGTGACTGCTCTCCGCACTTGGCCCCGCCCCGAGGTCTGCGGGGAAATTGGGCGCTCCAAGAAACGGAAGGTGGCTGAGTGCGCCTGCGCACGCAGTGGGCCTCCGTGGCTCTCCGCGCTGGTTTCCGCCTCCCGCCTGCCTGGCCCCTGGAAACCGACCCTAAGCGCAAGCGCTGTGAGAGACAACTCCGCCCCGCCTCTCTTGCGGGGGCCCTACGGTGACAATTGGTCTCCCGCCCGCGGCTAGAATGCTGGACGCGTCAGCCGCTGAGTACACCTTTCCCCGGCCTGTGAAGGGTTCCTAGCCGCAGCGCTGAGTTCCTTTGCCGGGTTGGGGGCGTGGGGGGCGTTTGAGTCGTGCACCAGGGACCTTGAGGGCTGAGGTGCGGCTTCTCAGCGGACTTTGGCTCTCGGTCCCCTCGCCGTCCACGCCGGCACCTGGACGCCTGCCCAGCTGCACGCGCGCCCTCGGAGGCCCCTCTTAGGAACGCTTTTCCTGGGCAGATAAGCACTCTTCCGGCCAGCGGCGCATTTCGACTCTCCCGCGAAATCTGGACTAAAGCCGGCCGGACTATAGATAAACAGCTCTGTGGTGAGGGGCAGCTTCTGGATTAGAGATCTGCAATAGTCGCACCGAAGAACTAAATTAACTCTAATTTTTCGACTTCTTAGCCAATATCTCGGCGAGGAAATTCCCAGACTCAGTGGTTGAATAAGGTGAATTCTGGGAGCCGGTATTGCTTTTGGTAGTATACCTTGGACATAACTCAGCTACTCTAATGAACTAGAGACCGGCATAATATTTTTAGGTAGACATGAAGAAATTCTATTTTGAAGAGGTAGAGCAGGATGATGAGGTTATGTGAGTAGATAAAGTAACCTGAAAAAAAAAAAAAAAAAGGAAAGTAACCTGGAAATAGGATATGTACTCTCTCTTTTATTACAAGCCCTAAACGTCTATTTATTCATTTATATCACTTGCCAGTCTCATAGGCATTTGAATTTGAGATCTGTGATACGGTCCTTAGAGACTCCGGAGGAATTTACTTATTCAAGAAATATTAGCACCGAGTGGGTGCTGGTCACTGGAGATACAGTGGGGCAAAAAAAGGCACGTTCTCTGCTTATGTAGAAGGAACAAGGAGTAATCAATGTGGTGGGGTTTTTTTTTTCCTTAAAGGTTATCTTCATATTTATTTATTATTTGGCCGCACTGGCCGGCATAGGGGCTCTTAGTTCCCCGACCAGGGATCAGACGTGTGCCCCCTGCAGTGGAAGCCCAGATTCTTAACCACTGGACCGCCAGGGAAGTCCCCACTAATGAGTTCTTTAGACTATTGTAAATGTTAGGTGTTTTAGAGAGTGTGTTGGTAGGGACTATTAGATGAAAAAGCTTACTCTCCACTCATTCAAGAAAGTGAAGGCAACCTACAGAATGAAAGAAAATATTTGCAAATCATATATCTGACAATGTCTAGTATCCAGAATCTATAAAGAACTTTTACAACTCAGCAACAAAAAGATGAACCTCCAATTTAAACGTGAGCAAAGGACCTCAATAGACATTTCTCCAAAGAAGATAAACGAACAAGCAAGCACATGAAAAGATGCCCAACAGCAATAGTTATTAGGGAAATACAAATCAAAACCAGCGAGATTCCACTTTACATCCACTAGGATTGCTATAATAGAAAAGATGGAAAATACTAAGTGTTGGCCAAGATGTAGAGAAATTGGAACCCTCATACATTGCTGGTGGGAATGTAAAATGGCACAGTCACTTTGGAAAACAGTTTTGCAGTTTCCCCAAAGGTTAAAGTATGGTTACCAGCTACTGGGTAGCTACCTACAAAAGAGCAATTCCACTCTTGAGTGTATAACCAAGAAAGAGGAAACTTCTTGAGAGTAACCACTAGATGGCACTGGTATTTTAAAATTCACAGTTATACAATACTGCAAAATGTTAATTTATTAACAATATTGTGACGTTATAATCTGACTTGGATTAAGCCAAAAATAGCATGAGGTTCCTTATAGGACCCTCATAAAGGGGAAATAAGAGGAGGCATAAATTTTAAATTCCTTAAAGAAATACTTTTTATCATTAGAACAAATTGTCATAAAATAGTCAAACTTATCTTCACTTTTTGTGACTTCTAAAGTCTATCAAGGGACTCCCCTGGTGGTCCAGTGGTTAAGAATCCGCCTTCCAGTTTCGATCCCTGGTCAGGGAACTGAGATCCCACATGCTGTGGGGCAACTAAGCCCTTGCGCCACAACTACTGAGCCCAAGCACCACAACAAAAGATCCCGCATGCCACAACAAAGATCCGGCGTGCCACAACTAAGACCTGGCGCAGCCAAATAAATAAATAATAAATAAATAAATACAGTCTATCAAGTTTGGGACTTCCCTGGCGGTCCAGTGGTTAGGACTCTGCGCTCTCACTGCCGAGGGTGGGGGTTTGATCCCTGGTCGGGGAACTAAGATCCCACAAGCCGCGTGGCACAGCCAAAAAAAAGCCTATTAAGTTTAATTCTCCAATTTTAAAAAGTGCTTTTCAAATACATAGGAGACTGAAAGTGCCAACTTGAATTGCAATATCAAAGGATATGACACTGAAAACAAGTTTAATCTTACTGTCAAATTAGGACTCTTCTAACCCTGACCTTGCGTAAGGGTATATTTTCTTAAAGTGTAGAATGCAGTGTAGAATTCAAATTTGTTGACCACAGCCCACATACATAAATTTCTCATCCAGACCCTGTACACGGTTTTCTATTTTATTTGAATCTATTATGTAGTACCCCGTTTTTTGGGTTTTTTTCAGGTGATCATAACCTACAAAGTTATTTCAATGCCTCATTCTTGGATCATAACCTACCATTTGGAAAACACTGCTTTAGTGTGTTGTAATTTGCCGTTGTGATTTTTCAACTTGCTTTTTAAGATATTCTAGGCTTCTTCAGTCAAATATAAAATTACTAACTGCTGGTCAAAGGCCAGCAATCCAATGTGACTAACAGCAGATGCTTTCAAGCGCATTGGAAGAGTCAGGGATCTGTTGAAACTTTCCATTCCTTTCACCCCAAGGGAAATCCTTGGAGTTTTGAGGGTGTAGCAGTTGCTTCTGACAAGGTACCAAATCTTCCCAATAGGACCCCTAACTGCACCTTTTATTGCTCAGTGAATTGTTGCCAGTCATTTAATTAGTAAATGTTGGATATTAACTTCATTGCTGTATTTTAATGTCTATATTTTTCTGATAATACATTATTCCAACAACTAAAGAAAGTGAAAGTTTCTAATATCACCCTTCATTGTTAACAGTTCGGCATGTATCCTTTAAGACTTCGAAATTTTTATATAGATTTTGATTGATTTTAAAAAAGCATAGGGGAAATTATATATATTCTATTGTTTTGGAAACTTTTTTTGTTTTACTTAATGTATCATAAACATCTTTCCAAGTTTATACCCAAAAGTTCACCTTAACTTTTTTTTTTAATAGGTGTGTTACCAATCTGGGTCCTTGGACTCTTTAATCAATAGAAATTGATAAGAGGCCAGAGGAGAAATTCAGGCAAGGCTTTATTGGGAGTGAAAACAAGAAACAGGTGCCCTTGCTCACTCTCCAAGGAGGGTGGGCTGGTTCCTTAAATAGAGCGAGGGTAGGGGCAGATGGTGAATCGGGCAGGAGGGGCGGCTTAGATGGTCTGCCCACCCCCATGGTGGTGCTGTGTGCAGGGATCATGCGCAGTACCCTGCTTCTGCTCCAGGCACTTCACAAGTGGCAGTCGGTTTGTGGCCTTTTTGTAACATTGTTCTTAATCACTCCGCTGCCATGCATGCAGTTATTTTTAGTCCCTTATAGTTTCTCTGTATTCTGTTGCTGGAGGAGACATTTGTGCAGTAAAGGGTCCCACATCCCAGTTCCCAGCCTATCTTAGGTGCATAGTTTTCTTTTACATGAATGTACTCCATATTAATTTTACCATTTGTGATGGACATTTTAAGGTTTTCAATACTGTCTATATTATAAACAATATTGCAATAAAAGCCTTTGTGTGTACATCATTGTTCACCAGTCAATGCCTTGTTTAGCAGCTGGTGTTTTCTAGTTCTGGCAAATGTGAGGTCTGCTCGGAAAGATTTTCTTAAAGTTTTTTCTTTCTTAAAGAGACCACAGAATAGATTGCCTCTTTTCTTCTATTGTTATTTCTGGATGTGATGCTTGGAACAGCTGCATCTATCTTGCAACCACAAGCAGAACTAGCCTTCCCCTTTCCATAGCTCCTTCAGGGGTGAACTTTCTCCTATAACATATGAAAGAAAGTTTGGGGTTGGGGAGCAGTTGTCTCAGAACCCTCCTGAGTCTCCCACCTAGCTTTCTAATTCTCCCCCTGCTCAAAGGCACACTGTGAGTTTTCCTCACTTTGCAGCTTGGCCATCTTGTAGAATTCCAGGAAACAGTTCCCTCAGCAGACAACTGCTCCCTCTCATGAGTGCAAGTAGTGGAGTGGGTGTGTGGACCACGCCATATTCCACTTTTTTGCTCTGTTGGCTTGTTTTTTGGGATGTTTTCCTTTTTAAAAATATTTATTTATTTTTGGCTGCATTGGGTCTTTGTTGCTGTGTGTGGGCTTTCTCTAGTTGCGGTGAGCAGGGGCTACTCTTCGTTGTGGTGCATGGGCTTCTCATTGTGGTGGCTTCTGTTGCGGAGCACAGGCTCTAGGCGCATGGGCTTCCGTAGTTGTGGCACGTGGTCTCAGTAGTTATGGCTTGTGGGCTCTAGAGCGCAGGCTCAGTAGTTGTGGCGCATGGGCTTAGTTGCTCCGCAGCAATGTGGGATCTTCCCGGACCAGGGCTCGAACCCGTGTCCCCTGCATTGGCAGGTGGATTCTTAACCACTGTGCCACCAGGGAAGCCCATTGGTTTGTTTACTACACCATCCCCACACAACTCTTTGTCAAAGAATTGAGGTTTATATGAGGGAATTACTATCTATATATCTATATCTATATATATATAAATAATAACTTTATATAACAACTGCTATGTCAACTGCCTACCCATTACACATTCTCCACTTCTTATTAACAGTATATCTCTATTATTAGAGGTGGCAGTATGCCCAGCAAAAGCAGTGAATCTCTCAAGCCTCCCCTGCAACTAGGGGTGTCCATGTGACCAAATTATGGCTAATGAGGTAAGCGGAAGATGTTGGGGAGGACTTTGGGAAAACTTCTTTAAAGGGCTTCCAGACATTTTGTGACCTTAAGACTGAAAGCCATATACTCACATAATAGAACAAAAAGGAGACTGGATCTTTGATGAACATGGAGTGCCATAACAGCCCTGAAACCATTTCTTCTAGGCTTCTTTTGCATGATAAATAAATTTTTATCTAGTTTAAGGCACTGTTATTTTTGGTTTTCTGTTACATGCATCTGGACCTAACTCTTAAATGCAAAAGTATCAAAAGACTATAAACCACTGCAAGGGGTTCCCTCTTGAACACAGCCAAATCGCTAGCGTTGCTCCTCGTCTTCATATCTGCTTTTCTCCCTGAGAGTATCAGTTTTGTTCAAATTTCCTTCTTTAAAATTGTCTTTAATATCTCTACCCCCTTTCAGGAAATCCCATGCCCTGCTCACAGGAGTTGGTCTCATATATTAAGATCCATCCTCTTTTCCTAAGCCAAACATTTTCCCAAGCATAAATTACCCATTCTATTTAGAATATGACTTTAGCAAGAGAGTCGACGATGGGTGTAGGTGTTCCAAGTCCAATTCCCTTGGAGATATTCCCCCCTAATTCTTCCTGGGGTCCAGTAAGTGACTATTATGTCAAACACACCCACACCTCCCAAACTCAGGCATTAATTCGGAGACACAGTACTCTACTGTGAGTACACGTACTGTTTCCAAGCTGAGAAAGAGAAATATTTGATTCTTCTGTTATCAACATAGCTTCAACCCTGCTCACTATAAAGATAGCATTTGATGAGTTTATATTGCAGAACAATACCAGTTATTTTTTAATCTTCTAGCTTTCAAACTGTGCCTACCAGGCATTTAAAAAAAAAAAGACATTTGAAGTTAGCTTAAGAATCAGTCCCATAATTGAGCCATCTATCTCTTAATGGCCACTACTTTGCTACACAAATACCAAACTTTGGAATTACCCCATGTCTTTCCTCTATGCCAAATTAAATTCTTGTAGGTGTCATCCTCCTACTACCCTCTACTAAATTAAATTCTTGGTTAAGGTCTCATACTCCTACTGCTCCAGTAGAAGACAGGCTATATGAAGACATTATCCTCTGATACAAGTAATCCTCCACCTCTAAGGGGGATGGGAAGGAGATTTGCTTTTCCAGTTACATGAGCAACATATTCTCATAGAGAAGTCCTCCAGATTGTTCTTTTGTTTTGCTTTTCTGCTACTGACCTTTTGCTTGTTTACCTGTTCAAGGTTGAATATTTGCCTGGTGCCCTGCAGGATCATATGAAGTAAACATCTTTTAGAACCATACTGGGGAGGGAGGGCAGTAGTCCTATCCAGTCGTCTGGCATCGCAGGAACCTTTCCACTGACCTTGTAAACTATGATCAGATTTTTGCACAAGACTATTTCCACAAAGGGCAAATAAGTAAAAATAAAATAATATACTCTAACCAATCCATCTGACTCCTTGTTAAACACTTATATCAAAAATTTTAGGGGAAAAAGAAAAAAAAATTTTAGAGAAAGGTTTCACTTAATGGCCAAAGCAAAGGCCTTGTTCTAGTCGCAAATAAAATTTATCCTATTAAAGATATGGTCTCAGATTCCTAAGAAGGGACTATTTTGTCCCATAGAAGAACATTTACAATATTATAGGCATCTATAATATGTATCAACTTCATATATCTGTAGACAAATGGAATACCAAGGAAAGGCACATCAACTCTTATTATAGGAAGCTAACTTCAGGGCACAAGAGTTATAGGTAACAGGTTCTTGGAAAGGGAAAAAAAGGACTTGTCCTTTTTCTTCTGTTATCCTACTCACAGCTATTCCTCCACCTCCACTTCTTTGAAAACACTGGGGTGAATCACACATTAGTTAACTGGTTAGGAATAGGTAAGTTAAGGGAGAATCATGATAAGGGCTGGTGAAAGACAGTATTCAAGGCTGCTTGAGAAGAGTGGAAATACTTAATCAAAGTCATTAATTGTTACAAAACTTCCAGGGAAGTGAACAAAAATGAACCTAAATCGGAAAGAAATTTCAAGTATAATGAAACTAGGAAACTGACACAACCCTACCAAAAACTATGAAGAATACCTTCCAATTTGTATCCAAATTAAGGAAAGCAGTGAGATTTGACAAGCATTTCTTCTAAGTAATAACTCAGTGCCATTTTTTAGAAAGTAAATGAGATTGTCCTAAAAGTCCAGCAGTAATCTGAAATTTGAAGAAATAAGGACTGGTGACTTGGGTGGACCAGGGAAAAATTAAGAACGCCACCCTTGGGAGGTCTATTCCAAGATGGTAAATAAGGTAGAACTGGGCTTCCCTGGTGGCGCAGTGGTTGAGAGTCCGCCTGCCGATGCAGGGGACACGGGTTCGTGCCCCGGTCTGGGAAGATCCCACATGCCGCGGAGCGCCTGGGCCCGTGAGCCATGGCCGCTGAGCCTGCACATCCGGAGCCTGTGCTCCGCAATGGGAGAGGCCACAACAGTGAGAGGCCCGCGTACAGCAAAACAAAAAACAAAAAACAACAAAAAAAGGTAGAACTGAAGAAGAGACAATATGACACACATTTTGGTTTTCCAGGACTCAGTTTCCTGACCCATAACTGAAACTTGGAATTTAGGGGCTGCTGAAGGGTTAATAATGAACTGCAAGACAGGTGTGCAATTGTTGTCCAAAATAAACTGAGCAGAGTAAATAAACACTGATTATAAGATAAAAATCCTACAACAGGGTGGGTCTCTCCAAAACACTCAAACTAAAAAAAGATTTTTTTTCTTTTAAATCTTATTTCCAGTAGAAATGAGCACGTCTCATACTCAGATCTTGGTTTCTAACCCTATACTCCAATAAAAGGAACAGGGTTTCTTGGAGAAATGACTCATTTTAGGACTGGGGCAGAAAATATACAAGATGATCCTGGAGCATCTTGTAGTGCCAGAAAGTAAGGGAGTACTCAAAACAGACCAACAAACAAACCCAAAACAAAACACCCCACATTGATGGAGGTATGTCAAAGGAGTACAGAAGTCAAATGAAAGATCTCTCAATGGCTAAAACTGAAACACTTTGAGCAACAAAATAAAGTGGTACTGGATTATAATCAAAGTATAAAATAAATATCCATGAGTTGATACTGATATAATTATATGATTGAATTAAAAATGAGGAGAAATGACAGAATTCCTGTACAGAAGAATGTGAAATAATTTCTGTAAATACAGCCTCCTCAAGGAGGTACAGAATAACTCTCCATTCCTTGAGTGTGGGCTGTACATAGTGACTTCTTTCCAAAGAGTACAGTATGAAAAGGGGAAAAAAATAACTTTACAGTGAAGAAAGCTGACAAACACCAACTCAGTCAGGTGATCAAAGTCAACATCAACTGTGATAAGCCATGTTGATAATAGGTATCCTTGATATGATATGAGGAAATGGTACTTTTTCTCTGTAAACCTCCCCAAAACCTATAACTCTAGTCTAATTGTGAGAAAAATATAAGACAAATTGCAACTGAAGGACATTCTACAAAATACCTAACCAGTACTCCTCAAAACTGTCAAGGTCATCAAAAAGAAGGAAAGTCTGAGAAACTGTCACAGCTAAGAGGATCCTAAGGGGATATGATGACTAAATGTAATATGGTATCTTGGATGGGATCCTGGAACGGAAAAACAACATTAGATAAAAACTAATGATATCTTAATAAAGTATGGATGATAGTTAATGACAATGTATTAATATTGGTTCATTAATTGTAACAAAGGTATCCTACTAATGTAAGATGTTAACCATAGAAACTGGGTGTAGGGCATATAAGAAGTCTCTGTACTATCTTCACAATTTTTCTGTAAATCTAAAACTGCTCTAAACAATAAAGCTTAAATAAGAACCTGCTGTAAAAAAAAATAAAATAAAATTCAAAACATAAAGCTTATTTAAAAATTTTTAAACCTTATAATAATGCTACATAAATTTTTAAAAACCCACCATTTTAACTGATTGGATTAATTGGAAGAAAATACAGATATCCCTAAGGCAATGGTTCTTAATGGAACTGGCATCCCAGGGAATATTTGTGAATATCTGGAAACATTCTTAGTTGTCACATTTGTGTGGGGGATGTTATTGGCATCTAGTGAATAGAGTCCAGGGATGCCACTAAACATGCTATAATACACAGAATAGTACATCCCATCCTCCCGAGAATATCCCATCCAAAATGTGCTGAGGTTGAAAAATGCTGCCCTAATTGATGAGGTTTGGGGACCTATATCAATGCTGACAGAAACAGGCTAGATTTTGTGTGTGTGTGTGTGTGTGTGTGTATGTATAAGATACATTCAAAATATGTATGATATATATGTAAATTATGAGATAATAATAAACATCTGTGAAACCATCACCCAGCTAAAGGACTGAAAATGATGAGTCATGTGCTTCTCTGGATTCCATCTCCCTGCCTCCTCCCGAGAAGTAACCATTGAGTTTTGTGTTTATCTTTCCCTTGTCATCTTTTATAAAATTGTGTGTGTGTGTGTGTGTGTGTGTGTGTGTGTGTGTGTACACAATATATTGGTTAGCTTTGCTTGGTTGTGCTTCCTTTTTAACTTTATAGAAATGGTATCGTAGTATATATAGTTTTCTCAGATTTACTTTTTTTGTTGTTTTTTGGGTTTTTTTGGCCATGCTGCGCAACATGTGGGATCTTAGTTCCCCAACCAGCTATTGAACCTGCGTCCCCAGAATGCAGAGTCTTAATCACTGGACTGCCAGGGAAGTCCCTGATTTGCTTTTTCATTCAGTATTTTGATTTATCCATAGCATTGCCTATTGTAGTTTGTTCATTTTTCACTGCTGTATACTATTCCATTGTGTGACTATGCCACAATTTATTTGCCCATCTCTCTTGTTGATGGACATTTGGGTTATTTGCATATCATGTTTATTATATAGAACAGCGGTGCTATGAATATTCTTTCATATGTCTCCTAGTGCACATTTCAAGTTTCTCTAGGTTATGTACATATAGGAGTGGAATTACTAAAGTGTGGATGTCTTTAAATTGAAATTATGTTTAAGAACTCATTTTCTATCCTGAAGTCATAAAGATAGTCTCCTAAATGTTATTCTAAAAGGTTAAAAATTTTGCCTTTCCTTTTTGAGTCACCTGGAGCTGCTCATTGTATGTGGGTATGAGGTTGATATCTATTAATATATTTGTAATGAGGTAGAGATAAACTTCCACTCTTTTCCCCATTGACCTAAATGCCTTCTGTGTCCTACATCAAGTTTTCATATATACCCATATCTGTTCCATTAAATAATTCGTCTATCCCTATGGCAATACTACATTTTTCTTGATTATTTGACTTTATAAATTTTAAGATTTGGGGAGGCAAATCCTCTCACATTGTTATTCTTCAAGATTGTCTTATTCTAGAAATCATTTCATGAAATTCCTGGGAATATTGCTTGGGATTGCTTTGAATCCATAGATCACTTTGGGAAACTATATCTTTACAATTTAGTGTCTTCTACTCCATACATGGTACGTCACTTCTTTAGGCTGGGACTTTACTAATACAGTTTCATTTTTCTTTCCATAAGGTATTACAGATATTGGTTAAATCTATTCCTCAGTATCTTTTATTTTTGTTTTTATACAAAATTTAATGGCATCCTTTGTGTGTGTGAGTGATAAAATGTACAGAACACAAATTTTATCATTTTAACTATTTTTAAGTGTATAGTTCTGTGGCAATGGGATTACCATTTCTAAGTGATATTTTCTTTTCTTTTTTTTTTTTTTTTGGCCATGGCACTCGGCTTGCAGGATCTTAGTTCCCCAACCAGGGATCGAACCCGTGCCCCCTGCAGTGGAAGCGTGGAATCCTAACCACTGGATCTCCAGGGAATTCCCTCTAAGTGATATTTTCTAATTGTTGTTGCTGGTATGTAAAATGCAACTGATTTTCATGTACTCATACCTAGACTTCTTACTAAACTCATTAATTTTAACAATTTTGACATACTTTTGGATTTTTCTATATAATTATATTAATTGCAAATAATGGGAATTTGCTTTCTCCTTTCCAATATTCACATCTTTTACTTCTGTTTCTTGTCTTACTGTACAGGAACTATGGTATAATGCTGAATAGAAACTTAAGCAAAGGCCCAAAACATAAATAAAAAAAGATTGATACATTTTATTTTGCTAAAATTAAGAGACACTATAAAGAAAATGAAAAGAGAAGCCACATTCTGGAAGAAGATATCTACTATAGTTATTGCCAGGGACACCAAAAACCAATGAGTAAACAACAATAGTCAAATAGAAAAAAATAGGTAAAATACATTACAGATATTATTCTGAAGAAGATTCATGATTGGCCAGTAAAATATGACATGATATTCAATTGTATGAATAATTAGAAAATGAAAATTTAGGGCACAAAAGGCATTTTTAAACTCACTGGCAAAATTTTAAAATTGTACAATACCAATTGAGAGTATGAGCAATTGGATCTCTCAAACACTTGATAATAGTGGTAGTGAAAATTAATAAAATCACATTGGAAACAAAGTAAAGATGAAGATTAGCAAATTCCATGACTCTGCAATTCCACTCCTGAACATATAACCTAGCCTGTAGGACCTAGAGAAATCTCTGTAAGTGCCTCAGGAGATAGGTACAAGAATATTCAGAGAAAAAATATTTATAATAACACAACGACAACAAGGAGAAGCTAGAAACCACTCAAATATCAATCAAGAGAATGGATAAATTGTGGCATATTCTCATAGAGAAATACTGCACAGCATTGAAAATTAATGAACTACATGGAATTGATCACAGAATCATAATATTGAGTGAAAAAACAAATGGCAGAAGAATATTAAAATATTCAACCATTTATATAAAGTTCTTATGGTTTAGGAATTTGCACAAATGTCTTAAAACTATAATGAAAGCAAGGGTATAGGATTACCACTCTTTACACTGGGGTGGGAGAAATCAGAAATGGGATTAGAAAAGGACATAAAAGGACCTTCAGTTTTGCCTTTGAAATCAAGTTCTCCTTGGTGGTCATTTTATTATTATGCTTAATAATTTATGTATTAAATTATTTTGAAAAAAATTTAGACATTCAGAAAAATTGTAAAATTTCTACAGAGCATTCCTGAATACCCTCTGTCTAGCTTCCCCTAATGTTAATCTCTTGTATAACCAGAATACAATTATCAGAACTAAGAAATTAAATCACTCAATACTATTAAATAAACTACAGACTTTATTTGTGTGATAGGCAGAATTCTAGAGGTTTTTCCCTCCAACAATATTCCCATTCCCTGGTTTTGTAAACACTAATTGTGGGTATGCTTGGAAGGGATTTTGCAGATGTAATTAAAGTTCCACATTAGCTGACTTTAGAAAATGGAGATTACCTGACTCAGATAACAGCCCTTAAAAGCTGAAGCTTTCTCTGGCTGATGGCAGAAAAGGAAGGCAGAAGAAGTCAGAGAAATTCAAAATACGAGAAGGACTAGCCTCACCAGTGCTGCTTTGAAAATGGAGGGGGCCACCTAAGAAGGAACACAGGTAGCCTCAAGAATCCCTGGCTGACAGCCAGCAAGGAAACAGGGATCTTGGGTCTACATTCATGAGGAACTGGATTCTTACAACAACAATGAAAGAGCTTGGAAGCTGACTCTTCCCAGACAGTCGAGATAAAAGCCTCAGCTGGCCAATTCCTTAACTTGGGCATTGTGAGACTAAGGAGAGACCCAGTCAAGCCCACGTGGGCTTCTGATCTACAGAACTTTGAGATAACAAATGTGTATTCCTTTAAGCTTCTAAATTTGCACATGGTAATTTGTTACACAACAACAGAAAACAAATATCATTTGTATTTTATCCATTTATCCACTAATGTCCCTTTTCTGTTGCAGTATCTCACATTGCATTTAGTTGTGTCTCATTAGTAACCTCCAACCTGTAACACTTCATCAGTCTTTGTCTTTCATGATACTGACGATCTTAAAGAGTGCAACAAACAAAAAATATTTTGTTGATTTCAAGTTTGCCTAGTGTTTTCTTGGGATTAGATTGAGTTATGTATTTTTGGCCAAAATACCATAGGAGCAATGTAACCTTGTCAGTGCAGTCTATCAGGAGTTCATGTCAACATGTCATATTACTGTTAATTTTAACCTTGATTGCTTAGCTAAGATGGTATCTGCTGAGTTTCTTTACTGCAAGATTACTATTTTTCTCTTTATAATTAATAAATATCTCAGGAGAGATACTTTGAGACTATGCCATCCTATTCTTAAAATTTTGCTAATTTTAGCATCCATTGGTGGATCTTGTCTGCAGCAATTACTCTAACAATGGTTTTCTATTTCCCATATTCTGTCTATGTGTGTTAATTAGAATTCATCTGTAAGGAAGAGCTATCCCTTTTCCTTCACTTATTTGTTTCTTCAACTATTTATTTGTATCAGTATTGGCTCATGGTTATTTTACTTTATGGGTTATACAATACTATTGTTATTTATTTTGTTGCTCAAACTATTTCCCTTTTGGTCACCAGGAGATCTTTCAGTAGACCCCTGTGCCCTTTTGGCATGTCCCTATCATTTTATAAGTACTTCTTTACTTTTTAGCGCCTCAAGATACTCTAGGCTCATTTAGTATTTTTGCTTCTGCAGCCCTGGAAACAATGACTTCTCTGAGGAGTCCTGGTTCTTTTTACTGGGGAACAGTATTTAGAAACTAAAATGTGGGCATAAGTTAATGATGTGTCATTGTTCGGCCTTCTCAGCAGGTAAAGCTTGGAAATATAAGTATATATACCTACCCATGCCTACACACATGTATATTTAATTGTGCTATATCGTATGTTATAGAATAGAACCAGTCCTCTGTGAGGAGGACCTTCTTAACTTAGTAAGAGTGAAGGAAAAAAAAAAAGAGTGGAGGGAAAGGTGCCCAACCAAATGTGGGTACTTAGCAGAATATTCAAAGTATTTTGTGAAAAGGTGTTGAGAGAAGGCATACCTTACTTGCCGGTAGTCTACTGAACTGAACCCTGACATAGTCACTCCCCCTCCACTATACCCACCAAGTAGTTGAAAGGTGAAACGAGAATATAAACCACTGATATCTAGCCCTCTAGCTGAATCAAAAGCAAAAAAAAAAAAAAAAAAATTTCAATAATTCACAGGTAAGTGGAGAGATTTATGATCTCTCAATGACTCACACTATTCTTTAGTAAATTTAATATCAGAATAGAACTACCATCACGCAAAAATAAGGCACCCTTCCCTGCCCTACACAGACAAGGAAAAACAATTCTAGCAGAAACCCATGCCAAAAACAACAATCACAAATGAAGTAGAAGAATATAATATGTGAAAACATATGAATTGTACTTTTAAAGAAGAACAAACACGGATAAGAGGAAACCTTTGGGCAAAATACTTCTTTGCCCTATTTAGGTAATTAAACAAGGACTCCATGAAACATGAGATTTTAAAATATAGGTAAGATGTAGGCAAAACATTCTCTGACATAAATTGTAGCAATGTTTTTTGGGGGCTGTCTCTCAAGACAAAAGAAATAAAAGCAAAAATAAACAAATCAAACTTATAAGCTTTTGCACAGCAAAGGAAACAATAAACAAAACAAAAAGACAACACACAGAATGGAATAAAGTATTTGAAAACCATGCAACTGGCAAGGGATTAATTTCCAAAATATACAAACAGCTCATACAGCTCAATATCAAAAAAACAACAACCCAATTAAAAAATGAGAAGACCTAAAGTGACATTTCTCTAAAGAAGACATACAGATGGGGCTTCCCTGGTGGCGCAGTGGTTGAGAATCCGCTTGCCAATGCAGGGGACGCGGGTTCGGGCCCTGGTCTGGGAGGATCCCAGATGCCGCGGAGCAGCTGGGCCGGTGTGCCACAACTGCTGAGCCTGCGCTCTGGAGCCCGTGAGCCACAATTGCTGAGGCCTGCATGCCTGGGGCCTGCGCTCCGCAGCGGGGGAGGCCACCGCAATGAGAGGCCCGCTCGCCGCGGTGAGGAGTGGCTCCTGCTCACCGCAATTAGAGAAAGCCTGCACGCAGCAACCAAGACCCAATGCAGCCTAAAATAAATAATTTTTTTTTAAAGTGAATTGTTTAAAAAAAAAAGAAGACATACAGATGGTCAACAGGCACATGAAAAGATGTTCAACTTCGCTATTTACTAGAGAAATGCAAATCAAAACTACAGTGAGGTATCACCTCACACCAGTCAGAATGGCCATCATTAAAAAGTCTACAAATAATAAATGCTGGAGAGGGTGTGGAGAAAAGCGAACCCTCCTACACTGTTGATGGGAATGTAAACTGGTGCAGCCAGTATGGAAAACAGTATGGAGTTTCCTCAAAAAATTAAGAATAGAACTACCATATGATCCAGCAATCCCACTCCTGGGCATATATCCAGAGAAAACTCTAATTCAAAAAGATACACACACCCCAATGCCAAGACATGGAAGCAACCTAAATGTCCATCAACAGATAAATGGATAAAGAAGATGCAGTATATATACACAATGGAATATTACTCAGCCATAAAAAATGAAATAATGCCATTTGCAGCAACATGCATGGACCTAGAGATTATCATACTAAGTGAAGTAAATCAGAAAGAGAAAGACAAATATCATATGATAACCCTTATATGTGGAATCTAAAAAAAAATGATACAAATGAACTTCTTTATGAATCAGAAACAAACTCACAGACAGAAAACAAACCTATGGTTACCAAAGAGGAAAGGAGAAGGGATAAATTAGGAGTTTGGGATTAACAGATACATACTACTATACATAAAACAGATGAACACAAAGACCTACTGTATAGCACAGGGAACTATATTCAGTACCTTGTAATAACCTATAATGGAAAAGAATCTGAAAAAGAATATATATATATATATATATTTTATATATATGTATAGAATACATATGTGTGCGTATATGAATCACTTTGCTGTACACTAGAAACTAACACAACATTGTAAATCAACTATACTTCAATTAAACAAATGTAAATATGGGACTTCCCTGGCAGTCCATTGGTTAAGACTCCATGCTTCCACTGTAGGGGGGTGGGTTCAATCCTGTTCGAGGAACTAAAGATCCCCACATGCCGCATGGCATGACCAAAAAAAGTATGTATGTAAGACAATAATGAGATGAAAAAAGAAAAAAGCTGGCAGAGCTAGTGAAAGAATAAAGGGAAAAATTAAATTATATAATTTTAAAACACATTAAAAATAGTAAGGAATCAAAATAATACTATAGAAATCTGAGTTATAGTTGGAAAGAATAGGCTTGAGAAAATCATACACAATATTAAGGGAAAAAAACATATGACATTAAATAAAAATAAGGAAACGATCAATCAGAGACCAATAAATAACTAGTTAGTAATGCTAAGGAAGAAAATAGAACAAGTTTAATACAAATTGAATACAGTAAATAATTTCCAAATCAAAAGAAAGATTGTCTCTGCCAGGTACAACCTGTATCTTGTATTCATTTAATAAGATACTGGCTACTATGTGCTAGGCATTGTTCTAGTTGCTAAGAATACATCTGCAAACAAACACACACAAATATCACTGCTTTACCTGATTTTACATTTTAGCAAAGGGAGATGAACAATAAATAAAAAGAGTAAGTTATACATGTTAGAGTAAGGAGAAAAATAAAGCAGGGAGGAGGAGAGATAGTAGGGTGAGTATGCATGATTTCCCATTCCAAATAGAATGGTCAGGAAAGGTCTTAGTGGGAAAGTGACATGTGAAGAAGGATAGGAAGGAGCAAACCATGTGGGGAAAAGCATTCCAGGAAGAGGGAACAGAAGGTACAAAGGGCTCTGAGATGGGAACCTGACTGGTCCCAACTAGGAACTACCAATCTGATGTTCAAGGAAGAGTTCAAGGCTAGAGAAAAAAATTTGGTAATCATCAGGCTATAGATGATATTTAAAACCTTGAAACTGTATCAAGAGAGTAAGTATAGTAAGAGAAGGTCAAAGACTGAGTCTTGAAAGTATCTGAATGCCTTGAGTTCAGAACCAGGAAGGAAGATGGGAGTGGCCATAGAAGTACAAAAACATAACAAAAATGCAGTGTCCTGAGAACCAAGTGAAGAAAGTGTATCAGGGAGGAGGGAACTGTCAACTTCTGCAGATGGTTTGATTTAGATGAGGTCTGAGAATTGCCCATAAGATTGTTTCTAGAAAAATTAATAATGATTCAAAATAAGACATATCCTAAATAATTATCTAAATTTCAAAGATGAAGAAAAACTTTTCCAAGTATCTGCCCAAAGAAATAGTTTATACAGAAGGAAAAAGACTGGCGTCAGTCTTTTCCACCATAGTTTAATGATGCTGAAGGAGAGAAGGGCTATAGCTAGAGAGTTTTCTGGGGAGTGACTCAATAGTTCTTCATCCACTTAAGTTTTACCTTAGATAAGTAATAAAATTTGTAAGGACTCAGGAAACAGATAACCCAAGATCCCATCTAAAAAAAATCTTGAAAATTTATTCTACTAACTGGAAGATGAATTTAAAAAGCACAACACTGTCAGTTATGTCTAAATAAGTGTAATTATTTATAAAATGTGATGATTATGACTCCATAGAAAATTTACATAATGTGAAAATAATAATCCCCTGGCAAAACTGACTATAAAGAAGGGAGAGAGTTAGTGGAGGGCTATTTTCTTTCATTTCTCAGAGTGGAGTACATTGAATTGAATACATTTTTGCTTCTGAAGTTGATGATTTAAGTATATTATTTAAAATTTAATGATAATCATCACTAGAACGAAAAGTAGGTCTTCTAATTTACCCGAGGAAGTTGTCAGAATTCTGATACCAAAACTGTACAGAGAGACCACAAAAAACTCTAAAGTGATCCCATTTATTAATAGAGATATTAAAACCGTAATAAAAAATATTAGCAAAACAAATGTACCAATGTATTTTTTAAAATGTACCTTGACAGAGTAGGGTTTATTCTGTGAATGCAAAATGGCCTGACATGAAGAAATTTATGAAAATAATTTGCTGCATTAAATGAAATAAGGAGAAAAGCTACACCATTATCTCACAATCATATACCCCATTACCAAGATCATTTCAAATGCCAAAATTCAACATCTACTTGATTTGTTAAATTGAATATCTACCTGATGAAATTCTTAGAAAGCTGGAAATGTCACTGAGCCAAACTTGGGTCTGCTGGCCCACATGCAATAAAGCCAATCTACCAACACTAGGTTGTGTGAAGGAAAGTGAAGCGTTTATTGCAGGGCGCCCAGCAAGGAATTTAGGACAGCTAGTGCTCAAAACACCGGGGCTCCCCGATGGGTTTCAGCAAGTCTTTTTTTTTTTTTTTTTTTTTTTTGCGGTACGCGGGCCTTTCACCGTTGTGGCCTCTCCCGCCTCGGAGCACAGGCTCCGGACGCGCAGGCCCAGCGGCCCAGCCGCTCTGCGGCATGCAGGATCCTCCCGGAGCGGGGCACAAATCCGAGTCCGCTGCACTGGCAGGCGGACCTTCAACCACTGCGCCACCAGGGAAGCCCTCAGCAAGGCATTTTTAAAGGCAAGGTGAGGGTTGGGGGTGGTCGCAGGGTCTCTGATCAGCTCGTGCACATTCTCTGAATGGTTGATGGTGAGGTAACAGGGCAGTGTCACAGGGGCCAACATTATTAATCCTTACGTGCCAGCAGGTCTGGGGGCTATGCTCATGATCATCAAGTAGTTTTCTTCCATTTGATGGTGGTTTTAGCATCTGTAAAACAACTCAGGAAATGTGCATCAGATACTATTTTTTTTTGGCCACTCGGCTTGTGGGATCTCAGTTCCCCAACAAAGGATTGAACTCCAGCCACTGCAGTGAAAGCCCCGAATCCTAACCACTTAGGTCACCAGGGAACTCCCCAAACACTATTATCTGGGTACTTCAGAGAGGAGCTAAAGCAGAGGATATGCGGGTGGGGTCTGTCCTGGAAGGCCCCATAGTGTCCTGCTCGGTTACAGAGACAGAAGAAAAGTTTCCTCTTGGTGCTAGTATACTTTTTCTTTTTAATCAATTTTTATCAGAGTATAGTTGCTTTGGTGCCAGTATACTTCTTACATCAATACTTTGTTGGTAATCTCCCTTTTTATTTTATTTTTTAATGTTTAATTTTTTTTGGCCATGCCTTGCTGCATGCACGATCTTAGTTCCCCAGCCAGGGATCCACACCCCCTGCAGTGGAAGTGCAGTCTTAACCACTGGAGTGCCAGGGAAGTCCCTCTCCCTTTTTATTAAAAGGAGAGATAGGCCTCTGGTCCAGAACCTTCAGTAGATAATAGTATCTAGGTAGAATTTAATAACATTTTCTGTTTTCACTGTATTTGTTTTTATTTATGACAGCTCTTATGGCAAGTGATCGTGGTTTTTCCATTTATGATAGTGATATAAAAGAAAATAATCTTAAAATAAAAATATTGAGGTAAAAAAGTGAGGTGATTTAAAGAAAAATGTTAAGTAAACAAGAGTGAAGATGGTACATGGATAGAGTAAGAATTATGGAACTGGTATTGGAATGACTCAAGTTTGAGAACTGTTTCAGGCAAATGTTTCTTAAATAGGCCTGTGACTACATTCATGGAGGTCTGAGGGTTTTCTGCAACAATGTTTCAATTTGTCACATTTGTGTTTATAACATCTAAAATATCTTATAATGATACTCCAGATCAGGTGGATAACTTTCACAACAAAGTACTACCATGTGAATTTAGAGCCAATGTTTGTATTTCTATTTGCTTTCCTACCCATTAGTGCCACTTTAATTGTCTTGGGCTAATGAGAAAAGAGCAGAGAGGCTTGATATGTAGATGATGCATTTGATTCAGATAGAGGGTAAATTCCATGGCATGCTAAGAAATGAAGGTACATAGAAAGTTATTGATACAACTGAGTCTTTGCCACATTGCCCACTGTCGTGAAGTTATATCCATGCTGGTATCCCGCTAATATACAAAGGTTTGGCCCTACTAGTAGTTTAAGGACATTAATTGCGAATGGTTGATACCCAATTAGTGCCAGTTACTAAATATTTTGAGCATCTCCCATATCATTGGCCAAAGAACCTTTGCTGCAGGAGTCAGCACTATATTCACATTGTGAACAAGGATTTTTTTTTAATAGTCAAACGATTTTGTCTTCTGAAATTAATAACTTTTGAATTTTTACATTTAATTTTTAAATCTATTTTGTTTACTGTTGGGTAAGAATCTAGTCTAATGTTTCTAAATATTTAACTGCCATTATAATAAAGTCAATGCTATTTTAGTCAATGCAACTATTTCAATCAATAGTTAGAAAATTATTTTGGGTCAACTGCTTAAGTATCTTTTCTTTAAAAGCAGTCCAGAGGTGTAAATTACAAGGTTACATGGATGTATCCTTTTTTTAAAAAAAAACTGTAGATTTCAATGTATGTAAATTTTACCTAAAAGAAAATAATTGAGTGGAATGGTGAAGAGTGGGTGATGTTGTAGATGAGAAAAGAATGTCAGAATATTGATGTAGAAAGTCCTAGAGTAAGACTCTTAGAAAACAAGTGAGAAGAAAGAAAACTTCATAGACACTTAAGTTGCTCATGAGAAAAATGGTCGATGAAGCAACAATGTGAAGAGGGGACAAGGCAAAAATTCTCTTATCAGTTCTCAAAAGTAGATGCCTGAGAGTAACTGTGGAAAAGTACATTCTGTGCATTAAGGTTAGGAGAAAAAAAAAGTTATTAGGAATATAGTCTGCCTTGGGTTTAGCAAGAAACACATGCTTGAAGCTGAGGGGTAGTAGGGTTAGGGGTTGCAAAATAAACAGCTTTTGATGAAGTAGTGGCTACAGAAGAATCTTAGCCCTTTACATCAAGGACACTTAAAGTTTGGTTCCCATACTATCAGTGGCAACAGCACCAGCTAGAAATGCAAATTACTGGGCCCCACTCCTGAAGCAGAAACAATCAATTTGTTTAACAAGCCCTCCAGCAGATTCTGATGCATGTTAAAGTTTGAGAACTACTGCTTGCTCTACACTGATAATTTTAAAATTATCAGTGATTGGTAGTTGGGGATCATTAAACAATTCCATTTATTTTTATGTTTAAAATTTTCCACAATAAAAGATTAAAAACTCAAAAAGAATATATTCATATATTACTTATAAAATTAAAAAGTTAAAAATTGAACATAAAAGCCACTTCCCTGGCGGTCCAGTGGTTAAGACTGTGTGCTTCCAATGCAGGGGATGCGGGCTCAATTCCTGGTTGGGGAACTAAGGTCCCACATGCCACATGGCCAAGAGATAAAAATTAAACAAACAAAAAACTAGACTAAAAAAAAAAAAATTGAACATAAGGGAATTCCCTGGGGGTCCAATGGTTAGGACTCAGCGTTTTCACTGCCATGGGACTGGGTTTGATCCCTGGTTGGGGAACTAAGATCCCGCAAGCCACATGGCATGGCCAAAAAAATTGAACTTAAAATCTAAAATTGTGGTAAAGAACCATTGAAAAAAATTTTCCAATCCTCTGTGGGTTAATCCTTTTGTAAAAATACAATAAAAATAACTAAAAATTGAAATAAAAAACAAATACACAATATTAATCCACTTTTATTATTAGATTCAAGAAAAATATTTCTCTGTCAAATTGCTATGAAAATTTCTAGACTCTTATTCTCATATTCCATTCCTACCTTGTTAGGGACTAGTTAACAATTTATAAACCTTTTCACAGTCCTCACCAGACAAATGATTCTTGAATTATGTTCTCAAGGAATTCTGATGCTTTGTAAGCTCATAATAGTAATATGAAATAATAATTATTAATAAGTATAAACTTACTGAGCACTTACCATGTGCTAAACACTGTTTTAAGTGTTTTTCATGAATTGATCTGTTTAAACCTTCCCTAAAAGATATTAGAAAAAAGAAAAAAAAAAAGATATTAGAAAAGTACTATTATTATCCCCTCTTCAGGAAGCTGAAGCACAGAGAAGTTGGGTAATTTGTCCCAGTTCACACTTTTAGTAAGTGCTGGTTTATAAACTTTTTTTGTTTTTAAAGTTTTGTTTAAAAAAATTCTGACAAATCAGGAAATGGGGGTTTAGGAGTGGTGGTGATGCAAAAGAGGGAAGCCTTGGGGTGGGGACAGGGGATTCTCAGGGGTAGGTGGCAGCAGTGTCTACTTCACCCCCAACCTGTGTGTCCTCTAAAGGGTCTATCCAATGTAGGAGGAGATGTCTATCTCATCAGAGTTCATTAATATTGACCTCAAAGTGATCCTGCCCATCATTGAGGATCTTGGCATCCTTCTCACCTGACACAAGTGTGATGCCAAGCCCTTGGTGCCAAAATGGCCTGATCTGGCCACATAATATAGGTAGGTATCAGAATCCTCAAGAATGTTGTCACTAAAGGCAATGTTCACCTGCTCAGTGTCCATGCGTCAGCCGAATAGGTTGGTAGCCACAAGAATTCATCATTGAGAATCTTTAAACTGTTGATCCCGGGAAAGCCTCTCCTCCTAGGGGTGGCAATGGCTGGGATGGGACGTTTTCCTCCACTATGAGCTTGGCCAGGGCAATGCAATGCTGCACAGACTTCACAAAGATTTAAGATTCTAAACTAGCTAGTCTGGCTCTAAGACCACTCTTTACCATACAGTACTATTCATTTCAGAGGTGTTCCTTAACCTAACTCAAACAGTGCCCCTTTCTAGTTCTTTGTTGTAGTGAATAGAATTTCCTCTCTTTTTGTGAGCATGGGCGAGAGGGTCCTCAGTTTGAAATCAGGCAGGATCAAATATACTTAAGCATCTCTGAAGAGATATGTTGTCCACTATTTCTAAGAGATCTACTTCCAAGCTGGGCCAAGGAAACTCCTAAGTGAGAACACACCCTCAGGGTAGAGAGTAGAGTGTACCAGTCTTAAGTACAAAAGGTCAGTGCTTAAGGGGAATGATGATTCTTAAAAGAGGGTAGTGATTATCACTCGGATTGTTCTCCGGCCTTGTCCCAGACTCATGCCTAAATCTTAAAGGATTTTCTGAGAATGAAAATGGAAAGGGCTGTTTTATTAAAAACTTTGAGAGGGCTTCCCTGTTGGCGCAGTGGTTGAGAGTCCGCCTGCCGATGCAGGGCATGTGGGATCGTGCGGCTGGGCCCGTGAGCCATGGCCGCTGAGCCTGCGCGTCTGGAGCCTGTGCTCCGCAACGGGAAAACTTTGAGATACGTTGGGACCTCAGTGATACAGTATGGTAAAAAGAAAAATTACTCTTGAAAATCCACTGCTCAATGTCCATGCCTCAGCTGAGCAACTGGGCTGGCAACTGCTACTATAGGACAGTGACGAGAGACAGCATCTTCAGTGCAAACGTTGGAGTGCCCTGAACCAAGCACTGGTCATGTTAGCAGCTTTACATGGAAATGATTACATCAGGGCCAGGAACAGGCTGAGGAAAACGGACATAACTCATGGTGGCAGAGAGGTCAGTGAGTATGCAGGAAACACTTTCAACTCTACTCCTCAAACAGCTGGGAAGGACTCTGAAGGAAGGCTCATCATACAACAAACTGGGAAGACTCAGTGTGTGTCAGCTATTATAACCTAGTCTGCCTACTAAGTTAATAGAACCTGAAAAATATGAATTATACACCTACACATTTTTCTTAAGCCTTTGAAGCTATTGCTTGACTACTGAACAAATAACATGTATTAAGGGAACACTTTGGAATATTTCTTTATTGTTTTATTTTGAAATAATTATAGATTCACAATAAGTTTTAAAAGAAGTACAAAGAGGTCCCACGTACTCTTCACCCAGTTTCCCCCAATGGTAACATCTTAATAACTGTAAAAAAACCAGGAAATTGACACTGGTACAATCAACAAATCTTACTCAGATTTTGCTAGTTTTATATGCACTTGTGTCTAAAGGTCTGTGCAATTTTATCATGTGTAGATTTGTATAACCCACCCCACAATCAAGCTATAGACCTGCTCCATCACCACAAAAATCCCCCTTGCTACTCCCTTATAGTCACACTCATCTCCTTCTCGCTCCATATCCAACCCCCCCGCCCCCCATTTCCTAACACCTGGCAACCACTAATCTGTTTTCCATCTCTGTCATTTTGTCATTTTCAGACTGTCATATAAATGCAATCATATGGTTTGTAGCCTTTTGAGTTTAGCTTTTTTCACTCAGTATAATTTCATATGTTTGTGTCTTAGCATATATATGTTAACAATTATGATCTTATATTTATCAGGGGATAAAATGATATTAAAATGTCCACCTCCCAGATTCATCAAATGGCTGGTGTTATTTCTGACTTATATTGGCATCTCTGTATTATTTTTCTGTCTTAAGAAGTCTTACCTATAAACATGAATAGGGTAATAATGCTGGTTAAATGTTAACTACCACTGCATATTGCAATGCCTTAAGGGAAATGTTCAAAGGTTACATTTTGTCCAAACATAATAATGGAGGGGGCAGGGGTGTCTCTTATCAGATGAAAGTGTTTCAGGGGAATTTCTTAGAATTTAAAAAAAAAAAGAAAAAATATTAGAATAAAAACACAGGAAGGTTAAATGCTAGAAAATTTATAAACTATTGTAACTGTCTTACTTTTCAAAAGTATAGAGCAATTAGCAAATAAAGAATGTGTTATCCTCTTTGCCATCAAGAAGCCAGTATACAGAACATAAAGCTCTCATGCAAAGCCAGGTCATGTGGGTGATATCTGATCATTCCAGAAACTCAGAAACTTCTGCTGACATTATAGAAGGCCACTGTTTTCCAATGCCATATGGATTATGGGGATAGCTAGGGTCCTAAAAGTGTTGTAGCATAACTAAATTCCATACTATCTACTGTTTTTGAATCAGAGAAACTCACAAACCTGTGGAGCTGAATCCATGAGAAGTCTTTTAAACTTATGACCAAGAGGCAGGGGAAGGGACAAGGTTTCACCTTGTTTTCTGTCCTGAGTAGTTTTTTGATTATCTAGGCTTCTGTTGTAAAACTGGATGTTAAGTGTTTAGGAAATACCATATAGTTCTATTCATTTTAGTCAGGTATACTTTACACTGGAGACTTTTCAGAGTTATTGTTAGTAACATGGACAGTGAGTTTGAGATAGACTTCATGGTTATTTTTTAATATTGAAATTTATTAGTTATCTTAAGGCATTGGCTAAGAGAAATAGAACTTTTTTTAAAAAATAAAGAGTAAATTGGTTCAGCTTTTAGGGAATTATTTTGGCAATATTTATGAAATCTGAAAATGCTTATGCCCTTTGTTCTGCAATTCTGCTTCTAGCAATCTATTCCTCAGATATAATTATACGTGTGCAAAGATGTTCAGACATACATGATGTTCTCTGCAATACTGTTAATTATTTTGACTAATTAGAAACTGTAAATTTCCACTATTTTGGAAAAGGTTAAATAAAATTATGGCACATGAAATTATGAAATACTATGCAGTATTAAAAAGAATTAAGTAAATGAAAAGTACTGACATGAAAAAAAAATCTCCAGGATTTTTACGTGAGAAAAGCAAAAACCAGTGAGGGTCTTGGAAGGATGCACACACAATTGTTACACTGGTTATCGTGGGCAGTGGGTGGCTTTTGAAGAAAAATAATTATAACTTGTTAATATTTAATATTGTTTGAATTTTCCAAATGAGCATGTATGCATATTATTACTTGTGTAGCTAAAAAAAAAAAAATTAAGGAAATTTCATCAACAGAATATATCCCCAAAACAACAATAGCAAGACCACATCAGCTATTTATCTTGCTGATATTTTTAATATCCATCTAGCAATGTAAGTTGGCAATATTTACAACTGCAATTAGATTTAACATACAAAACAGAATATATTTGACCTTTTGCAAAGTGGGATTTAGGTTAGATACAGTATTTTAAAAATGATCTCTCTGAATAAGATACCTGAGCTGTTTGAAAACTGTTTTGCCAATAAATAAATAAACTAAGGGAGGAATCCATGCAACCGCAAAGGCTGGGACCTGATTTTCTTGGATAGCCCTGCAGTGCTTGGCACAGAGTAAGTAATAAATATTAAGTGAATGATGGATGAATCGACAGTTTAAATCTTTTAGGTAGCACCCACTTTTAAAAAGCGGGATAGTAGCAAGGACAGATGATTGAGCTTCTTGTTACTGGCTTTTCATATGAGGATGAGAGGGAGCGGCCCCCTCTTTCTACTCAGGAGGTTAAGAATTTGGTGGAGGACAGCGTTTAGTGGCTCACGTTTTGGCAATCTCCGAATTGAAAAATCATTCAATTTCGGAACCAAACAGAATATAAAAGGGAAAAAAAGCAAGTTGCCACTAAGTTATATGCTTCTAATTTTGCTCAGACTAAGAGGAAAGGGCTTTAGCGGGTGTGAAACTGTAGGCAAATCATTCTATTCATGTCTAAATTTTCATCTGAAAGACGAGAATAAGCACTCCCTCGTAGGTTTTTGTTGTTGTTTTACAGGGAGAATGTGTAAACTTTTATAAAATGCTAGCAATACAGTGGCCATTCCATATTGTGCGATGAATGTTTCCCATAAATTCGATCCCACACAGTCGAGGTCGAAAGGCACTCAGAGACTAAAACTGTATAAAAACGCAAATATTCTCAAGTTCGGGGCAGTCTCTTTCCCCTCTTTCATCTTCATCCCAACCACACCTATCGAGCCGGTGAGGGTCACCGGGCGGGTGACTGGCGCTTCCTGGGGCTGCAAGGCCTGGGGCTCCGAAGACCACAGCCCGCGCCGGGCCTCCCTGCTCCGGGCCGAGCCACCAACAGCCTTGCCCACCCGGGGCAATTCCGCCGCGGTTCTGGGGCCCTCGCGGGACACTCCTACCTACTCTCCGGAGTCGGGTCCCCAACGCTTTTCCCGCCGGTAGAGGGAGGTGTCCAAGCTAGGCCGCCCCGGGCGCAGAAGCCGGAAGGCCGGTGGAGCCCGCGGGAGCGCGGGTGGGGCGGCGAAGCGGGAAGCACAAGGCGCGCGCTCCCGTGAGCGCAGGAGGGAGGCGGGGGCGGGGCGCGCGCGCCGGGGCGGGGCACCCGGAGGAGGAGTCTCAGGGCAGCCGCAGGAAGAGGGCGCCCTGGAGCCGAGCCGGAGGGCGGCTGTGGGCGGGGCCCAGGGAGGGCGTCGACGCTGAGGGGCGGGGTGAGGCGAGGCGGGGACGCGCTCTGGGGGGTGGGGAAGGCGGGGGCACGGCGGTGGCGGGAGCGTCCCTGGTCTCCGCCCCTGCTTTCCACTCTCTTTCCACCTTCGACCGGCCGGAGCTCGAGAGAAGCGCAGCTTGCCGGTACCCGGAGCCGCCCTGCTGCCGCTGCCTCCTCCCTCCGTTCGCGGTGGGCCCGTCAGTCTCCGCACTGTGCGCTCCTCCGTGTGGGCCATGGATGGGTAAGTGCTTGGCGGCCACCGGGCTGCGCTTGCCCGCTTCTTCTCGGTTCTCGGCCGGACGCGCCGGAGCGGGGGAGCCGGGTGCGGCGCCGGCGGCCCAAGGAGCGGCCCGGGCCGAGCCCGACGGCGGGGCTTCCGGGCGCCTCCTCAGGGAGTCCCGAGACCCGGAGGGGCGGTCCGCCGCAGCCTCTCCTTCCCCCTCGCGGTGCCCCCGTAATGTCCGCCTTTTCACACCCTCGCCCAAGGAAGCGGAGGAAAGCCCAGTGCACCCCGCGGGTGCCGAGGTCCGCCGAGCCCGGCCCGGCCTCCAGACACTTCCTCTCAGAAAATGGTGCGCGGCGCTGGGGGAGGCGGAGGCGGCGCTCGGGGCGGGCGTCCTCCCGCTCGGAGAGTTGCTGTTTACCGGGGAGGTGGGGCGGGCGCTGGAGCTTCCTCTGGCGGGGAGGCGAGTGGCCGCGGAGTGGCGGACGGCTAGGGCACGCGCAGGTACACGTCTGGACGGCGACCCGGTCCCGGAGCCGGGGTCCCACGCGGTCTCCGGGCTTGTGCTGGGAGCTCTGTTACCGATTACCGTACACCGGGCGTCTGGACTCGGTGACCAGGGACGCGTGCCCCTACCAACCCCCCGCCCCCCAAGAAACTTGTGAATTCCCTGCGATGTATGCAAAATATTGCATAAGTGCGATTTTCGGGGAGCTTTGAAACGCTTTAAAAGTGAATGAGGTCTGTGGCCAAAATAAAGATTTAGGATCACCGATATAAATATTTCTCTGGGGACCCAGGATTATGGGGTGGGACCAGACAGATATTTGAATGATTAAGAAAACAACTAGATTAGGATCTTGGTGAATTAGTTGAAGGTCGTAGTCTATGTGCATCAAGATCAAAAAAAAAAAACCTCTATTAGAGCCTGCAAATCCACTTATTTATTTTCATTATGCACTTGAGATTTTGTTTGGCCTTTTACTTGATTTTGATGACAAGATTTCTGGAGACCTCTTGGTTGTGGAGTATACAGAACTTGCTTGAACAGTAAAGCCGCATACATGTTGCCATATAGTTGATTGTAATTGTACTGTGTAAAGACGATGGAATCTTCGAACAATTTTTGCCTTCATTAGATTTCGTTTATCCTAGTTTTATAATAAGTCTATATGATAATATATGGGATTAACTCATTTGAATGTACATTGCACACTGTTACAGACGTTAGACAAAGTGCAATTTTAGATTTCATTTGTGGTGGTTATGTTCTCCAAAGTATTTTTAAAATTTAATTGAATCTATTTTTATTGTTTAATTGAAGCTTCTCTGAGAGCATTGTTGAAAACTCATTTCACACCACCTTTTTCAATTACACTTTATATGTGCGCAGAATTTTACTATCTTAATTGTATAATTACACCAATATTTCAGTTGAGAAAGGCTGTGGAAGTAGTATTTCACTATGTGTAGTGAATTGTCTTGACTAGTGGTTTGACTTGAGATACGGAAGCAGACTAGCTTTTTGTATTGGAAAATTTATAGTGATAAGAAAGAGGACTCTTGGCTTATGCATCTTGGCTGTTAAACTCTTGGGCAACTGTGAAGTGCAGACTTACTCTTTCAGATAGTGTTTAAGAAGTTAACTTTCTCTTCACCCTAAATGTGGTTTGAAAGCTAAGAATGAGTTTATTGGTTTAAATATGTGGGGCAGTAAGACATACTGGAAGGTAAGTTCATTTGGGAGTTCAAGTAGCAGCATGATTTACTCTTTGCATCGGGACCAATACCTAGTACATATTAGACAATCTAATTTTTTATGCACAAATGTCAGTTATCACATTTAGATTTCAAACAAAATTTAAGTTTCAAAAGAAAAAATCTTAACTCTACATGGTTATTGTTTAAAACAATTAAGTTTGCATCATTAAACAAACATAAACTTGTTTACTTTTATTAAGTAATGATGACATAGGTTATTAACAATATATAGAATTTTATTATAGCTTTCTTTTAGGAGTTGAGACAAACTTAATTGAAGACAGTTTTTTGGGGGGTTGGAAGAGATGGATTTTTGCTTGGCAGAAGTATGTGGGTTTTTTACATCTTGGTGTTACGGGATATGGTTTTGAACACAGTTTATGCTTTTAGGAGGCTACTTAAATTTCTACATTCTTCCATAGCCTGAAAAGGGTCCTTTTTCATTATTTTGGATAGTTAAAAAAACAAACCACCAGTCAACATAACTTTCTAGTTCCACCTCAAATCCCAACTTTCTTTTGTGTGTGTGTGCTCATTTCCTCCTGATACTTAAACACAGTTTTGATGTGGTAGAATTTTTTTTAAAGCAAATCTTTGAAAACTTTGATGTCTGAAGTTTGATGTTTGTGTTTTTAATTCTGAGAGACTGTCTTAGCTATATTTTGGTGAGCCCTTTGGGTGGTAGATGCAAATTTGTAAGTTACTGTCTATTTCTGTAAAATCCACTCACTGGTTTTGTTTCATTTAAAACTTTAAATACGATAATTCATACCAGTGATTTAAAAGAGTGAACTTTGGTGATTTAAAGTTTTGGTTTGGGTTTGTTAAATAGAGGTAAATGGATAAACACGTACTCATTTTATTGAAGCACAACTACATTTTTCTAAATACCAAAGGAGAATTTGATTTATTATTTGTTTCTTACATTGCTATTAAAGCTTTGCTTTTACACTCTGCTGTTGCTAGACTGTCCCATCACTTTTCTTTGTATTAACATTTCACAACTCATCACATTCTTATTTTTATTATTTGTTATTATAATGCTTTTTCTTTTTTTCTTTATCTTATTATCTCTGTCTTTTTAAAACTTGTTCTCTAACTTTGTTTTCCATTTTCTCTTTTTACTTTTTCCATACAGTGTTGTTACAGATCTTATAGCAGTCGGTTTAAAGGTAGGAATCTTTTAATATCCTTTCATAAGCATTTTTAAATCTTAGTTTTGGCATTTTTTTCCAATGGTGAAATCATCTCACCTGTTCATAAAATTATCTGTTTTATTGTATGATGATAATCTTTCATTTTTATTTAGCTCCAACATAAGTAGACCTGTAGCTAATTTTGGATTTTATGTGTTTATAAAGAGTGGTTACAATATTATCTTGTTTATATAAAATGTGAACAAAAAGTTTAGCCCAAAATTTCGCTTGAACTATCAGGGTATTTATTTGCTTTTGTTGTTTTAGCAGTTACATGTAACCTAGGCTCTGGTTTATTTTCCTGCCATGTCCTTTCTTTTATCTTGTCTTGGATGCATTTATGAGTAATAAAATAGTAATAGCAGCTAAAGTTTCTTCAATTCCTATTATATAAAAGATGCTTTACATATATTTCACTAATAATTGAAACAGTTCTTCAAGGTAGGTGTTAATATTCCCATTTTAGAGATGAAAAAATAGGTTCAGAAAGTTTGTGTTCAAGGTGTGGTGCACCAGAGTTCAAACACATGTCTTTCTGATTACAAACCTGACCTTTTTTTTCATTGTACCTCGCTGCCAGCAATGAGGGTACTGTCTAAAAGGTGAACAATGGGAGAGCTGGATAATTAATATTTTACAGTAATGATTCTTCTAAGTTATAAGTCATTTTAGTTTTATCAAAATCTTCTCATTTATTGGATTCTAAAATACAAATCGAGTTCATCAATATGAGGCTTTTAAAATATAAATGGAAGTTTTAAGATTTCTTTGAGCAATTTGGTATTTGATGCAGCTGAGTTGAGAATCTAGTTCTAGAGACCACTTACAGTTCATATTACTGTAGAAAATGGAAATAATTCATGTGTATATTATATGTATTTTATGTAAAGTTGTTTTGCTGCTTTCTGTCCATCATCTCTAGCTAACAATTTCAACACTTCTGCATTTGGTTTTATTGGATCTGATGGTGGTACTCATATTCCTAAAACATCTTAAAATATAAGCGTAAAGATAGCAGAGTTTTAGACTAACAATAGGATGTTCAAGATTAGCATAATTGGGGACTACTGCTTATACTGTCTTTTGAAGTTGGATGGAGTTAGCTTGCTTTGGCAAACTTCGAACATATTTTATGAGTTGAAAATAAATGGAGAAACCTCTTGGTGGGATATACTTTTTTTTTTTGGTAGATACTTATGTCAGTTTCTCATTTGGGAATGATACTCATAGATAGAAACCGCAGGCTTAGGCTTATGTCTTGGATCCCTTTTGGTGTCTCCGTAGGGGCAGGGATATTTAAAGTGAGAGTTGTTTTGGTCTTACCAGAAACATAATTTGTGATTCTAGAGTTTATCTGGGAAAAACGAATACATGAAACATTTAAAAAACTTACACTTGGTAGTTGAGGAATTATGCTTGAAGGACTGTCATGCCTGTTTTATTTTGGGGAAAAATATATCTTGATGATAGATAAGAGAAAAATTTAAATGTAAGGCTCAGGAACTAGATTTGAATATGCAATTAGGATCTCTGACTACCTGTGTTCCAGCAAGCAGTTTGGAAACAGAGATCAGATCCTACTCTGAAGAAAGGATAAGCTGATTAGTTGATTCACTTGGCAATACTGCAAATGTCTGTAAAATTATTCATTATATGAAGAAAATTCTCATAAGATTGTTCTGCTTCTTTCTTGGATCCCATCCAAGGAAGTTTAGTTACCAAGTAATAGGCCAATAAGGCTCATATTTTCTCTAGATTGTATAAACCAAAATTAGCTAATTTAAATAAGTTCTTCAAGAATGTCACTTATTTTCTTTTATTTGCTGTCTGAATATAATGACACAAGAAATAGTTTTAGCCAGTGAAAGACTGGATTTCAGGTTATGCTCCATCAGTTGCTTTCCCGGATGCAGAAAGTAATATGGATTTTATTTTAGAGAATTGAAAATACCCTTAAATATGAAGTCCATTACCTTAGTGAAAGAAAACTGAATTGTTTTTAGAGATTAAGTGACTCACTAGAATGTGTCATGAGGGCAGGAATTTTTGATATTCTTCACTACTGTGTTTCCAGTGTCTGGCACATAGTAAGCTCTCAGAAATGCTTGATTAATGAATGGATGCCAAATTCTCACACAGTCAATCAAGTGGCAAACTTATACTGGAGCCCAAGCCTTCTGATTTTGCTAGTGTTTCTTCTAATAGGTATATACCATGGTGAGAGAGAATTAAATTCTTTTTTTAGATTAGAATTTTCTTGAAGATGGATAAACATTTTCAGGCAGCTTAGGGCTGTGCTGTATTTGAGATTTATTTATACCTAGTTGTATACCCTGAGTGTTCTTTGCAGAGTTTGAACCTGCAGGTTCTTTGCAGGGTTTTTGAGCCTTGCCTAAATTAGGCAAAAAATTAGCTTTTCGTACTTCTCATAAAATATTTCTTTTATTTCCATATGTTATTTTGTATTCTGAAATGCTTTTAAAAACAGCAAGAATTGCTGTTCTTAATTTTCAATTCTTTTAAATAAAGAACAAACCAGGTGATGATGATTGATGCTGGGCATGTTTCAAGAACTTTATTATACCAGATAAATCAAGGCATCAGCATTGTGGGTAACATAGCTTTTTGTGTGTGTAACTAAGTGTATTTTAAATTTCTAGTTCATACTTTAATTATTACTAGCTAGTGTATCTTAAATATTTCTCACATTCCTGGGTAATTTTTCAGAATACTATAGTGGCCATTAAATGATTTTTTAAAATGATGATCTTCCATATTAAATATATTTTAGGGATTTTCTAGTTTATCTTTCTATTTTAAATGATTAGATGAGTATAGAAAAACCTAAAAATTTAGGAAGGACTATAATTGGCTTCTAATAATTATCATGCCTGTCGCTATATAGGAAAAAACACTACAGTGTATTTAAATTAATTTTGAAGATTGATTTTCTGTTGCTCCACCAGGAGTTAGCAGACTACAGCCTGTGGACCAAATCCAGCTTGCCACCTGTTTTTGTAAATAGTTTTAGTGAAACACAGCCATGCTCATTTGTTTCCATATTGTCTGGATACTTTAACGATACAATGACAGAAGGGTTATAACAGGGACCATATGACCGCAAATTCTAAAATATTTACTTTCTGACCCTTTGCAGAAAAAATGCACCTACTGCTTGCAGTGTTTGAACTACAGAAAAGGCCTTTGCCAGAAATTTTTTTTGTTTTTTTAAACTGAGCAGTAACTTACATAGAGTGAAATGCACAGGTCTTAAGGGTACAGTGCAATAAATTTTGACAAACGTATCCCCTTGTTTCCTGTTGCCCTTTTCTAGACCCAGTCTACGCAACTCTTGATTTCTGTCACCAAAGATTTTGTGTGTTTGATTTTCATATAAATGAAATAAATATTAATACTCCATATATACAGCATAAGCTCTTTGATGCCTGGCTTTTACTCAGCAAAATGGATTTTTAGATTTATCTATGTTCTATGTATCAGTAGTTCTTTCTTATTTATTAACGAGAGTATTCCATTGTGTGAATATATCACAATATTTAAAAATCCATTCTCATGTTGGTGGGCATTTGGGTTCTTTTCAGATTTGAGCTATTATGAATAAAGCGACTGTAAACATTTGTGTATGTCTCTGGGTAAATGTGTGTGTCATTGTATACTATGCTTAGGAGTAAAATTGGATATGTGTATGTTTAACTTGGTTATTTTTTTAAATGTACCACTTTACACTTGGAGCCGCTTTGTATTACAGTTCAGGTTGCCCCACATCCTTGCCAACACTTTACTGTTAGGAATTCTAGCGAGTATAACTATAATGCCTAGTAGCATCTTATTATAGTTTTAATTTCCATTGACCTGATGACTGGTGGTGGTGTGTACCGTTTCATGTGCTTATTAGCCATTCACTTACCTTCTTTTATGAATGTTAACTTTTTTGCCTATTCTTTTAAAGTGGGTTTCTTGTAGACAACATATCGTTAGGTTTTTTGTTTTTTTTTTTTAAATCCACTCTGAGCAATCAGTCTGTTAATTGGTATATGTAGGCCATTACCATTCACGTTTCAAGGGATGATTAATTTAGTTAAATTAATAAGTACCTTGTTCATAACTGTTTGTATTCATTAGCTTGTTCTTTGTTTTTATTTTCTCCTTTTTTTTTTTTTTGCCTTCTCTGGTTTTAATTGAGTATTTTATATGATTCCATTTATTTCCTCTGTTAGCATCTTATACCTCTTTAAAAAAATTTTTTTAATGGTTGCAGTATACATTTACAGCTCATTTTAAGTCCACCTTCAAATAATGCTATGCTGCTTCATGTATACTGCAGGTACCTTCAACAGAGCATTTCCAATTTCTCCTTCCTGTCCCTTAGGACACTGTTATCTTTCATTTTACTTAACCATATGCAGTAATCACCCAATACATTGTTACTATTATTACTTTAAATAAACAGGCTTTTTAGATCAATTAAGAATAAGAAGTATAAAATACCTTCATTTATTCCTTGTCTTCCTTTCCGTATGTAGATCTGAGTTCTGATCTACATAATTTTTCTTCTCCCCAAAGAGCTTCTTTTAACATTTTTCGTAGGGCAGGTCTACTGATAATACATTTCCTTGGGCGGTACGCGGGCCTCTTACTGCTGTGGCCTCTCCCGTTGCGGAGCACAGGCTCCGGACGCGCAGGCCCAGCGGCCATGGCTCACGGGCCCAGCCGCTCCGCGGCATGTGGGATCTTCCCGGACCAGGGCACGAACCCGTGTTCCCTGCATTGGCAGGCGGACTCTCAACCACTGCGGCACCAGGGAAGCCCCTCTCCTTTGCTTTTGAAGGATGCTTTTCATATAGAATTCTAGGTTGGTGGGGTTTTTTTTTCTCCATTAACTCTTTAGATAGTCCACTCTACTTTCTTCCTGCTTCCATGGTTTCTGATGAGAAAGAAACCTCTGTAATTCTTATCCTTAGTCCTCTGTAGGTAAGGAGGGTTTTTTCCCTCAAGATTTTCTCTTTGTGTTTGGTTTTCTGCAGTTTGAATGATCTGCTGAAGTGCATATTTTTTGGTATTATCCTACTTGGTGTTCTCTGAGATCCTGGGTTTGTGGTTTTGGTCTCTATCATTGATTATGGAAAGCTCTTGGTCATTCATTACTTTGAAATGTTTTTTTCTGCTTCACTCTCTCTTTTTCTCTTTCTTTTTTTTTTTTTTTTTCCCCCAGTTCTTTTGTCTCTTTGCTTTTCTGTTTGGGAAGTTCCTGTTGAAATGTCTTCAAGCTCATAATTCTTTCTTCAGCCATGTCCAATCAGTTGACGAGAGTTTGTATAAGATTGGTAGTATTTTTTCTTTAAATGTTTGATAGAATTCATCAGTGTAGCCATTTGTGGGTGCATTTTCTTTGCAGGAAGGTTTTTAATTATGAATTCAGTTTTAAAAAATAGATATTGTGCTGTTCAGATTTTTTTCTTTCATTGCATCACACAAAATTTGGTGTGCTGGGTTTTAATTTTCACTCAGTTCAAAGTATTTTCTACTCTTAGTGTGATTTCTCTTTTTACCTATGATTTTTTTTTAAGATTTTATTTTATTGTATTATTTTTTTTGTTGGTTCATTGGTTTGTTTATTTATTTATTTTTGGCTGTGTTGGGTCTTCGTTTCTGTGCGAGGGCTTTCTCCAGTTGTGGCAAGCGGGGGCCACTCTTCATCGCAGTGCACGGGCCTCTCACTGTCATGGCCTCTCTTGTTGCAGAGCACAGGCTCCAGACGTACAGGCTCAGTAGTTGTGGCTCACGGGCCTGGTTGCTCCACGGCATGTGGGATCTTCCCAGACCAGGGCTCGAACCCGTGTCCCCTCCATCGGCAGGCAGATTCTCAACCGCTGCGCCACCAGGGAAGCCCTACCTATGATTATTTATAAGCGTGATTTAATTTCTAAAGATTTTGGGGTTTTCAAAGCCAAATCTTGGGATTTCTATTTTTAACTATTTTTATTTATCTTTTTGAAATTTAATTAATAAATTAATGGCTGCGTTGGGTCTTCATTGCCATGCTAGTTGCGGTTAGTGGGGGCTACTCTTCGTCCTGGTGCACAGGCTTCTCATTGCAGTGGCTTCTCGTCGCGGAGCATGGGCTGTAGGTGTGCGGGCTTCAGTTGTGGCACGTGGGCTCAGTAGTTGTGGCACACAGGCTTAGTTGCTCCACAGCATGTCGGATCTTCCCGGATCGGGGCTTGAACCCATGTTCCCTGCATTGGCAGGCAGATTCTTAACCACTGTGCCACCAGGGAAGTCCCTTTCTATTTTTTTAAATGCTACTTTGATTAGAGAACATGCTGTATACCATTTCACACCTTTACATTTTCTGAGGTTTGTTTTAATGTCAAGCTATAGTCTGTCTTTATGAATGTTCTATGTACACTTAAAAAAATGTATAGTTTACTTTTGTTGGGTGTAGTGCCTTATAAATGTCAATAGAATAAACTGGTTGAAGTTTCAAGTCTTCTCTAACTTTCCTGATTTTCTTTCTATTCTGTTAATTACTGAAAGGGGAGAAGAATATTGGAATTTCCATCTGTAGTTGTGGTTCTTTTATTTCTTTTTGTAGTTCTGTCAGTTTTTGCTTTATATATTTTAAAGCTCAGTTATTAGATGCATTCACATTTAAGAATGTTATATTTTCTTGATGAATTAACCTTTAAAAAAATCATTTGTAATATATATCTTTATCTAGTAATAGTTCCTGTCCTGAAATCTACTTTGTGTGATAGTAATGTAGTCATTCTAGTCATTCCAATTTTCTTATGATTAGTATTTGTGGGGTATATCGTTTTCCTGTTCCTTTTCCTTTTCTTTTAATCTGTCTGTGTTTAAGATAGGTTAAAGGATGGATGAGCCAAAGAGATAACAAATAGCAAGATGGTAGGCTTAAATCTACTTGAAGGATTAGGTTTCTAAGGACTGGCTTCTCTTGCTTTCTTTTTGTTTACTCTGATAAAAGTGAGCTACGTTATGGAGAGGCCCATTTACAGAATGAATCCTGCCAGCAACCACTTGAGTGAGCTTGGAAGTGGGACCTCCATTTCCTCTATTGAGCCTTGAGATGATTGCAGCCTGTGAGAGACTCTGAGCCAGAGGACCTAACTAAGCCATGCCCAGGTTCCTGACTCTCAGAAATTGAGTTTAAAAATTCTTGTTTTTATAAGTTGCTAGATTTTGGGGTAATTTGTTATGCATCCATTCATAACTAATACAACTACCTAACTCAAAGTAGTGAATAAATACTGAAAAATGAATAGTAAAATAGCTTATTAATGTCCAAGTAAGATCATGTAAGTGCAAATACTTTTTTGGTTGTAAATCACTGTGCATATGACTTTTTTATATTACCACATTCTCTCTCTCTCTAATAGCTTACCATAATTTATACATACTTTGATTTTTCCCTTTTAAAGGTTTTCTTTTTTCATAGTATACCAATGTGGTGAATTTCATCGATATCTTAGTTTTTTGAAACTTTAATACAAACTTACAGAAAGGTTGTAGAATAGTATGAAAACTTATATAACCATTACCCAGGTAATTCACATTTGCCCCATTTGTTTTATTATTCATTTATAGTGTTTCTCTCTTTTTCTTTATACATATGTGTATGTTACTTTCTGTAGATATACATATATCTCTCTATATTCTTTTTTTCACTTTCTGAATCATTATTTGGTTAGCATGATTGTCAGCCCAGCTTCTCCACTATATTAAGTTACTAATTTTCCCTTCGTAATTAATAGTTTGTCAAGGAGATTCCTTGAAACTTCACTGATATATTATTTTACTTTATTCTTTCACCCCTAAATACTTTAGAGTGTAATTGCCTAAAAATAAAGACATTTTACATTACTGTAGCATAATTATCAAAATCTGGAAGTTAATCTAAAATGTTCCCTCAGTCTTTTTGATTCATGATATTGACATTTTAAAAGAATATAGGCATGTTATTGTGTAGGATATCCCTTACTTTGAGTTTATCTGTTTCTTATAAATAGATTTAGGTTATGTATTTTTTCAGGAATACCACAGAAGTCATGTTCTATTCTCAGTGTATTTTATCAGAAAGCAGAGGATGTTGATTTGTCCTATAACTTGTAATGTTAACTTTGATCACTTGGTTAAAGTTGTATTTGCCAGGTTTTCTGCTGTAAATTTACTGTTTTTCTCTTTGCAACTAGTAAGTATTTTGTGGAGTGGTACTTTAAGGCCATGCTAATATTATTTTAATTCTCAAATTTTAATCTACTAATTTTAGCATCTATGTGATGGTTCTTGCCTTAATTCGTTATTATAATGATAGTTGCAAAGAGGTGATTTTCTAATTTTATTTTTGGAATCGATTTCATTCACTAGCTGCTTAAAATGAACTGATTAACTTTCATTCTTTTGCTGTTTTGTGGAACAACTTTTTTCTTCAAAGTTTAGTTGATCTCACCTGCAAAGTCATCTGGACCTGGGTTGGTAGTGGGGGATAGGGATGTCTTTGTCTGTTATTTCACTATCTTTAATTCTTATGGTGAATTCAGGTTTTTTATTCCTCTCACAGTAATTTTAGGATTTGGATTCGCTCTTTTGCTCTCGATTTTTTCTTTTTTGAAGTAATTTTTTTTGAGTTAATAATTAACTCACATATTTTAAAATCTTCTGTTTTCTCATAAATGTATTTACAACTATAAATTTATCTTAAAGTACTAAAGCTGGATCCCACAAGTTTTGGATTTGTGTTTTCATTTTTATTATATCTAAGTATTTTTATATTTTACTTATGATTCTTAAAAAATTTCCTTTATTTATTTATTTATTTATTTTTGAAGTATCGTTGAGTTACAATGTTGTGTTAGTTTCTGGTATACAGCAAAGTGATTCAGTTACATATATATGTTTATTTATGTATATGTATATATATATTCTCTTTTTCAGATTCTTTTCCATTATAGTTTATTACAGATACTGAATATAGTTCCCTGTGCTCTACAGTAGGGCCTTTTGTTTATCTGTTTTATATATAGTAATTTGTATCTGCCAATCCCAAACTCCTAATTTATCCCTCCCTCCTCTTTCCCCTTTGGTAACCATAAGTTTGTTTTCTGTGTCTGTGAGTCTGTTTCTTAAATAAGTTCATTTATATCATTTTTTAGATTCCACATGTAAGTGATATCATATGATATGTCTTTTTCTGACTTCATTTTAGTATGATAATCCCTAGGTCCATCCATGTTACTGCAAATGGCATTATTTCATTCTTTTTTATGGTTGAGTAATATTCCTATGTGTATATATATCACAACTTTTTTATCCATTCATCTGTTGATGGACATTTAGGTTGCTTCCATGTCTTGGCTCTTGTAAATAGTGCTGCTAGGAACATTGGGGTGCATGTATCTTTTCGAAAAAGTTTCCTTTTTAACTCCAGGATTATTTACTGGCTTTAAAAGTTTAGTTCCCAAACATTAGCCACTCTTTTTAATTTTGTTTCTAATTTTATTGCAGAGAACATAGTATGTTCAGTATATTCCTTTGGAACATATTGAGACTTCTTTTATGAACTAATATGGGAGTTGGCAAACTATGGCCCAAGGGCTAAATAGGGCTCACTGCCATCTGTTTTTATGCATCCTGCCATCTAAAATGGTCTTTATACTTCTAAATGCTTGAAAGAAATCCAACGATTAATACTTTGTAACAGGTGAAAAATAGATGAGATTCAAATCTCAGTGTCTATAATTAAAGTTTTATTGGAACATAGCCATGCTCATTCATTTTCATATTGTCTGTGACTGCTTTTGTGAGTTATGACAGAGACTGTATGGCCCACAAAGTTTAAAAGCCCTTACTATTTGGCCCTTTACATATAAAGTTTGCCAACCTGATACAATGTCTGTTTTTATAAATGTTTATTCTTAACTGGATGTCTGGTTCTGCATTCAGTGTATCTATTAGTTCAAGTTATTGATTGTATTTTTTTTTCTGGTCATATTTTTTATGTTTGGTCTATTACTTTCTGGTCTATTACTTTCTAAGAGAAATGTATTAAAATTTCAATTCAACTGTTGATCTATCTTTTTCCCTTACATTTCATCAAGGTTTTTCTCACATTATTTTGGTTCCTGAAACCCACATATCCCTTCAGCTTCTACAGCTTCTCCATGGTTGATTTTGGAGATGGGAGTTAACAATTCATGTTAGCTTCAGGCTTCAGACCAACCTATTTATTACTTAGTATGAAGTACAAAGGACAGTGGTAGCTTCAGGCTTCAGACCAACTCATTCTAGTTTCAGGCTTCAGACCCACCTATTTATTACCTAGTACAGTGAGTACAAAGGACTATCACCTAGATATGTTATTGTGAAATTTTAGAGTTCCACCGATGAAGAGATGATTCAGAAAGCTTCCAGGGAGGTGGGGGCAGAAAACAAGTCAACTTCAAAGAAATGAATGTCAGACTGGCATCTTACCAGCCCTACTATATGCTAGATGAAAATGGTGAATCTTTTCCTAATTTTCTTAGGAAAAAATAATTTTTAACCCAGAATTCTTGGCTGTCAAATGATTACTTATGAGGATAGAATTTTCAGACATGCATGGACCCAGAAAGTTTACCTTGGTGTTTACCATCATTTAGGTAGTTGTTAAGGTTGTACTCTAGCAAAATAATAATGTGAACTAAGGACAAGGAAGACAGAAGTTCAGGAAAAAGTTGAGCCAACCCAGATGAAAAGTGAAAAGAAGACCTTAGTTAATAGCTGTTCAGAAGTCCTAGAAAGCAGTCATTCTAGATTGAAGCAGGAGAAAAGGGGGTTTTAGGAGGGAGATCTTAGGAAGAAAAATGAGGAGTACATAGAATGAGTGGTGCCATGAAGAGTTTGGGGAAAATATGAAAATATGATGATAATAGTGTGAGGAAAATACAGTTTTAAAATGTCACGGAAAGCAAAAATGAATGAATGAATAAATAAATAAAAATGTCTAATTATGAACCAAATTAGAATGTAGCATAATGTTAAGAAATTGGTAGAGTATAATAAAGAATCCATTTGATCTTGATTCTAAGAATAGTCTTTTTCAAGTGGTTCTAAGGTTGTGACATTAGACGCGTAGAGTAAAAAGTGAAGTGTTCCAGGATTATGTTTCCTTGAACAATATTTATATAGTAATAAAAGTGTAAATGCTGTTTATTGATTTTCAACTTTGAGTCAACCTTTGGACAGGACAGGAATGGACAAAGCCCAGAATGCTATTGTTGGAGGGCAGAATGTAACAAGCATACCAATAAAAGTAAAAATGAAGTTGACAGAGGGCGGGAGGGAGGGAGGGAACTGATTACTAGCCCCAAAAGCTTTCTTTCAAAATGGAGAATCAAGAGGTAATGTCAAATTGACAAAACAAGCAGTAAAGATACAAATGTAGTATTTAAAGTTCAAAGATACTTACACAAGAATTAAAATTAAGAGCATATATTTCAAACATTGAGAGAACAGAAAAAGGAATTATAAGAGATAAACTAAGTTTTCGTATTAGAGGTCAGCCAGTTTATTTTTAAAGTTGATAACTATAAGCATATTATCTAATGTTGTGGTGGCAACCATTAGAATAAGAACTGTTTAACAATTCTGTTTGGGTGGAGAGATTTGCTTTTATCATATAGACTATTTTGTAAAATTTGTTATAGTATACGTATTTTATAAAAGTAAAAATTAAATTCATGAATAAAAGTTACAAGGACAGAAGTAATTCACCAAAAAATAAATTCAACTGTGTGTATAGGGAGATCTCTCATTCACATTGTTGTCCCCCTTCTTGTCTTTCCCCCAAAGATAACAATTTTATTAGTTTTTTCTTTACCCTTCTAGTACCTTTTTAATGCAAATATAGGCAACTGTACATATTTTTTCTTCCTCTTCTAATATAAAAGACAGCATATTTCTGTGCACTGTTCTGCACTTTTTTTCTCCAAAACAGGAAATCTTCATTCAAGAGAGGACTCCTGTGAGTCCTGAGGAGTTGTATAGCAGTTTTAGGTGAAAGAAGAAATAGCCACATCCATAACTAGTCATAGATTTCGAGATCTCTCTTAATTATTGATAGGATAAATAGGCAGAACATCAACATTCTGTTTACCAGTACTGCTTTTGCCTCCCTCTCCCAGATTAAAAAAATGCATTTTATCCCTATCCTGCTGGGTATCAGTATACAAGAAGTCATTTTAAAAGGAAATTTTGCATATCTATTATAATATTACACTAATTTTACAGAAGAAAAAAACCTGTGGTGTTACTGTAACATGATACCCTAGGTCAAACTTAATACCCTAGTGACAGGGGCTGGATTCAAACAAAGGTTTGTTTCCAAAACCCATGCTCTGTTTTTTACCCCTTTGTGTCTATTGGTTTTAGGAAAACTAATATTCCAGATAGTATTTGGTTAATAAGCTCCATTATTTTTGGACGTTGGTTTGTTCTGGGATAAAAATAGTATACCATTGTGTTAGAGATGGAAGCATAGCTTACAGTCTGCTGAAGCAGTGAAATATACTTGTAGTTTCACTAAGGTGAAGGGGAGATTGGAGTACAACCCTGTTTTGTTTTGTTTTTTAATTAATTAATTTTAGGCTGGGTTGGGTCTTTGTTGCTGCGCACGGGCTTTCTCTAGTTGCGGTGAGCGGGCACTACTCTTCATTGCAGTGCGCAGGCTTCTCATTGCAGTGGCTTCTCATTGTGGAGCACGGGCTCTAGGCGTGAGGGCTTCAGTAGCTGTGGCACGCAGGCTCGGTAGGTGTGGCTCGTGGACTCTAGAGCTCAGGCTCAGTAGTTGTGGCGCACAGGCTTAGTTGCACCGCGGCATGTGGGATCTTCCCGGACCAGGGCTCGAACCCGGGTCCCCTGCATTGGCAGGCGGATTCTTAACCACTGCGCCACCAGGGAAGTCCCACAACCCTGTTTTTGTGATGCGTTGGAATTCCATCTGTTGAGACTCATAGCCATTCACTCTGCTCTTTCTCAACTAAAGTAACATGAAAACTAGCCTATGTTCATACAGTGTGGCTATTATAAAATTCAGAGGTGCCTTCAGATCATTAAATGGTGCAAGAAGGAATTTTAAATTAAAAAAATTTTAAAACATTTTTGCAATGATAAATATGTTCCGTAGAATTGACCAAAAATTCCCATGAGATATATTTGATTGAAAGACCCAGGTATGGAGCTTAAAACAAATGTTGGCAAAATTTTTAAAGTTCATTTTTTTTCAAAATGAAAATAGCCCATTTCCCTTTGATTAAGTAATGTTTAAACACAAGTGTAAAGGAGAAGGTAAAAGCTAGAAATAATAATTCCTGCTAAAATTTAGGTGAGTTTTCTTTTAGACCTTTTCATATGTTCACAGTATATGTGCATATTTATTATTAATTTGCTTTACAAAAATGGAAACATAATACGTTATAACTAATTTATATGGCTTAAAAAATGAACAATATCTTGTGAGTTTATATCAGGTTGATAAGTCTGGTCCTTTATCATTTTAGTAACCATCTAGTATTTCATTGCATGGATCTGTTGTAACTCATGTAACTAATCTCTTATTTATGAACATAGTGGTGGTTTAATATTTTAGTAGTTTAGTATAGCAGTTAAAAGCATAGACTCTGAAATTGGCCTGCCTGGGTTTGAATCCTGACCCCAGCTCTTTATTTGTAGTGTAATTTATATAAGCTACTTAACTCATTTATGCCTTATTTTTCTCATTCACAAAATGTTAATAGGCTTTCCAACTCTTTGTTATGAGAATCTAAAAAATTGTTAGGATTTGTTTATGAATGTGTGAGAAGAGGGAAGTTTCAATGATAGGCTTAATTTAAAAATTTGTAAGTTTATATGTATTTCAGAAAATAGGTGTCAATATAATATTACTCTAGGGCAGTAAGTTATTAAGTATGACAACTAACCAAAACCCAGACCTTGTAATTTTTATGGGACATAGCTATGCTTTCCAGAATTCAGGTGATCACAGGACACCTTTGTTAGAAATAACATTTATTTATAAGCAGTTTTATGACCAGAATTGTGTCTTTTTCTGCAGCTGTATTGGAAGAGGAAGTTTTATTCTTGCCTTACAGAGATTTTTTTCACAAGCAGTTTAATAGTGCCTGTGGTTTCAAAGTTAAGCACTAATATTCCATTAGTTACAACCTTGAGGGGAAAAAAGAGAGTTGAAAGAGGTTTAGAACTTAAAATGTGGAAAGGAAAAGGATAGAACTATTATTTTTAATGAATGAGCAATGAGATGTAATATTTTGAACCAACACTGATCACCATAATATTGCTTAAAGCTTAGCATTTTATGACGATTTGATAGTTCATTGATTCTAAGGCCCCCCCCTTTTTTTCCCATATTAACATTTCTGACATCAGGGTGCATCTTAGTGTTGATAATGTACTACTATTTGGTTGACAGCACTTTTTCTTTCTGGATATTAGATAAAATTATGGGGTCTTACACTTGAAGCCTTCTTAGATTACATGAAATATGTTTGATAAAGCACATAGAACAGTACTGGCACATATTAAATAGTCAGTATTAGCTATCTTTGTATTTGTTTATTTTGTTCTTGTAAAGGATGATTACATGTACATATCTTCACGTACAGTTCTAACATAAAATAATGTCTAGATGTGGAATAAATGAATCAAAGGATTGGCATAAGATATTGAGAGGAAATTTGTTTATTAGACTGGAGAGCAACAGGTATGTCAGGTGAAAAATAAACCAGGCTAGATTTTAATTGTACCAGCTACCCTCTCTGACCTATGTCGAATAATATAACCTCTGATTCTTTGAGGGATAATAATACCTACTTTGCAGAGTTGTGAGAATTGGAGAATACGTATAGTAAAATCTTTAAAATATCTGTTCACTGACTATAGGACAGAATATTTTACATTTAGGCCTATTTGGGATATCCAGGACATCTTTGACTTCTTCTTTTTCTCTCACTCCATGTCTAATTATTAGCAAATCTTTCTAAGTGTATTCATAATTCAACCACTCTCCCCAGTAACACTCCCTTTGCCCCTCATTTGGATTATCACCATAGCTTCCTACTGGAGTCTCTGCATCTTCCTCTGCTTCATTACAAACTATTCTCAACACTGCAGCCAGAGTGATTGTTTAAAAAGTAAATCAGGGCTTCCCTGGTGGCGCAGTGGTTAAGAATCTGCCTGCCAATGCAGGGGGCCCGGGTTCGAGCCCTAGTCCGGGAAGATCCCATATGCCGCGGAGCAACTAAGCCCGTGCGCCACAACTACTGAGCCTGTGCTCTAGAGCCCTTGAGCCACAACTACTGAGCCTGTGTGCTGCAACTACTGAAGCCTGTACGCCTAAGGCCTGTGCTCCGCAACAAGAGAAGCCACAGCAATGAGAAGCCTGCGCACTGCAATGAAGAGTAGCCCCTGCTCTCCACAACGCAGCAGTGAAGACCCAACCCAGCCAAAAATAAATAAATAAAATAAATTTTAAAAAAGTAAATCAGATCATGTCACTTCCCTGTTCACAACTCTTTGTCCCTCGTTTCACTCAGTAACATATTTTAGAATGGCTTTCAAGGCACCACATGCTATGACATACCCTCCTTGTCTCTTTAGTTTTCTTCTCTCCTTGCTCACACTCTTTCAGTCACAGTTGGCCTCCTCACTGTTTTCTAGAACATGCAAGGCATTCTATCTCAGTTTCCTCGACCTACAACATTCTTCCCTCAGATGCCTATATAGCTTACTCCTTACCTCCTTAAGACTACACTTAAATGTTACTTGCTCTTAAATCTTTCCTTGACCACTCTATTTAAAAATCACAGTTCTCCTCTTTACCCCTCGTTGCTCCTTATCCTGCTTTTTAAAAAGCATTATGACTTTAAATCATACTACACAATTTTCTTAATTTGATTGTTACGTGTTTCCTTCTGCAAGATTGTAAACTCCACATGGTAAGGGCAGGAATTTTTGTCTGTTCACTGGGATTTTCCCCAGTGCTTAAAGACCCTGGCATATAGTTTCGTGCTCAGCAAATATTTGTTGGATCTGTTGAGTGAATGAATATTATTGCTAAAACACTTTTACATATTGAAGTCAATATGTATGATCTATGCCTATATAGTAGGAACTAAATAAATATTCAAATGAGTGGCATTTGATTGGACGTCATGAATTAGAAGGCTTTTGGAGGAATAATTTTGCTAGTCATTAAAAAAAGTGTTACTATTTATTGCTAAGATGTCCATATAAAATGAAGACAATAAAAACCATTTTATTGAAACTGTCATAAATGGGATTGTAAACATTGTCACAGCTGTATATTTGAAGAATTTACCCCATCTTTACCACCTTGTTTATTCTCATTGTCTTAAAATCTCAACAGTGGCAGCTTTGGAAAGGAAAATGTCACAAACAAACAATTTGGTAACTATTCTTTTTTTAGGGTAACTGTTCTTTAAGAAATATGTGTAGAGAGAGTCACATTATTTAGTAGATGAGAGTGTTGATGGGGCCACAGAGTTTGTGGGGATATGACCTCCAAGTCACATGTGAGGCTTTGGAGTTTGGGTGTGTTTAGAGCAATAGGAGATGTGAATAGGTGAATGTTAACAAAAACCTAAATGTTAAAAAAAAAAAAACTTGGAGTTATCACTTACTGCCTCACAATTACTCTGAAACCTTTACTGAATATTCAGTTTATTCCCTTGTCTTTATAATTATTACTCTTTTTTAAGCAAAAATATTTTGAACACAGATTCCATTTCATTATTAGGTCCTGTAGAGGGGGATATAAAGGCGAGTTATCAGCAAGTGTATATAGTATGGTGAGACTCTACATAATAATATGTTTTTCTGTTTATGGAAAAACATAGTAACAGAGCAGGATCAACATGAGTTTTCTGTTCTGTGAAGTGTTTACAAAGGGTCACTAGACCTTTTGCTAGAAATTTTACAGAGGGGGCTACCTTAGCTTTAAGGTAGGACTTGAATATTAATTTCAGTATTTAAGTTTCTTTTATTTAAAAAAGATCTGGAAAATTGTGAAGTTTTTTTGATAGCTCCTTTTTTATGGTCATAGTATCTTGGTAGACTAAAACAAATGATGTCTTATTCTTGAATTTCATGTGCATTTTAGGTATGGTCTGAAGTTTAACCATGAGTTAATGGTTTATTTTCAGAATCTTCCTTACATGTTATTTTACTGGCTGTTTCTCAGTTGTGTGGATTGCCTTTTATTATATTAATAATCTCACTTTAATGCTAAATAAAACCACTTCCCATCAAATTTGATAATAAAACACTTTATTTGTGCTGCTTAATGACAGTATTCTTTTGCTTTGTTGGCCCAGTGTATTTAATTATTCTTCAGCAGGAGAGAGCTTCAGTAATTGATACTTGAGGCAGTGAAGCTGACTGGTGTATTGACTTAGCCAGAGAGCTAACAAGTCCACAGAACAACTGTTGCACTTATGTAAATTTACTGTGTGTTTCTAAGGAGACTGTTGATCCAGTATTGTTCATGCCCCACCCCCACCCCATGATGTCTTCATGATTTGGTTTGTTAAAGCCTTTTTATTTAATGTTAATTTATTTACCTGTGGTACAGAGTCTTTTCTTTCACTTTTTAACAATTTCCTTATGTTGATCATCTGTAGTCACTCATCCAAATAAGCTTTCCATCATTTTTTTTTTAGAGTCTTCATTCTGCTTATCTTCCATCTATCTCTTAAACTATAATCTCTTATCATAGCCATCAGACCTTTTGAGAGTGAGGTGGAATAAAATGTGCCCCTTTGGCATGTTGATTATTTTGAATTAAAGATACTTAATAAACAGCCAGGGACTTCCTTCGTGGTCCAGTGGCTAAGACTCAGCGCTCCCAATGCAGGGGGCCCGACTTCAATCCCTGGTCAAGGAACTAGATCCCCCATGCCGCAACTAAACATCCCCCATGCCGCAACTAAAAGATCCTGCATGCCTGCAAGTAAAAGATCCTGCATGCCGCAGCTAAAGATCCCAACATGCCGCAATTAAGACCCGGCGCAGCCAAATAAATATATAAATAAATAAATATTTTTTTAAAAAAAGAGGAAAGAAACAGCTGTTGCAAGAAGGACACTGACCCTCCTTGGTCCCCCTGAAAACAGGAAATAAATCTCTCAAGTGAAAGTATCCTCCTTATACTAGGAGAGTAGAAGGCATCCTTATCACCAGAGATAGGAAATTCAAGGCAGAGAAGGGTGACTAAACAAACTTTGTTACTTCTTTATTAATTTGCTACCCCAAGCCCCGCAGACCCTTTGTTTTGTCAAATCTTCACAAATAATTGTTTCTTTGTCTAAAAGGTATAAAAACTGCATGCTTTTGTCACTTCTTAGAGTCTCATATCTTTATGAGCTCCTGTATGTATGAAATTAAATTTTGTTTTTCTCCTGTTATTCTGTCTCATGTCAGCTTAATTATTAGACCAGCCAAAGAACCTAAAAGGGAAGAAGGCAAAAGTTTTCCTCCCCTACTAGACAGATACTCAGTTTTACCTAGGTCTGCATTGCTTTTCCTTGACTATAATAGAAAATTACTTTTCAGACACTTAGGATATAACTGTTAAGCAAGTAGTCTGTAATTATAGGCAGTGATGTGTTTTCAGGAGAAAGAATTTATGTCTAGGAAAGAAAAGTTTTGTTTTTTTTAAAGAAGGGAATCTTTAAAGTAACAGAACTGATTGTGTTTTTCTCACTTTTTACAAAGCTTACAAAGTAATATGACTCTTGGGATTTGAGCTTTATGATATTTAAAAACCTTTATTTTCTGTAATCTGAAAATGAATCCTTGGGGGAAAAAAGCTTAGCCAGTAAATTTTGATTATCAGAATATTTTTTTTATGACTGCATTTTCAAATGTAAGCTCTTTTTTCTTTCTTTTGTTTATCATATCCTGAAATTATTAGGGTCCAAAAGTTACCAGTTTTTTTAAAGTATCATAATTATTTGAGATATGTGTTGTTTATTCTGTATGTTAAATGGTAAACCCCATCTCTGATATGAAACAATTTCCAGATATGAAACTTTTGGATCAAATATTTTAATTTTTCTTATTGTGTAATAAGACAATAAAAATAAAAATAGACATTCCATCACTTCACTGGATACTATAGAGTTTGCTTTATTCATGCATTATTCTACACATATTCTTTTTGAAAGTTCTTCCTATTACTGTTGAAAGATCTAGTAGAATTATCAAACTTAAATGATTTTATTTTGAAGGCTCTGTAATGTTAACCATTTCCTTATTATAATAGTTTATATTTTGTGTAGAAACATTGAATGTGACAGTTAAGATGTTGCATTAATTTACTTAGTATGCCATATAAATTTAAGTTAGTTTTTCCAGTTTTTCTGTGTTTGACTATTTGATCACATTTTTAGACTAAATTTTTCTTTTACAGTTAGAAATCCAAATGGTGATTTAGAGGTGAAGAATAAAGGTTTAGAAAAATCTGTTAAATGAATAGTTCTATTATATGTGCTCTACTGATTCATCATTTTTCCATGAGAGGAATTAGGCCAACTGTGAAGTTAGGGAACACAGTCCACAAAAGACTCCCCTCACTTCTGACAGAAATTGTAAGTCCTGAGGGTTTCCAAAACCACCCTCTGGTCCCATAATTTGCTAGAAGAACTTACAGAACTCACTGAAAGCTTTTGTACTCTTCATTACTGGTTATTACAGGGAAAGGATATAGATTTGAATCAGCCAAGGGAAGGAACACATAGGGCAGAAGTCTGGGGAAGTATCAAACACAGAGCTTCCTTTGTCTTCTCCCTATGGTGTCAGGACACATTACTTTCCCAGCATCAGTGTGTGACAGTACTCATGGAGTCAAACCGGGATGCTTACCGTGCTTTGGTGATTACATTTTTATTGAGGGGCTCCTTTATGTAAGCATACTTGATTGCTCTTGAGGCTGATCTTAGTTAAGTCTCCTCTAGCCCCTCCAGGCGTGTCCTGACTCTAAGACTGTCTGGTGACCCAAAGCCCCTCGAGTTAAAAAAAAAAAAAAGACACTTTCTCAGGCATGACCTTACAGGGGGTTTAGAGATTACCTCCCAGAAGGAGGGGGCAAAAGCCAGACCTCTCTTTGAACAGGGTTAAATTCTTTACAGACTGTGAGCCAAACTCTGAGTAGTATTAAAAGTGTCCAGAATTAGAGCCATGTGCCAACTCTAACAATATTTGAAAGACCTCTGTAGAAGTAAAAATGCTTCTTAGTAGTCACTTGTAGTGTAGTAGGAACTTGAAGTTACTATATACTGTTAAGCAGAAATTTGAGATTTCTTGCAGTTATACCATCTTTTACCTTCACTCAAAAAGAAAAAAATTGTTTCTTTTATTTCTTAATATTTATTCTATGGATAGAACATAAAATATGGAAAATGCTATATTCTAAATTAATACAGCATAACTTATGGTATCAATAAATTACAAGTGATGCTAATATTTAGTAATAGGGTAATAGTATGCAATTATAGAATTTTAAGAATCCATTAAAAATAATTATGGAGACTGTAACAAGGTGACAAAAGCTTATCAGTTAAAAGGATTACAGAGAGGAACATAGATTCATATTATAACTTTGTACAGTGCATGTTACGATAAAACAGGGGGCTTCCCTGGTGGCGCAGTGGTTGAGAGTCCGCCTGCCGATGCAGGGGACACGGGTTCATGCCTTGGTCCAGGAGGATCCCACATGCCGCAGAGCGGCTAGGCCCGTGAGCCATGGCCGCTGAGCCTGCGCATCTGGAGCCTGTGCTCTGCAACGGGAGAGGCCACAACAGTGAGAGGCCCGCGTACCGCAAAAAAAAAAAAAAAAAAGATAGAACTATCAAAATGAAAAATGATCTAGCTAATTAATATCTACAGATCTTTTCCTGAGATAATTGGATAAGTATGCAAAGATGCTTAAATGAGGATTGTTATAGAGAAAAATTTGACCTCCTTTTTCTCTATAAACAAATATCATCAGTGTTCTGCAGGAAAAGTTCTAATGCCCACATGCTTTATTCTTTCTCATTCTCAAAGGTTAATCATAAATGGGACTTTATTAAATCTCCTTTGCAATCCTTACATTTTGATTTTATTAAAATCCAGTCTTTTATCAATTCATCTGACAGAAGGAAATTTCCTTTTTGTTAGTATCAAAAAGTTTGTTTCTTTCTAAAACTTTAGAAAGTTTCCTTTATTGAAAGAATATCTTTCACATTTAGGAGATTGCTGTTCAATACTAATTACATTGCATACATATAACTATTGGCATATATAGCTTTTGAAGAGGATTGAGTAATGAATCATTAGTATTTATTTGCCACTGTTTAATGAGAGGTGTGTATATTAGAAATATTAATCCTCGGAGCAACCTATGAGTATGGGTACCATTATGAACCTCATTTTGCAGGTGAACAAACTGAGCCTTAGGTTAAATAATATGTAGTATCATATAAAGGTAACTTTGTGTAGCATTTTCAAACCTAGATCTGGTCTGCTCCAGAAGACTACATTTTAAACTGCTGTACTATTATGCTTCTGTGTTCATTACAGCATCTGTTTATAGTAGTTCTCAGTTGGCTACACGTTAAGAGCTTTGGAAATACAGGTGCTCAAACCTCAGCCTAGAGCTACTGATTAAGAATCTCTGGGGTAGGACCTGGTATATAGTATTTATTTTAAACTTGGATATGTGATTTTAGTCTATAGCCAAGGCAGAGAGCCATTATATTGTACCTGACACTATGTTATAGGGCATGGGGGAATATAATGAAGTTATAAGGCACAATAATAGACCTCAGAGTAGCTGGGAAAAAACTGTGTACATATTTGACAAAGTGTGTGATATTGATGGTTATATACATAGGAAGAATATATTACGTGAAGTATACTAAAACCTAGAATCTTGCACATTTTAATGTTGAAAGACAATCAAAATTCAGGTCAGTCTCTTCACTTTGGGGTTGAAAAATTTTCCAGATGTGGTATTAATTATCTCTGACCAGTAGGTAGGACTGGATATGTTGTGAAGAGACAGTGTTTGAGGCAGGAGAATAGCATAAAAAGTAGCAGAAATAAAGATGATGTATTTGGGGAAAATTACAAGACAGGAGTGTTATTGTGAGTAGGAGGAGCTTTTAATCACCATCACAATACATTTAGACTTGATTCAATAAGCAACAAGGAATAATTTCACTTTAATAGTTGATTGGAGATTTGTTAGGAAGTTAGGTAACAGTTTATTGAATGAGATAGAAACAGAAAGAACGATGAGTAACTCATTTCTCTCCTCATATTGAAACTGAAATGGCATGTGTGCATTAAGTAGACCCCAACTTTTTTGGATTCTTAGCTGGCAAGCCTTGTCTGGGGCAGACCTGTGTTAACAGTTTAACACCTTCTCTAGATGCCTTTTGTTTTGTTTTGTTTTGTTTTGTTTTTTGCGGTAAGTGGGCCTCTCACTCTTGTGGCCTCTCCCGTTGCAGAGCACAGGCTCCGGCCGCGCAGGCTCAGCGGCCATGGCTCACGGGCCCAGCCGCTCCACAGCGTGTGGGATCTTCCCGGACCGGGGCACGAACCCGTGTCCCCTGCATCGGCAGGCAGACTGTCAACCACTGCGCCACCAGGGAAGCCCCTCTAGATGCCTTTTAAGTAATCTCGTGTAACTCCAAGAAAGTGCTTTCCTGAAAATTTGTTCTTTCTAGCTTTTTGATAATGAAATTACAGAGTAAGAATTGGTTCCTCTCAGCAGGTAACTTCTTTGGAGGGTGGAAAGATGTTTTGCACTTTTGGTTCTCTTATCCTCTCTTTGAAACATCTGACTTTTGTGACACTGCTTTATTCTTGTTTTTCACAGATCTGTCTTTTAACTCCTTTGGTAGAATTCTGATTTGTCTCTCCCTTGAGCTGTTGTATCCCTTTGTATTTTGTTTAGGAGAGGCTATAATATTTTCCTAAAAACTTTTCATTTTACAAAGAACCATTTGCTCGTAACATAAAGTTGTGTCATTTTTCTGTTGTATGTTATCTTTTGATTCCTTCCTTTTCCTTATGTATAGATTCCCATAAGGAACTCCTGTGGTTGTTCTTTGAATGTTGCTTGTTTTTGAAGGGACACCTTCTGGACCACCATTGTATACTAGGAGAGTGTGAGGGATAAGCTCTGAGAATGAGCTGTGGTAATTGACAGCTTGACCAGTCTTTTCTTATCCACTCTTGAGGGTTGAACACAGTGATGATGGTGATGACTATTCTAGGCTGGCAACAAGTCTTTCAAGTCAGTAGGAAGCCTCTGGCTCAGAATGATGTTATCTCTCCATAGTTGTGTTTTGTTTTGTTCTTAACTTTTTATTTTGAAAAAATTAGAGATTCACAGCAAGCTGTAAAGGTACTACAGAGAGGTCTTGTGTACCTTTCACAGTTTCCCCCAATCATTACCTCTTACTTACTTACACTATCAAAATAAGGGCATTGGGTTCCCGTGCATTTCTTGTTTGTTTGTTACTAAAACACTGTGCCAAGCCCTGAGAGGGTTGTACCCCCCAGTGTGTAACACATCTTGTGTCTCTGTAGCCTCTAGCAACTCGTATCTTTTGAACAAATCCACTTTGGCATGGGGACAACTCAGAATGCAGTTGACAAAACTGACTCCGAAGCAGGCACTATTTGAGCACGCCCCTGTAGAATACTTGTTTGCAACTTGCTGACTTCCGTTGAAGCACGTGTGTGTGTGTGTGTGTGTGTGTGTGTGTGTGTGTGTGTGTGTGTGTGGTGGGGGGGCTGTGCACGTGTGTATGTGGGCTGAGTCCTGGTGGGTCTAGAAACTCTACTCGCCTCCCAAGAGCCATTCGATCCTAGGAGAAGCCCCCGCTGGCCAAACTACACAGATCTGGAGGGCCTTGGGTGGACCCCAGAGGCAGGCTCGCAGTTGGAAACCAGGCGCGCTGTCGTGCTGTTGCTGGGGTCCTGAGCGCTGCCGTTCACCCCAGAGCCGACGCGGCCTTCCAGGCAGGCACGGCCTGGCATTTGCCTCCCTGCTGCAGCCGGCTCCTGGGTTCTGCAGGATGGGCTCCGCGGCCACACGGCCACCTGCCTTCCCTGGCTAACTTTCCTATGCACAGAGGGGAGGCGTGTGCGGGCGTGAGGTGCGCCTCGGTTTATAACGTGGCTGCAGCACCCTCACTTCCCGGCCTCAGGTGAGATGTTGATTGATTATTGCTGAGTAACTTCTCGTGGTAGAAACCAGATTTCTTTCAATATATTACATATGGATGTACACACTCATGCGAAATATATGTACTTCGAGGGGATCTATTTATGTTCCATTGGGAGTCATTCTTTCCTATGAGGAGTCTCACCCGCTGCTTTGTGTGTTTGGTCAGATTCCTGGCACGTTTTGTTTCCTGTTGTTTAGTGAAGATGCTCTTTCTGGGGAAAAAAACCCAAAACAACAACAATAGGGTGGGATAGGGAGGGTGGGAGGGAGACGCAAGAGGGAAGAGATATGGGGATATATGTATATGTATAGCTGGTTCACTTTGTTGTACAGCAGAAACTAACACACCATTGTAAAGCAATTATACTCCAATAAAGATGTTAAAAAATAATAATAAAATAAATTATTTAAAGAAAAGAGCAACAAAAACAAGGGCATTGACATTGATACAATGCCTGTGTATAGTTTTGTTTCATTTTATTGCATGTGTAGGTTCATGTAATTCTCACCACAGAACTAATCCATCACCGCAAAGATCTCCCTCATGGAACCCTTTTATAATCATACTGACTATCTCTCCCAAGCTTCTCTGCCCCCTGGCAACTACTAGTCAGTTTTCCATCTTTATAATTTTGTCATTTTGAGAGAGTTATATAAATGAAATCATAGAACATGTGAGTTTTTGTGTTGAGCATGTGATCTTTTGAGATTGCTCTTTATGTTTAGTTTTTTAAGAAACCACCAAACTTTTCAGAGTGGCTGTACCATTTTACATTCCTTTCAGCAGTGTATGAGACATCCAGTTTCTTCCACATCCCTCACCTGCATTTGGCATTGTCACTATTTTTTATTTTAACTGTTCTGATAAGTATGTAGTGATGTCATGGTCTTAATTTTTATTTGAAGTGATCTCTGTGGTTTTGATTTGCATTTCCTTAGTGACTCATGATGTTGTGCATTTTTTCATGTGCTTATTGTCTGTATATTTTCTTGGAGAAATGTCTGTTCAGATCCTTTGCCTATTTTTAAATTGCATTATTTTCTCTTTTTATTATTGAGTTATAAGAGATTACGTTCTGGGTACCAGTCCCTCGTCAGATAATAGATTTGCAAATATTTTCTCCCATTTTCTGGCTTGTCTTTTCATTTTCTTGATGGTGTCCTTTGAAGTACAAAAGTTTTTACTTTTTATGAAGTCTAATTTATTTTTATGAATGTATTTTTTTTTCTTTTGTCACTTGTGCTTTTGTTACCAAGGAACCATTTCCTAACCCAAAGCCACAAAGATTTACTTTTATGTTTCCTTTTAAGAGTTTTACAGTTATAGTTTTACATTTACGTATACACCCTTCTTGAGTTAATTTTTGCATATGGTGTGAGAAAGGGGTCCAATTTTCATCTTTTGCAAGTAGATACATAGTTTAGATATATAATTTAGTTGTGACTACTTTTTGAACTCTATGTAAATGCAACAATGTAGTATGTATTATTTTGTGATGGGTTTCTTAACATGAGATTTTTGTATGTTATTGTGTAGAGCAGTAGTTCATTCTCCTTACTGTAAATCATTGAATGAATTTACAAAGATTTGTTCATTCTGTAGTTGATGACATTTGATTGTTTCCAGTTTGGTTACTAGAAATAATGCTGCTGAGAACATTCTAATATGTATAGGTGCACATAGCAGGCAATCTCTTGAGTGTATGCATAGGAATAGAATAAAAGAGATCCTAGGATACTTATATATTCAACTTTAGTATATTGAATCAGTTGTACCAATTTACACTCCCACTAGCAACATATAACAGTTCTCTCACTTCACATTCTTATCAAAACTTGATATTGTCAGCCCTTTTAATATGTTTGTATTTCATTGAGGTTTTAACTTGCATTCCCCGATGACCATTGAGGTTAAGCATCTTTTCATACGTTTATTGGGTGTGGTATTAGTCATTTAGATATGGTTTAGAAAAACATTTCTTGTGTACTTACAAAGTTGGTGGCTATTATGGAACTATACAGTTATGTTTTTATTCTGGGAATCAGGCTGAAAGAGTAGCTTCTATTTGGGATATGCTCCTCTTGTTTCAGAGGGGAAAAGGAAGAAAAACGGCAGAAACTAACTCTTTCAAAAGTTCTGCTTGGATTTAGGTCATGTCCATACATACTCCATAGGCCAAAGCATAGCACAAAACTGTGCTCAAGGTCAATGGGTCAGGGAGGTATCCTCCACTCAGAGGCATTGAAAGTCACGTGGCCATAGGTGGGGATGAATGATTCTTTCACAGGAAAAGAAGGACACAAATACTCTGGAACAGTAATAAAGTATACCACTTTACTTGTGAGGTGCCTGTTCAACTCTCTTGTCATTTTCTGTTACCTTGATTTTTTTCATATCAGTTCCTAGTGGGGTACCCCCCTGCCAGCCTTTCTTCTTTTTCTTAGTAAGTTCTGGGTATACAATCTTTGTTGGTTATATGTACTGCAGTATTTTCTCCCACTCTATGACTTGCCTTTTTAATCTCCTAATGATGTCTTTTGTTAATAAAATTCTTTTTTAAAAAATTGAGATATAATTAATAAATAACATTATGTTTCAGATCTACAACATAATGATTCAATATTTGTATATATTGTAAATAAAAATTATAACTTCATTTTTGTATAGTTTATCAGTTATTTTAAATAATTGTGTTTCTTGTTTAAGAAATCTTTCCCTACCACAAGATTATGAAGATACTTTTTTCTGTTATCTCCTAGAGTCTTTATTGTTTTGTCTTTTACGTTTCAATCTGCAGTCCACCTAGAATTAATATTTAGTTGACATTTTAACATACTCCTGCAAGTCTAGAAAAGAGCTCAAGTGATCTCTTAAGTTCGTCCGTCCGTCCGTCCTTCCTTCCTTCCTTCCTTCCTTCCTTCCTTCCTTCCTTCCTTGCCGCGTTGGGTCTTTGTTGCTGCGTGCAGGCTTTCTCTAGTTGTGGTGGGTGGGGGCTACTCTTCGTTGTGGTGCAGTGGCTTTTCTTGTTTCGGAGCACGGGCTCTAGGCACACGGGCTTCAGTAGTTGTGGCGCACAGGCTTAGTTGCACCGCAGCATGTGGGATCTTCCCAGACCTGGGATCGAACGCACGTCCCCTGCAGGGGCAGGTGGATTCTTAACCACTGTGCTACCAGGGAAGTCCCTCTAAGTGGTTTCTAAGACCAAATTTATTCAATTTACATGTAGAAAATTGATATTTGATATTGACACTACGCTCATATGTGTCGAAAATATATCTATTAGTAACACATAGTTTATCAAATTCCTCATATATAAAAACATGTTGGGCATGTTTAACTTTTTACTACATTTAAAACTGCAAAAATTCACCTTTCCATATCCACTGGCTATACGAAGTCTGTCTTTGTCTGCCAATATCTATATTTCACATATTCTCAGGAAGACCTTTGCTTTTAGTGAGGTCATAATCCAAGTCTTTCTGGAATTTGAGATTTTCAATTTTATTTCATCTCACGTGCTCACTTAGTTCCTTTCTCTTATTCCAAACTGTCTCTATAAACTTACGGGTGAAAGACCAAAGGGAATAATTTCTAGATGTTTAATACAGGAATTGTTTAAATAATTGTATTATATTATGCAAACGCATCGGTGGTTTGCTTTTCTTCAGCAAAGGCTGAGGTTGTTCCCTGCAGAAGTGGTCCTTACCCCTAAACATTATATCTGTCGGAGCACTGTTGATGTTATAACTTTTGTAGAATAGTTTGGGGATTAGGTTTTATCATCTAGTAGACTGAAATATTTGTTCTTAAAAGTTGACCGAGCTTGGGAATTCTCTGGTGGTCCAGTGGTTAGGACTCCATGCTTCCACTGCGGGGGCCCGGGGTTTGATCCCTGTTTGGGGAACTAAGATGTTACAAGCCGTGTGGCACCGCCAAAAAAAAATCGACCGAGAGCTGAACAAACTACCAGTTGAAATAGGTTGTTTTTAAATTTATACATGGTGTTTATTGTACTTCCTAGATATAAACATTTTAATCTTGGTAAAAGACCTTATGGTTTTACAATGAAAAGGCTAGACTGACTTGTCTTTCAGCTTTGACAGTTCAACTCTGGAATTGGTCAAAACTCTTACCTGAAAAAAAGTCTAAATTACTTAAACAGTAGTTGTTTAAGAAATAGTACACAGGGCTTCCCTGGTGGCGCAGTGGTTGAGAGTCCGCCTGCCGATGCAGGGGACACGGGTTCGTGCCCCGGTCCGGGAGGATCCCACATGCCGCGGAGCGGCTGGGCCCGTGAGCCATGGCCACTGAGCCTGCGCGTCCGGAGCCTGTGGTCCGCAACAGGAGAGGCCACAGCAGTGAGAGGCCTGCGTACCACAAAAAAAAAAAAAAAAGAAAGAAAGAAATAGTACACATTAAAGATCATTTTAAGGATTAATGAATTAAAAAAATCACTTATTTAAAGGATTTGACCAATATAGAAATAAATTGCATCTTTGTGTTCAACTTTTAAAAATACACATCTATGAAAAAGTCAAGGGAGTGCTACACAATTATTTGCACACAAATACTTAAAAATGTACTACAGGACTTCCCTGGTGATTCAGTGGTTAAGAATCCACCTGCCAATGCAGGGGACATGGGTTCGAGCCCTAGTCTGGGAAGATCCCACATGCCGCGGAGCAGCTAAGCCTGTGCATCACAACCACTGAGCCTGTGCTCTAGAGCCCATGAGCCACAACTACTGAAGCCCGCGCCTAGAGCCCGTGCACCGCAACAAGAGAAGCCACCACAGTGAGAAGCCTGCTCACTGCAGTGAAGAGTAGTCCCCACACCGCAACTAGAGGAAGCCTACGCGCAGCAGCGAAGGCCCAACGCAGCGAAAACAAAAAAGTCATCAGTCCTTTATAAAAATATATATATACTACAAAACTTAACATACTTAATATACCAAAATGTATTTAAAATATACTAAATATACTTAAAAATATACTACAAAAACAATGTCAGGATTCAACCCCTAAGTATGGTTTTTGACACTTCAGATGTAGTATCTCAGAGAATTGAGTTTCATTCAAAAGGGTTGTGGGATTATGCCCCCAATTATGTGATGGCAATTCTCTTTTTTATAACTAACAATCATGTGGATGTTCAATAATTTTTGTTTACTATTAAGTTCACTTCCAACCTTTAGATTTTATGATTCTTGAAGACTTCCCCTTAAGTGCCTTGATATTCAGATTAAGTAATATTAGCTTTTAATATTTTTAGTAGTAAATATGGACCATTATCCAAGACTTGTTTTATTAACAGAATATTGCTCTTGCTTTTCAGCGGGGATCTGATGAGCTTCTTTCTTCCGACATCGTTAACGGACCTTTTACCATGAACAGTTCCACTCGTTCTGCAGGTGTGTATGGTGAGTTTTCATTTTTTCAAAATCTGAGATGTTTTCTTTCTCTGGGTTTCAAAAATTTTCTTTTCACCATGTTCTTATTTTGCTCATCTTATAAACATGCAGTGCTATTATTTACAACAAAATCTAAAATTTGTGGCAGTGAAGTTCATATAGATGAAATTATTAGTTACAGCACTTAAATTTTAAGCATTAATTTGGATTTAATTAGATAATTACTTTTTTGACTGACATTCTTTGTAACATAGTTGTGATAAAATTATCACAGTAAGTAAAATTATCACATAGTTGTGATAAAATTATCAGTAAGTTGGTGATCTAGAACTATTGAGTAAAAGAGCTAGATTTAAAAACTTGTGTTGAATGATGATGGATTTAGAGTAGAAGTATTAAAACTATAAGTTCACATGATTTTAAAAATAAATGTTCTTGAAATTTAGGGACTATAAAATGAATTGGAGGAGTGCAATACTTGAGAGAGAGTGAGCAGTTAGGGGGCTATTGCTGTATAAGAAATCCTAGTAAGGGTGGAGAATTTGTACTATAGCAGTAGTAGTTGTGATGGTGAGAATTAGAGAACTTAACAGAAGGTGAAATAATTGATGGTAATTGGTGATTAATCGAATGCTTGAATAAGGAATTCCATTGATGATTTATAGGTTTAGACTTAGATAATTGGATAGCTGAATTGTGGTGCCTTCATTTATATTAGAAAGTACAGGAAGAGCAGGGTTGGACAATATGGCAGGTTCAGTTTTTTTTGTCTTTTGTTTTTTTTTTGGCCGCATGGCATGTGGGATCTTAGTTCCCCGACCAGGGATCGAACCCGCACCCCCTGCATTGGAAGCACAGAGTCTTAACCACTGGACCGCCAGGGAAGTCCCCAGATTTTTTTTTTTTTTTTTTTTTTTTTTTTGCGGTACGCGGGCCGTTGCGGAGCACAGGCTCCGGACGCGCGAGCTCAGCGGCCATGGCTCACGGGCCCAGCCGCTCCGCGGCACGCGGGATCCTCCTGGACTGGGGCACGAACCCGTGTCCCCTGCATCAGCAGGCGGACTCTCAACCACTGCGCCACCAGGGAAGCCCGGTCCCCAGATTTTTATATATTGATTTGAGGTTCCTCTGGGGACATCCAGATGGAAGTGTGAGATAGGTAGTGGGTTCTGGTCTCAACATCATAAGAGAAATTTGGAAGTCAATATCATAATACACTTAACAACTGAAGCCATGAGAGTGGAGAGTCTCAGAAAAGGTGAGATCTTTATCCAGATGTTTTGGTGTTATAGGGAGTTAGGGAATGAGTAGACCTCACTTTCCAGACCCTGAGTTACATGATGTTTGGGAGAGTGAACAACCTTTATGTGAAGACCCTGTAAGAGAAGTGAACCAGGTTCAGTTAAGACAAAAGATGTAAAAATCCAGTGAAGAGATTAAGAATGTTTGGGAATTGGTCAGCCATGGTACATTGCTCTAGAAGACTAAATGGAAGGATTTTGTAGGCAGGACAGCAGCAGGGGGTTTGTTCATGTGGAAGTGTGAACAGGGTACTTAGAGCAGGAGATTAAAGCAGCTTTCTCAAAAATGACCTGGCATCAGAATCACCCGGAGGGCTTGCTAAAGCACAGTTGCAGAGTCCATCCTCAGAATTTCTAATTCAGTAGATCTGGAGTGGGTCCTGAGAATTTGCATTTCCACAAGTTCACAGGTAATGATGATGCTGCCATATGAGGAACCACACTTTAAGAGGTAGTGCCAGGGAACCACACTTTAAGAGAACTGCTGAATGAAGGAAATGCTAGAAATCTGAAGTTCCTAAACCTGATTATCCTCTTGATCTGGTAGGCTTTTAAGAAAATTTCGGCCCTTACTCCTAGAGTTAACAGTACATCTAGGGTGGGACCCATGTATTCTTTTTTTTATAAATTTATTTATTTTTTAATTTATTTTTGGGTGCGTTGGGTCTTCATTGCTGCGCGTGGGTGTCTCTTGTTGCAGCGAGCGGGGGCTGCTCTTAGTTGCAGTGCATGGGCTTCTCATTGTGGTGGCCTCTCCTGCTGCAGAGTACGGGCTCTAGGCACGTGGGCTTCAGCAGTTGTGGCACTCAGGCTCAGTAGTTGTGGTTCACGGACTCCAGAGCACAGGCTCAGTAGTTGTGGCGCACGGGCTTAGTTGCTCCGCAGCGTGTGGGATCTTCCTAGATCAGGGCTCAAACCCGTGTCCCCTGCATTGGCAGGAGGATTCTTAACCACTGTGCCACCTGGGAAGCCCTTGTTCTTATTTTTAAAACTGAGGTCAGTTTGTTCGGTCATGTTTACAAACTACTGGGATGGATGACCAGAAGGACTGACATCCTAATTGATTGATTACTTAGGAAAAGAAGTATGAGCCGTGAGTTTAGCTGGCATCAGTAGTCTGCTGTGTTTTGCTTTTGTTTTCAATTTCTTCTTGTATCCCATTCCATTCTAGGTTCAGTGTTTTTCTTCTTAAAGCACATCGTCTTTAGTAGCTATGTCAGCAAAACTCTATAAATGGTAACCTCTTAGACTGACTAAAAATGTCTATTTTGATATTACTATTGAATGGTAGTTAGCTATTTAGAATTCCAGGTTGACAGTTATTTTCTCTCAGTACTTTGAAGGTATTTTATTATTCTTTTGGCATCTGTTGTTGAGAAGTCTTTTGTCAATCTATTATTATTTTGTAGATAGTATTAGTTCTCTGTAGTTGTTTTAACATTTTTCTCTTTAATTTTGTTCTGTGGTTTCTCTAGCTGTGTCTAGGTGTAGATCACTAGTTCTCAACCCTGGATGTTCACTAAAATAGCTTGGGAAGCTTTGAAGAAAATACAGACACCTTGACCTACTCCACACCAATTCCAAAATTACAGGAGGGGGAAGGGGGACCTAGGCACTGTTTTTAATTTGTTTCTAAAGTTTCTTAGGCGATACATGTAAGGTGCAGCCAGTGTTGAAGACCATTGCTGCAGACTTACTTTCATTTATTCTGTCTAGGAGTGACCCTACTTTCCAAAGAATTGTTTCCTTTTGGAACTCCAGTTAGACATGTATAGGACCACCTCATTTAGTCCTGCAAGTTGTTTTAACCTCTTACATTTATTGTCACCTTTTTCTCATTAAGGTCTTGTATTTTGGATAATTTCCTTGAAATGATTTTCTGATTCATTCATTATTTGTTCAGCTTTGTCTAATATGCTGTTTAATCCTTCTATTGAGTAATTGATTTCAAGGCATATATTTTTCATTTTTCTCTGTTTTATTTGATTCATTTTTAAAGATGATCTAGTTTTGTTGTTATTTAGAAAAACAGTATCGTGTTCTTTTTTTATGGTTTCCATTGCTTTTTCCCCCTAATTTTTTAATTATTTAAAACAAAATTTTTATAGTCTCAGATTTTACAATTATGGAGTTCTTTAGGGTGCTAATATTACTTGGTTTTGTATCTGCTAGTATTTGCTTATGGTATATTATTTTTCCTTGATTCATAATTTTTGGTTGTGAGGTAATCTTTGGCTAAATTATTTTCTTCTTCTGTGAGAATCTTCAGGGAAGTTTTGTGTTTGCTCTGCTAGACTTGCTAGGGTATCACCAGCCCCTAACACGTCCTAATGTATATGTTAATTTATTGCTTTGGGGATTCCTACCAGAAGGGAAGAGAAAATTAAAAATCCAGACATTTACATTCAAATCCATGAACAGAGATAGACTTCCTTGTTAAATATCTGTGGTACATGGAAAATTTCTAATTTTAGTTTGCCTTTTATGAGAGGTTGTTGGCCTGCTGAAGGGTTTGCCTGTTGATACGTAAAAACTTCTTTTTTTAGGTCACCTATACATTAAAAATACTTCTGTAATGTTTGATTCAGTATTTGCAATTCTCTAAAAGCTTCAAAAACTAAAGATTTTGGTACTCCATTCCTTGACTTCTTTGAATAAATATTTCTAATTGATTTTGAACAAATTGTGTCAAAGTTTTTAGGGCTCATTTATAAACAAGTTAAATCCCTTTGTAAGTTACTTAAGTAGTTCTTCAAAGACACAAATAATTTAAAAAATCACACTGATAATGCATAGCTAAAAGAAAGCCATGTATTGTGTTGAAAGATCTTTTTTGTATTCAGTACAGTCTTCATCACAAAATTTTTGTAGTTCAGTTAATCTAAATGTGGATTTTAAAATATTTGTAAAATTTGACGACTATAATTTTTCTTTCTATCTGTAGAATATTGCTTGTTTGGTAACAAGCTATGTGTGCACCAAATAGATTGCAGATACATGTCTACTTTATGGGACTGTCAGAACACTGTTTTTGCCATGACATCTTGCTGCACCAAAATTTATATTTATTTGTATTATTACCCCAAAGAAGTTTTATTTTTAGCTGAGTTTTTTAAACTGAATTTTCATTAGTGTCACACATTTCACTTTTGATAGAATGACTTCCCAGAAACTTTCCTTTGATTCCATTGAAAGTATTTAATATTATACCATTATTGGGTAATAACTGATTTTCTAATGTTTGCAGATCATGATAAAACTGATACAATTTAACTGTTTGCAAAGTTCTGTTAGTGGTGTCAGTATATTAACATCTGACACTTTATTGTTTACACATGGAGAAGAAACTTTACAAGTTAAATTAATTCAGAATTACAGATTTATGGATTTACTATAAGATATAAAATGGAATGATTATAAACGTAATTGTATTTCATGTGTAACTGGCCTGTAATTCCCACATTTTCCACAGACTGGCAGCCTGGCAGCCAAATGAATAGCATAGGTAGAAGGTTGAATACTGATGGAAGGAGTTAGGAGCTATCCTTAGCTACTTGTGTCCCACTGCATTTCTTCTCTTTTTTTTTAATTTTTTTAAAATTTAAAAAAATTTTTTAAATTTTCTTTTCAAATTGTTTTCTTTTTTTTTTCCTTTGGTTGTGTTGGGTCTTCATTGCTGCATGCGGGTTTTCTCTAGCTGCGGCAAGCAGAGGCTACTCTTCATTGTGGTGCGCGGGCTTCTCATTGTAGTGGCTTCTCTTGTTGCAGAGCACGGGCTCTAGGCACACAGGCTTCAGTAATTGCAGCATGTGGGCTCAGTAGTTGCTGCGCACAGGGTTTAGGGCATGTGGGCTTCAGTAGTTGTGGCACGCGGTCTCAGTAGTTGTGGCCCACAGGCTCTAGAGTGCAGGCTCAGTAGTTGTGGCTCATGGGCTTAGCTGCTCTGCGGCATGTGGGATCTTCCCAGACCAGGGCTCAAACCCATGTCCCCTGCATTGGCAGCTGGATTCTTAACCACTGCGCCACCAGGGAAGTCCCCACTGCCACTGCATTTCTTTTCTTTTTTCTTCCTTCCTCCCTTCCTCCCTTCCTCCTTTCCTCCCTCCCTCCCTTCTTTCCTCTTTAAATCAAAGACTCTGTGTGTTGTCTGTGAAAAAGTCATGAAGAGATTCCGTCTCACTGGTTAACATTGGTTAACATTCAGATTTAATCACTGTACATGTGGTTTATAAACTACTAGATGAGAGCATGGCAAAAACTGGAAGTTAAAAAAATCAATTGGATCTACTAAGCCTATTCTAGCTTATTTCAATGCAACTGTTAATTTTTTTTCAAAAGAGAAGATGTTAAACTGTACAGGTTGCTACAACAATGATGCCAAATTGTGACTGTCCCAGGCAAACTGGTCGTTCTGCTTAGATATTAATATTCCTTAAGAATATCTCTTAGCCTATAATGGACATATGAACTTTAAATTATTTTGTGTAGTTCTAGAACAGCCCCTCATTCCCTATTCCTTCCCCACAAAATCTTAGGGATTCTGAAATGTTGATCTTTTTGTGTAATTATTTTTCCATCTGGGAATATGGCATGTGAGTCCATGGTTTTAGGTCTTATTTTATGTCCTTTGGTAATTATGAAAATGTTTTATACTTTTCTACATAAATCATATGCTTTTCCTCCTAAATTTAATCTTAGGAATTATGGCAGAGACTGTTTGTTGGGTACCCCAATACTTTCTATTTTCTTTAGCAACAGAGCTCTAATTTTTATCTGGGCACATTGCCACTCAGATTAAATGACTGCTTTTCCAGTCTTCCTTATAGCTAGGTGTGGTCATGTGATTGAGTGCTGTCTAATGAGATATAAGTGGAAGTGTTACTTCTGGGGCATCTCTGCATGGTTTTTTCCTCTTTCGTCTTGCTGCCTGTAGGAGTTCTAGCTTCCATCTGTGAGAAAAGTGCTCCAGAAACCTGCCCTTGAATCTGTTGGTGAATATTAAGCCACACGTGCCTTACCAGTAGGGGTGGTATATCAGCTCTAGCATAAAAGCTATTCTAAACCCACCCTAACAAGACTTAAAAACAAGCTCCAAAACAATTACCTGATCTTAAAGTAACTTAACTTTTTTCCAGAAAGGAGTCTGGCACTTCATTTTTTCCAGAAAGGAGTCTGGCACTTTAAAGGAATAAAACAATTCCAGTGCTCACAATGTTGAGCATTCAATCAAAAATTGCAACCCATAGCTAGGAGAAAAATCAGTCCATAGAAACACACCTAGAAAATAACAGATGATGAAGTTAGCAGATTTGTACTTTGGAACAGTTATTAAAGTATGTGAAAGGATTTAAAGGAAAATATCAACATAACAGGGAGAAAATGAAAGCTAAAAATCAAATAGAACTTCTAGAGATAAAGTTATAATATCTAAAAAAAAAACATGGCATGGCTGTAACAGCACTAATATTCTGTAAAAGAAATGATCAGTGAATTTAAAGACAGCAATAGAAACTAAAGCACACAGACCAAAAGACTGAAAAAGAAATGAACAGAGCCTTAATAATCTGTAGAACAAAATTAAGTGGTCTAAACATATGTATAATTGAAGTTCCAGAAAAAAAGTTGGGGGTGGGGAAACAAATATATCTGAAGAAATAATGACTGAAAATACTCCAGATATGGTGGAAACTGTAAAGCCACATATCCAAGAAGTTCGGTGAGCCACAGGCAGGATAAACACAGTGAAAACCACACCAAATCTCCTCATAATCAAATTGCTGAAAACCAGGAATGCAGAACAAATCTTAAAAGTAGCCAGAGGAAAAAAGTCACATTTATTCAGAGAAACAAAGGTAAGAGTAATGAGAGTGCTTGCCTGAAACTGCAAACCAGAAGACAGTTGAGCAACATCTTTAAAGTACTGTAGATAAATACAATGAAACAAATTCTATATCCAGTTAAAATATTTTTCAAAAATAAAGTTAAAATAAAGCCTTATTTGAGGCACACAAGAGCTGAGAGCATTTGTTAGTAACAGACTTACATTTTATGAAATGGAAAAGGAAATTCCTCAGACTTGAGGAAAATGATACCAGGTGGAAACTTGGATCTACACAAAGTGGTAAATATGTGGATATGTGACTTTTCTTTCTCATTTTTTTGGATAATTTAAAAGATGATTGAGGGATTCTGGGAAGATGGTAGAGTAAGAAGCACCAGGAGTCTGTCTTTCTACCTAGACAACAATTGCACTGGCAGAATCTGTCTATAACTAATTTGGAACTCTGGAGTCTTTTGAAGGCTTGCAAGTTCCAGGGGAAGACTTGGAAGGTAAATTGTGGTTAATTTTGGTCAATTTTAGCTCTTAGTGCAGCAGCAGCTACCCATCCCTCACGCTCAGTCACATGGCAGACAACTGTGTGGTTCCAGAGCAGCTTACAAATAGGAGCCAGGGTAGGCAAAAAGGACCTTGTCCTTCAACTTAAAGGGTTCTGTGCTCTGATTGCTGGTGCTTCTTCTGATCATGCAGGTAGGACAAAGAGGTAGGCAGCCATTGTTCTTGCATCTCCCGCTATTGTTGCAAGCCAGCACGCCCCACTCCCAATATATGTGACTTCCAGAGCATATAAAAGGCTGGTGCTTTCCACACCCTCCTCCCCTTCATTTTCTCTTTTTTTCCCCTTTTGGGAGCCAAAGATTGAAGACTAGGACATTAAAAAACAGCTGCATCTACAGGGAAAATTAGAAAGTGATAGTGCATGCCCAGGAAAAGGCTCAGAAGACACCTGAGTAGAACTTAAATTTACACCTCAAGCTGATCCTTGGCGTAAACACAGTCTAAAACAATCAAAAACAATAACACAAATGAGAAAACCCCTAGAAAGGGGAAGAGTCTGATTTCCAGAGTTACCATATTCCCAAATTTGATGAAAAACATGAATATAAACATCCAAGAAGCTTAATGAACTCCAAGTAAGATGAATTCAATGAGACCCACACTGAGACACCTTTATAATGAAACTTTCAAAAGTCAGAGACAAAGAGAGAATCCTGAAAGTATCGAGAGAGAATCAACTTATCACATACAAGGGATCCTCAATAAGAATATGACCAGATTTCTCTTCAGGAACTTTGGACAGATGTCAGTGGGCCAATATATTCAAAGTGCTAAAAGAATAAAACTGTCAACCAAGTATCCTATGTTTGGTAAATTTTTCTTTCAAAAGTGAAAGAGAAATTTCCACATGAGCAAAAACTGAAGGATTTTATTACCACTAGATCTGCCCTGCAAGAAATATTCAAAGGAGTCCTTTAGGGTGAAATGAAAGGACACCGGCCAGTAGCTCAAAGCCATATGAAGAAATAAAGATCTCAGTGAAGGCCCTTATAAAAGCCAATATTATTCTAACAGTGGTTTGTTATCTACTTTTTGTTTTCTGTAGATTTAAGGGGCTAATACATTTTTTTTAAATTATTAATCTAAAAGCTACCAAGTGACTTGGTTTGTAACTCCACATTTTGTTTTCTAAATAATTTAGGAGACTAATGCATTAAAAGAATTGTTAGTTTGTGTTTCTGGGCACACACTGTATAAAGATGTAATTTTGTGATAATAATGGAAAGGGGTGGGGACAGAGCTGTAAAGGAGCAGAGTTTTTGTATGTTATTGAAGTTAAGCTGGTCTAAATTCAAATTAAAGTGTTATAACTTTAGGATGTTAAATGTAATCCCCATGGTAACCACAAAGAAAATAGCTATATGATATGCACAAAAGGAAATAAGAAAGAATACTTAGAGTAGTCAGAATCTTAGAGAATAGAATGGTGGTTGCTAGGGCCTGGAAGAAGGGAGGACTAGGGAACTACTTTTTAATGGGTATAGAGTTTCTGTTTTACAAGGTGAAAAGTGCTGTGGAGATAGGTGGTGGTGATAGTTACACATTATGAATATGTTTAACACCACTGAATTCTACGCTTAAAAATAGTTAAGATAGCGAATTTTATGTGTATTATACCACAGTAAAAAATTATTTGAAAAAAAAGTATAGAATGCTCTCTATGGAAAGCTCCATAAGACACAATAAGTGAATAAAATAAGATGCAAAAAGAAAAATAAGTAATTGACTATTTAAAGCAAGATAATATTAATATATTTGGGGAGTTATAGCATATGTGAAAAGTATAATATATGATAGTAACACAAAGGATATGATAAGGAAAATAGACATATACTTTGAAAAGTTCTTACATAATACCTAGGTGTTATAATATTATTTTAAGGTAGACTGGGGTAAGTTAAAGATATGAATTGTCAATTTAACCCCAGAGCAGTCGCTTAAAAAAAAGTAAACAAAAAAGTAAAGATTATAATTAAAAAACAGAGATTATCTGCCATTGATGTGCATGTTTTATGTGTGACATATTATGTTTCCTTGATAAATTGATCCCTTTATCATTATGAAATGTCTCACTTTATCTCTGGTGATACTCCTTTTCCTGAAGTCTACTTTGTCTGGTATTAGTACAGCCACTCCAGCTTTCTTGTGATTAGTGTTTACATATTTATGTGTTTTCATCCTTTTACTTGTAACCTGGATTTTATATTTTAAATGGGTTTCTTATTCACACCTTATAATTGTTTTGCTTTTATCCAGACCATAATCTCTGCCTTTCAATTAGAATCTTTTTTTTTTTTTTTTTTTTTTTTGGTGGTACGCGGGCCTCTCACTGTTGTGGCCTCTCCCGTTGCGGAGCACAGGCTCAGTGGCCATGGCTCACGGGCCCAGCCGCTCCGCAGCATGTGGGATCTTCCCGGACCGGGGCACTAACCCGTGTACCCTGCGTTGGCAGGCGGACTCTCAACCACTGCGCCACCAGGGAAGCCCCTCAATTGGAATCTTTATGCCAGTTTCACTGGCATAAAGATGTAGTTGGGTTTGATGTAGTTGGGTTATTGATGTAGTTGGGTTTAAGTCTTTTTTTTTTTTTTTTTTGGCCATGCGATATGCAGGGTCTTAGTTCCCCAGCCAGGGATTGAATCTGCACCCCACTAAGTCTTTCATCTTCCTATTTATTTCCTATTTGTCCCATATATTTTGTTCTGTTTTTCCTTTAGATTATTTTTTATATTCCATTTTATTTGTCATTTATTACTTTGTATTCCATTTATTTATATTTCTTGATAAATATATGTATCCTAAATATATATATTCACCTAATTACAGAGCTTCAGAATACATAAAGTAAAACTAATAGAACTAAACAGAGAAATAGACAAATCCACAATTACAGCTGCAGATTTCAACACTCCTCTCAGTAATTGATAGTGTAGTAGATAAAAATCAATAAGAATCCAGAGCAGGCATTAGCAAACTCTGCCCTGTGGGCCACATCCACTCCATTGCCCATTTTTATATTGCCCATGAGCTAAGATTGATTTTTACATTTAAAAAAAATTTTATGTATTTATGTATGTATGTATGTATTTCGCTCTGCCTGGTCTTTGTCGCGGCATGCAGGATCTTCGTTGCAGCACGCGGGATCTTCAGTTGCAGTATGCGAACTCTTAGTTGCAGCATGTGGGATCCAGTTCCCTGACCAGGGATCAAACCCTTACATTGGGACCCCTTACATTGGGAGCGCGGAGTCTTAGCCTCTGGACCACCAGGGAATTCCTGATTTTTACATTTTAAATGGTGAAAAACACAAAGAATATTTTCTGATACATGAAAAATTTCTGATACATGAAACTTATATGAAATTAAATTTTGCTGTCTATATATAAAACTTTATTTGAACACAGTCATACTTATTTATTGGCTTGGCCGAAAAGTTCGTTTGGGTTTTTCTGCAAGATGTCAGCTATGGCTGTTTTCATGTTACAACTGCAGAGATGAATAGTTGGTTCAGAGCCTGTATGGCCCACAAAAGTCTAAAATATTTATGTGACCCTTTAGAGGAAGTTTGTAGATCACCTAATATAGAAGTTTTCAACACTATCAACCAGCTTGACCTCATTGACATATGGAACAGTCTGTCGCACACCATCAGCATACATATTCTTTTCAAGTTCACATGAAATGGTCAGCAAGGTAAACTATATGCTGGGTCCTTAAGTCTCAGTAAATATGAATGCATTAAAATTATGCATTAGAATTGTATTAGCAGTTTTAAGAAATGATCCTCAAATATGTGAGAAAAAAATCTCCAGTTGCTTGGAAAAAGAAAGTAACACTTAATCCATGGATCACATAAGAAGTCACAAGGGAAATTAGAAGATATTTTGAAGTGAATTAATATGAAAACACAACTTACTGAAGTTTGTAGGGTTCAGCTAGAGCTGTTCTTAGAAGGAAATTTACAGCTTTAAATATTTTATTAGAAAAAAGTCTAAAATGAATGATCTAAGCTTCTAAGTGTAGCATAAGAAGAGCAAATTAAACCCCAAGTAAATAGAAAATATTAAATATAAAAACAAAAGTTAATGACATAGAAAATGAGGATTAATGAAACCAATAGCTGTTTTTTTAATAGATCAATAAAATTAATAAACCTCTAGGTAGGTTTATTAAAAAAAGACAGAAATTACTAATATCAAGAACTATCCTGTAGACATTAAAAAGATATTGTTATGGACTGAATGTTTGTGTACCCCCAAAATTCATATGTTTAAGCCCTAACCCCCAATGTGATGCTATTTGGAGATGGGGTCTTTGGAGTGGGGCCCTCACTGGGATTAATGTCTTTATAAGAAGAGATGCCAAAGAGCTTGCTTTTTCCCTCCACCCCTGCCATGTGAGGACCATGTGAAAAGGTGGCTGTCTATAAGCCAGGAAGAATCCTCACTAGAAAGTGACCATGCTGACCCTTGATTTTGGACTTCTAGTCTCCAGAACTGTGAAAAAGTAAATTTGTATTGTTTAAGCCACTCTGTCGTATTTTGTTATGGTGTCCTGAGCAGGCTAAGATAGATATCAAGTGAATATTGTGAACAATTTTAAGCCAATAAGTTTGACAGTTTAGATGAAGTGGACCAATTCCTTGAAAAACACAGGTGCAAAAGAAATAGAAAACCTAAATAGCCCTGTACTTGTTTTAAATATCAAATTGATAATTTAAAAGTCCTTCAGAAAAAAAGAAAAAAAGTCCAGGTTCAATGGTTTTTTGTGGCCATATGGGTTATTTGTCAAAGGTTGTCATACTCTGCATTTAAAATGCAGGTGGATTTTACTATACCTAAAGAATACCCTAATAAAGTTGAATTTTTAAAAAGATCCATATTTCTAGGATAGTTTTCTTGGTAGATCCCTTCAGTTTTGAGATGGGAATATATGAATTTTTAAAAAGTCTCTTCCACTTATCTCTTTGGAACATAATTAATATATAGTAGGCATTCAGGACTTTTCATTATATTCAAAAAATACAAGATTTATGCAAGCTAAGTATTTTGAATGCTTATTTTCATAATACAATTTTGGAAAAGTCTGTGGTGGATCCTTTTGTACAGGGAATAATTTGTCAAAGTTATGTATTCAGTGCATTGCAATTTTCTTGTTTCCTCTTTTATTAAATTATAATGCCATATAATTGCTTATATGCATTTTTCATTTTTAGATTGTTATATTTATCAAGTCTTTAGATATAACCTTTTTGGGTCATCTAGATGAGTAGTTCTTAGGCTTTTAGATTACACAGAATAATAAAATTTCCAATTAATGTTAAGCAATGTCAATTTTGCAAGTAAGAACATCAAGAGAAAAAAATCCACTGTTGTCCACAATCATTATTTTAGCACCAAAAAAGTAGAAAGAACATACTTTCCAGGTAAAATAAGCCCTCCTAAGAAAATCAAGACATAGATTATTGATCACTTTGTACTAGGCATTACACCTAACATTTAAATGTTATCATATTTAATTTTCCAAATACTCATACTGCATTTTCCAAATACTGTTATTATACTCATTTTATCGGAGAAGAATCTCAGGCTCAGTTATGTCAGAACAAGATGTGTGATTTCATAGCCCATGCTCTGAACATAGTCTAGGCACTTTTATAATGCAGAACAATTAACAACCTAAAATGGTGATATATTTGCATAATTCTTGATAAAAATTTGTCACCATAGGTCTTTATTTGATAGTTCAGTGCAAGCTCAAATAGCTTATGTAGGTATTCATTTTTTCTCACACATAGTTTTACGGAGATTCTGAACACCTCAGTTAAAGAAACAACCTTCTTAATGTTCATTCATTCATTTTGGAATATTCTGGGTAAACTTACAAAAGCCTTTGGCCTTTAGTATGTTTTTCTAGTCTTTAACACTTTGTGCTGGTTAGAACGCACAAGGTGGTGGTATTGTTGTCTAGCCATCTAGGCTTACAGGGAGGGAGGGTGCAGAAAGGCACTTCATGCTTGGCTTTCACTCCTGTCCACAAGGTGATATTTGGCATTTAATCTAGTGACAGTATTATCATTATAATCCTCATAAACCTGCACATACTCTGAAAATTTTTTGTCACTGTCAGGTTGCTTACTTTTTTCTACAAATGGTAAGACACTTTGAGATTTTTGTGGCTAAGAAAATTACCTTTAAACTTAAGTTTGAATAATGCTTTTATCACTTGCTAGCTGTGTACAAAAATTATTTAATCTCTGAACCTCTGTCTCTTCATCTGTTAAAATTAATAATATTTAACTTAGTATATTTTTGTCAACTCCAGTGAAACAGTGTAAATGAAAACAGCGTGAAAACTAGAAACTAATGGACATTTTAGGTAGCTGGAATCCTGTCAGGGTTTTTAGAGCAGGATAATGACATGATACATCTGTTTAGGTTGATATGATGTTGGATCTGAGTGGAAGTGGGGGAGGGGTGAAACTAGAGGAAGGGAGAGTAGAAGGGGCCAAGATCATAGGTGAGGTGACATTGAGCGTGGAGATGAAAATGGAATCAGTCATTTTGGAGGGAAAAATAAATATTTCATGATGAGAAAGGAGAAGGAACCTCTTGCCTCCCAGATTAATTTCCAACAAATATTTGCCGATTATTTTCCACACTCTGTCCTAGGCATTTGTTATATACAGGCACAGACCTGTAAGGACCTCTAGGAATTGATGGTATTTGGGTCCAGGTAGGATGTTGCCTGCATTTATGAACTTAGAGAATTTGGGAGCAAGTGCTGGTTTTGGTATTAAGTCAACCTATTTACCTGTAAGCAAGTTGAGTTCTGTGCCACAGCTATGGGTACAAAATACTGCCATATAATTTTTACGTGGTCCTCATGAAATTTGTTTATTTAGGATCACAGACACCTGATTGTAAAGTTTCATTAGTGTTTAGAAAAATGATAATCTTAGGTGTTTGGAAAGATTATATTTTCCTCCTAATACTGCTAAGTATTTTAGTATTAAAAAAAACACTGTAATGAAACTTTGGGCTTTCAGATAATTTGCATTCAGTCTTACTTGGTGCTATTTCTGGGAGAAAAACATTTCTGAATCTTATGTACATAAATTTGAGTACTTGTTACAGGCTTGTCAGTTCTAGTTATTGTCACTGTTAAAAGATAGGCTTTAAATAAAATTTGGCTGTAAACTGGCATAATGGATTTCTTAATTTTACAGCAGTGGTTCTCAAACTTTAGGTTGCTTCAGAATCATCTGGAGAGCTTGTTAAAACACAGTTACTGGGATGTTTCTGATTCAGTAGGTCTGAGGTGGGGCTAAAAATTTGTATTTCCAGAAAGGTGATGATGCTTATGTTAAGAACTGCCTGTTATATCATAAGGGATAAGATTATCCTAAGAAACCACAATTTATGTTCTAAAAGTACTTTAAAAAATAGATTGGTAAAAATTATATGATGCCCAAGAAATAAACTTATTTTCATAAACATGCATCTCAAATCCAAATCCTCGTAGGGTGTGATAAATATAAAATTTTTATTACTGTCTTTCCTAAAAGTTATTTTTCTTATTTGTTTAATTAGTAATAGGACAAATTAGAAAAATACCTTTAAAATACATTAAAGATATTATAAATACTGTTCTCTATTCACAACAAACAGTTAACTATTTAGAGGTTTTGATACCTCTAAATATGTAATTCATTTACCCAGCACTTTTCCTTGACGTTAAAAATCAGAGTTCAATTTTTAAAAAATATAATACCTGTAGTGAAAAATCAACGCATTCATTGAAAGGTGGATGGTTTTGTTTTCCACTGTCTTCTACTCTTCTCCCATCAGCCCCGTACGTAGTTCATGAATTTCAAAACCTGAAACTCTTGGAATATCAGATGTCAAATGTGATGATATGGTTAATGTAATACGTCAGCCCAAATCAGTTTCAGTAATTTTTTTAAAAATCTTATATTTTTTAGCTAATGGGAATGACAACAAGAAATTTAAAGGAGATAGACCTCCCTGTTCGCCTTCCCGTGTTCTCCATCTTCGCAAAATTCCAAGTGATGTCACCGAAGCAGAGGTCATATCATTAGGTCTACCATTTGGCAAAGTAACTAATCTTTTGATGTTGAAAGGAAAAAGCCAGGTATGTAAGTTTTAAAGATTGACCCACAGTTATTATCTCTGAGTGTTACTGATAAAATGATTTTTAGGGGAATTACCTGGCAGTCCAGTGGTTAGGACTCCGTAGTTTCACTGCCAGGGGTGCAGGTTCAATCCCTGGTGGGGGAACTAAGATCCCACAAGCTGCAAGGTGTGGCCAAAAAAAAAAAAAGATTTTATTTTCTTGAATTTTTTTTTTCCCCCTAAATTTCATTCTATTTAAATAGTTTTTAAAATAGAACTTTTTAATGACAGGAAGCAGCAAACAAAAATGTTAATGTAGGAAACAGGATTATCTCTTATTCATTGACTTGTTAACAAACATATTTTATATTCTTAATTACAAAATGGTTTATGAAAATATCCTGTGATTATCAGAAGAGATTGGATTGATTACCATCAGAGATTGGATAATGATGTCTGATTCAGACTCCTCTATCTTTAGTAAACTATTTAACATCCCTGTTTAATGCAGATGAGGTTATTAAGAACTGGAGAAGTTAAATAATATGTCTTAGTATTCAGCCCTTGTTGTGTTTACACATTTTTCTTGCATCTTTTGGAGATAGTACATGCACTTGGATCTTTTTATCACAGATGCCACTATTGAGAATAGCATGGTTTGCACGGTTTGAAAGAGCCAACATGACCGTGTCTAATGGCTGTGAAATGTCTAACTGCCATGTGTTATGTACATTATCGTGTTTCATATAGTGTATCCTATGTTTTATGTCAAATAGCTCTGAGAGGCAGCAGGCAATGTCACACTTTCCTTTGTTTCTGCAGTTGGTTCTAGGTTTATATTTATCTGTAGTGCTAATTGACTGTTATGTTAATTGCTTGTCTTTTGATCATAAATCCTGTTTAGAAAATATCTTGTTAGTAATTACTTCAGGAGATTCTGTTGTGAGTCACTAGTAGTACTTGTAAGCATAATCTTTCCTATGGTTCTTGTAGGTGGAGTGTTGAGGACAGAGTAGGGGTTATTTTCACCAGCCTTTCTGTGGGTAGTGACTTTCGGTTTTCTCTCCACCCTACATTATGAAAATTGATCCCTTTGGATGCTTTAGGAAAACATAAATAATTCTTTTACTGGACTCCATGTAGAAAAATTTATTTTTACATATGAATTTTTAGGTTGTATATACATTTAGGAAAAAATTCCTGTGATAAGAATCGTATTCCAAAGACATTGTTCAGCTTTTCCTTTGTGTGACTGATGTTAGACATTGCAGGAGTTTAGAAACATTTAGAAAGGAGTTTGCAGGAAGAGACTCTCCCCATATAATGAATATTATTAGAATACAGTTTACAAATTCTTTGTTGAAAAGATGATTAAAAACCAGATAGTTAGGAAATATTGCCATAGCTATTTTTGTTACCTTGATCATTTTTATCCACTTCTCTTAGAAATATTAGAAAAAGTGTATTATTGATACAATTGGATAGCAACTTTAAAGTGTGTTGTGGACATCTATACCTTTTAGATAGTATAAATGACTCGAAGTCTGTTTTATTCCTCAAAGACAGTGATTTGGATCAGGGGTTCTTCCTGCATTTTAAATTTGAGATGTTCTTATAGGTAGTTCTGAGGGCTCAGAACGCTTAGTAGATGTCTATATTTTATCTTCTTAACCATTAAGATAGGGTGATAAAACCTGCCACCTTAAAGGTCTGTAAGTATCCTATTCCTGTCATAAGTTAATGGGAGTCCTGACAGCTAGGAGAAGCTTTATACAGAATAAGACATAAATACCAAGGAGCTTCTTCCATCTCAGTTCTTCTTGTGTTAGTCTTCAAATAGCTAATATTAGTACAGTGATTGCCAATATCCAAAAAAGGTCACTTGAATGACCCAAAGCAATATTGACTTAATGTAAGAAGTTCTCCCATTTCCCTGATTTGTACAGTTGAGTCTTTGCACCTGAATGCTCTAATTGTATTCATAAATGGCTGTTTTATAAAAAGGTAGAGAAGAGCAAATCATTATGCCTCATCTCTGTTTGAGAATTTTTTAGGAAGAAACTGAAAGCTACTACTATTTATAGTAGTGATGCACACGTTTATTTTTGCCTTTTTAATTATTTCTAGATTTTAGAAGAAACAGAAATAAGAAGAAAACCAAAAACCACATAAAATCATTTAATCAACTGGCCATTTCCCAATCCCAAATCGTTTATTGAACCCAACTTTTTTCAATTATGTTTTCAGTTACTGTCAATGATACACTTTGAAACAAGTCTTTTCATCCCCTTGGGGACAATGTGATTTCTCTTGAGAATACTGAGTTTAGAGCAAGCTGGAATGACAAAGTAGTTCTTAGCTGCCTTTCAAAAACATGAGCTTTCACTTTACTTTCTTGTGTTTATTGCAGGCTTTCTTAGAAATGGCTTCTGAGGAAGCTGCTGTTACTATGGTGAATTATTACACTCCTGTTACTCCTCACCTTCGAAGCCAGCCTGTTTTTATTCAGTATTCCAATCACAGAGAACTTAAGACTGACAATCTACCTAATCAAGCTGTAAGTATTAAAGGTATTTCTAAGAATAGTTATAAGAACACATGATATAATAACTTAAATTTAATTTTCTGTTTTTCAGAGGAAAAAAAATCATGTGTTTTTCTTCATCTTAGCATGCTCTACTGGTAAAGATTGTTTATGTAAATTCTTACCCAAAGACTTAAGAATAAGAAAGCACTGCCATTTGGAAGTAAGTTTGAAGATATGGCGTTAGAAATGGCAGATATTTAGTTTTCCCTTGAAACTGTTTTCATGAGTGGAAAAAAACATACATTGTTATGTCTCTCTTAAAAATCTCAGATGTGAAAGGAACTGTAGAAGTCAATCCTTTTCTTTTTACAGAACATGTAACATTTGTGTGTTTAGAAGTCAATCCCTTCTTTTTACAGAATATGTAACAAAGGCATTGAGAAGTTGAGTGATGCTTTTATTGTGATGTTAAGTAACTGAACTTAAGATGTTAATAAGAATTTGTATAGATATGTTCATTAAATAAATTTTGACTCTCCAAGGTGAATGTGCAATGTAGAATATGAACATTTCTTACCTAATTTTCCAGTTTTTATTTTGATATAATTCATGTTCAAACTTCTGTGTCTCTCCAGGTTGATTTCTAAGTAGCTAAAATAGTAATTTGAAGTAACTTCAGGGTAGGAAAAATTTATCCACAAAGCAAGTACATTTTAAGAAAGGTTTTTTAAATTATGTTGAGAGCAACTTGGCCATGATACTCTTGCTCTAGGCAAAAGAACTCCTTCAGCTCTTTGACTCTGTGTTGAAAGTCATTATAATGCAAGCTGCTGAATTCATAGTTTTACACATTTTTAGAAACAGTGACATTTCCTGCACACAATCCTTAACTTATTAAGAGATATTAATGGCCTATAATAAACTATCTAAACTTAAGAGTAAATGAAATGTTAGATATTTTTAAATAGTATAATTTTTTTTAATGAAAAATTGCCTTGTAAATAGGATACATGCTCATGGTAAAACATTCAAACAATCCAGAAAAATAAAAAATAAAACAGGGCTTCCCTGGTGGCGCAGTGGTTGAGAATCTGCCTGCCAATGCAGGGGACACGGGTTCGAGCCCTGGTCTGGGAAGATCCCACATACCGTGGAGCAACTAGCCCCGTGAGCCATAATTACTGAGCCTGCGCGTCTGGAGCCTGTGCTCCGCAACGAGAGGCCGCGATAGTGAGAGGCCCGCGCACTGCGATGAAGAGTGGCCCCCACTTGCCGCAACTGGAGAAAGCCTCGCACAGAAACGAAGAGCCAACACAGCCATAAATAAATAAATAAAATTTAAAAAAAAAATTTAAAAAAAAAATAAATAAATAAAACAATCCAGTTACCCAGATATAACTAATTAACTAACATTTTGCTAACATTTTACTGTGTACCCCTTCTCTATTCAGGTTATTGTCTATGTATATAATTTTATACCAATGGAATCCTAATAGTTTGAAAACTACTGAAAACTAATTATTTTTTCTCTACAATATGTCAGGGATGTTGTTTCATGACAACAAATATAGAATTACTTCATACTTTTTATTTTATTTTTTTACTTCATAATTTTTAAATGACTGCATAATACTCTCTTCAAAAGGGCAGCCATCATTTATCCCGTTTCTTTTCTTTTTTTAATTTAACATCTTTATTGAAGTATAATTGCTTTACAATGTTGTGTTAGTTTCTGCTGTATAACAAAGTGAATCAGATATATGTGTACACATATCCTCATATCCCCTCCCTCTTGCATCTCCCTCCCACCCTCCCTATCCCACCCCTCTAGGTGGTCACAAAGCACCGAGCTGATCTCCCTGTCCTGTGCTATCCAGTTTCTTGTTGTTAGATTGAGATTGTTTGCCATGTTATGCTCTTACAAATAGTACTACAGCAGCATTCTTACATATCTTGGCACACATGCAGCATTATCTTATTTATGTTTCTGACAACAAAATTGCTGGGACTAAGCCTATGCATGTTTTATGTTTCAGTATATGTTGCATGATTGCTTTCTCTAAAGCTCATTTGCTGATTTAGGGTGCCACTGATAATATATGAGCAAGCAGTTTTCCTGTCCATCTGTGTTAATATGCTAGTTAACAAATTGTATCTTATTGTTTACTCTCTTTTATTTAATAACTTGTAAAGTGTTTATAGTGATTTCTGTTAATGCAGTTTTTCCCCGATTTTTTCAATTGTGGTAAAATATATATAACGTAAAATTTATCACTTTAACCATTTTTAAGTGTATGGTTCAGTGGCATTAAGTAAATTTTCATTGTGCAACCCATCACCACCATCCATCCCCAGAACTTTTTCATCTTCCCAAACTGAAACTCCATACCTGTTATACACTTATTCCTCATTTCCCCTACCCCCACCCTGGCAGCCACCATTCTGTATACTTTCTGTCTAGAATTTTGTCTGCTAATGCAATTTTTAAAATATTTTTGTATAATAGTCAAATCTCTGAAGTTGTATTATGGTCTCTGACATGGGTACCATACTCATAAAAACCCAGTATAGCAAGATTAAAAACATTTTTTTAACCTATATTTTCTTATACTTTCATGTTTTGGTTGTTTTTATTTGTAGTGTTTAAATCTTTGTTTTGTTAAGAATATTTTGTGGGTGGAGAGTGAGGCTTTGGTCTTTCTCTTACTCCCAGTGACCAGTTTCTCTTTTGTTGTAGTTGAATAACCCATTTATCAATATTATCCATTCATGGGACTTCCCTGGCAGGCCAGTGGTTAAGACTTTGCCTTCTAATGCAAGGGGTGTGGGTTCGATCCCTGGTTGGGGAGGTAAGATCCCACATGCCTCGTGCCAAAAAACATAAAACAGAAGCACTATTGTAACAAATTCAATGAAGACTTTTTAAAAAATGATTCACATCAAAAAAAATCTTAAAAAATATATATATATCCACTCTTGTGAAACTTGTCTTTTGTCATGATCTAGTTTTCCATACACAGACTATGCGTATTTACAACCCGCATATATACACTTGTTAGACACGACTACACATTCTGCTTGCGTGACCCCCATCTACCCTCATGTGTGTGTGGCTCACATGGTATGCAGTCCATGTCTAATATGGACTACCTTTTGGATTCTGTTCTGTTCCATTCCTAATTCAGTGTCCCTAAGGCTTAATATGTTGTAGGGCAAGGCCCTATTCTTTACCCTCTCTTTTTAGAAATTAAATGGATAATATGTTTTGTTTATTTCTCAGGATGTATTAGAATTATTTTGATAACTCCTAACCCCAAAAAACACAGAATTGGGTTGATTTTATAGATTTATTTGTAGATAATTAACATGTCTATATTGCTAACTGATCCTTTTGAGGAGGAAGTTATATTTTATTTCCTATCTTTCAGAAGAATTTTTAATTCTCCTTCATGTAAGTCATGCAGTTTTCACATTAGTGTTATTCCTAAATATGTTAAATTCTTAAAGATGATATAAACAATAAAACTCTTAAAGACTGGATTATTCCAAAGGGAAACAGTGAGAAATCCCAGTTGCTTGGCAACCAAAGCCAGCCCAAATGACCTAGTTTATTCTTAGATAGCCTTGATTTCTTCCCAGTACCCTTTCCATTTTGTTACTTTTGTCCATTTTTTGCATTGGTGTTTGATAAAATAATATTTTTCTTTTATTCAGAGTCCTACACCAAAGCTGAAGTCAAAATTGAAGGTCCTGTTTGCATATATAAAATGTACCAGATGTTTTTTTATTCAGGCAGCCCTCAGAAACTGATAAATTACTGTTTCATTCTCTTCTCTTTGAATAGCAAGATATCCCAAAACATGCACATAACTTCTTTTCCAGCTTATGGACATACTTGGCAGAGGGTCAGGTGAATATCAAGTATCTTTGTCCCTTGGTTTAAGCTAAAATTATAGCTAAAAAATTTAGATCCTATTTTGAGGTACAGCATTTGAGGAGTGGTTGTATTAATATGATTCATTTTTGTATAGACAGTTTTTCTTGACCTTGTGGGTGGAAGTTTATAAATTTGCAAAGAGATGACCATGGAAGGATTTTCCCTTAAAAAATTTCCCAAAAAATCATCCAACGGAACACTTAAGATCTGTGAATTTTGTTGTATATTCATTTCCATCTCAATTTTAAAAATGGCTTCTTCACATTATCCAGGCATGTTTAAATTTTACATGAAGTATATATACCTCCCCCACCTCAATAAAATATTTGTTGATTTTTCCATCGTACTACTGCTGTTTCCTTTACCACTAGTTAATGTAACCATTCCGGAGGGTTTGTTGCTGAAACATTTAAAACTATCCCATAATAAGAATTCTGCTGCCTCATAATGTTTAGTATCAGATACACAGAAAATATGTCTTCTGTGTATCTGAAATATCTCTTCATGTTAAGAAGACATTTCTTTTTCTCCCCCCCTCACTTTTCTGTTGTCCTCAGTGGAAAGTATGCCTCCACTTTGATTTTTTTTTACTTAAATATATTTGCCTAATTAAAAATTGAAACTGTAGAGTTAATTATTAAATAAATCTTTTTCTCAGACTTTTATTGTCAAAATAATTTTTTTGCATGCCTGCTATGCAGAGACTTTTGTACTCAATGCTCTGTGAAGTACTAATGCAGAGTATATTGACAACTCTAGAATGATATGGACAATATATACCATGGCTTCTCATGTTTCTCCACTGTGGTATCTTCTATGCCAAAGAGGAAAGAGTGAAGGAAGAGAAACAACAACAGTAGCAACAATAACAGTAATATAGCAGCAATAAGCATGTATATAGAATTGTTTAATAAAAAGGATTGATAGAATGATTGATGGGTAATGAAGTAAAGTCAGTGAGGTTGGGAATTCCCTGACGGTCCAGTGGTTAGGACTCTGCACTTTCACTGCCGAGGGCCTAGGTTTAATCCCTGGTCGGCGAACTAAGATCCCACAAGCCGCGCAGCGCAGGCAAAAAAAAGTTAGTGAGGTTAAGTTTACTTTCAGTTATGCAGGCTTCGTTTTGATAAGATTTAATCATCCTGATAGAAGAAGAAAAGGCACCATTATTCCACTGAGAGCCTCACTATGATGATTTTTCCTAGATATTATGAAGTTGTGATGTCCAGTGTGGTGGCTGCTAGCTAAATGTGGCTAAATTTAAATAAATACAAAAATAAAAATTTCAGTTCCTCAGTTGCACTAGGTACATTTGGAGTGCTCACTGGCCACTTGTGGTTAGTACTGTCATATTGCATACTGTAGATGTTGAACATTTCCATTATCACAGGAAATTCTGTTGGACAGCACTGTTGGTCTTCCATGTCTCTACTTAACCTTTCTTTTTTCTGTGTGTGTGTGCACGCAATACAGTTATAATAACTACTTTAATGTTCTTTTCTGCTAACTCTAATCCGTGTGTTAATTCTGAGTCTTTTTTGAATGACCTCCCAACATCATCATTGCCTATTTAAAGGCTCAAAGTGGAAATGTGAGCCGGTTTTCAAATTTGAAAGCAGTACAACCCTTTTTTCCAAATAAAATCTTACTGGGGAGCCCACTATAAAATAGATAAACTGCCATGTTTGAAGCAGAATTAGGATGCTCAGTATTCCACACACTTGGCTTTACGAGAACATAGTTTTGAAAGCTAATGATATAAAATATTCATATAATTTATATATTGTTCTCAAAGATGATTTGGAAACAGCATTTGGTAGTTTGTGTTTTACTTGATATATAAAAGTCTGTATATGACATTAAAATGCTGTTAAAAGGTAAAAAAAAAATGTATATAAAAGTGGAAGTTGTTCAACTCTTAAGCATGCAGAAAGTAAAAGACTGCCACTTTTCCAGAAAGATACTTATTTTAATGTTATTTTTCATAGCAAAATGTTGGAAAGCTACTCATCTCACATTAGAAAGGTGGTATAATAAATAGTAAATTAAAAATTAAAGTCATGAAAACAAATGTTCATATAGAAAACAAAGTACTGAGACAAAGTACTATGTTCTTTAAAATTGCAAGTGAGTACAATATGTAGAAATGAAAGAATCTGCATTAAAGTGGTAGGATTTTTTCATTTTGTGACACAGTTTACTAATTATCACCATTCTTAGGAAATTATAAGTACGGAACAAAAGACTGATGAAAACTTGCATTTAATTTCAATAATCATTAACCGTGCTTTTTTTCTCTTCAATTTTCTCTTTCACCTACTTTATTTTTTAAATAATTGTTTTTTTGTTTTTTTTTTTGTTTTTTTTAAATAATTGTTTTAAATTTTGAGACAGTCACAAAATTTAAAAAGAATTACAGATATAATACAAAGAACTGTTGATTCCTTGAGGCATTTGGGAATAAATTGTTAATCTGGTCTGTGTTCACTGGCCAAACTTTTAGTGTGCATTTCCTTCAAAGAAGAATATTCTTCTACACAACCAGAATACAGTGGTCAAAATCAGGAAATTAACATTTGATGCATTACTTCCCTCCAATCCTCAGTCCCCGTTCAAGTTTTTCCAGTTGTCCCAATAATGTTTGTTCCAGCAAAATAAGCATTATTCATAACCACATGTTCCATTTAGAAATCACATCTTCTAGTATCCTTTTATCTGAAACAGTTATAGGGTTTTTTTGACTTCGTAACCTTGACGCTTTTGAAAATTATGGGCTACTTATCTTTTAGGCCATCCCTCAATTTGAGTTTGTCTGATGTTTCCTTGTGATTAGATTCAGTGTATGTAGCTTTGACAGGAATGTCACAGAAGTAATGCTCTTTTTTTCTCGTTGCATCATATCAGGGAGCACATAACTTCAATTTGTTGCATTATTGATAGTGTGCTCTTTAATCACTTGATTTGGCTGGTGTTTGCCTGGCTTCTCCACTGTAAAGTTGTGACTTACAAAGGGGGAAAGAAGAGTGGGGGAAGGTACTTTAAGGCAGTGTAAATATACGGTTCCTTATCAACTGTCAATTTATATCAGCCTATGGACTGAATGTTTCCCATTTCATTTGATGAGTTTTTATTTGTTACAGTCATTATTTTGGTTCTCAAATTGTCCTATATTTGGCCAGTGGGAGCCCCTTCCAGCTGTCTTCTGTGTCCTTTTGGCTCGTTCCCATCATTCTTTGAAAACTTCTTCGCATTCTGGTACAAAACAGCAACAGCAAAACCCCCACAAAACCAGAAAAGTTACACACTCATCTTGTGCTTTCCTTGCTCCAGCTTTAGAGCTGGACATTTTTTAGAGCACCTGCTTCCTTTTAGTGGAGCATGATATTAAAAAACTTTTCTGCCTGCCCCTGCTTGGATTCTAACATTTCATGCCAGGCTGCCCCTCCATTGAATTACTTCCTTAGTCCATTCAGGTCCCCATGGACCGACCTCCTCTTCACGCTGCTTAGATTATTTTTACTACATGTGGACCCCTTCTTAACTCTCCCTGGGTTCTGACAGTCCTGGCTAGGCTACTCTCCTCTGGATGCCTTTCTTACCCATCTCGTGCTCCCTAGGTTCTGACAGCCAACAGTGAGCCACCCACTCACAGATACCTACCTTCCTTACCTTGTTTGGGCTCCGATTTCCCTTACCAGGCAGACCTACCACATGGATCGCTCCTTGCGTTGCTCAGGCTCTGATGCTCCATGCCAGGATGCCTTTGTATAGGGATGCCGTCCTGCCCCACTCTGAACCACCACAGCTCCTCTCTTCCTCCGTATTTACACCTATCATATGCCACCCAAAGGCTTTAGAACTCAGTTGTTCAGGGAGGAAAAGAGAAGAGGGGGACTTCAGTGAATTTTTTAAAGTGGCCTTTGATGTTACCCTTCACGCTGTCTTTTTTCCTATTGTCATTTAAAAATTAGGAAATAAAAGTTATATCCAAATTTTCTTCTTTTTTGGCCATGGTTTTGTTTTCATTTCTTCAAGTAAATTTAAGAACTTTCTTAAATATTGTGTCATTGTGATAAGAAGGCAAGACTTTTGATTCTTGACTGATTACAATTTTAGGATGTATGCATCCAGAGAAAGTAGATATGTATATTTTTATTTAACTATATTAACTTCATATTACTTTACATCAACTAATTTTAAGGATTATATAATGCTTCTGTGTAACCACAAGTTCTCATTTTGCATTGTTAAATAGAGAGCCCAAGCTGCACTGCAGGCTGTCAGTGCTGTCCAGTCAGGAAGTCTGGCCCTTCCTGGAGCTCCTGCTAATGAAGGCACGATCCTACCTGGGCAGAGCCCTGTGCTCCGAATAATTATTGAAAACCTCTTTTATCCTGTTACCCTGGAAGTTCTTCATCAGGTAAGGAGGAACACTCTTATGAAAGCAGAGTCAAATATGACCTCTGTAACTTCGGATGTTTTATGTCTTTAGTTTTTCAGGTTGTTGATTTTGGTTAATGTATTTGTTTAAATAATAGTAAAAAAAAATCTTCAGCATCCTGTTTCATGCAAGAAATAGTATCAATTAGAGATAGTTTGAGTTTTTCTTTTTTTTTTTTTTTTTTTTTTTTTTTTTTTTTTTTTTTTGGCGGTACGCGGGCCTCTCACTGTTGTGGCCTCTCCCGTTGCGGAGCACAGGCTCCGGACGCGCAGGTTCAGCGGCCATGGCTCACGGGCCCAGCCGCTCCGTGGCACGTGGGATCTTCCCGAACTGGGGCACGAACCCGTGTCCCCTGCATCGGCAGGTGAACTCTCAACCACTGCGCCACCAGGAAAGCCCAGAGATACTTTTTTGAAAGCCTCCATTTTCTAACTTAAATACTTGATTTAAAAAAGTATGTAAGAATTCTATTTTTTTATACCTAAGTATGAAAATGAACAAAGCACAGACTCCTATAAAAAGCACCAGTAGTAGTTGTTCCTCAGAAAGTACCATCAGTATAGAAAACAACTAATCTATTTGTACTGACTCCTCCCTACACTTGAGTATTTTTATTTTAAAAACTCTGAAAGGAAAATATGAGTAACTTAAATAAGGAAGTATCATGTTAAATACTAACTGATTCTCAACATAGCTTTCATAGACTACCCATTACTATGTCTAAACTGTCTTGATAAGAGGCAGTGTACCACATCATGGCCTACTATGAAGATAATAGAGTTTAAGAACTGGAAGATCGATCACCTACCTAGTTACATAATTTTGTATTGAATAAAACTGCGGCTCAGATACTTGATGAGTTGAATATTGTAAAGAGTAATTTAAGAACCAGTTAGAATTCAAGTCCCCTAATGTCAACTCCAGTATTCCATTTCATTATACTTGACAACCTAAGTATAAAAATTATTTTAAAACACTAAAATATGTTATATGCTTATTTTCATATTTATTTATTTATGGCTGCGTTGGGTCTTCGTTGCTGCGTGCGAGCTTTCTCTAGTTGCGGCGAGTTGGGGGCTACTCTTCGTTGTGGTGCGTGGGCTTCTCATTGCGGTGGCTTCTCTTGTTGCGGAGCACGGGCTCTAGGCACACGGGCTCCAGTAGTTGTGGCACACGGGCTTCAGTAGTTGTGGCATGCGGGCTTCAGTAGTTGTGGCTTGTGGGCTTTAGAGCGCAGGCTCAGTAGTTGTGGCACACGGGCTTAGTTGCTCGTTGCGGCTTGTAGGATATTCCCGGACCAGGGATCGAACCTGTGTCCCCTGCATTGGCAGGGGGATTCTTAACCACGGTGCCAGCAGGGAAGTCCCTATTTTCATATTTATATCTCATTATTATTATTATTATGTATTTTTGCGGTACGCGGGCCTCTCACTGTTGTGGCCTCTCCCGTTGCGGAGCACAGGCTCCGGACGCACAGGCTCAGCGGCCATGGCTCACGGGCCCAGCCACTTCGTGGCATGTGGGATCTTCCCAGACCGGGGCACGAACCCGTGTCCCCTGCATCGGCAGGCGAACTCTCAACCACTTCGCCACCAGGGAAGCCCCCTCATATATTAAACAGCATGATCTCAGGCCAGTCTAGACTCATTTAACTGTTTTCCAAACCTTTGGATTTGTACTACTGAATGAAGAGTCATAGGGGGGTGTGTGTGCATTTAAGAATTGAAATGTATCCTATCCTATTCTCACATTTTACAAATAAGGGTACTGGGGACCTTAGAAGTTGTTACTTTCCCCACAGTCATTGTACCAATTGGTGATAGAACTCAGATATATTTCCTAATATGGTTCATGTGCTTGCATGTAAATATCAAAATATACCATTTATTATGCCTACTTTATTCCCTGTGATAGTTTCCTGAGTACCATTTTCTAAATATGTGCATTTGTGAAGCATGTCCTATGGAGGGTTTTAGCAGTGGTATCCATAGCCACCGTTGTTTCCTAAAAGTGTTCAGCAGTTACTTAAGTGATTGGTTTCTTTGTTCTGGTGGATTTTCTTTTCTACTGTTTATCCCGCAAAGTGGCATTGAACCCTCTGTGATCCATCAGCATTTTTTGTTTGCTTTTGCTACTGTGGCACTGTAGCTACTGCTAACTTCTACTGCTTTACAGAAGATGTTATTGCACCTGTGGCTCAACATTGCCATCAGTCAGCAGTGAATTTAGTCAAGGTTGTGTGGTCCTGTCTTGTCATTCCATTTGTCATTTCCCTCAGACCAGTAACAAACCTTGTTTCTTTCCCAAAAGATCATGGGTCCTTCAGGTGAAGAGAGGTAATTGAGAGTCTTCAATAGTAACCATTGGGATAGGACTCTCAGCCCTTTAGTTATGGCACTCTCCTGTTTAATCCTTCTTCACATTGCTGTTGGAAAACACCAAAACTTCTTAGCAAGGCACTTAAGTCCCCATGTGCAGACTTCTCCCCATCTCTTTAAGCTCACTTCCTAACTCTTCTGCTTATTTAACACCCTAGCTTTTCTGGCCCTTTGACCCTCTCCCCCTCCCCCCCTCTTATTTCTGTCCTTGTCCATTTCTGTCTTCTATTTCTTAGGCCTGGAACACTCTTTAGGGAGATAGCCGCTTAGCTGAATCTACATCATTCCATTTGCAGCTCAAATTCACCTCTTCAGAGAGTCTTTCTCTAATTACGTTAATTTAGCCCTCTCCCCCTGACACTCTATTCCATTGGCCAACTAAAATGTAGTATAGCATAATGATTAAGGATACAGTATCTGGAGCTGGTTTGAATCCCAGCTCTACCACTTACTACCTCTATAACCTTGGACAAGTAACTTACTCCCTCTATGTCTTTTTCTTATTTATATAATGGGGATGAAGATGGTATCTATTTTATACCTTCATTGTGTGGATCACATGGGTTAATGCATTTAAAGCACTTAGAACAGTGCCTGTTACATAGTAAGTGCTCAAGAAATGTTAGCTGTACTTATCAGATGCTAGTAAATTGCACTGTAAGAAACTGATCCTTGCTCTTGTGGTCTTGTGGGTAAGATGTAATTTCATAAGTAATAGCATAAAATGTGATAAATATTGTGATTGGAAAATACATGGAAGTGTGGAGTTGGTTGCACATGTTATAATTAATTAGTAAGTAGAGTTGATATTAGCTAAACTGCTCTCTAACATCTATGGAAGCTAGTGTTTTTCCTTTAGCTCATGGTGAGGGGATTAATGATGACTGAGATAGGAGTGGTGCTATTTCAAATGAGGTAGGTTAGGGGAAGTGTTTACACTATGACATTTGAACAGAAGCTTGAAGGATGTGAGGGTGTAAGTTATGTGTATATATGGTAGAACAATGATGCAGTCAGAAAGAACAGCAAGTGCAAAGTCCCTAAAATGGAAGTGTGCTTAATGTGTTCAAATATCAGAAAAAAGACTATATCATTGGCGTGTAAAAAATAGGGAAGCCATAAATGATAGGCTCAGAGAAGGTGTTAAGACTAGATGATGCAAAGCCTTTGTAATCTTTACACTGAGTAAAATAGGAAGCCATGGAGGATTTTGAGTAGAGGAGGGAGATGATAGGTTTAATGTTCTTGTTGCTATGTTAAGAATAAACTGTAGGCATAAGTGGAGGCTCTTATCATAGTCCAGATGAGAGATGGTGGTGACCCAGGTGGGGACGTGAGCACTGCACATGGTGATTACGTATATATTTGGAGTGATTTGCTGATGGGTTTAGTAGATGTGGGTTATGGAGAGAAAGAGGGTAATCAAGAATGCCTTCCAGATTGAGGATATGAGCCTCTGGTAAAATAGAGCTATCTTATACTAAGATAGTAAAGACTGAGAGCGAAAAAGATTTAGGGCAGGGGTGGGAGGAAGGGGAGGAATCAAGAGAGTGTTTTGGACATGTTAAATTTGAGATACCTGTTAGACAGCCAAGTGGGAGATGTTGAAGAGACAGTTGGGAAATAAGTCTGGATTGGGCCTAAGAATTCACGCTGGAGAATTGGTAATCATTTGCATATGAGTGGTAATTAAGGCCATTGGATTGGATGGCATCACTTAGCGAGTATTTGTAGATAAAGAAGGCATTCATCAACTGTTCCATTACATAAACTCAACCCTGCATTCTAAAAAATTTCTTTGTGTACTGAAGGAGTAGGTGAAAACAGTATTTTTGTGGAATCCATTACTTCCAAGTACTGTTATATATGGGGTTACTTTATGAATGTCCAAAAGGTGAATCTCTTCAGGATGAAGGACTTATCTTTTTGAATTACAAAATAAAGATAAATAGCTTGCAAAAACCAGTTATTATGGTATCAAATAAAAGAATCAACACTAGTAATACAACACTAGTAATACAAATTCTAATTCTTAAATCTTGCTGTTTTGTTGGCTACAAAAACTATTATAAACAAATTGTGGCCAATGTGCTTGCTATTTTTAAAAGTTCTAATATAAATAATGCTTTTTACAATGCTTTTTACAAGTGAATACTGGTGAACAGTTTCTGGCAAGCCCTCTTTATAAACATCACCCTGAAGATTAATTTTATCAGAATTTGATCTTTAGTATTTTATTAGTCCCATTTTAAAGTCTGAAAAGATTAAAATGCACAAGAAATGTCAAGAGTTGAGTCTATGTGTTTCTTATGTTTATGACAGCAAAGTAAATATATTAGGAAATAATCAAAGACCTTGTAATCTATAAAAATATATATTAAACTTTCCTAAACATTGATCTTTTGAGACCAAATCTATTTAAAACTGAGTATTTTGATAATTATAAAAAGTTGTTAAAAACTACACTTCAGGCATTCCTGAATTCCCCAATGTTGGTGCTCACTTACTTTATTCAAAAGTATCAGATTGGGGACTTCCCTGATGGCGCAGTCGTTAAGAATCCGCCTGCCAGTGCAAGGGACGTGGGTTTGGGCCCTGGGCCAGGAAGATCCCACAGGCTGCGGAGCAACTAAGCCCGTGCGCCACAACTACTGAGCCTGTGCTCTAGAGCCCGCGTGCCACAACTACTGAAGCCCACGTGCCTAGAGCCCATGCTCTGCAACAAGAGAAGCCACCACAATGAAAAGCCTGCGCACTGCAACAAAGAGTGGCCCCGGCTCACCGCAACTAGAGAAAGCCCGTGCACAGCAACGAAGACCCAATGCAGCCAAAAATAAATTAAAAAAAAAAAAAGTATCAGATTGATCTTTGCAGCTACTCTTTCAGTAAATACGATCCAGGGGACTCTAGAGAGCTATCCATGGTTAGCCAGTTGAGTTCATTCATATTCTCTTGGCACATTCAGATGAAAATTACACAGCCAAACACATCTGTCAGGGAGGATATGCTTCAGGTTTTTGTTCAAGTTAAATGAGGGAAAGGAATCGAACCGTTAACAAAATCTGAAGGTTAAGTGGAAATTAACTAGGTTCTGTAGCATAATACAGTATAAAATCCCAAATTTTAGAGCAAATTATATGCTCTTGTTACTTCATTAACAAGATATTTTACATCAAAAATATTTATCATTTTAAAAATTGCATATTGCCATAATTCTTCAGTCAGATCTCAGAGTATAATTTGTTATCAGTTAATAATAAGCATTTACTCTGTGCCTCTTATATGCTAGGAATTGTACTCAATGATAGAGAAATGATTCAGGCAAGGTATATACCTTCAAGGACCTTTCAGTCTAAAGGAGACATATATAAACAAATGTATAGACCAATGTAAATAAAACAGCTAGATAAATATTTGTATGAGGCCTAGAGGAGATATTAATATTTGGTACTAGAGAATGAACTCTATTGAGATTTGGGTGAGGCTAAGGATTTTCTGGTGGCATTATTCCCTGAGCTGAGTTTTGAAAAAGATAAATGAAAATTTACTAGGTATTAGGTAAAGAGTTACAGGAAAAGGGAAAAGCCACATGTATAGGCATGGAAGTCCAAAACCACTTAGTATATCTGGAGAACTACTATAGACAGTTCCCTACTGTTGATGTAAATAGTGTGGTATAAAAAGTGTGAGGAAATGAGGTTGGAGAGGTACACCAGGGAGAAGTTGTGTATGTTATACCAAAGAGCTTGGATTTTACCATGTAGATAATGGGGAGATAGTGAGGAATTTTAAGCAGGGAAAAGTATAATCTGACTTGTACTTTAGAGCACTACCTGTGTCTGCAGTATGAAGGAGGGAGGTTAGGCAGTTATTATATCTCCTTTTATATATATACATACACATTTTTAACATTGTTACTACTTTATCAGGCGGAAAAAAAAGCAAACAAACCTCAGTTGATGTACTTACAATATATAGATTGATGTGTGTGCATGCATGTAACACCATAGTATCACCAAGGATGGAAATTAAGAAAACATAATACCTTTTCCCAAGAATGCTTATACCTATATCTTAAAGAAAGATACAACATAAAATCTTTGACAGCTGAGAAGAAAGTAAATTTGGTATTCTTCTATAAACTTTAAGAATATTATCTAGGACATGAGGGTGTACTGAGGAAATAACCTGTTACAAGGCCAAAGTTTTCATTAAAAGAACAAAACAAAAAATTTCCTAGTGTTTTTCAAAATACAGTTATAATGAGGGGTTAAGGTCTCAAAGTTCTAAACCCTGAAATATGACCATAATGAAATTAGCTACATTTTATTAAAAGTTTTAAATTTCAATAAAGAACCTTCAGACTATCTTTTAAGGAATGGCATTTTCTGGTGATCCCTTCCAAGACAAATTGGTTCCACAAATCTTGTTGATCTTCTTATCTCTTATAAGAAATGGTTAACTCTAAGCTAATAATATATTAAAGCATATCTTGCCAAAAATGAGTATTTGGACTTTAGGATAGTTATTTTATCTTGGAGGGTGGTAAAATACACATAAATTTTATCATTTTAACTTTTTTAAATTGTACAGTTCAGTGGCATTAGGTACATTTATATTTTTTTGCAACCATCACCAAATAGCATGTATCTCTAGAAATGTTTTCATCTTCCCGTTGAAACTCCTGTACCTATTAAACAGTAACTCCCCACCCCATTCCTCCCTTCTCTCAGCCCGTGGCAACCACCATTCTTCCTCCTGTCTGTGAATTTGCCTACTCTAGGTTCCTCATATAAGCGGAATCACGCATCATTTGTTGTTTTGAGACTGGCTTATTTCCCTTAACTCATTGTCTTCAGGGTTCATCCATGTTGTAGCATGTGTCAGAATTTTGTTTTTAAGGCTGAATAATATTCCATTGTACGGATATACCACATTTTGTTTATTCATTCATCTGTGGATGGATACTTGAGTTGCTTCCATCTTTTGGCTATTGCAAATAATGCTGCTATGAACATAGGTGTTCAGATTATCTCTTTGAGTCTCTGCTTTCAATTCTTTTGGGTATATGCCAAGAAATGGAGTTGTTGGATCATATGGTAATTTTCTTCTTAATTTTTTTTGAAGAATCCCCATACAGTTTTCCATAGCCACTGCACCATTTTACATTTCCATCAACAGTGCACAAGGGTTCCACTTCCTCCACATCTTCCCCAACACTTAATCTTTTCTGTTTGTTTTGGATTTTTTAATAGTACCTGTCCTAATGGGGGCGTGAAGTGGTATTTTGTTGTAGTTTTTATTTGCATTTTGATGATTAGTGATGTTGAGCATCTTTTCTTTTTTTTTTTTTTGGCCACACCACGCGGCTTGCAGGATCTTAGTTCCCTGACCTGACCAGAGGTCGAACCTGGGCCCTTGGCAGTCCTAACCACTGGACCACCAGGGAGTTCCCATTGAGCATCTTTTCAAGTGCTTGTTGCTATTGATTATCTTTGGAGAAGTGTCTATTCAAATCCTTTGCCTGTTTTTAAAATTGGGTTTTTGTTGTTGTTGAGTTGTAGGAGTTTTTTTTATATTTCTGTATATTAACCCCTTATCAGATTCATGATTTGCAAATATTGGCTCCCATTTTGTGGGTTGTCTTTTCAAGTCAGTTGATAGTCTTGATGAACATAAGTGTCCATTTTGATGTAGTTGAATTTATCTATTTTTTCTTTTGTTGCCTGTGCTCTAGGATAGTTATTCTTTTTTTTAAGATTTATTTTTTATTTACTTATTTATTTTTGGCTGCATTGGGTCTTAGCTGTGGCATGTGGGATCTTTATTGAGGCATGCGGGATCTTTCATTGTGGCGTGTGGGATCTTTATTGAGGCATGTGGGATCTTTCGTTGTGGCGTGCAGGATCTTCGTTGCGGCACGAAGCCTTCTCTCTAGTTGTGGCATGTGGGTTTTCTCTACTCTAGTTGTGGCACACAGGCTCCAATGCGTGTGGGCTCTGTGGTTGTGGTGCAGGGGTTCCAGAGCACATGGGCTCTGTAGTTCATGGCATGTGGGCTCTCTAGTTGAGACACGCAAGCTCAGCAGTTGCGGCACGTGAGCTCAGTGGTTGTGGCGCACAGGCTTAGTTGCCCCACAGCATGTGGGATCTTAGTTCCCCGACCAGGGATCAAACCCACATCCCCTGCATTGGAAGGCAGATTCTTTTTTTTTTTTAATACATTTATTTATTTTTTGGCTGTGTTGGGTCTTTGTTGCTGCGCATGGGCGTTCTCTATTTGCGGCGAGCAGGGGCTACTCTTTGTTGCGGTGCACCGGCTTCTCTTGTTGCAAAGCATGGGCTCTAGGTGCACAGGCTTCAGTAGTTGTGGCTCACGGGCTCAGTAGTTGTGGCTCGTGGGCTCTAGAGTGTAAGCTCAGTAGTTGTGGCGCACGGGCTTAGTTGCTCCTCAGCATGTGGGATCTTCCCAGACCAGGGCTCGAACCCATGTCCCCTGCATTGGCAGGCGGATTCTTTACCACTAGACCACCAGGGAAATCCCTAGGATAGTTATTCTTGATCATTCTTTCTGATAATCAAAAAGCAGGACCATTTGCCTATTAAGGAGACACATACATAGTATTTGATAACAGCAAATTCTTAGCAGCATAGGGAATACTTATGTTTTTATCCTTAGAAGCAGAAGGGCAAGTTTCTGGCTTATTAAAATCCAGATTTAAAATGGGATGTCAGAGGAAAGCAAAATGCATTGTAGTAACCCTGGCCCTGAACTTGTGGTGGGGAAGTATAACAAGTGTTGTAAGAGCATTGGTAACCAGGGGTCTGTCAGGAAACTTTCCCCCAACTCTGTTTATTCCGCTTCTCTAAAGACTCCTTAGAGACGCCTTCCTTGAGCACCCTTGCACCTTCCCAACTTGCATTCCAGTTCACTCTCATCCCTTTCCCTTTTATTTTTAAAGCAAAACACTTTTTTATGACCAGACATTGTTATTTATTGGCTTATTTGTTTATCGTCTGTCTTTCCTTATGAGAGCAGAGACTCGTTTCTTTCTTTTTTTTCTTTCTTTGAGGATTTTCCAGGTTATTTTTTTCTGTTATTGATTTTTAGTTTAAATCTATAATTGTTTGAGAACATACACTGTATGATTTCTGTTATTTTAAATTTGTTAAAGTGTGTTTTATGGCTCAGAATGTGTCTATCTTGGTCAGTGTTTCATGCAAAATTCAGAATGTGTATTCTATTATTGGGTGCACTGTTCTATAAATGTCAATTAGATCCAGTTGATTGATGATGCTATTCAGTTCAGCTATATCCTTCCTGATTTTCTGACTTCTGGATCTGTCAATTAGTGACAGAGCGGTGTTAAAAGTCTCCAGCTACAATAGTGTTTTTATAGTCCAGCAGCTTTTTTTCTCAAGTATTTTGATTCTTTTTCATGAAGCACATACATATTAAGGGTTGTTATGTCTTCTTGGATAAATGACCCCTATTATTATTATATACCCTCCTTCTTTATCCCTGATGATTTTTCTTCAAAAGTCAGCTTTGTCTAAAATTAATATAGCTGTACCAGCTTTTCTTAAAAATTAGTGTTAGCATGGTGTATCTTTCTCTCCCTTTAGCTTGAGTCTTTATATTTAAAGTGGGTTTCTGATGAATAACCTGGAGGTGGGTTTTGTTTGTGCTTTTTAAAAAGCCCACTCTGACAAGTATGTATTTTAATTGGCATATTTAGAACATTCACATTTAAAGTGATTTTTTATATAGTTGGGCTTATATCTACTAGGTTGGTAACTGTTTCCTACTTGTTTGTTGTTTCTTCCCCCTTCTCTTTCTGCCTTTTTCAGGTTTTTTTTTCCTGTTTCACATTTTGTTTTTTACTAGAATTCTTTAGAGCATTTTTAGTTCACAAAAATCTTGAGCAGAATATATATACCTCCTTACCGCCACAGACATACACAGTTTCCCCTATTATTAACATTAGTATGGTACTATTGTTTAAAATTGATGAGCCCATATTGAGACTCTTGTTACTGTTTTGTTCACTGCTGACTTTCTAGAGCTTAGAACAGTGCTCTATGAGTATTTGATGAATTATTAGAGCATTGAACATTCTGTTGTTCATTTTGTTGAATATTTTGTAGTTTTCCTGTCTATAAAAATTTCAAGTAGATGCTGATTCTCAGGCTGAAATAGTTGATCCGTATGACTCTTCCACTTCCAGGTATATGCTTTGTAACACCAACATCTCATAGCATTAATTAATTCCTGTTGTAACCTCCTGATTCAGTATTGTGCCATTTATGACATGCTATAAAATAGGTTAAATATTTAGTGCCTGTTATGTGTCAGGCACTGTTTTAAGCCATGCACGAGTGTTGAAACATGAACATCTTAGGCTTGATTGAAGTGATTTTGGTACCAATAGTTTTAATAGAGGAAATTATTTTCATTTGAAACTGGGATTCAGGGGCTTCCCTGGTGGCGCAGTGGTTGAGAGTCTGCCCGCCAATGCAGGGGACACGGGTTCGTGCCCCAGTCCAGGAAGATCCCACATGCCGCGGAGCGGCTGGGCCTGTGAGCCATGGCCGCTGAGCCTGCGCATCCAGAGCCTGTGCTCCGCAACGGGAGAGGCCACAACAGTGAGAGGCCCGCGTACCGCAAGAAAACAAAACAAAACAAACAAAAAAACCTGGGATTAATGAATCAAGTTGTATTTATAAAGATATGTTAGCAAGTTTTTTCCTTAAATTTAACCTAATGTGAACTTTTTTCCAGATATTTTCTAAATTTGGCACAGTCTTAAAGATTATCACCTTTACAAAGAATAATCAGTTTCAAGCCTTGCTTCAGTATGCTGACCCATTGAATGCACATTATGCCAAAATGGTAATTATGATCTTTTTTTCATTTTTCAGTTGTTAATCAGTCACTTCAGTGATACCAGAGAAAGCCATCATGTCTTCTCCTTTGCTGTAGTTTACCATGTGTTTTTTTTGAAAATTGTAATAAAATATACATACTGAAATTTACCATTTTTAAAAGTACTGTTCCATATGCTCTTCTTATAGTCTAAAAATTACTTCTTTCTTCATATGAAATGGTTTCAAATCACCTATCATTTCTCAGATTTCTGGGACTCATTTCTGTTTGTCCTATTTAAAGTCTAGAGTTAAGCACAGTACTTCTGTTATAATCTGACTAATAAAGTAGGATTATCTTTACCCTAGTGCCTCATTTACTTATATTAAGTGAGCCAAAGATTGATTGATTTCAGTATTTTTGCAACCATATTCACTGTTGAATTTCATTGAGCTCTAAATTGCTAAAGACATTAAATCTTAGGAAATACGCTGCCTTAAATTCATATTGTCTTCTTGTTAGTACATGAGTGCTTGACTTTTCACAGGATGTAAAACTTCACATTCAGTTTGGTTACGTTTGACCCATCTCCTATTGAGATCTATCCCTAACTCTAATTCTGTCTTGTATTGGTATCTGAATTATTTCTAATTTTTTTCCAAAGATAGGGACTAAGGTTTATAGTACTTTTGTGTATCACAAAGTGTCTAGTTCTTGATTAGGAATAACATTTATATTTGCTGTACCCTCTACCCACATATATTATTTTGTACCTTCATGATGGCATACTGGTCAATAACTATCATGATAAGTCAGGGGTTTTTGTATATTTGTATGTTTTTTTTTTATTGATATTTTTATGTTTTGGTTTCTGGTATCTATTTTTATAAATTGAAGTGTTTGTGGAAGTCATAAGTAGCTATAAATATCCCTTTGGTAAGTCTTTATTATTTTCAAAGGAGGGTTTGCTGATTTTTGGTCTTGTATCTGATCTGACTCAAAACTTCCCTCAAGTTTATTACTCAAAGGAAATAAACTTAACAAGAAAAACAGTAAGTGGTAGATAATATTTCACATATTGTGGTTCTGACAGGTACCATTTACAAAGGCTTTATTTCATCTTAACCTATATAAAGTACACTAAAATGAATTAAGATGAAATGTAAAATTTAAATATCTTTAAACATTTAAAAAATAATCATCATAATAATTAGTACAATGTACAATAATGTATAATAGTTTTCTAAGCTTATACATTTCTCCTCTTCCGTTTGCTCTTATCATAGACAGGATAGGGATTATTATCCTTACTTTACAGATGAAAAAACTGAGAAATAGAGATTTTCATTTTCTCTCTTAGGCTCACACAGTGACAGAGTTAAAAGTAAACCCAGGTCTTTGGCTTTTAGTTTAGTCCTCTTTGCTTTATGCCTGATTGCCACTCTGTCAAAATAGAGGCTACTTGATTTATTATTGTTATTATCTTGTAAAACATCATGCTTTCTTACATGCTTTATTTAGGCTCTGGATGGCCAGAATATCTATAATGCATGCTGCACTCTGCGTATTGACTTCTCCAAGCTTACCAGCCTTAATGTGAAATATAATAACGACAAAAGCAGAGACTTCACTCGCTTAGACCTTCCTACTGGTGATGGCCAGCCATCCCTTGAACCCCCTATGGCTTTCGGTGAGTAGTTCTCTTTTGGGTCACAGAACAAGCTTTCTGAAGTTAAAAGTTTCATTTATTAATCCATATATGTCAGGTGGTTTCTTCTTGGATTCTCTCAGGATTTCTAAAGAAAAGTGAGAATCATGGAACGAAAATGTGTTCATTAATTGAATCTTAATATTAGTAGATTCTATTAGTTGGCAAAAACAAGTGGATACCTGAAATTGAATTTATTTTCTAACATTAATATTACTTGTTATTTATAAACCATGCAACCATTTGCTTGAAATTAATAGTCTTATATATTACCACTGGTTTAAATAAGTTGATTTATAGGGTTGGCCAAAAAGTTCCTTTGGTTTCTAAGTACAAATAAAAGACACATTTTTCATTTTCACCAAGAACTTTTTTTGCGGTACACGGGCCTCTCACTGTTGTGGCCTCTCCTGTTGCGGAGCACTGGTTCCAGACGCGCAAGCTCAGCGGCTGTGGCTCATGGGCCCAGCCGCTCCGCGGCATGTGGGATCTTCCCAGACCGGGGCACGAACCCGTGTCCCCTGATGCAGGCGGACTCTCAACCACTGCGCCACCAGGGAAGCCCCACCAAGAACTTTACTGAACAACATATTCACCCTTTTGTTCCACTACCTTCTGCCATTGTTCAGGCAACTTCATAATTCCGTCTTCTCAGAACTTTTTATCATTTTGAGCAAAGAACTGTTCCAGGTGCCTTTTACAGTCTTCCGGGAAATGGAAATTTTTTCCATTAAGAGAATTTTGTAAAGACTGAAATAAATGAAAATCCGAAGGTGCAATGTCTGGTGAGTACAGCAGGTGAATCAGAACTTCCCAACCAAACTGTAACAGTTTTTGTCTGGTGCTCAAAGAAACATGTGGTCTTATGTTATCCTGATAGAAGATTACGTATTTTTTGTTGACTAATTCTGGATGCTTTTTTGTCGAGTGCTGCTTTCAGTTGGTCTAATTGGGAGCAGTACTTGTTGGAATTAATCGTTTGGTTTTCCAGAAGGAGCTAATTAAAATAGAGGACTCCCCCTCCCAATCCCACCATATACACAACATCCCCTTTTTTGGATGAAGACTAGCCTTTGGTGTGGTTGGTGGTGGTTCATTTCGCTTGCCCCACAATCTCTTCCGTTTCACATTATCGTACAATATCCACTTTTCATCGTCTGTCTTAATTTGTTTTGAAAACAAAACGTTTTCATTACGTTTAAGTGGAGAATCACATGCGGAAATACGGTCAAGAAGGCTTTTTTTCGCTTATGTGGAACCCTAACATCAAAGCGATGAACGTAACCAAGCTGGTGCAAATGATTTTCAGTGCTTGATTCAGATATTTTGAGTATGTTGGCTATCTCCCACATGGTATAACATTGATTGTTCTCAATTAATGTCTCAATTGGATCGCTATCAACTCAACTGGTCTGCCCAACTGTGGAACATCGTCCAGCAAGAAATCTCCAGCACGAAACTTTGCAAACCACTTTTGACATGTTTGATCAGTCACAACACCTTCTCCATACACTGCACAAATCTTTTTGTGTGTTTCAGTTGTGTTTTTACCTTTCTTGAAATAATAAAGTATAATATGCTGAAAATGTTGCTTTTTTTCTTCCATCTTCAGTATTAAAATGGCTACACAGAAATTCACCAATTTTGATAAGTTTTTTTTTAAATGCATGCTGATCTGATAGCTGTCACAATACAATCTAACAAAACTGTTTCAAATGAAGTTAAAGACAACTAAGTGCTACTAAAGGTGTCTTACAGAAAAAACCGAGTGAACCTTTTGGCCAGCCCAATATAACCAGCAAAATACTGGTGTAAGTGGTCTTAAGAGAAATACGTTTCCTTTTTTAAGTAGTGATACTTTAAAACAAGGACCTAAATTAGTAGTATGTTTTTCCTTTATTCAAAGAAGAGGATTTACAATTTTTTGTTTTTGTTTTTTAAACATCAGAACTTTTCATCTTAACCCTAAGTTTGTGTGAAGTTGCATTTTTGCACTAATAAAAGTAGTCTTCTGCATTACTCATACAAATGTTGCTTTGGAGAGCTTCCTTCTTTTATTTAAAATTCTCAATAATTTAAACTTTTAAAATAAACCTTTATGTAAAGGGAAAAGTAGTGGAGAGCCTACTTGGATATATCATTAGGTTAATATACTTTTTGGTTTTGCAACTCTCGAAGTGTGGTTTATTATTTAGTTAAAAGTATTTTAATTTTATTACCCTTTGTGATTGATTTTTCTTTCCCAGATGACACCATAAAATATTAGTTGAGACTTCAAGTGATATTTAGTTTATCTTCATTTTATAGGTGAGAAAAAAGAATCCTTAGCCAAATTGTTGTCCAAAATTTTCTAGAAAACAGATGGTAAATTTAGTGTTAAAGCTTTTTGTTACTTATAACTGAAAATGTCAAGTACATTGTTCAGTTCATGTTCCTAAATTGTTAAAGTTTCTGTTTTAGTCTGACCAAAGTTTTGTGTTTTATACAGTTGGGCTTCCATATCTACAGGTTTGGAATCTGTGGATTCAACCAACTGCAGATCAAAAATATTTGAGGGAAAAAAATTCCCTAATGTTCCAAAAAGCAAAACTTGAATTTACCTTGTACCAGCAACTATTTTACATAGCATTACAGTGTACTTACACCTATTTACATAGCATTTACAACATACCAGGTATTATAAGCAATCTAGAGATGATTCACAGTATGCAGGAGTATGTGCAGAGATTATATGCAAATACCATACAATTTTATATAAGGGACTTGAGCATCCTTGGATTTTGGTGTCTATAGGGTGGGGGTTGGGGAGTGTGCTGGAACCAATCCCTTGTGGATACTGAGGGATGACTGTATTTGTTATCAGCCCCTACTCATATGTACAATTTGGGAGAGCCAAAGGTCTTTGTAATTACCATTTTAATAACAAATGATAGAAATTGGGGCTATCACTCAAGTTTGCAAATGCAGAACTGCACGTATTTCAGTAATTGAATACATACTATTGGTATAATTAATGTTCTGCATTGTGGGAGGAGGACATTTTAAAAATACAATTTAAAATTTTGGTTTCTGAATATAAAATAACCAGAATGTTACCATCCTTTTTTTATTGTATTAATAAATCCTTTGTCGTTGCAGAATAGTGTCTACATTATAAGATAAATAATTCGTCAAACAGAGAACAGTACTTTTTTATGTGTTGTGTGAAAGTTTACTCTGCCTCTCACAAATATTTGAACTGTTCACTATTCCCTCTTTTTTTTCTCTTGGCTTCAGAAACACCACACTTCCATGACTTTTTTCCTTACCTCACTGGCTGTTCTTTCTTTTCTTTCTTTTAAAGATTACCGTTTAAAGGTCTTAGGGCTAAGTTGTGAGCATTCTTTCCCTCTTTTTAGAGAAATATATTATACCTATAGAAAAGCTTGTAAAACCTGTGAATACAGTTTTAAATACCCATGTAATTACTATCCAGATTAAGAAATAAAATGTTTACACATACTGAAGAAGCACTATTTGTACCCCTCTCATTTATTGTGTTCCCACTCTCCCTGCTCCAAGATAACTGTAGTCTCAAATTTTTGATGATAGTCATGCTTTTGCTTTTCTGCTTTTCCCCTGTGGTTTGGTTGGTTTTTTTACTACTCATTATGCAGCCCTAAGTGCTAATTTAAAAAATTCTTTTCTCCTATATTTAGAACTTTATCTAAATGGAATCATACTGTTTGTTTTCTTTTGATTCATCCATGTTCACATATGTGGCTATCGCTTATTCATTGTCAATACTGTCAAGTGTATAGATTCCCATTGTATGAATATACCACAGTTCGTTTATCTATTCTGCTGTTGATAGACATTTGGGTTGTTTTAGTTTGAGGCTATTATGAACAGTACTGCTGTGAAATTTCCTTGATTACCAATGAGGTTGAACTTACTTTATTTATTGGCCATTCTCCTTTATGAATTTTCTGTTAATTCTTTTGCCTGTTTTTGTGTTTGGTTTGTTGTCTTTTCTTGTTTATTTGTGGGAATTCTTTATATATCCTAGACACTAGTCCTTTGTTGGTATTATGTGTTGCAAATAATTTCTCTCCGTTTTGGCTTATTGATTCATTCTCTCCATGGTATTTTTATGTAGTCAAATTTATTTGCCATTTCCTTTATATTTGTGTTTTTGTGTCATGTTTAAGAAATCCTGTATTACTTTGATATTATAAAGATAAATACTTATATTTTAAAGTTGATAGTATTTTAGTAACTTTTTATTGAAATACTTTAAGTTGCAAGAATAGTTCAAAGAATTCCCTTATATCCTTCAGATTCCCCAGTTATTAACATCATGCCACATTTACTTTATCATCTCTCTGTTTATATGCGTGTGTGAGTGTGTGTGTGTCTGTTGTTGTTTTTTCCTCTGAGTCATTGGAGAATAAGTTGCAAGCATGGTGTCCCTTTTAAATACTCACTGTATATTTTCTAGGAACAAGGACATTCTTACCTAAATACCGTTATCAAAATCAGGAAATTAACATTCACACAATACTATTATCTAATCCATAGACCTTTTAAAATTTTTGCCAGTTGTGAAAATAATGTTCTTCATATGAAAATTTTTCTCAGTATCAGGTTAATTTATTTGTCATGTTTCTTGAGAGTCCTTTAATTTGGAACATTTCCTCATTCTTTGTCTTTTATGACCTTTAAAATTTTAGAAGAGTTCAGGGTTGGGTATATAATAGAATTTCTCCCAACATGCATGTCTGGTTTTTTGGCTGAAATAATGTTGTGTCTTTCTCATTTCATTACATCAGGAGACACATAATGCCACTTTATCCTATTCCTGGTGATATTAACCTTGATCACTTAAGGTGGTTTCTGCCAAATTTCTTCCCTGTAAAGTTACTGTTTTTCTCTTTGTAATTAACAACATATCCTTATAAGGAGGATACGTTGAGACTATAAAAATAGCCTGTTTCTTATGACTTTTCACCCTTTAGTTTTAACATCCATTGCTTAAATTAGTTGTTACTGTGGTAGTTGTTGCTATATTGGTGATTTGCTAATTCTGTCATTCCTTCTCATTTATTAGCTGGGATTTTATTATAAAGAACTTTTTTCTTACCAACACTCCATTCATTCATTCATTCATTTTTATTACATAAATTCGTGTGAATTTAAGGTTTATAATGTGCTACTTTTATGTATTTATATATTGTAGTATGATTCAGATGTAGTGATATTTATCACATTACACAGTTTTAGTATAATATTGTTGTCTGTATTCATTATACAGTGCATTAGCTCTCTGTGGCTTATTTACTATTCATTGTATTTATTTTTTCATGTTAATATGAACTTGTAGGTTCTTATTTTATTCTATGGGTAATAATTTCACAGTATCATTTTTCACTTTATGTTCAAACTCTCCCAGATTTGGCCAGTGGCCACTAGCTTCTGTGGCCTTTTGACATACCTTCATCATTGTTTGAACACTTCCTTACTTTCTGGCAGAAGATATTTCAGATCTTTACTTTCCCTGCCATAACACTGCAGTCAGCTGTTACTCCAATGAGCCCTGGTTCCTTTTAGTAGGAAATAGTATTTGGAAATCAGTATCAAGGCATTATATGTGCTTATTGCTAATAGGGTGTCACTGCTTCTAGGAACTTTAAATGGGCATGACTAGGATATATGTGTATGTGTACTTCATAAATATATTTCTCTGTGTGTGTGTGCATGTGTGTGTTTGTGTTTTAAAAAACCGCAAGTTTTAACTGATAACTCCAATTCCAATTCAGCACCCTTTTTTTCATATTGGTGATTCCCTTCTTCAAGAATGAGAAATCTAGTTTCCATTAGCCTCAACATATTATTTGCTCAATCCTATAATATACAAAAAGTAGTTTCAGAATTAACACATACCATTAATTTGAGGTTAATATATGCATGAGTAGTTTTCTGAGCATTGTTCCATTGGTCTATTTATTTGTCTTTCTTTTTGTCATTACCACAAGTCTCAATGTCTGATAGAGTTAAGTCTCTTTACTTATTCTTCAAGAGTATCTTGGCAATTCTTGACCATTTACACTTAGGAATTTTAGGATCAGCTTTTCAAGTCCTCAAAGGGGAAAAAAAGCACTATTAGGGTTTTGATTGGATTATATTGACTTTATAAATCACTTAGAAGATAATTGACACCTTTACAATAGCGTCTTCCAGTCTTTGAATATTGTATATATCTCCATTCATTTGTATATTATTTAGTGTCTTTGAGTAAAGTTTGGTGACTTTTCCCCATAAAGGTTTGCATATGTTTTGTTAGAATTATTCCTAAGAGCCATACTTTTTAGATTCTAATTCTAGACCAGTCTTTATGATCCGTGTAACTTTGGGCAGATTGCTTAACTGCTCTGTACTTTTGTCTCTTTATATGTGAAATGAACATAATAATAGTATTTAACAGGTAAGAGTTGTGAGGAATATTAAATGTGCTAATATACGTAAAGAGTTTAGAATGGTGCCCTGTAAGTTTTAGCCATCACTGTTATTTGGTTTTTAAATTGTTACTAATACACAAATGCAGTGTTGTTGTTTCTTGATTTCATATTCAGCAACCTTGATAAACTCGTATTTCTTTCTCTACTCTAATTAATTTTTCTCTTACTTTAGTAAGATGCACTGAACTTCTAAAATTTGCATAGAAATGGAAAAGTATCTAAAATAGTGAAAGGAAATAAATGCAAGGCTTAATATAAAGCTGCAGTAGTCAAACCAGTTTGATAGTGTTGAAAGGTTAGATAAATTAATGGAGCAGCATATAGAGTCTAGAAATCGACCCACATGTATGTACTCAGTTGATTTTGAGCAAAATTACCAGTGTAAAAATTCAATAGAGAAAGGAAAATCCTTCAACAAGTAGTTTTGGACAGGTGGATATCCATATTGGAAAGAAAATAAACATTGATCCGTATCTCACACCATACTGACACAGTGACTTGAAATGGATCTTAGACCTCTGTGTAAAACTTAAACGTATAAAACTCCTGGAATAAAACATAGGAGAGGGGACTTCCCTGGTGGTCCACTGATTAAGACTCCAAGCTTCCACTGCAGGGGGCGTGGGTTCAATTCCTGTTCAGGGAACTAAGATCCCATATGCCATGCTGTGTGGCACGGCCAAAACAAAGCAAACAAATAAATAAATCTTATATTTAAAAAAAAACTTAGAAAATCTTTGTAACCTTGGGATATGCAAACGTTTCTTAGGTAAAACGCAAAAAGTACAAACCATGAAAGGAAATAATTTATATATTGTACGTACATCAACATTTAAAAGTTTCACTGATTGAAAGGTACCATCAAGAAAACCACAAGGTAAGCTGTAGACATTGAAGAAAATATTTGCAACACATATATATAAGACAATTATATCAAGTTATATAAAGAACTCTTATAGCTCAGTAATAAGAAAACAAACTATTAAAAAATGGCCAGAAGATTTGACAAGATATTTTACAGAAGATGGTATATGAATGGCAGTAAACACATGAGAAGGTGCTCAACATCTCTAGTCATCAGGGAAATGGAAATTAAATTACTGTAAGATATTATTACATACCCACTAGAATAGCTAGAGTTTAAAAAGTTTCCTGTACCAAGGATGTGGAGCATCTTTTACTAGCATACTGTGTTGATGGCAATGTAAAATTTAGGAAACTCTTTGATAAAGAGTTTGCCAGTTACTTAAGTTAAATGTGCACCTACAATATAACCTAGGCATTTACCCAAGAGAAGTGAAAAAGTTAGTGTCCACACAAATACCTGTATGCAAACGTTCTTAGCAATTCTATTTGTAATGGCCAAAATCTGGAAATATTCTATTACAGGTGAATGGATAAACAAAATGTAGTTTATCGATGTTATGAAGTACTATTCAGCAATAAAAAGGAATAAATCGTTAAGGACAACAGGATTATGTTGAATGAAAGAAGCCAGACAAAACATTATTATGAATGAAAGAAACCATATAAAAAAGAACACCTGGTATATGATTCTGTTTATATATAATTCTATAAAATGCAAACTAATCTTTAGTGACAGAAAGCAGATCAGTTGCCTTTTGTACTTGTACAGTTTATTGTATGTAAATTAGAAAAGAGAAATAAGTCATATCATTTCAGTCTAATGCTGACAACCCTCCAAAGGCTCCCATGTTTTTCAGAGTATTAAATGCCCACATCCTTACATTGGATTGCAAGCCCTATACCATCCACTTCAATTTTACTCTTTTGACATATCTCCTTTGATGTTCTTCCCTTGCTCCTTTTGCCCACCAAACTGACATCCCTCTAAAGCATGTTAGGTATGTTCCCACCTCCAGATTGTTCCCACTAGTTATTCCCTCTTCCTGGAGGGCTTTTCTCCCAGGTACCCTCAGATTTTGCTCCTGCTGCCTTCTTTGACCTACCCTGACCAGCCTTCCCTCAGTACTCCTGATTCTTCCTGTTCTATTTTTTTAGTAGTATTTATCACCTTCTTATGTATGCAGTTAACTTATTTACTGTGTTTATTGTTTAATTCTGTTTTCATCAGTCGAAATAAGCTTCACCAAGGTAGTTTTTTTTCTTCTCTACTTAGTTTGTGCCTGACACAAAATAGACACAAAAAATATTTGTTGAATTAATGTTTATTTATTATTTGGTTTTTTCCACTACTGTTTTCAAAGTTTAACACTGTTTTGTATTTTCATCTAGGATTTTTAACTTTCATACTTATTTTACCAAAATATAGAGTTAATTGATACCTGTAATCTTTTCTTATATAAGAACTTTAGGACACTTTAACTCCTTTTACCTTCTCTTACCTCCTCCTAACTCAAGATATTATTATGTTTAAAACTTTTTAGATTTTAACATTTCAATTTGTTAATTATTTTATACAATCAATATTCATTTAGATTAAGCCATATATAACTCTCTTAAGGCCTTTCATTTCTTCTTGCAACTCAGATATGCCATCTGGGATTGCTTACCTTTTGCCGGAAGGATATCCTTTATTATTCTCTTAAGGGGAAGGTCTGTGTTAACATGTTTGAAGTGTTCATTTCCCCAGAAATGTCTTTATTTTGTTGTCAGTATTAAAAGATATATAGAGTTCTAGGTTGACAGTTTTTTGTTTTGTTTTTTTTTTTCAGTGTATTAGAGAAATCAGTACACAATAGTCTGGTTTTCATTGTTGCTCTTGGAAGGTCAGCTGTCAACCTAATTACTGCTGTTTTCTCTCTGGCTATTCTTTAGATTTTTTTTTTCATCTTTGATGTCTACAGTTTCAGTATGATGTGTCTGTTTAAGGATTTATTTTTTCTACCTGGAGCTCAAAAAGCTTCTTGATTTGGTGGATTGTTGTCTTTTACTGATACTAGAAATGATCTTCTCATATATTTCTCCTTCACACTGTTTCTTTTCTTACTTTCTGGAATTTTGATTAGACCTGTTATACTCTCTTACTCTGAGTATCTCAAACTTTCTTTCATATTTTCTATTTCTTTATCTCTCTGAGCTGCATCCTAAATAATTCCTTAGGGACTTTCATTTTACTAATGGTCTCTTCACCTTTGTCTAATCTGTTGTTAAATTTGTCTGATAATTTTGGATTTCAATAGTTGTGCTTTTTATTTCTAGAAATTTTATTGATACTTGGTTCTTTTTTTTTTTTAAGTATCTTCCCTACAGATATTTTTCAGCATGGCTTTTATTTCTTCAAACATACTATTTAAAAATCAAATCAAATCAAATCTGATAATTCCAGTGTCTGAAATCTTTGCAGTTATTTTTCTGCAATTAGATATTTCTTTTTCTACTTTTTTTCTTTTTGAGTTACTCAAAAAGTTTAGTCTGCTACTGTACCAGCATTTTTGAAAAACAAAATAGTTGAGCTTTTTTTTACATAGTACATACTCTTTGTAATATTTTAAATGGCTCTGTATTTTGTCTAGTGACTCATAATTTATATAATAATTCTTCAATTTAGACATTAAGCTTGTTTCTTTAGGGCTTTGCTATTATAAATAACACTGATAAACTGATTTCATAGGTAAAAATGTTATCTCTTCATTTGTATTACCTTAATTGCTGTTGTGGTAGTACCTTTTCCAAATGTAAAATATGTATTCTTAGTTATGCGAATCTTAAACCTTTTTCTTAAAAGTTTGTGTAAACCATTGCCTAACTGGTTACTTTGCTAAAATGTTTCTGTTTCTGCTTATTTGAGGAATGTAGATTTACAGAAACTTTGCAAATGATTCTTTTGTCGAGTATTAACAAATGTTCTTGTTAATCATATTTTACTTGGAAACAATTATTTAAAATTTGGCCCTGGTAATTGTTTGCCAGTTCTTTCATTTATTGCTATTTAATGTTCAGTGAGTGTTATCTCAAGAATTTTCCTCATTTCTCTAAAACCTACTACAAGTCTTCTGCCTCATACCCCCCACCCCATAGCCATTTGTATTAGTCTCTTTGTTTTGTTTTAAAAGTAGGTCCCTTGCCCTTGCCACAAATCTCAGTGGTTTACAGCAATTAACATTTATTCCTCTCACATGACTGACACTTAAACAGCTGCAAATCAGCTTTTGCAAACTTCCTTCACATGTCTTTTTGATGGAGGGCCCAGGCTGAAGGTGTCACTACATTTGAGACATGGCATTCTTGTGGCAGAGAGTAAAAAAATAAGAGAGCTGGTGTAAACCCATAATGCCTCTTAAAGCTTCTGCATAGAGGCAGTTTATGTCCTGTTTGTCCGTGTGTTCCTATCACATGACTGTGTGCGGTGGGTGTTGCATAGAAGTGTATGCTTCTCCCACAGGAGACACTGCAAGTCACATGACTGACCAGAGTTACATGGAAGGGTCAAGTGAATACTTGGCAACAGTAATACAATCTACAGTATCTCTTCTTATTTTTAAAAAATATATTTTAAAATTTATTTATTTATTTATGGCTGCGCTGGGTCTTCGTTGCTGCATGCGGGCTTTCTCTAGTTGCGGTGAGCAGAGGCTACTCTTCGTTGCAGTCCATGGGCTTCTCATTGCGGTGCCTTCTCTTTTTGCGGAGCACGAGCTCTAGGCGCTTGGGCTTCAGTAGTTGTAGCTTGGAGGCTCTAGAGCGCAGGCTCGGTAGTTGTGGCGCATGGGCTTAGTTGCTCCGCAGCATGTGAGATCTTCCTGGACCAGGGCTCGAACCCGTGTCCCCTGCAATGGCAGGTGGATTCTTAACCACTGCACCACCAGGGAATCCCTACCATATCTCTTCGTATGTTTAATTTTCTAGTGTAAATTTTCGCGATAACTTATACCTGTACTGAAGCCTCTCTGATAAGTCTTCCTTTATGCCTTAAATATAGTTATTTCTGTTATGAAAGTGAATCATTTTACCTATCATCTTTTTTTTTAACTTTTTACTTTATATTGGAGTATAGTTAATTAACAGTGTTTTGTTAGTTTCCGGTGTACAGCAAAGTGATTCAGTTATACATATACATGTATCTATTCTTTTCAAATTCTTTTCCCATTTAGGTTGTTACATAATACTGAACAGAGTTCCCTGTGCTATACAATAGGTCCATGTTAGTTATCTATTTTAAATATAGCAGTGTGTACATGTCAATCCCAAATTCACTAATTATCCCTCCCCCCCACCCTTCCCCACTAGTAACCGTAAGTTCATTCTCTAAGTCTGTGAGTCTGTTTCTGTTTTCATTTTACCTATGATCTTGAGCCTACTTGAATGTAAGTTTAGCAAGGGCAGAGATTCTTGTCTGCTTTATTCATTGCTTCCTCAGCACTAGAAGAATGCTTGCCCGCTAATGTGCTTTCAATAAATATATGTTTCCCTTCTTATTTCATCACTCTGTCAGTTATTCTCATTTTCTGTGTCTTCATTTATTGTTGGTTCTCTCTGCTAGCTCTGTCCCTGAAGTCTCTCAATGACTGTATTTTCTTGAATTATTTTAATCACAGCTACATATTTAATAAATTCTGTTAAATAATTATCTTTAATGAAGAGAATAAACTTATATGATCTTTTAACTCCTCTGGAAAATGTAGCCTACATACTTCCTCCTATAAATATGCATATCAGCCTATCATTAAGGTAAAAAACCCCAAAACCTTCCCTTTGACTCTTACAGTCTAGCTTCTCACTGTTGCTCTAAAACTATTGTTTACCTTTTACATTTCTCACTCTCTTTGACTTTTATGGAAGGCCCCCTCCCCTAAAACTCTATGTCTCTAGATCCTGAGGGACTATAATTCACTGTTTTGTTTTGCTTTCTAAGGTTTTTCTCTTTTCCTTAGAATGTTCCTCTTCCTTCCTCTACCACTTAAGTGTACTAATACTCCCAGGTTCTATTTTTAGCTTTCTTCATTTCTTGCCTTGTGCCCTTTTTAGCGGAGCTCTCATTCATATGGCTTTCACACTTATTTCTATATAGATGATTTACAAATCTGTGTCTTGTAATAGTTAGAAATTCTGAGTTTGCCCCCTCATTTCCACTTGTGGCATTCCCATTTGAGTTTCTCACTATCACCTCAACCTTAACTTGTCCCAAACCAAATTGTTTTCCTACTAGTACTGACGCCTCCATTGGAACTAACTCTTGTTTTTATTGATGGTTCACAGTCACCAGGCTTCTAAAAGGAGAGGGAATACCAGCCTTTGTTTAGCATCCAGTGCACACTAAACACTGCTTTTCACTTACTGAATGTCCAGCTCAAGTTTTACCTCCTGAGAGACCTTCAAACAATCACAGTGATCCTTTGCAATCCCTTCTTCTTAGACCACTTACAGTATATTTGTATTAAACCCATGTATCCTCAGCCTGTGAATCTCCTGTAATTCATACTTTTAGTTTGTAAAACCTCTCAAAGGCAAGGATTTTTATTTCATATTTCTTTTTGTCAGCACAGTACCCCCCAGGTACAGTACAATTTAATAAGTATTTGATGATTTTTCATAGAAACAATGCTCTAAATAAGGACAAGAATATCAACTTAAATAACAAAACTAAATAAACTAAAACTAAGTAGCAAACTAATAACTCAAAATTAAATAATATTTTAGCTGTACTCTTGAACCTTGAACCCAGTTGAAAGGGGTTAGCCTCTGAAAGTGGCAGAGGCTCTTTACTTACCATTAAGGATCACCTGTTGAACAAATCTTTACTCTGTAACAGAATCTCTTTGTCAGTAATACACCTTCATATAGCCATTTTATATTGCTATAACCATATTTATAGAAGGTAGTGTATTTATTTTAGCTTCTCTTCCCCGTTAGGTGCACCAGGAATAATTTCCTCACCATATGCAGGGGCTGCTGGATTTGCCCCAGCCATTGGATTTCCTCAAGCTACAGGTGACTAACTCTAAAGTTGAATTTGAAATGATTTCTTAATGATGGTCTATATTTTCCAGGAACTTATCAAAATGAAAAATATTACCATATTTGAAGGATTTATAATAAAAGCATTAGGTGTTTCAGTCATAGAAGTGGCTCATGTACAATATATGATGCACAGCTTCCTTGTGTTTATAAATAATTCTCTGTGGTTCCATTCTCAACTCCAAAATTCCCTTATATATTCTGCATCATTTATACTTGCCATTGGCACAGATAACTATAGGTTGACTATATTAATAATCTCTGATTTGCCTTTTTGGTTATTATACAAAATATATGAACTGCTTGCTTATAAGCTTATCAATTACATGTTAAACAGACTTGTGTGTTATTTACCTTTGAGTCCTTAAATGCCTTTGATGGCATTTAATACATAGTATGCAGTCAGCAAACATTTGAATTAATAAACATTTACTGTTAAACTTATTTGTAAATCCTCTTTTTTTGTTTTTTTGATTAATGGGTTTAGAAGATTACCGTAGAGGGTATGCATGCTGTTTTATTTCAGGAAAAAAATATATTTTTTTCTTTAAGTAATAGAAATAATTAAGAGATAGCAATCGGTTAATACTTTGATAATGGCTCTCTGACTCTTTTCCAAATAGTAAACAAAATGAATTTGATCATAACTTAAGGAGGAGAAAAAAATACTTTATGATTTTATTGCTGGTGCTTAAAGAATACACTTGAGGTTGGTGATTAGAAAGAAGAGTGGCTTAGTGTTAAGCCTAGTCTACACAGTACCTTTTTACAGCTTCCAGGTGATTTATGAATATAACTATTTTAAATTGCAACATAGTTGCTTTCTGGCAGTAATCTTTGTATCCTACCTTTCTAATTCTGGGAATTTTAACTACTCTCTTCACTGGAGAGGATGAAGTTAACTAAAAAGAAAAGAGTGATTTAAAAGGTTGAGGTTCATTTAAGTTTTAGGTTTTTGGTGGTTTTAAGACATCTTAACGTATGTTTAATTAAGTGAGTAATTCTACCTATCCCATTAAAATGAAGGCATTATACATTGTTTTTATGTGTTTGAAGCTCCCAAAAGTTTAATTTTTATACATTTGGAGGTAGTGATATATGGTTTCCCTCATTTTAGTTATTTCTTTCTACACACTGTATGTATAAAACACTGTATTAGATGTTAAGAAAGAGAAAAAATGTGTAAAGAGGGCTCCTGAGTTGATAAGACTTTTAAGGTGTAGCAGGGGGATGTACATATACACATACACACATGTATATACCCTACAGTGTAGCTAAGGTGTAGTGTTGGCGGTATATAATAGACTTAAGGAAGTTATTCAAAAGTTGCAGGGGCATGGGAAGAGGTCATGCAAAAGACTATTGAGTATAGATTTCATGGAAAAGCAACCACCCTAAGAAGGTGATGTGCACGGTTTTAAAATTCAGCAAGATGATGGTAATAATAACTTTCCTTAGATTGTCAAGCAGAATAGTATGATTGTAAACTATATTGCAATTTAATTACATGATTTGTGATAAAGTGGCCAGACTCTGTCTATTATAAGGAATTTTGAGCTTAAAGAATCAATAAATTAAATAACTGGTTTATTTTATATCAACTAGAGATTTTATCTTAGATAATTTTTAAGCTGAGAATACAAATAGTGGGACATTCTGAGGAAGTGTAGTGTTTTAGGTATAGTATATAGTGTCAATATTCCAGTATTGTAGAACTTTCAGTAGTTCTGAAATATCTGGAGGAGTAGAGAGCTCTGAAAATTCTTGCTGCAAAAGAATATTGAATTCTATAAATTTGTTCTTGATGGTAATAATGTTTTGCAAGGTTACAAAATGTTTTTTCCCCATGCAGAATGTATGTATACAATTTACCTGTTTTAGGTATACAACTCAGTGATTTTTAATAAATTTACGGAGTTGTGCAGCCATTACCACAGTCCAGTTTTAGAACATGCATTACTACCTAGCATGCATATATGTGACTTCTGCTAAAGGACTTTTTACAAAAATATGTATCTGGTTTTATGGTAGAAGTCAATATGAAAATAACATCTGCTTTAGAGAAATGTGCTGGAATATATTTGTTTTAAGAAATAGAAGGAGTACTTGTAGTTATAGACCCTTTGAAAAACCTAATGGCTTTAAGACCAGTGAATTTGGTTGCTATGCAAAGCACTGTATAAATAATAAAGTACTAAGTATGATAGTATCAACGAATAAAGAGCTCTACTTCCAGACAGACTCTGGAGGGCAGAAAACTGACCTTTGTTATCCTTATGGTAGCTTTGAAACATTTTCTTCTCTACTTTTGCTTTTGTCTTCATTTATTTACTTAAGTTGTATTAAGTGTTGTAATTCTCCAGATAACTGGAATATGAAATGCTTTTGATGTTTTGAAAAGGTCTGTCAGTCCCAGCTGGACTAGGTCCCGGAGCTCTTGGTCCTCTCGCAATCACCTCCTCTGCCGTCACTGGAAGGATGGCCATTCCTGGGGCTGGTGGTATACCGGGAAATTCTGTTCTACTTGTCACCAATCTTAATCCTGATGTGAGTTGAAAAGTATTATATGTAAAAAGTCTTTCAGGAGGAGGTATTGTAGCTTCTGACCTAGAGTTAAATTCAATGAAAATGTTTATTTTAAGAATTTTTATTAAAATTCATCACTAGTATATATAGAAGCAGCATGTAAAAAGTCAGTGCTTTGAACAAGTAAACTTACTTAAAATTTTTACTTAGACACTGATATTTTGTGTTATCCTTTTCAAACAGCTTATTACACCACATGGACTTTTTATCCTATTTGGTAAGTAAATTTTTTTGTTGTTGTTTTTTATATTATCTATGATGTGAATTGAGCATATTGCATCATTCAGTAATATTTATTACTGCTATGTGCCTACTAGTGTGTTTGACACTGAGGATAGAATAGCAAGGAAGACAGTAAGTGATTACAGTTACAACGAAATTTTATAAAAAGGGAAATAGAGATTGTAATAGGAACATACAGCTAGGAGACCTAACCTAGCTGAGGGAATCAAAGATGATGTACCAGTAGAAATGATAGTTAAGCTGACTTGTGAAAAATGAGGACACATTAGCCAGGCAGAAAGGGAGGGCAAATGTCCTTTCACAGATAGTAGCAGTGAGAGACAGAACTCGTGGAACATAGAAATGAAGGAAGCTCAATGAAGAGTGTAAGGGAGAGACATGTTGAAGCTGGGCAGATGGATAGGGGCAAGGTCATTAAGAGCTTTATAAGCTATATTAAAGAGCTTCGTTTTTAACTTAAGAACAGTGGGAATCCATTGACTAGTTTTAAACAGGAGAGAGGCATAATGAGATGTTGATTATAAAAATAATCCCCTAACTTTCCAATAGTGTGCCTCTCAGTTAAAAAAAATATTTAGCCAGGTACTCCTAATCTATATATGATTAATTATTCATAAATTTCATCCATCTTTTACTATAGTCTTTAGTATAATATGTACAAACAAATATAAGAGCAATGAAGTGATATTTAATATTTTAAAGATTTTTCATATGACACTTTTTAAAATAAAAATCTATTAACATTTAGTGAGAAGTATGATTTAATATGCTTCATTATTTTCAAAAACCTTTTTCATTTTGGTTCAGTATCCCACGAACTGATTCTAAATTCACTTTATTTTAGTACTTGATCTTAATGGTTGTCATAAATGAAAAAGATACCTCATAAAGATATGCAAGGGAATCCTCTGGCGGTCCAGTGGTTAGGACTCAGTGCTTTCACTGCCAGATCCCAAGTTCAGTCCCTGGTCTGGGAACTGAGAATCCTGCAAGCTGCGTGGGCACGGCCAAAAAAAAAAAAAAAAAGATAGGTGATTTGAATGGAAGTGTTTCATTGTTGCTGTACTAAATAATTATGATACTAATTTTTCAGTCTAATCCACTAAATTTTGTTGTACTTTACCTAGAAAAGTTCCATTTTTCCTCTTGTTAAATTAGTTGATCTTGAAAACTGTTAACATTAGCATAATGGGGTTAAAACTCTTCATGTGGAAGAATTTTTAAGAGGATGGAAAATTGTTTCAAATTTTTTGAGTGGGTAATAGGTTTTTTTGTTTTGTTTGCGGTACGCAGGCCTCTCAGTGTTGTGGCCTCTCCCGTTGTGGAGCACAGGCTCCGGACGCGCAGGCTCAGCAGCCATGGCTTACGGGCCCAGCCGCTCTGCGGCATGTGGGATCTTCCCGGACCGGGGCACGAACCCATTTCCCCCGCATCGGCAGGCGGACTCTCAACCAGTGTGCCACCAGGGAAGCCCGGCAATAGGTTTTTGTAACAGCGTTTTGTTTGTTTTTTGCGGTACGCGGGCCTCTCACTGTTGTGGCCTCTCCCGTTGCGGAGCACAGGCTCCGGACGCTCAGGCTCAGCGACCATGGCTCACGGGCCCAGCCGCTGCGCGGCATGTGGGCTCTTCCCGGACCGGGGCACAAAGCCGTGTCCCCTGCATTGGCAGGCGGACTCCCAACCACTGCGCCACCAGGGAAGCCCTTAACAGCGTTTTTGAGATATAATTTACAGCCATTACAATTCTCTGACTTCAGATGTACAACTCAGTGATTTTTAGTAAATTTATAGAGTTGTGCAGCCATTACCACAGTCCAATTTTAGAATATCTCTATCAGCCCACAGAGAAACATTATACTCATTTGCAGTTACTGTAAAAGTTTTTATTCATGACACATTTATGTAATTTTCATTAACAAAATCATGTATTAATGCTAAATGTTCATGTCTCTTTAATAGCCAGAGCACATTTCTTTCCAAAAGTAGTTAATTTCTCACTCATTTAGAAAAATATCACCCTCAGCTTGAAGAACAAATTGTGTGTTATTTTTTACAGAGTATCTATTTCAGCCACTTGTCATTTCTGAAAAGGGCAGCAAATTTGGAATACTTGTCTTTTTTTTTTTTTTAATTTTAAAACTACCATTCATCTCTTCAGTTTAGTTGCTCTTAGGGGCTTGCCCACAAGATAACCAATACTCCTTTGTGTGCCTTGAAGATTGTCATAGTCATTCTCTCATCCTATTACAAAGTATGGTAATGATGCTACTGTTTAAAGATCTTATTTTTATGATATTGGTGAAACCCTGTTCCACATAAATTGCAATATATAGTAATACACTAAATTTTAAAAAATGAGAGAATGCCCTTCATATTGTAGAAACTTCTGTATATAATTTCTTCTATATGTTGAAAATTAGTAAAATGCAGTTTTTCATACTGGTTTATATAAACAAATCAGTACAAGTAAAAGTTTATTTTCCTCCCACACCCCAGTGAATCATTTTGCCTGCTTTTGGGGATGTGGGACCCACTTTGGGGAACACTAGCATAGAAAAAATGGATGTAATGAGATCAGTTAGGAGGCTATGATGATAGTCCAGATGTGAATTGGTGATAATAGGTTTGATGGTAGTGAGGATGGGAAGAAGTGGACAAATGTGAGAGATATTTAGGCCATAGAATCAGTGAGTGCTGGTAGTTGACTGGATGTGTAAGTGTCTAAGGAAAGGGGTAAGTCAAAAGATGACTCCCAGATGTCTGACTGGAGCAAATATGTGCATGATGGCACTGTTTATCAACAGAGTTAGTGAACACAGGAGGGTGCAGGAAAGAGCAGGTGAATCAGTTGAAGTGTTTATGGGACATCCAGGTGAAAGGGGGTACTAGATTAATAAATCTGGAACATAGAAGAGATTACAAATTTGGGAGTATTTGTATGAAATTGCCCAGGGAAAGCATATAGTATGAGAAAAGAAGCTTTCTTTAAATATATTAGTAAAGTTAATTGAACATTACACAATCAGCATTAAAAAATTGTTTTGTTTTGTCTTTTTAATTAGGAGTATATGGTGATGTACATCGAGTGAAGATAATGTTTAATAAGAAAGAAAATGCATTGGTTCAGATGGCAGATGCAAATCAAGCTCAGCTAGGTACTAATGATTAATAATAATAATGATAACCTGCCCCCTTTGTATGTGAATTTTCCTATAAAATAAACTTATGGCTAGTAGGAAGAGTACCTCCTTATGTTAATATCTCTATTATTATTTGGATCTGCTTATATTTTAAGATTTTAAAATATTTATTATTCTTTGAAGTTCATTTATCTATTTGAATATATTGTTGATGTTTAGAGCTTTGACTCTAGGGTTTTTCCATTAGCTTTAAACTAATAAACATGACTTGTTTTCTTTCATTTTATTTGTTTGTTTGCTTATTTATTTTCCTTTCAAATTAAGTTTTCTAGAACTGTTGCATGGCATAACAGTTTGGGAATACTTCATAATGATGGTTCAAGAAAGTGTCATTCTACAATCTCACCGTTTATAGTGGCTGTTGAAATATTATTACTCAGATTTTTTATTATAAAAAGCTTTACTTGGGATTAAAAATAGATAGCCAGTGGGAAGCAGCCACATAGCACAGGGAGATCAGCTTGGTGCTTTGTGACCACCTAGAGGGGTGGGATAGGGAGGGTGGGAACGAGACACAAGAGGGAGGAGACATGGGGATATATGTATAGTATAGCTGATTCACTTTGTTATACAGCAGAAACTAACACACCGTTGTAAAGCAGTTATACTCCAATAAAGATGTTAAAAAAAATTTACTTGAGATTAAACTAATTTATTCAATAATCATTTCCTGAACATGTGGTATGTTTCAGGCATTCTGGAACTTTCTAGCACTCTGCTAGGAAAATAGTTACTTTTCGTTGTATTGCTTTTCTTTCATTACAGAAAAACAGTCATTTAATACATTTTCGTATATAAGTGTTTTTAAATTTAAAACCATTTTTAAGCCCTCAAACTGACAGTATAATTTTTTAAATGACTAAATAAAAAGAATTATGATAGACAGTTTTACAGAGACGCTATCTTAGTACCCAGACTTTCCTTATTTTCTTCTTATGCACCAGCAATGAACCATCTGAGTGGTCAGAGACTTTATGGGAAAGTGCTTCGTGCTACACTGTCCAAACATCAAGCAGTTCAGCTTCCTCGAGAGGGACAAGAAGACCAAGGTCTGACTAAGGATTTTAGCAATAGTCCTTTGCATCGCTTTAAAAAGCCTGGCTCTAAAAACTTCCAGAATATTTTTCCACCATCAGCTACTCTGCATCTTTCCAACATCCCGTATGTATCTAATTAGTTACTATTCATTTAGATGATTAATAATCTACAGTATATGGTTTGGGGAGGTAAAAACTGAAATTATTCTAACGTAGCAGTTGTCCTATTCACTAATATCTCGTAAGATGATTTATTTGCCATAATGTCTTAAGAAGTTTATCTCTAACCATACACTATGAAAGAGAAAGATAGCAATGTTTTAAATTTTTCTTTCCAAACAGAGAATTAGCGCCTGTTAACTTTCAGTTATAGAATGGCAAAAATCTGTGCAGAAATATTCCACTGGTGTATACTTGTTCATCCTTTTGTATAAGTAAAGACCCTTTAGTGTCCAGCATAGCAAAATCAAATAATTTATGTATCTAAGAATTTGGTAAAACTGAATTCTCTATTTTTTACCTACAAGCTGCAAAGCTATATATATATCTAAAAGCTAAAAATTTTCTTGTAACCACTCTGTATTTAACCAGTGTTGTAGCAGACTTGTTCTTTAGTCATCATCTAACTTAGAGATCGACAAACTATAGCCTATGGTCCAAATCCATCTGTTTTGTAAGGCCCATGATCTAAGATTGGTTTTTACATTTTCAAGTGGTTACGGAAAAACAAAAGAAAAAATTTTTGTGATTTGAGAAAATTACATAAAATTAAAATTTCACCTTCCATAAATAAAGTTTCATGGAACACAACCACATTTATTCATTTATGTATTAGCTATAGCTGCTTTTGAGCTATAACAACAAAGCTGAATAGTTACAACAGAGGCTATATGGCCATCAGAGCCTAAGAAATTTACTGTATGGGCCTTTATAGAAAGCACCTGGCAACCCCAGTTTTAATTCTTGAAATCCTTGACATACAAAGGGGACTGTGTTGGGCTTTCTCTAGTTGTGGTGAGCAGGGGCTGCTCTTTGTCGCATTGTGCGGGCTTCTCATTGCAGTGGCTTGTTTGTGGCAGAGTGCGGGCCCAGTAGTTGTGGTACATGGGCTTAGTTGCTCCGCGGCATGTGGGATCTTCCCAGACCAGGGCTTGAACCTGTGTCCCCTGCATTGGCAGGCGGATTCTTAACCACTGCGCCACCAGGGAAGTCCCAAGTTGGCAATTTTATATAACTTAATCTAATACATGAAGAGGGATAAGCTTTGGGAAGGAAGGGTAAAAGCTGTGGGGTATAGTTGTGTGCGAGCACCTGTGTGAAAAGTTAAAGACTGAGGGAATGGAAAAGGGTACATTACTGGAATATTTCTGAGAATGAGAATGGGATTTGAATAGGAAGAGAAAATAATTATTCAAAATGCTGTTGAATGCCCAGGCTCCTAGCTAGTCTCCAATTAGACTATATGGAGAAACCTTGAATCCGAATTGAGCAATGGCTCAAACCTCATGCCAGCCAGGCAACTGGAAGAGTCACTTGAGAAAAAAATCTAGAAATTTAGCACCTCATCACTACAGAGTCAGGGAGAGAGGCAACATATTTAAATACTAAAGCAGGCTCCCTCTTAAGTACATTTATCCAGGAGCTGGTCTCAAGTTGCAACCTGCATTGGACATGTAGGTAGAAGAGAGAAAAGACGTTAATACTTTTTTTAACCATCTGCCAAGCCTGGGCACTGTGCTGGTGTTTTACGTGTGTTACCTCATTTAATCTCCATAATCTTCTTTTAAAATTGTGGTTAAATACATGACCTAAGTTTTACCATTTTAACCGTTTTTGAGTGTACGTTCACATTAAGTACATTCATAGTGTGCAACCATCACTTATATCCATCTGCGGATCCTTGTCATCATCTCAGACTGAAGCTCTGTACCCATTAAACAGTATCTCCTCGTTTCTCTCTAACCCCAGTCCCTGGTAACCACTATTCTACATTCTGTCTCTAGCAATTTATCCATAATAACATTTGGAGTAAAGGTCATTAGTTTCGTTTTAACAATGAAAGTGAGAGACTCAGATTAAGTAACTTAAGAGTGACATACCAGGTGAATGAAAAATAGAATGTGAACTTATATCTGTCTCCTTACAGAGCCAATTATTGTTCTATAACACCCTCCTTGCTGGGAGTTGTGAGATGAGGAAGAGTCTGCTTTTAGTCAGTTGACTCTCATGTGATAGACCACTGTATTAGTTATCTACTGCTGCGTAATAGATCACCCCAAAACTTAACAGCTTAACACAATAGTAGATGTTCATTATCTCAAACTGTTACTGTAAATCAGGAATCCAGAAGTGGCTTAGCTGGGTGGTTTTGGCTGAATCTCTCATAAGGTTGCATCTGAAGGCTTAACTGGGGCTAGAGAATCCACTTCCAAAGTGGCTCACCATATACTTAGTTGTTGACAGGAGGCCTCAGTTCCTTGCCACAAGGAGCTCTCCATAGGGCTGCTGATTGTCCACGTGAAATAGCAGCTGGTTTCTTCCAAAGCTAGTGATTCAAGAGAGGGCAAGGTGGAAATTGCAGTGTCTCTCAGCCTCAGAAGTCACGTGTGTCATATCTACAATACCCTGAGGGTTACAGAGGACATCCTTATTAGATATGGGAGGGGAGTACCAAAAGTGTGAATACTAGGAGGCAAGAGTAGTTGGGGGCTATCTTAGAACCTGGTTACCACATACACATGTTCATAATTACCCTGAAAGTAATTGAAAATCTACTGGCCTAGTAGTGGAAAACACTGGACCATAGAAGACAAGTCAGAGCTAGGGAAGTATCTTTGGAAGTGCTAGAGTTAATTGTGGGTAATAATCCCATTGAAAGAATAAATATAGAAAGATTTTCTTGTTCTTTATATACTGCCCATGTCCTGTGCAAAAGATTTGAGGCAAAATTCCATCATTTGAGAACATGTATGCATCAACCTTGAACATCTTTCAGGGCACTTGCAAATCATGTCTTCATTGCGTGGCTTTATGCTCTTTGAAATGTGAAAATTCTGGAGACTTGATGATTTCAGGAGTTAATCTTTGCATCATTTAAAAATTAGGGATAAGATAGTTGACTCTCTCTGTAATGTTTTCACAGCCCCTCTGTTACAGTAGATGATCTGAAGAACCTTTTCACAGACGCCGGATGTTCAGTGAAGGCTTTTAAATTCTTTCAGTAAGTCCATGTTTTTAAGAAATACATTAACATTATTTAATATGATCTGTAAATGTTTAAGGTAGTTTAATGAAGTCTTCTAGGTCTGGGGAAGAGGTTTGTAGGCAAAATTAATTCTATATGCTTTTTCTATTTCTTCTACCGTTTTCAGGAAAGATCGCAAAATGGCACTCATTCAGTTGGGATCTGTGGAAGAAGCAATCCAGGCTCTCATTGAACTTCATAACCATGACCTTGGAGAAAATCACCACCTCAGAGTTTCCTTCTCAAAATCTACAATCTAACTTTTCTGTGAATTTTTCTCCTAAGACTGGACCATAATTTTAGTAAAACCCTTCAGACATAGACTGAAGCAGCTCAAGACCAATTCTGCCTCTTTCACAAAAATAACTCTTCCTGAGTTTGATATTCAAGTATATTCAAAAAATCATGGGATGTTCTCTTTTCCCTTAAACCCTCTGCCAATACGTCACCAGAGGCGTGTTTTTCCTGTCCCATAGTTTCTAAAATGAAAATAATCTTCAGGAAAAAAGAATCAGGAAAAAATTTTTTTTCAATAATTTAATTCCCTATATAAAATTGGATTTCAAGAGGATGGTCTTTCTTTTCGTTTGGGTCCAGATCAGCCTTATACAACATTTCTAAACTCCTTTGTACTTTGAAAAATTTAAACATATAGACTTTTAAAATTACTTGACATAAGTAATTTAAATTACCTACAACCAAGATTTTAACTGTATGATTCAGAAGTTTGACTCCTCTAGAAAACTGTGTTCCCTTATAAGTTACATCAGTTATTTGGCATATACTGATACTTACTATACATAAACAAATTGGGTTGTATTGGAAGCAAATTTATAAATCTGCGTGTTTTCTTTCACTTTTTTTTTCCACTGTAAGACACTCCTTTGCATATCTTTAACTTTTTAAGACTATTTGGAGAATGAAGTGTCTCAACTGTCTCCAGGGAAATTAAGTGGAATCTAACCAGGATCTATTAAGATGTCAGAATAATTAATAATTTTATTAGGAAAAAACATGTTTTAAATTTCAAAATGACACTTGCCGAATAATATAATATGATCTTGGAAAATTTAAAAAGAAAAATAATCCTACTTATAAACTACTTTTTTATAGTTGTTTTCAGAAAAAAGTTTACAGTCTTAAGGAAAATATTCAGGTCTATCATATGGTTTGACAGATTTTTTAAAAGTTATTTTTGGTAAAGTCTTCTTTTAGAAAAAAATCAATCTCAAGGGTTTTTTGTACCACTATAATCTCTAATACTTATTCAGAATTACTGTGTATTTACTTAATTTCCTATTATGTGCCTTATTATGTGCTTATGATATAATAGGTTAGACTTTTATCTAAGTATCTTGAAAGCTATATCGTGGGCTTGGTGAGCATTTGTTTTTTCTTTCCCTGTTTTGGTAAGAATTTTAAAGTTTTTTTCATTGCAATTTTAAGTGATTTTCAATAACTACTAGTTTCTATTCAAATTTTTGGTGCTTTGGTGTAGAGATGGGGTGAGGAAGGGTTAAATGGTTTGGGGAATAACTCAGTGCACACCTGTAGGCCTCTTCATGTTGTGACCAATAGTGGTCATTGCCAGTTATAGCATACCAATTTGGGGCTATAACATGCAGTCTCAGTTCTGGATCTTGTCTGATCTTTATCACCCATTAGAATTTGTCTCAGGATTACTTGGTTTTTGTCATATACTCGTGAGAACTTGCTTTTCTTTGTTAATGTAACTTCATTACTGAGTGCCCACATATATGGAGTATGAGAAGGTGGATTCTTTCTCATACTCTGTCCCTCTTTTTAGTTGAATGTGAGAGTACATTTTAATGTTGCTTCAGTGATTGTATAATGTAAAATTGTTTCTTTTTAGTTAGATACTTTGCTTTTGTTAATTCCTTCAGTGCTTGATCGGATTTTTTTAAAGCAGAATTTGTTAAAAGGGTCATTTTTGTCCACCCCTTCTACACTTTTCAGATTCTCAGAGTGGTTCATCTCACCTTTTAAAAGAATATCTCAATTTCTTTGCTATATTCCAGCCATTAATTTGAACACAGGAAGAAATTTTATAAAAAATTGGAGACTACAAAAGATAATTGTTAAAAAGCAGAATTCACTCAACGCTGAGCAACAATTAGTTATTAGAATACAAAGGAGGACACTATATTGAGATCTTTCAAATGGATCAATTTTACTATTGGCTGATAGGTATAATCATTTATCTAATTTTTATTTTTTTCACTTATGAAATATATTTTTACCAAAACACTGAGTAAGAGGGAAGGGGGAAAAAACGATTTCTTTAAGAAATCTCCCCAAATTGCTTCATTTTTTTCCTTCCATACAGGCACTATTATAATTTTCAGTGGCATGTTAAACTGGTTTTTTTTTAGTTAGGAATTACTGTGTAGTTTTAATTCATGATTCCTATAACAGTCAGTGTAAGTGTAGCAGAAGTGTAGCAGAAGGGAGATCACAATGGTATTGAATGTAATTTTGAAGTAGGGAATGGCCTTCATATTTGAGAGAGAACATTTGAATCCTTTTCAGGGATTTGTGCGCGCGCGTGTGTGTGTGTGTATAGATAAGTGTATATACATACATACACTTTTCTAGTGTTGTACATACATATGCACATTACATACATCTTAATTTATTGACAAAGAACATTAATCAAATTAAGATTTGGAAAAGGTGAGATATTCTTGTTTAAAATAGTGTGTTTGCAACCATCAATTTGTGTCTAAAATTAGCTGTAGCACATGGATGTTGTCCATATTGGGCTATTTGCTCTTTGAATTATAGAGGTCTACAGTATTTGTGTTGGTATAGTTTCTGTAAAAAGATTTTAAAATATCAGGGCAGTGGAAAAACTAGATCTTTGTATTTTTTGCTTTGGCATGCATGTAGTTGATATCTTCTGAGCAATGTTTATTTTTGCTGTTGAGCTGTCATAGTATCCTATTTTTAAGTTTATTTACTTAATTTTAAGGAGTATTGTCTTATTTTTGGAGGTGTCTGACTTTGACACAAAGTATGTATATTCAGGACTTTATTAAAAAATAGCAGTACATGTTTAACAGTAGCAATTTATGCCAAAAAGTTCTACTTTGAGATTTAAATAACTTGCATAGCAGTAAATTGTTTTTCCTGTGAGATACAAATAGAAAAATAACCTTAATAATTTGATAACTTACAGGAGAGTATCAGAATTACCCAATAGCTCCTGCAGAATGCCATAAATTCGTTATTTAAGGCTAAATATTGTTATGTTAATTTGTAGTAATGTTTCTGATTTGTTGAAAGTTGCAAATCTCACAGTTTTTAGAGACGCAATTTTTGCCTGCCTATTCCTTATGGAAGCAATGCCTTTTTTTGGCTCCACCTAGGATGGTGATTATAGGTTCTGCTTCAGTTGATTAAAAGTAACTCTCATGAATGTCTCTGATCAGTTTTATATAAACTTTTGAAAGCTTCCATGTCATTAGGCAGCAGAGGTTATACATTTATATTAACATGTAATTCCTCTTCGGTTTCCACTAAGTATTTTTGGACAAAAGATGACAACAAGCTCAAAAGTATGTATCCCCCCTCCCCCACCCAGTGAGTCACTTAAAAGCCCTGTTTGCCAAACTATCAGCCTATCTCTTAGAAAACCTAGTGTGTACTGCTATTTTTAAAACCAAAAAGACAGCATGACTATGCGTAAAAGCATTTTTCTTAACTTTTCCTTTGTCTTGATCTGTTGTTAACAAGAATAAAACTGCCAGACTTAAAATATTCTACTGTTGTGCTAAAAGAAATACAATTTAGATTGCACAGAACTTTTTCTTTAAAGAAAATATAACTCAGCTGTCTTTTAAGAGCTGTGTTATTGTCTACAAGACTATTTGCAGTCTTTTTTCAGAGCAAATTTTAACAGCTAGTTGTGAATGATTTAAAAAATAGAAAATTACTAAAATATTAGTTTTGGGGGTTTTATAGAGGGAGAAAAACAAAACAGGACCAAAGGTTATGTGCCTTCTTCAGTAGTCTTAATTGATCTTTTCTTCCTATTTGAGACTAAGGTAGTATCAGTATTCTGGTTTTCAGGAAATACATACTATAGTTTTAAAAGAATGTTGTCCCACACACCATCCGTTCAAGCAAACAGTTGTAACTGTAAAATGAAGTCTCAGTTACACTTTTTGCCTTCATCACATAATATTCATTATATAGCATTGTGCAGGTCCAAGAACAGAGCTGCTCGTAATCTTTGTGGTAGTCATCTTAGTTTCTGTAACCAGAGGCATATGTTCCAGAGAACAGGGATATTTTTCTGGTCCAGTGACCTTGGTGATAATAGTCATGATTGAAAGCTGCTCATGGCAAGCTTAAATCAGCACTGTAAACAGATTTTTGTTGTTGTTGTTACATTATTTTTAGTTCTTGAATCTATGTAGTAGTTGTAATAACAAATATTTAAATAGCTATTTTTGATGTCATTAAAAAAAATCATACTCTAGCCTTTTTTCCCCCTTACCATTGTTACTCAGATCTTTAAAAAATTCATCCCACATCCAAAAAGTACTAATTATAAAGACTGCTGACCAAGCAAAGTTTTGCATCAAAATGTCACCTCATTGCTCTGACCAAAGACTGACTGTTCTGGTTTTGACTCCTTTCTGTTAAGCATTTCTTTTCCCAAGCTCCTTTCTGAAAGAAGATCCAGTGCAAAGCGGCCTTTACTTTCTATTTCCTATCGGCGAATAGACTACTTAGAGAAAATGGGAGTTTAAATGTGAACAGAATGGATTAGGACAACATGGGTTTTATGGGCATTTTCAGTACTGTATTTAAGAAAAAAAAAAAAATAGCACAGCTAGGAGCCTCTGACATTGTCTCGTGTTTTATGTGGTCTGTTCATAAAATTCCCTTTTTCAGTTTATAAGAATGTTCATCTAACAGAAGAAAATGCTGTAAATATTTGTAACAACATTTTTTAAAACCAGGCCGAAAAAGAAAAAAAAACGGTTTTTGGGAACAAGTTAACATATAAAGTGGTTTTATATAAAACATCAGTTGTCTTGTATATTTTGATAAGCAGCAGTACCAGCTTTCATTTGTAACACAGTTTGTGGCATTGGAAGAAAAGGATTCTGTGATTACTGAAGTGAATTATGTTATAAATGCAAAGAGAAGATAAAATATTAAAAAACATATTTTCTAAGTGCGTAGTGCATGGTTAATTCAAGCTTCTGTACACTACAATATATTCCATTTTTGTTTGTGTATTTGCTGACTATTACTTGATATCTCTAATCTCTTTCCTAACAAGTATAGCATTGTAGCATGCCTTTTAATAAATGTCATGACATCTGTACTCTCTTAAAAATATTTCTGTGTTCTTGTCTGTACTTTGGGTTTCCCCTTGTCTTACCTGTAATTCTAATGATGTCATATTTTCTTTGTCATAGCCATCCATCTAAACTTGTTATAGTGAGAGCATAGCAAGCACATATTCATACCACTTTAAAAACTGAAAAACCTTAAGTGTACTAATCACCTCTCTTTTACTTAAGGAACAGTTCTCATTTTGAGAAACAGAATGCTTTTCTAACCGTCCTACAAATAGCTTCTTCAGTGGCACACCCCCTTTGTACAAGTACATGTTGGCACATTTGCATGAGTGATGTCTTTCGCTCTCTTTCTGTGCATCTCTCTCTCTCTTTCTCTCTCTCTCTCTCTCTCTCACACACACACACACACACACACACACACACACACACACACACACACACACACACACACACACACACACACACACACACACACACACTATATGTGCAATGCCAAAGAAGAGTTGGAACATTTTTCCAGTTCAGTTTTTGACTTCCCTAGGGATGAGTATACATAAATTTTGAGACATTTCGAGGTGTGATCTCAAACCAAGTTTGTGTTTTTTTTGATGGAAGGGTAACACAGTTACCAGCTGCCTATATATTGCTTTTCCATAGGCAAATGTTTTATTTCTAGGTTCTTTAAAGCGTTATTGGATTGTAGGAGTCTAAGCAGTCATTTATTTTAATCTTTTATTCTAGGATCTTTTTTTTTAATGTTTATTTATTTGACTGCGTAGGGTCTTAGTTGCCACATGTGGGATCTTTCCTTGTGGTTCGTGGGCTCTTTGTTGCTGCGTGCGGGCTTCTCTAGTTGCAGCACATGGGCTTCTCTCTAGTTGTGGTGCACAGGCTCTAGAGCACACGGGCTCAGTAGTTGTGGCACGCGGGCTTAGTTGCCCCGCAGCATGTGGGATCTTAGTTCCCTGACCAGGGATCGAACCCTTGGATTCATTGGAAGGCGGTTTCTTAACCACTGGACCACGAGAGAAGTCCCTATTCTAGGATATTTTTGCAAGTGGGAATTTTTTCTTGGGGGGGGTGGGATTTATTTTTAATGGAATAGAAAACTAGGTAACTACTGCTGATCTTTGCTGGCTCATCTAAAATCTATTGTCTCCGTGAATGTAACTAGATCAATTTTTTTTTTAAGATCTAGAGGCATTTTTATCAGGAAAAGATAAAATAGCCCTATGGCCAAATAGGTTTTTATAAACTTGCTTGACCATGAAATGCTTATTTACAGCAGAGGCTTGTAACCATCATTAACAGTCACAAAGTCTTGAGTATAAATGGATCTAAGAGGCTACCCAGTTCAATTTCCACCTTTTAAAGATGAGTGGCTCAGAGAAGGAAGTGACTTGGCCAAGGCCACATGCCAGTTAATGGCATAGTCTGGACTAGAACCCAGGTCTCCTTAACATTATCCAGTACTCTCCATTGCACCCTGATGTTGCAGTTCTGCCCTGCCAAGTGTTGTGAGGGTCGTGTTCTTGAAGGTCTGTACGTGGGGTTGGGGCGTTACTCTTCTGAGAACTGCCAAAACCAATTTAAAGGCATTGCATAAGTGCTGGGGGTGTTTTTTCTGCTGAAGAGTAAAAATGCCTACCTACTTCTGAAAACTTTAAAAATGTAATTTCAAGTTGCAAATTTGAGAAAGCTAACTCTTAAAAAAGTAGTTACTACAGTATATGTATTAGTTTGCTAGTGCTGACATAATAAAGTACCACAGACTGGGCAGCTTCAACAACAGAAATGTGTTTTCTTACAGTTCTAGAGGTTAGAAGTCCAAGATCAAGGTGTCACCAGGGTTGATTTCTTCCGAGACCTCTTTCCTTGACTTGTAGGTGGCCATCTTCTCCCAGTACCTTCACATGATCTTCCCTCTGTATGTGTCTGTATCCTAATCTCTTTTTATAAGGACACCATTCATATTGGATTAGGGCCCACCCATCTGATCTCATTTTACCTCAGTTACCTCTTTAAAGGCTATATCTCCAAATACAGTTACATTCTGAGATACTGGGGTTTAGGACTTTAACAGAAGAATTTTGACGGGATGTAATTCAGCGCTTAACACTGTTTAGTGAAAATTATTCCTTCAGTTCACCAAGTACTGATTGTACCAGAACTGAGCTTTGTGCTGGGAAAGATAATGAAAGGTTAGGGATATGGTGATTTACCTTTTAGAACTGTGTAATCTAGTGGAAATGTCAGCCTAAATCCATAAATCAAGTAGTCTTCAACTCTTTCCTTCAATGGAAAGCCCCCCAAATGGATCATAAGGCCTCCCTCTAGGCCATTCTAACCAGAATACACATGGCTAAAGCTATCCTACAGCTAATTATGAATATGTAGGAACACATACCCTGCAATAATTATTTCTAAGAAATGTCATTTCAGAGCAATGATCATTTCTAAGACATATGCCATTACTTGAAGAACAGTTGCAGAAATAAGAGGATACTGTCAAACAAGCTGTACCCAATTTTTAATGCCCAACATTTGTAGGTAATTAAACTGGGATGCTATGTTAGGAATAGTTAGTTAAAAGTATTAAACCCACTTTGTTTACTGTTTGTGTGATCCTACATCAATGATTTTTTTTCTATTGTCTACTTCCAATGGAAATTCTTCACTATATGTTTCTATCAAAACAATTTATGTTGAACTTATAAAATTCTATAACAGTTTTCTTAGAATTAGTGCATTTGTAATCATTGGGTTCAGATGTAGAACTCCTACCTCTGCTATTATAAAAAAGTATAATTGAGTAGGAAAAGTTAATGAGTGTAATGTTCCATGAAGATCCCTTTATCTGTTTTCTTTCATTTCTATGTTTGTTCTAAGGACATAGGGTAACAGGAAAAACTCCTTGGTTTTGTTGGAATAAATTGCCCACAGTTCAGTTAAGTAAGCACCTATATCCTTGTTCTATGCCTAAAATTATGGAATTATCTAAGTCCTTGATCCTACAGAAAACAAATGTCAAATTCTAACCTGTTAAGAGATTGTCTTTAGCCAAATGAAAGCCAGTATTATATGTTAGACAAAGTACACGTTAGGGCAACAGGCACTATGAGAGAGAAAGAAATTTCATAACGATGTATTTTTATAGTGGAATACTTTATACAAGTGAACACAATAAAGCTACATAAAACCTACAGGGAAGAATCTCACAGATGTGATGTTGAACAAAGGAAGCCATACACAGAAGAAAGTGTAATGTATAATTCTATTTACATCAAGTTCAGAAATAGGGTAGTGGTTACCTTTGGGAAGGAGGTAATTGAGGGCTTGAGGAGAGGTTTCTGGTTTGTGGTTAATGTTTTATTTCTTAACCTTTGTACCAGTTACCCAGGAGTGTTTACTTTCTGATAATTCATTGAGCTTGTACACTTAGGATTTGTGCATTTATCTGTGTATTATACTTCAATTAAAAGGATTTTGAAAAATGATTGTAATTGAGCGAGGAACTGTAAACCATTCTCCTAGCTTCTTAAATCAGCTGATTATTCTACTCAGTAAGTAAGGCCATGTTATAAAGTACTCAAGATACCATGCACTGAGTTTCATCATGGCACTCTGCTGCATATCTGTATATTGCATTTCTCTGACCATGGCATACCTATGGGAAAAATGTTTCTCTGACAAAACAAAAATCACACCGTGTTTTCAAGTAAATTTTGAGTGATTTTACACTCCACTAGCTTCAGAAAAGATTTCATTAATACATTTTAGTTTTGTTTTTGCAAATATAAGCCTGATCTGGTAGGTTGTTTGATATCTAACCCCTTATGCATTTCCATCAAGAAAAGCCAGAAAAACCTACCTAGCTCTCTGGCATCCTACGAGGAGACTTTATACAAAAGGCTTAGCAGAACTTCTTGGCATTAAGAATCTTATCTTAAATATATACTAGTTAGTATAGTAGGATGGAGCCCCATGTTCCCAATACACAACTACAACTAGTGGCAACTCTTGTTTCATCTGCTCTTCATCCACTCCCTGGATTATTTTGAAACAAATCCTAGTCTTCATATAATTTCATCTCTAAATATTTCAGTATTTATAAATCCATACATTGCAATTGTTGATACAGTCTTTTAATATATAGCTTTCCTTTCCATCCTTTTTTTTCCCTTGCAACTTATTTGTTGAAGAAATTGAGCTATTTTGTGAAAATTCTAACAATCTGGATTTCGCTGATAATGTCCCCATGATATTATTTCTTTAATAGGTCTCCCCACCTCAAATTTTCTCTAAATTGGGAGCTGCTTCTTTCCTTACCTCCTGCCTGCCTCCCTCTTTTTTTTTGGCAAGAATATTTCATAGATGGCACTGGGCACTTATATAATGTGTCTTTTCTTGTGATGGTAGTAGCCATTGCTGATCATTGCATAGGTCAATTAATATTTAGGGATGGCAGAATGGCAAAGTTCTATCTTTTTGTGTGATATATTTGGATTACTTCTATGTAATAAGAGAAACTTCCCAATATCAACTATTTGGTTACTCTGAGGTACAATATCTATAGGAAAGACAAGATAAACGCTTGATTCTTCCACTTGCCTGTTTTTGAAATAATTACTTTGCTTCCTATCATGCTTCAAAAATTAGTTTACCTTGTTTTTTTTTAAACTTGTGTTTTTATGAAAAATTTCAAACATTTTTAAAAGAAAGACTAGCACAATGAAACTCATGTTCCTGTCACCTAAATAATGCATTCATATTCAGTGTTTTATCTTCTATAACCATACTCATTCTGTCCTTCTACTTGGAAAATTATTGACTTAAATTCATTTTACACAGTAGTTTTCAAACTGGTTAAAAAGTTGTATATAATATTTAAAATTTTCTGCCTTGGGACTTGCCTGGTGGCGCAGTGGTTAAGAATCCGCCTGCCAGTGCAGGGGACACGGGTTTGAGCACTGGTCCAGGAAGATCCCATATGCCGCAGAGCAACTAAGCCCATGCGCCACAACTACTGAAGCCCACGTGCCTAGAGCCCGTGCTCCAAAACAAGAGAAGCCACTGCAATGAGAAGCCTGCGTACTGCAATGAAGTGTGGCCCCAACCAACACAACTAGAGAAAGCCTGCTTGCAGAAGTGAAGACCCAGCGCAGCCATAAATAAATAAATATCCTTCTTTAGAAAAAATTTATGCCTAATTGGTAATTATAGCCATTTTTTAATTGCTGGTTGTTTCTGCTGTGCCTTTTTTTTTCCTTCAGTCATCTTGCCAGAAGAATTTTTAAGAACCTGCTTTTCACTTGTTTTGATCCCCCAAATAACTTTATTTTTTAGTTCATTAATTTCTTTTTAAATGCTGTCTTTGGATTTATTGATATGTTGTGGTTCTTCTGCAAAAGACTTTTGGTGTGTTGATCATAGCTGTCTGCTTTGATTGCCTTGTTTATCCTAATTTCCACTGCATATGTATCCCTATGACAAAACAGTAAATATGGGCTTGAGAGTGAAATAAAACTAGGTAGGAATAAAAACTTACTTGAAAAAAAAAAGTTTAGGATTGTCCCAATGATTCTCTCTCTCCCATACCTTTTATTCCTGTACTGCCTTTGTGTAGGCTCATTTGATAGACAAATATGTTCACTGGAGGGTCCAAAGTAGTAAAAGTTATTCTAACCATGCCATCAAGTGTGTAAAGCACTGGTATGTCATTTCCTGCAGCATGATAATAGCTTACGAACTAATTCTAAAGAGTTTACCTGATTCATTGACAACTAGTGTTTCTAAACATCTCTGAATATGGTGCGGTGGCTCTCAGTCCCAGATTTTCCAGAACAGGCATAGAATCTCTCTATTTTCAGATCATGCTTCCAGTTTTTTGTTTTTTTCAAAAATATAGTTCTTAGAGCTACAGAAACAACTATTAAATAGTGTGCTTGGCATGTGACAAGGCAGCTCACTTCTAGACTAATCTATAAATTCTCACAAATAAAGGCAGAAAGATAAAAGAGATTACAGGGTTCTAATGATAACCCCTATTCACTAAGCAAGCATAGTCTCCTTAAATAAAGCACTCCTGCAGAGACCAGTATACAGTAGATTATCTGTTGAATAAATAAAGGTTTGCATTTCCTTACAGCTGGTAGGAGCTTCTGGTGGAAGCAGCCCCCATCCTTCACCCGTGAAGTAAAACTACTGAGACCACGATAGATAGAACCTTGGTGCTTCTGGTGACTTTGTAGACAGAAAACTGGTTATTACAGACCAATACTTTGTCTAAACCAAGCTGCCATTGAAATACACAGGGAGCTTGAGTGAATACTCACAGAAGGAGATGGGGGCCCTGCCTCAACCTGCAAAAACACCTACTCCACCTCCACTTTAGGGCTTTGGGAATTTGGTGACAAACTCCAACAAAGCGTATGTATTCACAGATTTCTACCCTTAACTGGAACTATTGCCTCTGAACTATCCATTTTCAGGGTAGCTATAACTTGTTCCATCATGACCCCTAAAAGCATAGATTTCCCAGATACTGTCAATCCGAAGGAAGCCAAAATATTCCCTTGCATAATGTATTAGTTTGCTAGAGCTGCCATTACAAAGTACCATAAACTGGGTAGCTTAAACAGCAGCAATCTATTTCCTCAAAGTTCTGGAAGTTAGATGTCTGAGATCAAAGTTGTCAGCAGGTTTGCTTTCTTCTCTGTGTGTGTCCTAATCTCTTATAAAGACACCAGTCATACTGGATTAGGGCCCACCCATGTGACCTCATTTTACCTCGGTTGCCTCTTTAAAGGCTCTGTCTCCAAATACGGTCACATTCTGAGGAACTGGGTGCTAGGACTTACAGAAGAATTTTGAGGGGACACGGTTCAGCCGATAGCACACATTTTTCCCTTAGGAGCTCGTGACCCTGCTAAGAATCTTCAGGACCTTAGGAGCAAGACTGAGAAAAGCTGTCTATTCTTTAATCTCATTGACTGGGGCCTGTGCTCTTTGTGCAGGAAAAAGAGAATTGAGATTGCAGATGTTTGAAAAGCAAAATTCTTAAATTGTTAAAAACATAAGTCTTATACCAAAGATAGCATGAGTTTAAGTTTTATTTAACTCATTAATGAAGGAGATGGCAGAATGACAGAGCTGGATAGAAAAGAATTAGAAGAACTAGGTTTTGGGCTTCCCTGGTGGCACAGTGGTTAAGAATCCGCCTGCCAATGCAGGAGTCGCGGGTTCAAGCCCTGGTCCAGGAAGATCCCACATGCTGCGGAGCAGCTAAGCCCGTGCACCACAGCTAGCGAGCCTGTGCTCTAGAGCCCGTGAGCCACAACTACTGAAGCCCGCGTGCCTAGAGCCTGAGCTCCGCAACAAGAGAAGCCACAACAACGAGAAGCCAGAGCACCACAGTGAAGAGTAGCCCCCGATCTCAGCAACTAGAGAAAGCCTGCACACAGCAACAAAGACACAATGCAGCCAAAAATAAATAAATAAAATAAATAAATAAAAAAGAAGAACTAGGTTTCATATAATTAGTGGGGAAAGGAATTCTGAAATGAGATTTCTAATTTAAATATAAAACCAGTTAATCTTCTGCAGGCAATTAAACCATATAACATTTGAGGTTCTCTTCTCTTCCAGATACTTGAAAAAAAACAAAACAAAACATCCTTAACAGTATTCTACAAGTTAACCTCTAACATTATAGGATTGTTAGTCACCTAATCATCATTTGGCATTATTTCAAAGTTTTATTTTTCTTGCACAAATAAAGTCATCACTCAGAATCTAACACATATTGTCATTTATCCTGAGTCTCCTTGAACAACTTTGCCAGCCATGGACCTTAAAAGACGCAGTTCTAAAGATTGGCTTCTAGCATGACAGCATGAGGGGCTCTGCTGACCTGCTCCCCAGTAAGATTGGTGAAAATTTTAAAAAAAATTAAAAACGTTTAAGGACTCTGGAAATGGTCCTAAAGATAAACACACAAAGAAACATGTATTCAAGAACATCTACAAAAACTTAGTAAGAAAGGTCAGAGTCTATGGTATTTGAACCAAGATGGCTTCCTCTCTCCCTGGTCCCAGCTCCCAGGCAGACAGCTGCAGCCAAGAACATCTCCCGGCACGCAGAGCATTTTCTTCCTGGGAGCTGCAGAACAACAGCTTTTCTCATCTTACCCGCAGCCATCTGTTGCTGAGACTAAGTCCTGAGTGTGGTCAAGAGGTGGGGGCTTTGTTCTTCCACCCAGCCCCTAATCATGGAGTGGAGGCTTGTTCTCAGATGGGGCATGTTGAGAATACTGGGGCCTGTCACTTTTGCCCTGGCTACATCAGGACAGACTTAACATGTCCATTTAAGGAGACTTGACTTTATCTTGCACACAGTGGAGAACCATGAAAGTGCTTTAACTTGTGTTGTCAGTATGGCAGCCACTGGTCACATGTGGCTTATTGAGCACTTGAAATGTGGCTAGTCCAAACTGAGAAGTGCTGTAAGTAGAAAATAGACCCTGGATTTGAAGACTTGGTACAAAAGAAAGAATGTTAAATATTTTATTAATAATGTTTTATATTTATTACGTGCTGAAATAATACTTTGGTATATTGTGTTAAATAAAATATATTGAAATTAATTTCATCTGTCTTTTAAAATGTGACTGCTAGAATGTTGTAAATTACATATGAGGTTCAAATTTGTGTCTTACAGTTATATTTCTATTGGACAGTGCTGCTTTAACTCACTGGATGAAGACAGAAGAAGGTCAAGAGCATGATTTCTGAATCCAGACTGTCTGGGTTCAGAAGAGCTGTGCAAAGATCCTGGGCAAATTTCTTAGTTTCTTGGTATATTAATTTGCTAAGGCTGCCATAACAAAATACAACAGACTGGGTGGTTTAAACGACAGAGATTTATTTCCTTATAGTTCTGGAGGCTGGAAGTCCAGTATGAAGTTGTCAACAAATTTGGTTTCTTGGGAGGCCTCTCCCCTGGCTTGCAGATGGCCATTTTCTTGCCGTGTCCTCACATGGCCTTTCCTCCGTGCTCATGCATCCCTGGTGCCTCTTCCTCTTCTAAGGATACCAGACATATTGGATTCGGGCCCCATTCTTATGACCTCATTTAACCTTAATTAACTCCTAAAGGCTTATCTCCAAATATACTCACATTGGAAGTTAGGGCTTCAACCTATGAATTTGGGGGGACACAATTCAGTCCATTACACTTGGCGTTTTGGTTGCCTCTCTATAAAATGGGGATGATGATAATACCTTTCTTATAAAATTGTTGCGAGGAATAAATGAGTTACTATACATAAAGTACTTAGAACAGTGCCTGAACATATTAAATGTTATCCAAAAGCTATCCTTTTTTTTTTTTTTTTTCAAAAAGCTATCTATTATTGAACAGTCTTTTGTTCATCCTGGTCCTTGATCACATGACTGATGTTCATCTTCCTGTAAGGAAATGATCCACACCCTCCAGCTAAGCCAGAAATTTGAATTAAACAGGGTGCTGTCGACAAGGTGGAGCCTCTGCAGACAGCTATTCCTTATCCCTCTACCAGTGTCTTTTTTCAGCACTATTTTTTCCATTTACAGCAGTTTTTCTCAACTCTTCTTTATTCTCCTTTGATAAACATGCAAATTTCATGCTCCCCTTTAGGGTTATTAGAAAGTTTATAATAATGTAACCATCATAGCTAAAAACAAATAAAGCAATAGCAATTTTTGAGAACAAATGCATATTGGTCTTTTTTAAAAATCCATGTTTTTTAACCTTATTAAGGTGGTTATCAATGTGAGCACTGAGTGTACAGTACAGCTCACCATAAAAGCTTTGCATCTTATGCAGTGTGGAAGACAAAGCATTTTCTAAGTCAAGTCTGCGCCTGCTTGGTTTGCATAGCCAGAGGTACAGACAAATCAGCTTAGCAAGTGTACAGTGTTGGAAATGATATAACGGCACACAAATCGCTTCTCTTCTCTGTGATAAACTGGGAACTACTTTATCCCTAAATTCTCCAATATGCTTTTCTAAATGTTCTCTTATGTAACTGACTCAAACTTGTGTTCATTTCAACCCTTCTTGAGATTTTTCCTGGCAAAGACTAAATATCAGGAAGGAAGAGTTTTCCCCTGGAGTTTCCCAAAGGAAATTTGGGTCTACCCCTGACACGAGGAAAAGTTATCCTGAATTTATCCTGCAGCTGGACTGGAAGGGGTTGGAATTTGTTTTTCTTGGAAGCCAATCTCAAAATCCTTGTCCTTTAGAACATCATCAAGATGAGAAAATGAAAAGACATTTCAATATCAACTTGAATCTAGAAATGGATTTTTGTTATAAATGCTTACAGGAACAAGCAAGTTTGGTGTTTGACCCTTTATAATTCAGATTCAATGTCTTCAGGGCTTCAATTCTATATTCCAAGCAAAACAAGCTCAACTGCAAAGTTAGGCTTTTTCAAAAATTTTGCAAAAGTTAGCCTCGCCCTAAAGTAGGATAATAGTTTTTAAATTTAGCCAAGTGAATATTTCTTTGGCCACCCACAAACTTCAGTATGGAGCTGAAGAAATTTGTACAAATTTGGCACCGTCATTCAGATATTCACAAAAAAAGTTCAATAAGCCAGTCGTTTTCTACCCACCTCCTGATTGCCTTGATGGCAACCTGCCAGCGACTCTAAAACTTACTGCAGCCACACCCATTGTTTGTCCCTTTTTTCCTCTTTCCCTCCTGTGACCAGGTTCTCATCCCCTCCTACCTCCCCAGAGATCTCACTCTATCCACCATCCATTATCTATATCCATTGGCTCGTCCCTCCTGCTTCTTCCATCCCATCTGCTTCACTGGATTTTCCTGTCAGCCTTTTAAACATTCTCAACTCTCTCCAATCTTAAAACAAGGAAATAAAAACCCCGATGCTCCTTTGCCTACCATTCTACATCTCATCTTCCCCTTCACAGCCAGATTTCCAAACAGAATGGTCTCTGCTTCTTCATCTTCCTATACTCATCAAAGCCCCCTCTCTTGTGCATGGGAAGGACTCAAAATCAGAACTTGCTTTAAAATTAAAACCTACACTCCCCTTCAAACGGAGAATACTGACTTTGTGTTTGCACAGATGGTACCAAACATGCAGTATAGATGTTTGCTGAGCACCATCTTGGTCCCGCAGCTTGTTCTGAATGCTTTCTCATTCCATGTTCTCCACAGGCCTGTCACCCTAAAGTGTCACACTTGTATTTTGTATTAGGGAGTGAGTTTTTTAAAAATAAAAATATTTTCTATGTTTCCCCCCATTCTGAGAGTCTGACATGCTCCCTTCCCACCCTCTGGTTGATAATCACTGATCTAAAGAGAGTAAACATTTAGGGAAATAATAATTCCTTCTTTCTTCTAAGTAGACTATGGACCCAGACTTTCTGCACCAGTAGCAATGACATCCCCAGGAAGTAGAGCCGATTAGAATGCAAACACAGCCTTGCATTTAGGGCTTCTGAATGCCAGGTGACCTTTACTCTCACAGTGGAAAGGTCATTGTCACGTTTTTCTTTTAATTTGTGACTGAGAGTGAATGTCACCACCCACCATCTCTTGCTCAGAAGAGATTACCAGCCACTATGTAAATAATGCAGCTACAAGTAATTTGATTTCCCAAGATTGCAGACCTTTAAAGGGAGGTGATCCTTTATTTAAGGAATAACAGAGATAAAACCTGGAGAGGTATCGTCCTTGGTGAAACCAAGGCAAATATGAACATACCTCCTGGCTCCAAACTCGGGAAATTATTGGCCATTCTTTCAGTACACGGTAAAGTACTTACTATGTGAGGTTCTGGGGTCACAAGGTCGAATAAGACAAGTCTCCTTGCCCTGGTTAGAGGGAGAGAAATAACTAAGCAGGCATTTATTAAGCACTGTAAGAGAGTATTTATAAAACACCAGTGGAGCACAGTGGAAGGGAAAGGAGCCAGAGTGAAGTCTGGGCAGGGTCTTGAATGATGTAATAGTCAAGAGAGTGTAGGTGATGCTGTGATAACAGATAAACCCTAAAAATTCACAGCTTGCAACAATAAATAAAAGTTCATTTCTATGAACCAGGCAACCGTCCTCCATCTTGTAGTTATACCATCTACAACATGGCCTCCAAAGTCTCCTCAGCAGGGAAAAAGCAATGATCCTGAAAAGCCCTGGTTCTTCTTTTTTTTTGGCCAGCACGCACAGCATGTAGGATCTTAGTTCTCCGATGAGGGATCGAATCCACGCCCCCTGCATTGGAAGCGCAGAGTCTTAACCACTGGACTGCCAGGGAAGTCCCAAGGCCCTGGTTCTCAAATGCCCCACTGCTTGTCTGAGAAGTGACACATGGGACATACTCATATCATATTATGCAATATTATTGCATGAGATATTTATATCATTTTATGCATTATTATTGCATGGGTCATACTTGTACTGAAACAGTATTTGTTGTTGATCTGAAATTCAAATTTAACTGGGTATCCTGTATTTTTATTTGCTAAATCTGGGCATCAGTGAAGGAAAGATTTGCCGACATTTTCCAAACGGTTGCCACCACCAGGATGTACGGGCCCTGAGCACCAGCCTGACATTTTTAGCTTGCACAGTCGCCACAGGCCGCCATGGCTCTTGCTGGCACGTAAGTTCAGAGCGTGGACGGTGGCCAGAAGGCCACAGCTGTTGGAAGAAACGCAGGGCTGCGGGTGTGGGCGGGAGAACCGTCTCTGCCCTGACAGTCCCTCAGGAGTTCTTCCCAGGGCCAAGCCTCCCACACACCTGGCCTGGAAGCTTACATGGGCTTCTAGGGTCAAAGCTGGTCCCACCTGGTCTGTTGCAGAAGGGGAGAGGAGACACAGAAGGTGCTGTGTCTGTCCAAATGTCCTGGCAGCCACCCAACCCTGCACCCTCCATACGAACTACCATCAAAGGCACAGGGTCCATCTCCCAGGCTCCAGCATCCAGGCCCAGCCCCCAGTGCCCCAGAACACGGGCAGCCCCGACGCTGTATTTGCAGAGCCTGGGGCAAGAGTAAACATACCCCATATTGAATAATACATCTTCCTACGAAATTGAAAAATATGGGACCCGCTCTGACTTTTATATGGCTGAAAGTTGGCAGACGGTTAAGGTGACGGAATTTAATTATTACTGCACATGTCTGGGTGTTCTGTTGAGTAGCCAGTGAGTGATGTTTGGATGAGTAATCAAATAAAGACATACACAATTTATAAGATTTGTATATGTACCCCATAAAAATATTTTTCTATTCATTTCAGCAAAATTATGTTGACATACTAAAGATTTTCACATAATTTGTACTGTTAAGACAATAAACATCCAAAGCAGAAGTTGGCAAACTTTTTCTATGGAGGACCAGATAGTAAAAATTTTAGGTTTTTGTGGGCCATACGGTTTCTGTGAAAATTACTCAACTCTGCCACTATATCATGAAAGCAGCCATAGACAACTTGTAGATGACGAGCGTAGCTGTGTTCCAATAAAACTTTATTTATTTACAAAACAAAAACAGATAGTGGGACCTATTTAACTCTGCAGCATTAAAAATACAATGTAGGAGTTCCCTGGTGGCGCAGTGGTTAAGAATCCATCTGCCAATGCAGGGGACATGGGTTCAAACCCTGGTCCAGGAAGATCCCACGTGTCACAGAAGAACTAGGCCTGTGGGCCACAACTATTGAGCCTACGCTCTAGAGCCCATGAGCCACAACTACTGAGCCTGTGAGCCACAACTACTGAGCCCACGTGCCACAACTACTGAAGCCCGTGCGCCTAGAGCCCATGCTCCGCAACAAGAGAAGCCACCACAATGAGAAGCCTGCGCACCACAACAAAGAGTAGCCCCTGCTCTCCACAACTAGAGAAAGCCCGTGCACAGCAATGAAGACCCAATGCAGCCAAATAAATTTATTTTTTAAAAATACAATGTAATTGTGTTCACAGGGTACAAATTTTGAATATATTTTATCAAAAACAGTAAATCAAAATTAAAAATTCAAATTATTTTAATATTTACAATTTAAGTTGTTTTCTAGGGACTTCCCTGGGGGTCCAGTGGTTAGGACTCCGCACTTCCACTGCAGGCAGCTTCGTTTGGATCCTTAGGGAACTAAGATCCCTCATGCTACGAGGCACAGCCAAAAGCAAAAAAGTTGTCTTCTAAAATAGTCAAAATCCTCTGTTAAAATGGAGAGTAAAATACACATTATGATGGGTTAATATCAACATTTGAAGTCAAAATCATTTTAAAAACTGACTTTTAATTTAATTTTGTAAAGATTTGATTAAGTCTATAAAGTCTAAAAAATAAATCTATAAACTTAAAACAATTCACAGTTCTAGCCTTTAATACTCATTTAGCTGCCAACAGTAAAGAACTGGGATCATGCATCATATGCATTAGATGTAGACCAATATATTTACAAATTTAAATGTCATATGGGGCTTCCCTGGTGGCGCAGTGGTTGAGAGTCCGCCTGCCGATGCAGGGAACACGGGTTCGTGCCCCGGTCCGGGAAGATGCCACATGCCGCGGAGCGGCTGGGCTCATGAGCCATGGCCGCTGAGCCTGCGCGTCCGGAGCCTGTGCTCTACAACAGGAGAGGCCACAACAGTGAGAGGCCCGCGTACCGCAAAAAAAAAAAAAAAAAAGTCATATGAATTGGTTTTTTATTTTATTTATTTATTTTTGGCTGCTCTGGGTCTTTGTTGCGGTGCGCAGGCTTTCTCTAGTTGCGGCGAGCAGGGCTACTCTTCGTTGGGGTGCACAGGCTTCTCATTGCAGTGGCTCCTCTTGTTGCGGAGCATGGGCTCTAGGTGTGCAGGCTTCAGTAGTTGTGGCACGTGGGCTCAGTAGTTATGGCTCTTGGGCTCTAGATCACAGGCTCAGTAGTTGTGGTGCATGGGCTTAGTTGCTCCGCGGCATGTGGGATCTTCCCAGACCAGGGCTCGAGTCTGTGTCCCCTGCATTGGCAGGCCGATTCTTAACCACTGCGCCACCAGGGAAGCTCCATACGAATTGTTAAGGTTGCAAAATACTCAACTGTCATGGTTGCAAAAACTGTGCAAATTTGTGAGTACCTCTAGAGCCATGGATTTGGTATAATATGAAGATAACCTCCCCCCTAAATTATTATCTCCTCTGTCCCCCTGCTGAGTGCACTCACTTCCAGCTGCTGCTGTGTGTCTATTGCCAGTAATTTATGTGGGATTAAAATGTATATATTTTTGTAAGTCACTTTCTTTTTCTTTTTTTAATTTATTTATTTGTTTTTATTTGTGACTGCTTTGGTCTTCGTTGCTGCACACGGGCTTTCTCTAGTTGCAGCGAGCAGGGCCTACTCTTCGTTGGGGTGCATGGGCTTCTCATTGCAGTGGCTCCTCTTGTTGTGGAGCACAGGCTCTAGGTGCACGGCTTCAGTAGTTGCAGCACGCAGGCTCAGTAGTTGTGGCTTGTGGGCCCTAGAGCACAGGCTCAGTAGTTGTGGTGCACGGGCTTAGTTGCTCCATGGCGTGTGGGATCTTCCTGGACTAGGGATCGAACCCATGTCCCCTGCATTGGCAGGTGGATTCTTAACCACTGCGCCACCAGGGAAGTCCAAGTCACTTTATTTTTCAATAAGGCCAAGGGGCCTGGTGGCTGAAACTGGCGGTGCCCACTGTCACCCATGTTGAGGGGGAGCTGGGACCACAGAGCTGGCCTCCCTCCCCAGACACCTGCCGGCACAGCTGGAGAAGCAGCAGTCACTTCTTGGATCCAAGTCTGACCCCGGGCAGGGGCTGGGCAGAGAGGGCTGTTGGAGGGTCACAACCACTGCCAGGCCACTCTTGTCACCACCGTGGCCTTATTCTCCTGCCCTGCTCAGGCCTGCTGGTGTCGCGTCTGGGTGAGGGGTAGCACCAGTGTGTGGCACAGGCCTCTAAAGTGGGTAGTAGGGGGAAAGATCTCTCCCTGGGGTCTTGCTCCCAGGCCAGGGGAGATGAGCGTGACAGTGCACTTGTGAGGCTTTCCTGAGGGCAAGGCTCCAACAGCAGCCTGACAGGCCCCCTCTCCACTCCAGTGGGTGTGGCCGAAGCTACAGCCTTGATCCCATCCCACCCCATCCCCCAACAGACGAAGTCAAATAAGTGAGTTGACTGACAAAAGAAAGAAAAACAGATAGCGGACACTCAGCACTGCTGGAAAATGGTATTTCATCATGAAAGAATCTGTTACATCCGTACTATCACAGAGAAAGGATTTAATAAGTTAATTATCTGTCTTCTCTCTCCTTTATGTACTTTCAGTTCTCAATCCTCCCTACCCTTTGAAGTATCTACCTCTGAGGTCAGGAGCGATATAATGAGAAATTTTCTGGGTATTTCTGGGTATTTGGAAGCTGCCACCTCTTGTTTCAAGAATGTGGGGCAGGGATTTCCCAAGTGATGCAGTGGTTAAGAATCCGCCTGCCAATGCAGGGAACATGGGTTCCATCCCTGGTCGGGGAAGATCCCACATGCCGCGGAGCAACTAAGCCCATGCGCCACAACTACTGAGCCTGCGCTCTAGAGCCTGTGAGCCACAACTACTGAAGTCCGCGTGCCTAGAGCCCCTGCTCTGCAACAAGAGAAGCCACCGCAATGAGAAGCCCGCGCACCGCAATGAAGAGTAGCCCCCGCTCGCCGCAACTAGAGAAAGCCCGTGCGCAGCAACGAAGACCAAGTGCAGCCAAAAAAAAAAAAAAGAATGTGGGGCAAGAGATGTGAAGAAACATTTCCTGAGTCTGGGTGGGGTTGACCATGGGGGTGGATGTTTAGAGTTACAGGCAATGCTAAGAGGAAAAGCTTGAGCGATTTTTAATAAATTAATTTTCAGGTTTTTCCTGTCTTTCTTTTCTTCTTTCTAATTTTTCTGTATTAAAATGTTTCACTTTCCCAGGCAGCTGCCCAAGGTGGCAGAGGGTCAGGTCCTGGTGCTAATGGCCCCAGCCGTCTCCCTGAGCAGCTTGGTCAAGCAAGTACTGCGGGGCTGGGAGGTGGTGGACATGCCCTGTGAGGGCACCGACATTTCTGGCAATTTCTACAGAAGCAAGGTAAGATTCCTGACCTTCCTCTGCAAGCGGATGAACGCTAACTAACGAATGTGCAGCTGCCTCAGCTCCCGAGTCCCTTGCCGCATCTTTCGGACGGTGCATGGATGGCTTTCCCCAAAACCAAGTGATGCCAAGCCGCCCTGAGCCCTCAAGGTGTTTGATGGGACCCCACCGCCCTATGGCCAGAAAAATCAAAGCGTGGTTCCTGCCGCCCTCAAGGCCATGCGTGTGAAGCTTGTGTGAAAGTGTGCCTCCCTGGGGTGCTTGGCTCGTGGCATTGGCAGTGACAGCAGCCTCTGGAGGAGAAGAGGAAGGAGAAGACCAAGGTCGGTTACAGGAAGGAAGGGCAGCTCACGAGGCTACGGAAATAGGCTGAAAAGAACGTGGAGAAGAAAACTGATGAATACGCAGACGTCCTCAAGACTTTCAGATTCCTGGTCTGAGCCTAATGAAGACTGTTTATTCCTCAAAGGAAAAAAAAGAAAAAGTTCCATAATTCACCCATATGATTTTCATAATCAGATGATGAACTAGAAAGTGCTCTTTGTACATTAATAAATGTAATTCTTAAGAATATGCCTGTAATTGGCAGGGCCCTCTGAAAAGTGGGGTTCAGGGTGGCGTTCTTCTTGTTGCAATTTAAGAGCATGCTCGTTTGGAGACACTTCCTGGGGAAGGCCTTTGAGAGCACCGGAGGCTTAGGGCTGGACATTAGCAGGATTTTCCTTTCAATTTCTGACTCTCTTCTCTGGGTATCTGTGGCAAACCAGATATCTCCAAGCCTTAGGAAATTTCTTTGCAGTTATTTTTTTGGGGGGGGGGGTATTTTTCAGAGAAAAGCCCTCTTCTGTCTGTCTTGTGTTCTCCTTTGGGTCCCTGTTTTCGTCTGTTGAAAATCTACCCATCTTTTAGGGTCTAGTTTGAAGGCTTCCTCCTTAATTATATCTTTCTTGATCTGGGCAGCTGGAAGGCCCCTTATCTGAGGTCTCATAGGCCTTTGTTTAAGCCAGACAAATGCTTCTTAGAAACTAGGTTGATCTAGAAGCCATAGTCCTTTTCTACATCTTGGCAGAGGCTACAAATGTAGTACGTGGTTTAAGGAAGACACGGAGCCTCCTTGCCTGCAACCCCCCCTTTTAGGCCACTCTAAACAGGTCCTGGGAGCCAGCCTGAGATGCCTTCAGGCTCATTACTTCTGGGTGAGGTGGAGAGCTGGTCTCCAGAAAGCCATTTCTAGTGTATGCTGGAGTCATCATGTTCTAAAAGACCAGAGGTAAGTGCAGTGGACTGTATCCAACAATGTTAAATGTAATGGGTAGGCATTTAAGGTCGTACACTTGAGTTATACAAGATGTGAGTCTGTTACAAGGGTTTACTATTAGGACCTGTGGGAAAAGATCCACTTGATTCCACACTGGTCAGACTATTCCTCATGTATAGTGCTCAGTTTGGGGCATAAATAACTCTTTAGGTAGATGTAGCTTAAAACAACAACAACAGGGACTTCCCGGGTGGTCCGGTGGTTAAGACTTCGCCTTCCAACGCAGGGCAGGTGCGAGTTCAATCCCTGGTCAGGGAGCTAAGATTCCCACATGGCTCATGGCCAAAAAACCAAAACATAAAAAACAGAAGCAATATTGTAACTAATTCAATAAAGATTTAAAACAACAGCAACAGTAAAACAAAAAGTAGTGACCCAGAATGATGACACTCAAAGACACGTCTTAGAATGCCACATGGAGAGGGAGTCCAGCTCAAATAAGCCTTGATTTGTGAAAAGGCATATCAGTTAAGTTGAGAAGGGAGGGATTCTGAAGAGCCCGCGTGCTCACAACTTACAGTCACACCTGCTGGTTTTACTGCCTGGCACTATTTACCCTTCTGATAAAACATTACCCTGTGTTTCCATCAGGAACCCCTCCTTCCCAGCTCAGTCCTCGGGGTTTGGGTGAGGCTGACCCCACGCTCAGGCTGAGCCCTGGTAGCTCTAGGTTAATTATTGATCCTGTCCAGGACTATGGTGTGTTTGGTTTACTATAGGCACCTGTCCCCAGGGAGAAATAGGCTTCAGGCTTTTGTGTCCCTTCTGGGAAAGAGCTTTCTCTCTCCACTGGATTTGAAGCTGAGAGGATGTGAGAACTGCTTTGCAGCCGTCATCATATAGTCGTGAGGGGAAAACCTGCAGAACAGAGCAAGCAGAGCTAAGAAGAAGAAACTGGATTCCAGGGGCACTGTTTGTGTTTGGTCAAGTCACACCTTAAGTTAGATCTGTCAGTGAACCTCTTAGGTTATGGGGGCCAATAAATTCCAGTTTTGCTTTCAACATTTCGCATCCTATGAGGTCACGTGAACCAAAAGTCTCCTAAGTAGCACACAGCAGGGAAATGAAGCGGAGGGACCCAGGAAAGAGGAATTTTGACAGCAGCTGGTGAGTTGGTAATATGGAGAGCTAGTCGGTTTGAGCAGGTGCAGGTGGCTTGATTTCGAGGATGTGTGACACCTGTGTTTTAGGCGCGCCTCTAAGGTTTGTGGCCTGTCAGCCTAATAGTGTGCCTGTTGTTGGCAAATTTTATTTAAGAAGTAGCTACCATGATGAGAAAGAATAATTTGATTTAAAAATTACCTGTGAGTGCTTAAGGTTTATTCCACAAACCTGCCAGAGAAAATCAAAGCATAAGAAATCTTTTGAACTGGCTAATACGTGCTTCATTTTCCATAACCCACTTTGGCAGAGGTTCAAAGTTTCTCACTCATATCCATTTTAAACACCACTGTGCAAACAAGTCAGTACAATGTGGGCTGTCTTCAGAGTCTAGGAGACAGTCACCTGGGGATAGATCATCTAGGAGCCACCAAGTCCTTGAAAGAACAGGAAATGAGGCATGTAGGGAGATGACTAATCTGAAGATTGTCTACATTGGCTTCTTCCAAGGATGCACAGCTGAACCAAATATTAATATCCACTGGCAACCTAGGACAGACAGTGACTGACTCCAGTCTTTCCTTCCTTCCTCAAATATGTAGAATACTTACTAGGTACCAGGAGTTTTGCCAGATACAGGGATAGCTGGTTAATACAGCACTCAAGTGGCCTTGAGCAACTTATAGTCTAATGGGAAGGACAGACAATTAAATGCTGCAAGTGACTTATAGGGCGACTTGGGAAGTAGAAATGTATACTTAATATTTGTGTATTTCACTGTATGTAAATTATACCTCAGTTTTAAAAAACAGAAATTAAAAAAAAAGAATCACTTAAAAAGTGGTACTGGGGGCTTCCCTGGTGGTACAGTGGTTGGGAGCCCGCCTGCCAATGCAGGGGACACAGGTTCGTGCCCTGGTCCGGGAAGATCCCACATGCCGCGGAGCGGCTGGGCCCGTGAGCCATGGCCGCTGGGCCTGCACGTCCAGAGCCTGTGCTCCGCAACGGGAGAGGCCACAACAGTGAGAGGCCCGCGTACCACAAAAAAAAAAAAAAAAAAGTGGTACTGGAAATCCAGGCAGGGTATTATCAGAGCACCAAAACAGAGATGATTTGTGGAAGATATAAAGCAGATGTCAGATTAATAAAAACATGAAAGAGCCAATGCACCTCCAACCCATGAAAGCAGAAAGAGGCTCTTCAAAAAAGTGAACTTTCTAATTAGAACACCAGAATAACCTCAAGTTCAGAGACAGCAGGGACAGGGAGAAGGAACTGGTATGATGGTGAACTGGTAATTAATTCATGAACCGCAAACATCTGCACCCATTTTCTGCCTTAGAAGTGGTGGGTCCTGGATTTCTTCCCTAAGTGAAAATTTTGAGTAAAGCTTATTGCTTATCAAATAAGATGAGATTTATGATACATGAGTCTTCCATAGAAGGCCCTGGAGCCAGAGAGAGTAACCATTGTGCACTTTCCCCCTCCCACCCTCAAAACCATTAGAGCTAGGACCACTGTAACCAAATCTCCATTTACTCCTAAGAAAGCAGGGATTCTCACCCGGCCTGGGGAAATATATCCAAACTACTAATTCTAAACAGATGAGACTCTCATGTAAAAAAATAATGGGCAATTGAAAATCATGAAACAAATGAGGAAAACCAGCAGAAGTGTCATCCAATGCTACAAATCTGTAATACTAATACAGAAAACAAAATTCTGAGGAAAAATTATTCTGAATCCAGATTCTAGACACAATTACCCTATCATTTAATTATTTTGAATTCAGAATTCTCAACTCAGTTAATCTTTAAGTAAATGATGAGAGCAAAATCAAGATATATTTGGACATGCAAGGATTCTGAAAGTTTATCATCCAGGAATAGTTTCTGAAAGAGATATGATGTACCAGAAGATGAAGAAGAAGGAGGAAGGGGAGGAAGAGGAGGAGGGTGAGGAGGGTGAGGAGGGGGAGAGTGAGGAGGGAGAGGAGGAGGGGGAGGAAGAGGAGGAGGAGTGGGGAGGAGGGGAGGAGGAGGAGGGGGAGGGGGAGAGGAGGGGGAGGGGGAGAGGAGGAGGAGGGGAGGGGGAGGGGGAGAGGAGGAGGAGGGGAGGGGGAGGAGGGGGAGGGGGAGAGGAGGAGGAGGGGAGGGGGAGGAGGAGGGTGAAACAGGAAGACATAGGGCACAAAAACCAGCAGTTAGTAAAGAAGGAGGGGGAGGAGGAGGAGGTTGAAACAGGAAGACACAGGGCACAAAAACCAGCAGTTAGTAAAGAAACCAGTAAAACCTGCAGCTAAGTCCATTGCAAAATAATTGAATACACTCTTTCTAATTTGAAGATTGCACTGTTTACCAAGGTCAGTGATATGAGTCTTCACTGTTGACTGGTATTTATCAAGCAAAGTCTAGCTCCATCAGCCTTCACAGCTGTTGTGGGCTTCCTCAGCAATTGTGTCAGTCATGGTTAGAGGTGCCCCACTTCTCCTCAAGGCTGTGGGTGGCTGCAAGGGTCCTCAGGCTGATTCTAGGTCCGGAAGTGGGCTGTCAGCAGGCTTCCTTTTGGGGTTTGCGGGACAAACAGACCAACAGCTGAGGCTTCCTCAAGTGAGGCAGGTGACTGTGTGTGTGTGTGTGTGTGTGTGTGTGTGTGTGTTGTGTGTGTGTGTGAGAGAGAGAGAGAGAGAGAGAGAGAAAGAGAGAGAGAGAGAGAAAGAGAGAGAGAGAGAGAGAGAAGGAGAGAGAGGGAGAGAATTGGATGACAGAGCCCCAGTCTCGCTTGGTGTTGCCCCTGCCTCCTGAGATCAGGAGGAGGATGGTGGAATACTATGCCAGCTGCTCCCTGAACTGCGATTGGAGTGCCTGAAGTTTGCTTCCAAATTCAAATCTTCCGCTCCTCCAGCTTCTGCTGGTGGGATCACAGGATGTCTGAGTCCCGTCAGAGTGCCCTTGCCAGTGCAAAATGAGGAGGGAGGGCCTGCTCTACTGAGCCATCACTTCCCACCCACATTTGCTTTGCTTTTCTGAGAACACTGGTGTCCTGGATGGGTGACACATCAGACAGCACAGCTTCTAGCACAGCCATGTACAGTAGCCAATAGTCTACTTTTAACCCACGCTCCACAAACTAACTCCAGGTAGGGTGTTTGGTTTGTGTGTGTGTGCTCTGGAGGAGGGAGAGGCATGATGAGGAAGGCAGAATAATCCTGCTGTTTCTCACGTGGCAACAAAGTGTCTGAGAGTCATTGAGCTTTTAAGAATGATAAGTCTGGGGCTTCCCTGGTAGTGCAGTGGTTAAGAATCCGCCTGCCAATACAGGGGACATGGGTTCGAGCCCTGGTCAGGGAAGATCCCACATGCTGCAGAGCAACTAAGCCCATGTGCCACAACTACTGAAGCCCACGTGCCTAGAGCCTGTGCTCCACAACAAGAGAAGCCACCGCAATGAGAAGCCCGTGCACCGCAACGAAGAGTAGCCCCCACTCGCCACAACTAGAGGAAGCCCGCGCACAGCAACAAAGGCCCAACACAGCCAAAAATTTAAAAAAAAATGAAACAAACAAAAAAACCAACAGTGATGGTGGCTTTAAGAATGGTAAGTCAGGGGCTTCCCTGGTGGCGCAGTGGTTGAGAGTCCAACTGCCGATGCAGGGGACACGGGTTCATGCCCCGGTCCAGGAAGATCCCACATGCCACGGAGCGGCTGGGCCCGTGAGCCATGACCACTGAGCCTGCATGTCCGGAGCCTGTGCTCCGCAACGGGAGAGGCCACAACAGTGAGAGGCCCGTGTACCGCAAAAAAAAAAAAAAAAAAAAAAAAAAAAAAGAATGGTAAGTCGGGACTTCCCTGGCAGTCCAGTGGTTAAGACTTTGCCTTTCAATGCAGGGGGTGAGGGTTCAATCCCTGGTCAGGGGGCTAAGATCCCACATGCCTCGTGGCCAAAAAACCAAAACATAAAACAGAAGCAATATTGTAACAAATTCAATAAAGACTTTAAAAATGGTCCACATCAAAAAAATCTTAAAAAAAAAAGAATGGTAAGTCTACTAGTACTTGACTTAGAGACAGTCATCAGCAGGGCAGTTCTCCATAGAGACAGGTCCCTGTTATCAATGGGACAAATCTGCTTGAGAGGATGACTCCATTCTGGGAGGGTCAATGTGGCCCCTTCAGGCGGCCTTGCGGTGTTCTCAGATGTCATGTCAGCTAGGGATAGATGTGTGTGACAAATGTGTGTGAGCGTGGAGTTACAGAGGGAGTGATTTTATCTGTTTCAAACACTCTAATTTTCAACCAACATCATTCAAAGGCTTCAAACATTTAAATCATTCCTGGTAATGCAAACTTCAAGCAATAAGTTCAACACCAGAGTATATCCAACTCATTAGAATTAGATATTCAAACCATTCCCGGAATACCCACAGATGAGCAATTTATTTACAATTTGCAAGCCCGCTAGTAGCACGCCCAAGCCAGCCTCTGGGAAAAGCAGTACGTCATTTCTGGTCAGGAGTGTGATGACCAAGCAAGGGACTTTTCCAGGAAAGTTCCAGGATATATGGTATCCAGCCTCCCTGTCCCTCTTCTCCTTCTGGCTTTATATTTTATCCAGATGATAACCCACCAGGCAAACCCCAAACTTTACATTGTAAGCAGACACACTGAAGAGCTGCCTGGGGGAAAACGCTAGAGATACTAAGGCCGGTGTTCATTTTGTATTTTCCTGCCCTCCTCCTGCCCACACCCGTGGCTGCCTCATAGCCCGTTCAGGGATCTCTAGGAATCCTATCCATTTATGTCTCAGGGGTTGGGGGATGGGGATTTCCAAGGGACCTTTTCTATAATTCTGATTTCCCAGGATCCAAAATTGATATGGGGAGTCCTACATGTTAGTGCCTGCCTGGTAAAATAAAAATTGGTACCTACGGTTTTTTTCTCATTGATTTTTAAAATCATGTTTAAATGTACAGTTCAGCGGCATACGTTCACCTTGATTTGCACCCATCAGCATGACCCACCCCCAGAATTTTTTCATCTTGCAAAATTGAAACTCTCTACTCATTAAACATCAACTTCCCACTCCCCTCTCCCCCAAGCCCCTGGCAACCACTCTTCTACTCTCTGTCTCTATGAATTTGACTACTCTAAGTAACTCACATAAGTGGAAACTTACAGTACTTATCCTATTTTATTTTATTGGCCATGAGGCTTGTGGGATTTTGGTTCCCTGACCAGGGATAGAACCCAGGACCCTAGGCAGTGAGAGGGTGGAGTCCTAAACCCTGGACCGCCAGGGAATTTCCAGTACTTGTCCTTTTTTAACTGGCTTATTTCACTTAGCATAATGCCCTCAAGGTTCATCCACAATATAGCATGTGTCAGAATTTACTTCCTTTTTAAGGCTGAATAATATTCTATTGTATGGCTCTACCACATTTTGTTTATCCATTCATCCTTTGATGGACATTTGGGTTGTTTCCACCCTCTGGCTCTTGTGAATAATGCTGCTGTGAGCATGGGTGTTCTTTGTTGTCATTGAATGTTTTGATTGTGTAGCAAGATGCATTAAGATAGACTTCAATATTTCTTAACCTTCGACGATGGGAAACGGGAACAAATCGGGAAGCTCTCTGGATTATGTATACCTGCTTGATGTACTTTAAGATCATTTCCACGGATCGGTCAGTAATCTCAATATTTTAGGTAGGATTTAAATATTTTGTCTAATCACATGAAGGTTCACTGATGAGTAAATGACTATAAAAAAACTTTTTAAAAAGTTAGAAGTTATTTTTTATTTTATTTTATTTTTTTGCGGTACGCGGGCCTCTCACTGTTGTGGCCTCTCCCGTTGCAGAGCACAGGCTCCGGACGCGCAGGCTCAGCGGTCATGGCTCACGGGCCCAGCTGCTCCGCAGCATGTGGGATCTTCCCAGACCGGGGCACGAACCCGCATCCCCTGCATCAGCAGGTGGACTCTCAACCACTGCGCCACCAGGGAAGCCCTAGAAGTTATTTTTTTAAGTGTAGAAAATTATAGTTTTTCTGGAGAGCCAGGAAACTGGCATTTGGTGGCCCGAAGCCTGAAGAAGCAGATCGTAGTGAACAATATGTACACAGATGAGGAAAATAAAATGCTTTGAACTGGTAAAAAGCGTACTATGCATTTTTTCCCCAACAATTCCTACATAGTGGTTCTGGAGTAAATCTGAAAATATTATAAAACCTGCACAGGGCCTTCCCTGGCAGTCCAGTGGTTAAGAGTCTGCGCTTCCACTGCAGGGTGTGCAGTTTCAAGCCCTGGTGGGGGAAACAAGATCCCGCATGCCACGAAGCGCAGCCAAGAAAAGAAAAGAAAACAAAACAAAAAAACCCCTAAAAATATGAACATTGTGTTAATATGTACAAATAGTAACTGGAAGTGTGCATATAATTTAAAACAATTTTAAATTACATGTATTTTAGTTTTTTTTTTTAACCCCACCTCCCATCTCTTTTAGTGGACATTTTTGTGGAGGCCACGTGGCAAATCTAATCCAGCGCAGTTCTCAAAGCTGTCTGCTTCACTGATGGCATTCTCTGCTGTTTGCAAGCACTTCTGCATACTTAATTGGGTGTGTGTATGTGTGTATTTACTGGGATTTGGGAAGCAGGGGAGAGAGATCTTTCAGGGTTTATGATGCCATCTTGAAACCAAAAGTCAATTTTTTCTTAGATTAAGTCATTAAAATCTTGATATCATGGGAAAAAAGAGCTCTCTCTAAATTCTCTTTTAGAAGATATTTGTGTATTGGTCGTGCTCTCTTAAAAGAAGAACACTTTTCTTAAGCTAAATATTTTCTCGGCAATGATCTCATTGCTCCAAATTTAACACTGGTTCAATATTCTCTTTTAATTCTAGTGACAAATACTGATGAGGAGATAAGTTTTTTTTTTTTTTGTGGTACGCGGGCCTCTCACTGCTGTGGCCTCTCCCCGTCGCGGAGCACAGGCTCCGGACGCGCAGGCCCAGCAGCCATGGCTCACGGGCCCAGCCGCTGCGCGGCATGTGGGATCCTCCCGGACCGGGGCACGAACCCGTGTCCCCTGCATCAGCAGGCGGACTCTCAGCCACTGCACCACCAGGGAAGCCCAGGAGATAAGTTTTTATTCTGTGGTTCCATGAACTCATCATTGGGTAGGATGTAGTTTTTTTTTTTTTTTTTGCAAAAAAATATTTGTTTGAAAGCAAAAAATGAGCCAATAGAAAGAACTGATGAAAGTCACAGAATCTAACGTAGAATATGAGTATAATGTATTGTACTAATGTAAAATTTTCAAAATTTAAAAAACATGGTTCATGCAAACATACAATGAAAACTTATCTAAGATTTTATTTAACCAATTCATGAGGGACTCAGCAAGATGTTGACTTCAAAGGAGAACTAGTAAGATAATAAGGTTTAAAGGAAAATGTGAAGAACATATATGTATATATATTACATATATTGCAGTTAGGAATGATGAAATGAATTTGCTAATAGATGCAAAACTGGGTAACTGATTTATATCATATAAGACAAAATCTAATTAGGTTTATCTTATTTTTTATCTGGCAGAAATCACCCATATCTCTACTGGAAAAATTAACTTGCATTGCTATGGACAAGAATCTTTTGCATTATCATCAACTTTCTGCCAGTTAAATTTACCCCTACAGAGTTATAAATAGCCTAGTCAATAGAAAGTCCATCAAAGGTGCACAACCCTCTAGAATCAATCTCCAGAAGGGCTACTACACAACACCCAGCACCCCACTGAAAAGACACCCAGTAATCTCTTTTGCCCATTTCCAAATTTTGGATTTTTTTCCGACATCACCAATTAAAAAAAAAAAAATATATATATATATATATACTTATACACATATATACACAAATGTATTTAAATTTATTTATTTTTCAGGGGAGCATGGCAGAGAAGGAGAAGTATAGTTGGCTTAAAAATGTCTTGAATGTATTTTTTGTTGAAACAGTGACATGATTTCAAAGTTCATGGAGAGCGGAGCTTAACAAAGAAACTGTCTAAATAATAGGAGATAGTTTGCACTACCTGCACTGTCCATCTCCTGCTCCCCAAAGCAGGCTCTTATCTTTGCTGAGCAAAAAATAATTAGCAAGAAAGCCTGCTGCAAAAGGGCCTCGGAAGTGTATTTTTAACTTCTTTTTAAGGCTGCACAAGTGGAACCCTTATATGGGCGTGTTCATGGGTGGTTAGGGTTAGCGTGGGCTCAAGGCACAGAGAGAAAGCAAGTGAGGATATGGGTGAAGGAGTGGAAGGCTCTGCTCTTGGGGAGCCCTACAGACATCTCGAGCTGAAAGCCTTCAACCTGGAACTTATTTTTTCTCCCCCTGCAGCCTCTCTACCCTAACTTGCCACAATTCCCTTTGTGTTTCTGTCTCAGTGACTCCTGCCACCATCAACCCAGTTGCCCAAACCAAAAGTTTCGGTGACATCTGTAATTTCTCTTTCCTTGTCCACCACAGTCCACAGGCCATAAAATCCAGTGGATTCTACCCAATACCACTCTCATTTGCCACTTCTCTCCACACTCATTGTCAGTGCCCTGCTCCTGGACGTGTCCTCTCTTGTCTGGAGCCCTGAAGCAGCTCCAGGCCGTCGCCCTGCCTCCTCAGACCCAATCCCAATCCCACAGAGCCGACCCTGGGAGCCTTTCCTGATGAGGTCGCGCTTCTGAAAACCCCGTGACAGCTTCTGAGCAACCTCCTTGACATGCTTTATGAAGTCTTTATTTCCGCAGCTCACTGCCGCTCTCCAGCCGTCCGTTCCAATCTGAGGCGGTCCTGCTCGCCATGGCTAGAATACACTCTAGTCTGTCTCTTTGCTCACGCCTCTCACCGCTTAGACTCCTCTCCCGCGCCCTTCTCACTCTCAGGTCTTCGCTTACTTCTTCCTGAAGCCTCCCTGACGCCCCAAGCTGAGTGTCCTCGGAGCAGCAGGAAGTCCTGCCAGCTCTCTCGCCCCAGACGGTCTTGTCGCCTGGTCAAGCCTGTCGCCCCTGGGTGGCCTGGACTGGCGGCTTCTCGCCCTTGGAGCTCCAGCCACGTCGCCCGGCTCGCTTTCAGCTTCTAGAAGATTCCCGCTCCTTCTGCCCCTCACCCCTCTTCCTTTGCCACCCCGGGGGTGCCTCCCTGAGCTCCCGACCGCCTTGGATCCCGCGATCGTTCCACACGCTTAGAGCACGGGAGACAGTTTCCTTCTGGCACAGTCCGGGACTCTACGTTCAGCTGTGTCACTAAGCCGGACCCGCAGCGTGTCCCCGGGCCCCCCGCGTACCCGGCGCGCAGCAGGGGGCACGGCCAGGTGAAGCCGCGAGTGGCTGAACGAGCGTCCCCCGTGGCGCGCGGGCCTGGCGGGGAGGAAGGGCCCGCGCACCGCCGCCGCTCCCCGGGACCCCGCGGAGCCCTCAGCTCCCTAGCTTGGCGCCGGAAGCGGCCCGCCCGGCCCCCTCCCCGGGGCGCCCGACGCCTTATCTCGGCGCCTTGGGGCCGCAGGAGGAGTCGCGGGCGCGCCGGGAGGGAGGCGGCGGCGGCGGCATGGCCCGGGGGCCCCGGGGCGCCGGCTTCCCGCCTGGGCGCCTGCTGTCGCTCCTGCCGCTGCTCAGCCTGGCCCTCGGCGTGCCCCGAACGCCGGGCGCGGACGGTGAGTGCAGGCGGGGAGCAGGCGCGGCGCGGGGTCGGGGGGCGGCGGCCCGGACTATGCCGGGCGCGCCCCGGACGCTCCCCCGCCCCTGGGCCGGGCTGGCGAGAAGCCTGGTAGCTGGGCGCAGGTGGGGATCGGAGGGCGGGGCTCCGAGAAGCGGGAGGGCCTCCCGGGCGGGCTTCTCCGCCTCAGGCCCGGTCCTGGGCTGCGGGAAACAAATGCGCAGCGGCCCGGCCCGCGCCCCCGGGGGACCTGGCACGAGTGGGGGCCGGGCGCGAGCGAGGGGAGAGGCTCTCTCCCCGCCAGGAGAGCCGCGCCCGGCGCGCGAGGGCGTGGAAGGGCGTTCCGCCTGCACTGTCACGCTTCCGGCCCGGCTGTGGCTTTTCCGCGACAAATTCTTGACCCGGAGCAGTTGTCTTTCTACCTTTTAATTTTTTCCCTTTGATGAAGAACCAGATGCTAATAGGGTGAGGAAGAAGTGTAAGGAAGTTTACGGGAATAAAGCAGTTATTAAGCCATTCATTCAACAGATGAATGGTCCTTGAATAGTTTCCCTGTGAAGGGTGTGAGGCCCTTGTGCTGGTCCTTACTGAGCTCATATTCTGCAGAAGACAGACAAGCAGATAAGCCATTTCTAGGCAGTTGGAGTAGTTTTTATTCCCCCTGCAGAACGCAGTGTTGAACGTGGTACGAGTTACGCAGAGGATTCAGACACGGAGGGAAGGTGGCATTTACTCAAATAACTGTAATAAAGGCAGAACGCCATCAGAGGCGTTCTGAGGTGGGTGGTCAGAGGAGGGAAAGACGACTTCTGACCAAGGGAATCTGGTGGCCTCATGGATGAGGTGACCTTTGAACTGGGCCAACAACGATTGGTAATATTTGGTTATGGGAAGAGGAGGAAAAGGCGTCCCAACTCAGAGCAGAGGGCACAGCAGCTCTCCGCAAATACGTGTAGAATTAATGAATTCCAGGTGGAGGGGACAAAGTGAGGAACCACACGAAGGCATGAAAGCATGGGGGCTGTGTTTCAGTTTGACTGGTATGTAGGAGGTGCGTGGGAAATGGGGGGCAGAAAAGCAGATTGGATTTAACCAGAAGGCAGAGTGTTGTGATTGGCAGACCAAGGCATTTAGACTTAGTTGTTCCTGGGCAGTGAGTAGCCATTGGAAATCACTGCAGCTTTTAGTACAGGGAGTGATGTAAAAGCTGGTATAAGAAAAGCTTCCAGCTTCCTTCATAAAATGAAACACTCCTGTAGTGGATGGCAAATTCTGTGTAAGGAGATATGAGGGGACTTTGTGGCTCAGACTCCTGTTCCCCTCAATTCTCTTTACCTTGGGACTTTTACCATCACTGGACGGTGTTTTTCTTGACAGCCAAACCTCCTGGAGTGGCCATTTTTATCCATCAGATGCTCTGGTGGGCTTTCTAACTTCCTTCTCTAACTTGGTCTCCCACGGCAGTGTGCGTAAAGTTTGCAGATGCTTGGAGCCTATTTCAGAATCTTTGTGTTAAGACTGTAGCCTAGGAAACTGTCCACTGGGGTCCCATTGGCTTGCTGGCCTGAGATGGTTGAACAAAGTAACTACCTAAGACCATCCATCTGCAGCAGCTTAACGGCTGTGGGGTGAATTTTGGGAAATGGAAGCCAGGGTTACCTGGATGAGCCCCCTCTCCTTGTGCAGGCATTTTCCCATCATTTACAACTGTGTAGAACCTGGTTTGATTAAGGGCAGGTTTCCTTGCAGTGGTCAATGTGGGAACTGACTGGATGCTTAGGGCCATTGAGGAAGTTGTAATATCTGTTCTAGAAGTTCTGAGGCCGGAAGACTGGCCCCACAGTCATGACAGCAGGAGATGAGGACTGCATGTAGGTGATAAGGTAGAAAGGGAACTGGAAGGACTTAATGACAGATGTTAAGGTGCAAAGGAACAGAAAAGGGAAGTTGGAACACTAAGGGTTTAGGACTGGGTGACTTGGGTATATGGGTCTGTGGGAGGAGAAAAAAAGATTTTGGAAGAAAGATGCCTAGTTGTTTTGGAGATCCTGAATTCGAGGTAATGCTAGGACTTTCGGAGAGATGAAACCAACAGGGAGTTGAGACTGTGGACAGTAAGTGTGTGCAAATGATGGAGACTCGATGGTCACTTGAAGCCTTGAGGTTGATAAGAGTAAGAGGACCAAGGACAGATTCTTGGAAAGACTAAGTTCAGATGGTAGATGCACATGGAGGAGAAAGAGCAGTGGCCACATAGATTGGAGGAAGACCGGGCTAGTAGAGCATCAAGGAAACCAGGGGAAGGGGAGCCAAGTGAGTGGAGACTGAGAACAAGGCTTTGGATTTGGTGACTCTGTCAGTGGAAGCCAGAGCTAGCAGAGCACTGAGGGTGAGAGCCAGATGCAGAGGGCTCAAGTGAGTGCAGGACTTTGGCTGCAGAGTAGATATTCTTTAAAGAAGATAGAAGATAGAAGGAAAGAGAAGTTAGCATTCAGTTGGGCTGGCCAGGTCAGTGCAAGAAATTTTTTTGCTGGGAGAAGTGGTAAAGCAGACTCCGGCACGAATGAGGGGAATTATTGGGTAGAGGGAGAAACTGAAAATGGAAAAATAAAGGAGATATTTATTGGAGCAGGTCAGAAAGCAAAGTTGGTCTACAAGTGGGAAAGCTCGATAGGGAGAGGGGAGGGAAGGAGAAGAATGGAGAACAGCTCTTCCCTTCCCCCACAGCTAGCTACTTAGTGCTGTTCATTTTTCAAAAGCAGCCCAATTGTCCTCCCTCCTGGAGGCCCCTCTGTACTGTATTACATGGGCCACTACACACTTACTTATATACATACATATTTATAAGGTACCCTTGATCTATACACTTACACCATATTGCAATGTAATTGTTTACTAGACTAAGAACTCCTTGTGCGTAGGGACTGTGGCTTGTATTAGGAATCTGGTATGGAAATAAATGAAGACCACTCAAATGAGAAAAGGCTGTTTATTCAGAGCTTGCTCTAACAAAAGAGTCAGCGATCGTCATTGACATTTGTCAGAGACTCACAGGCAGGCCGGGGAGTGTAAAAACTTTACAGTGGAACAGAAAGGAAGGTTTCAGGTATGCCCGGGTTGGTTGGAGGATGTTGCCATTGGGAAGCTGGAGATAGCTTCTCTCTGACGGTAGGCATCTCGTGTGATTGGTTAGGGGAATGTATTTGGCTTTCTCTGATTGGTCCTAAGTTTGAAGCGTGGGCAAAAATTATGGAAGCTGTCCAATATTGATTAAATCCTGACCACTTGGGACTTATTGCTACAGAGGTTGTGGTTTGACTTCCTAGACCGATGGCTGCAGATTATGGGTCAGAGTTCTATTTTTATGTGTGGTCTGGGGTTGTCCATTTGCATATTCAGTCTCTCACGGTAACATTGCTGAATTACATTTAATTGTTATCCAACGCGTTTCAGGGAGGAGAGAGTGGGGGAGCCAAAGTCAGGTGGCCTGAGTGTGAGGGAAGGGTGAAGTGGTAGTTGGTAGAGCAGGAGGGTGTTGGTGGTGGGCACGGTGCCAAGCCCTAGGGGAACAGAGAGGTTAGGAATGGGCCAGGAGGGCTGGAACCAGTCAGTCCTGTTTCTTAACCTTTTCCTGGCATTGCTCTGAGTCTGGGAGCGGCTGGGGTTTGGGAAGGCCAGAGGGTGTGCAGAGGGCAGGCAGAGGCCTTGAGAGGCTTGGGGAGCGGTGGTAGAGAGGGTTGGGGAAGTTGTTGCTGTGTAAAGTACACCTGACTTCCTGAATCGTGCATTCCATAGGCTTGGTCTTCACTCCGTCATCATGAATCATAGCAGCGTATTCCCTGTTCAGAGTGAGGAAGAGGAGGAAAGAAGGGAAATGGAGCGGGTGCGTGGTTTTGGAGTGACTTACAGTTGCTCAAAGTAATGTAGCAGGATTAGAGCCAATGAAGACGATCCCCGCCACGGCCTGTGTTCCCCCTCCAAAGACTTGGCCCTGAGCACATCCTCAGCTTCTGGTCAAATCCTAAAATGGGCTCCTAGGTCTCTGCAGCCAAAGGTGGCAAGAGGCCTATTGGCCTTAGCTCTGCAGAGGAGACAGGGGTGTTGAATCGCATGGATCTTAAAAAAAAAAAAGGTATTCAGCTTGCTCGAGAATGTGGGGCAGCCTGTTCATGTGTGACATTCAGGACATAAACCTAGGGTGTGGCTGCTTTGCTCAGAGCTCTAAAGCATTGACATTGGGGTGCTCGGCATGGGTTGGTTCCTAGTCTGGAGGCCAGGTGTGGGACCCCGTCTGCAAGCTGGTCTTGGTCAAACAGGAAAATGGTCAGAAGAGGGCAAAAGAGCAAAAGCAGCTGCGGGCTGATAACCGTTTTACACAAGGAAAGGTTCTGGGTTCCTGATGGGGAATGGCAGCCCAGGGTTGGGGAGGAGAAGGGGACTGGATGATGGTTCCCATTGCCCCACAAGGATTATACTGCTTGAAAGAGTAGAGTGCTCTCTGTCTTGGCAGATTTTTATTTTATTTTATTTTTTATTATTATTTTAAAAATATTTTATTTATTTTCATTTCAGATGCATCGTGTCAGTTGCGGCATGCGGGATCTTTCGTTGTGGTGCGCAGGGTCCTCCTTGCAGTGTGTGGGCTTCTCTCTAGTTGTGGTGGGCAGGCTCAGTAGTTGTGGCACAGGCTTGGTTGCCGCACAGCATGTGGGATCTTAGTTCCCTAACCAGGGGTGGAACCCACGTCCCCTGCATTGGAAGGCGGATTCTTTACCACTGGACCACCACAGAAGTCCTTTGGCAGATTTTTTTTTTTTTTTTTTTTTTTTTTTTTTTTGCGGTGCGCGGGCCTCTCACTGTTGTTGTCTCTCCCGTTGCGGAGCACAGGCTCCGGACGCGCAGGCTCAGTGGCCATGGCTCACGGGCCCAGCCGCTCCACGGCATATGGGATCTTCCCAGACCGGGGCACGAACCCGTGTCCCCTGCATTGGCAGGCGGACTCTCAACCACTGTGCCACCAGGGAAGCCCCTTTGGCAGATTTTTAAAGCACAGGCTATGTTTTTGTTTTTTTCTGTGAGGGATGTTGGAGAGGAGGTCTCTCAGGTTCCTTCTGTTTCTGGAATTTGATGCTGTCTCTTACAAGCAATGCAATTTTCCATAGTGTTGCAGAAGACTTGGGAATGCTTTCTCTTCCTGAGCTTTGCGCCCCTTTGCTTATTTCCTCAGGTCATTGGATCTGTTTCCACATGTCTCCACGAGTTTGAGAGACAGGGTCTCAGGAAGGCTGTGCAGTGGGCTTGTTTGGTCTGACCGTGAATGGCTGGGGATGAGATTAAGATTTGAATTCAAGCACTCTATTTGTGCTTTTAACACTTCCTTCTTCCCTTGACAGTGGACAAAATCTCTTCACTGTTTTGTCACAGTAGCTGCTGTTATTTCAAGAGTGCATGTAAGTTGTTGCTTGAGTATTGAAATACAGAGCGAGAGGAGCAGTCTCAGGCTGGCAGCCTCCACTCCATCCTGATGTCGAGGTTTACGTGGTGTGCGGGGGAGGGGAGGGAGGGGTGAGCAGGGCTGAAAGGGTGAGGAAGCTGAATTTGCAACTTCTGAGTCAGGTATTACCCAGAAGGCTGGGAGGATGTGGAGGAAGCAAGGAGTGATCATGGAAATGAAGGTATTATGGTTCCCAGAATATCAGCCCCATGAATAGTTGGGCATCTGTCCACACAGTGATGTTGCTTTGGGTTTTTGCATCAATGCAGCTCTCCATCACTCTCTTCATTAGTATAACTGGGAGCTGGCTAGCTGTCAGTACCTTCATTTACTCATTAACAAAGAGCTGTTGAGTGGTTGTATTAATAATGTCTCACATTCTAATTGCTTTATGCGTATTAACTCATTTACTCTTTAATCCTCAAAACAACCATATGAGGTAGGTTTATTATCATCCTCATATTACAGATTTACAGGAAACGGAGGCACAGAGATTATCAAGGATTACCCAGCTAGCAAGTGGCCAAGCTAGGATTGTAGCCCAAGTGATCTCTCTCTCTCTCAACCCCGCTCTGAACCAGTGTGTCTCCTACCAGGCACTGCATCATCCATGACTTGTTTCTAACAACAATAACAATATCTGTGGAAAGAGACATAGATATTCATGTAAATTAGCTCTTTGTCTAGTGCTTTGAGCTCATACAGCATTTATATTTCTCATTTAATCTTCGCAACACGATCTCCGTCTTACAGATTAAAACCAGAGCTCTGACAGTTTCATTTGCCTTCGATCACATAGTTAGGGAACAAGAGAGAAGACTCCAACCGAGGTCGAGACACCAAAACCTGCCTGGTCCTCTCATTGTTGGATGTGGATTTAGCTGGCTTAGTCACTACAGGGTAGAGAAGGGAAGTGAATCTAGGAGCAACCCTCAGCTGGGGGACACAGTAAGAGTAACAAAGAGTACTTGTCAGGCTTCTCCTCCTAGATTTTTGGAGTCCGCACTCTCCTGTTTCTCTGCCAGTAATTCTAGGCATCCCTAGGGCAAGGGAAAGAGGGGGATCCCTCGCCCCTGTAGTAGTCCCCTCAGTTACTGTGTGGCAGCCACCTCTCTGCTCTCCTGAGCAGAATCTGCTGAAGACAGAAGTCAAGTCATCCTTGACTCGGATGTGAAGCTGCTGCCTGACACAGTTCCACCCCCAGGTTATAAGGAAGGCACAGTGGTCTTGACACAGGCCTGGAGAATTCTTCTCCATTGGGTTATTCTCTCTGTCACGTTGGCCCCATAGCTATGCTGTGCCTCAGTCTAGACTTGGTGAAAGATGTCTTCGATATTACCTTTTCTTTCCCCAGGATTCTGACGTAAGTCCTTGAGACTGAGGGAGACTTTCAGTGTTGCTGGTAGTGCGGTGCATCTGGGAATCTTCTTAGAAATGCAGATTCCCAGGCCCTACTCACACCTACTGAATCAAACTCTCTGGGGATTCTGTTTTAACAAGCTCTCCAAGTAGGGTGATCAACTGTCTTGGTTTGCACCGAACTGAGGGGTTTCCTGGGCAGGGGACTTTTAGTATTAAAACTGGGTTGAACTGGTTACTCTGTCTCCAGTGATTCTGTGTGTGTGTGTGTGTGTGTGTGTGTGTGAGAGAGACAACAGATGTTTATTGTTTTTAAGTTGCTAAGTTTTGGAGTAATTCATTAAGTAGCAGTAAAAAACTATAAACTAGAAAGGAATAAATATGTAATTAATGTCTGCAAAATTTACAATTGTTGCAAAATTGCTTTGTAGACTAGTTGTATACATTTATGCTCTTCTCCAGTGATTCTTAACTGAGCTTTTGACCAATGGACACTATTGTGTGGTCAGATGCAGCCCCCAACCCCACCCCAGCCCCTGCCTTTCCTTGTATTGAGGTTGTGCTTCCTACCCCCCTTTTTTTTCCCCCAGAAGACAACTTTGTCCCTCAAGCAGTTAGAACTCAGAGGACCTCCCTACTAGGCCCTGCAGACTGGGCTAATCATGGCTGAACAAGAAGCTTCTTGTTCCCTCTACCTCTGGAAACCACTTTCTCTTCTGCGAGTGGTCTGGGAAGCCTTTGGTAGACTGGCACACATCTTGTCTTCTTCGCCAGTATGGGAAACAAACATTTATTGAGGGTTTCCCTGGTGGTGCAGTGGTTGAGAGTCCGCGCCCTGGTCCGGGAAGATCCCACATGCCGTGGAGCGGCTGGGCCCGTGGGCCGTGGCCGCTGGGCCTGCGTGTCCGGAGCCTGTGCTCCGCAACGGGGGAGGCCGCGGCGGTGAGAGGCCCGCGTACCGCAAAAAAGCAAAACAAAACAAAACAAAAAAACATTTATTGAGCCAAACATGACAGGTACTGTCCTTGGGGCTACACTTATGCTAAATTATTCCTAATTGGTCATTAAAACATGCACCCTAAGAATGAAGTGTCAGAACATTAGAGGGAAAGGACTTCAGGGGCCCTTGAATCCCTGCTACTCAAAATGTAGTCCACATGGCAGCTTGTGAGAAATGCAAAATATAGGGTCTCACCCCAGACCAACTGAATCAGAGCCTGTGCTTTAACAAGATCAGAGCCTGTGGGTGGTACTACTTTGCTTCTTAATATTTCGTGTTTATTAGATTCTTTCAACAGTTACATGAAGTAATCATTTTCTATCTAATGTTAGTTTCTGGAACTGGATGGATATAAAAATGCTGCCATCTTTATAAAGATAAGTATTCCATATAGGAAAAACATCAAACATCTTATCATTTTATTATTTCATTAGTATAGTGTTTGTGTCAATAGAAAAAAAGAATACAGATACATACATATGTATGTATAACCGAATCACTTTGCTGTACACCTGAAACTAACATAATATTGTAAATCAACTATACTTAAAAAAAAAAGTTTAGTGTATATATCTATTATTGTACTACCCACAAACGCTGGGGTGAGTGGCCATCATTATATGGTTGACCACAGCTGGGTTTGTGGAGGTGACCCAGGACCCATTATTTAGAAGGTATTTCCAGGATTTTGGTTGCAGGTGATTATGGATTGACAGTGTCCTTATGGTACTGTTTTAAAATGTCGTGTATTAAAATGTTAAAATGGTTAAATAAATTTACCCCATCTTGGTGGACATTTAGTACGGAGACTCATTCTCCCTTCAGCTCTGTCTGTTGCCCCTATAATCAGGAGCCTTCCTGATCTGTTTTCTCCAGGTTGTAAAACTCCATCTTATGCCAGGGTGAGTTAGGGGATCTGAGCATCTAACTACTCCTCCATATTTTCAACTTGTTGCTTAACTCTCAGCCCCTACCCTTCATGCTTGCCTTCTGGGGTGCTAAGTGACTCCATTCCTGAGCCTTTCAAGTTGGCTTTTATTTACGTTTTAAATTTTATTTTAATTAATGTCCCCTCCCTCCCTCCCTCCCTCCCTTCTTTCCTTCCTTCCTTTCTTCCTTTCTTTGCTTCCTTCCTTCCTTGGCTTTTACTTCTTCCTCTCAGGCAGTTCCCATATGTCCATCTCTTTCATCTTCTGAAATATTGTCAACATCCTTGTCTGCTGTCCTCTTCTCTCCCAGAGTTTATACCTTTCTGGTCCTTGATTTCATTTTTAAATTTTTGGTGAGGGTTGCAGGTGTATTAAATCTGCTGTGTTTAACTGGAAGTCTTTCATTTGTACTTTAAAAGAAATTGTTATGTACTTTTTGTTACAAGCTCTTTCTTATTCCTAATGTTGTATGTTTGTATATACCCTTGTTTTCCTTCACTGGTCTTGAGTTTTGACTACTGGTCTTTATGATGCACTGACTTTGGCAAAAGTTTTTTGTTTTTCCAATGAATTTGAATATATTTTCTAATTAACATCTTTTTAATCTTTACTGAGTCCTAACCACCCCCCTCTTAAGCCCCCATTTTGTTTTTTTCCTTTTTTTCAAGCTTCTTGTATTAAAATTTTAGTTTCCCCCATTCCCCCAGCCGCCTGCTTTTCTTTCTCTCTTTTAAAATATAAAAACATGTCAAACTCAAATTTTCTGGTGTAGATAAGCTTTTATGTCTGGTATTAAACATTTCAATGTTGATATCCTCTTTGCCCCAAGAATTATTTAGGAGAGTGTTCTGTAGTTTCCAAGTAGGTTTTCTTTTGGGAATGCAAGTCTTATGTTTTATTTTGTAGTTTTATTACATTATTACATGGTAGTCAGTATGACCTCTATAATTTCTACTTTTTTGAAACTTGTTGCATTTTCTTTATGGTCTGGGATATAATAAATTTTGTAAATATCCTATGGTTAATTTAGTATTAGTGATAAGCATTGTCTCATTTTTGTGTTATATTTTGTTTTAAAAAAAATAAAGTGGGCTTCCCTGGTGGCACAGTGGTTGAGAGTCCGCCTGCCGATGCAGGGGACACGGGTTCGTGCCCCGGTCCAGGAAGATCCCACAAGCCACGGAGCGGCTGGACCCGTGAGCCATAGCCACTGAGCCTGTGCATCCGGAGCCTGTGCTCCGCAACGGGAGAGAGGCCACAACAGTGAGAGGCCTGCGTACAACAAAAAAAAAACAAAACCAAGCGTGGTTAAGAGAATTTATATATATCCCTTTCTCAGTTGGTTTCATGCCTAGAGCAGCCTGAGACCTAAGTCTTTATTACCTGGGTGGTAATGGGGCCAAGACTAAGATGAAATTCCATGCTGATATGTTCTCCTTACTAGGCCACGCCTGATATTACAGACACTGGGAGTGCAGCACAGTATCCCACATAGCCTCGGGTAGAAATTCGTGTTTGATCTTGGGCCATGTATCACCATCTGGTAGATTTGAATGTTTCAGGAATTTTAGCCCCAAACATTTTTGCTGCTTATCTAAATAATTGGGATCTGGTCATCCTGCTGGGACCTGGCTGTTATCTCACTGACATTTTAAACACATTCACCACTGTTTCCTTATAAGGAAAATGCATAGGGCAATAGACGAGTTCTTCTTCCTTCCATTTGCTTTTTAAGTTGTAGGCCGTAGGACTGCAGTTTCCTTTATCCAGTTGGTCAATAAAAATACACTGAATGTTTATACCATGCCATAATGATGTATGGGCAAATGACATAATCCCTGTCCTTGAGACGCTCATTCATAATAGCAAGCTGGGAAGACAGAGGTGGAATAGAATATACTGACAAATTAATATGGTTGATATGGAAATGTACAAGTGTTAGGGGCGCACAGAGGAAGATTTAATTTTCCTCAAGAATGGAGGAATGCGGAAGACCTTAGGGAGAGTGTGATGATTAAACTGGGTCTTGAAATAGGAACAGGTGCTAGTTGGACAGAGAAGGAAAGATAGGCATTCTAGACGAAGGGAGCATCGTGACTATGGCATGACATAAGACAGTGGATAGCATGTATGTATGGGAAAGAGTAGCTGGCCTCTTGCCTGGAGAACACTGTGTGTATTTGGGTTTGGGAGCAGTGAGGCTGCAGGAGTTAGTCTGGGGTTAGACGGAAAAGAGCATTGATTGCCAGGTAGAGGGATTTGCACTTTACTCCATGGGCAATGGGTAGCTAAGAATGGGATAAGGTCTACCCTTCATAATTTTGGTACTCAAATTTTGGTTCTCCATTTTAACTGTTTATTACCCAAAATGTGACTCACCTAGAGTAGGTGATTGAAATGTTCTTTTCCTGATATATATAATTTATGATTCAGCTTTAGATGTCTGTGCCACTTGCCATGAACATGCTACCTGCTTGCAAAGAGGAGGGAAGAAGATGTGTATTTGCAAATACGGATTTGTGGGCAATGGGAGGACTCAATGTATTGGTAAGTTCTGAATCCTGGGTTAAGTTGAAAAGTTGAGTCAAGAAACAAGATTCTCTAGAGTTAAAGAGTTGATGTCCTTGGGGGGAAAACATTATTTTGTTCATGTGTTTTTATTACAAGAAGTTTTGTCAATTATAATAAGTCTTTGTTTTAGTGTTGGGATGTATCCTTTCTCTAGCGTTTCCAAGGAATTATCCCTCATGTTAGAGGTCATTGAACTTGAATCTCTGGAAACTCTCTGACCTGACACAGATTTGAAATCTGTTTTAACTCTTGAGTTTAACTTAACAACTCGAGTGAGTATTGCATTTTTAAATTTCTCTAGTTGTTTTGATAGGAAACTATTTAGTACCGTGGGGAAAAACAAAACACAGTTGCCAACTTTTTGGCTGATTAGTGAAATACTGTTCCTTTGAGTCTCATGTCTACCAGGATCCATCCTCCAAATTTTTTGTAGCTGTGACCCTTTAGGGTCTTGGATGACTTAAAGAAATACAGACACCTTTGGGCTAGAAACATCTGGGATAATTTTTTGTCTCATAGCATTCACCATGCCGTGAGAGTCAGACAATATCCAGGTTCAAGCCCCATTCAGAGAGAGGGAGAGTTTCATAGTAACTTTGTAGTAGTGAATGTTAAGATAATCACAGTTTCCTCCCAGCAGCCATGTTACCTGCAGTAAAAATATGGATAGTTTTGCCTTGTAGCTGTGGATTGACGGTATATACGGCCTTGTTGTGGTATCTTTGTTTTTGTTTTGTTTTGTTTTTCCTCCCTAAAGAAAAATGGCAATTAAGTCCTGAGTTTAAAAAGCCATATTCTACTTCACAGGTACACGTTTTCACAATCACACACCATTGCCCGTTCCCGCAGGCTGGAGTTGGGCCTTCTCTCTTTAGAATTCTGCCCATAAGATTCTTCCCCCACTGCTTACGAGCAGGTGCTTGGAAATGAAGTTGGGATTGGGGAGCACGGACAAGGCTTTTCTACTCCCTCCCCTACTGAAGTCCTCCTTTCGTGAAAGCTCACTGCAATCTTGATTGTTCTTTGACTTCTGAGCAATAGAAACGTCTCTGAGTGGGTGGAGGGGGCTTTATTAATTTATGTGGTACTTGCTCCCAAACACTACACACTGCATATCCCAGTACTTGGCCTGATGAGACCATGCCGTAGGTTACAGGTAAGATCATAGGTGTGCCAGAGGTGCTATAACATGGTATTATGTCAAGGGACCTAAGAATTCTAGAATCTCATACAAACACAGATGTCCCTTCTGATGAAGTCTGCAGGGGAGATACGCCTCAGAAACAATGGCAAAGGACAGGACTATTCCATCTTATGCACAGGTGGACTTGTATCTGAAACCCCCGTGCCCTGCTCAGTAAGCTGGACTGACTGGACACTTGGCCTGGCAATGCCTTGAGGGTCTGTTCTGCTAGTCTGAGCTCTCATGCAGATCTTACCACAGATGGTTTTAATGATGAATAGTGTTCCAGGTTTAATTTAATTAAAAAAAAGATAATATAAGAAAAATGAAAAAAATAAAACCCCACCAGATTTTGAGTGGGGCTGGCGGGGGGCAGGGGGGGTTGGCTCTTGAGTTAGCAGGAATGGAGTGCAATTGTGGGAGGCGACTGAACTGCTTTGAGGGAACCAGTAGTGGAATAAAACACTAAATAACAGACAAGAAAACTCCAGTTCATAAGTTGATGATATCCCCCCGCCAAAAAACTAGCTGGTTAGATCAGCTCTCAAAGGATGCAAAAGAAATTGGTCACAGGAGTTTCCTCTGATGGTAGAGGCTAGGGCAGAGTCAGCAAACTGGAGCTTGGGGGCCGAACTTCACTGCTGCCTGTTTTTCATTACTAATTTGTTTACTGATTGTCTGGGACTGCTTTTGTGCTCCAAAGTATGCATGAGTAGTTGCAATTGGAGACCTATGACTGGCCTTTGACAGAAAATGTTTGCTGACCCCTGGGCTGGAGGACAGAGATGGGAGGGAGGTTTACTTTCATTTTACATTGATGTCAAATTGTTGAATTAGAAATACTCGGGGCAGGTTCTGTGGTCTCATCCAGCATCCCATGTTCCAGCCCCTCCTCACTGGGTGATTAACATTATTTATATGCATCACTGACGATTAGCAGGAGCTGCTTCTGCCTCAACATTAGCCCTGCCCCTGGGTGAGGCTTGAGCACTAATTCCATTGTGTCTCCTGGTAACTCAGAAGTAACAAATTTTCCAGTTAATCATTGGATGTAAAATCATCCTACTCTGGTTTTTGTTAAAAAAAAAAAAAAAGCAAGAGAATGGTTGGGCTGGAAAAGTGGGATTCTGTTGGATTTGTTTTCCCAGGCCTATGACAAGATCTTTTTAAGTGTGGAGAAGTTCAAAAAGCATTCCCTTCTCCCAATCTTCAAATAAGATGGACTATCAGATTGAGATGTTGGGTTTCTCTTGTGGTTTTGTAATACACCTGGTGCAAGACTACGAGGGGCCCGTGTCCTGTAGTCTGAGAAGCATAGTGAGAGGAGAAGAGGCTGGGGAAATAGATCTTTCTGCTGTTGTCACAGAATATTGATTCTCAAGTCCATAACGCAGGAGAACATTCTGGGTGATTGATCGTGGTATGGATTGACAGCCCTTTCTGTGCGTTGTCTCAATGTATCAACAGATAAAAATGAGTGCCAGTTCGGAGCCACTGTGGTCTGTGGGAACCACACATCTTGTCACAATACACTTGGAGGATTTTATTGCATTTGCCTAGAAGGATATCGAGCCACAAACAACAACAAGGTGTTCATCCCCAATGACGGCACCTTTTGCACAGGTACTCGGGAAGGGGGCTGCAGTGATGGCAACATGGTGACGGCAGGACGATACCTGGTACCTGGGATGTGGAGGAGGGCGAGGGTGGAGACAGGACATAGTGTGATTTAAGGGAGGGACTCTCCTTTGTCTATGAGGGAAATTTGGACTTGGACTGAGTATTAGTTCATATTAGGGAATTATTGTTCACTTTGTTAGAGGGAATAACTGTACTGGGGTATTTAGGATAATATTCTTATTTTGGGAGCTACATGCTGAAGTACCTAGGGGTGTTATTATGAAGTATCTAGTGTTATTTTATCTGTAAGGTACTTTAAATGGCAAAATGTGAACGATTGTTGAATCTTGAGGGTAGGGGTGGCACTAGGGGAGACTGTAATATTCTTTTTCTTGTTCTGTGTGTTTGAAAAGTTTTATAACAAACAACAAGGGGGGGCTCTCCGAGATGGTATGCCATCTGCAGTTTCCTTGGAGTGACTCTGGTACCCGCCAGCTCTGTGCACACTGCCCACGGGGTGGGCCCTGTGATACAGCGGCATGCTGCACCTGTTAGGGATGCAGGCTTGTCTCCTGGAGGAATAAGTTGGGTGAGGAGTGAATACGTCGAGCTTTTAGGATCTCAGTAGCTTTGAAGGTCAGATTTTGGGCATATGTTGGTCAAATACAAGGGGTGGGCAAAACCCTCCTAATTTTCAGTAGCTCCTGTATTATCTGAACTCTATTTACAGCCTGTCATGATAATATAGCTCTTAGGTTTTCTAAGAAAATCTTTGAACAGTAATGAAGAGGAAAGGCAGGAAAAGACTCCTGGTTCTAAGATGGCTTTGCATAGTCTTAATGACTCTCCTTAAAAGCTTTGTGATATTTAAAGGTTTGGGGGAGAAAAAAAGAGAGAGGAGAGCATTTTTTATCTTTGGTTTTGATGCTCAGATTCATTCTCCCTCTTGACCTGTACCAAGGTAAAAATCCCTCCAAGGGAACATTTGATTTATTCTTGGCACGACGAATGAACACATTCCCTCAAAGAAAACATTTTACAATACCTTGTTGTCTTAGGTAGCAAATTACTTGCTAAATGATTGCAGAAGTGCAGTGTTGCAGATTTAAATTAGGTGCCTTAAAAAAAAAAAGATACTAATTAAAAAATAAAACAACCTCGGCACTTCCCTGGTGGTCCAGCGGTTAGCACTCTGTGCTCCCAACCCAGGGGGCCCGGTTCGATTCCCGGTCAGGGAACTAGATCCTGCATGCTGCAACTAAGAGCCCACATGCTGCAAGGAAGATCCTGCTCAGGGCAACCAAGATCCTGTGTGCTGCAACTAAGACCTGGCGCAGCCAAATAAATAAATATTAAAAAAAACAACCCCTTGGTCTTCCCTGGTGGCGCAGTGGTTGAGAATCCGCCTGCCGATGCAGGGGACACGGGTTCGAGCCCCGGTCCGGGAAGGTCGCACATGCCGCGGAGCGGCTGGGCCCGTGAGCCATGGCCGCTGAGCCTGTGCGTCCGGAGCCTGTGCTCCGCAACAGGAGAGGCCACAACAGTGAGAGGCCCGCGTACCGCAAAAAAAAAAACAAACAAACAAACAAAAACAACCCTTACAAGATGATGATCTGGTGTTCAGTTCATTCAATATATTTACATTTTTCATGCGCTTTCTATGTGCCAAGGTTATGCTAGTGGGAGGTGACGCAGACAGCTACTTTTGTATCAAGTGTTAGTCATGGTAAGCAAAGGGCACTTTCCAGAATCCAGAATCTGTGGGGGCACTTACCTTGGAAGTGGGTGAGAGACTGGAGGACATGATACCTGAAATTGTGTTTTCAAGGCTGTGGGAGTTTGACAGGAAAAACTTTTGTAACTGTATATATCAGTATAGTTTCCCAGAATGCTTTCTGTTTTTAAAAAGGTAGGAAGAAGAAGAAGAAGAGAGAAATATTTTATGCAAGATCCAAAGAGATGTCAGCCTAGGAAGAACCAATCTTCCTGGAATAAAATCCTGATCTAGGCTCTGCTTCTGTTTATTCTACTCCTTGTAATTATTTAGTGACCTTCCCCTTCTTAAAAAAAACAGAAAATTGAGCTATAGTTCACAAACCATAAAATCTACCCCTTTGAAGGGTACAGTTCAGTTGTTTTCAGTATAATTCACAAAGCTGGGCAATAATCTCCACCATCTAGTTTTAGAATATCTCATTAACACCAAAAAGAAGTCCCATATCCATTGGCCGTTATCCCCATGACCTTTTTTTTTTTTGAGGTCCCCATTTACCACTTTGTAAAAGCCGAGTGATGACTTTTCCTGATGACACTGAGTTTCTTCCGTAATCACAGTTGCCACAGAAACATCAGTGTCTTTAGGTGGGGCAGAAGCTTAGCAAGTTTTGGGGTATCAGCAGTTATCCAGTGCTTGCCTGGAACCAGAAGATTGTGAATCCTAGTTGTTGAATTCTGAGACATCCTGGGACCTGGTGTTTACTGTACTCTGCAGGGTTCAAGTCAAGTTCAGGAGCTTGTTGCAGGTAGGCCTCTGGAGGTCACTGCGTATAGATGAGGAATGAGTTGCAGGGGTTCTAGTGCTGGAGAACCTGCAGATGTTCTGGCCCCCAGGCTGCCCCCGGAATGACTCCTGGCGATCATGGGAACTTTGCTATGAGCCATAACCCAGAGGAAGAAGCTCTGTGGTACTTGTGGTGTGAGGGCATTCCAGAATGCCAGAGGCCTTGACAAACATGCCATTGTCCCTCTTTGGTAGTGATGGGGCCATGCCTGAGTTCCTCCTGCAGTTTATCATCTCCCACACTTTACTCTTGCCTCTTCCCTGCCTTTTGACTTGAGTGGGTCAAGAGTAAGTGGAGACGGACTTCCCTGGTGGTCCAGTGGGTTGGAATCCGTGCTCCCAATGCGGGGGGCCCTGGTTCGGTCCCTGGTCAGGGAACTAGATCCCACGTGCATGCCGCAACTGAGAAGCCCGCATACCGCAACTAAAGATCCTGCATGCCGCAACTAAGACCCGGTGCAGCCCAAATAAATAAATAAATAAAAGAGTAAGTGGAGAGAGATGAGACTGATGTGAAAATAAGGCTCAGGGCTGTCATCTCTCTACCAGCATGACTCCAGATAGGCATGGCCCTGGTGTGTGTGCCAAATAGGCATTGACCCCAGCGTTCAGGGTCTGCTGAAAACTGCAAAATACTCTTTCTGTGCCTTTGAATTCCCCAGCTCTTGGGAATCCATCTTGGCTCTATTGACAACAGCAACATTCTTTTTCATAAGCTCATTTCCTGCAGTATAAGGGCCTAATGCCATTTCTTCTAGAGAAATGTAACAGCACTTCAGCTTTGGCTGAGAAATGAGAAAAATGGGGGTTGGGTGTGTGTGGGGGGGAAAGAACCTGGAGGGAGTGAATGCTTTGCTTTGCCATTTGTCATCTCCTGGAACCTGCTGCCCGAAACCTGCATCCCATAGGTCTGCCCATGGTGAAGTAAACACCTTCATTCCTACACGTAAATCACTACCACAACTGAGACCAGTGTAGTCTGTTGGTGTCTCTCGCAGGTCAGGAGCCTTGTTTTCCATGTGAGCCTCTGCCCACAAGCTTCTCAGCTGCCCTGTTGTTTCGGGTCCCGGAGCAGCCTGCTGTGGTCTCAGACACAAATGCTCAGCCCCATCGAGATGCTGCTTGCTCGACGTGGGCTGTGCTCCCTAGCCTTGCAGCCGTCCTGAGATTTCTCCCAGTGCTGTCTCCAACAGAACTTTGCTGCCCAAATCCCAATCCTTTGTTGTAGCTGGATTTATCCCTAGAGTCATGCTTTACCACTCTGGAAGAAAGAAGAAGCCAGGAAGGATAAACCCAAGGGAAAAATCACACTGGGGAGGTGTTGCTCGCTACTGCCCAGAGCAGTGCTCATAGCCATCAGCTCCTTGCCTTACTCCCTGTGGAATCCCCTGCCTCCTGCTTAGGTCTCCAACTGTGGTGGGTGACGGCCTCAGACCCCTGCTACTGCCCCAGTGCCTTGGAAGGAGAGGCCAAAGATTCTCAATCAAAAGGTGGTTAAAACAAAGCTCCGTCCCCCCAAATGCCAGAGGCCTTGACTAAGGCACCATTGTCACTCTTGGGGAGTGATGGGGCCGTGCCTGAGCTCCCCCTACAGGTTAACATCTCCCACCCTTTACTCTTGCCTCTTACTCGCTCAAGCCTCAGGATATAGATAACCCAGGTTCTTTCCAAAGGCCCTGCTGAGTATAGTAAAATATATACACAGGGTTCTTTTTTACTCTATTAATTTAAAGTTTTGGGAGGAGTAATAGGGACAGGAGCTGGGCTTAAGTTTATTTTTGAACAACTGTCTGTAAAGTAGGCTTTCCTAAGCAAACTATCAATATTAGCAAGATTGTGAAGGAGGTGCTTAGCCCTTTAAGTTCAGGCTCTTTGTTCATGGCCAGCGCATCTCTGAGCATGAATATGTTTTTTTTTTTAATATTTATTTATTTATTTTGGCTGCACCAGGTCTTAGTTGCACGGCACGTGGGATCTTTAGCTGGGCATGTGGGATCTAGTTCCCCAACCAGGGATCGAACCTGGGACGCCTGCGTTGGGAGCCCGCTGTCTTACCCACTGGACCACCAGGGAAGTCCCCATGAATATGGTTTGAAAATGGTTTTCCACTTATTCAGCTACTGTTTTTGCAAAAGTTATGTGTCAAGAAAGGATGGAGCTGTTACCCTAGGATGAAGCTCTGGAACAGAGTCTGGGTGAATGGGTCATTTACTTCTTTTTTTTTAAAATTGAAGTATAGTTGATTTACCATGTTAGTGTTAGTTTCAAGTGTACAGCAAAGTGATTCAGTTATATATATAACTTTATATATATATATTATTTTCCCTTATAGGTTATTACAAAATATTGAGTATAGTTCTCTGTGCTATACAGTAAGTCCTTGCTGGTTATCTATTTTATATGCAGTAGTGTATATATGATAATCCCAAACTCCTAATTTATCCCTCCTCCCCACTTTCCATAGTTTACTTCTGATTATGATGATCCAAAATTGTTCTTGCCAAAAGGAGACAGAAGAATAAGTCAATATTTCCCCCCAGAGAAGAAATATAGCTTTATCTTGTCCATTTATTTTAAAAAATACTTATGTAGAAAAGTCAAGCAATTATGGACACATATAAAGGAGAAAGAAAAAAAGATTACCTAATATTAACCCAGAGTCAACAACTCTTTTTTTTTTTTTTTTTGGCTGTGTTGCGTCTTCATTGCTGTGCGCAGGCTTTCTCTAGTTGTGGCGAGCGGGGGCTACTCTTTGTTTCAGTGCGCGGGCTTCTCATTGCGGTGGCTTCTCTTGTTGCAGAGCACGGGCTTTAGGCGCGTTGGCTTCGGTAGTTGCAGCACGTGGGCTCAGTAGTTGTGGCTCGCGGGCTCTAGAGCACAGGCTCAGTAGTTGTGGTGCATGGGCTTTGTTGTTCCATGGCATGTGGGATCTTCCTGGACCAGGGATTGAACCTGTGTCCCCTGCATTGGCAGGCGGATTCTTAAGCACTGAACCACCAGGGAAGTCCCTGAATGGAATTTATTACATGGCTGTACCATGTTACTTAACTCATTTTTTCCCTATTGTGATTGTTTTTCTGTTTTTTGCCATTATAAGTAATGCTCTAATGAACATTTTTGTACTTACATCCTTACAAGTAATTAGCTCCTTGTTATAAATTCTGGAAAATAATTTCTATGTCAAAGGGATACCTACACATTTTACATTTTGATGCATAGTGCCAGACTGTATTCCAGAAAGTTCATACCAATATTCTGTCTCACTAGTCATTTCATGAAGGTCTTCATTTCTTCACATCCTTGCCAACACTGGATAATATCAATAAATGATATGAATTTAACAGTTCTGATTCTAAATGGGTGTTTGTGTTCCTCTAATGTGGCTTCTTAAGATGTAGGTTTCTGAGCTGAACTTGGCATTTGAGGAGGGAATGTGGCCTCTGTCTTAGAGCATTTAGATCTAGTGCAACAAGCCATGTGGCCACTCCCCTGATTCCAGCCAAGAATCCTGTGACAGTGAGTGTATGCATGTGCACGCTCATTGCTCATGGTCAGGGTCAGGGTTATGAAGGAGTGGCTTGTGCTCCAGGAAGAACTGAGTCAGTAGAGAGGCAAGGTCCACTCACTTATTAGCTAACACGTATTGAGGACCAAAGGTCAGCCAGGCACTGTGCTAAGTGCTTTCCACATGTTTTATTTAATCTCTGCAAAAAGACCTACTATAATTAACTTCATTTTACAGAAGTGATTTGGAAAGGTCAAGGAACAGGTATTAGTACAAATAGTAAGTAGCAGAATCAGTTCTCAAACCTGGGTCTGTTTGATGTTCAAATCCATGAAAAGACTTTAAATATAGAACACTAGGGCCCTGGCACGAGGTCAGAGTGTCCTGCTCGGTTTTGCTACTTTCTACCAAGGAGTTGTTCTGGCTGTGGGTAAAATTAAATAATCCTATATATAGAATGGGGCATAGGGAATTTTCTCCCTTGATTAGTTAAGTATGTTAATAAGGTTGCTCAGAACATTTTTTCTTCACAAGCAAACATGTGGTAACCTTGGACACCCCATGGAATCTACCACTACGTGGAGAAGCTGTTCTGATGAATTTAACGTGTTTATCCAGCCAAGATTCTAGAAGTTTATTTACTTATTTTTAAATTTTATTTATTTATTTTATTTATTTTTGGCTGTGTCAGGTCTTAGTTGCGGCAGGCAGGATCTTTGTTGAGGCATTTGGGATCTTTCGTTGCAGTGCTCAGGCTTCTCTCTAGTTGCGGTGTGCGGGTTTTCTCTTCTCTAGTTGTGGCCCGCAGGTTCCATAGCGCGTGGGCTCTGTAGTTTGCAGCACACAGGCTCTCTCGTTGAGGCATATGAGCTCAGTAGTTGTGGCGCGTGGGCTTAGTTGCCCCGCGGAACGTGGGATCCTAGTTCCCCGACCAGGGATCGAACCCTCGTCCTCTGCATTGGAAGGTGGATTCTTCACCACTGGACCGCCAGAGAAGTCCCTCTAGAAGTTTAGAAAAGGGCTGGTTTGTGAGCATTAGGAGGTAGCAGGGGATTAAAAGTCAAAATCGTGTCATACTCATCTCAGTGATACAGGGTAGATACATCTAGACATCCTTAAGGCAATTGATATCTTCGACAATCTCTGTGGACAAGATAGAGAATTGTTGATTGGATGATGGTACAATTAGACTGTAAAGGGAGAAAGGGTGTGGCATAGTGATTAAGAATAAGGTCCAAGAAGCCAGATGTCTGGCTTCTGATCCTGGCTTTTGCATTGCTTAGCCTGTGTGACTTCAGTCCAGTTAACCATTCTATCCTTCAGTTACTTCATCTATAAAATGGGGATAATAATAGCATCAATCACCCAGAGTTATTGTGAGGATTAAATAAGATGGAAAATAATCAGTAATAAATAATGAAGTGCTTAGAACAGTGCTTGGCATGTACAAGATGACATGCAGGAGTTATTGTTATTAACAATCATTATAATAATTATTGTTATTAGGCTGTTGAATGGTTGTACACGAAGCAAACTGATTAATGCCTATAGTGACTCATACAGAGCTAATCAGTATCTAGAAACTCCAGGTCTTTTCCATACCACTGCATCTTTGCCTTATAATACTTGGAGCCCTTATTTTTAGCAGTCTACTGAAAAATTCATTTTTCCCACTCACTGTCTTTGAGGAGTCTGAGGCAGGGGGACAGGCTGGAATATGGCTTCTGTGTTAAAGGTATATACATAAACACATTTTACAAATTCCTCAGTGGAATAAAAAAATCTTGATAAGCTAAAATGATGGATCCAATCTAGGAACACATGTTAGATCCTGCAGTGTTGAAATCATTTCTAAAGTTTGTACTAGATTGAGATTGATTTTATTTTATATTACTTTTAAGAATCCTTTCTTAACAGTTACCCAAACCTCCATGATTCTGTTATCAACAATTGTGTGTTTTACTGGTTTCATTTCTTACCACTCTTTGTTGTGTTTTATGATGTCTTCCCCTTTCTTGACATTATTTATTCTGATGTTTTTCACTGGCTCGAGTATTTTCTCAAAATCTTTTTCAGAAAGGAAATGTCAGTAGTGTAGTTCTTGAGATCACTCATGTTCTAAAATGTCATTCCTTTGCTTAAATATAGCACGATGTTTTGCTCTCTTTTCCTTAGAACTCTATAAATATTTTTCCAGTGCTATCTAGCATTTAGTGTTTCAGACAAGAAGTCCTGGGTCAGACTGGTTCTCTTTTCCTCATAAATTACCATTCCTTTCTCTCAGGAGGTTTATAGATTTTTCTCTTATTCCATGAAATTCAGAATGACTCATTTTTCAACATTCATGCCTGTCACCTTAAAAGGCTATTTGGATTTGAATACATAAGCCGAGAGATTTTTCTCTTGATATTAATTCTTATACATTTACTCCATTCTCTTCTGTAATTCCTTTTAAATAGATATTGAATATTTTGGGTCTGTCCTCATATCATTTTTTTGTCCCATAGTTTCTATCTTATATAATTAAGATTTCTATGTGCTTTGGAGAATTCCTCAGGTTGAAATTTGTGAATTTATTTTCTAGCAGTGACCAACCTATTATTCAATGCCTCCACTGAGTTTTTATTTCTGGCATTCATATTTTGTTTTTAATTTCTAAGACTTCATTGTTTTCTCAGAACTTCCCCTCTTTTTCATTAATACAGTATCCTCTTAACCTTGTTTGGACTTCACAGTCTCTTCCTATGTCAAGAGTGTCTTGGTTATTTCTTACTGCATAACCCCACTCCTCCCACCCCACCACTACCCCAAATTTAGTGGTTTAAAACAACAATTTATCATTTGTCACAATTCCATGGCTGCGTGGTTTTGTAATGTGTAGACATAGTCAGCTGGTGGCTGGGCGAGGCTGTGCTGTGCTGGCAGGTGAAAGAAGGCCTCTCTCAGGTCTTCCCTGGCAGCCCAGTGGTTAAGACTCTACGCTTCCACTGCAGGGGGCAAGGGTTCGATCCCTGGTCGGGTAATTAAGATCCAGCATGCCGCCCGGTACAGCCAAAAAAAGAAGGCCTCTCTCACACATGGCTCGGGCCTTGATGCTGGCTGTTCACCAGGCCACTTTAGCTCTCCTCCATGTGGCCTCTGTCTTCACACGGCATCTCATCTTTAGGACCTCTCTCCCAAGCACAGATTTTCTTCAGCATGGACACTGGATTCTAAAAGAGGGAAAGAGGGGGACTTCCCTGATGGTCCAGTGGTTAAGACTTTGCCTTCCAATGCAGGGGGTGCAGGTTCAATCCCTGGTCGGGAAGCTAAGATCCCACGTGCCTCAACGGCCAAAAAACCAAAACGTAAAGCAGAAACGATATTGCAACAAATTCAATAAAGATTTTAAAAGTGGTCCACATTAAAAAAAAAAAAAAATCTTAAAAATAAATAAATAAATGAGGGAAAGAGGAAGCTACCAGCCATCTTCTCAGGCTGGGTCCAGATCAGGCACTGTATCACTTCTGCCGAGTTCTATTGGCTAAAGCAAGTCTCAAGACCAGCTCAAGGGGAGGGGAAATGGTTTGCATTCCTGATGGGAGGAGAAGCATGCAAGAAAGGAAGGAGAGGAATTGTTGACAGCTATCTCTGGAGCTGATCTCCCACAGAGTTCCCAAAGTTTGCTGCACTAAAGATGTAGGTTGATCAGAATTGGTAACTTGGGTCTTCTCCAGCAACTGAATGAATTACTGGTTCCCAGACAACAATCAGGAAGCGATGAGGTGTTCCTTGGTCCAAAACCAAAAAACAAACAAACCAATATAAAGAATGTAGTGAATTTTAATAAAATCACACTAAACAATTTAAAAGGATTCTGAGATTATATTCTTCCTTTTGGGGGGGGGTTGTTAAAATCTTCTTTTTTTAAATGAAATCATAGTGCTAGTTTAAGGAAAAAAAAGTCTTTACTGGCAAAATAGAATATTGGCCACCTTATATCAGTCCTTCCAAAATGACTGCTCTTTGAAATCCCAGAGTCTGGGAACAACCAGGCTTTCTTCAGTCACGATGCCCCCCTGTCCTCTGCCCCCCGATGGTTCTTGCAAATGTCCTGGAAAAAGTCCCCTTTTACTTAGTACTTTTCTTTCTCTAAATGAAATTGGTGTGTGTGTGGCTCTGATGGAGTTTCCAAAGTTTTAAATTTTGTTCACTAAGCCAGTTCTGGGGGGAAAAGACTGCTAACTGGCAGAGAGATTTCTTTTTCAGCCTCTGAATTATTGTGTGGTTTTTACTCCTGGACCTGCTACCACCGGCAATCTTCAGTCAAGGGGAAAAGTCGGCTAAGGAGCATGTCTTGTCCTTCTTGAAGGCTGTTTTAAGCCCTTCTAATCTTGGTAAAATTAGCGAGACCCTTCTGAGTTATCTTCTTCTTGCTGCATCGTCCTATGCTCATGAGCTGGAAAGCATTTTTCACTCTGGTCTAAATTGTTTCGTGTCAGGAGTTCTGCTTCAGATATTTTAGTACGAGATTGAGGCTATCCTTATTTTATAGTAATTGAGTTTTTTTAGCATGCTTTTTTGGGTTCACTTTCTTGGGTTATTTGTTTTGTTGATACTTGTTGGTTTTTATAAATTTTCAGAACACACTGACATATTTATTGAGCACCTCTTTGTGCCTATGATGTGTAGGATACAGGAGAAGAACTCTTAAGGAGTAAAATAAAATTCATGATACAATTACAAGCGAATGCATTCACTTATAAGTGTAGATTGGGAATGTGAGAAGTGGCTGTCACAATGTCCCCCCACTTTTTTTCTTTTTTCTGTTTTTCTGTCCCTTCTTATATTTGGGATGGGTCTCAAGACATAGATGAGTGTGAGGTTTCCGGCCGGTGCAGGCATGGAGGACGGTGCGTGAACACTCGTGGGAGCTTTGAATGCTACTGTATGGATGGATACTTGCCAAAGGGTGGGCCTGAGCCTTTCCATCCAACCAGAGATGCCACGTCGTGCACAGGTGGGTTTCTGTCAAAGAATGCAGCATCCGAAGGTGAGAGTCTGTTGGTGGTGACTTTCTCCTGCTCTGAGCCTAAGTTTGTGGGTCTGCGTTGGGGATGTGTGTTGGATCTGTTCCTTTGTAACCTATGAAATAAAATAACAGTCAAGATAGAAGGGGCTATATTAAAAAAGTTAAAATTAGTATGCTTCGGGGATTTTGAGTTGTTAATAGATATTCAGATGTTAACCATTATGTTAGATAGTAAACAGAGCTGATCTGGTAAGAGCCACCATCTCAAAAGTGACCAGGGAAGTTACAAAAGCCTATATATCTTAAGGTATTGTGCAATTCAGATGTTTTACTTTGCTGGGCTAGGCTTCTCCTCTTTAGTTAGTATCAATTAGTGAGGGTTGATTGCCAAATCCTTTCAGTTTTGTGCATGTATAAATGCTATTACCTGTGGAAGGCCAGAAGAATGAATAGAGACACTCACTGGAAACATGCCCAGAAGTCATGTGCAAATGAACCAGCCTATTTAAAATATGGCTCGGGTGTGTATAGGTGAGGGGAGAGGGCATGAGGTAGAGGTGGAGAGAGATTATGAATTTTGAAAATTCGCATTCATATAGCAATGAGTTTGACGTTAATTTGTTTTCAGAAATAGACTGTGGCACCCCTCCTGAGGTCCCAGATGGCTATATCATAGGAAATTATACCTCTAGGCTTGGCAGCCAGATTCGTTATGCTTGCAAAGAAGGATTCTTCAGTGGCCCAGAAGATACAGTTTCAAGCTGCACAGCCTTGGGCACATGGGAATCCCCAAAATTAAATTGCCAAGGTGAGTTTTCCAAAGGTCCAGCTTCCCAGCTTATACCATCTTGAGATTGTTTTCATATTTCTCTCTAAATCTCTCTTCGGGGTACTGAATGAATTAAATAAATCCAGTAAATTCCTATTGTTTCTAATAGGGTTTCAGTTGATTCTCTTGATATTTATAGGAATAATATTTTATCATCTGCAAATAATGATAATTCCATGTTTTGTTTTTCTATGTTTATAAAAGTTATATTTTTCTCTTGACTGACCACTTAGCTTGTGTTTTCAGAACAAAAAATTAAGTAGTAGTATTAACTTTGAATATTCTTTTCTTATTCCTGACTTTCGTGGGAGTGTTTCATTATTCATTCATAATCTTGGCTTTTTGATGTTACATACATCTATTTATATTCTTATGTACACGGAGAGAGTGCTGTGAGCCAAGTGCTGTTCTAAGTATATATATATATATATATATATATATATATATAGACTCATTCAATTACAATATCCCTATGAGTGTGTGCTATTATTATCACATTTTACAGATGGGAAAACTGAGGCATGGAGAAGTTAAGTAATTTGTTTGAGGTTATCCAACTAGTAATAGAGCTGAAATTTGAACTTAGTATTCTAGTTTCTGAGATTGTGTGCTTAATCACTCTGGTATACTGCTTCCATTTTTGTGATGTTGGCTTTTGGTTTGTTTCTACTTTTGGCTTTCTCTCTCTTCATCAGTTCACCAGTTTTTGACTATATGTACATAATATTGAGGAAGACTTCATCTATTCCCATTTTATTGGGATTTAAAAAAAATCAGAAATGAGTTGTTTTATCACGTCTTTTAGGCATGTATTAAGGTGATCATATATATTTTTTCTCCTTTTAACCAGTTATATGCTTGCTTATATTTCCTGATCAATACTAGTTGCTGGAATGGATTCTTCTGGGTCTTTGGTGTTTTTTTTCTTTTAATCAGCATTATATTTGCTAAATTTTACTTAGAAGTCTTGCATTGATATTCATAAGTCAGATTGGTCTATTTTCCTTTTCTATGCCATCTTTGTTAGTTTGGGTATTAATGTTATTCTAAATTTTGAGGAAAGAATGTGAAAACATTTCCTTCTTTCTCTATTCTCTGGAATACTATAAATAGGATTTTTAAAGATTTCACCTAGAAAACCATCCAGATGTGGCACTTAGGGAGAGGCAGTCCTTGGGATAGTTAAAAAAAATAATACTTACTGGTCCTGTTTAAGTTTCCTATTCTTGTTGATATCCATTTTGGTAATTTACATATTCTAAGAAAAATCATCTATTTCAAGTTTATTTTCAAATTTATTTGTAGAGAGAAGTGTAAGGCACTCACGTTTTTGATTTTCTGTAGTTATTTTATAATAGTGAAATATTGGAAACAATTTCAAATGTCTGTTGATAAGGAAATTGGTTAGATAAATCATAGCATGTACATAAAGTGGATATTTTGTAGCCAATAAAAATTATGTTGGAAAGAATCTTTATTGACATAAGTAAGTATTAACAGTATACTACTGAGTTACAAACTGTATGAATAACATGGCCTTAACTTTGAAAAATGTACATGTAAATGTACATGAAAATGTTTCATATGTACATGTATGTTTATGAAAAAGTTTAGAAAGCTATATATCAAAACATTAACCATGGTAGTTTCCACTGGGAGGGATCCTGGATGATTTTTTTTTTATATAAATTTATTTATTTGTTTTTTACTTTTGGCTGCGTTGGGCCTTCGTTGCTGTGCGTGGGCTTTCTCTAGTTGCGGCATGCGGTGGCTTCTCTTGTTGCAGAGCATGGGCTCTAGGCGCTCAGGCTTCAGTAGTTGTGGCACGCGGGCTCAGCAGTTGTAGCTCGAGGGCTCTAGAGCGCAGAGTCAGTAGTTGTGGCACACTGGCCCAGTTGCTCTGCGGCATGTGGGAATCTTCCCGGACCAGGGCTCGAACCCGTGTCCCCTGCATTGGCAGGCGGATTCTTAACCACTGCGCCACCAGGGAAGTCCTGGATGATTTTTATATTTTATATACTTCCTGTATTGAAGGAATTTTTTTTAATGCATTAGAAAAAGTAACGAAGTTGTTTCCATTTTGGAAAAAAGAAAAAATAAAAGTTTTCAGTGAATTTATTGCGTAGCTAAGCAACCTCAGTGATGCACTTGGCTAAGTTAATCCTTTTGATATTGATTTGCAATTCAGGCTCTAAACACATTCTGATCATTATCATCCTGTGGGTTAAGAAATTCTAAACGTACAATTGAGTTCTAACATTATCTTTCCATGGATCAATTAAAATACAGAACTTAGATTAAAATGTGCCATAATGTATATCAAAGAACCCCCTAGAGATTTATATAAGAAACTCCACATAAGACCATTTGTATTACTTTGAAAATCAGTAGTCATCCGGATTATTGTACTGAGAATGTAGAAAGTTAGAGGAGAAGGCTTGTTCCATTTCCCAAAGAACTGTCATTTAGCAGATCTTCACTTCTTTTTTCCCTGCTGTAATAACTGTTCCCTTTGCCTGCTGACACCCTCCCCCCTCTTCCTCCCCCGTTTCACCATATGGCCACCGGCTTCTCCTGGCTGTGCCTGCTTCTCTCTAAACACACCCCTCTTATTTATCCCTCATTCTTCTTTGGGGCTCCAGAATCTGGGCTATGTGCCAGCCGGCACTGTATTTTTAGCTCAGCGTTATGAAGCCACAGGAATTGGGAATTCCACTAAAAACACTAGCAAACTGTGAACTTGGATGCTGAGAAGCAGGTACTTTTGAAAGGAGCAGCCGTGCATTCCAGACGGCAGCGTGTGTGTCGGATAACGGACTTCCCCATTAGAGAAGACACAGCTGGCGGCTCCTGTTGTTTGCCTTTTCCCAATTACCGTGTCCCTGGAGGCTCTGCTGCTGCCTTGGGGGTGGGGGGTGGGGCATTGTGACACAAGTTCCGCACCTGAGCAGGCCTCAGAAGTGCATGTTGGAAGTGAGGATGAAATCTTCCAAAATGGGTAGGAATTTGTGGAAACATCCATCACACATTTCCATCCGCTCTCTGGAAAGGACACAATCTCTGGCTTGCATTTCCTATTATTTTGCTATTATTATTACTTTCTTAAACATTTTTCTGCTGAACATTTTATTTTTCTAATTTATTTATTTTTGGCTGTGTTGGGTCCTCGTTGCTGTGCGCGGGCTTTCTCTTGTTGCGGAGCGCAGTGTCTAGGTGCGCGGGCTTCGGTAGTTGCGGCACACGGGCTCAGTAGTTGTGGCTCGTGGGCTCTACAGCGCAGCCTCAGTAGTTGTGGCACATGGGCTTAGCTGCTCCGCGGAATCTTCCCGGACCAGGGATCAAACCTGTGTCCCCTGCATTGGCAGGATTCTTAACTACTGCGCCACCAGGGAAGTCCCTTATTATTATTATTTTTTTTGATTTTCAGAGAAGGTGCCAGTTGTAAGTGACAGCTTAAAGAATTTGACTTTTTATAATTCAACCAAGCCAGGAGCAAGGTGAGGGAATCACTTTAACTGTGTTATCATTAGCAACAAATCCAGAGTCCAGCATACTTGATAGATCCTGTGACTAGGTAAGTCTGGAGTCTGGGAGCAGAGTAAAGACAGGTACACCACGAACTATTCTGTAAGGGTGAACTCCTAAGTATCATGTGAGAAGAATGGGTAAAGACTAAGAGAGTTCAGGTGGGGGGATTGGGTGGTTCATGGAAGGGGTGGCATTTGTGTTCTTCCCTTTGGTAGTTTGCCTCTCATGGAAGGGTCCAGTGATGAGTGGTTTGCAGTGTAAGCAGACCAGTTGAGGGTTCCGGGACTATCTGTCTTCCAGATTTTCTTCCCATCCTTTTTGGGGCCTTATCTTCCTTTCGGGCTGGGAATTCTCACCAGCAATGTGTCTGGTACTGAACAGTCCCTTTAAGAATCCGCTTCCAAGCTTACTACTTCTTCTTAAAACCTTTCTAAAAACAGTGAAATGACCACTGCACTGAGAATAAAATCCAAACTCCTAACCATGGATTTTGAAGCCAACAGGGGTTTGTCTTTTTTGGCTTTTATACAGGTTACGTCTCCCATCATTCTCTCCCAACCAGTATGTCAATCTCTTATCAGCTTCAGGGCCTTTTCTCTCTACTTGAAATAATTGCCAACCTGTTTTAAAAATTGTTATTGTGGTAAAATACACATAATATAAAGTTTACCATTTTAACCATGTTTAAGTGTATAATTCCACGGTATTAAGTGCATTCACAATGTTGTGCAATTAACACTGCTGTCCATTTCCAGAACATTTTCATCATCTCAAAACAGAAACTCTGTACCCATTAAACAAGAACTCCCCATTCCCTCCTCCCTCTAGCCCCTGGTAACCTACTTTCTGTCTCTGTGAATTTGTATTGTAGGTACCTCATATATGTGGACTCATACAATACTTGTCTTTTTTATATCTGGCTTATTTGACTGCGCATAATATTTTCAAGGTTCATCCATGTTATAGCATGTATCAGAACTTCATTCCTTTCTTTCCTTTCAGTTGTATTGAGATATAATTGACACACAGCACTGTATAAGTTTAAGGTGTGCAGCATAATGATTTGACTCACATACGTCATGAAATGATTATCACAGTGAGTTTAGTGAGCATTCATCATCTCATATAGATACAACATTAAAGAAATAAAAAAGTGATATTTTTTTCCTTGTGATGAGAACTCTTAGGAATTACTCTCAACAGTATTCATATGTCATGTTGTACATTTCATCCCTAGTACTCATTTATCTTATGAGTGGGAGTTTGTACCTTTTGAAGAATATCATTCCTTTTTCAGGCTGAATAATTTTCTACTGTATGTGTATACCACGTTTTATTTATTCATTCATCTGTTGAGGGAGGCTACCTGCTTTCTGCACAGGAAGTTCCTTCTCATCTTTCAAGTTTCAGCTGAAATGTCGTCTCTGACATTCTCTTGCTTAGTACCCAACACGTAAGTATATTATTCATCATTATTTTCATAGTTTTTATCAGTCTGCCCTACTGGGCTGTAAATCTGGGAGCTCAGTGACCATGTAGTCTTCTTCAGTATCATCTCTTCAGCACCTGGCACAGTGCCTGGCATACCTAAGGCCTGTAGAAGCACCGTGAATCACCCCCAAAAGGTGGCCCAGATGATGGCAGGCATAGTGGAATTGGCTTCCAGACTGCATCCCAGCTTGTCCTGTGGCTGAGCCTTGCTGAAACCCTGGCACATGGGCTTCAGTAGTTGTGGCTCGTGGGCTTTAGAGCGCAGGCTCAGTAGTTGTGGTGCACGGGCTTAGTTGCTCCACGGCATGTGGGATCTTCCCAGACCAGGGATCGAACCCGTGTCTCCTGCATCGGCAGGCAGATTCTTAACCACTGTGCCACCAGGAAAGTCCTGTTTATTGGTTTTTGATTCAAATGTTCTGTTTACAGCTAGAACATTAAAATGAAGAGTTTTAATGTTATTTTTTTAAAAAAAGAAAGATTCCTGTGCAGCTCAAAGCATCAAAAACCGTTTCACCTCTATGAATGGAAGATCTTTTTAAGAGACATGCTGATAAACCCGTGTTTTTTTCTTCCAGCACTCACGCTTTTACCTACCCTATCACCTCCTGTGCAGTTTCTGAAGTGTTCAGATTCTAGCTGTTTCCATATTAGACACTATTTGTTGGCAGTAAGTGTTTTAATGTGAAACGGAAAATTTTCTTTTTCCTCCAAATGATCTATGAATATGATCTGAAGGAAATGTATTATTAGTTGAGGTTAAAGTTCATGGGAAACTTTAGAATAAAAACTCCATCAAAAAGTAATTTTTTTCTTTCTACTGTCTTAAGGGCAAGTACACTTTTTGTTACTAAAGGGCTTAGTTACAGCCGTTAATAAGCTATCGACACTTTTGGGAATGTGCTTCAGGGAATGCTATAACCCTCCCATTTCCTTTTGATGACTGTGATAACATTGTCTAAATTCAAGTAGCCACATATTGTGATGTTAGATTCCAACGCCCAACATCAGTTATGTACGTAATTTAATGCCCAAGTGATCCTGGATTGAGGGTCTAACTAAATTTGGCCAAACTCAGAACATGCCATAAAGTGCATGAAACTTTGTCATAAGGTTACGCTTTCAGCCTTATTCCTTAGGCCATATTTCTTACGTATAAACTTCACCAAAATTAATGTTCCTAATGATATTAATAACTCACATGACTGCAGGGGATATTCTAAGGATATAGAATATAGACACAGCCCACAAAGAGCTTACTGTTAAGAGGGGAAGAGAACATTTTTATAAATGAAGAAAGTATAAGTATAAATGCTGAATTATCCGATCTAGAACATGAATGTAGTGTAGACTCTGGTTTCATCTGCCTAGACTGTTTGGGCCCTTACCACCTACCGTGTTGCACTAAATTCCACGTGTTACATAAACCTTCTGATCTTATCCTAAGGCACAATAGAGACTTCTTCCTATTATCATTGGGTAAAGATGAACACTGGCTTTAATGTGATTTTCTTCCATTTTCGTACTTGTATCTGCCCTTTTACTGGAGTTTTTCATCTAGTAGTTTATTTTTCTGGGAAGATCTTTTTTTTTCCCCCCCTTTGGTCAATATCAATAAGTGGAATAGGTCAATCATTTATTCCCCCAGCATTTGGCAAAATGTCTGCCTCAATTTATAGACATTATTGGTCATTCTTTTTTCTTTCTCAGCTTGGTATTTTTTGGTCTCTAAAACAGTCTTAGATGAAGCCTTATTTTACTCTGTTATTTCTGTCATCACTCACATGATTGTGCTGGTATGTGTCATAAATAGCAGTCATTGGTGGTACAGTCAGTTGTTGATTAGATGCCACGAATTGCCTACACCTTTCGTCAAACAGATTTCCTTCTGGAATATTTTCTTGGGTAGAATTTTAAAGCTAGCAGTGAGGATAAACATTTTTACCTTCAAGATATTAAACAGAGTTACAATATCAATGTCGTCCTTGAAACTGGCACAACACATTTCCCCCCAGGGAGACAGACCTATTTTGAAGTTGATTATTTGAATAAAATCACAGATAATAGGATACTAAGGAAAAATTCCCAGCCATGTTCATAATTAGTTGACTGTATTCCTGATGCAGATCGAAACGTTGTTCATAATGTAATTAGCCAGAGAAACGTGTGCTTTAATGAACACCCCTATGCATATGCAATACAAAATTTGTGATGCTTATTTTTTTTTCTTTCCTTTGGATGTTAATTGTTTTTAAATGGCTTCTTTCCTTGTGATAATGATAGTTTTATTACCTATTGCAGTATCTGTTGGATTGATTTTTGAATATGTCTTAATAGGGATCACCTGCTTTCTTGGGTACCATTTGGTCTGAGTAGAAGTGGCAGTGGCTGCCATCTCTCTTAAGCATGGTGGGAATATTTGTGATGGGCTTATGTTCCAGGCAAGACCTGGGCCAGACCCCCATGTCATAGGATTAAACATCATTACCAAGAAGGCTTCAGGGCAAATACAGTGGCAGAGGAATTCCATTTCCAGCAGCTCTCTTCTCTGGGAAAGTTCTTGGAGACAAGATTGGGGCAGAGGGAGTTGTCATAGAACCCTTCCAGACTGATTTAAATGCTTTTTCATGCAACCTTTTCTTCTGAGGTTTTAGTTAAACTATAAGGTCAGTCCCAGTCAGAGCCTAGAGTGGACCCCTTTCAGTGTGAAGCTGCCCAGATATAATGGACCTGGACTTTGGGGTCACAAAAACCATGGTTTGAATACTGGCTCTGCCTTTTGTTTTTTTTTGTTTTTTTTTGGCTGCATTGGGTCTTCGTTGCTGCGCACAGACTTTCTCTTGTTGTGGCGAGAAGGGGCTACTCTTTGTTGCGGTGCGCAGGCTTCTCACTGTGGTGGCTTGTCTGTTGCAGAGCACAGGCTCTAGGTGTGCGGGCTTCAGTAGTTGTGGCACGTGGGCTCAGTAGTTGTGGCTTGCAGGCTCTAGAGCGCAGGCTCAGTAGTTGTGGCAGACGGGCTTATTTGCTCTGCGGCATGTGGGATCTTCCTGCACCAGGGCTCAAACCTGTGTCCCCTGCATTGCCAGGCGGATTCCTAACCACTGTGCCACCAGGGAAGTTCTGTGGCTCTGTCTTTTAGTAGTGGTGTAATTTTTGAATGTGACAGACTCTTAGGACCTCCATTTTTGTATCTATAAACTACATGAGAAAAACCCATCTACCTTGCAGTAGGGTTTTCTGTGAGAAATAAATAAGATAGTGTATATCTAATAGACTACCTTGTGTTTAATAGGATTTTGATGCCTGCTATTATGATTAAAATTATTGCAGTTTAAACAGCTTTCCCAGAATTCACTGGTACAAGACTGATACGTATTAGTTTTTGTGGGTCTTTTTCTCAGCTTTCATCTACTTGGTGTCTGGTAGCTATGTTACCTCTTTTGGATACAAAATATAGAGAGGTAATGTGTTCCTGTCTTGTTATATATACTTACAATTCACTGATGTGTGTTTCCTTCCTCAGGGGTTGCGATCATATCGAAGTAACATATATTGCATCTTGAACAATGATAAAGTAGTAGCAAGCTAGCAGTGAACAACTGTTTATTATTTACTATGTAAAAACTACTATCGTAAGTAGGCATTGTGGGGAAGCAAGGGATTATAAGATAAATATTCTGCCCTTTAGGAACTGTCCATATATTTGGGAAGACATAGTCATTAAAACAAACCCACAAAATCCTCAAGGAGGAAATAAAGGTCAAATGAATAGGATAGGTAAGTATTTTGATTCTACTTCTTCTCTCACTCTCACATCCAGTCTATCACCAAGAACCTTGTTCTGCTTCCAGGATGCATCTCGAATCCATCCTCTTCTTTCCGTCTCTGCCATCACCTCTCAAGTGCATCCAAGACTTCATCTCTCTTTCTGTTGGGCTACTGCTGTAGACACTAACCAACCTCTCCTTTTACTCCTGTTCTCCCATCCCTTATCTACCCAACAGTCAAAATGGTCTTTTAAAAATCTAAGTCAGATTATTTCATTCCCTCGCTTAAAATCCTCCAATGGCATTCCACTGCTTTTAAATAAAACCCAGGCTCTTTCCTAAGGCTTACAAGGCCCTCTGTGACCTGGCTCTGCTCTTCTCTGCACCTTCATCTCATGCCACTCTCCCTCTTGCTAACTGTGCTCCAGCCAACAGGTTGCATTTCCCTCTCTGGAGCACATCAAGAGCTTTCTCGCCTCAGGGTCTTTGCATTGGCTATTTCATTTGATTGAAATGTTCTTCCTCTGGTCCTGGACATGACTGGTTCATTCTCATCCTTCAGGTCCTAACTCTGATGTTACCTCCTCAGAGAGCTCGAACCGTTCCTGACCACTCTATTTAAAAAGTCTTTCCTATCCTATCACGTTATCTTTCCTCCTACATAACATTTACTACAATCTACAATTACCTTGTTGATTTATTTTTTTGTCTAATTATTCTCCCCCTAAGTTCTGCGAGGGCAGTGATATTTTCCATTTTGTTCTCTGCTATAGTGACTAGCATAGTGTCTGGCATGTACTAGGTGCTCAGTAAATATATGAATAAATGAACAAATGAACATAAGCCACGAAAGTTCAGAGGAAAAAGGGATCCCTCTATTAGTCATGGAGCAGATTCATCACTGGGAAGGATTTTGCTAGGTCTCAGGGAGACAGAGTGTACCTCAAGGAGAGAGAGAGGATGAGCAAGGTGGAAGGGGGTAGAAAGGGGGCACATACTGTAGGTTTTCAGAGATGGAGCTGCTCTTGAGAGGCAGTGGGTGTAGGAGAAGGAGTCTGAAGGATGTGGATTCTGCTCCTAGCCATCACATGACTACCTATGTGACTTTGGATGTTTTATTTAACCGTGTTGAGCCATTTTACCTGTAAAATGGGGGAAATAATCTCTACCATGGAGGGTTACTGTAAGAAGTAATGATATATAGGGGCCCTATCGGGATGCATATGACACTAAATGGTAGCTATTCATACCAATGTTTAATTTAGATTCTCAGCTGCGGGTGTGCATACAAATCAAATTTGCACCTTTGTAGAAATGTGGATGCCAAGAACCAACTCAGTACTACTCATTCAGAAGAGTTGTCTCTGGGTGAGGGTGGGGATGTGTGTGTGAGACTCCAGCATGGGTGATTGGTTCAAAAGCTCCCCAGGTGATTCAGATTGTATAGCTATTGTTTAGAACCATGTGTTTAATCCAAGCCACGCCGGAATCCTCTCTAAATATCTCCTGCCAAGGGACTGTCCAACTCGAATAGCTCTGTGATGGGAACTCACAGAGTTGGGTCCAGATTGCCTGCCACTGGACATCTACCTGAGTCCCTAGAGGACAGGCTATTGATTTCTTATCTACCCCCAAGTTAATATTAATTTAAAAACATCTTGGGACTTCCCTGGTGGTGCAGTGGTTAAGAATCCGCCTGCCAATGCAGGGGACACGGGTTCGATCCCTGGTCCCTGAAGATCCCACATGCTGGGGTACAACTAAGCCCGTGCGCCCCAACTACTGAGCCTGCGCTCTAGAGCCTGCTCACCGCAACTAGAGAAAGTCTGCGTGCAGCAACGAAGACCCAACACAGCCAAAAAAAAATCTTGTCGTCCCAGCTAAAGCCACCATGCCTTCCATTATTCTTGGTGATGTCCAATATAGGAGCCAATTTAGTTATCTTCTGTACTCTTATTCCTTTAGTATCTATGCTTCTCCCCTAATCCGACTATCTGTCACCAGGTTCCCTCCCATATCTCTCCAATATGCTGTTTAGAATTCCAGCTTCAAGGTCAATAGACCTGCATAAACCTATACCCTCAATCTATTCACTGATGATCCCTCTAATTTCCTGCTGTAACTGAACCCTGGCTTAAACTAGATGTTTTTGATGTCAACAATCACTGGGCAGTCTTAGGAAACATTAACCACCTGTTCGGTTGGTTGCTCATGTACACACAAATATACTCATGTTTTGGAATGTTTTGGGCCAGTAAACATGTCTAAAGGTTTGATGTTGGGAAAACATTCTGAGGGCCAAGGGGTCTTGTCTTGTGTCTGGTCAACATGTATGAGAAGGGAACAAATTCCTATGAGCAAACATGGGACTTGAGAGATAGATAGGGTTGGAGGATTTATTTAATGACCACCTCATTCTGGTCCCATAACTGCTCAGGATTTGCATCTGCACTGACCAGAGCCTAACTCTTTTTTGAAAAATCTCAGAGCCAAGTGACTGGTCAGGTGGGTTGAGCTGTTATATTGAGAGTCTTATGATAACTCCAGTGACGACAGATGAAACCCTGCTCCAAGAGGCCTCCCTCAGGGAAGTAACTCTGGGGTTCTAGAACAGACCAGACATCCATAAGGGGTTGGAGAAGAGTACAATTACAGTAAATCTACCAATTCTGTATCAGAAGCTCATTTAAGAGAAGCCACCTATTTCTAATGCCATGAATGGTTAATGGGGAGTTGGGAACAGATCATAACATTTTCTCTGTTTTTGTATGCTTTATCTCCATAAATGGACTCATGGTTTAAAAGTCTGGATATCAAGAGTGCTTAATTTTCTTGGCTTTCTGCAGATGGGGGAGAAAACTAAAAATCAGAATGAAGGCCAAAAGTTATGTATTTTTCTTTCTGGATTTAGGTATAACTGGATTACATTTGCAATTATTATGACTACGTTACTTTATATTTTATATTTATTACGTTTTCTCAAATAAAATTGTGTCTATGAGCTCCCCACTGCTGTATGGGAAATTTACCATGTTTTATTTCTTCTCTTCACTTCGCTGCTCAGATTTTATTGAAATAGTTTGGAATTTAATTTTCAAATTATTAATTTTTTTACATTGTTCAGCCTTTAGTTCTAGAATCCTTTACTGCTAGTTCTATCCAGCTCTACAGTCACACTTAAATAATTATGGAGACTTACCTGTACATCCTGCTGGTTTCATTGCTTACTAGTGTTTCTTCTAAAGCTCTGTCCTTCTCCTTTCTTAGGGCATTTATTCTGATTCTTTTTTTTTTTTTGCTGGTCTGAGGTTATTTTTAAATTTTTTTCCAGAAAAGATATATGTATAGATTTTTTAAAAAATTGTAAATATCTGAAAATGACTCTTTTATTCTTATATGAAGTAGAGTTTGGCTGGGTCTAAAATGGTAATGTCATAATCCTTGTCCTTCAGATTGTTTTCTGTAAATATTCCAGTGTCTTCTCGTAGTCAGAGTTGCAGAGAAGAAATTTCATGTCAATTTTATAATTCCAGGTTTGTCTCCCTCTATGCAACTGATTTATTTTTCTTTGAAAGGTACATATATATTGCATGTTTAAACTATAAATACTTTCCCCATTAATTTGCTTTAAAAAGTTCAGAGATTTTGTATATATTTCATTTACTCTTCAGTTAGCAAAAAAACCCCAAAAAACTACATTTGCATTATTATCTACTCAGGAGTTAATGATCTGAAGATACATACTAAAAGGTACCAGAAAATCTTAATATGTAAAATAACCCTGAGATGGATTATTTCATTGACCAAGGAATTCTCTATAGTATAAATAATCTCATAATTGGAATATTTTCTATACATGCATGTTTATAAATTTTATTAAATTCAGAGATCTCTATTTTCCTTACTTCTGAACGATCTTATTTTAAATACCTGCAACTGGATTATTTGATGGGGTTAGTGTTTTCTCTTCTCCCATATGACTAGACTCTATCATTACTGGATATTTATTTCTAAAAGGTGAATTATGGGGTAGAAGTCATGGGTCATAACAAGTGCTGTGCTACTTCCCATTGCAGAGATCAACTGTGGCCGCCCTCCGGAAGTGCAGCATGCGGTCCTGGTGGGGAATCACAGCTCCAGACTGGGCGGTATGGCTCACTATGTCTGTCAAGAGGGCTTTGAGAGCCCTGGAGGAAAGATCACTTCTGTTTGCACAGAGAAAGGGATCTGGAGAACAAGTACTTTGTCATGCACAGGTATAGACTCCATTCTGTGGGTCTCCTGTCTCGTGGAAGCTAACAGCAGAACCTAAAACCTTCGGTTGCTTACCCCGTGTACTGCCCTGGCTGTGCCATTTACCTGGGCAGGTACCTGGCTTTAGGTTTGTCAGCTAAACCCTGAAGATTTAGAGGGTGGATTGGGAAAATAAGTTGGATAGGAAATTTTATGCATCTAATCTTTTGAAACCCACCTTAAATCCCAGTGATTCCTCTCTCTTCTGCTTGGTTGCCTGAGAGATTTTTTGCCATGAGCCATTTTCTCAGGGGGGGAATCCTTAAAAGTCCTAATTAAGCACATTTGACAGCTTTTCAGAGAGAAGGTGGTGTAATGTATATCTAGGTTTTTAATGTTTATTTTTAATCGTGGTAAAATACGAACAACGTAAAATCTACCAACTTAACGATTTTTTCAGTGTTAAGTAGATTCACGTTGCGCAACCAATCTCCAGAACTTTTTCATGTTGAAAAACTGAAACTCTCTACGGGTTAAACAGTAACTCCCTACTTCCCCCTTCCCACAGCTTCTGGTACCACCGTTCTGCTTTCTGTTTCTATGAGTTTGACTAATTGACCTCATGTAAGCAGAATCAGGTAGTATTTATCCTTCTGTGACTGGTTTATTTCACTTAACATAATGTACTACAGGTTCATTCATGTTGCTGCCAATGGTGGGATTTCCTTCTTTTTTCTGGCTGAATAATATTTTGTAGTATATATATAAACATTATGCTTATCAATTCGTCCATTGATGGACAGTTGTGTTGCTTCCACCTTTTGGTTATTGTGAATAATGCTGCTGTGAGCATGGGTATACAAATATCTCTTGGAGACCTTGCTTTCAATTCTTTTGGATATATACCCCCAAATGAAATTACTGGTGAAAAGGAGTTTTGAGACTTCAGTTCACATTCTAGCAGTGCCATGTGTTAGCTGTGTGTCATTAGGTGAGGCATTATTCTCTCGGAGCCTCAGTTTCCTCCTCTATAAAAGGGAGAAAATAAAACCTACTTTTCCTACCTCAAATAATTGTTGAGAGGGAATCAAATGAGACAATCTATGGGGAGCATTTTGAAGTTTAAACCACTGTGCCCATGTTAGGTCTTTTACTGAAATTATTAACCTTGCTTGAAGAGGATCTTCTCATGAGTCAGAAGTGTAGACTTCCACGTGCTTTATTTCACACCTCGGCCTCCAAGAAATAAGATGGGAAAAGGCAATGATTCTTGGGTTTGTGGTGGTTGGCCGTGGGTGTGACACATGGTTGTCACCTGGTCTTGAATGGCTCTGGGAATTTATTTCAAGCTGTTAACTTGCTTGGCTCTGAAGAGTGAAATCTCTAGGTCGCTTTGGTCTAGGTCTCTGGCTTGGTTTTGTAGCAGAATTATGGAAGAATGTCTTGGGTGTTGCCAATCGAAGTTTTCCATAGGAGAGTCTAACCAGAGCAAATACAACATGCAGACTGCTGGTGATTATTTGTCCATAGAGGAATGGTTCATGACCATTTTGGGGTTAGGAATTTGATGAAATCTATCAATTTGTTCAGTAGATGTTTATTTAGCATACACTGTGTGTGAGGTACTTTGCTGGACACTACCTTCTTGGAATTTACAGAGCAATAGGGTAAATAGACTTTTCTCCAAAGAAATGCACATACGGATATAATATTTTATAAAATCATGGACCTTTGAAGGCCTTGGGTAAAGCATCCCAGGAGTAGATGAAGAACTTATCTCTGCTGCTGAGGCCCTGCCTGTGCCATGCATTTCCCACATTCATTTATCTCCACCACAACTGCAGCAGGCTGTAGGCTAGAGATTGCAATCATAGTAACAAGGAAGGGCAGACACGGATGAGAACCCAGAGATCGAGTTCGGCCTTCTCTTAGGTCCCATTGACTTGCCGAACTTGCACAGAGAAGCAAGGGCAAACCTGTAACTAACGCCAAGGACTCCAGAGTCCCAGTCTTCATACTTGGGGACATTGAGAAGAGCTAATGCCGTTTTGAACCAGACTGATGGTCATTCCAAACTATTATTGCACCTCCAGCAGCACCTCTAAGAGTTATTTGGAGGAAGTGAGGCAGCTGCCTCGTGGGTTGCTGAATTCCACATCTGGGGAGGTGGTCTTGGCCCAGAGCTGCCTATGGAGTCACTTGGTCAGAGAGCTGGGCCCAGCTTCTGGACCCTCAGCCATTTGCTTCATTGTTCAAGCTGCTGTGCCTCCACCAATCAGAATTCAGTGGGGGCACCAGGATTAGTCACTCCATGAAAAACCAGTGGATCTGCATGGGGCATAGTAAGCCATTAATTAGCTGATGCTTGTAGAGCACTTTGAAGAACAAACATGTTATGTAACTGCTAATTATAATTACCAACCTCAGCCTGCCACCGTTCGCAAAGTCTGTGGCTCCAGCTGCAGCTGTTTCCATGGGTTTATGCAAGCTTTGATTTAAGGAGAGAAAAGGCTTTCTCCCTGAGGGCTGTGATCTTTCTGTGAGGAGGCCTCTATGCCCTCAATCAAGATTGGCAGCTAAATTCAATTTCCGCAGATAAAGGGGGCGATTTACATGCTGATTAATTCATGGCACAGTGCACATGATCGCTGGGTAGGTAGGTACGAGAGGCTTCTGGAACTGTAGTGAGAGATGCTGATTACCATGGCTCACGCTCAGCTGCCCTCCCTTCCTTCTTTTTCCTGTTTTTCACCTATTTCTTCACACCTCGCCTTCTGTCCCAAATCTCTCTGTGTATTTTGTATTTACCTCCGTCAATGTTCACTTTTGGGCTTTTTCCCCATCTTCTTTTATGTTTCTGCCTAACCTGTGAATGCCTCTACCCCTGTCCTTTGTTTTCATTCTGTTTACCCATCTTTTTATACATGAGTGTTTCATTCTAAATTGGGTAGAATAATTTATCTTCACTTTACGTGAGTTGTTCTTAGTTAAAAATATTTTTGGAGTCCCTATTTCTTTGGATTAATAGGACAGATCTGTGTGTATGTGTGTGTATGTGTATATATATATATATATATATATATATATATATACACATACACACACATGCACACACACATATATATTTAATTTTATTGAAGTATAGTTGATTTACAATGTTGTGTTAATTTCTGCTGTACAGCAAAGTGATTCAGTTAGATATGTATATGTTTTTAATGGAGTGTGAACTCCAGCAAGGCGGTGGGACTTTTTTTTTTTTTTTTAAGGCCAGTTTAGACTGGAAACTCCAGAGAGCTGAGAATTAGGCAATTACTTTAGTGTCTGGAAAAACCCCAGGTGGAAGCTTGATGTTCAGTGAGTCGGTTTACCTCAAGATCAAAGGGACTGATCCATTCTTGATAAGACTGTCCCTGGCTTTCATTCTGCACAGGTCATTTGGCTTTTTACGTTTCGAATCTGAGTTAATAATGATGAAGTGGACGCTCACTCACTCCAGGCTCTCTAAAGAGCAACATCTCTATGGAAACACAGAGTGGCTGCTGGGATCCTTTCTGGGCCCCTCACCCGACTCAGGGACCGAGTCCAAATGCCTCCAGGCCTCCTGTTAGCTCCTGCCCTTCTGTTTTGTGGTCGATCCTCCTCTTCAGCCCAGTGAGTGCTCACTTGCAGCTCGACATATTTCAGATAGAAGAGAAAGGTCAGCCGGAATAAATGGGCACATTTATGCAAATAGCCGCAGGGCTGGGATTTGTTTGAATATGTGCGTAATGTTTAGACCGTCAAGCATTATAGCTACCATTGATCGTGCACCAACTTAAACACCCACGGCTCTGCTAGGAGCCTTGATGCTTGATTTCATTTTGTCCTCAGAAAAACCCTGTGAAGTATTGATGTTTTCATTTCATAGATGAGTAATCTGAGACTCATAAAAGTGACGCAACTTTCACAGGGTCTTTCAATGACTAGTAAATGGCAGAGACAGGATTTGAACTCAGGCCTTTAGACCTGGAAAGCCCACGAGCTGTCTCCTGCCACTCTCCTAAGCTTGAATTCTTTGTAGACCACCCTGACAATGTTTGCCAGAACGAAAGTATTTTTTAATTTAATAAGTTTCTTAAAACAACTTATGTTTAAAACTTAAATTTATTGATCAAGGACACAGTAATATATGTGATATCATGAGTTTGATGAACACCTGGGCTTTTTCAAATATACACAAAAATCAATACAAAGCAAACACATAAAAATATATTCATGTGCCACCAAAAAACTCACCCTCAAGTGAATAACGCATTTTAGGAAAGCACTACTTTAAGCCATGCTGCTTCCACCTATTTTATGTGACTCTAATGACTTAAAAAGAAGAAAGGAAGCACAGCAAAACTCTTATAGCCAAACATGCATTTATTCAAAGTTGTCACCTTGGGAAGCCATACCCTCATTTCAGGGATGCTGCTATTATCAAAATGTGTTGGTTTTGTAATCTGTTTGGGAATTGCCTTTGGAGGTAGTTTATGAGTCATATTAGAAGACTGGTCATATCACTTTGGAAAGCAGATACTAGAAATGACATTGAGCTCGACATTCTGTTAAGGTCTCTTGAATTTATTCTGTAGGACCTTTTACTGTTTTCAAAAGTAGAGAAAATGGATATAAAATTGGAAACCAAGAGAGTGCACTAGACTAGGCCCTGACCACAATGGGACTTCTGAGAGAGTAGTCTGTGCTCACTGTCTCTGTCCCCTCCCACCCTGTTCTCTTCTGAGCTTCCTGAAGGAGAATCAGGCGTCCAACACCCCACTTCACTGTTGCTGTCTCTCAAGGTCACTAATGACCATGGTCTAGTGTCAGTCCTCCTTCCTCTTAACCTTTCCACAACATTTAGCATTGTTGATTATCTATCCATACATTTATCAATCTATTCAACCAGTCAACCAAATGATAAATATTTTAAAAATATCTATGTCCAACCAACTGTATTAGTTTCTGGGGTTGGAGAGGTAGATAGATCTTGTCTTCGCTGTCATAGAGCTTACATTCAGGAGAGATAGACATTAAATAACTAATCACAAAATTATTTAGTTACAAACATGATGAGTACCACAGAGAAATACTGGATGCTAATAGAATACTAAAATACATAACTTTATATATGTACATTTATACACACGCACACACCCATGCACCACATGCAGAATCTAAAGCAAAGCAAAGGTACTTTATAACCCACGGAGGCTTTGGTCCCCAAAGTCCAATGCAGAGTTCAGTTGGATGCTGTGGGGGCCTACTTTGTTTAGGCCAGAGGAGCCTAAACGTCCTACAACTGGACAAGGCAGAGACCTGCTCTGCCTGCCTCTGTCCAAAGTCAGACCTCAGATCTGATCATGGCACCATGTGCCCTCCACTGGGGAAGAAAGAGCCATGTGAGGGGAGAGCAAGAGGTCGAGCCCCCAGTGCTTATGTTCTGCTCCAGGCCCTTCTTGGGTGGGAGCGAGGAGGTCGGGAGGATTGGTAGGAAGGAAGGGAGATAACGTTCGAGGAAGCAGACACTCCTTCGGATCTTCTCTTTCCTTGACTCTCGAGGCATCACACTCTCCCAGCCAACCTCTGACCTCCTTCTGCATTCCTCTTTCTCCTCTAGTTTCCCCTTTGGTTTCCATGTGTCCCAGTGCCCTGCTATCATGCCACCTGCTCTCCATGTCCTACCTGGGCATGTCACCTGCACCCAGGGATTCAACTACCATCTACCCATTGATGACCTTCAAGGCTGTTTTTTTCACCCAGGTAGATGAACTCAGACTTAGCATGTTCTAAACACAATTCGTTCGTCTCTTTCTCACAAACCCAGTCTGCTTCCTCCTATATTTCTTATGAGTACAGTAGAAGGCGATCTATTCAGACTCTCAGGCTCAGAGACTGGCAGTCAGCCTAGACTCCTTATCTCTTGCCTCCTATTGCTTTCCTTCAGAATTGCTCACGGTTTTAAATCCAGTGCCCTGATTTCATCTTTTCACCTTTTTGCTGAATAGCTACTTCAGTGCAAAGGCTCTGGGCTATGGAGTCTGGCAGATCTAGTTTTGAATCCTGACTTCACTGCTTACTAGCTGTGTGACCTTTGGCAGGTTACTTAACTTCTCTAAGCCTTAGGCCTGTAAAATGGACACTATAATGTCAAATTCATGGTGTTATTTTGAAGATTAGATGAATGATACATTTAAAGTACCGTACATGCTATCTGGTCCATAGTAACAACTCAATAAATGTTCACTCGTTATTGATTTTATGATTGCCTCCTATGACTGCTGGGAAAATGTGATCAAATCTATAAAGACCTACGTATCAGTGTTTGATGTATTGTAATCACTGAGTAAAGGGTATCACATTCTTTCCTTGTGACCTCCAGTGTCTCTTTCAAAATACACCAGAGTTATCTTTCTAAAAAAAGAAGTCCCCCACACCATTGTAAAGCAATTATACCCCAATAAAGATGTTAAAAAAAAAAAGGAAGTCCCCATCATCTTCCTGCTTTTAGCTCTCCAAGGCTCGTCGGAGTAAGTCTGTGCTTAGTCTAGCAAGCAGGTCTTCCCAAGTCTGATCCCTTCCTCTCTCTGCAACCTCGCTTCCCCTCTTTCCTCCTCCCCAGCACGTTACACGTCTCTGTCTGAATCTGCCACACCCTTTACGCTTGCAGGCATTGGACCTGCTGTTCTGTCTTCTGTCTTCCTCACTCTTCAGCCATTCAGCCCTGAAGGTCATGCCCCCCACGAAGCCGGCTTCCCCAGGTCTTGCAGTGAGAGTTGGTGGCTTCTTTCTCTATACCCTGTGGTACTTGTGTGCAACTTTGTCCTGATATTTATCAAGTTGTAATTTTTCTGCTTATATGTTTGCTCCCTCCATTAGAAGCCATGTTCCTGAGGGAAGGACTTCTGTTCTGATCATCGTCACAGCCCAGTGCCTGGCATGGGAGGACACTTGGCATGCGATAATCGTTCAGTTAAGGGTCAGTGGTGAATAAAGTGCCCTGGAGTCAGTTCCAAAGAGAACTTCCAGAGATGTTTTCAGTTTTCGGTACTATTAGAATTAGGGCGTAGCCTCCCAAGTCATCTCTTTTAAAGGGGCAGCAGGGATATGGATGTTTAATAGCTGATACATTTATAACGAAGTCTTTCCAGCTGATTCGTAGACACCTGGAGGGAAAAGCAACCGGATTTTGTCATGCTACTCCTTGGGATGAAATATCTGACATCCCTAGAATCAGATCTGGGTCCCTCTGTGCAGAGAGCATGGCACAGCCTGAAGGCAGATAGCATTTTTGAGATGTTATTTGCAGTTGTCATAGTGAATGAGCAAAAAGGAAGAACGAGAAAGGAAACTTTCATGTTTCCTTTCTAACCTCTGCTTGGGTGGCAAAGAGGTCCCGAGTGGGAAGGAAATGTGCTTTACTGGCAACTCAGAGAGAAGGTGAGGAGTGGGATGTTTCCTTTTCCTTCTGGACCAGGGGGTGAGTATCAGAGGGATGTGGGAATGAGCAGAGGAATCTAGAACTCTGGGGCTTTGAAGGTCAGTGGAGAGGGAAAGGGCCAGGAATATTTGGGGCTTGTTCAAGCTGATAAAAGACTGGTGCCAACATCATCATTATGCTACCCAAGGAGGTGAATGGATAGGTCTTTGCGTCTATCAGGATACCCATGTCCACAACTGGAGTATTTCTTTGATTTCAAATTATCTGTGCTCCAGGGAGAAACATTGATGTAGAGACCCAGGGGTGCTTTAGACAGCCATAGGTGATCCTCTGGTGTCTCTCCAGAAGTTTGCCTGTTTTCCTCTCTCTGCCTCCATTTATTCCCACTTATAGTCAGCTGACCTGGGCTTACCCAAGACCAGGTAATGTGTGACATAGAATCTCGGCAATGCTGCTGAAGGGATGATTTAGTAAAGATATAAACTCTTCCATAGGCAAAGAGAGCAGTAGACTAGGGTCTGTCTAAAGATAGTATTGGTTCTGAGTAGAGGAGAAATTAGTCAACCCTACAGGTGCCTGAGGTGCAGGCTCCCTTTCCCACTTGGAGGCTGAGAAGAGATTTACTAGAAGGGAAGGATGGGAGCTGAGATGAAGAGAGGAATCTTCTGGGGCGGAGACTTATCTTTCTCACCCTTCTTGATGGGAGTCTTACCTTGGGTTTCCCAGAAAGCAGGGCCTGAGGCAGAAGGCTTATATTTTTTTCATAATAGGGAGTGCTATCCCAGGAAGCAGGAGTGAGGGCTAAGGTGAGTAGAGCTGGGAAGGAAGCAGAGCCGGTGTAAGGATGCCTTGTTGCAGCCGTCTTCACTGAGTGCAAGTATTGCTCCATCAGTGCGACAGCGCCCTGAAAGGTCTTTGTAGGTCTGCCCTTCAAGGGGAAGAAAGATAAGGGGCAGACTTATCTAGTACCTCCTGTCCCCCAGGAGGTGTTAATTCCCCCCCACTTCCAGGTTGCATGTGCTAGGGTGTGCAGCAGGGAAGCCCCAGCATGGGAGACAAGACACGGTCATGGTGTCAAAGCCCATGCAGGGCTGGAACAAGGAACAGGAGAAGCTGAGAGGTTCTAGAACATCCACAAGGGATGTCTGATTCAGTGGGGAAGCTTGAATTTGGGCTGAGGAACATTCCTGTGTGGTGAGGTGATGATTCCCTTCTCCAGAGGTGATGGTTTGGTAACTTCTACCCGCAGGGAATTTTATTCCTTTTGATGTTGGTGTAAGTGAATTTTTTTTTTTTAATTTCCTTTTGGGATTGTTCCTTGCTAGTGGACAGAAATGCAATTGATTTTTGTACATTGACCTTGTATCCTGCAACCTGGCTGAACTCCTTTCTTAGCCTTGTGTGTGTGTGTGTGTGTGTGTGTGTGTGTGTGTGTGTGTGTGTGTGTATGTGAATTCCTTAGGATTCTTTATAGACAAGAGTATGTCAACTGCAAGTAAAAATGGTTTTACTTATCTGCAGGGAATTTATTAAATGGATAAAAAGCTAGATCCTTGCCCCCTTCCCATCTGGACAACTTCCTAGGTGGTTTACTAGGTTCATTGGAAACTGTGTTACCTCAGGAACCGAGGTCCTAATACTGTTTCCCACATTCCCAAATATATTACATGAAATACACACAGAATATATAAAAAAAGCAGAACAACTTGAAGAAATTAGTGGCTTCGGAATAAGTCAGGATTAAATAGCTTCAGTTAAAGGAGCTCTGGAAGTATCCAGGGACCTTGTGGAGAATTTATTTAGTTTACCCCAGCAGGTTACTCCTGAGGAATGGTCCCATGTGGTGATGCGTGTCATTTCCCTCTTGGGAACAGCAGTGACCTGGAAATAATGCTCCATCAGCTGGGTGGGATGAGGAAGCCGGAAGCTGATCTTACCTGTGCAACTGCAGGGAAGATTCAGGGCTCAACTCTGGGCCGCTTTCTATCCCACAGGAGTAGAACACCAGTGGCATCCAGTGGCCTGTCAGACCAATCACAGGTTGGAATTCTCACCCATACTTAAGCAGGAATCTTTCCTTTTCCTCCAAATCAGGTAATGGGCCAAGCTCACTCATGGTGAAGTTAAATTGGGTGATGGCCTGGGGTAGCTTGAATTGCTGGTTCGGTTTCTGAATCAGAGCATGAATGGTGATCATCAGAGAGACCAGCTGGGCAGATAAACTAAGTCACGCCCTCTAATGTGGTGGCCATTAGGGTTTTTCCAAAGCCCATCAATGCATTTTGTGAGTGGACTCTCTCTTTTTCTATTTTAGAAATAATTATAGAAATTAATGACGTGTCAGTGTTTAATAACACTTGTGTGAGGTGGCAAATAAACCCAGGAAGAATAAACTCCAAGATCGTATATGTGGTAAGTAAAGTGAGCTCCTTTTTCCTGCTAGGGCAGAAATGGTTACCATGGGAATAAGAGTAGGAGGGACTTGCTTCCGGAAGTGCTTCTCAATCTAACAGCTTTCAAATCCCATAGTCCTTTAAAAAAGTGAACAGAATTTTAAAGATATCTGGATTCTTTTATTTTGCATTTTAAGTTTAGTCTATTTGTCATCCTCCATATATGTGTGTGGGATGTATTTATATTTGGCGTCGTCATTATCGCTTGTTTGCAAGCTCTTGTATTTCACTCCCCCAGAACAAGCCTAGAAGCATCTGCTGCCTCGGTGACAGTTTGCAGTGAGCGGGTCTCAGGTTGTGTTGCCTCCATTGATTGCTGGTCATTTGAGTGCAGGATAGCACTCCCTGGAGATACTCCTCATTTTATGTTACTTCTCAGCATTTATGGATTACTGGGCTGATCAGATTTCATCATCAGATACCTGATAGCAGAGGTTTGCCCTATTTATCTCCCCTGGGGTGAGCAGTGCAGTATTAAAGGGAGTAGTAAGGGAGTAGGTTCCAGCACCACAAAAATCTCTCTTGTTTGTTTTAACTGAAGTCCTGGTGGGTTCTCTTGTCTTTTCCCCTCACAAAGATATACATAAAAGGACAACGGTTGGACCCCATGGAAACAGTTCATGAGGAGACAGTTAATTTGACCACAGACAACAGGACCCCGAAAGTGTGCCTAGATCTGTACCAGGGCACCAACTACACCATGCACATTTCTATTGCCTCTCCCAGACGCTCTGTGCCAGCCATCATTGAGTTCCAGACAGCTGGTAGGTGGAGGTGAAGTCTCATTTCCTCCTAGAAAATGCTAAGCACAGGATGTGGGAAAATGTGCTTCAGAATCTACTGGTCAGGAGAGTTCACGGTTGCTTTCTGAGATTTGTAGCCAGGGGATTAATTGCTCTAGGGCTCAGAACCAGAGCGGGTCTGGTAGGAGAGATTCCTCTCCTATTGATGCCAGGCTGAATGGTCACTGATGTATTGATTCTCAGCTGGGTCTTCTGGTTGACGTGGAAGGTAATAAGGCATTTAAAAGAGGAGAACAGTAGGTGATGATGCAGTCCATTTCAGTTATCCAAGGCAATAGAGGGCAGCCACATGGCTTATCTTTGGTAGGAAACTCAAAAGTCATTCACTCTTGCCTATGGTAAAGGTGGAGCCAGGGAGGCTGACCCAGGAGCTGTGCTCCAGGATGGGAACTGACCCTAGGACTGATTGGGGGTGGAGAACCGAGCTGAGAGTGGGCAGGTGGAGAGGGGGAGGCAGCCTTAGGATGCAGGAGGGTAGATGTGGGGTGAAAAGAGGCGTGGACCAGAAGGAGCTTCAAGAAGTCATGAAAAACCCCAATGCACATAGTTATCACATGGATTTTTATATCATCATGACAATTACAGTAAGTTTTTTTTTTTTCATAATTCTGGTTGTGGGGTGTCAGGACTAATTAAACTCCTAATAAGCAAACCTTGAAAAGCCATTGGTGTCATTTATTATTTTGGATGAGTTGAGGTAGTTCTCAACTAGCTATTTGATGTCCTAATTAAGAAAACTCAACCTTTAGGTGTTGCTGCCACTAGGAACTGGGAAGTAACATGGATGTTGCAGAAATAATTGAAGTCTGCCAGTCTTAACAATATCAAGCCAACTATGAAATTATACAAAATAGGTCTCAGGGTACTTGTATATAAATAAAACAAAATGATTTATTTCTAAGTAAATACTAGGTAGGGAAAGATATTGTCAAATTAATATAGTAACTAGAGAAAGTTGTTCAAAGTTAAAAATAAACTACTGTGGATTTATTAGGAATATGTCTTCTTTGAAAGAGCATCCCAGGACTCCAAACTCATCTGTCTCTGTTCAGTCAGAATGAGAGCTTGCTGTTCAGTGTCAGCTGTTTTTACTAATATCCTCTTCAACCTCTTCAAGTTAATTTCCACTGAGAAAAGCGTGGCCTTTTGGGTCAGACATACCTGGATTTGCATCTTAACTCTGCTGCTTAAGAGTTGGGTGACCATGGCTGAGTTTTTTAATGTCGCCAGACCTCCTTCCTCTGTCTGAGATGTTAAATGGAATTGGATTAAATTTGCAAATTAACCTAGTGAGAATTGGGATTTATATTGAATTATTCCAACTGGGAACAAGGTATGTTTCTACATTTACTCCCTATCTACTCAAATTTTGTCTTTGCTGTTTCCTTATGCACTCTTGTGATGCTCTGTCATTCCCGCCTCTCTATCCTGCACAGTTAGCCATCTGATTTCATTATTAGCGTTATGCTAGTTCCCTTTAAATGAATTGGGAAGTTTTCCATATTTTTTATACCTTGGAAAAGTTTATATCACTTTAGAATTATCCCCTTCCCTTAAAGTTGGACACATTGCTCTTAATATTATTTAAGTTTCACCCCTTTGGGAGATGATTCTTTGATAACTTTGTCAGTTTCTTCTATGTTTTTTGGGGTCTGTTTATGTTTCTTTTCTTTTCTTGAGTCAATTTTTATAATTTGTACTTTCCTAAGAAACGTCCATTTCACTGTGATTTTAAATATATTGGCAGATATATTGGCAGAATGTCACATGGAATATTTGTTTACAACTCCTCTGGGGTTACAGATTATATAACCCCAGGTTATTTTGATTTGTAGTTTTGTGTTTCTCTCTTTTTAAAACTTGATCTGCTTCGCTTGGGTTGTCTGTTTTATTACTGTTGTTTTCCCCAAAGAGTAATCTCTTGGGTTTTTAAATTGTTTTTCTTTCTCTGTCTTATTAATTTCTCCCCTTATTTTTTTTTTATTATTTCCTTCTCCCTAGTTCTCTTAACTTCATTATATTGTTCTATTACTAAATTCTTGAGTTGAATGCATAGTTCAACTTATTTCCATTATTTTCTGTTTGATAATAAAAACCTTCAGTGCTTCTTTCTCCCTTCCGGATTTGAGCTTTGCCAGAATTCTTTAGGCATTTATACATGTTGTCTTTATCTTTACTTTCAAGACATGGTATAATTGCTATTCTGATTTTCCCTTGATCAAAGAATTATTTATGAGGGTGTTAATATATGTTCTCTTTATTTTTACTTTACTTTATTATATACTAGCTATTTTTTATTTATATATTTATTATTTTTTGGCTGCATTGGGTCTTTGTTGCTGCGTGTGGACTTTCTCTAGTTGTGGCGAGCAGGGGCTACTCTTCGTCGCAGTGTGCAGGCTTCTCATTGCAGTGGCTTCTCTTGTTGTGGAGCATGGGCTCTAGGTGCATGGGCTTCAGTAGTTGTGGCACATGGGCTCAGTAGTTGTGGCACACAGGGGCTTAGTTGCTCTGCAGCATGTGGGATCTTCCTGGACCAGGGCTTGAACCTGTGTCCCCTGCATTGGCAGGCAGATTCTTAACCACTGCGCCACCAGGGAAGTCCCTACTTGCTAGTTTGATTTCCTCATTGATTGAAGGATTAATTATGTGTGTTATCAAGTGGTAGGTTTAAAATATTTTTAACATTTATGCTTTGTTGTTGATTTCTAGTTTTTTTTTTTTTACATTTTAGTATTCTTTGTGGGGAATTTATCAACATTTTCTTGGGGCTTACTATTTGGCAAAGTTTTGTGATAATAGGTAGAGTGTTTGCTTGTAAGGTAAGATCTAGTCTTAAACCAGCTCTAGTAGTAAGGTTTTTCAGGACTTCTGTTTTTGTTGTCGTTACTGTTCTTTGCTTACATGGATTGCCATTCTTCTCAGTTTCTCTTAGAAATTCTAATTGTTTTGTTTCACACATTTTGATGTTATGATATTTATGTTCGTGATTGATATCTTTTTTTTTTTTTTTTTTTTTTTGTGGTACGTGGGCCTCTCACTGTTGCGGCCTCTCCCGTTGCGGAGCACAGGCTCCAGACGCACAGGCTCAGTGGCCATGGCTCACGGGCCTAGCCGCTCCGCGGCACGTGGGATCTTCCCGGACCGGGACACGAACCCATTTCTCCTGCATCGGCAGGCGGACTTTCAACCACTGCACCACCAGGGAAGCCCCGTGATTGATATCTTAACTGTAGATTCTAACTTCCACTATTAAGAAGTGGCTCACTTTAGCCTATTTAATTTTTTTTTTTTTGCCCCGATTTTCTTGATTTCTTTGTGCTCTATTTGCATGATATGCCTTTACCCCCCTTTTGTTCTTCTTAAAAGCTATCTGGATAACATTGCTATAGATGTACTCTAGGAGACAGCATATGTTGCAAACCTTTTTGAGAAAAATAGTAGTTAAGCAATTTACATTAGTGTTGTTTGTGATATGGTTTTATGCTATGTTGTTATGTCCATTGTTTTCTCTTTTTGCTGCACAGATTTTCATGCAGCAAAAAGGCTCAGCGGCCATGGCTCACAGGCCTAGCCACTCTGTGGCATGTGGGATCTTCCCGGACCGGGGCACGGACCCGTGTCCCCTGCGTCGGCAGGCGGACTCTCAACCAGTGCACCACCAGGGAAGCCCCAGATTTTCTTTTTTCAGTGATTCAGACAGTATAGATTTTGCTTTTATTCTGCATTACACATTAAAAAACAAAAATAAAAAAATCCTGTTTGAATGTGTATTTCTCTTATTGCCTGTGTTGACTGAAATAATGTTAACTTCTACCCCAGTAAGATAAGGAAGTTAGCATTCTTTACTTCCTTTTACTCCTTCCCCTTTTGCTTCCCTTATGTTATTGGTTTAATACAGCATTTTATTGCCAGCTTCTTGTTTTTAATTATTTTTAACATGTTTTATATTAATGGATTTAGTTTTATATTAATTTATAGCAATATTCATAAAAATTATTTAAATAGGTATATGTTTTAATAGTTTCAGTGTTTACTACCAGTTCTTTCACACCAAAGTATCTTTGTCTTTCTCTGTATTTTTATTTCTCTCTCTGCACAGTGATTTCTGTCTTCTTACTGAGGAATGGGATACTTTCTGAGCCCAGGATTATCTGAGAATATCCTTTTGTTGTCTTCACAAGTGAATAGGAACTTGATTGAAGATAAAATTCTTGGGCCAAAACCTTTGTTGTCAGCATTCTGGTGGCATTTCACATTGGCTTTGGGAATTTAAAGTTTTGAAAGAGGAATTTGAAGGCGTGATTAAAAAAAAAAATCCTATGTAGACAATCTGATTTTTCAGCCTGGATATCATAGAAGCTTTCTTTATGTGCAAAGTTCAAGACTTTAATCATTTACTCATGCACATGGTAAATGTTTATTGACCACTTACTATGTGTTTGACATTGTTCTAGGCATCAGGAATTCAATAGTGAATGAGACAGGAGTCCTTTCTTTCATGAAATTTCAGTCATGGGTTATATACATGTTAATGTTTTTCACAGAGTTTTCCTAGTACCCTGTGAGGTTTTGGATCTTCAAATTTCAATCTATCTACACATTAGGAATATTTTCTTTCATTAAATCTCTGATTATTGTTTTTGTTTGTTTGTTTTTGCTCTTCAAATACTCCTATGTGGAATTCCTTGTCTGTCTGCATTGGTCTTCTATTTTCTCTTTTTTTATATCCGTGCCTTTTTCCTTTGCCTTCTGTGAGTATGTAGCAAGTTTGTTCTCTATATGCATTTATGCATATATGCATTGACATTTCTTTTTTTTAAGATTAATTAATTAATTAGTTAATTAATTTTTTGGCTGCGTTGGGTCTTCGTTGCTTCATGCAGGCTTTCTGTAGTTGCGGCGAGTGGGGGCTACTCTTTGTTGCGGTGCCTGGGCTTCTCATTGCGGTGGCTTCTCTTGTTGCGGAGCATGGGCTCTAGGTGCATGGGCTTCAGTAGTTGTGGCACGCGGGCTCAGTAGTTGTGGCTCACGGTCTTTAGAGCACAGGCTTAGTAGTTGTGGCGCACGGGCTTAGTTGCTCCATGGCATGTGAGATCTTCCCGGACCAGGGCTTGAACCTGTGTCCCCTGCATTGGCAGGCGGATTCTTAACCACTGCGCCACCAGAGAAGTCCCTGCATTGACATTTCTGATGCACTTTAAATTCTGTTGTTGCACTTTCATTTCCTTTTGTCTCTTCTACTTCCCTTTTTATTTCTGCCTCTCTCAACCAGCTTCGTCTCTGCTATCACATTCTCTTACATCTCATCCTTAATCTGTTTGAATCATCTTTAAAATTTTTTTACTGAAAGTACAGAACAGATGTTGCTGAATTTTACCATTATTTTGCTCACTATTTTTTTCAACAGTGTTCATTCTTTGCCTTCTAGGCACGATCTCCCTCTTCTTGAAAATCATTTCATGGGCTTCCCCCCTCCCTTTCTATATTATTTATCCTTGGAAGATAAAAGTTTTATTTAGGTTTGATATTTCCCTCATAATAAAATGGATGGCATTCCCTTTGATCTTACTTTTTATTGGATGATATTGGTATGCTTATCTCAGATCTCATCTTGAAGGATTTACTGCTGGTTGGATGATCCAGTATCCTTTGGAGAGCAGCTGTGAGAAAACCTACTGCCCCAAGTTTTATTTCTGAGCACTTTGCTATCTTGAGTGGTGAAGCTGTAGCCCTTGGGCCAGCTCAGCATTGCCTGGCTTCATTATGGTGCTATAGCCTACAGAGGCAGGAAGGAACCAAGTCTCTCCTTTTGCCAACCCAGGTTGTCTGTCAGGTGGAACCTCCAGGTCCCTAGGCCTCCCCTTAGAAGTCCTTCCCTGTTACTGATCTCCAATGTGCTAAGGAAAGGCTATTATTATTAGAAGTAGAAATAGTGATAGCAGAGTATATAACCCTGGGTGCCTATCAGAATTGCCTGGTGAAGTAAAACAAAAAACAAAAACCCCACAGATGTCCAAGCTTTGCTTTAGATCTGCCCTGTCTGTGTGAGGCTGATGTGCGTTTAGGATTGGGAACCCGCAGGCTAAATGGCTCCAGCTGGAGCAGTCCTGTGGCCTATCCTTGCTTCCAGCCCCTACCTCTATGGGCACCAGTCCTCCCCTAATCCTTCCTTTGAGATTTTGGAACCCTGCTCCTTTGCTTGGAAGGCATGTTGCTTAGAGCTCTCAGCATCTTTCTTTACCTAGTCTCTTCCACATTGTGCTAAGCAGAAATATCTTCATGTTTCTGCCTTATGGATGGCAGTCAATCCTTCTTTCCAACCCAGATGCAAATTTTGACCCATTTTCACTATTCGCAGTCACTTCTGTCAGGGTTGGAGGTGGGAAGTGGGAGCCAGATGCTTTTGTTTTCAGACTATTATGGCTATAAGTGGGAAAATCATATTGAGATGGGAACTCTGCAGACAATACTTCTGCTTTATGCTCTGTTTGTGTACAGACATAAACTATATGTGGTATTTCTCACATACATATATTTGGTATACCTCAAAATCATGTGCGTACATGGGGAAATTTTTGTTTCTGGTGTCCTTATGAAATCTTGAAAATGAAAGCTATGAAGATAACGGAGAGCACATTGTGATAGGTCTTCAAATTCTCTCTCATAACCATATCTTACATTTTCCAGTTATAGCTAACCAAGAATATTTTCTCCCATGGCTAATTGCCTGGTGCTGCCTATGTCAGTGATATTTAAAATGCTGTGGACAGTTCCAATTTTGAGTAGAATAATTTATTGTTATCATTATTACTTCTTAGGTAGCAAAGACGCCCGTGGGAGAAATATAACTATCTTATAGTAATAAAAAGCTTCTCTCTGTAGACATTTAACTTTTTCTCATTTGTAGAAAATGCACAGACCTGTTTGTTAGGAAATTTGCTTTTCCTTGAAAATTAGCCATGGTACTACTAGACTCTCTGTGGGTTCTTTAATTCATTAGTAACAAATTTTTTCTTCTTCTTCTTCTTTTTTTTTCATTTCCTGTATTAAGGAAATAGAACATCAAAGGAATGAATTAGGCTGCAGGAGGCATGAAATGACTTTTTTTCTATATAGCAATGCAAATATATCAGCTCTCTGATTATTTCATTGCCTCATCTGAGTAGCTCTTGAAATACTGTCTGCTGTGAGAATAAACATCTTGCCTGGTCATCTACTTTCTGGTCATCTTCTAGGTTGGAAACACCTGCTCTGAGAGTTCTAATCCCTGACCTTTGACTTTTATTCAGCTTTTTCCTTATTCTCAGACTTTCTGGCTATTGATATACTTACCTTCATGACATTTTGCTTATGGACCATCCAAGTGATAGAATTAACTCTCTAAAAATCTCACAGCCTTGTTAGTTTACAACAGTTTTTTTGCGGTACGTGGACCTCTCACTGCTGTGGCCTCTCCCATTGCGGAGCACAGGCTCCGGATGCGCAGGCTCAGTGGCCATGGCTCACGGGCCCAGCTGCTCCGCACCACGTGGGATCTTCCCGGACCGGGGCATGAACCCGTGTCCCCTGCATTGGCAGGCAGACTCTCAACCACTGCGCCACCAGGGAAGCCCTACAACAGTTTTAAAATATGCATTATTTCATTTGATTCAACGGCCTATGATATAAGAAAAGCAGACCTGATTACTTGATTCCACAAATAAGGAAACTGAGGTTCAGAGGGGTTAGGTGACTTAGCTAAGGTCATGCAATTAAGAAGTTGTAGAGCTAGGACTTGAAGCCAGATTTGATGCCTCTGCTGTTAAACACTCTGTTGGCTCTCGGAGTTTCAGTTGTCTTTGGCCATGGTATGTTTTGCTAAGAAGATGTAACCTTTCCCTGTGTTCTCTCTTATCTTTTAGGTGATGATCTCTTAGAAGATGACAGGATTTTCAATATTTCAGTACTTAATGAAGCTTGTTTGAAATTGAACAGGCATTCTAGGAAAGTTGGATCAGAACGAATGTACCAAGTAAGAAGATCTCTTATGCTATTCGTTAATGAATTGTGTCACTTAAAACTTTGGGTGCTCTCCAAGTGGGGATCCAGAGTATTTAAAAACACGAATGGAATGAACTTCTAGATTGATTTTTGTTTCTAGAGATGGATGTGAGATGGCTGCAAGTGAGGGACTAAATTGAAGGAAGACACTATTGGGTGATTTGCTCTCATTTTCTCTGTCTGGTATTTCACATGTCTTATATTTTATTTTGGTTCATTTATAGTTGCAGCTTATTTTGTCATCAAATTCACACTCAGATGTGGGTTTTTAAGAAACTTATTGCAGGGCTCTTGGTCCTCACTTAACTTGAATTTATAAACATCACAAATCTCAAGTAAAATTATAAGTATATTCAGGCAGGAACTGAAATTTATTATTTTTGTATCACTTTTAGTGCCTAGCAAATCATCTGACAGAGAGTAGACTAAGTAAGTATTAAATTAGAATTAATTCATTAGCCATTTACCAAAAGAATATCATGTATTAGGACCTGGAAGTTCTATTCGAACTAATATAAACATACAAGTAAACAGACAACTACAATAGGGTGTAATGAGAGCTTTGATAAAAAGTAAATAAATGGAATAGGAGACTGTATGTATGTGTATATATGTCCGGGTACAATTTTTTTAAAAATATATTTATTTGGCTGCGCTGAGTCTTAGTTGCAGCATGCAGGATCTAGTTCCCTGACCAGGGATCAAACCTGGGCCCCCTGCATTGGGAGCGCAGAGTCTTAACCACTGGACCACCAGGGAAGTCCCCATGTCCAGGTACAATTTTTTTAACAAGAAGCAAAAACATTGCAGAGTCATAAACAGTAAGTAGGAATTAACCAGATAAAAGATGTTGGATGAAGTGAAGAAGGGCAGTGTGGACAAGTCGAGTAGCTTATTGGATAATTGAGAATGTGGCTTTCTTGGGGAACAGAGAAAGCAAGGGGGAGTAGGAGGAGATGAGGCAAAAATCTGAATAGTGATCATCCCTGTATCCCGTACTTTTAAGCTTGGATCTTATTTTTTATGTCTATATGGAGGCACTGGAGGATTTTAAGCAGGTGAGTGAAATATTCAAATTTTAATATTGGAAAGAACACTGGACCTAGAAATATATTCAGGTACCCAAATAATATAAAACAAAGATGATTTTTCGAATGGGTACAGAAATAAATGGTTCTGGGACAACTGGTTAACTACTTGGTTAAGAAGATAAATGATTCTCACTTCATATCCTACACTAAAATGATTAAAGAGTTCAACTGAAAAAAAATTGCTATTTTTTAATATGTTAGACGAAGGTTAATTTAAGTAACATGTGAAACACTCTTAACAAATCCATTGGAAGGAAGTGAACATTCAAAGGCAGTTTGCAAAAGAGAATATAGATACTGCCAAAACACACATGAATACACACATGAAAAGAATTTTTAAATCATGAGACACCATGATTTTTCTGTAAACCTGGAGAAAGTACTACTACACACAGCCGTGGGCCCTTAAATTGGCATGACTTTTCTGGAATAGTTATTTGTTAGGATCCATAAACTTCCACAAGTGTACTATAATTAATTATTCAAACATACACAGAAAGATTAAACTGTTCTCCGAAGCTTTATTTATAATAGGGGAAATTGGAAACAAGTGTCCATCAATAGGGATTTGGTTAAATAAATAATCATACATTTATTGGATAGAACACTATGCAGACATGAAATACCTTCTGCTTCCCACTGGACAACATTTGTTGCTGTGGACCAATATTCCCATTGAAATGGTCTCTTTTTCTCCTGTTGGTCTGAGCCTTCTCAGTCTCTTTCACAAGTTAAATCTGATTACCCCCAAGGTTGTGCCTTCCCTGTTCTCTTGTCCTTCTATACCCGTCTTTGGTTGTCTTACCCATTCTCTTGACCATCTCCATGCTGAAGACTCCTAAATCGATTTCTTTAGGGCTAATCTGCTCTCTAAGCTCTGGGCCCTGTACCCCCCAAAAGGCTCCTGTGCTCCCTTTAGCACTGTGTCTTCACATAGGTGACTCTCCTACCTGCAAAGCCCTTCTCTCCTTTACCTGGATAACTCCTACTCGTCCTTCAGTGCTCAGCTCAGTCATCTCCCTGGCGGGAGGCCTTCACTGACCTCCTCCCCCAAACGCTGTCCCTGCTCTGAATTGTTTTTCCTACCCTTACTTTTCACATCCCCAACTCACCTGGTTAATGCTAATTTCTCTTTCGGTCCACAATTAAGATGAGGAAACCTTCCCTGATCCTCCAGCTTCATGTACTCCTCCAGCTTCATGTATTATAACACTTATCCCTGGGTATTTTATTTGCCTAGATACTTACCTGTGAGTTCCTTGAGGTTAGGACCTGTATCTTATTTACTATTGTATAACCAACACTGTATACTCTGGCTGGTAAATAATAGGCAGTCTGTCTATTTATAGAATGAATTAATGATAGAGAAAAACTTTCTAATATGTTTTTAAGTAAAAGGACTATATTATAAAATTGTACAGAGAGTGTGATCCAAATTTCATTAACTAGAAAGTAATTTTTCGTTTATAGACTGAACTACGTGTAGTTTAGGATGAGACTGACTTTCTATAGAAATGCAGCCTCCATAGTTGTGAGGTTTTTCTCCAGCAGAGGGCAGCAGTCTGAATGCAGAAGTGGTGAAGTCAAACATCTGGATTGGCCCAGGGCTTTGAGTTTTCAAGAATGGGTGAAATTGAGAACAAAGCGGCAAGTGTGTTGAGGGTATCAGGCAAAGAGAATGGTGGAAGTGATAGACAATGGTATCCAAGATAGGTGGGAAGATGAGGATGGGGGTGTTAAAATAGTGGTAGAAAATCTTGAGTGGGGAAATCTTGGGGGATATCCTGAGAGAGATCAGACTGAGTGGGAATGAGTGGTCCAGAAGAACAAGGGATTGTGAGATCTTGGTGGAGCAGCTCAGAGGATGACAGTCAAGGATGTGGCGGTGGATGTGGGAAGCTGAAGCAGAGTGGAGGAACTTCACAGCACTGAACCCAAGCAACTCTGAGGCCAAGTTTTGATGGTTTACCTATAAGGACCTTTATATTACCCAAGAGAATGCTAGGAATTGGGGGAGAGAGGAATCTCCCAAACAGACCAAGAACTGTTTTCTAGAACCCTAATAGGAAGGCTCCAGTGAAGTACCATGACTCAGTTTCTTTGCATGCATAATTTGGGGTAGTCCTCATACAGTGTAAAAAGTCTGTTCCATGAGGCTTGTCTGTGGATTCCTTATGAATGAAAAAAAATGAAAAGAATTTTTCCCAGTAACTCCAGTACAGTCTCCTTCACCTGGGAAGGCTCAAGGGGTTACTTTAGGATAGCCTGACACTTTGTCCATCTGAGATGTAGTTATGCATTTTAAGCTTAGTCTTATAGCTGGTTGAGAGGGAGGTTGAATAGGGTACGTAGGGTAGCTTTGTAAAGTTCTTGTCCAGTTTAGCCTGCTATTGTATTAAAAATAATTCTGTGTGGGTGAGGACAAGTAGAAGGAACCTTCCTGCTTTCTTTCCATTTTGCTTATAGTCTAGACATCTGCAAGCCAAATGAACTTAATGCATCACTTTCTTTTAATCTCACGACAGTTTAAAGTTCTAGGTCAAAGGCGGTATCTGAATAATTTTTATCACGCAACATCATTTAACTTCACAACGAGGGAACAAACCGCAGTGGTGTGTTTAGATCTGTATCCAGCAACTGAGTACACAGTGAATGTCACCCTCCTGGGATCTCCCGAGCAGCGCTCAGTGCAAATAACAATGACAACCGCACCAGCAGGTGGGTGTAGATGTCTTTCTGTTTGGTATCTTAAGACAACAAGTTAAATATGTGTATTGAACTGTACAACATGGGGCAGCATAAAGAATGATAGTCTCAGAGTCAAGAGACCTGGGTTCTAGTTCTAACAAACTACCAATGTTTTCTGGGGCACAGTGTCCCTGAATCTTACCACCTCTCCCCTTTCCCACTTGGGTTCAGGCTCAGAGACGGTACAGACCAGGAGTGGACTGCTTTACTCAGGAATTCCTAGGAGTGATGGATTGAGAATACTGTAAGGCTTCCTATCTCTCACTTCCAATTTAAGACAGCTGAACCCTAAGGGTAGTCATTATGGGCAACTAGAACTAACTTCCAGGAGATCAGAAATGTGAGCTGCAGTGTGTTGGACGTGGGTAGGACAAGGAGGCCACCTGACAGCGCCGTACGAGCACATTAACCCAACACAGAGAACAGTGACCTAAAGCAGGTCAGGCTGTTGCTTCTGTTGCTTGCAAGGAAGCCAAATAGAGGTGGCTGTGTCAACTCCACAGCCCTCCCTGGTGGGGAGGGATGCAGAAGTCTCTACCATTTCTTTTGTTCTTTCATCAGTTGGGTTGCTTTTTTTAAAAAAAATATTTATTTATTTATTTATTCGGTTGTGCTGGGTCTTAGTTGTGGCTCACGGGCTCCTTAGTTGTGGCATGCGAACTCTTAGTTGCTGCATGCATGTGGGATCTAGCTCCCTGACCAGGAATGGAGCCTGGGCCCCCTGCGTTGGGAACATGGCGTCTTAACCACTGTGCCACCAGGGAAGTCCCTCATCGGTTGGGTTTAATGGACAAATTTCTGGGCAACCATTGAAAGAAAACAGTAGAATAAGATAGGTCTCGCTCCTACCTTCCTGAGGCCTTTATCCTGTTCACCGACTGATCTTTGTGGGTCAGTAGTGGGCACGTTGGTCTTTGTACTTGGAAGGCTCTGAAATGCAGTAGACAAATTCACTCTTTATTGGATTTTTCATCTCAGATTGTGCCTTGTATCAGCAGAGGTTGCACGATGAAGACCTCCTGACAGCATAAACCTAGCCTCCACATACATTTCTGGCTACAGAATAATGCTCACAATTTGAATATGCATTTCCTCTAATTATTAAATCCTCAGAGAAATTAAAGTCTAAAAATAACACCCACCTCTCCCTGTAAATTAACGTGTAAAGGCACTCAAGTTCCAGGTTCTTTCCTCCCCAGTGCCTTCTCTGCTAAGCCTCCATTAGAGTGGCCTCCCTGAGACAGCGAGTGTGTTCTAACTGTTACATCCTATAAATCTTTTTTCTTGTAGTAGATGTTACTTCTTAGGTACCTCCAAAGTTGAATTAATCTTGTTCCAAGTTTCATTGTCCCATTTCTCAACATGAGTCCCAGAGATACAAAACTTAGAAAAGCAAAGTGATGTGATAGTTATACAGCACTGTGAATGTACTAAACATCACTGAATTGTATACTTTAAAGTGGTTAATTTTATGTTGTGTGAATTTCATCTCCATTAAAAAAGAAAAGCCAATGGCTTAGATACGTTCTTCTTGCACCTGGGCCTCAGTTACCTTCTGAGTGATTCGTACGTGACGTACTGCAAGTAAAATGTTTAGAACGGTTCCTAGTACATAATAATGATGACGACAATACTGGCTTTGTTTATTGAGCACTGAGGATGTCCAGGAATTTTTCCAAGTGCTATCCTTCGGTCAATCCAAACCTACCCAACCTTTTGAGGAAGGCATTATTTTATTCCCATTTTACAGATTAAGGATCGTGAGGCACAGAGAAGTTAAGCAACTTGCCCAAGATCACACAGAGTGAGATGTACAACTGGGATTTGAATACAGGCATTCTGGCTCCAGGGCCCTCATTTTTAATCAGTACATCTACTGCTTTTTACTAAATATTTAGTGCTTAAAAAGAAAAAAAGGAAAATTTTGTTCCTAGAACCTAGTGCATAAGTCAGTCTGGACCCACCTTGCTTTTTTCCACCTTGGACCGTGAGCAAAAACTTCAAATGCCATGGATGTGTAAATGCATTCGTTTAATAAGTGTTCATTTCTTATCTACTGTGTGTCAGGCAGGTTCTGATAGCTGACAAGGTAGCAGCAATAAAACAGACTCAGCTGTCATGGGGTTGGAGTCAGGAGGTTGGAGAGGAGACAGATAAACAAGTAAGGAAATATATGTTAGGTGGGGCTAAGTGGTAAGATGAAGAATAAAGCTTGGCCAAGGGAGTGTCAATTGATGGTCAGGGAAGGCCTCTATTATAAAGAGACATGTAAGCACAGGTCTGAAGGAAGTGAGGGGGAACACCAAATGACAGGCATGTCCTTGGCATGTTCTGGGAACATCAAGGGAGCCAGCATGGCTGGAGCAGAGTGAGCTGGAGAAAGTGGTGGGAGATGAAGTCTTAGCTTCAGTATAACGAGGGGGGCATGGTGTCAAGTTCAGAAAGTGAGACTATTGTTACCTCCTCCTTTGCAATGTGGACCCCAGATTATCAGTAGTGCATATAATCTAGCATGTGATGTGACGGCCTCTATAGGTTACTCAGGTGTCTGAAGTCCACCCCCTGTGAATTTCAACTTAATTTGGGAAATCTCTTCTCTTGAGGTTATTGGATTCAGTCTGCCACCAGGCTTCCCATCTGTTGTGGGGGAAGGAAATCTACGCTTTTTGAAAATTTTGGAACTTTGCCAATGGTGGTTCCAGGTCTTTCTTGGTGTCTATCCCGAGTATTTAGAACCTTTTATTTTCATGTCTCCTTTGAGCCCTTTTTCTGCCTACCCTCCACCATTGCTGAAGATCTTGATCTGTGCAGTGAAAGAGCCTCCTTTCTTTGTGAGCAGGACATCACATATTTATAGTAGGAAGCTCTTCAAGTGAAATGCACTGTCTTAAACAGAAATGGACTCACAGACATGGAAAACAAACTTATGGTTGCTGGGGGGGTGGATAGCTGGGGGGCAGGGGGAGAGATAAGTTAGGAGTTGGGGATTAACCTATACACACTACTGTATATAAGGTAGGTAAACAACAAGGACCTACTGTATAGCACAGGGAACTGTACTCAATATCTTGTAATAACCTATAATGGGAAAGAATCTGAAAAAGAATAGATATATATGTAAAATTGTACACTTGAATCGTACACTTGAAACTGACACAACATTGTAAATTAATTATACCACAACAAAAAAAAAGGAGGGAACATACCAAATGGGGAGAAAAGTACTTCAATAAGCTCATATTTAACTAAAAAAAAAAAAAAGAAGTGCATTGTCTTGCATGCCTGCCTCCTTCACACTCCCAGTTTCCTGCTGTTTTCTCGGAATTTCTCTATCCCCAGAAGGATCCTAAGTATTGCTTTAATTCTGAGAGGCGTGGCTTCCTATTATTGAATGCCTTGCTTCTGAATCCTGCTTCCTAGTTAGGAGGTTTCCTTTGTCTTCTCTGGAGTATCACCCTCAGCTGATCCTTGAGCTGCTGTTGAGTTTCTGGAACCTGTGTTTTCACTGGTCTAATGAGGTCTAGGAAGTCCCCTAGTTTTAGTGGTTTTTCACCCAAGCCCCACCTTTCCTTAGAACTGAATTTCTGAGACTTGAACTGCCTGTGCTTCTTTGATGGGAACTGAAGCATTCTTTCCTGCCACCATTTCCTTTTCTGCATCGGGAGAGATAATCCTCCAGTGTTCCAGGTCCTTCTAAGTATTCCTACTGCTCCGGCAGGCCAGCTGAGTAGTAAGCTTTCAACCTTCCATGCCAGCTGTTTCTGTTCCTCCTTCCTCCCCAGGCCTGGCTAATACCTTTTGCTCGGTCTTAGTCCTTTCCTTCTCTGTATTTGCTTTTTGTTTTCATACTTACATTTTTGTTCTCCTAACATATTACTTTTGATTCTGCCTGTGAGGTCTCTATAGAGCAAGAATGGTGCCACGGTTCACCCAGTGTTCAGGTAAATTCTGCCAACCTTCCCTTTTGTTAGGAGGTATTTATTTTTATTCAGTTTAGCCTATAACCTCAGCCCTGATCAAGGGTCATGCTCTCTGGATCCTCCTTAACATTTCTCTGCTTTTCTGTTCCTTCTTTTCAAATTCTAAATCCTTGCATTTCCCAGGCAGGCTTCCTTATAGCCTGGGCTATACCCTCTGTTTCATCTTTAAGAACAATGCCACCTTGGAATTCATTTAATGATACCTGAAGAATTCTGCACTGATCCTTCTAGTATTTCTCTTTTTAAATATGTCCACATTTTCTGTAACTACATAGCACCACAACTCCAGTTATTAAAGAGTTCTCCATTAATGCCTACTCTGGGTTCCCTATTTAAAACTGTAAGAGGATCCTTTTTGATAGAATAATGCCTGACTCTGGGTACCCTTTTAGGGGAGTCATTTTAGTTTGTTCTCCAAAATAGTCCCTTTATTCTTCTCTTTGATGATTTTCAGCCATTTCCCTGACCTAGTAAATATTTCTGCTTTTCTAATCTCTTTAGAGCAGTTATGTTTAGATATAGCTCCTTTTCCTTGTCATAGATTTCTAGCTGGGCTAATATGATTTCAAATTTTCTTCTCCTTGGTGTGCTTTCCTTCACGTTATTCCATTCTCTCCTAATCTTGTCCCATTTGCAAGATCAAAACCTGTTTTGTAAACTGATTTCATTCCTTTTTCAGAGGTTGGGCAGAGCTCATCTTTAGGAACAGAGGGTTCTAGGCGTACCCCTTTTATGACTCCTTCCCAGCACTTGAGTTAGTAAAATCGCACTGGATTTTATCCTCTCTACCCAAGAAGCATCCCTGGTGTAGAATCCCCAGTCTGGGGCTCTGTAAAACAATCCAGAGCAATTTGAGAGCCTGTGGTGTTGGGGTGACTCCTGAGCCTAGAGACAAACCGTGGATTCAGTCTTTTCTCAGATCTCTTTCTTCTGAACGAGATAAAGAGGGACAGAATTTTGGGCAGCTAATCTCCTGTTGTCTGCTAATGTCAGGCTCTCCCAAATGCTTTCTGAAATCTATCAAAATCTTCCACTAATGCTCTCTTTGTGCTTCTCAAACTTTAGCGAACAAAGAATCAGCTGGAGAGCTTATTAAAGCGCAGGTCCTTGGGCTCCATGCTAGAGGTTCAGATTCAGCAGGCCTGGAGTGGAGACCCCAAATTTTCATTTCTAGCAAGTGCCAGGCCTTGCTGACGCTGCCAGTCCATATTTTGAGCAACACTGCTCTAACCACATAGACCTCAGCTACTTCTCGGCAATTTAAAGCCCTCACTTGAAAGAAAAGACCCGATAAAGAGAAAGACAAAAAAAAAAAAAAAAAAAAAAAGTGATAACCAAAATAATTCAAAGGGCTCATGCCTAAGAAACCTATGTGTTTTGCCTGATTTGTGAAGTTTTCCTGGTAATTGAATATCTGCCTCATGTATTCTTGCAGTTCCAGCTATAGAGACCAAGAGCCTCCATCTTCACTGATGGTGCTTTGCTCCCCTGTGGCGGCTCCTCTCTTTATATAAACTCAGAGTCCCAGTCAGTGTATTCACATGTTGCAGGGGGGAGAGACTGAATCTTACCCCTCCTTCCTACAGACTGACAAATAAGAAGTGAAGTATCAACTTTATTGCCTGAGCAAGTTCCCAGGAACTACCCCCAACACAGTTTCTAGTACTAAAAGTTACATTGGAGAATGAGTTTTAGAAATGGCCACATGGGGTTTTCTACTGCCTCTCCCCCTGGAAGTATGGGCAGTTGGATCTGCATGGGGACCTTGCCTGGTTTACCCACCCAGTCTTAGGCTGAAGATCTGAGGAGAGGGAGTGGGCAAAGACAGGTTACTTACTCCTGGAGACTGGAGGTACACATGCCCCTTGTGCCTAAGCACAGGCAGGTCCCAGAGAGCAAAAATCTGCATCTTTTTTGGGCAGTGACCTGTAATATATGAACTCCACCCACTAGGAAATGTGACCCAAGGAATAGTAGTCTCCTTCTCACCTGTCAGATTACATATTTACTGTTCATTCCTTGAGGATTAGTGAGTAGGGAGTGGAGAGAGGCCAAAATTGTCCTTTCCTTTATAAAAATGAGAAGACAGGTAAATAGCAGCCTTGAACACACATGACCTCTGTAATGTTAGAGGGTTGATCAGGAAAGGTCCATTCTAGTTCTAGGAGTCTATGTTAGGAAAGCAATTTTAAGTTTCTTCAAATTCATTTATTTCAACATCCAAATTTCTTGACTGATTTATTTACCATCATTATTTCATTTATCTATTCTACTTTGTGTTTTTATTGATATTTACAAGTTATTCATATAGTAAGAGTTTACTATTTGTGTCAAATATTTCTCCTGTTTTATAATTTCTTTTAATTCTCTTTATGGTGTTTTTGACATGTAAAGTTTTTAGATTTCTAAACAGTCCAATCTATTGATATTTTCCTTTGTGATATTACATTAATTTTTTTTTTTTTTTTTTTTTTTTTTTTTGCGGTACGCGGGCCTCTCACTGTTGTGGCCTCTCCCGTTGCAGAGCACAGGCTCCGGACGCACAGGCTCAGCGGCCATGGCTCACGGGCCCAGCCGCTCCGCAGCACGTGGGATCTTCCCGGACCGGGGCATGAACCCGTGTCCCCTGCATCGGCAGGCGGACTCTCAAACACTGCGCCACCAGGGAAGCCCTAGAATTTTTGTAAACAAAATTTTAAATTTATATCCTATCTTTTTTCTAGGAAGGACTTTAAGTGATCTGCATAGGTATATAAAATAAAAGAAAATAAGTTAAATAGGTAGCCTAAAGAAGAATGAAAACAAAGTCAGGGACATAAAAAAAGATGTCAGATAAGGCTAAGAATAGTTCATATCCTTATAACCTATTTACCTGTTCATTAGTGGCTCACGCGTTTAGGTTTAAGTTTTCAGCCCATCCAGTCAGAAAGGGAGCCATTATATTACCCATAAGGTTACAACAAAGTAGTGTTTTTTGGGAGAAGTACAATTATTTTCAACACCACGATCAGATAGGAGTTTCTGATTCTGGGGGGTTTCGTAAATAGTTCCATGTATGAGCAGCATTTTATGAGGATTTTATGATGCTGTTTCTTACATCATCCCTCAACATGGCTCATTATATTTGAGGAAAGCACAATGCATTGTGGGGTGGGCAAGGAAAGACTCCTTAGAAATGCCTGTGCTCTGCTGACCTGGCTTGATTCAGGGGTAGGATTAGGTTATTTTATATTATTTGGAGGAATGACTGGAGTCCATGTTTTTCAGACAATGTTTCCTAAATATTGTTTCTCTCAACTCAGATTTGATAAATGATGGGGCCATTGTGCTTCAGACAGTCCTCTTTCATCTGTACCAAGGGAGCAGTTGGTCTGTGTTGCCAGTTGAATAACAAGAATCTGTGCCTGAAAAGAAGGCTGGCCACCTCAGTTAGAAGACGGAGCCGAGCCTAGGGAGCTGAGCTAAGGGAATTGTATGAATCTGCTTCTCCATGGTTGAATCCCAGTTCCTCTCCATATAATGTGACCACATACTTTTAGCTTGAAAATCTCATGGTAGTTGTAACTAGATACCAAATTTGTCTTAAGAAAAATTTCAACAAAATAACAGTCAAACTCCCAACTTTAAACTATGTTATATCCTTCTAAGACAAACTGAAATGTACATCAAGGACAACTAACTAAAGGATAACAAAATGATACCCCTATTTATAGAGCTATAGAGGTGTTATAAAAATAGTAACTTTGCTTTCAAAATAGTTGACTTGTAGCCATTCTTTCCAACAATAGTTACCCTGCAAAACCAACTGTCTATTTAGGCTGCTCCTAATTAGAGGTTTTAAAACCATATCATTTATGATCAAGAGAATACTGGTTTTTCTGTTCTCTTTAGCAGGGGACTGCATGCATTTAGTTACTTCTAAAATAGTGTTGGTAAATTTAAAAAAATCTAAAGAAGGGACAGACCACTTTTCCTCTATTCCCTGGTAGAACGCCTAACCGATGAGGTGGCTTATGATGGCAGGTTTTCTAACAGCATGCGTAATTTGAGATCTACAGGGACTTTATAAAACTTTCCCCATAACTGATTCCTGTTCACAGAATCGAAGTCCAAACAAAAGATAATAAAGACTAAACATTTTAACATTGTTCCTGATATTTTCCCACAAAATGATAAATATTGTAATGGTATTCTGTAGTGGAAATTTATGTCTGAAGGCAGCCTGCTTCTCTTATAAACCATCAGCCTGAGAAACTCACAGTTGCAGTTGGCCAAGCCAGAAATTGGCATGTATTTTGTATGGAATATCCAATCATCTGTAACACGCCAAAACTGGGGAGAGTAAACGGTTGTTCTTTTTAAGATAATGACATTGTAAGATCCAGCTAGGTAGAACCATACCCATGGGGTATATAAAGATGAATAAGTTATTTGGAATTGAAGCCCATCACTAAATGGGTTTTAAATGGCTCTAGAAGCAATGGGTTCATCTCATTCTTTTCAGGGCCACGATATTCTAATCATGTGTACAGACAAAGAGGCTCCAAGACTATCTTCTCGGCTGAAATCAAAGACAGCTTGCTTCTTAGTCTACTCTATCCAGTAATACAATGCGAAGGAAAGCTAACTACAAGATGTTCTTTTTTATTTCATTTCCTTGTGACTTTTTAATTTGATATAATTTCTTTTTTTAAAAATTTTTTATTGGGGTATAGTTGTTGTACAATGTTGTGTTAGTTTCTACTGTACAACGAAGTGGAGTTCCCTGTGCTATACAGCAGGTTCTTATTAGTTATCTATTTTATACATATTAGTGTATATATGTCAATCCCACTCTCCCAATTCACCCCACCCCCACCCTGCTTTCCTCCCTTGGGTCCATACGTTTGTTCTCTACATCTGTGTCTCTACTTCTGCCTTGCAAACCAGTTCATCTGTACCATTTTTCTAGATTCCACATATACGTGTTAATATACGATATTTGTTTTTCTCTTTCTGACTTACTTCACTCTGTGTGACAGTCTCTAGGTCCATCCATGTCTCTAAAAATGACCCCATTTCATTCCTTTTTATGGCTGAGTAATATGCCATTGTATATATGTACCACATCTTCTTTATCCATTCGTCTGTCGATGGACATTTAGGTTGCTTCCATGACCTAGCTATTGTAAATAATGCTGCAGTGAACATTGGGGTGCACGTGTCTTTTTGAATTATGGTTTTCTCAGGGTATATGCCCAGTAGTGGGATTGCTGGGTCATATGGTAATTCTATTTTTAGTTTTTTAAGGAACCTCCATACTGTTCTCCATAGTGGCTGTATCAATTTACATTCCCACCAACAGTGCAAGAGCGTTCCCTCTTCTCCGCACCCTCTCCAGAATTTATTGTTTGTAGATTTTCTGATGATGCCCATTCTAACCAGTGTGAGGTGACACCTCATTGTGGTTTTGATTTGCATTTCTCTAATAATTAGTGATGTTGAGTAGCTTTTCATGTGCCTCTTGGCCATCTGTATTTCTTCTTTGGAGAAATGTCTATTTAGGTCTTCTGCCCAGTTTTTGATTGGGTTGTTTGTTTTTTTGATATTGAACTGCATGAGCTGATAATATATTTTGGAGATTAATCCTTTGTCCGTTGATTCGTTTGCAAATATTTTCTCCCATTCTGAGGGTTGGCTTTTCGTCTTGTTTATAGTTTCCTTTGCTGTGCAAAAGCTTTTAAGTTTCATTAGGTCCCATTTATTTATTTTTGGTTTTATTTCCATTACTCTAGGAGGTGGGTCAAAAAAGATCTTGCTGTGATTTATGTCAAAGAGTGTTCTTCCTCTGTTTTCCTCTAAGAGTTTTAGAGTGTCCGATCTTACATTTAGGTCTTTAACGCATTTTGAGTTTATTTTTGTGTATGGTGTTAGGGAGTGTTCTAATTTCATTCTTTTACATGTAGCTGTCCAGTTTTCCCAGCATCACTTATTGAAGAGACTGTCTTTTCTCCATTGTATATCCTTGCCTCCTTTGTCATAGATTAGGTGATCATAGGTGCATGGGTTTATCTCTGGACTTTCTATCCTGTTCCATTGATCTATATGTCTGTTTTTGTGCCAGTACCATATTGTCTTGATTACTGTAGCTTTGTAGTATAGTCTGAAGTCAGGGAGTCTGATTCCTCTAGCTCCTTTTTTTTTTTCTCAAGATGGGCTATTCGGGGTCTTTTGTGTCTCCATACAAATTGTAAAGTTTTTTGTTCTGGTTCTGTGAAAAATGCCATTGGTAGCTTGATAGGGATTGTGTTGAATCTGTAGACTGCTTTGGGTAGTATAGTCATTTTCACAGTGTTGATTCTTCCAATCCAAGAACATGGTATATCTCTCCATCTGTTTGTATTGTCTTTAATTTCTTTCATCAGTGTCTTACAGTTTTCTGCATGCAGGTTTTTTGTCTCCTTAGGGAGGTTTATTCCTAGGTATTTTATTCTTTTTGTTGCAATGGTAAATGGGAGTGTTTCCTTAATTTCTCTTTCAGATTTTTCGTCGTTAGTGTGTAGGAATGCAAGAGATTTCTGTGCATTAATTTTGTATCCTGTTACTTTACCAAATTCATTGATTAGCTCTAGTAGTTTTCTGGTAACATGTTTAGGATTCTCTATGTTTAGTATTATGTCATCTGCAAACAGTGACAGTTTTACTTCATCTTTTCCAATTTGGATTCCTTTTATTTCTTTTTCTTTTCTGATTGCTGTGGCTAAAACTTTCAAAACTATGTTGAATAATAGCGGTGAGATTAGGCAACCTTGTCTTCATCCTGATCTTAGAGGAAGTGTTTCAGTTTTTCATCATTGAGAATGATGTCGGCTGTGGGTTTGTCATATATGGCCTTTATTATGTTGAGGTAGGTTCCCTTATGCCCACTTTCTGGAGAGTTTTTATCATAAATGGGTGTTGAATTTTGTCAAAAGCTTTTTCTGCATCTATTGAGATTATTATATAGTTTTTATCCTTCAGTTTGTTAATGTGGTTTATCACATTGATTGATTTGCATATATTGAAGAATCCTTGCATTCCTGGGATAAACCCCACTTGATCATGATGTATGATCCTTTTAATGTGCTGTTGGATTCTGTTTGCTAGTATCTCGTTGAGGATTTTTGCATCTATGTTCATCAGTGATATTGGTCTGTAGTTTTCTTTTTTTGTGACATCTTTGTTTGGTTTTGGTATCAGGGTGATGGTGGCCTCGTAGAATGTGTTTGGGAGTGTTCCTCCGTCTGCTATATTTCAGAAGACTTTGAGAAATATAGGTGTTAGCTCTTCTCTAAATGTTTGATAGAATTCACCTGTGAAGCCATCTGGTCCTGGGCTTTTGTTTGTTGGAAGATTTTAAATCACAGTTTCAATTTCAGTGCTTGTGATTGGTCTGTTCATATTGTCTATTTCTTCCTGGTTCCATCTTGGAAGGTTGTACTTTTCTAAGAATTTGTCAATTTCTTCCAGATTGTCCATTTTATTGGCATAGGGTTAATTGTAGTAGTCTCTCATGATCCTTTGTATTTCTGTAGTGTCAGTTGTTACTTCTCCTTTTTCATTTCTAACTCTGTTGATTTGAGTCTTCTCCCTTTTTTTCGTGATGAGTCTGGCTAATGATTTATCAATTTTGTTTATCTTCTCAAAGAACTTGCTTTTAGTTTTATTGATCTTTGGTATTGTTTCATTCATTTCTTTTTCATTTATTTCTGATCTGATCTTTATAATTTCTTTCCTTCTGCTAACTTGGGTTTTTTTTGTTGTTGTTTTTCTTCTTCTTCTTTCTATAATTGCTTTAGATGTAAGTTTATGTTGTTTATTTGAGATTTCTCTTGTTTCTTGAGGTAGGATTGTGGGTCGTTGTGTTTTCATTGTCATTTGTTTCTAGGTATTTTTTGATTTCCTCTTTGATTTCTTCAGTGATCTCTTGATTATTGAGTAGCATATTGTTTAGCCTCCATGTGTTTGTATTTTTTGCAGCTTTTTTCATGTAATTGATATCTAGTCTCATAGCGTTGTGGGTGGAAAAGATACTTGATACAATTTCAATTTTTGTAAATTTAACAAGGCTTGATTTGTGACCCAAGATATGATCTATCCTGAAGAATGTTCCATGAGCACTTGAGAAGAAATTGTATTCTGTTGTTTTTAGATGGAATGTCCAAAAATATCAATTAAGTCTATGTGGTCTACTGTGTCTTTTAAAGCTTGTGTTTCCTTACTTATTTTCATTTTGGGTGCTCTGTCCATTGGTGAAAGTGGCGTGTTATAAAGTCCCCTAATATTATTTTGTTACTGTTGATTTCCCCTTTTATGGCCGTTAGCATTTGCCTTATGTATCGAGGTGCTCCTATGTTGGGTGCATAAATATTTACCATTGTTATATTGTCTTCTTGGATTGATCCCTTGATCATTATGTAGTGTCCTTCTCTGTCTCTTATAATAGTCTTTATTTTAAAGTCCATTGTGTCTGATATGAGTATTGCTACTCCAGCTTTCTTCTGATTTCCATTTGCATGGAATATCATTTTCCATCCCCTCACTTTCAGTCTGTGTGTGTCCCTAGGTCTGAAGTGGGTCTCTCGTAGACAACATATATACAGGTCTTGTTTTAGTATCCATTTAGCCAGTCTGTGTCTTTTGGTTGCAGCATTTAATCCATTTACATTTAAGGTAATTATTGATATGTGTGTTCCTACCAACATTTTCTTAATTGTTTTGGGTTTGTTATTGTAGGTCTTTTCCTTCTCTTGTGTTTCCTGCCTAGAGAAGTTCCTTTAGCATTTGTTGTAAATGGTTTGGTGGTGCTGAATTCTCTTAACTTTTGCTTGTCTGTAAAGGTTTTAATTTCTCTGTCAAATCTGAATGAGATCCTTGCTGGGTAGAGTAATCTTGGTTGTAGGTTTTTCCCTTTCATCACTTTAAATATGTCCTGCCACTTCCTTCTGGCTTACAGAATTCCTGCTGAAAGATCACCTGTTAACATTATGGGGTTTTCCTTGTATATAATTTGTTGCTTTTCCCTTGCTGCTTTTAATATTTTTTCTTTGAATTTAATTTTTGATACTTTGATAAATTTGTGTCTTTGTGTGCTTTTCCTTGGATTTATCCTGTATGGGACTTTCTGCGCTTCTGGACTTGATTGACTATTTCCTTTCCCATGTTAGGGAAGTTTTCAACTACAGTCTCTTCAAATATTTTCTCAGACCCTTTCTTTTTCTCTTTTTCTTCTTGGACCCCTATAATTTGAATGTTGGTCCGTTTAATGTTGTCCCAGAGGTCTCTGAGACTGTTCCTCAATTCTTTTCATTCTTTTTTCTTTATTCTGCTCTGCAGCATTTTTTTCCCACTATTTTATCTTCCAGGTCACTTATCCATTCTTCTGCCTCAGTTATTCTGCTATTCATTCCTTCTAGAGTATTTTTAATTTCATTTATTGTGTTGTTCATCATTGTTTGCTTGCTCTTTAGTTCTTCTAGGCCCTTTTTAAACGTTTCTTGTATTTTCTCCATTCTATTTCCAAGATTTTGGATCATCTTTACTATCATTACTCTAAATTCTTTTTCAGGTAGACTGCCTATTTCCTCTTCATTTGTTTGGTCTGGTGGGTTTTTACCTTGCTCCTTCATCGGCTGCATATTTCTCTGTTTTCTCATTTTGTTTAACCTACTGTGTTTGGGTTCTCCTTTTTGCAGGCTGCAGGTTCGCAGTTCCCGTTATTTTTGTTATCTGCCCCCAGTGGGTGAGGGTGGCTCAGTTGCTTGTGCAGGCTTCCTGGTGGAGGGGGCTGGTGCCTGTGTTCTGTTGGGTGGGGTTGGATCTTGTCCTTCTGGTGGGCAGGGCTGCATCTGGTGGTGTGTTTTGGAATGTCTGTGAACCCAGTATGACTTTAGGCAACCTATATGCTAATGTGTGGGGTTGTGTTCCTGTCTTACTAGTTGTTTGGCATGGGGTATCCAGCACTGGAGCTTGCTGGCCTTTGGGTGGGGCTGGGTCTTAGTGCTGAGATGAAGATCTCTGGGAGAGCTCTCTCTGATTGATAGTACGTGGGGCCAGGAGGTTTCTTGTGGTCCAATATCCTGGACTCAGCCCTCCCACCTCAGAGGCTCAGGACTGATACCTGGCCGGAACACCAAGACCCTGCCAGCCCCATGGCTCAGAAGAAAAGGAAGAAAAAAACAAACAAACAGACAGAACTCTAGGACAAATGGTAAAAGCAAAGCTATACAGACAAAATCACACAAAGAAGCATACACACTCAGAAAAAGAGAAAAAGGATTAAAAAAAAAATATATATATATATATAAAAAAGGAAGAGAGCAACCAAACCAATAAACAAATCTACCAATAAGTACTAAATACTAAACTAAGATAAACAAAAAACCAGAATCAAATTAGATGCAGAAAGCAAACCCCAAGTCTACAGTTGCTCCCAAAGTCCACCACCTCAGTTTTGGGAACATTCATTGTCTATTCAGGTATTTTTCAGATGCAGCGTTTATCAAGTTGATTGTGGGGATTTAATCTGCTGCTCCTGAGGCTGCACAGAGAAATTTCCCTTTCTCTTCTTTGTTCACACAGCTCCTGGGGTTCAGCTTTGGTTTTGGCCCCGCCTCTGCATGTAGGCCGCCCTCAGGAGTCTGTTACCCACCCAGACAGGAGGGGGTTAAAGCAGCAGCTGATTAGGTCTCTCTTGCTCACTCAGGCCAGGGGGAGGGAGGGGTACGGTAGTCATAATTGGAATGTGGGGCGAGCCTGAGGTGGCAGAGGCCGGCGTGATGTTGCAACAGCCTGAGGCATGCTGTGTGTTCTCCCGGGGAAATTGTCCCTGGGTTACAGGACCTGGCAGTGGCGTGCTGCACAGGATCCCAGGGGGCGGGTTGGGTAGTGACCTGCACTTGCACTCAGGATTCTTGGTGGCGGCAGCAGCAGCCTTAGCAGTTCATGACCATCTCTGGGGTCCGAGCTGATGTCTGTGGCTCATGCCTGTCCCTGGAGCTCGTTTAGGTGGTACTCTGCCTTCTGTGGGCACTCTGGGAAGGAATCCCTTCTCTTTGCGCACCCCGAAACAATGGCCTCTTACTGCTCTTGCAGGTCTAGACTTTTCCCCAGACTCCCTCCTGGCTATCTGTGATGCACTAGCTCCCTTCAGGCTGCGTTCACGCAGCCAACCCCAGTCCTCTCCCTGGGGTCTGACCTCTGAAGCCTGAGCCTCAGCTCCCAGCCCCCACCTGCCCTGGCAGGTGAGCAGACAAGCCTCTCGGGCTGATGAGTGTTGTTTGGCACCGATCCTCTGTGTGGGAATCTCTCCACTTTGCCCTCTGCGCCCCTGTTGCTGCACTCTCCTCCGTGGCTCCAAAACTTCCCTTCCCCCCATCCCTCCTCCCCACCAGTGAGGGGGCTCCCTAGTGTATGGAAACGTTTCCTCCTTCACAGCTCCTTCCCAGAGGTAGGGGTCCCATCCCTATTCTTTTGTCTCTATTTTTTCTTTTGCCCTACCCAGGTACATGGGGATTTTCTTGCCTTTTGGGAAGTCTGAGGTCTTCTGCCAGCATTCAGTAGGTGTTCTGAAGGGGTTGTTCCACATGTAGATGTATTTTTGATGTATTTATGGGGAGGAAGGTGATCTCCACGTCTTACTCCTCTGCCATCTTGAAGGTCTTCTCCTGGTTTGTAAGTTTTTAAATGGCATACTGTAACTTCCATGTATTGCCTATATAACATTCAAACTAGTCTATTCTATTTCCCTTTTTCTTTATTCCTTCTCCTCTCAATTTTTCAGTTGCCTTATTTCTACTTTCACAACATATACTGTTTATATTTTATCCTTCCATCTTGCCCCACCTATATTTTAGTCTTAGATTTACAGTTTAATATATCAGATGCTCACCATCAGTCTTTTTACTGAAGTTTCTTCAGTTACCTCTTGGATGAAGCTCATTTTCTAGTAGATTCCTTAAGAGTACAGTATTCCTTGAGTTCTTAGATGTTTAAAACTGTTTCTCTATGGTCTTGATACTTGAAAGATAGCAGAGTTGGATATAAAAATCTTGATTTACACTTTCTTTGTTTGAATTTCCTTAAAATAACTTCTTTTGTTGCTTTTTTATGTAGCTTTTGAGACGTCTGGTGCAGCCTAATTCTTTTGCCTTTGGATCTTAATTGTTTATTTATTTGAGGGGAGATGCTGAGGAGTTTTTCTTTATCTTTGAAGTCTAATAGTTTTACTTAGCTAAATCTTAGGGCTGATTGTTCTGGGTGAGTTTTCTCAGGTATCTGATGAGTCCTTCTAATATTTATATTCAGGTCTTTTTATTTTTGTAAGGCTGTCGTGGATTATAGTTTTAGATATTTATTCTGTTTCCATGTTTTTCTTCTTTAGAGACTTTAATTATACATATGTTGGATCTTTGCCTATATTGCATGTCAACCACTTTATTTTTGATCCTTTTTACTTCCTTTTTAATCTCATTTTTATTCTTTTTGGTGGTTTTCTTGTATTTGTTCAATACATTTATATTCGAATCTATCCTTCTTTGGGCACCATGAAATTTAGTCTTTATTTCTGATGTGATTTTGTCTTTTGCTTTTTTCCTGAATTCAGTCACTTGTGTTTCATTTCCTTCCTGCCTTTTGTTCATTCTGTTCTTATTTTTGAATTTCTAACTCAAGGTGTTTTCTTTATATTCCAAAGGCTTTTTTCAGGATATTTATTTGTTTATTGTCTTACAGGTTTTTTCCCCCCTATTTTGTGTGTTTTTTTTTAAAGTGGAGTTTTTCACAAGCAGAAATGTTTTGATTATAATTTTCTGTTTCTGTTTTTAAATGAACACTCCTTTGTTTATTAATTCCACAGACAGAATTGGTCATTTGGGAGGGTCAAGAAGATTTCTAGGTTAAGAGTGCCTTCTTCTGTCACTGAATGAAGGGCAGTTTCTTTTAAAGGATATTTTTGTTTTTGTTTTTTTGGTGAGAGTGGGAATGAATTCTGTATTCTTCTATTTTGGGTACTCTTTTGACTTGTAAGATCTTGTCTTTCCCCTGCAGTTGTTTTTCCTGTCACCACTTAGCTTCCAAAGAACACCTATTCCTTCCTTTTTATCCTCTTCTTTCCCAGAAGCAATACCTTTCTCATACTACTACCTGCACTCTCCTTTGTGGCCCCAAAGCTTCCCTCTCCCCCTACCCCCTGTCCCCAGAGGGGAGATGAAGGGGCTCCCTAGTGTGTGGAAACTTTTCCTCCTTCATTCACAGCTCCCTCCCAGAGGTCCCATAGAAGTCTCACAGACTTTTCATCCTTTGCTTGTAGTCAGTACTCTGATATACCAGGTCTCTTTTTCAGTATTTTCATACTTAAGGTGGAATTTCTCTTTCTGGGAGTGACTCTAACTCACGATTGGGCCCTTTGTTCCCTCTTCTCTTTCACAGGGCTCTTCTAGAGCCCTCTCAGTCTCTAGAATGACTTGTGGGAGACTGAGAGAAAGCTTTGCTGGAATTTGGTATTTATTTTTCCATTAAAGGGTAATTTAAAGTTTGTAGTATTCTCTGTCTTCCAGTGGTGATGACAGCATTGGTTTTATGTTGTTTTATTTGCTTTTCCAGTTGATCTGAAGAATATTTTGGAGAATGTGTGGAGAGATTTGGATTTAAGGGGCCACCGTTATCCTTGAACTAGTTGGAAGTCTAATCTGTAATAAACTCTTAAGTGCTACTTTCCCCCTCCATATCTCTGCTCATGCCATTCTTCTACCTGGAACCCTCTCCCCTCTTCTTTTCTTCAGTTTCTATATTCCCTTCTTTCATGATCCCCTCAACTGGAGGTAAGTTTTCTTCTTTCTAAATTCCCATACTCTCTTTCAGGAGGAAATATTGGTAGGAGTTTGGCACAGTTACTCTGGGGTCAGGTTATCTAAATTCAAATCTCAGTTCTGCTATTTACCATCTCTGTGCCTTTGGGCAAGTTGTTTAACCTCTATGTGTATAAGCTGCCTTAACTGTAAAAATGGGAATAACATCATGGATTTGTTGTGAGACTAAATGGGTTAATGCATATGGAGAACCAGCACAGTGCCTGATACACAATAAGCATCTATCAAATTAACTATCTATCAAGTTAACTGTTACTTAAGTTTACCTTATGACATTTATTATATACTCTCATATTTTTGTTATATTAATATAGGGTGTAACTCCTAGATTAAATACATATTAAGGGCAGAAACCGTGTTGTATTCAGAGCACCTGTATTCTATTTGGTTAATATGATATCATTTGCTTAGCTTTCCCCTTATTGCTGATTGTTTACATTTATTTATTATTATTAGTTTTTTATTTATTTATTTTTGCGGTACGCAGGCCCCTCACCACTGTGGCCTCTCCCGCCGCGGAGCACAGGCTCCGGACATGCAGGCCCAGTGGCCATGGCTCACGGGCCCAGCCGCTCCGCGGCACGTGGGATCTTCCCGGACCGGGGCATGAACCCGTGTCCCCTGCATCGGCAGGCAGACTCCCAACCACTGCGCCACCGGGGAAGCCCCTGATTGTTTACATTTAAACAACCAGGAATGCTGTGCCTGCCACTGTCCTGAACACTAGGAGTACAAAGATGAATGAGACATAGTCTCTCATGATACACACATGCATAATAATACATACATAATATTACAATGCATAAAATGTAGTTTGAGGTATTTGCAGGGGACTGTGGGAGCCCTGAGGAAGTACAGTAATGACTGATTTTGCCCAGAGTTGCTTGCCCACATTAATGAAACAGAAACAAAGTTTCAAAAAAATCTGATGAACTAAGAGCCTAATTTTCTCTTCTCTGAGGCATTCTTGCAGGTCTGGTTTTTCAACTTCAGGCTTCTAGATTAGAAGCCCTGTGGGGAAAGGAGAGAGAGAAGGCAGAGTGACCACTGAAAATGGAGCAAAGAAGGAATATTTGAATGAGGGGCATGTACTTACTTTCCATAGCAAAGGAGCAGAGAGTGGGGTAGCAAGGGACTCAGGATGAGCTGTCTTCTTACTGGGGATCCTTTTCTCTCCAGTGAGCTCAGCATGGGTTCAACCTGCCTGTGGTTCAAACTGTGAACCCTTGGATGGAGAGAAGGGGACCTAGAGTGAGAGTCCCTCTCTGACCAAGATGGAATTGAACTTAACCAGTGGGATGTTTCTGTGAGCAGAAGGAATTGCAGACCCACCATTACTGTAACATTTACATGTTCATGTATATATGCGTGTGTGTGTGTGTCCTTTAAATAAACCAGAATCATATATGTACCATTTTTCATCTTGCTTTTTTATTTTATTTAAAACATTTTTGGCTTTACAATATTCTGTGGACATACTTCTGTATCAGTTCCTATAATGCCATCTCCTTCTCTGAGGGAAGCATAGTATTCCACTGTGTGGAGGTTCACAAATTTATTAACTTGTCCACTATGGAAGGATATTTAGGTTTTTTTTTTCCCCTTCAAATTTTTGTTGTTATAGACAATGCTACTTTTAATATACTTACATATATTACGTTTTGCCGATACTCAGAGGCACATTTTTTCACATTTTAATACCTATGAATTCTTATAAGTGTTATACAGTCAGGTGGCTGCCATGAACATAATTGTCATTACTCATGTATGTATCAAATTGGTCATAGCTACTTGCAGTGTTGCTACTTTTATTTAGTTTTGGACATTAGTGACATATTAACATTTTGCTTACTAAAACTTTTTCAGAACTTTTCCAATGATTTGACATTGAAACAAAAAGTTATTGTGGGGCTTCCCTGGTGGTGCAGTGGTTGAGAGTCCGCCTGCCAATGCAGGGGACACGGGTTCGTGCCCTGGTTCAGGAAGATCCCACATGCCGCGGAGCAGCTAGGCCCGTGAGCCATGGCTACTGAGCCTGCGCGTCTGGAGCCTGTGCTCCGCAACGGGAGAGGCCACAACAGTGAGAGGCCCGCGTACCACCAAAAAAAAAAAAAAAAAAAAAAAAAAAGTTATTGGGTATGTAGAAAACCATGAAAATAGATCAGCAATGTATAAAAGCAAGTGTCAGCATCAGAATGACTTGCAAGAAAAAGAAAATAGAACATTTAAAAGAAATACTGCCTCACCAAGACTCAGGATAGAACATAGGTTGTGGAAATGTACACTGATATCTCTTAATTGAAAAGTGATTGAGAATTGTTACATACTGAATATGGAGAAATTTTAGTAGTGTCTCAATCAATTTTTTGATTTTTCTTTTATTATATATTATAAAATTTTAATGTTTCTATAGGTCTGAAAAAACTCTTTCAACCAGTATAAAATAATTCTGAGACAAGAAAATAATCATGACAGAATTTACTTGGCAGTATTTTTTCTTTCTTAATAAAACAAAATAATAGTGCATCTTACAAGAATGGTATCTTAGGTTTGATGAAATGTACTGTATCTTTGCATAATTGGGCAGGATATTTCTGTAGAATTAAGTCTTAAGAGTGGAATTACCAAGATAAAGAGCCTCATAAATTCCTCTCCACAAAGACTGTATCAATTTACACACACACCTGTTTTCCAACACCTTCACCAATGCAGGATATTCCAGTTTTTTAATGTTTGAGAGCCTAATAAGTGAAAAGCATATTTTATTTTGGTTTAATTTGTACCTCTTTGCTTATTGTTGTCCTATTACAGTTTTCCTATAAATCACTTTTTCTATTTATTGCTCCTTTTCATGTGTTGTTGGTGGTATTTTTCTTCATGGTAATTGTTGTTTAGATATCAGGGCCATCAACTTTTTCAAATATGTTACAATTTTTTTTTCACACTTTGTTGCTTGTCTTTCAAACTTAGGTTGTTGAATCGTTTGCCCTAAAGACAATTTAAGATTTTATTTAGTCAAATTAAAAAAATTTTTTCCTAGTTTTCTTATTATTTCTTTCCTAACCAAGATTATAGAACTGTTTTCCTATATTCTTTTCTAGTATATTTTTTAACTAAAAATTTATTACAGTTGCAATCATTTTTGCCTGTATGTCAAGGTGGGGATCTAATATTAGTTTATTTCTATGGATAACTATTTCCCAACTCAGTTTATTTCCCACTGATTTGAAAGTCCACCCCTATCTTATATAAATTCCGATGCGTAGATAGATTGGTTTCTGGGTTCTGCTCTGCTCCATTGACCTCTTTGTTTATTCCTTTGCTAGCAACAAACTAGCAATTTAGCATTCTCAATTCACCCCAGGGGGTGGGGGGGGGGCAAAATCAGCTAAACGGGCAAAAATTGCTTCTCGAGGGGTGGAAAAATATTATTCTTTTAATATATGAATCATAGGACTTCCCTGGTGGCACAGTGGTTAAGAATCCGCCTGCCAATGCAGGGGACACGGGTTTGAGCCCTGGTCCAGGAAGATCCCACGTGCTGTGGAGCAGCTAAGCCCGTGTGCCACAACTACTGAGCCTGTGCTCTAGAGCCAGCGAGCCACAACTACTGAAGCCTGCATGCCTAGAGCCCGTGCTCCACAACAAGAGACACCACCACAATGAGAAGACCGTGCACCGCAGTGAAAAGTAGCCCCCCATCGCCGCAACTAGAGAAAGCCTGGGCACAGCGACGAAGACCCAACACAGCCAAAACAAACAAACAAACAAACAAACAAACAAAACTCAGGAAATTAGCACTAAAATAAAAAATATATATATATATGAATCATAGATAAACATATAGTAAGTAAGAAACATATACATACCTGTGGTATTAAAATTTTATAAAGTGTGAGAGATTAGGGAAAAAAATGTTTAAAAAGGCTCCGTGTAGGGCTATAATGAAAAAAGGTTGAGAAATACTGTCATAATTTTATAATAGTTACTGAAACCTTGTTATGTCCTGTTTCAATATTTTTATTTTAATTTTTTCTTGTTATTCTCATTAATCTTCCCCCCAAAATTTAGCAGTAATTGTGTTTTTGTTCATTGAGCGTGCCAAGCTGATTCCTGCATGTGGGGTTTTGACATTGGAGCCCCCTCTGTCTGACCCCTCTTCCTCCACTCTTGATGCTCACTCACTCATCCTTCAGGTCTCTGCTCACATATCACATCCACAGAGAACCTTCCCTAACCATCCTTTCTATTCGTGTATGATGCTTTTCATAGTCTTTACCAGTACACAAAATTATATATATATATACTTAAAAAAATAAATTTATTTATTTTATTTGTTTATTTTTGGTCGCGTTGCGTCTTCATTGCTGTGCGTGGGCTTTCTCTAGTTGCGGCGAGCAGGGCTACTCTTTGTTTCAGTGCACGGGCTTCTCATTGCGCTGTCTTCTCTTGTTGCGGTGCACGGGTTTCAGTAGTTGTGGCACGTGGGCTTCAGTAGTTGTGGCTTGTGGGCTCTAGAGCACAGGCTCAGTAGTTGTGGTGCACGGGCTTAGTTGCTCCACAGCATATGTTGGATCTTCCCGGACCAGGGATCTAACCCATGTCCCCTGCATTTGCAGGTGGATTCTTAACCACTGTGCCACCAGGGAAGCCCTATATTTTTAAAATTTATTTTTTCACTTGTTTATTTTCTGCCTTTCTCACTAGAATGAATTCCATTAGGTGCAGGGACTTTGTTTTCTCACCACTTTATCCTTAGCCCCAAAGCATGCCTGGCACATGGTGAGAACTTTCTATTCACTGAATAATGTGTAAACTTATCACGTTCCAAGAAAGTCCATTGGAATCACCATTGGAAGTACATTCCACTTACAGGTTAATTGGTGGAGAATTGATATCTTTTCACTTTTCAATCTTTCCGTTCAAGGATGTGACATTTTCTCTTTATTGTTTTATTTTATGTCCTTCTGGGGGAAAAAAATCTTCTTGTAAGTCTTGGACATTTCTAGTTACATTTATTGCTAGGTATCTGAAGTTTGTTCATGGTTTCTTCTCTTGTGAATAGAAATCTTTTAATTTTTCTATTATATTTTATTTGTGGTTTTAGTTTATTTGTGTCAGCAGGCCTGTGTTCATTGTGGGGTCTCAAAGGGAGGATCTATTTCCTTGCTCTTTCCAGTTTCTAGACCCTGCCTACATTCCTTGGCTTGTGGCCCCATCCTCCATCTTTAAAGCTCATCAGTTCAACCTTCAGTTCTCTCTGGCCCTGATCTTCTTGTCTCCCTTTTTTAAAGACCCTTGTCACTGCATTGGGCCCATCTGGATAATCCAGGATAATATCCCTATTATAATCACATTTGCAAAGTCTTTATGCCATGTAAGGTAACATGGTTACAGATTCCAGGGACTAGGATGTGAACATCTTTGAAGGGACCATTATTCAGCCTACCATACTTGTGCTTACAGATATGTAGAAAACGATTAGTTTTTCTATGTTCTTGTCTTTGGGTGCATTTTGCCAAACTCCTATTATTTTTCTGTCGTTTTCAAACAATTGCATATTTGTTTTTCAGTTTTTTTTTTTTAATTTACTGTCAGTTGCATAATTTGTTCCCTTTCTTTCTGGTATTTATAGCTCATTTTTTCCCTTGCCTCGTTCTGCATTGTCTAGAATCTCCTGACTAATGCTAAATAATAGCTGTGAAACCATGCATCCTTGGATTGTTCTTAACTTTATTAGAAATTGTTTTACCACTGAGTGTGGTGGTTTCTAATAAACATTCTTTTAAATCAAGGAGTTTTTATCAAATTAAATCCTAGTTTGCTAAGATTTTTAGGCAGGAATGTACATTAGATGTATTAACCATTATGATTATAAAAGTGACCATATTATTTTTCTCTTTCAATCTATAAATAGCTTTCCTAGTAATGATCATCTCTGTATTCCTGGAGTAAATCTCCCTTGTTTATAGTGTATTGTTCTTTGAACGTACTGCTGACTTCTATTTGTTAATATTTTATTTTTGTATTTATATTAATAAGTGAATTTGGCATAGTGTGTTTAGTAATTGGTTGTGCCGTCCTTGTACACGTTGGGCATTGTGGATTATCCAGTCATACTGAGTGAATTGGGAAACTTTCTACCTTTTTGTATGGTCTGGAACTGTTTAAATACTACTGAAGTTATATGCTTTTTGAAAGTTTCATAAATGTGAGTTTCCTTGGGCCACTACTAATCTCTAAAAACATCTTCCTTACCTTCCTTAAAGGTTGCTTTATCCTGAATCATCCATACTTTATTCCTTACTCGGTCTTACAGCATTTGAAGAATAGCTTGTGACCTGTGGAACAGGTTTTCTCTGGGCAAAGCTGCCCCATCCATAAAGAGGGGTCGCATCTATCAACTAGGCTTAATTCATAGGAACCTGTTGATCCAGGGGCTTACACAATAAAGGTTTGGCTCCCATGAGATTTTCTTTTTTTTTCACATGCTTTGGGAGTTCTTTATCACTTATTAATCATCACAGTGTTCCTATGAAACTTCTTAGCAAGTCTGATGTATTATTTTCAGTTTAAGGACAGGGATCATCGTTGAAGGAAATAACCTTTGATACCAGAGTTTTGAATAACCAGTCTTTTTAAAAATTTATTTTTTATTGAAGTATAGTTGAATTACAGTGTTGTTTGAATAACTAGTCTTTATTTTAAAAAGCTTGGGGGATGTGCCTCTGTATTATATGGTACCAGTACTGAACTATCTTTTGGATTCATAACCATGAAATTGAGCAGAGACCACTGAATGCTTCTTTGATCATAAGAGATGAGGAAGCCCAAACCAAGAGGGACCACTCCCCGCTTTTCATCATGAAAAGCCTGACTGCTTGAGGTAGCCTTTTTCATTTCCTCAAGGAGTAATTCTCAGTTCTCTGCGGAAATGTTACTCTCAGCTCAGAATTTCAAACTGATGCTTGTTTGTCTAAATGAGGTTGTCCAAGCCAGGACAATGAGTCGCTGTTTTAGCTTAGTAAACCAAGGGAATTTGCAGTGGATCGACTTGACTAATTTTTTAAGAAGGATTCTCAGACTGGGTATGTTTTGATCTTAAATCTTTCATCAGGACTGTGTTTACATAAATATAAAAATGGTATTTCTTGGACTGCTACCACTTATTTCTAAATTAAAATACTGCTGAAGTCATCCGCTGTAAATGCTTATCCTTGGAATATTGTTCAATTAAAAGGTAGTATTTTGGTATAAGGTGTAAGTTGATTTCTCATTCTTTTCCCCTTGCAGTAAAACAGACCATCAGTAACATTTCAATATTTAATGAAACCTGCTTGAGATGGAGAAGTATGAAGACAGCTGATATAGAGGAGATGTATTTAGTAAGTTACTGAAAGTTACTCTGTTTATAGGTGTTTGTCTTGTGTGGGAGGTTCAAAAAATATCAGCAAACCAAAAAAACTACTTATATAGCTGCCGTTATCAGTGGAAGATTTATAGTGACAATTGCAGTAAGAAACAAGAAAGTGGGAACTTCTGCTGCATATTTGAAGACAGAGACCTTGGGGATTGATGAGAAAATCATGAGAGGTTCTTTGTGCAACATAGCCTGATGCAGAGCTGATGTTCAGGCAGTGTCATGGAAGGAAGCCAGTGGCTTTTGCAAGTGTGTGTCTCTCCACACCCGTGCCTCTGATCAGGGTCTGAATTGTTGCCTGGAGAGTCAAGGGGAACTTCTAAAGCTAGATGTGGTTGTGAGTAAGAAAGGTAAAGACCATGGGATGAGCTGCTACTAGAAGCAATTAAGTAGGAAGAAAAGTGCATCTATTGGCCCAGGTGCTGGGATGTTACAGTAAAGTGTAGGGAATGTCAGAAGGGGGCGGGCAGAGGAGAAAAACTCTTCCCAGGTTTTACCAAACCGATTAGGATTACCCTAATGCAGCAGTCCCCAATCTTTTCGGCACCAGGGATCGGTTTCGTGGAAGACAGCTTTTCTACCGCCAGGCGGTGGGGTGATGGGTCAGGCGGTAACGTGAGCGATGGGGAGCGGCAGACAAAGCTTCGCTCGGTCCACCGCTCCCCTCATGCTGTGTGGCCTGGTTCCTAACAGGCCGTGGACTGGTACCGGTCTGCAGTCCGGGGGTTGGGGACCCCTATCCTAATGCACGTTCTGCCCTGGGAGAAGCCTTAGTTCAGATTCTTAATTTTCTTTCTAGGAAATTGTTCTTTGGTTTTGCTCCTGTGGTTTTAACAACAGACTTTCACATTGGGCATGTGACGTTATATGTGTGAGAACAAGAAAGAGAAAGTTGTCGGTGTTGGGGCCTCGAGTTTTTGTGCATTTTGATTGAAAAATATGTTTATGATACTGATAATACTGTAATTACAGTATTTATGGTATTACAACTCTAATATTTGCTTTCTGCCGTATTTCACTTTCTGAAGGCACTTTAGAATCAAGACTAAGAGAGTGTGAGAGAAAGGGTAGATATCCAGGCATTCAGAGCCTTTCAAGCTAGCAATTCACCTGGTGAACTTTTCTATGTTTTAGTTCCACATTTGGGGCCAGAGATGGTATCAGAAGGAATTTGCCCAGGAAATGGTCTTTAATATCACTGCCAGCAGCCAGGCTCCTGAGACGTGTTTGGACCTGAGGCCAGGTACCAACTACAGTGTCAGCATCCAGGCTTTGTCTTCTGAACTTCCTGCGGTCATCTCCCTGACAACGCAGATAACAGGTAAATCTTGAATAACAGCATTTGGATGAACAAAGTCACCGCAGAGCTGTATAGGCTCAAATAAAGAGGCACACTATTACTTTCTATCTTTATATAATGAAGTTTAAAAGAAAGAGGAAGAAGGACGTGAAATTGGAGAGGGGAACTAAGGGGACTGCAGCCTGAACTGCAATGTTTTATTTCTTAAAAAGGTACCTGAAACAAAATAGGAACATTGAAGAAATCTGGGTAGTGTGTACATGAGTGTTGGTTAAATTCCTTCTGGATATTTGAAATATTTAAAATATTTCATACTTAAAAAGAAATTTTCCTATTACTCTTTCTTTCTCAGTAACATATTTAATTGTCATTCTGTTACAAGTACCTTAAGAGTAGGTTACTCTCAGGGAAAAATGACTGGCAGTCCCACTCTAGTCCCCTAGAAAATTCACTTTCCACTCATTTTCTCATGTCTCCTCAAATCTGTGATGCTCACTCCATCCCCCAACACACACACTCTGAGCTAATATTCAGACTATTAGCTTCTTGTTTCTTATCTCACTGAGGAATTAGAAGTAATCAGGTGAGGGAGTGGTGGCGGGATGAATTGGGAGACTGAGACTGACATATACACACTAATATGTATAAAATAGATAACTAATAACAACCTTTTGTAAATAAATAAAATTAAAAAAAAAAAAGTAATCAGGTGAGGACTTTCCACTCCCGAATCTCCCATTGTTGACTTCATGCAGAACCTATATTTTATCTTCTCTCTTGTCCCCACTCCTAAGGTGAATCCTTCCTCAACCCCGTCATCCCTTCTTGCCTCATCCTCAGTTCCCTCCAGTAAAGAATTAGTCCCAACACTGCACAAGCATGTTGTAATATCTCATTTTTAAATGAAAACATAGAAAAGATAAACACACTTCTTTTGATCCCATGTTCCCTCCAGCTACTCTGCCTTCTCTCAGCCCCTCTTTACAGTAAAACTCCTTGAAAGAATGTTGTGTAGGCTCCACAGCCTTACCTCCTCTTCTTTCTTTAACTGGTTCCAGTCCAGAGGCATTTGTCCTCAATGCTTTACTGGAAGTGTCTCCATCTTGCAAAACCCACTGTCCAATTTTGTTCTTATAGGATTTTCTCTACAGCATTTGGCATTCCATCCTTGACACACCTTTTCTCTTGGCTTTTGGATCCTTCTACCTTGCTGGCTGTTCCTTCTCAGTGTTTTTTCACTAGGTCCATCTATTGGGTTGGCCAAAAATATCGTTCGGGTTTTGCCATAAGAGCTTCCAAAGAACCCAGATGAACTTTTTGGCCAACCGAATACTTTTATTGATGCCCCTCGCCTCGCCTTCTTCTCTTCCTTTTTCTTCCTTATTTACTCTTTCTGCCTAGGCGATCTCTACCAGTCTCACGGCTATAAACATTACCTATGTGCCGAGCAGTCCCAAATATGTATCCATCTGTCTCCTAAACGTATCCTATTGAACATCTAATAGGCAAACCCAGTAGAACTTTTGATTTCTCACCTCTTGCCTCACCCCCAAATCCATTTCCACCCAGGCTTCTCTATCTCAGTTATTGGCATTCCTATTCACCAACTGCTCAGGCCAAAAAAGGAATCATAATTGATTCTATCTCTCCCACCATTTCTAGTCCATCAACAAGCTGGCTTGTTTCTGAAATAAACGTTCTGAATCCAGCCACTTCTCCCCACCTTTGCCTTTACCGCTAGCAACCTAATCCAAGCCAGCAACTTCTTGCTTGGACTCCTGCAATAGCATTCTAACTCTTCTCCCTGTTTTCACAGTTGCCTATCCCCTGCTGCCCTAAGTCTTAATCTTCGCCATAACTTTAAAAATATCACTCAAAGTGTCATATTGAATGAAGTAAGTCAGACGGAGAAAGACAAATATCATGATATTGGTTATATGAGGACTCTAAAAAAATGGTACAAATGCACTTATTAACAAAACAGAGTCACAGATGTAAAAAACAAACTCATGGTTACCAGGGGGAAAGGAAGGGAGGGATAAATTGGGAGATTGGAATTGACATATACACACTACTATATATAAAATAGATAACTAATAAGGACCTACTATATAGCACAGGGAACTCTACTCAATACTCTAATGACCTATATGGGAAAAGAATCTAAAAAAGAGTGGATGTATATATATGTATAACTGACTCACTTTGCTGTACAACTGAAACTAACACAACATTGTAAATCAACTATACTCCAATAAAAATTAATTTAAAATCATATAAGAACATGTCATCCCCAGCTCTAAACAGTCCTATGAGTTTGCATTAGGGTTCTAATGGAATCCACGTTCCTTACCATGGAACATGGAGTCTGGCCCCTGCCTACCTCATTGACCTCATCTCCCTCTGCCCTCTCCCTTTCTCACTAAAAGCAGCAACATCCTTCCTTGCTATTTCTCAAACGGGTCAAACTTGTTCTTGCATCCAGGACTTTCCATTTGCTGCGTAATCTTCGTGGGACACTCTCTCCCCATAGCTTCTTTATAATCACTCAGGTTTCTGCTCAAGTGCCATTACCTAGAGAGCCTCTCCCTGCCCATCCTTTCAAAACTCATCTGCCATTGCCACCCCATCACTCTATTCTCTTCCTCTGCTTGAATTTCTTCATAGAACTCGTTTTCAGGACTTGTTTATTTTCTTTTCCCCTACTAAAATAGGCACTCTTTGAAGACAGAGATTTTTGTCTGTGTGTTCTACATTGAATCCCCAACACGTAAGGACAGTGTGAGCACACATAAGGACAATGATAGCACAACAAAAGAATATTTTTGTAATGAATGCATACGAGGGCTAACCCCCAAACGGCCAGCGGGTGGTATTGGCATTGAAGAAATGCCTGGTTAGTTAATAAAGGCTTTAGACCGAAAAGAATTTACCAACTTCGGGGCTGGAAAGAGATGTACAATTTGGGCATTTTTTCCCATGGTGACTTATCAAAATGGATAGCTATTCAGTCTCCTACTCTTTGGTCCTTCTCATGTTTTGAAGGTTTGCATTGCTGATTCACATTTAATTTCCTATTTTTTGAGTTGGGGAGAGGGAGTTTCATCTTGATGAGACACACTTCTACCTTGTTTTGTACGCTAAATATTGCCCCGTAGCTCAAGCACCCTGTGTCTGTGTTCATGGCCACCAGGGGACACTGTTGAGCTGTTTAAGTTCATTGAAACCACGACTGCATATTTTCACTCTACTTTAAAGAATTAGCAATTTTTAAAACGTGTGAAAATTCAAGTTGTTAAGATCTTATGAAAGAGTAACTAAACAAATAAAATAAGAACAAACCCCAAGCCCTGTCTTTAACAAGAGAACCATATACTGATGTGAAGAGGTATGCCTGTTTGCCTAAGATGTGGCTTTGTTTCAGCAAAATTATGAACTTTTGAATTTTACCAGAAATGTGAGGCAAGGGGTTTGGACGTGGAATACACAGAAGCTGATTTCCCAGAAGAAAAGTGAATGGAATTTCCCTTCTGAGTGTCTTACATTAAACTAAATCTTACCGATGGGAACAGGATGAAAACGAGCGCTTTAAATATATTGCTGACCTCAGAGGAGAGTGAAAGCTTTTGGAATGTTGAAGGGCAGAGGCAAGTGTTGTAGTGGCAATGGAAGAGGGTGCTGGTGAGCAAGGTGGTGAGATGCAGAGGCTATCACAGTGCTTCTGACTCATGGCCCACATGCTTCTGCAGGCAGCCCATTGACGGGAATTCATCAGAACAGTGCCACCATTTACACTCCCTTATGTAAGAACAAACTTTCATCCTTGATGTAGACCCAAAGGGTCAGAAGAGCTGCCCCGCACTGGTTATGCTATTTTCTAGCCAAGTCAAAAAGCTTGTAGGCAAAATTTTCTTCTCATAGAGAGAGGGAGAGAACCAGAGAGGGGGAAGTGGGGGGAGGGAGAGAAAGAGAGAGAGAGAGAAAGCAAGTGCCTGCAGGAATGTAAAGATAAACCATGTATTCCGCACAATGTGGTGATCATTTGAGGTTGAAGGTTTATTATGGAACCAAGAATGCTGGAAGAGAAAAGGGAAACGAATATGTAAAGGAAATCATTCCTTCCCAAGTCCACCTTCAATTCCAAGGCTGGCAATGTACATGGGAATTTCCCATCTCTACCTGCATTCGTAATAAGAAAAACAATGTACTTTTTCAGATGTTCAGGAAAGCCACTGAAAACACAGGTATGTCCCAAGCGTTCTCAGGCTATCCCTCTAACAGAGAGGTCCAGTCAGGATAGCTCTAATTCTTCCTACAGGGCTGGGGACCACTGCCCGCTCCTCTGACCCCTCCTCTCTTACTGTTAAGTGTCCTTAGGAAGGACCGTGCAGGACCAGGTGTCTTGACATTCTTCTGCTGTGAGCTTCTCTTCCACAAACCAGCCAAGGACTGTGCACTCCTGTGTCCTCAGTGAGGACCTTGTCTTCTCAGGCTGGTTCCAGGGTACCACACTTATTCCTGCTGTTTCCCCTGGCTCTGAATGGGTAGGCACTGCCCCAGAGGTTAGGAGAGGAGCTGGCCTTCATCCCAACTGTTTTTCTTCATCCAGGCTCTCTCGAGTCTTTCACGGACACAGGTTCTTTGACATCTGAGGACCTAATGTTAGGTCAGGCCAGGAGGGAGGCACATGTGTCCTTCCATACCTCCATGGGCCACCTGTTCCTCTCATCCCCAGAAATCTCCCAACTACTTTCCAGCTTCAAATCAAAACCTAGCCTCTCAAGGAAATGGCTATATGGGGATGAATATCTCCCCACTCTTCTCACTGAAAGCATCTGCATCCCTGCTGAGGCCCCACTGAGACAAGATGGTACACCACAGAGGAAAATGGGCTGGATGTGTTATGTTCCTATATTAACGCTAGCTTTTTACAAAATATGGCTGGGAAAGTTTCTTTATATCAGAAGCCTAAAAAACAGGGTTTCTGTTATAGAAGATAACAGAAGATAACAATAAATTGTTAAGTTGCAGCGTACCCTTCCCCCACATCTATAACACAGAAACACAGGTTTCTGTGTTATAGAAGTGGGGGAAGGGTACGCTGCAGCTTACCCCTTTAATTCAGTGAATACCTATTGATTGGTTATGTACAAAGACCGGCGCCAAGTGCTGAAGGGGAGATAAAGATAAAAAGAAGATTGTTCCTTCTTCCTGGGAAGCCAAGTCTCATAACCTTATTGATGGGGGAGATGCAGCTCACCTTGCGATATCTGATGACTTATGGTGTAAGCTCCATTTGCTCTATTGCCATCAATTTCAATTTATCGTGCCTTCAGTGGGGGCTGTGGTCCAGTTGGGGAGATGCTGAGGATTAGAAAAGAACCATTGGGTGCTTTATTTTTATATATTTATTTATATGTATTAGTTCCTTGCATTTCCTTGAAGTTTGTAGCATAAGGTTGCGACCTTTGTTTAGATTTGGTGCAGATAAAATTTTCTTTTACTTTTTTTTTTGGTTCATTTTAATGGGTTTTAGAGGCATTTTAACACATTTGCACTTCTGTTACCTCCTTCCTCTCATTGATTTTAATAGTTTGCCTACGTTAATGGTTTTAATCTTTTGTTCTACATATTACACCCCCAGGTTATTTACTCTTTAACTTTCTTGTCAATATTCTTTTTGACATTTAGACATTTTAAGTTTTCATGTAATCAATTCTATTGATTCTTTTATAGTTTCTGCCTCTGGTCATGCCAAGAAAAGCCTTCCCCACCCTGAAAATCAGATCAATAATTTTTATTCTCTACTATTTTCAAATGCTTCTTAATGGTTTTGCTTTTCACATCGAAGGTTAGACCCATTTGGAATTTGTTTAGATGAGTGTATAAGGCTAAATTTACATGGGAATTTTTTTTCCCCCAGATGATAAGCCAGTTTCCCCATCACCTTTGGAATGACTGTCCAGGCCACACACTATATTCTCATCTATTTATTTGGGTCTCTTTCTCGATTGTCTAGCTTCTTGCATTGCTTTGCCTATCCCGTGCTTGTACCTTTCTATTTCAGTTATTGTAAATTTATAATATATTTAATATTTTGTAGGACAAGTCCTGCTTCATTGCTTTTTTCCTGACTCTTCAAAGTTTTCTCAGATGGTAGCCTCCATAATTTCCTTTGTCACTTGCTTCCAGTAGAGAATGGATACTGTTGACACCTAGGGGTAGTAATGAGTATGTCCCCTCATCTCACATACTCAGGGTGAAAGAACTCCAGCCTAGACACGACCCATTTCTTGCCTTGGGTCTGATTTGGTTTAAATCAGTAATGAAGCCGATGGAAAGGAGAGCAGGTCTGCCGTAGACAGCAGTTTGGGGGATGGGAAACAGCACTTTGGAAAATATGGCTGGAAGTTAAGGTTATTTAAACTCAAAAATGTGGCGAAGAACCAGCCTGATGAAGTCCAGGCTTTCACATTCGAGGGAAAAGGCAGACAGTTTTTAAGGTGGGGAAGGCCTTGAGCAGGCAGAGCAGAAAGCAGTCCAGAAGTCACGTGTTGATGGAATCAACTGCATGGTAGTGGCACATTTAGAATGGCAAGAATGATGCTGGGACTGAAAAGGGGCAGCGTGGTACAGAACAAGCAGGCGATGGCCTTCCTGCCCCTGCTGTGGGCCCGCCTTCTCCGAGCTGGGCGAGCACTTTGTTCTGCTGTTCCTGGGGTGGGTGAGAAACCTGGTGGTTTTAAAAGGTTAGCCAAGAGGGCTTCCCTGGTGGCACAGTGGTTGGGAGTCCGCCTGCCGATGCAGGGGACACGGGTTCGTTCCCCGGTCCGAGAAGATCCCACATGCCGCGGAGCGGCTGGGCCCGTGAGCCATGGCCGCTGAGGCTGCGCGTCTGGAGCCTGTGCTCCGCCAACGGGAGAGGCCAGAACAGTGAGAGGCCCACATACCGTAAAAAAATAAATAAATTAAATAAATAAATAAATAAAATAAAAGGTTAGCCAACAGATTAGAGGACCTAGAATTATTAATCTCAGAGAAGAGCAAACAGAGGAATAATTTGAGCTTAAGGAGAGTTCTCACACAGAAAAGAGTAAACAGTTTATCTCCCTCTGGGCTGAAAACAGGAAATTTGTGATAAAAACCACTTACTTTACTGTGATGACAAAACATCATGAATGAAAGGGCATTTCATTGATAGCCTGAAGGGCTGAGTGCAGAGATACAGTAAGTCCCCTACATATGAACCTTCAAGTTGTGAGCTTTCAAGGATGAGAACGTGCATTCGCAGGTCCAATCATGTAAGTTAGTTCACGTGTCTGGCAGACATTGTCACATGCGTGCATCCTCTACGAGTGGTTGTGCTTTTGCGTACTTTACAGAACTGTGTAGAGTACAGTAGTACGGTATCTTTATTTCAAGCCCAGGATGACCAGGAGCAAGTGTAAAAGCCGCGGTGATGTAGCTGGTACTGCTAAGAAGCGCCAGGAATTGGAGGCCCAGAGAAAGGGTGAAGAGAGACAAGAGGAAGAAGAAGTAACTGAAGAACCGAAGAGATTCACGACACAGGAAATGGCAAGGGGATTTCTTTTATGTGAGGAGGCACTGTTAGTTTTTGAGGCACAGCACCTGCACGTAGAATGGTACACAAAGGTTGCAACAGCCGTTCAGGATGCAATCCAGTGCTACCACGTCATCTACGATGAAAAAAAAGAGCTACTACCCAGATATCACTGGATCGTTTTTTCAAGAGGGTAGATAGAATTGAATCCAGCAAGGAACCAGAACCTGTGCCATCAGCGTCACGCATGAGTGACACTGCAGCCTGCCCTCCGTCTCCTGTTGCTGACGATCCTTCAGCTCTACCATCTCCCACCCCCTCTCCCTCCTCCAGTCAGTAACTCTTCTTGCCTGTTCACGCGATGCCAGCCCCTGGATGCCAGCGGTTGTAGTGTACTGCTGTACTTTTCAGGATACTGTACTGTAAGATTAAAAATGTTTTCTTTATTTTTGGTTTGTTTGTTTTTTATGTATTATTTGTGTGAAAAGTATTATAAACCTATTACAGTACAGTACTATATAGCCGATTGTGTTAGTTGGGTACCTAGGCTAACTTTGTTGGACTTACGAACAAATTGGACTTACAGACTCACTCTTGGAATGGAACTTGTTTGTATGCAGGGGACTTACTGTACTCAAATGCTCACATTGCCCTGGGAAACCTGGTGGGGGCTTTTTAAACTGCATTTTCCCCTCTCCCCATTACCGCTGCAGGGAGCTGGTTGTGTCTTCCTCAGGGGTGTCAGTTATGGAATCTCTTACTGGACACCTCTTGGAAACAGCATAGACCTTCAACACCATAGTGTGGGGTCTTAACTGTAGGTGGGGGATTGTTCCCTAACAAACCCACGGATTTATGGAAAACATAATTTGTGTGGCGTATCTGGGTGACTTTGGAAGAAATTCTAGACTTAGCACTGTTTAATAAGAGCTATAGGGGACTCTCACTCGTCCACCTGGTCTTAGATGCCTGGGTTTCCCCGGTGTTCACCCTAGGCCCTCATCTCTTCTCAGATGCATTTATACCTTCCCCCATGGGCAGCCGTCGCCTCTTCTATTGATGACTGACTCCATATCACCATCACAGTTTGCTCCTAAGCTCTAGACCCGCATTTCTAACTGCCTGCTGGACGAGTTCACAAGCACTTCAAACTTAACAGGTCTAGAAGTGAGCTGCGTCTGAACCTTCCCTGCAGACCTTGATGAATGACGTCACCACTGACTCAGTAGCCAAAACCAAAGCCCAGATTCCTTCCCCTTCCTTATCTTCCACCATCTTCTGTTCCGTCTCTGCCCTGCGTGTCTCCCCCACCTGCCCCCTCTTCTCCCTTCCGAGTGCCGTCACTCGCTTCAGACCTCAGGCACTTCTTGCCTAGATTTTGGAGAACCTGTGCTTTTGCTCTTTTCCAATTCATCCTCCAACAGGCAGTCCAAATTGTATTTCTAAAATACACACCTGCTAAGAATCGTTAGATGGCTTCTCATTATTTCTAGGACCTCAGATCTGGCCTATACTCACATGTCTCACTTTATTGCCCACTTCTACCCAGCTGGGACTCAACCTTTTGGACACACTGGACTCCTGCAGTTCTGTCTCTGCCCTCACTGTCTCTTACCTCCTGCCCCTGCGTATGTCTGTTTCTGTATTGGATAGGCTCACCCCCCTGCCCTTGGTGTTCTTCCTCTGCACTCCCACCACCCTCTTGTGGAACTGTATCGTAGTTCCAAGCCCTGCCTGTTTATAAGACTTTCTCCACTATTAGACTGAGCTCCTGGAAAGCAGAAACCATGTCTTCCATAGCTGTTTCTCCCAGCCTCACATAGAGGTGCATAGAGGTGGCTAATAAATATTTGCTGAAAGGCAGTGTATGAATAACATATTCAGTAGAGCTTTAAAAATTATCTAGGAAGGTCTAAGTTTTTATTTATTATAATTTGAATTGAGAATTTCCACCCCAAAGCTATTTTCTAATTGGGTAAATAGAGTCTTGAGTGTCTATTTTGGCCTCTTAGTACTAATTTCACTGTGGCAGGATTCAGAGGAATTTCAGGGGAGGGGGTGTTCATATTTTATTCTTTCTCTTTCTTCCTCCCTCCCTTTATAAATCTCATCCACTTGATAGCACTGTGGAGAAGATTAAATGAGATGAGGCATATATAGGACACATCTATATATGTGTTGTGTGCCCAACACATGTAAGCTGTGTTACTCACAAGGCAGAGTGGCAGCTGGTACATTTATACCATGAATATAACTCCCAGTTAGATGCTAGAACGCTGGTGTCAGCCAATCAACCAACATTCTCCTCCCTGTGGAATACCTATTTGGGAAATCTGGTTGCTGGGGGGAGCAAGATAAGGACAGACAGCTGTGTGATTATAAAGGCTCTAGAAGTCTAGGGAATTCCCCGGTGGTCCAGCGGTTAGGACTCTGTGCTTTCACTGCCGAGGGCACAGGTTCGATCCCTGGTGGGGGAACTAAGATCCCACGAGCTGCGCGGCACAGCCAAAAAATATATAATAATAATAATAATAATAAATAAACTGTTCCTAAAGGATCTAGAAGTCTGATAAGCTGGTCTCCCCACCAAATAAGAACCTATTTACCAAGTTAATTGAAAGGCCCACAGCATCCACCATCTGTCAGGGCTGGGGCATCATTTTTTTTTTTAATTGTAATAAAATATATACAACATAAAATGTACCATTTTAATTATTTTTTCAGGACACAATTTATTGGCATTAAGTGCATTCACAGTGTTGTAAACCATCAGCATTATCTATTCCTAAAATGTTTTTATCACCCCAGGCAGAAACTCTGTTGACCATTAAGCAATAACTCCCCATTTCCTACACACCCCCTCAACCCTTGGCAACCTCTAATCTATTTCTGTCTCTATGGATTTACCTGTTCCAGATATTTCATGTAAGTGGAATCACGCAATAGTTGTCCTTCTGTGTCTGGCTTATTTCATTTAGCCTAATGTGTTCAAGATTCATCCATGTCGGAGCATGTGTCTGAATTTGCTCATCTCTTCTTACATGAAAACTTTCCTCTTGATGCCCCATGAGGACCACTTTTTTCATGCTTCTGCTCGTTCTGATCATACCCCCTTTCTTCTTTTCAACATGTTTTCAGAGCCTCCCCTTCCGGAAGTAGACTTTTTCACTGTGCACGGAGGGCCTTTACCACGCCTGAGACTGAGGAAAGCCAAGGAGAAAAATGGACCCATCAGGTCAGTAGTGGCCTCTTTTCCATGGCTGCCTAGTGATCTCCATGGAGTGTTTTGAAAACTTTGGTTTGAGTGAGGAGGAGACTTCTCTTTAGGTGGCTTCACTGGAGTAGTTGAGTCAGTGCAGTCAGTACCTCATTTTTTGTTTCCTTGGGTACAGACTGGGCCTTTAATTCCAGCTAGCACCCTCCCTAATGAATAGAGAGACTTGTAAAGGACCAGAGACAAGCATTTGGGCAGCTGAGCTCGAGAAATTAAATCCGTTCCATTGGTCATTAGATGAGCACTGGTTGGGTGCCCGTGACATGTCAGGCTATCACTTTGCACTCACGCCTCCAGGTACATCCTTTAGTGATGGTGGATCAGGAACATCATTTCATTTACAAAAAATATATATATATTTTCCTTTATTTAAGGATGATCTTGGGGGGTGTGTAGTGCTTTCTTATTTATTTATTTTTCTATTGAAGTAGAGTTGATTTACAATGTTGTTACAATCTCTGCAGTACAGCAGAGTGACTCAGTTATACACGTACAGACCTTTTTTTTAAATATTCTTTTCCATTATGGTTTATCACAAGATATTGAATATAGTTCCCTGAGCTGTACATTAGGACCTTGTTATTTATCCATTCTAAAGTAACAGTTTGCATCTACCAACCCCAAACTCCCAGTCCATCCCTCTCCCTCCCCCACTCCCATGTGTGTAGTGATTTCTGGAAGAGTCATTTGGATCATTCTTTTAATTCATTCATGTATTGAGATGTGAGCAAGACACTGCATTGTTAACAACTGCTTCTGGGACTCCAGGTGGTATTAGGATGGAAGGAATTTACCTCAGTTGCTGGACTACCTTGTGTGCAATTAAGCTTTTTATTTACAAAGGTCATGGCAGGATTAGGAAAGCAGAATTATTCCCTTTTCAGAGAGGAAAATTGAGGTTTGCCTGGAGAGATGAGTAACTTAGTGACAGTAGCAAATCAAGGAGATGGCAACAACCTGTTTCTTTGACCGAACTTATACTGCCTGTGTCTCTCCTGACCCTTCAGTCTAATGACCCTGCTGTACCATCAAGGTAAAATTCGTGAGGTATCACAAAACTATAAAAAAGAAAGTCGGGCTTCCCTGGTGGCGCAGTGGTTGAGAGTCCGCCTGCCGATGCAGGGGACATGGGTTCGTGCCCCGGTCTGGGAAGATCCCACATGCCGCGGAGCGGCTGGGCCCATGAGCCATGGCCGCTGAGCCTGCGCGTCCGGAGCCTGTGCTCCGCAACGGGAGAGGCCACAACAGTGAGAGGCCCGCGTACCGCAAAAAAAAAAAAAAAAAAAAAGAAAGCCTATCGATATTATGTGTCCATTTGTAATGAAACTTGAGCTTTTTAATCTATTAGTTTGAGTTCAGTAAGTGCTCAAAAGTCTTTCCAGGCATGGATATGGCCTAAGTTGTTCTATTTCTTGATTCCTGACAAGTTACTGGAAGGCATTGTAATTCTGTTGCTATAAGGAGAACAGAAGTTGTGATCTCACTGCCTGAGAGAATTTGCAAGGCGTACGTGATATTTAGGCCAGATGATTATGTAAGGCAGAAAGAAAAGCCAAATGACAGTCTATCCTTGTGGCTCTGTGCCGGCCAGTGCCTCCAAAACAGGAAGTGGAGATCTGTGAGTCATTCAAGGGAGGGTGGTGGTGAAAAAGAGGGGAGAAGTCCTTCCAGAGCAGTCATGCTCTAAACAGCCACAGCTGCTTCCCCAACATCATCGGGGCTAATTACCAGCAGGCAATTGGGGGGTTTTCTGGGCCCGACTACCTGGTTTGAGCTGGGGGTAGCAGCACCGCCAGCGTGTGACAGGCCGGAGTCTGCCTTGTACGTTGTCAGGGGACAGTGGCTTGGGCACAAGGCGAGCAGGGGCTCTGGGGCCACACTCCCTTCCTTAGCTTGGTGGTCTTGGGCGGATGATGCAGCCTGTGGCTGGGCTCTCTTCATGCTAGCGTCTCCCACACTTGCCAGCTTACAAGTGTACCTGGGGTGCTTTATCAGCTGTATGAATTCTCAGACTCCACTGGAGATTTTGATTCAGTAGATCTGGGATGGGGGCTGGGAATTTGTACAATTATCAGGCAACTCAGGTGATTATGATCATGCTAATTGGGGATACCGCTTTACGCGTCATGAATGGTGCCTCTACTGGGCAACGTTCAGAACCAAAAGAGTTCAGGTGAGCCTTGAACTTGCACTTGAATATCACCACCCACATGGAAAGGTGAGAGGGACTTGAAGATGTGCTTACGGACAGCATGGAGTCTGCTGCCTATTTACTTTCTTACCTGTGGCCACGATTCATAGGGATGTCTTCAAGTCCCCAGGAAAGTTTGTTGTTATAAGTGTTCCGTTGTCGGCAGTGGAGGCTTAGTAAATGTTTACTGGTGATGGCAGTGGCAAGTCATTGCCCTGCAGACTTTACTTTGTCCCTTTGTAGAAAGCCCTATGCTGAAAGTGAACCCAGAAACTTTGTGGAAATCAGGGGCCTGAGGACACCTAGGAATTTGGGGAGCCTGGTTGGTGGATAGTTTCCAAATCCAACACCTGCTGTTGGGGAGGACTCCCTTTTCTTAACCTAGTAACTCATGAGCTCTTAGGAAGCAGGAGATAGGGCATTAGGAATGCGGAGCAGGAAGCGTATACTTATTGGTAAAATAGAATTATGTGTGCTAATGAGTTTTGGAAATTACCCTAATCGTATTTGGTGCTGATGCATGTTTTTCTTCTTTACTGAAATTTCAACTCAAGAAACATTAGTGAGGAATCAGTCACAGCCGAAGAGCTGTGCAAGGATTTGCAAGGATACAAGAGTAAATCATTCAATAAAGACGCAGACGTAGAGAATGGACTTGAGGACACGGGGAGGGGGAAGGGTAAGCTGGGACAAAGAGAGTGGCATGGACATATATACACTACCAAATGTAAAATAGATAGCTAGTGGGAAGCAGCCACATAGCACAGGGAGATCAGCTCGGTGCTTTGTGTCCACCTAGAGGGGTGGGATAGGGAGGGTGGGAGGGAGACGCAAGAGGGAGGAGATATGGGGATATATGTATATGTATAGCTGATTCACTTTGTTATAAAGCAGAAACTAACACACCATTGTAAAGCCATTGTACTCCAATAAAGATGTTAAAAAAAAAGCACCCCTATGAACTTAAAAAAAAAAAAGAGTAAATCATTCAAATCCTTGCTATCAAGCCTGATAGAAAAAGCAGACATCCCAACACCTACTATACTAGAGGCAGGAGATGAGTCCCAAATAGATGGGAATAAAAAGAAAGGCGTGATTCATTCTCAGAGTGTTTTTTTTTTTAAACATCTTTATTGGAGTATAATTGCTTTACAATGGTGTGTTAGTTTCTGCTTTATAACAAAGTGAAACAGTTACACATATACATATGTTTCCATATCTCTTCCCTGTTGCGTCTCCCTCCCTCCCGCCCTCCCTATCCCACCCCTCTAGGTGGTCACAAAGCACCGAGCTGATCTCCCTGTGCTATGCGGCTGCTTCCCGCTAGCTATCTATTTTACGTTTGGTAGTGTATATATGTCCATGCCACTCTCTCACTTGGTCACAGCTTACCCTTCACCCTCCCCATATCCTCAAGTCCATGCTCTAGTAGGTCTCTCAGAGTGTTTTTGTTCTTACACTTCCTTTCACTGACAGATTTTGTATTTGGTGGGATAAATAATACTAAAACACATGACAAAAATGACACCTGGTTGCTAGTTTGTTTCTTTGTCCACATCTAGGGAACATATGAGATTTTCCCTTTCCGGCTCTTTCAGGATATTGTTAGACTAGATGAACTCATGGTGATCTGTACTCCATGCTTCTCATTCATTTCACAGGAACTTTGGTATCAGTAGCGAACTGGAGGGAATGTAAATCACGTGAGTTCCGTTTTAGGTACCCCATGTGATTGCGTGGAGCCTTTTTGCAGACTTAGTGCATTAACTCTTGTAGGCATTTGGCCTCCATGTGACTGCTAAACCCTTTCCACAGCTGGGCTTTATTTGCCCATTTGAAAATCACTGATTAGATCAACTTTAAGACACATATACTCCAGGTAGTTATACGTGCAGCAACTTCTCCCAGCTAAAGAGGATTTACCGGATAGCCATCTGCAGCCAGAACTTGGAGAGATCCCTCACCCAGTGTCATCTGGCATTAACACTGCTGGTTCCAACTGGAGTTCCATGACGGTGGGAGCCGTCAGACCATAAATCCCACACGGGCAAGGACTTTTATCCAGTGTTGCATCTCCAGTGTCTAGAAAAGTGTTGATCTCATAGCAGGTGCTCAACAAATACGAATAAATGAATGAACGAATCCCCCAAGCAAGGATCTGATAGACATTTTCTTTTCTCTTCCAGTTCATATCAGGTGTTAGTGCTTCCTCTGGCCCTCCAAAGCACATTTGTTTGTGATTCTGAAGAGGCTACCTCATTCTTTAGCAATGCTTCTGGTGCTGATGGATATGTGACGGCAGAACTGCTGGCCAAGGATGTTCCCGATGATGCCATGGAGATATCTATCGGAGACAGGCTGTACTATGGGAAATATTATAATGCACCCTTGAAAATAGGGAATGATTACTGCATTATATTACGAATCACAAGTGAATGGAATAAGGTATATTTCTTTAAAAACTCTTGTGAATTCTATATTTTCCTCTTCATGTGAAAGTTAAATATTTGCACATTTGTTTTCCCAATATTTGAGATGAACACTGCTTGTAAGAACAATAAGAATGTGTTGAATCTTTTCACTTTATAAAGGATGAGCAGGTGAAACCTTTTTGGAGGTTGATGTTCTGAACTTGCTGGGGGACCTGTTTGGACTGAACTAGTTTGGGTTCTTCTTTAAGAAGCTTCAAGAATGCCCTCATCCTATTGCACTGCTGAAGCCTGAGTTGGAGAGGAACATCTAGATCTTTCTGTCACTTCCCCATACTCCTGCCAGACTGCTGCCTCTCCTCATTCTCCGGGAAGCCAGCAGGAGGGGCAGATTAAGTTCAGCACTATTTTCTGGCTCTATTTTCTGCTTCCGTTATTTCCTTGGCTATTGCGTAAGCCTCACTCTCGTCTCTCCGTCCTTAGAAAGGCTATGTTTTTCCAATGCTGGTTCTTTCTTGAGACATACAACGATATATTCATTACAGAATGAATAGATGGGGACTTCCCTGGCAGTCCAGTGGTTAAGACTCCGTGCTTCCAATGCAGGGGGGCACGGGTTTGATCCCTGGTCAGGGAACTGAGATCCCATCTACCATGCAGTGTGGCCAAAAAAAAAAAAAAGAATAGATAAATATAATGAGCTAGACATAGCAAGAGCTGGATGGGTCAGTCAGGGGTGGAAGATCTAGAAGAAACATTGTGATGGTTGCCCTAGGAGGACTCAAGGTTTGGTATCAATTCATATCGGTTGGTAATGGAAACTAGAAAAAATAATATTAATAGAAACATCTCTTGACTGATGAATTTGAGCCATCTTGTGTGTAAGGTTCATCACATATTTAAAACTGAAACACACAATTAAATTCTGTATAGGACACAAGTTACATGTGCCATTATCATGCTTGATATAAAACTAAGAACATGTCCAAGTAGCAAAAAGTTCTGGTGGTGTTTTGTGGCAATTATGTAGGGATTAAGAATTGGAAGACTAAAGTCCAGAATATATTGCCCTGAATTTGTTCCAAAGGTGTTTATGACTTAGACAAGGCCTCCTTGCTGGAAAATTACCCAGAGATCCTGACTTGGTGTTTCTAGCCATAGACAACATGGGCAGTACCATATGTGTGCAACTTAGAGATTGCTCAGAGAGCTGCTGTCTCAGATTGAGATTTTGGTCTGGGAGGGTGTGTTAGTTGTCTTGGGCTGCCATTTCAAAATACCATAGACTGCGTGGCTTAAACAACAGACATTTATTTCTCATAGTTCTGGAGATGGGAAAGTCCAAGATTAAGGTGCAGGCTACTTTGGTTCCCCGGGGAGGACCCTTTTCCTGGCTTGCAGACAGCTGCCTTCTTGCTGTGTCCTCATGTGGTGGGGACTGAGTGAGCTCTGATCAGTCTTCCTCATCTTATGGACCCTGATCCCATCATGTGGGCCCTACCCTCATGACCTCATCTAAACCTAATTACATTCCAAAGGCCCTACCTCCAAATAACATCACATTGGGGGTTAGGGCTTCAATATGGATCAATATCAATTTGGGGCACAAAGGGAATGAAGTGGGAGATTACGATAAGAATTCTAGTTTATAGGGAACTTTCCTGTGATGTCATTGATGCCTCTTTTTCATACAGCTAAGCGGAACACGTGCTTGTTCTTTGAAATAATTTATATTTGGACTCACATATTTGAATTGCTATTATTTCCCCTGTGGGTTTCAAATATATTAGTGTTGCAGACATATTAACATCAGTAGTGATTTATTTATTTATTTTTCTTTTTAAAACAGCTTTACTGAGATGCGATTCATATAATTCTAAAGTGTACAAATTCAATGGTTTTTAATATATTTACAAGATGGTGGTAATGCAACAATCACCATCTAATACTCAGACATTTAGCAGTGATAATTTTTAATATTTATTTTTAATTGTGGTAAAATACACATAAAATTTACCATCTTAACAATTTTTAAACTAACAATTTGGTAGTGTCGAGTACACTTACACTGTTAAGAAACCAATCTTCAGAACTTTTCATCTTGCAAGACTGAAACTCTGTACCCATTAAACAACTCCCCATTCCTCCTCTTCTTCCCCAACTCCTGGCAACTACCCTTTTACTTTCTGTCTCTATGAATTTGACTAGTTACCTTGTATAAGTAGACTCATACAGTATTTATCTTTTTGTGATTGTCTTATTTCATTTAGCATAATGTCTTCAAGGGTCACTCATGCTGTAGCATGTTTCAGAATTTCCTTTCTTTTTAAGGCTGAATAATATTCCATTGTACGTATGGATAAACATTTTGTTTATCCATGATCTGTAGATGGACACTTGGGTTGCTTCCATCTTTTGGCAATTGCAAATAATGCTCCTGTGGCCATGGGTGTTCAAATATCTCTTTGAGTCTCTGCTTTCACTTCTTTTGGGTATACACCCTCAAGTGGAATTGTTGGATCGTTTGGTAATTTTATTAATTCTTTTTGAAGATCCCCATACAGTTTTCCATAGCCACTGCACCATTTTACACTCCCACCGACAGGGCACAAGCGTTCCATTTTCTCCACATCCTCCCGAACAATCGCTGTTTTCTGTTTTAATGATGGCCTTCCTAATGGATGTGTGGTGGCTTCACATTGTGGTTTTGGTTTGCATTTCCATAATGATTTATGATGTTGAGCTTGTTTTCAGGTACTTTTGACAATTTGTATATCTTCTTTGGAGAAATGGTTATTCAAGTCCTTTGTCCATCTTTGAAGTGATTTATTTCTTTGTTGTTGAGTTTTAGGAGCTTGCTATATATTCTGGATATGTGATTTACAAATATTTTCTCCCATTATGTGAGTTGCCTTTTTACTCTGTTGATAGTGTCCTTTGATGCACAAAAGTTCTTAATTTTGATGAAATCCAATTTGCCTATTTTTTCTTTTGTCGCCTATGCTTTTGGTGTCATATCTAAGAAATCATTGCCAAATGTAATTTCCCAAAGCTTTTCCTTTGTGTTTTCTTCTAAGAGTTTTAAGTCTTATATTTAGGCTTGATCCATTTTGAGTTAATTTTTGTATATGGTGTTAGGTAATGGTCCTACTTCATTCTTTTGCATGTGGTTATCCAGTTTTCCCAGCACCATTTTTTGAAGATTTCCTTTGCCCATTGAATGGTCTAGGTACTCTTGTCAAAAGTCATTTGAGGGGGGCTTCCCTGGTGGCACAGTGGTTGAGAGTCCACCTGCCGATGCAGGGGACGCGGGTTCGTGCCCCCATCCGGGAAGATCCCACATGCCGCGGAGCGGCTGGGCCCGTGAGCCATGGCCGCTGAGCCAGCGCGTCCGGAGCCTGTGCTCCACAACAGGAGAGGCCACAGTGGTGTGAGGCCTGCGTACCGAAAAAAAAAAAAGTCATTTGAGGGAATTCCCTGGCGGTCCAGTAATTAGGACTCCACGCTTCCACTGCAGGGGGCATGGGTTCGATCCCTGGTCGGGGAACTAAGATCCTGCGTGCTGTGAGGCACAGCCAAAAAAAAAAGTCATTTGATATATATGCAAGAGTTTATTTCTGGGCTGCCTATACTATTCCATTGGTTTGTATGTCTGTCTTTAGACCAGTACCACACTTTTTATTATTATTATTACTTTTTATTGGAGTATAGTTGATTTACAATGTTGTGTTAGTTTCTGCTGTACAGCAAAGTGAATCAGTTACACATATACATATATCCACTCCTTTTTCGGTTCCTTTCCCATATAGGTCATTACAGAGTATTGAGTAGAGTTCCCTGTGCTATATACTAGATTCTTAGTACCACACCATTTTGCTTACTGTAGCTTTGTAAATCAGGAAGTGTGAGTTTTCCAGTTCCCCTTTTTGTTTTTCCTTCTGTATATCTATCCCAATAAACATCATTACCATGTTCCCAGTTGTCAAGACAGAAATCTAGGAATACTTCTTGTCTCCTCCCTTTTTTCTTATCTTCTTGTGCAGTCCATCATTAAATTGTGTCAATTCTATCACATTAATGCCATTTAAGATCATCCTTTCCTCTCTTTCATTAACACTGTTTAGCTTTTGACATCTCTTGTCTGAACATCAATTTTCTAACTCATTTTCTTGTCTCTTATTCTACCTATCTCCTTGCTCCATACTACTGCCATCATGTATTTCATAAAATGCACATCTGATCAAGGCACTCCATTTTAATGAACTCCCTTCTTCACCTTGCCATTTCAATTTCTCTCTTTTAATACACTCAGTTCCCTAGTAACTGCCTTGCTGTCTGAGGTCCTTTTTCTTCCTCAGTGTCTTGAACTATACCCTTCACTGGTTACTCTTGCATATTATCTTTTATTTTAATTAATTAATTATTTAATTAACATCTTTATTGGAGTATAATTGCTTTACAATGGTGTGTTAGTTTCTGGTTTATAACAAAGTGAATCAGTTTTACATATACATATATCCCCATATCTCCTCCTTCTTGTGTATCCCTCCCACCCTCCCTATTCCACCCCTCTAGGTGGTCACAAAGCACCAAGCTAATCTCCCTGTGCTATGTGGCTGCTTCCCACTAGCTCTGTTTTACATTTGGTAGTGTATATATGACCATGCCACTCTCTCACTTTGTCCCAGTTTACCGTTTCCCCTCCCTGTGTCCTCAAGTCCATTCTCTATGTCTGCGTCTTTTTTCATGTCCTGCACCTAGGTTCTTCAGAACCTTTTTTTTTTTTTTTTTAGATTCCATATATATGTGTTAGCATACAGTATTTGTTTTTCTCTTTCTGACTTACTTCACTCTGTATGACAGCTCCATCCACCTCACTACAAATAACTCAATTTCGTTGCTTTTTATGGCTGAGTAATATTCCATTGTATATATGTGCCACATCTTCGTTATCCATTCATCTGTCAATGGACACTTAGGTTGTTTCCATGTCCTGGCTATTGTAAATAGAGCTGCAGTGAACATTGTGGTACATGACTCTTTTTGAATTATGGTATTTTCAGGGTATATGCCCAGTAGTGGGATTGCTAGGTCATATATGATAGTTCTATTTTTAGTTTTTTAAGGAAACTCCATACTGTTCTCTATAGTGGCTGTATCAATTTACGTTCCCACCAACAGTGCAAGAGGGTTCCCTTTTCTCCACACCCTCTCCAGCATTTATTGTTTGTAGATTTTTTGATGATGGCCATTATGACCAGTGTGAGGTGATACTTCATTGTAGTTTTAATTTGCATTTCTCTAATGATTAGAGATGTTGAGCATCCTTTCATGTGTTTGTTGGCAATCTGTATATCTTCTTTGGAGAAATGTCTATTTAGGTCTTCTGCCCATTTTTGGATTGGGTTGTTTGATTTTTGATATTGAGTTGCATGAGCTTCTTGTAAATTTTGGAGATTAATCCTTTGTCAGTTGTTTCATTTGCAAATATTTTCTCCCATTCTGAGGGTTGTCTTTTTGTCTTATTTATGTTTTCTTTTGCTATGCAAAAGCTTTCAAGTTTCATTAGGTCCCGTTTGTTTATTTTTGTTTTTATTTTCATTTCTCTAGGAGGTGGGTCAAAAAGGATCTTGCTGTGATTTATGTCATAGAGTGTTCTGCCTATGTTTTCCTCTAAGAGTCTTATAGTGTTTGACCTTACATTTAGGTCTTTAATACACTTTTGAGTTTATTTTTGTGTATGGTATTAGGAAGTGTTCTAATTTCATTCTTTTACATGTAACTGTCCAGTTTTCCCAGCACCACTTATTGAAGAGGCTGCCTTTTCTCCACTGTATATTCTTGCCTCCTTTATCAAAGATAAGGTGACCATATGTGCGTGGGTTTATCTCTGGGCTTTCTATCCTGTTCCATTGATCTGTCTTTCTGTTTTTGTGCCAGTACCATACTGTCTTGATTACTGTAGCTTTGTAGTACGGTCTAAAGTCAGGGAGCCTGATTCTTCCAGCTCCGTTTTTATTTCTCAAGATTGCTTTGCTATTCGGGTTTTTTTTGTGTTTCCATACAAATTGTGAAATTTTTTGTTCTAGTTCTGTGAAAAATGCCATTGGTAGTTTGATAGGGATTGCATTGAATCTGTAGATTGCTTTGGGTAGTATAGTCATTTTCACAATGTTGATTCTTCCAATCCAAGAACACGGTATATCTCTCCATCTGTTTGTATCATCTTTAATTTCTTTCATCAGTGTCTTATAGTTTTCTGCATACAGGTTTTTTGTCTCCTTAGGGAGGTTTATTCCTAGGTATTTTATTCTTTTTGTTGCAGTGGTAAATGGGAGTGTTTCCTTAATTTCTCCTTCAGATTTTTCATCATTAGTGTATAGGAATTGCATGTTATCTTTTATTAAATGCACTTGATGCACTAAGCATCAAGGCAAAGTTTAGTCACATTCAAAACCTTGTGGACATTTTAAGCTTTTCCCAGAATTTATCAGTGTAAATATAGTTTTTCAATTTTTAATAAAATAAACCCAGAATGACTAAGCTTGTCACTTGAAAGAGAATTACTTAATGAAGTTGAAGGAATCTTTCTTTAACCTCTACTATTTGGTTTCCTCTGGGGAATTTTTTGCTGACTTGTATCATAAATCAATGGTAATCCTAGCATTCCTAACAGACAAATATGCCTATAATATCAGCAGGGGAGAAGAAGAGAAGGTATTTCATTCCAATGAGTTTGTGGGTTGCTTCTACCACAGATGAGCTTTCATACATGTTCCTTTAGCTTTCTTCCTGGTTCTTGGCTATGTTTTGGGTAACTGAGTTTGCCTGGGAAATATCATCTAGAGAAGTGAAGTATTTGTATATACCAGGCCGTCTCATAGCCTTGCACATAACATGCATTACTACTTCTTGCTGAACCTGGATGTGACCCCAGAATCCTTTTCAACATACTGTAGTTCTCCAGGCAGTCAGTGCCAGTTGCTGAGAGCTGGCAAGGGGCATGGAACTTACCACCATCCCTGCTCTTTCCTCATAGCATGTGCTTCCTGAGATACATTGGAAAGCTTTAGGGTCATCCATTCCTAAGATCACTTCTGTCTCTGCTGCCCACGCCAGTCGTTTTGAACACTTGGTGATCATAAGGCTAAATTGTAAGATGTTAGAGCTAGAAGAGATTTTAAAGATCGTTTGGTCCAAAATAAGAGATAAAACCCTGCAACTTGGAGGGCTAAAGTGTGTTATTTAAACTGAAATCACATGCCACCCAATTATATGTGTTGCTGTGTTTTCCTTTATAGGTGAGAAGAAGCTCCTGTGCAGTTTGGGCTCAGGTAAAAGGTAAAACCATTTTCTGCCTAAGACTGTTCTCCTTATTTCTCCTCTGTCCACTCTGCAGCATCAAGTGTATGTTAATGAGATTTCTTTTTAAATTGTCACAGGTGACAAAAACACATCTCAGACTAGCCTACAAAAAACCCTAGCTGAAAAGGATGAGGGGTGGGAACTTATGGAATTAGAACCAGAGTGGCATCACCAGGCCTCCAGAAACTGGGACTTGGGACTCAACACCAGAAGTAGGACTGTCCCTTTCTATCTGTCTCTATCTCCTCTCTAAGTGTGAGTTGGCCTCATTTTCTTCTACTATAAGCTACGTGGTGGTGGTGGTTGGGGGGGAACCAGCTGCCCCAGCTTAGCCACTTCAGTGGAAACAGACAGTTTTTCAATTCAGGGAGTCTCTTCTCCTAGCTAAGTGACTCTCCATTGGATGAATCACTATTAAGAGGAGATAGGGTAGTATGATTAGCCTACCTTGGGTTTGGGGCTTACTGGTATGGCTGGTTGGGGGCAGATCAATGTGATCAGCAACCTCACCAGGGTTGCATTGAGAGGGGGACATGATCCCCATCAGGAAGAGGCACAGAAAACCATGTTGGCAGACCAAAACAAAGAGCCACCAGGAGTCCACTACTTTCAACCATTTGGCTACTTAGCATGTGCACACACATACACATACACTGTTTAGAAAAGCACCCTCCATTAAGAAAGTGAAATTATCCTCCATACAACCAAAACTGGAACCCAAGGAGAAGACAGCTCAAAGGTGGGTCTCTTACTGAATCCAGCTCCAAGACCAGGGTTCCTGGGGGTGATCCGTCTCTCTTGATCCAATTAATCTAGATGTGCTTCTCATGATCTGTTAGCAATCTATGATTAATGGCAAACTTAACCATTCTCAAACCACAGTATATAATATGAAAGGGAAAGGTGGATAATCACAATCAGTACGTTCATTTAGAAAGGAAGAAAAGATAAAGAACCGTGCAGTGGCCAGGGGGCCCATAACAAGGACCACATCCTGCTGGACAGGAAAGGCAAGCACCTCCTGCCCTGGCAGCAGAATGGGTCACTTGGTCAGTTAGTTTGGCTGCCTCGGGCTCTGCCTGATGGGAGAGCAGCCTTGTCCCTTTCCTCCAGAGCCTTCCCTAAGAGAGGCAGAGAGAAGGAGCCCCACTGAATGCCTACAACTTAAACCGTCTGCTTCATGGGGGCAGTTATCTGGGTGGCGGAGTTGCCTCAGGGGTTGAGCAATCGCAGGTCCTTGTTTGCCAGGCTGGGATTCCCCTGGCAGTACATTTCTTTAAACCAGCCGGCAGCCAGCCACTGGATTTGATTCATAAGAATTCCATTAGTTTGTAGCTAATACCAGAAATCTTGTCAAGTTTATGACCTTTTGAGTCTGGAACTTTTCCTTGTGGTTCACGAATCCTAGCAACAGCCTGAGGAATTCTGCTCTTAGCCCAGAGTATCGGTTTAACTCCTTACATCCTGTCCTTCACCTCAGAGCATCATAAAACAATAGGCTGGGGTGCTTCCCAGGAGGGTCCAGTGGATGGTGCCTTACCATTGGGGGGTTTGTTACCCTGTGTGTAGAGGGCACCTAGCAGGAAATGTTTGGGAGGAACCTGGAGAAATAAGCTTCCTTCGTTTTCTGCTTATCCCCTAATCTCATTTCCCATGTCTTTATCTCTACTCACACCAAATTCAACAAGGGTAGGGGGCATGGATTTTCAACTGGGCAAGGCACATTACCTGACTGTCAGCCAGCCTGGATTGAAGATTGCCAGGCCGCAAGGGCCTCTCTCTCTTTTTTCAATTTTCTTGAGAAAATAATTTACATATAACGTCGTGTGAGTTTAAGGTGTACAATGTGATGATTTGATTCACGTACTTATTGCAAAATGATTACCGCAGTAAGGTTAGTTAATACCTCCATTACCTCACATAATCACCATATATATATGTAATTTATGTATATAGGTGTATGTATATATTTATATATATAATTTGTGTATAGGTATGTGTGAATATTTAAGATCTACTCTCCTAATATCTTTCAAGTGTGCAGTACAGTACTGTTAACTACAGTCAACATGCTGTACATTAGAATATGTCCCAGAACTTAATTATCTTACAACTGGAAGTTTGTACCCTTTGACCATCATCTCCCCATTTCCCCCACCCCCAGCCCCTGGCAACCACCGTTCTATTCTCTATTTCTATGCATTCAGCTTTTTTAGATTCCATGTATAAGTGAGATCATTCTGTATTTGTCTTTCTCTGTCTGACTTATTTCACTTAGCATCATAAGTGAGGGCCTCTTTTTTCTTTTTTTGCATTTTCTCGCTATATATTTTTAACATCTTTATTGAAGTATAATTGCTTTACAATGGTGTATTAGTTTCAGCTGTATAACAAAGTGAATCAGCTATACATATACATATATCCCCATATCTCCCCCCTCTTGCGTCTCCCTCCCACCCTCCCTATCCCACCCCTCTAGGTGGTTACAAAGCACCAAGCTGATCTCCCTGTGCTATGCGGCTGCTTCCCGCTAGCTATCTATTTTACATCTGGTAGTGTATATATGTCCATGAGTGAAGACCTCTCTTAACAAAGATGTGCGCTCTTACATTTCTGCGTGCAGATAGACTAAGCCCCCTTTCCTAGAATTGAATGATGGCCACAAAAAACAATCATGCATTCCGACATCTGGAAAATTTTCTGCCAATCCATTCCCTGCAGCTTTAAGGGCGGGATGGAGTTCCTACAGGAAAAGAGGTGCTTTTACCAGAAGAATGGAGATGTGCGAGCATCATGGACAGGCACAGATACAATAGCTTCCAGAATCCACTGCTTTCAGCAGCTGTTCAGTGTGATTAACAGACTCAAACTGGGTAGAAGTAATGGCCAAAGAGCTGGCTACAGTCATTCTACTGTGATTAAGTTAACAGGAAGGATTTTGCTTTGGAAATATCTAAGTGGCTTTTGGCCGCGCGTTTTTCCCCTCATGTTGAAAGAGAGTCTGAACCTTTGAATTCAAGCTACTGGAAAGAGCTGAGATAATAGAAAGCCCAGTTATGTTGAAATTTTGAAGGCAGCTCGAGCGGGTATACGTCTACATACAGAATGGGCTGTGCGCTCACCTGGCAGTCTCCTTTTGCCAAAATTTTGGAGCCTGCCATTTCAGAAAGTAATTTGGAGAGAACTAGAATCCAAATAAGTCCTCAAATTGTTTCAGTTTCACCCATGCCAAGCAACAGCCCCATTCTTGCCTTTGCCCTCTGATGAATTATGCTACTTGCCTTTTGCACATTGCCCCTAAAAGAGCTTTGTGATGGCTCTCAGGGAGCCAGCAGTCGGTTTGATGGGAAGTGCAGAGGCCTGGGCTTCTTTGCCCGAGTCCTGCTACTAATCAGCTGAGTGTCTTAGAAATTATATTTAACTTGGCTGGTTCTCTGTTGCCTTCCTCCAAAATCTCTGCGATCCCTTCCAGCCACAAAGTACTATGATACTGTGCTTTCTTGAGTCACAGAGCAAGGTCATTTGATATACGTGAGATGATGATAAACTGTCATCAGGGAACATCCGTTAGTCATAGGCCTGAAAGCTCTGAGTCATTAGTCACTACTCCTCTTTCCCATTTAGCCCACATTTTGCACTTGGGCAGACCTCTCTGATTGTCATTTCTGTGTTCACTCCCTGAGCAGAGGCCTTTGGATGGCTGGCCAAGCCTCTTTCTCCTCTCCCATCACAGTGTTCAGGTTTCCCTCTTCACTCGAGCCTACACTACCCCCTGACATGTTCCCTCCACAGTTCTCCAGTATTTCTTTTTCTTCTTTCCAAGGCCTCAGTTGGACACCAATGTACCCTTCTGATTGCATCTCTCATTCTTCTCCATTCAAAGCGATGTGGCAGCTCTTCTCTGGATATGGCCCTTGCTTTCTCTCCTTATGTCTTGTGTCTTGTGTCTTATGTCTTGCTCATACGATTATGTACTTACTTCCACCTGGATTGCCCTATAACCTTCCTGTAATTTCTGTTTATTACAACCCCACCTGTTCTTCAAGATTAAAATCAATGCCATCTCCTCCTTGACACTGTTTAAAATTTCCTCAACAGGGCAGGATCTCTCTCCCTCCCTCTCTTTAGCCATTCTGCCACACTTTTGAGTCACTGGTGTACTTGTTTTTTCTTACTAGATTTCATACGCTTGAGAGAGAGCATTTGAAGGCGGGAGCAGTGCCTGGCACACAGTAGGTGCTCAGTCAGAATTTATTGAATTGAGTTGAATGATTACTGGGGAACCAACCGTACAGTCTGGTGAGAAAAGAAGCATAGTGGGTGCAATACTTATCAAATAAGCCAGAGAAGATTAACATCAAGGTATAAGCTTAGTGTGTACATTATCTATGAATATGCTATGTGCATGCATGTATACACATAGACACTCACACTCATTTTATTTTTTTTAACATCTTTATTGGAGTGTAATTACTTTACAATGTTGTGTTAGTTTCTGCTATATAACAAAGTGAATCAGCTATATGTGTACATATATCCTCATATCCCCTCCCTCTTGTGTCTCCCTCCCACCCTCCCTATCCCACCCCTCTAGGTGGTCACAAAGCACTGAGCTGATCTCCCTGTGTGATGCAGCTGCTTCCCACTAGCTAGCTATTTTATGCTTGGTAGTGTATATATGTCAATGCTACTCTCTCACTTCGTCCCAGCTTACCCTTCCCCCTCCCCGTGTCCTCAAGTCCATTCTCTATGTCTGCATCTTTATTCCTGTCCTGCACCTAGGTTCTTCAGAACCTTTTTTTTTTTTTTTAAGATTCCATATATATGTGTTAGCATATGGTATTTGTTTTTCTCTTTCTGACTTACTTAACTCTGTATGACAGACTCTAGGTCCATCCACCTCACTACAAATAACTCAATTTCATTTCTTTTTATGGCTGAGTAATATTCCATTGTATATATGTGCCACATCTTCTTTATCCATTCATCTGTCAATGGACACTTAGGTTGTTTCCATGTCCTGGCTATTGTAAACAGACCTGTAATGAACATTGTGGTACATGACTCTTTTTGAATTATGGTTTTCTCAAGGTATATGCCCAGTAGTGGGATTGCTGGGTCATATGGTATTTCTATTTTTAGTTTTTTAAGGAACCTCCATACTGTTCTCCATAGTGGCTGTATCAATTTACATTCCCACTGACAGTGCAGGAGGGTTCCCTTTTCTCCACACCCTCTCCAGCATTTATTGTTTGTAGATTTTTTTTTTTTTTTTAGCGGTATGCAGGCCTCTCACTGTTGTGGCCTCTCCCGTTGTGGAGCACAGGCTCTAGACACGCAGGCTCAGTGGCCATGGCTCACGGACCTAGCTGCTCTGCGGCATGTGGGATCTTCCCAGACTGGGGCACGAACCCGTGTCCCCTGCATCAGCAGGCGGACTCTCAACCACTGCGCCACCAGGGAAGCCTTGTTTGTAGGTTTTTTGATGATGGCCATTCTGACTGATGTGAGGTGATACCTCATTGTAGTTTTGATTTGCGTTTCTCTAATGATTAGTGATGTTGAACATCCTTTCATGTGTTTGTTGGCAATCTGTATATCTTATTTGGAGAAATGTCTATTTAGATCTTCTGCCAATTTTTGGATTGGGTTGTTTGTTTTTTTGATATTGAACTGCATGAGCTGCTTGTATATTTTGGAGATTAAACCTTTGTCAGTTGCTTCGTTTGCAAATATTTTCTGCCATTCAGAGGGTTGTCTTTTCGTCTTGTTTATGGTTTCCTTTGCTGTGCAAAAACCTTTAAGTTTCATTAGGTCCCATTTGTTTATTTTTGTTTTTATTTCCATTTCTCTAGGAGGTGGGTCAAAAAGGATCTTGCTGTGATTTATGTCAAAGAGTGTTCTTCCTGTGTTTTCCTCTAAGAGTTTGATAGTGTCTGGCCTTACATTTAGGTCTTTAATCCATTTTGAGTTTATTTTTGTATATGATGTTAGGAAGTCACACTCATTTTAAACCTTCATAATAGTGGTAGGAAGAATTCTAATATGGCCTCACAAATTCCTGGTCCTTGGGGTACGCCCACTTTCTCTCAGTTATTCATTCAAAGGCCATTCTAGTTGTTGCTGTGAAAGGATTTGAAGATGTAATTAAAGTCCCAAATAGGGAGATTATCTGGATGGACCTGACCTAATCACATTAGCCCTTTAAATCTGTGTCTAGAAGTCAAAGACAGGGGAAATTGGAGATTCCAAGGGAGAGATGGATTTGACATAAGGGTTTCTCCTACTGGCTTTGAAGATGGAGGGGACCACGTGGCAGGGATGCGGGCAGCCTGTAGGAGCTGAGTGGCCCCTGGCTGACGGCCAGTAAGAATATGAGGACCTCAGTCCTACAACTGCAAGGAACTGAATTTAGCCCACAACGTGCATGAGCTTGGAAGCAGATTCTTCCCCACAGCCTCCAGAGGGAAATGCAGCCCTCTCAACATCTTTATTTCAGCCTTGTAAGACCCTGAGCTGAGGACCCAGTCACAGTGTGCCTGAACTTCTGACCCATGGAACTATGAGCTAATAAATGGCTGCTACTGCTAAGTTTATGGTAATTTGTTAAGCTGCAATAGAGAATGAATTCAATAATGTTGTTGACTCATCAGGCTTTACTTATCTCTAAATTAGTTTTCTGCTTTGATCTCCTTTGCCATCTCCTACTCCACAGGGGATTCAAGCAAGGGAACCCTAGAATAGCAGAGAGAAATTTAACACACTAAATAGAAGTCACAGTGCTAATTATTTGTGCCTTTTGGAGAGCAGAATTGTTGCTTTCAGGAAATGACCCTGCTGGTGTAAATTCATGAAAAAATGTCCACAGCCATAGGAAGTCCTCAAGCTGTCACGAAGTCTGAGAGTAGGAATAGGGCCTTTCTAACTGGCTCTTCAACACCTGTGATATTTCCATTAGTGAAAAGGTTCAAGATAAGCCCAGGGAATCCCTATCACTCTTCCTGAGCACTATACCTCTTCAGGGAGCCACCCTACAGAGACTGGTGGAGTTTAAGCCTCATGGATTTACTCGCTTTAAGAATGAATCACTGGGGGCTTCCCTGGTGGCGCAGTGGTTAGGAATCCGCCTGCCAATGCAGGGGACACGGGTTCGAGCCCTGGTCCGGGAATATCCCACATGCCGCGGAGCAGCTAAGCCCGTGCGCCACAACTATTGAGCCTGCACTCTAGAGCCTGCGAGCCACAGCTGCTGAGCCCGCGTGCCTAGAGCCCGTGCTCCACAGGAGAAGCCACTGCAATGAGATGCCCACGCACCACGGCCAAGAGTAGCCTCCACTCACCATAATTAGAGTATACCCGTGTGCAGCAACGAAGACCCAAAGCAACCAAAAGTAAAAACAAATAAAATTAAAAGAAAAAAACCAATAACTTTAAAGAAAAAAAAAAAAAGAATGAATCACTGGGGTGGGATAGGGAGGGTGGGAGGGAGGGAGACGCAAAAGGGAAGAGATATGGGAACATATGTATATGTATAACTGATTCACTTTGTTATAAAGCAGAAACTAACACACCATTGTAAAGCAATTATACCCCAATAAAGATGTTAAAAAAAAAAAGAATGAATCACTGAGAATCTGGGATATAACACATGGCTCACTCACTTGGGTTTCTAAAAGGATATTCTACAAGTGATTGAGAAGAAAAATAAGTATGGTTTTATGGCATGTGACCATGGAAGGGAAGGTAACCAGAGGATGGCAAAACTCTGAAAAATGTAATTCACATTGGCCAGTTATACATTTTCTCAGTAAGGAATTAATGTGGGAAGTCCCTAAAGAAGCATGTGGTTATACCATGATTGGATTGACTCATGTTCACAGAGTACATATATAATGTAGAAAAAAAGACGTATAACCAGGAACTGTTCTACCAGCAAGAATTGTGCCTGGAGCTACAACCCAAGTCATGTTATACAGAATGAATAAAGATGATTTCCCAGTACATACCTCGAGAGTAAGGAATCGTTGGGCTTCCTGCTAAGGGTGAAAGATGTCCTCTTTGATATTTGAAAACTAGAGAAGAGCTAACTGCTCTCCATACATTAAAGTCTTCTGCCATGGATGAAGCACTAAATTCTAGCAGGCTCATACAATTTGCAAATGAGATGGATAAACCACTGCAAGTGATCTTTGAGGAATCTTGACGAAGAAGTGAAAAGTGGGAAGGCAGAGGATGAGCAAAGGGCATGGAACTTTGTGAAAGGGAGGTAGATTTTGCAAAGTGTGCATGATGATAACTTGAAGTCAAGGCCAGGCACGGTCTTTAAGAGATGGCTCTGTGTCCACCTGGGAGAAGAAGCCGTAGTTCCCAGCAGTCAGTATGGGAGCTATGAGCAGATTGGATGAAACTGCTCTTCTTTCTTCTGGCACAGAGTCACTAAATGGTCAGGGAACTGTGGCAAGCACAATGGATTTTGACTTCAGCCAATACTTAACAATGCCTGGTGGACAGTGTGGGGAAATGAGGGCTAGGTGTGAGCTTACTGTGAGCAGTAAGCTCACAGTACTGTGAGCTTACTGTGCTGTTTTAATATCTAGTAATTCAAGTCACTCCTTTAATTTTTTTTCTTTATTAATTTCTAATTTAACCAGAACTCCTCCTCCCGTTTTATAATATGGCTTCTTAAAAATGTCAAGGCTTTTTTCTTCTGAATACCAAAAGTAGCCAAACAATACATGCCATGTTTTTCTAGAAAGTCTCTCTCTTTTTTTTTTTAAAGAATCAATTTTATTTATTTTTGGTTGCGTTGGGTCTTCCTTACTGCACACGGGCTTTCTGTAGTTGTGGCGAGTGGGGGCTACTCTTTGTTGCAGCACGCAGGCTTCTCACTGTGGTGGCTTCTCTTGTTGCGGAGCACGGGCTCTAGGCGTGCGGGCTTCAGTAGTTGTTGCACACAAGCTCAGTAGTTGTGGCTCACGGGCTCTAGAGGGCAGGCTCAGTAGTTGTGGCACACGGGCTTAGTTGCTTCGTGGCATGTGGGATCTTCCCGGACCAGGGATCGAACCCGTGTCCCTTGCATTGGCAGGCGGATTCTTAACCACTGAGCCACCAGGGAAGTCCCTCTAGAAAGTCTCTTGACAACATTTTCTGAGGTAATGATTTGCCAGGCTCTTTAGCAAGAGATACGTTCCATGGCTGCTTTTGCTGGTGCCAGCTCTCCTGTAGAGTCTCCAGTAGAATCAAATTGCTCTCAACCTGGTTGTAGAGATCTGAGCAGTGCCGATCAGTAGAGCTCTCTGCAGTGATGGAAAGATTTTGAAGCTGTGTTGTCCAGTATGGTAGCCACTCACCACTTGTGGCTACTGGGCACTTGAAATATGCACTTAAAATAGTATGACTGAGAAACTGAATTTTAAATCTAATTTAATTTAAATTAATTTAGATTTAGATAGCTACATTGTGGCTAGCGGCTACTGTACTAGACAGCACAGAATCGATGATGAAAAAGTTAAGTAGCTTGAACGGTTCTCAAATGTGCTACATTTACTGCCAGGGAAATAAGTCATCTATATTTTGAGGGTCTCAAGTCCAGGGGCTATTTTTCCTCTTAAGCCCCTCTCCCCTTACGGTAACAGATGTTTGCTTTTGCTGTTTTCAGCTCTTCAATGGCAGTGTTGGATTACCCAGGGGGAGCAGTAAGCATATGCCTGGTGCATTGGTAAAAGGAGGGTACAGACAAATGAAATACAGTTGGCCCTTCATATCCGCGGGTTCCACATTCATGGATTCAACCAACCGTGGATTGAAACTATTCAGAAAAAATAATTCCAAAAAGTTCCAAAAAGCAAAATTTGAATTTGCTGCACACTGGCAACTATTTACCTAGCATTTATTGAATATGTTGTATTTACAGCTATATACATAGCATTTATGTTGTATTAGGTATTATAACTAATCGAGAGATGATTTAAAGTATACAGTAGGTTATAAGCAACTACGACACCTTTTTATATCAGGGACTCGAGCATCTGAGGATTTTGGTATCCAAGGGGGCCCTGGAACCAGTCCCCCATGGATACTGAGGGATGACTGTAATTTGATATTCCAACGACGACAACTGCAACAAATCATCTGGAAAAATTTGGAATTGATTGCACTCCCTTAAACTTATTCCATGACTTGGTGGTATTTTTATTTTTAATTCTATACATGCGAAGTCAGCCCCCCAAGATCTTCTCAATGTCTGGTGGCACCATCGTACAGATTTTTGTTCTTCCAAAGAGGAATTTGAGCAACCACAGCCCGAGGTCCCATAATAATCAGCCTGTGGAGGAAAGATCTGGACTAGCACCGCTGACTTCTGGGGGAGAACATGACCCACTCTGCTGCAGAAAGAGCTGGATTCAGATCTGCACTGGGAAAGTATGGTGCTGTGGTCCAAAGCAGACTCTGAAGCCAGGCAGCTTGGGTTTGCATCCTGGCTCTGTCATTTACTAGCTGGGTGACCTTGGGCAAGTTTCTTAACCACTCCATGTCTGGATTCGTCATCTATAAAATGTGAATAATAACAGTATCCAGTGTAATAATACCTGGTGCTATTATTATGGTACCCAGTGGGTGGTTAGGAGAGGTTTTAGAACAGTGTCTGGCACATAGTAAGTGCTAAGTAAGTGTTTGCAAGTTAAAATGAGATCTTTGGTTTAGAACATGATGCCCTGACTTAGTCACTTGGCCCAAATGTACAACTCAAATGTGCGCGTTTTTCAGTGAACAGCCAGGGATCTCTCTGGAGTTGACATGCGATGCACCTCTGAATAGAACATACGAATGTCTTTCAAAGAGCTTTTCCATCAATTTTCTTATTTTATCTTCATGGCAACCTGCTGAACAGAGCAGGGAGGTACTACCCTTGCTTCCTGTAGGGGAAATGACAGATGACTCTACCCAACAGAGAGGATTTGTTTGCTATGTTTGTTTTTCTTTTAAAGATTTATTTATTTTATTAATATTTTTATTATTATTTTTTTGGCTGCCTCGGGTCTTAGTTGCAGCACGCGGGATCTTTGTTGAGGCGTGAGGGATCTTTCGTCGTGGCATGCGGGCTCTTCATTGTGGTGCTCAGGCTTCTCTCTATTTGTGGCAGCGGGTTTTCTCTTCTCTAGCTGTGGCGCGCAGGCTCCAGAGCACATGGGCTCTGTAGTTTGCGGCATGCAGGCTCTAGTGGAGGCGAGCAACCTTAGTAGTTGTGGCGCGCGGACTTAGTTGCCCCGCAGCATGTGGGGTCTTAGTTCCCTGACCAGGGATCAAACCCGCGTCCCCCAGTGGCAGATTCTTTACCACTGGAGCACCAGGGAAGTCCCTGTTTGCTATATTTGATCACTGGAGCTACCATTTTTGGAGCAAAAGTCCAAACGACGTCAGAATGACATCTTCCTCGACGCAAAGGAAAACTGCCGGTAAAAATCGATCAAGTGTAATTGACTTGAGAGAAGACCAACACACACAACACAGGGTGCTGTATGTGTGTGCCCAACAAATCAACTTTTGTCCCTTGTAACTTGAATGTGGCCCAGTTTTACGCTTCCTTTTCAAAAATGTCGTGGAACGGTTTTTCCTGATGCCCTGGTCTCAGGGCCAACTGAGGGGGCACAGAAGAACTCTGGGCATTCTTGGGATGGTTTGTTAAATGGGGCCAACCTCTGGTTAAAAGAGAGCGAGGTCAGGTGGGTGTGCATCTCTGTGGAGGGCCGTGATTCTGTGCTCTGTGGGTTCAGCGTGTGGTTTTGTCCCGCAGATTCATCGCTCACGCTGCAGCAGATGGTAGGCGTTGGGCTAGGCTCCCTGGCTGTTGTGATTGTCCTCGCATTCCTCTCCTTCTCAGCAGTGTGGTATGTGTGACTGTCACTTTTGAGGAATGAGTGGAATGGAGGGAGGGTGGGGCTGGAGTCAGGAAGAACAGCTGGGATCGAGGAGGGTCAGAGGGGGAGTGCGGGAGGTTGTCCCAGGCTCAGCAGGTGAAAGGCACGGGTAACTCTGCACCTCAGGAGGGAGGGGCATGCCCTCCAGTCCCAGGAAGAGAGCAGGGTCAGTGATGGCGCCCTGACCACTCACGGAGCGGTGGCTCATCTCCTGTACCACTTCCCATGCACACAGGGGTGCACCGCAGGAGAACCTAAGTGTCAGTGAACTCTCTTTTCCTCCGCCATGTCTAGATTGCCAATGCTGCGTGAAGAGGATGCACTGCTGCTGGGGCAGATGTTATGACAGCTTCTCAGGTGTCTGCACAGAGGTCCTGTGTGTGCGTGGGCCTGCAATCCCATTCCTGGATTCAAGACGGTGACTATCTCTTTGGAATCCCCCAAAAGGAGGACACTCGGGAATTGTTGATGTCTTCCCTGCTACACGACTAGTTCTGTGTCTCTGAACTTGAGAACCTTGATGTACAATGTAATATTGACCACAGGCTACAGGTCACATGGACTGGCCTGTGTTCTCCTCTGAGTGATGCCTGAGAGTCAGCTCCTCTAGGCACTGAATGCAAGAGACTGTCTGCCTCTTCCTTTGTAGCATCTCTGTCATTAATTCAGAATCCATTCTTTTACAATAAGTAATGAGATAGACTGAAGTGTGGGCTAGAATTTGACTTTATGAAGGAGGTCATTGCAAAGGCTAGAGATCATTGACATAGGCAAATACGGTAAACACTTCAGAAGCCCTTTTCCGACAATTGGTTGACACACTAATTAGAAAGTATGCTAGCCTGGCCACTCCAGTAAGTTCCCTGCAATATCTGTTAGGCAGTGTTGCTTTGATACAGTTCCTTTTGTCTTATATGTATTCAAAAGCCATAAGCCTTCATTCCAGTAAAAATATTCTGTTAAGTTAGACAGTTCTCTTCCACATGAATGTTTAGAACAGCCTTGGCAATTTTTTTTTTCACTGAACATTTCCTAAAAATGCTCCATGCCTCCTTTTAGACTTGGGGGTGGAGTGGTAACAATGGGTTGCAACATTATGAAGCCCACGACCAGAGACCTGTGTTTATAGGAGAGGGGAACCATGCAGGCAACACGATCGTCCCTTTTATCTACAACGTCAGTAGCTGTGAGCGTTACTTTATCATGAACCATGTCCCGGAACTACTGTCAATATGCTGAATTTACAGATGGAGTGGATTCGATTTGACTTTTAAAGCCTGAATCAGTGTTCTTGAACTTTCCTCCCTAACCAACAATGTAACTCCAAGGCTCAGCAAGGAACGAAGGGAGAAGAAGGATGGAGGCTTGTGGCTTCTGTAAGTGATGGTGGTGTCCTCCTATGCCTTCTCCCTCCCTCTCCAGGCCTAGAGACTAGAAATCATGGGGAGGGGTGGGAGGGGACAGTGATATTGCCCAACTCGGGGTGAAGCATATATGAACGTGGTCCTAGTATTGGGCGACACCACAGTCCTGAGGAAAAGGGGCAGCCTTTCCCACATGGTGGGCTGGTGTGTTCTCCACCGGCTCACTGGGCACCAGTGAGGGACACATCTGAGCAGCCTGGGCTTGTAGGCAGATGAGGAGACATGAGCAATGATAAGAACAGGTGGCAACTCTCTATGAAGCTGCTTCCCCAGGGGCATCTGACCCAAAGCATATCCTCTCAACTGGGAAGAGTCAGAGAGAGGGAAGTGATACCCTGATGCTTGAGTTTTCAAGGCCAGCTGTCAGCCCTGGCCCCAGCCAGTACTGGGCAGTATTAGGGATAATTGTCCTTTGTCCTCTGAGGTGTCGTCTCAGACTACAACTTAGGATCAACATGTAGAACACTTCCTGCTCTCATTCAGGTGAACTGTAGAGTAGAACTCTCAATAGACTCATACAAATAGCTTCCAACTTTTATTTTTTATGTGCAACAATTCAAACTCATACAGTTTTCACAGCTCTTGAATTAAATTTGGAATCTTTACAAATTATTTGGTTAGTATTAGGTAGGGTCTCTGATGAGTAAGGATTTTCCTCCAAGCCTCCTCTAACCAAAGAGAGAATCTGAGTTTCTCCCGCTTATTATTATTTTTTACCAGCTCTGTAAATACCATATGTCTCTGTAGTCCCCCTAATTTCAAGTTCTAGAATTAACTGTCAAAGAAGCTACCTTTGTCCACATGGGAACTTAGCATAATTGTCATCGAAAGGAAGAAGTCCTATTTGCTTGGTGTCAAAAGTTTCTCGTTAAGAAAACTGACTAAATATGAAGTAAAATGTACTTCTGGGTACAGTGCAGAAATGTAAAAGCAGTTCATGAAAGAATACTGAAGTAACAAAAACATAGATTTTGTCCCTTCCTCTAAATGTTCCAAACGATAGCACAGAGTTGCTCAGTGTTAATACTTAACAGAAGTAGGTGCTGAGCATTTTCCTGCAGTTCTTTTCTGATCATTTTCTCATGCACATGAAGGCAGCCTTAAGTTCTCTGAATTCGCCTGGTAGCTTAACCACAATACCGTCCCTTTTTTTCCCAAGTGGATTCCTGGTTAAGGCGGGAAGAGCATCTCAGGAAACCAATAGTGGGTCTTCCTAGAAGCATGCAGGGTCCTTCTGTTGAAGGACTGATCAGGTAGCATTCAGAGTTGGGTTATGAGTGCCATTAAATAAAGCTGGATCCTCAGATAGTGATGGAAGAAGGATCTTTTCCTTAGTAACTGTCTTGGGGACAGTGTGTAGAGGCGAGTGCCAAGATCCAGTCTTGAGCTCCCTTCTAGACTAGGAATCAAAACGGAGGGTTGCCCAGATACGGAGCAGATTGTGCCCTGGCTGAATTTTTTTTTTTTTTTGGTGCCCATAGTTTTTATTTATCTCCACCATAGTTTTTGTTTATACATGTTCTTTCATTCCATCCTCACAGCAGTTCTGTGTGGTGGGAAGGTTAGGAGTTATCATTTTCCCATTTTAGAGTGGAGAGATGGTTTCAGACAGAGACGTAACTTCAACTGTGGGGCCAGATATTCTGCCTGCAAGTCCAGTTCTCATTCCTGGGACTTGACAGGACATTTGGGTTCCTGGGAGAGCTAGGCCTTTATATTTCTGAACTATATATATATATATATATATATATATATATATATATATATATATATATATATATATATATATATATATATGCATTGCTTTTACTATTATAGCACTTGTGTCTTTTTATACTCATCTTTTCACTGTGATATACCTTCTCCCATCACTTCTAGAAGGAGCCACAAGCAACCAAAATAGATGGAGGTTAACTAGGGGAAATAGGTAATAGTCCATCCATGACCCCAGACCTAAAATTGCAGCTGGGCCCTTAAGATTAAGACCAGAGCAAAAGTCATTACCTTGAAATTCCATAGTGGATTGGAATAAAGTTAGTATTTAAATTGATTTTAAAGGAGGTAACAAAGAATTCTCAAGGCTCCCTTTTTTGGCCAATCTCATATTCCGATTTCCTAACCCTTTAATTTTTCCATTCCCTTCATCAGAGAGAAAACCAGTGGGTAGTAGACGTCAATCAAATGGTGTTTTAAGGACCATTTGCCTCCCACAGCCATCGTTGGTTAAACTCAAGTGCCTGATTTTGGAGAGGAAAGTGCGTGTGGATTTTTCTGTGTCCGTTTGTGGGCAGGTGATGCAGTGAGGCAGGTCAGTTTAAAAAAGTGTACGTCCATTGTTTCAGAAAGAGAGAGAATGACTGAGTCATTCTGGTGACGTGTGTGTGTATCCATACCCATACTTTTTGGGCATAACTCAAGGTTACCAAAATGGGGTCAAACTAGGCATGTGGTTTGTAACATGCATTGGACACATTTTTCATGTCAATCATGATGGCATTAAAAGTTGGTACCATAATTTATTTAACTAATACTCTGTTGAGTATTGTGCATTTAGAGTATTTCCAGATGTTTACTATTCTTACATATGTCTGTATAATTGTATGCAGTTATCACGCTAAATTCCTAGACTTGAAGTTGTTGGAATGAAAACGATATACATTGTAGGTTTACTACATATTGTCAGAGGAATCTCAGAAAGTTTATACCAGTTTATGCTCTCACCAGCAGGAAGCCTCAACATACCTGGGCATCGTTGATATTCTTAATCTTGATTAATCTGGTAGGTGAAAAATGACCTTTCAATGTTTTGTTTGCATTTCTCTGACTAATTTGCATGTTGACTGGTCATTTGTAATTCTGTTGTGGTGACATGCCTTTTTTCTCAGTAGTTGGCTTGTCTTATATTGATTTGAAAAAGTTCTTTGTATTATAGTAATTTTCACTTTTAGCTGTCACACGTGTTGTAAACAAATTTTCTACTTTATTATTTCCCTTTTGACCTGTTTGTGTCATGCACTGCCACACAAAAACTTTAAATTTGTGTAGTCAAATGTATCAGTCTTTTTCCTTACGTATTTTGCCTTTGGTACCATGCTTAGAAGGACTTTCCAATCTCAAGGTAATAACTATAATTCAGCAGTTAAAAAAAATTTAAATCTTTAATCCATCTGAAACATTTTAGTATAAGGAATGAGGTCGGGAGGGGTCTTTTTTTATTCTTGCTAAATGGTTTAGCCAGTTCTATGAATATTCCTTGACTGTTATTTTTTTCCCCTCGTGATTTGACTCGTATACTGAATCATATACTAGAGTCTATTTCTGAACTTTCTCTTTTGTTCTGCTGATTTATTTCTGTACCAGTACCACCTGCTATAAGTTTAAAATAGGGGATTTTTTTTAGTACCAACTAAAAGTAAGTTACCACCCTTTTCCTGTTAATTCTCAGAGTATTCTCAGGTTTTATTATATATTTATTCATGTATACATATTTATTATACGTAAACTAAAGAATTATTTGGTCAAGTTCCCCCCAAAATCTTCATATTTTTCTTGGGGATGTATTAAATAAAGAGTGCTCTTATCCCAGAACACAATATGTGTCTCCATTTAATGTTTGTGTGTGCTCCTGTCTAGCGTGTTCTAATTTTCAACTTACAAGGTTATTCATTCTTAATTTTGGTTGTGTATGTCTCGATATTTTACATCTCGTTATCCTGAACTCTTACGTCCCTACCTCTGATCCTGCCCCTGAAAGTGCATCCCACAGTCCCTTACTGCTGGCGTTGTTAGCGTTCTCTTGCCCTGGCAATCTGCCTTTTTTGGGAAAAGTCACATCAAGATGGCTCCTCCAGCTCAGTTACTTTCCTGGGTATCTACTTGACTCACGGAAACTCACAGACCCTTGCCATGCAAATGAGGGATTGCCCCACCATCGCAGATCACTCCAGCCACAGACTTTAGTTTTCTTACCCATGAGACCCTTTGGCCTCCATCAGTGGAAGTGTAGCTTCTACTACATTCCAATGTGGTTCCCACTTTTTTGTCCTGATGCTGGCCTGACAGTCTCAGCTTCTTGACCCCTGGGTTTCTTATCCTTGGAGTCAGGTACCAGGCCTCTGTGTCCTCTGAAGTTTTAGGGGACACAAAGTCTCTGAGTGGACGTCCCCTTGAAGCTCCTCTTTCCTGACTTGCACTGAGGAAGGTCCCCTTACCTCCTACCGTCATGGTGGGGGATAGAAAATGCAGAGAATGCCAACAGCTTTCCCTAAAGAACTACTTTCTTTTGGCCTTTTCAATTTTAAACCCCTTTATATCTTGGGTATTGGGCTAAGGATCACAAGACCATTTGGAAATCCTTATTTTAGAATATGGGAGTGTTTGCAACCTATTATTTTCAATTTTTTGGAACTTTAGTTGAAACAAAAAGGGTCCAATCTGAGGCCAAATGATACGAAAATACAGTTCACAGAAAAAGAAATGCAAATGGCTCCCAAACGTAAGAAAAGATGCTCAACCTTACTTTTAAGAAAAGTGCAAGTTAGTGAGGTATCATTTCTCACCCGTCAATGAGAAAGCCAGAGGTTTAACAACACAGTCTCTTTTGAGGCTGTGGGGAAATAGGAACTCAAACGTTGTTAGTGAGAGTACAGAACGGTACAACCTTTATGGAAGGAAATCTGGCAATATTTACATTGCCTTTGTCTTTAACCCAGCAATCCACCTCTGGGACCTATCCTATGGATTCACCTGCACATGTTCCAAATGACACATGAGCAGGGTTATTCATTATGACATGGCTTATGATAACAAAAGCTTAGAAACAACCCAAATGCCTCTCAGGAGGAAAGTAGTTACATGAACTATGATACTTCTATGTACAGAATGGAATACCCTGAGTTGTAAAAATGGAATGAGGAAGGACTCTATGCATTGAAATGGGGAGATCTTTAAGCTGTATTGTTTTAATGAGGAAAACAAGATGGAGAATAGTGTATATCATACGCTATCTTTTATGTAAGAAAGAGAGGGAATGAGAATATTTATTCAATTTTAAATAAAGAAACACAGGAATGATAGCAATGAGTTGATGTAAATGGTTACAAATGGAGCGAGGAAGAATGGGGTGGAGGTGGACAGGGTGAGAGTGAGCCTTTTAAGTGTTTATCTTCTTATTTTGTTTTGTTTTTAAACATGTAATTATATTACTATTCAAAAACATAAAAATTTCATAAAGAAAAGAAAGTGTTCCATTTAATATCCTATTTCACATGTGTCAAATAAAAATATGATGGGTACTGCTTAGTTTCCTTCTAAACCCAAGACACTTAGATTTGGATAAGTTTGGTTTAATTTTCCATCACAAAATTGGTGGGGCATCCAGTGCTGTCTTTTAAGATTTCTGAAAATTCCATGAGGGGGTAAAGGTGGATGTGTTATATTCCCATGATCAACTCTAGCGCCTACTTTCTGCTTCCTATGAATTAATTTAGCAGATGGATCATCTCATCCTCCTACGTGGGGTCCCTGTTCCCGCCTGCATCGACTCACCTGTGGAACTCAGCTCCTTTTCATGATTTCCACCCAAAGTTTCACTAAGGACTTGGGGCATTTAGATAACGTGAATGGAGAGTGTATTAGTTTCCTACTGATGCTGTAACAAGTTGCCACACACTTGGTAGCTTTCAACCACACAAATTTATCATTTTACAGTTCTGGAAGTTGGAAGTCTGCCGTGAGTCTCACTGGGCTAAAGTCAAAGTGTTGGCTGAGCTGTGTTCCTTCTGGAAGCTCGAGGGAGAATCCATTTGTTTGCTGTTTCTAGCTTTTAGAGGCTGCCTATATTCCTTGACTGTGGCCTTTCCTCCATCTTCAAAGCCAACAGTGTGGCATCTTTGAATCTCTCTCTGACTCTGACTCTCCTGTCCACCCCTGCCCCCACTTCATTTATAGGAGATTACAGTGGACCTCCCTGGATAATCCAGGATAATCTCCCATCTCAAGCTCCTTAACTTAATCACATCTACAAAGTTCCTTTTACCATGGAAGATAACTTATCCACAGGCTCTGGGATTAATACGTGGACATTTTTGGTGGCCATTTTTCTGCCTATAACGAGAGAGTATTATATTTTAGATACGCAAATAATTAAAAGTGGATGTTAGTTATCTTTGTTCTTCGAAGTTTCCTTCCTTTCCCATCCCTTCCCATCTTCATTCTTTATCAAATCCCCTAAATTCCTGAAATGCAGAACAACTCATCTATGTCTTTCTTTTTTTTTAACCAAAGTAATTTACCAAAGTAATTTTTTAAACAAGAGTAGTTTCCTCCTTAAAAATTCTGTTGCCAGCTGTTAACTGAAACTTTATATTTTTAAAAAACTTCTGAAAATTTCCCAAAGTTTCTGAATGTTGAATGTATTCTTCCTTGTTTCACAGTGCTGATTCAGATTTCTTACAATTTTTTTGTGAATCTTTGGTAATGTGATTTTGGGGGACAACTAGAAACTAGAAGATGAAGTATTTGAGAGAGAATTATAGCAAAGGCTATATATGCTTTTTTATTGCCGTGTAACAACTTACCACAAACGTAATGGCTTAAACTAGTACACATTTATTATCCTCCAGTTTTTATGGGTCAGGAACCCAGGTTTGGTTAGTTGGTTTCTCTGCTCAGGGTATCACAAGTCTGCAAGGAAGGTGTTGGCTAGGTTGCATTTTCATCAAGAAGCTCGACTGGGGAAGATTCCCCTTCCATGCTTATTCATATTGTTGACAGAATCCATTTCCTTGTGGTCGTATGGCTGAAGGTCCCAACTTTTTGCTGGCTGTCAGCTGGAAGCTGTCCTCAGGTCATAGCTCCTAGAGGGCCATTTGTAGTTGTTTGCCAGGTGGGCTTCCTACACAGACGGCCCAACTCATCAAGTCAGCAAGGACAATCTCTGAATACAGGGAGGGCCCAGTTCCTCTTTTTTTTAATTTTTTTTGCCGTACGCGGGCCTCTCACCTCTGTGGCCTCTCCCGTTGCAGAGCACAGGCTCCGGACGCGCAGGCTTAGTGGCCATGGCTCACAGGCCCAACCACTCCGCGGCATGTGGGATCTTCCCGGACCGGGGCACGAACCCGTGTCCCCTGCATTGGCAGGCGGACTCTCAACCACTGCACCACCAGGGAAGCCCCCAGTTCCTCTTTTAAAGGGCTTTCATCTAAGTCAGGCGCACACAGGATAATCTACCTTTAACTAACCAAAAATAAACTAATTTGCAACCTTAGTTACATCTGCAAAAGCCCTTCACTTTTTCCATATTCTGTTGGTTAGAACTAAGTCACACTCAAGGGGAAAAAATTATACAGGCTGTGGACACCAAGTGGCAGAGATTATGAGGGTCATCTCATAGAATTTTGCCTACCGTAAGTTACTAAAGAAAAAATCAATTATAGACTTTAAATTCTACCACAATTTTTCCTAGGTTCTTCTGACAGGGCTACTTAACTTTATAGCAAAAGCCTAGGAATACTTCTATTTTCTCTATGGAGAGGTACCAAGGCTGCCAGGGGTGGAAGTGACCAATGGCCAGAGGTTTCAGGAAGGTAACCGCGTCTGGAAGACTGCCGTCTCCCCTTGGACTGGATGCGTTCCCTTGAGTGAGGCACAGAGATTTGGGGAAGGAAAAGAACACCATTTCCCTGGGTCCATGGGCATGTGTCCCATCTCCTAGCCTTTGGGTTAGCAGGATTCAGGATTTGTGAACTTGGCCTGCAAAAGTCTATTCCCGCCGAACTCTAGTGAGCCTAGTGTATGGCCTGGAGGGTGAGTTGTCCTATAGTCCCTATAAAGGGCCATCTTGAGTCTTGGTGGGCTGGGCTGGGCAGGGTAAGGCAATATTGACCAGGTTCAAGGCTTCCAGAGGGTGGTGAGAGCTCCAGGGACCAGCGCTGGAGAGCACAAAGGTCCTTCCCAGTCCCAAGACCCTCCATAACCAAGGACTTGGCAGTAGCTGTGTGCAGCCGAGAATGGCTGAGACTGAGCGTAAAGCGCGTACGGTTCTTGCCACAAGTTGTGATTCCTTCTGTCCAAGGGGCCTTCCAGTGAAGAGTGAACCTTAGAACCTGAAAGAGGGCTCAGCTCCAAGAACCAGAGGGAACTTGGGTTGTCTTGGGATGATCACTGTGAATTGAGATCTCACAGGGATGGACACCAGATGATGCAGACACTGATGCTTTGCTGTGCTGGGATGGTCAGGGACAACCATGAGGGGCAAAGAGGGGCAGAGCCCAGGAAAGGGGAATCATTAGCACAAGACCTAGGAAGGGGCAGCAGATGGGCAGCGCATCTCTTGCACCGAACAAGGAAGACAGTGTCTTGGTCCTGGTCGGAGAGTATAAATGTCCATACTGCGTGTGGCCCTGTGAGGGAGGTGGTGCACGGGGCTGCCAGACTCAAGGACTCCAGCCTGTCTGCAGCTTGCTGCCAAGGGCACAAAACAGCTGAGTCTGACTTGACTGCCTGTGGTCAGCATTCATGAGCATTTTTACTGGATTTCTTGTAGAAAATTAACACATAGCTCTCTGGTCTGGATTTGTGCATCTGGAACAGCTCACTGGATTAGATGGAGGCTGAAGGAACTCCACAAGGGTAAAAGGATGAGCCCCCATACCGACCTCGTGAGACTGCATCTCAGTGTCCAGCTGTAACACACCCCTGGTGTCAGCCCCTTTCCTCCACTTCCCCTCCTCTCTGCAGCCACTCCTCGGACTTCCTCTCCCTCAACCTGCAGGCTGCTGCTGCAGACCCCTGCAGACCTCTGTAAAGAGATCACTCAGATGGGGCTGGAGCTAGAACAGAGCTGGAACCTACACTGGAGATACAGCTGGGAGGGCACATGAGTTTCACTGTGAGCCAGGCATGGAAAGACCAAGGCTTGTCGCTGGATGAGATAGAAGAAACAGAGACCTACTTCTGGACGGCAGGAGGCTGTCTGCTTTCCTGGAGGGACACACAGTGCCGAACAGACTTGGGGAGTTGCCTGTGTGTCTCGGAGGGCTACCTATGTGCATTGGAGGGATACTTGTGTTTATTCTACACTTGACCTGGGACTGTGGTCTGTATTGATTGCATTGCACTCATAGCTTTCCAAGGTTGGCTGGCCAACACATCATCCTCAGCCTCTGCCTGCAAGTGAGTTGCCAACTGGCCCTTTATTGTCCACCCAGCTGTTGTCAGCTTCGTCACCCAGGTCATTGCCCTTGATTCCTGGGCCTTCACCAGTTTCCCAAGAATAAATTGTTTGGACTACTTCTAGTCTGCTGCTGTGTATTAGCCTGCATTTTTGGAAACTCTGATAAAGTTTCCAAACTGACTTACCTTTTTTTGCTATATGACTCCTGCTTTGCATAACTGTTTGCTTCATCAGCCACCATGCTGCATTCTGGTAAACTGAAAGAAAAAGGAATTGTTAGAACTGAGCAACAGGGAAAACAACTTATTTTGAACCGATGCTTTCTGAGTGGAATGAGAGCCTGAGACTTGAGCCTGAAGGAGAGGCTGCCCGGCTATGCTGAACTTTGAAGCATTTCAACTGAGAAGCTCCGAAATTCTCTGATCTTAGTGAATTCCTATCTAATTCTGAAGAGATTCCCCAGGAACCCCACTCTGAGGGTGGTGATAGGCCACTAGAATCATTTAAATCTGTGTTTATAAGATTTATAAGTATTTATAAGTATTCAGTATAAACTGAATACTTACAGTGAAAAGAAAGCTTTAAAAAAAAAATCCATAGCACACAGGGATGGGATATGACACTCAGTGAAAGAAATCATAGCTTAAGTTACCCTGAGTTATACTGTGTTTTGGAAATGCTCTGAACTCAATACTTATGCCACGTACTCTAAGACCAAAGTACTCAGATCTTTTTATTATTATTCTTCTCAGGAGTAAGCTTGCTGAATCACCACAGGCTTTTTGGTTTTTTAATACCAGTTTGCTGAATGTCACTGTCCATTTGGCTTGGAGTTGCTCTAGGTCTACCCTAGAGCCCACCTTTTGAGCCTGTCACTTGGTAAAGTGAATTATTGGTGGTCCTTCCTGCTACGTATAGAGCTTGGTAGCGATTTCAAATTAGTGGGGAATGACTGATTATTAGGGAAGTGTGGGAATCAATGTCTAACCATTTGGGGAACCATTGTTTGCAATAAATATGATGAACAACGAAGGGAATCCTCTTGCACTGTTGGTCGGAATGTAAATTGATGCAGCCACTATGGAGAACAGTATGGAAGTTCCTTAAAAAACTAAAAATAGAACTACCATATGACTCAGCAATCCCACTACTGGGCATATACCCTGAGAAAACCATAATTCAAAAAGACACATGCACCCCAGTATTCACTGCAGCACTATTAACAATTGCCAGAACATGAAATCAACCTAAATGTCTATCAACAGAGGAATGGATAAAGAAGATGTGGTACATATATACAATGGAATATTCCTCAGCCATAAAAAGGAACGAAATTGGGTTATTTGTAGAGACGTGGATGGGCCTAGAGATTGTCATATTTAGTGAAGTAAGTCAGAAAGATAAAAACAAATATCGTATATTATCACATATATGTGGAATCTAGAAAAATGGTATAAGTGACCTTATTTGCAAAGCAGAAATAGAGACACAGACGTAGAGGACAAACGTATGAATACTCAGGGGGAAAGGGGCAGGTGGGATGAATTGGGAGAATGGGATTGACATATATAAACTATTGATGCTATGTATAAAATAGATAACTAATGAGAACCTACTGTATAGCTCAGAGAATTCTACTCAGTGCTCTGTGGTAACCTAAATGGGAAGGAAATCCAACAAAGAGGGGATATATGTACACGTATAGCTGATTCACTTTGCTGTACAGTAGAAACTAACACAACATTGTAAAGCAACCATACTCCAATAAAAATTAGTTTATAAAAAGAATAAAAGCTGTTTAAAATCAATTAAAAAATGAGTTAATAGGCTTACTGTACAATAGTCTTACACATCAATAACAAAAACTGTAAGATCCTCTTGCAAGGGGAAAAGAATGATCAGATAATTCACAAGTTCTGCTGTTATTTTTCTCTGGAAGTCACACCTATATTTGAATTTTTCTTGCACCAGCAAAAATGAAGCAAGAAACGAAGAACATAACATGGGAGTAGGAAGCCAGGTGGACATCAAACAGCTGATCAAAATGTTCACTGTCCAAAGGCTAGGTGTGATTTCCATCCTAGCTCACACAGCCTGTGTCTTCGACCTTTCTATTCCCACATAACACTTTTTTCTTTTCTTGCCTAATACTACTCTTCCCTAATTGATAGCTTCCAATGGATCATATCTGTCTGAGGTGTGTTTCTTAAACCCTAAGGAGGATTTGATGTGTGTCCTCTATCTGGAGTATAGCCAGGAAACTTCCCAGCACTCTTTCAAAGAAATGAGACTGGAAGTGTGTAATCTAGTCCCGTCCTGTTAGTTTAGCATTCATTGTGAGCAGACTGGACTCTTGCCCAGCTGAAAGAAGCTGACGTCATCTGCTTTCATTTGACCCTGAATTTCCCCTCTGATTGAGACATCAGTCCAACCTTCATTTCACAACAGCCAGCAAATATTTTACTGAATGCCTTCAGTGATGGAGTTTCTACACCACAAGCAGAATGACAAGCATAAAGACAAGAGGGAAGGGGTGCAAAGAAGTAGAAGAGGGAAGGGGGTAGCAAAGGTTACCCAGGTGGAGTTTGAGCTGGACCTTGAAGGATTAGGAGGGTTTTATCAGGCAGAGAAGACTAGAAGGGAAATTCCAGTAATGGAAGGGGGGAGGGGTATAAAAATATGAACAAAGGCAGGAAATTTCATGAAGAGACATTAAAGATCACAAGAGAGGGATGGACCAACATAAGAGAGACATTACCAAAGTAAAAATGAAGGAGTTGATGGTGCATTGGATTGGCTGGGTGCTGGAGGGATGCAGGGAGGTACATATAGGAAGGGGAAGATATGCTTATTAAGCCTTTGAAAATAACATTTAGAAAGAACATCTGCTACACAATTTGTGACTCTAATGAGACTTCTTTCCCCCAAACATACTAGATATTCATTTAAATATACTTCTTCGAAGTAGTTGCTTTGAAAAACTAAATACACACTTATTCCAGTGGTGCTATTAGTGTTTGAAAAATCTTTAGAAATCCCCTTTGGAAATTGCCTTCAGAATTTGTTTATGAGCTACCAAAGAACATCAAGCAGTTTTATTACCTCACAGTTTTCTGTCTCTGTTTCTCTGCATACGGTGAAAACATTATATATGCATATAAAACATGTATCATTAAAACTGAACCAGTTGGACATTTCTTTAATTTTTTTATTGTAGTATAGTAGATTTGCAATGTTGTGTTAATTTCTACTGTACAGCAAAGTGATTCAGTTACATATACATTCTTTTTTTAAAAAAAATTAATTTGTTTTATTTATTTTTGGCTGTGTTGGGTCTCCGTTGCTGCGCGGGGGCTTTCTCTAGTTGCCGCGAGGAGGGGCTACTCTTCGTTGCGGTGCGCAGGCTTCTCGTTGCAGTGGCTTCTATTGTTGTGGAGCACGGGCTCTAGGTGCACGGGCTTCAGTAGTTGTGGCTGGCGGGCTCTAGAGCACAGGCTCAGTAGTTGTAGCGCACAGGCTTAGTTGCTCTGCGGCATGTGGGATCTTCCCGGACCAGGGCTCGAACCCGTGTGCCCTGCATTGGCAGGCGGATTCTTAACCACTGCTCCACCAGGGAAGCCCTATACATTCTTTTTTAATATTCTTTTCCATTAAGGTTCATCACAGGATATTGAATATAGTTCCCTGTGCTATACAGTAGGACCTAGTTGTTTACCATTGTATATATAAAATATTTTGCATCTGCTAACCCCAACTTCCCACTCCATCCCTCCTCCACCCTCCCTCCCCCTTGGCAACCACAAATCTCTTCTCTATGGACATTTCTTTTACAAGCTAGAACATGTGGGGGGACTTCCCTGGAGGTCTAGGGGGCATGGGTTCAATCTCTGGTCGGGATCCCGCATGCCACTTGGCATGGCCAAAAACAAAAACACTAGAACATGTGGCAAATGGCTTTTACCTATTTCCAAAAATTGAATACAGTCTGAAAAACATTTCACTTATGGACTCAGAACACCCCCAAAAAATGTGCTTCAGGCTCTGACGGCAATCTTCAAAGGGGGATTCCAGCAGTATTGAGCCTCCACAGAATTGAAGTCATGTGGACCTCCACAAGTGACCTCCACAGGTGACTGTTGCCACAGGGACCTTGTCCCACGATTAGATACATTCTGGGGAATTTCTGTCATCGTGGCTGGACAAGTTGTCATATGACAGTTTATGGTCCATGTTGGCTTTCTATGCAGTCACTCATGATCAGAGACCCCCTTCCCCAAGTCCCCCGTGAAGACCTTGCCAAACCTGGCAAGAGAAGGGGGTTTCCTAAAACCATCGGACACTAAGACCACCTAACGGCAGAGTCTGAGGAGGACCGGACTTCAGCTCACTGTCCATTCTGTCTTCGTTTCACAAAAGCAGAGCCCTTTTGCAGAGGGAGGAAAGCCTTTCTGGTGACTGGAATGGGGAAATAGGCTGCGGTGTTCCTCTAGGCACTGAATCCACTCTGGGGCAGACAGGACATGTCCCATCCACAACCACATTCCAGGGCAATGTTCTGGATCCAGAAAGAATGCAAAGCTTAGAGACAGCTGAACAGTATTCCTGGAAGGTACACACTGCAAACAGGCAGTTGTGATTCCTCAATAAATTGCCCAAAGGGCATGAGTGTGTGTGTATTGTACATGTGTGCATATTTATGTTGCCTGTTGTGTGTGCACACATGTGTTATTGTGTGATGCATGTGTGTATGGTATGTTCAAGTGGGGTGTGTATAGTGTGTATGGTACATGTGTGCATACGTGTGTTGTGTGTGCACACATGTATATTGTGTGGTGCATGTTCATGTGGTGTGTGTGTATGGTACATGGCTGCATGTGTGTGTTGTCTGTTGTATGTGCACATGTCTGTATTGTGTGGTGTATGTGTGTATGATATGTTCACGTGGTGTGTGTGTGTGTGTGTGTGTGTGTGTGTGAAGGGCACTGGGACGATCCTGGCAGGAGTGAGTGATAGGAACTGCCATTGGTCATCCCTCTCCCTACATCTTCAGAGTCTGTGGGAACAGGTCAGTAGAGAAAGGAGAAAAATTCTATCAGCTGAAGAACCGATACTTCTTCCCGTGGGAGGAATAATGATGTTTTCTCAATGACTACACAACTCTTTTCATACCAGAGTAACAGCAAGTTGTCTGGCATTTGTATTGCACATATTTTCCCACATTTGTCCTTTGTCTTTCAACTTTACTTATAGGGCTCTTGTCAGTTTTTGCCATTGGAAAGTTTTCATTGTTACATAGTTGAGGTTATTAATCTTTTGTTTGTGATCACCGGCTGTCATGACATGCTCAGATAGACTTTCCACCCACGATTATAAAAATATTTGTCTAGTCTCTCTCCTAGTTCTTATGTAATTTTGGTTTTTACTTTAAAACATTTGCTGTATTTGGAATTTATTTTGTGTAATGAATGAAACAAGAACCCACATTTTATTTAAAACATTTCACACCAACCTGTATTTTTCTTTCACACTATTCACTGCAGTTAAAATAGCACAATTATTTATGTGATTATCTTTTCCCAATCACCACTGATTTGAGATAGCACATATTTTTCATACAATACTTTGAAATATGCTTGTTTCTGCAAATATCATGTTGGGATTTTGACCAGAAAAGGGATTTTCTAGATTATTTTGGAAGAATTTATATTAGAATATTTCTGTGCACTCACAGGGGATGCCTTTTCACTTAGTCATATATTATCTTCTATTTCTTGGTAATTTTATCTTTTTTTCACATAATTCAAATTTATTTGTATATTTTTATGTTTTGTACTTTTAAAATGGATTAAATTTGGGTTATATTTCTTATACATTATAAGACTTTTGATTTTTGAATATTAATATATCATCAAAACCTTCTCAACTCTCTTTTACTCTTTTAATTTTCAGTAATTTTCTGCTGAATCTTAGGCTTTCTATTATCTGCAAATGATGATAATTTTGTCTTCTTCATTCCAATAGTTAAACCTCTTATTTTGTTCTTTTGTCTAATTGCAATGTTTATCACATAAAAGCAATGTCACATTATAGAAATTATAAGTGCTTAATCGCTAAACTTGATATTGGCTTTTGGTATAAGATATGTTTTGATAGTAAGGAAATTATTCACCTAATCCCATTTTACAAAGAACATTTATCAAGAACGGACATTACATTTTATGAATGTTTTATTGAAATCTATCATGGGATTATATACTTTTCCCCCTTTGGTCAACATTAATATAAATTTTCAAACATTTAGGCACCTTTGCATTCTTGTAATACACAGTCATAGTCATGGTAAATTGTTATTTAAATCTGCCCCCAGATTCTATTTGTTAATATTGGGTTGGCCAAAAAATGCCTTTGGTTTTTAAGTAAAAATAAAAGACACATTTTTCATTTTCAGCAAGAACTTTATTGAACAATGTGTTCACCATTTAGTTCCACTACCTTCTGCCATTTTTCAGGCAACTTCATAAATCCATCTTCCCAAAACTTTTTATCTTTTTGAGCAAAGAACTCTTCCCCGTGTCTTTTACAGTCTTCCATGGAATTGAAATTTTTTCCATTAAGGGAATTTTGTAAAGACCAAAATAAACGGAAATCCGAAGGTGCAATGTCTGGTGAATACAGCGGGTGAATCAGAACTTCCCAGCCAAGCTGTAACAGTTTTTGCCTGGTCATCAAAGAAACGTGGGGTCTTGCATTATCCTGATGGAAGATTATGTGTTTTCTGTTGACTAATTCCGACGCCTTTCATCGAGTAGCTGCTTTCAGTTGTGAGCAGTCCTTGTTGGAATTAATCATTTGGTTTTCCGGAAGGAGCTCATAATAGAGGACTCCCTTCCAGTCCCACCATATACACAACATCACCTTCTTTGCATTAAGACCAGCCTTTGGTGTGGTTGGTGGTGGTTTATTTCACTTGCCCCGCAATGTCTTCCCTTCCACATTATTGTACAGTATCCACTTTTCTTGGCCCGTCACAATTTGTTTTAAAACGGAACGTTTTTGTTACATTTCAGTAGAGAATCGCATGTGGAAATAAGGTCAAGAAGGTTTGTTTCGCTTAGCTTATGTGGCACCCAAACATCAAAGCGATGAACAAAACCAAGCTGGTGCAAATGGTTTTCAGCCCTTGATTTGGATATTTTGAGTGTGTCGGCTCTCTCCCGCGTGGTATAATGTTGATTGTTCTCAATTAATGTCTCAATTTGATTGCTATCAACTTCAACTGGTCTACCCTACCGTGGAGCATCATCCAGTGAGAAATCTCCAGCACAAAACTTCGCAAACCACTTTTGACATGTTCCATCAGTCACAGCACCTTCTCCATACACTGCACGAATCTTTTTTTGCGTTTTGGTTGTTTTTTTACCTTTCTTGAAATAATAAAGCATAATATGCCGAGAATGTTGCTTGTTTTCTTCCATCTTCAATATTAAAATGGCTACACAAAAGTTCACCAATTTCGATAAGTCTTTTTTTATTTATTTATTTTTTATTTTTATTTTTTTCCATCTTTTTTTTTTTTTAACATCTTTATTGGGGTATAATTGCTTTACAATGGTGTGTTAGTTTCTGCTTTATAACAAAGTGAATCAGTTATACATGATAAGTCTTTTTTTAAATGCACGCTGATATGACAGCTGTCACATACAATCTAACAAAATTGTTTTGAATGCAGTTAAAGACAACTAACTGCTGTTAGACCATTTTACAGAAAAAACTGAACGAACCTTTTAGTCAACCCAATACTTTATTTGAGAACTTAAAAAAATCAATTTTGATATCTCTGGTTTTCTCTCCTGCGTTACCTATTCCAAGCAGCAGTACATTGGTATTTGTTAATTGGCAAGAATTCCTTCTTTCTCTGGCCGAGGACATTTAAAATATGCTACTTCAGCTATGTAGATAGATAGTAATTGTGCATCTCTTCCCATCTAGTTTTCCAAATGTGTCAGCATAGGATTATTCAATGTTCCCTGGGATTGTGAAGTAGTCCTTGCCTCTAGACACTGCCCCAATCTGATAGGAAATGATGACAGAGAAAAAATGATGTGCTTGGCAGGCAAGTATCTCTTGCAACACTGGGTGTCTTAGCAATCAATAATGGGCCAATGGGCCCCAGTGGGAGTGTTTCTTATTCTTCCAGCAGCTAATCCATGCCCTCAGGACCCATGCTGGTGGGAACCTTCAGAACTGACCCCACTTACAGTCAGTAACACCAGACTGTGGTCACGAGCTAGAAACTGCTGTCAGGTGATGCAAATCAGTTTGTTCCAAACGGCATTATAAAGGCTGCGTTCCTCAGGGTGTATAGTGTTGAGGCCTTTCCCAGCTACAGCCTACTTAAAGTATTAATACTTTTCCTTGCTTTTGGTTCATTTTCTTTCCTGCTTGTGTTGGTGTAGGGTTTGGGGTTAACATGTACTTCTGCCATCATTTTTTTTAAAAATAAATGTATTTATTTTATGTTTGGCTCCATTGGGTCTTCTTTGCTGCGCGCAGGCTTTTCTCTGGTTGCTGCGAACGGGGGCTATTCTTCGTTGCGGCGCGTGGGCTTCTCATTGTGGTGGCTTCTCTTGTTGCGGAGCACGGGCTCTAGGCATGCGGGCTTCAATAGTTGTGGCACACGGGCTTTAGGCGCGCAGGCTCAGTAGTTGTGGCACACGGGCTTCGTTGATCCGCGGCATGTGGGATCTTCCTGGGCCAGGGCTCGAACCTGTGTTCCTTGCATTAGCAGGCAGATTCTTAACCACTGCACCACCAGGGAAGCCCCTGTATGGCTTTTTTAGCAGCTGAAAAATATTTTTTTTAATCAAATAGAATTTTTAGCAATGAAACACATAAATATTTTTAGAAAAACCTTTCTTAGTAGATGGGTTAAACAGAATATTAAATACAGCTGAAGAGAAAATTAGCAAACCAAGAAGGCAAATCTAAAGGGCAGACAGAAAAAGTTGTGTAAAATATAAAGAGGGATTGAGATATGGAGGTGGAATGTGAAGGTCTGAAATACATATAATCAGAATTTCAGAAGAGAGAATAAAGAGAATGGAGGATAAGCAATATTTGAAAATTTTGATATTTAGGTGTTTATAAAGTCCTAGGTATAACTGAATCACTTTGCTGTACACCTGAAACTAACATAAAGTTGTAAGTCTACTATACTCCAATATAAAATGAAAATTAATTTAAAAAAATAATAAAATGAAGTAAGGATGAGGGTCCCTGTATTTGGGAGTGTGAAAAACTATTAGAAAGGCCATGAATTGATGGAGAAATCTGGGGCAGAAGGAAAGACTGTGAAAATAGTATTGAAATAATGAATGTCCCAAAGAGCAGTACCTGATGGCACTGAAGATGGGGCATTCGAGGTTCAAAGGAGTTTGGATTATGGAAATGGTGGTGGCAGCAGAGATTAAGGAGAAAGCAAGCATGAGCTGATATGCTGATGGGAGATGGTATGTCTCCAAGGGAATCTGGAAAATTTTAAAATAAACCAATAGTTTATACTCAGTGTATTTTTAGTTTTTCACTGGATATAGGGCACTAGGGTAACCAAGAGACAGGAGCAGGACTTCAGAATGAAAGTAGTCACAGCTGAGGAATCAGAGTGAAGATTCAGAATATTGCATGTCTAAATGAAACCACATGGCTTTTTTTTTTTCTGAAATCACCCTATTTATTAATTTACCTGAGTTATTTCTCATATCACACCATGAGCCCCGAGGCAGAGCCCAGTCGCTGCTCCATCTACTCACGTGATAGCACCTGACTGCGCTTGGCCCCAAATCCCAGAATACCCAAGGGACTGGAGTCTTGGGATTAGTTTAGTAAATATTTCCTAGAAATACTTTAAAAATTTCCATTAAAAGGACAGGGAGGGGGTTTCCCTGGTGGCGCAGTGGTTAAGAATCGCCTGCCAATGCAGGGGACACGGGTTTGAGCCCTGGTCTGGGAAGATCCTGCATGCCACAGAGCAACTAAGCCCGTGTGCCACAACTACTGAGCCCGTGTGCCTAGAGCCCGTGCTCCACAACAATAGAAGCCACTGCAGTGAGAAGCCCGTGCACCGCAACAAAGAGTAGCCCCCACTCACCACAACTAGAGAAAGCCCGTGCACAGCCACAAAGACCCAACGCAGCCAAAAATAAAAATAAAATAAATAAATTTATAGAAAAAAGAAAAAAAAGGACAGGCAGGGACTTCCCTGGTGGTGCAGTGGTTAAGAATCTGCCTGCCAATTCAGGGGACACGGGTTCGATCCCTGGTCTGGGAAGATCCCACATGCCGCAGAGCAACTAAGTCTGCAAGCCACAACTACTGAAGCCCATGCACCACAACTACTGAGCCTGCGCTCTAGAGCCCGTGAGCCACAACTACTGAGACAACGTGCCTAGAGCCCGTGCTCCACAACAAGAGAAGCCACCGCAATGAAAAACCCGCGCACCGCAAGGAAGAATAGCCCCCACTCGCAGCAACTAGAGAAAGCCCACACGCAGCAACCAAGACCAAATGCAACCAATAAATAAATGAATAAAATAAAATAAAATAAAATAAACGGCAGGCAGCTGGCAACTCCAGCCCCCTGCCCTGTCTACCCCAGTGGCCCCACCACGTGTCTTTTATTAAAGCCAAAACATTTCAGCTGTGTCTATATGCGCTTTACATAACAGATAATGACAGGGGTATTTCTCTGGGTCTCTTAGTTTATAAATAAGATAAGGCTAGAGGAATGATCACCATCTATTAAATGCTTATCTTGTGCTAGGCGTGGAGTTATGCACTTTGTGAACAACGTATGCTGTGGGTATCTAAGTTATTATCGTCATAATTATCATTATCCTTACTTTAAAGATGATAAAACTGAGGTTTAGAAGCAGTTAAATCATTATCCAAGGTCACCTACCAGTACCTAGCAGAGGTGGAATTCTAACCCAGATCTTTGTACTGCAAATTTTTAAGCTTGGGGACTTCCCTAGCAGTCCAGTGGTTAAGACTCGGCGCTTCCACTGCAGGGGGCATGGGTTCCATCCCTGGTCACGGGACTAAGATCCTGCATGCCTCAGGTGCGGCCAAAATTTAAAAAAAAAAAAAATCTTAAGCTTGGAAATTCTTTGTGTGCACACAATTACATAAAAGCAAAAATCTCTCATTATTAGAAGATTCTCTGGGTGAGAAACTCAATTTCCTGTTCTCTAGTTAAGAGATCACAAAAAGACTGACCCCTGGAAATAAAATTCAAACACTAGCAAACATTTCTTTTTGCTTCTCAGCTGTCAGGGTGACACCTTAGTGTTCTATTTTTTCAAATTTCAATATGACTCATTTTGTTTCCCAGTAAATATGATTTTAGTTTTGGAAACTCTGATTTTAAGGTGGGTGTGAATGTGTGTTTTTTCTAGGTGCTTGTGTTTCAAAACAATTTGTTGTACAGTTAATTTTTAAATGCCTTTTGGCAGCCGTTTTAAACAACATTCTAGCCGCTGAGTGAGTTGAAAAATAAATGAGTTTGCTTCCTAGGAAACTACAAAATGAATGACTCCTTTCTTGTTCTTGGTAATTAAATTCTCACATTCAACTCCATATCAGAAGTAGCTTCTCTTTCATTTCCTGTGATATTTAAACCCTTTTTTATTTCCTGCACAGTGACCAAAACGCCCCATTATGCAAACACTCTGATTCCTGCGCATGTTAAACCCCCCTTGGAAAATACCCCCATTCAAGGTATCAATAGCATTTTCTTTGAAGGACAGTCTAAGTAAACTGGATTGCAGAGACTATATTCTGTCCCATGACACAGTCTTGGTCATCTGTCTCTAATATTTCTTCACACTAGACCTTGCCAAAGCTCACATGTCCCAGTTTCAGAAAACAACATTACATTGTCAGCTGATTCCAAGGCCCCAGATTAGTGGTTCACAAGCTTTACTGCACATTGGAGTTATCTGGGAAGCTTTAAAAAAATACTGACACAAGTCTCACGTGACTCTGATTTAATCGGTCTGGAGTGCCACCTGGGCATTGAGATTTTTTTTTTAAGGGCCTCAGGTAACTCTACTGTGCAGCTGAGTTTGGAAACCACTGCCCAGAGCCCCAGGGTGCAGGTTTAGCCACAATCCTGTTTGAAACAGAATAAAAGGGAACAAGCAAATGTTAGGTAAAACCATTCCTACTACCTTGGTTATCAGGAAGCAGAGTCCCTGTGATGCCTCCTTCCATCAGCTTCCTCCCCCAGTGTTGGTCCTCAGAATCATACTTAACTTTATCATTGTTTTCACCAATAGGGAGAATATAGCTGATTTTATTTTATTGTATTTATGTATTCAGTCAGTCAGTCAGTCTTTTAATGTAGGGCTTAATGTTGAATTGAGACCGCGGCAAACCTTAATGGCAATATACATTATACAGAGCCTGAAACTAAGTAACACCATTTTCTGATAATCACATTATTTTAGTTCTTTTGGGAAGAAGTTTAGGGATGTTTATAACTCTTTGGTAGATGTGGATCCTCAGTCATCCGTTAGGCTCTTTCCGCTGATTCCTTTATTCTGGGCCACAAATGTGCAAATCTTCCCTGGGCTTTAAAACATTTTCCTTTTTCCTGCTTTCCACTCAACCCACCGTACCACCTTCTTCCATCCTCCCACTGCTAAATTCTTCAAGAGTAATATCTATACTTTCCATTCTTTCCTGGACACCACCATAGCTAACTTCAATCTCCGTATCTCCATGGAAACTGCACTCACAAAGGTGATCAATGGTTTTGGGACCAAAATCCAAATCCAGTAGCTTCTCACTCTTCATTTTGCCTAATCTGTTATTTAACACCATTTAAAATTCTCTGAAGCAATGGTAATAAAAACAATATGTACTCGACATAAGAATCTATACATAGATCCGAGAAGCATAATTGAGTCCAGAAATAACCTTGAGTACGCGTGAGTAATTAACATAAGACAAAGGTGGCCTTTAAATTAAGTGGGGGGCTTCCCTGGTGGTGCAGTGGTTAAGAATCCACCTGCCAAAGGAGGGGACACGGGTTCGAGCGCTGGTCCGGGAAGATCCCACATGCCGCAGAGCAGAGCCCGTGCTCCACAACTACTGAGCCTGCACTCTAGAGCCTGCAAGCCACAACTACTGAAGCCCGCGAGCCACAACTACTGAAGCCTGCGCACCTATAGCCCGTGCTCCACAACAAGAGAAGCCACTGCAATGAGAAGCCCGTGCACAACAACGAAGAGTAGCCCCTGCTCACCGCAACTAGAGAAAGCCCACGCACAGCAATGGAGACCCAATGCAGCCAAAAATAAATAAATAAATATATTAAAAATTAATTAATTAATTAAGTGGGAAAAGCACCCATCTATTTAATTACTGGCTGTGCATCATGAGGAAAATGAAATTGGACTTCTTCCTGACATATCACATATGGTAAGTATATCTCTGATGGATGTAAGCTTTAAATGTGAAAAAAAGAAGAAGATTTGAAGACTGTATACATGAACTTAGAAAAGGGGAGAATTCTTAAGCAAATCAGAAAGCCCAGAATTTATAAAAGAAAACACAGATGTGCTTGGGTACATTAAAAATTTTGTTTCATATACTGAAAAACACCAAAACCAAAGTCAAAATCAAAGTCACAAATGACAGGTTGGAAAAAAATATTAGTAATACATATAATAGAGATGTAATGCCCTAATATACAAAGAGCTCCTACAAATTAATAGAAAAATACCCAAGAAGACAAATTTTAAGTGGGTAAGGATATGAACAGGAAATTTATAGAAAAACAAATGCAAATGACCAATAAATGTGGAAGGCAGAGTAATACAAATTAAGGCAATTATGAGATATCATTTTTCACTTAGATTGGCAAAACATTAAAGCACCAATGATATGGTAGGAACGTGAGTTGCTGCAGTCTTTAGGAATGGAATCCAGCTTTATCCATTACAAGTAAAAACATATTTATCTTTGGCTTTGAAATCTCACATTTGGGAATCCACCTCCAAGAAATAAGGACACTGGTATGTAAGTATTTATATGTGTACAAGAATCTTTGCTGCAGCTTCAATTGTGCTAAATGTCAGAGGGGAGAGGCATGGGGTCTGTCAGTTAGACTTGGGGGGCTGGGCCCTGAAACAAATCTTACAGACAACATACTCTTCATAATTGATCTTCATCTTATTATTTATTATTCAGTTCCTCCTTTCCTTGCTTCTTTTCTGTTATTGCAGGTTTGATTTGTCACTTGGTAGAAATACTTAAAAACTTTTTTAAGTGAAAGTTTCCAGCAATTTTTATTTTATACTTGCTGATGTCATGTTATTTGATACATAAAAGATAACAGCTACTAAATATTAATTATAAATTATGTACCTTTTTACAATTTGATTCTTTTTTTTGAATTCTACTTTATCTAAAATAATAACTACTTTTTATTATATTTTTGTCATGTTTTCCTGGTGGCGCAGTGGTTAAGAATCCGCCTGCCAATGCAGGGGATACGGATTCGATCCCAGGTCCGGGAAGATCCCACGTGCCGCGGAGCAACTAAGCCCGTGCACCACAACTACTGAGCCTGCGCTCTAGAGCCCATGCTCCGCAACAAGAGAAGCCACCGCAATGAGAAGTCCACTCACCGCAACGAAGAGTAGCTCCCGCTCGCCGCAACTAGAGAAAGCCCGCGCGCAGCAACGAAGACCCAACACAGCCAAAGATAAACAAATAAAATAAATTAATTAAAAAAAAACAACAACTATAGTCTCCACTTGCATTTAGTTGGCATTTGCGTCCGATTTCTTCGTCCATCTTTTTACTATTCTGTGTCACATTTAGGTTTTGGGTGTCATAGATCACATTTTAAATTCTGCTTATGGTTTCCGCTAAGATTTTTGGAAGCAGTCATTAAGCTACAATTCCCTGTTTGTCAACGATGGGGTTTAAGGAGGGAAATGTGCTTTTCTTATTGAATATGAGGAATTTAGAAAACATCTGCTGCTCCTTGTTCTTGCCAGAGCACTTGAAACACTGTAAATCTGGGTGGATCCTGAATGTAGCAGTGGACCTTGTTTTTATACAAGCGGGTGTTTTGTATTAACCTATGAGATGGAAGAAGGCAGGAAATTAGGATATTTGGCCTCATGATCTCTCATTCCAGGGGGAACCATCTCTACTGCTGTCAATCTCATCTCTCACGGCCAGCTGTGGTTCTGTCAAAGGAAGCAGGATGGGGGTTAGGAGCATGAGGTCTGGGGTCTCTCCACCAAGGTTTGCATCCTGAGTTCATCACTTACTTGGGTGATTAACTTAACACATTTAGCTTCCTAATCTGGAAAAAAAAAAAAAAAGGCTGGCAACAGCAGAATTCTGAATTCCATGGGGTGGTTTTGAGGATTAAATTACATAATCCATAATGCTGGCACATACTAAATGCTCATGAAATGTTAGCTGCTATTATTATTTTTATCATCATCATCTGTAAAAGGGGATTGATAAGGGGATTGATGACCTTTAAAGATCATTTCTACCAGAGCTCGACAAAGTGGCATAATAATGGTTGCTCTCTTCACCTAGAATTTTCTGCTCAGAGTTTTCCCACGGACCAAACACATGCTGGCCTGTAATGGGATACTCACAGATCTATTAATGAAGAGTAAATTTACTATCACGGAGCAGTAACTGAGACTTTCTTCAGGTGACTCATTTCTCTAACATAACTTAAGGGGCAAGTCCTTACTACCTTCAGAAAGAAAGTGTTCCACTCAGAGCCCTCTTTTCCTTAAACTCTCTTTAGCTCTTCTTCCCACTTCCTCTGAAGTCCCCACTGTTCTTAGCTCCCACTTCAGTTTTCTTGGAAAGCTCAACCTCGTTGCAGGGGAGATAGAAGCCGTAGACTCCGGGATCTTCAAACATCACCTGGATGCTAGCGCCAGCATCCTCTGCTCACACTTTGTCAGTTTCAAAGGGAGGAGGGGGTCTAGCCTATCAGTGCAGTAGACGGTGAGTTCTCCTCTTCTGGGTTACTTTTCCCTCCAATGACAGCTATGGCCGATTCAGTCTCACACGTTCGCTCAGCATCAAGCATATTTCATCATCCAGCTCAGGGGGTGAGAAAATTTTTAATAAAACAATCATATATTGAATTGTTACATATACTAGGATCTGAGCTCATTCCTTCTTTTCTACGTATTTCTGTTAAATCTTGTATGTACCACTCTGATTTTATTCCTGTGGTTTTATAATATATTTTAGTAGACAACAGAGCTAGTTTCCCCTTCGGTGCTTTAATTTTTCAAAATTGTTTAGCGATTTGTGGCAGAATTTCATGTTGACTTCTCCTATCCCCATCCAAATCCTCTATCGCCTCTTTGTTAGAGGCTGGAGAAGTGAACACTCAAGGTCTCCACCCCCAACCTCCTTTGTTGCCCCAGTTTGACAGAGGATACAGTTCTAGCCAATTAGGCTGAAGTGAGGTCTACGAGGGGAGTTTCTGGGAAAGCTTTTATTTTACAGCAGAAAGGAGGGCTGTTGCCTCTCCTTTCTGCCTCTTCCTGTCTTGAAAGCAGATATGTGGCAGCCATCTTGAACTTAAGAATCATTTTGTCAAGTTAAAAAAAAAAAGTAAAGCCAGGGGAATTTATACAGCTCTATAATAGGGCTATATTATAAAATGTCCTTTCTCTAGAGCTGTGGGGGAAATTAGGCAAATATTGGCTCAGCTCCTGAGAGTGAGTTTCATTAATTCATCCATGTAATAAGGCCTGGTTGAGTCTTTCCTGTTTGACGTATGTGAGCATAAAAAGTGAGCTTATCGCCAAAGGTTGATGGGTGTACAGATAAGGAGCGAGAAATCAACCTGGATGATGGTTTTCACTTGACACAATGACGTTCAAGTCTGGGCAGTAGACCCCTGCCTCCTGTGGGCTCTTTACAAGAGTGATTTCCCAGCAAACTGCTTGCATTTCCTGGGCTTGGATGTCTACCGGATCCCTACCCACTGAGATGACCTTTCCTATCTCAAATTGCCTTGCGTAGAGAACATTCTTTTCCAGTAAGTCCGGATGTCTTACTGGGGAGCAGGTGGCTGCAGAAACTGTGCTTGAAGCCAGTTCTGCTACCACAGGGGTCTGAGATAGGCCAAGGGGATGATGATGACATGGACACATGTGTGCTTTGAAATCAGGAGGGAAGAGGCCACTTTAGGCTGGGGGATTGGAGACGATTTCAGAACCAAAGGGGCATGTGACCTCTCCTTCTTGGAATTATGGCTAAAGTCCCACAGACCTTAAGCAATTCATCCAAAGTAGAAACAAAAACTTCTGCGGGGAAAGTGGAAATTGGATGGTGTTTGTTCTTTGTACCACAGATATCCTAGGACTTCCTGAAGTGGGCGGCTAGTAGGACCAGTGGTTGGTTCAAAGTGATTGCTAAGTTGCTTCCAAGCCAAGACCTTGAGTCATCTTCAGTGGAGCCTGGTGTCCTGGGGAAGTCCAAATCACATACTTCTCCTCTTTGTCACCAGGATCCTGACCTCCCTTCAGAGGTTTTCTGAGGGCACCCAAGACCAGTACCCACTGAGGTCTGGAGGGACAGCCTGATCTTTTAAGCTTGGGATGTAGAGGCCTGAACTTGCTCCTGGGCTAGAAAGCTCTGGTCCTAGACAGAATAATTCATTTAGGTATTCGTCTTTGTTTCCTTTGTACCTTACTCAGCATTCCAGCAGGTGACCAAGTCTTTGTCCTCCCTTGCCGCAGGGCCTAAAGAAGAAGCAGTCTGCAGGCCACCTCCCTTCCTGACTTTCTCCTTTGTCCTGAAGGATTGAGCATACAATGCTAGGAAGAGCGGCTTGAAGGATACAGTTCCTGGCTGTGAAAGAGCAAAGATTTTTCCCCAAGGGAAGAGATGGATGTCTGCAGTTTTTGTAAGTAATGGGCTCTGTGGCCCATCCTCCGTAGAACCCCAGGAAGATGACATTTCCATGTTAAGTATAGGAAGGTCTTCCGGACTCTGGCTACCGAGGCTCTTGGCCCTGGCAAAGATTTCCATGGGGCAACTGGGTCACCCAACTTTAACGATCCGTGTAAGCTTGGTCTACAGGCAACTTGGCGGAAACCATGTAGAGAAGGGGTTGCACCATAGGTCAAAGTTGGCCCGCCATGTTCTTGTATGACCTATAAGCTAACAACATTTTTTATATTTTTAAATATTTGAAATCTATCAAAAGAAGAAGAATATTATGACATATAAAAATGATATGAAATTCAAATTTCAGTGTCCATAATTAAAGTCTTATTGGAACACAACAAAGCTCATTCATTTACCTATTGTCTATGGCTCTTTTCAATCAACAATGGCAAAGTTGAGTAGTTGTGACACAGTCCTGTCTGGCCTGCAAAACCTGAAATATTTACTCTCTGGTCCTTTACAGAAAAAGTTGCTGGCCCCTGAGGCACACCTATGCCCAGAGATGCTCCTGAATGTTTTGCTTCACATCACGACTCCTGGTCATTAGCTCTGGGAGTGGGGATGGGACTGGGAGGTGGGGAGGGAAGAGAACCTTCTCAATCTCTGAAATTTAATTTCCCGACAGCTGAATACAATAGGGCTCAGTGTCACCCCTACAGTAATTTTATGTAAAGTAGATAAACAGTATTATCTTTCTTGCACGTTCAGGTTTGTGTTACAAATTCATTCTTATCTCATAGGCCTTCCTGGCTTTTGTTTCACAGATCCTGTTTTGGAAGTAACACTCATAGGTCTCTTCCATCTCTGCACATCCAAATCCTACCATCAGATTGTAACTTAAATGTTCACCTTCCTCTCCATCCCTGGAAGTCTAACTTTGTTTATTCAGCTTGCAGGTCCACCTAATAACATTTTTCAGAACAAACATACTTTCAAATATCCTGATTGCTTTTCCTCAGACAGCTGGACCATTTCTCCCAAATTAAAGTTTTGTTGTGATTTCTCCATCCTGTAAATCCTCATTGGACTCTGATACACATGATCACATTCTGGTAATTTGTGTACATTTCTTGTGAGTTTCCTGAGTTCAAGGACTGAGTCTAAGCCTGCTAAGCCATCCTGGAAAAGAATTGGCTCAACCAAGTTCAAATTCTGGTTCCAAAGCTAGCTGTGTGACCACGAACATATCATTAACGTCTACGGGCCTCCGTTTTATCATCTGAAAACTTCCATTAATGCTCTCTGTGCCTAGAGATGTAAGAACTAAATGAGATAGTGCTTTGAAAGTGCTTTTTAGGAATCAGTTGCCCCAGTACCCTTTGCAGTCCAACCCAGAGCCTAGAGCACAGGAGGCCCCCCAAATTGCTGAAATTGTTTGTGGCAGTAACACTGGGAGCAAGATGAGACCCTGGCTTTGGAAACGAGCACTTTGCCCCAGCATTTCTTCTTTCTCCTGAGGGTTGTGACTAGTCCTGAGAAGCAGCAGCATTCCCTCTGACCCCCCACCTTGGTCCTCACAGTTGCATCACCACCACATGATCATAGCTGTGGTGGAACCACCCAAGAGGAGAGGAGGGGAGAGTTTGAACTGGACCAGGTGGGATCGTAAATGCCAGGGTAAGAAGGAGGCCTGGAGGGGCTCCCAGCAGAGGCGGATGAGCAGAGCTGACAAATGCTTCAGCAGATGCTACGGGCAGATGTGCAGCCACCCCTCAGCCCTTTCTGAATGCTCCAGCCTCAGGCAACCAGTCACCAGGGCCACAGCTGATAAGGTGACTTTACCAGAGGAGATGTAACAATTCCCTCTCTGCTCCTGCTTGGCCCTGGCTTTCGTGTAATCTCCTTAGGAACGGAGCCAACTCTCCTGGAGAGGCCAAAGAAATCTCAGGATGTACATCCTGCAGAGACAGGATAATTCATGATTCAAAACCCTCCGTATTCATTTATTTTAAATAACTGAGATAGTGTATGTACTTCCTCCTGCGAAACATGCTCCATGCATTTAAAACTGAGCCCCCCTAAAACCGAGATCCTCTGCTGAGTTTATGAGAACCTCTCTATCCAAAAAGTTATTACCTTTCTTGTCCAACACCTGTTCCCCTCAAGATTGAGGAGTATCAAAAAAAGGGGTGGGGGGCTTCCCTGGTGGCGCAGTGGTTGAGAGTCCGCCTGCCGATGCAGGGGACACGGGTTCGTGCCCCGGTCCGGGAGGATCCCACGTGCCGCAGAGCAGCTGCGCCTGTGAGCCATGGCCGCTGAGCCTGCGTGTCTGGAGCCTGTGCTCCGCAATGGGAGAGGCCACAACAGTGAGAGGCCCGTGTACTGCAAAAAAAAAAAAGGTGGGAGGGAATTGAAATAGAGCAGGACCCCTCAGGGCCCTCCTGGGTCCAAAAGTCTTTCTGTGTCCCCCGTTTCTTATTTGTAGGAAAAAGGCTTTCAGCCTCCTAGACCGTCCCTGAGTTCCAAAGGGCAGATTCAAACAGCTACTAATTAGAGGAGTGAGGGAATGCAGAAACAAAGGAAAGGCAGTCAAGAAACAATAGTGCAATTGCTGGGTCATATGGTAGCTCTATTTGTAGTTTTTTAAGGAACCTCCATAAGGTTCTCCATAGTGGCTGTATCAATTTACATTCTCACCAGCAGTGCAAGAGGGTTCCCTTTTCTCCACACCCTCTTCAACATTTATTGTTTGTAGATTTTTTGATGATGGCCATGCTGACTGGTGTGAGGTGATACCTCATTGTGGTTTTGATTTGCATTTCTCTAATAATTAGCGGTGTTGAGCATCCTTTCATGTGTTTGTTGACACTATTTACAATAGCCAGGACATGGAAGCAACCTAAGTGTCCATCAACAGATGAATGGATAAAGAAGATGTGGCAATGGAATATTACTCAGCCATAAAAAGAAATGAAATTGAGTTATTTGTAGTGAGGTGGATGGACCTCGAGTCTGTCATACAGAGTGAAGGAAGTCAGAAGGAGAAAAACAAATACTGTATGCTAACACATATATATGGAATCTCCAAAAAAAAAAAGTTCTGATGAACCTAGGGGCAGGACAGGAATAAAGACACAGACATAGAGAATGGACTTGAGGACATGGGGAAGGGTAAGGGTAAGCTGGGACGAAGTGAGAGTGTGGCATTGACATATGTACACTACCAAATGTAAAATAGATAGCTAGTGGGAAGCAGCTGCATCGCATGGGGAGATCAGCTCAGTGCTTTGTGACCATCTAGAGGGGTGAGATAGGGAGGGTAGGAGGGAGATGCAAGAAGGAGGGGTTATGGGGATATATGTATACATATAGCTGATTCACTTTGTTATACAGCAGAAACTAACACACCATGTAAAGCAATTATACTCCAATAAAGATGTTATTTAAAAACAAACAAACAAAAAAAACAAAACAGAAAACAATAGTGCAGCATGAAGCAGGGTCCCAGTTTCTCCTCAAGGGGTCTATATACTAACAATCTGATACAAATCTCTGAGTTCTTCTGTAAGAACTAAGGCCCCCACCCAAGTGAAGGATGGCAACTTTAGGCTGAGCACAAGCACGTGGACACCAGACTGGCTGGAACCAGAAGGCTGATGATTGAGATTATTGGAACACCTCTTACCTCCCCACCAACCAGTCAGAGGAAGGTCACACACCCTGCAGACCTCCCCCCAAATTTTGCCTATAAAAACTCTTCGCCCAAAACTATTGGAGAGTTCAGGCTTTTTTTTAGCATGAGCCACCGGTTTTCCTTGCTTGGCACCTGCAATAAATTTTTCTCTGATCCAAACTCTGACTTTAGGTTTGTTTGGCCTTACTGTGCGCCGGGCACCTGAACTTGTATTCGACAACACACTTCCTTTGATCGCCTCCTTTGTAGGCTTAGATGGTCCACTTCTGTGAGCCCACTCCATCGAGGGATGTCCCCTCTGTCAGACGGGGTGGGAATCCAAGTTTGGGAGACAGGAATCCTGCTTTCTGGCTTCTTCTCTAATCCATCTTTTCCACTCTTTACTGTCTCTTTACACAATTCGAGCCTCTCACAGAGGGGCTTTGTCTGCCTGTAAGACAGCTGTGAGAGAGTCCCTGAGGGGGTGGTTGACAGTAACCAGACTAGCCCTGCACCAGTTACTTGTCTAATACCACACTCGGAAGTCCTTTTGATGGGAAGACAGGCCAGTCCTGGGAGGAGCCTTCCACCTGCTATTTTCTGCTCCCCCATAGTCATGGCCAGGGATCTCCCTGCTTCTAGGTCTGTTTGACAGACTGTGTGTCTGGATCTTCTCTCCAGACTCTCACGGCTGGGGCACAACCACTCTTGGAGGCTCTGTGTCCTGGCTCTGTCCTTTGCCTTCTGAGGGGCCATAATATGTGGTTATCCTGTCTACTGCATCTTAAATTTCTCTTCTCTGGGAGACTCCCGTCAACATGAAAACATGCTCTTTTCTTTCATGCCCCCAAACAAAGGAAAACCCCTGAAACAACCCTCCTTAGACCCCACGCTCCCCCTTTAGCTGCACCTCACTTTCTCTTCTCTCCATTATGGCAAAGCTTCTCGAGAATATTGATTACCCTTGCCGTCTCCACCTCCTGACCTCCGTTCCACCTGCAGCCCGCAGCGATCTGGTTTCTAGCTGAGGCCTCTATTAGAACTGCTCTTGTGAAGCTGGCTTATTCAGTCCTCAGTTGATTTGATCTCTGTTGACTCCTTTGGTCTCCTTGAAACATGCTTTCCTTTGACCTCTGTGACATCTCACAGTCCTGGATTTTTCTCTTATGTCTCTGACCATTTTTTCTTAGTCTCCTTTATCAACAACGACTCCATCCAGTTTCTTTGGTTGGAGCTCCTCAGGGTTATGTCTTAGACCCACTTCTCATCCTAAACTCATTTCTCAAGAAATTGCATCCACTTCTTTGGCTTTAAATACCACGAGAGAGCTCACGTCTTACAGCAGAACTGCCCCGCTGCAGTATCTGAGGTGTTGGCTTTGATGTGGAAGGTCAGGTTGGGTCAACAGAGGCCCAGAGAAGAGAGAGAAACTGGGGTTTCAATCCATAGAACCACTGAAGAAGCAACCCAAGTGAAATATCTTTCCTCATCTGAGAAAGTCACTCACTGGGGGCAGTCAAGGTGGGCTAGACTGTGATGGGGCCGGTGGGCCTGGGGACCCTCGATTGGCCTGGGGCCTCTCAGTCAGATGGGTTAACCTTAGCTCTTAAAGATATATTATCTGTATGATTCCATTTCTATGAAATATCGAGAATTGGCAAATCCTATTCTGTAGAGACAGAAAGCAAATTGGTGGCTGCCAGGGTGTAGGGGGAGGGGAGACAGGGAGTGACGGCATAATGGGTATGAGATTTCCTTTTGGGGTGATAAAAGCGTTCTATCACTAGACAATGGTGACGGTTGCACGACAGTATGAACGTACTAAGAGTCACTAACAGTAGAAAAGATATATATTTTGGATTGACCCCAGAAGAAGAACCACTTTAGCTGAACCAAACCACCTAGACCAGGGATGAATTCAAGCGCAGCTGTGACACGTAGGTAAGGAACTGTACACTGGAACTGATTCTTCCCACCAAAACGATTGAAAACGACAACTTGCCCTAAGATAGCGTACAGAATGTGCTATTCTATAAGACAGCTAAGGGATTTCTAACCATATTAATTCACAGTGAACCACAGGTGTGTAGTGTGACAGTAGGATACAGGTCTAAAGTTGAAAGATACACTTTTTTTTTCCAAGTCTATATTTCCGTGACTATATGCTGAAGTCAGATCTGATGGTTCAGTGGAGCATTCTGGTAGCCTGATCTGAGGTTGGGGAAGGAAGCTGGTTTGAACTATTTAAGGCCTTAAGAGCTGGCAGGACTCTGTAACCATTTGACAAGTGAAGTGAGTGAACACTGTCCTGTGCTGTTCCTTTACTGATACTGTCTTATTGTATTTCTCACAACAACCCTATGAAGGAAAACAGTGGACCCAAGATTTGAACCAAATATATCTACCTCCAGAATCTATTAAATCCTTCTGAGCCTGTGAGCCTATTGGAGTCCCCTGAGTCAGAAAATGAGGAATTGGCTGGGGGAGGGAGCTGCTGGTATCCCAGTGGTTCTGCCTAAGATTGCTGAGCCAGCTTCCATCGTGGCATATCTCTTACTGTGCCTACAGGCTGCGTAGACCTGGAGACATGGCCTACACACTCAGCTTGGCTGTGACCTTGACTTTTATCTACTCTGCTAACAAAATTTGAGAGAACTGTCACTGCTCAGTGAAACTTCTAGAGTTTGCTTGCTTGTCAATTTCCCCCTCATACTTGCCATCCCCTCTTCATTTCCTGACTTGTAAACAGTCAGGAGGAGAGCAGGTGACTGCCGGGTATTCTAACCAGATAACTCTGCCGTGCTCAGCACATCCTGTTATTGTGAATCTCAAGTCCTGCTTTGGCATCTACTATTTTCTCTCCTTTTTCTAGCCTGCAGTTAGGGGAGTGATTGGATTTATAGAGATTGACATTAATATTTTTCACTGGGGGAATCAACATGGTGTACTTGGAAGATCGTGAGCCTTGGGACTGGTGTTGGATTCAAATTCCAGTTCTAATACTAAACCTCAGTTTCCCACTTTACCTGGAAATAAATAAAAATATTAAACTCAGAATCCTTTCTATTTATTTATTTTTAAAATTTCTTTTATTGAAGTATAGTTGATTTACAATGTTCGGTTAATTTTTTCTGGACAGCAAAGTGATTCAGTTATACATATTATATATATATTCTTTTTCATATTCTTTTCCATTATGGTTTATCAGAGGATATTGAATATAGTTCCCTGTGGTATACAATAGGATCTTGTTGTTTGTCCATTCTATATATAATCGTTTGCATCCGCTAATCCCAAACTCCCAGTCCTTCCCCCACCTCTCTCCCACTTGGCAACCACAAGTCTGTTCTCTGTGTCTGTGAGTCTGTTTCTGTTTTGTAGATAGATTCATTTCTGTCATATTTTAAACTCCACATGTAAGTGATATCATATGGTATTTGTCTTTCTCTGTCCGACTTACTTCACTTAGTATGATAATCTCTAGGTCCATCCGTGTTGTTGCAAATGGCATCATTTCATTCTTTTTTATGGCTGCGTAGTGTTCCATTGTATACATGTACCACATCTTCTTTATCCATTCATCTGTTGATGGACGTTTAGGTTGCTTCCATGTCCTGTGCTCCTGTGAACATGGGGATACATATACCTTTTCAGAATCCTTTTTGAGGGCTGCATGAAATAATGGAAAAGGACCTAGCTCTTTTCCTGACTTTTAGTAGGCACTCAAGAAATTCTATTTCTTTCCCTTCCCCAACCCCCCTCTCAAGTGTTTCAGTTTTAGCATTAAATCCAGACGAAGTCTTTGACCATGACACTGTCTCCATATGCTGTGGTGCTCAGAGTGAACAGGATGGGATAAGTCACTGAGAATGCAGGATTCAGGTGGACACAGCAGGGAGGCAGCCCCTGCCTCTCCCTCAGTGAGGGAAGCAGGGAGGCTGCAAGATTCTGAAGGACATTCTGCCTTTCCCCTCTTCTCTTCCAAAGCTCACTCCTGGCCCAGCATCCTCAGCCTGGGTCCCCACTGGCACAAGTTACTCTGCAGGCCTTGCCCCTCTTGAACCATGACTGAGAGTGGTGGGGGCCAGGCTTGGGAGAAATAATAAAATATGTGCTTTGTCTCTGGTGCAGCTAATAGCCTGAATTTGGTCCTTTCTCTCCTTCGAGTTAGCTTTCCTCACAGTGTCCTTATCCCTCCTCTCCATCTTCCCCTCCACCCACATGTATCCCAAACCTCAGCTTCCAGAAGGTATGTGGGTCAGGCCACGACCCTCCAGGGGCAGCCTCAGTCCTGCCATAACATATTACAACATGGTTGCCCAAGAAATGCCCAGTAGAGCAATGAAGAATGTCAGCTTGGTACTTGCATATTGGTACAATATTTCTCTGTTTCCTCCTTTCCTTCTTTCTATGTCAGCCACATAAATTAGAACACCCAGAATAATAATATCAGGTATCATATATTAAGCATATGATATGTTTTCAGAACTATTCTGTTTATTATTTACATGTATTTACTCACTAGCAACAACTCTATGAATTAAGAACGATTATTATTCCCATTTTACAAATAAAGAAATGGAGGCACAGAAAGGTTAAGTCACTCATCCAAGGTCATACAATTAGTGGTAAATCAAGAATCAAACCCTGGAAATTTAACTCTTACCTCTTGGGCTTTTAACATCATGTTATTGCAGAATAGGATATAACATGACTTTTAGTGTTAAGGTCTGAAATTTGGGTCATGACTCAAAGGTCAATAGTTCCTGAGATGCAATCAGTATCTTTTGGCCGAAACTTGTTATTTGCAAATTTCTATAATCAGAGCATGTGTGTTGAGATATACATTGGTGCAGCCATCTTTGGAAAATATAATTTGCCCTAACATCTTTGAGGATGTTATAAAAATTAGGATCTTTATATAGAATACTAAAATTTATTCTACTAATAAAAAGTAAAGTTTAACCACAACATTTCCTTCTTACTCTGGGTTTCACTTACACCTTCAAAGCATCCCCTATCTGGCGGATGGAGGTGGCCCCAAAGCCATAGTCTCTATATACAGAGAAACTAAAAAAACCACATAAAAAGTTTCTGTTTCAAACTTACATATTCTTCCAGGTAAAGAATGTATTCCACTCCCTTAGCTGATACTTAAAAACCCAGAGGGGGGAAAATAAGTTTCAACCATAAGATGTAGAGAGAGAAGTCAAACGCTTTTGGGTGTCCCCATGTGTACGGAGGTAGCAGTAGTGATGAGCATGACTGTTTTGTTTTCCCCACACTGTCCTGGATTCTACTGGGATGGACCTGCCCTCCTTGAATATGGCTGCCCCCATCTTCTGGCTATTACTGCCTGGCAGCCTGCCAAGAACATTTCTGGTACATTCCTGTGCAACCTACAAACTCTCATTATAGCACAGGCTCTGTGATGACATGGACCCGAGCAAAGATGGGGGCTCCAAAGATGGGGGCTCCAAAGTTTCTCCCCATTGAGATAACTGTGATTGAGCACATATCCTTGTTTTGTTTACTGGAGAAAGAGACTGATTAACGGGCAGGAATGTTGAAACACGAAACACTATCATTAGAAAAAAATCAGTTCTAGCCGCAAAGGTAGTGAAAGTCAGTTTGAAAGCATAATGCAATGTGGTTGAAAGAAGAATGCAATATTAGTCCATGATTATTGAGCACTTTGCACAGTGTATTTTATTTAATTTTCACAACAAGCCCTATAAACTGGGTGTTAAAATTATCTCCATTTTTAATACTACTCAGCCATAAAAAAGAATGAAATAATGTTATTTGCAGCAACATGGATGGACCTAGAGATGATCATACTAAGTAGGTCAGACAAAGACAAATACCATATGATATCACTTGTATGTGGAATCTAAAATATAATACAAATGAACTTATTTACAAAATAGAAACAGACTCACAGACATAGAAAACAAACTTATGGTTACCAAAGGGGAAAGGGGGTGGGAGAGGGATAAATTAGGCATTTGGGATTAGCAGATACAAATTACTATGTATAAAATAGATAAACAGGGCTTCCCTGGTGGCACAGTGGTTGAGAGTCCGCCTGCCGATGCAGGGGACACGGGTTCGTGCCCTGGTTCGGGAAGATCCCACATGCCACGGAGCAGCTGGGCCCGTGAGCCATGGCCGCTGAGCCTGTGCGTCCGGAGCCTGTGCTCTGCAACGGGAGAGGCCACAACAGTGAGAGGCCCGCGTACCGAAAATAAATAAATAAATAAAAATAAAAAATTCTGCTCCTTTCTTAGGATAAATCCCTGAAAATCACATTTCTGGACAAAATAAGTGGATTTTTAAAGACTTTTAATTTATACTGTATAGTTTCTTCAGAAAATGTGTGCCAATTTATATTTTTATCTTTGATGAATAAGAGCAATTTCCTCATATGAACAGTAGCATTAGGCATTAAAATTATTTGGTATCTTTGTCAATGTAGTAAACAAAATGATAATCCTTGTTTTAATTTACATTTCTTTGATAGCTCTAATCTTGAATATTTTTTTCCTCCCAAATTAACGACCATTTGTATAACTTCATTTATAAAGTATCTATTTAGGTACTTTATCCATTTTTCTGTTGGAATTTTCATTTTTTGGTTATAATTTGTAAGAAATCTTTGTATATAATATAATATGCACACATATATGTTTTTAAAACCACATTTGGTGTTTGAAAAAATATTTGTGTTGCAAATATTTTCCCAGTTTCATGTTTGCCTTTTATTTATGCTTTGTTATTGTTTTTATTGTTGTTGCTTTACAGCGATGTTTATGTAACTGTTAGCTTTATTACTCTTTTCCTTTGTGTTTTCTGATTTTTGTGCCATGCTTCTAAAGGCTTTGCATATGCCAAGATTATATGAATATTTGCCTGTATAAGCTACTATGATTATTTTTTACATTTAAATCTATATTTTATCTGAATGCATTTTGATGTAAAGCAAGGATCAATTATTTCCCCCTAAATATTTGGCCAGCTTATAGTTTTCCCCAAATGGTTAACCACATCAATTGTAGAATAATCCCTCCTTTCAGTGATATGAAATGCACCTTTATCATGAACTTAAGCCACATCGTACTATGGTCTGTTTCAGGAATTTCCATCTCCAAGTGCAGCCTCTGATTTTGCTCTCATGACACCAGACTCAAGTCTTCTTTGCACTTGTCCTTAAAGAAGAATCCAATCCATTAATGATCGACGCTGATTTTACTAAATATTTTCTAGAAGAGACAGAGGAGTGGGTTTCCATCAAGTTCCAACGAACAAACAAATAAATAAGTCCCTAGTCCCACTTGGGCTGAGCTGCTCTATGCTTCCCCACTCAGGGTCTGAGTCCTGACAGGGTTTTCAGATATTTGTTTTCTAGGTAAAGGTCAGTTCCCCAGCTTTGCAGGCCCTCTTGCCCAAGGGCCTTGGTGATCAAGAAATCTGGGTGCTCGAGGGGAGGAATCAGGGTGTTGTGTTGCCCTTATTTACATCCTTGGGGGATTACTGGGCTCTAAAGGTATGCTCCCCTCCTTGGCTGGGACAACTGGACCTTCTGACAATGATAGGTCTTCAAGTCCACAGCAGCCCACTGTCAGCTGCAGGCCAGTCTGGAGAGACCAAAGAAGACTGCTGCAGATGAAGGACTGTTACATTTGAAAGGTGAATGTCACGATTGCTGTAGAACAGATTCCAGGCATCTGTTGTCCTATCTCATTGCCAAATGGACATCTCCCTGCATCACCATCATAACAAGTTTTGCTCTTTGTAAAATACTTCCACATACGCTATCTTATTTCCTCCTAAAAATTCTGTAAGTGGTGATTGTCTCCAATTTATAGAAACGATGACATTGGAAGTTATATAACCTAGAAAACGTGGAACTAGATCAGAAATTTAACTGATAAGTCTGATGCAAAATTGTTTAACTTTCCCCCATGGAACATGTATTACCCTTGCCTCACCCCCACCCCCATTTGCCTTCTCCTATAACAAAGTCTTTTATTGTTTTTTATAAATTTATTTATTTTTGGCCACGTTGGGTCTTCGTTGCTGCACACGGGATTTCTCTAGTTGTGGCGAACCAGGGTTAGTCTTCATTGCGGTGCGAGGGCTTCTCATTGCGGTGGCTTCTCTTGTTGCAGAGCACAGGCTCTAGGCACACGGGCTTCAGTAGTTGTGACACATGGGCTCAGTAGTGGTGGCTCGCGGGCTCTAGAGCACAGGCTCAGCAGTTGTGGCGCACGGGCTTAGTTGCTCCGTGTAATGTGGGATCTTCCTGGATCAGGGCTTGAACCTGTGTCCCCTACATTGACAGGTGGATTCTCAACCACTGTGCCACCAGGGAAGCCTATAACAAATTCTTTAGTTCAGTGTTTTCCAGGTCAAACCCTGGGCTCTGTGCCCTCTGGTCTCCAAGTTTTCCAAGCTTATTTTTCAGTTAGGCTTTCTGATCAGGCTAAAAGTGGGGCTGCAGTTTAGCTTGAAAAGAGACAAAGTCAAGGTTACTTGAAAGGAACAGGCATTGTGCCCTGAGGTTTGCAGTGTAAACTGAACTTCTTGCATTTTTAGATAGAAAAAGGGGTCAATGCTGTCCAGCCTGAATTGTCAACCAGTGGCCCTGTTCTAAGGGAATTTTCCTGCTTCAGGGCTGTTGAAGTGAGGAGTGAAGTTCTGGGGTGCACAGGGGGTGCAATGGGTGAAAAGGAGCTTGGCAGATGAGAGAATTGTCTGTTTCAGTGATATCTTCATATTCATTAGGACACAGCAGTTTATGGTATTCATTAATGATTTCGAAATCTTCGTATCCGTAATTAAATCCTTTTAGACTCCAGATAAATGTAATTATTTGTGTGGCCTTATTGTGTTTTTTAATAACTAGATTTGTCAGAGATCCGTCTCATTGTTTTTTGTTTTCCCAAAGAAACAGCTCTTGGATTTACTTATCTGTTCTATCCAATTTTGTTTCCTAATTAATTAGTTTCCGCCTTTATCTTTATTCTTTTGATCTTCTTGATTTCTTTGGGGGCAGATTTTATTTAAATCCCTGTCATTAAATGCTCACCCTTTATCATTATTCTTTGTTTAGTAATAAAAGTATTATTAAATGGAAGCATCATTTATTTTTATAAGTTCTATTTTATAAACAGCTTGCAACAGTAAGTTGATGTTGGGGAGTGCTGAAGTCTTTTCTAGTTTCCAAATGGTGGATATTAAAAATCCAGATGGAATGTTGATGACACTTGCCAATATTATCTACAACTGAAATTGCAGAAATGCATAAATCATTTTCACCCAGCCAATTTATACTTCCCCTTAGAGGTTTGTGCAGAGCTGTATATAAGAAATACGAGGGAATTCCCTGGTTATCCAGTGGTTGGGACTCCGTGCTTCACTGCCACCCCCAGGTTCAATCCCTGGGTGGGGAATTAAGATCTCGCAAGCTGCGAGATGTGGCCAAAAAAAAACAAAAAAAACCCACCACCACAACAAAAACACACACACTAATCAAATGGAAATCAAAGCACCTTTTTATTAATAGCTGAGACAGTTCATGTAATGTTCAGAGAAGCTCTGGAGAAGCTAGAATGGGGTCAAGCCTAACAGAGGTCCTGCTCTAAATCTTGGGACCAAATATTCAGGCCTCCGGCTGCAAGAGCTGGCTAGACTCTGAGAGATGCCCTGATTATCGTCACCTGGACATCAGGGAGCCCCAGGCACACAGAACTGGAAGAGGATGAGGAAGTGAGCAGAGATGCTGTAAAGCTACCTGGCTTGGGGGAAGAGTGTGAGGCAGGAAGCAAGTAGGCAGAGAAGCATGTGGCATGGGGAGAAGCAGCTAAATGTTCCCTCCCTACATATAGTAGAGAGCTTATCTTTGTGTCATTGTTTTGTTATTCATGTCTACCTAACTCTTTGTGATCAGACAATATGGTCCCAAAAAGTTCTGGACTCAGAAATTAATGAGGTTTCCTTGCTGGGCTCTTTCTCTGTACAACTGTTTCTTTGACATTTAAAAAGAAACAATTTTATATGCATTTCAATATGTCTACTAATTCAAGCTTATTATACGTATCAGTCAACACTTTAATAAATTTATTTATTGTTCATTTGGTGATAGAGCAATAGGAAGTCACAAACATACTGCTACAATTGTGTATTTAGAAAATTACATGACAAGCTTTAATATTTCTTCATTCATCTTTTACCTCTTACTCATCTAAAATGATTCTCTTTGTCTTGTTGAAGACTTAAGCCTTGGATTCCGCTTTTCTGCTTTCTGCTATAAGTATTGCAGGACCTTCTTCTTCTTTTTTTAATTGAAGTAAAATTGACTTACAATATTATATTAGTTTTAGGTGTACAACGTCGTGATTCAATATTTTTATACATTACAAACCACAGTAAGTCTAGTTACCATCTGTCACTGTACAAAGATATTACAATATATTGACTATTTTCCCCACAGGGTACATTACTTGCCAGACCTTTTTGTATTTGTTTGATGTATCTTTGCCTATGTTTTAAAATTTCCTAAGTATTTTGCTTTAACTGTGTCTTAATCTGAAACCTTTGTGCTATGTCTGTCACATTATTTTATATTTTTTTGATTTTAAAAAATATTTATTTGTGTTTTCATTCTTTTCTTCTCTCCCTCCTTCCCTCTCCCTTCCCTTCTTCCTACCTCCTCTTCCATTCCTTTCTCCTTCCTTCTTCCTTCCTTCCTTCGTTCCATCCTTCCTTCCTCCCTCCCTCCCTTTTTTCCTCCTCTCTCCCTCTCCTCCCACCTTTCACTAACTGTAAATATACACTTCAGTAGTTTTTAGTAAGTTTGTAGAGCTGTGCAGCCCTGACCACAGTCCAGTTTTAGAACTTTCTTATCATCCCCAGGCAACCAATGATATGTTTTCTGTCTATAAATTTGCCTTTTCTGTGAAATTCACTCAAGTGAAATCGTACACTAGGCAGTCTTTTGTGTCTAGCTTTTTCTTCACTTAGCATAATGTTTTTGAAGTATTTTGTGTATCATTATTTCATTCCTTTGTTGCTGACTAGTATTCCACGATGTGGATATACCACATTTTTTCTTCCACTCACCAGTTGGTGGACCAGTTTGAGGCTATTATGAGTAACGCTTCTGTGAGTGTAATTCCCGTGTAATTATTCCTGTGAATGTGTTGTCATTTTTCTTGGGTAGGTTCTCAGGAGTGAAATCTATGGTAAGATTTATGGTAAGTTTCTGTTTGACTTTATTTTTTGTCTGTAAAAATACAGGTAGAACAATAGATAATTTTTCCCAGCTATGTCTGGCCTTTCTATTTCTCTCCTTTTCCTTTTTTTCCAAATCGAGAAAAGTATTCTTTATGTAGTTGAATATATCCGTACAGAGTTGTTGTTTTAATTTAGACTCTTTCGAGTGTGCGACCCAGTGCTTTAGTTTTAATTTAATTGAGATAATTCATATAACATAAAATTCACCATTTTAAAGTGTACAGTTCCATGGTTTTTAGAATATTCACTGCAATGTGCAACCATTGTACTACCTAATTCCAGAATGTTTCCATCACCCCCCAAAAAGACCCCCTACCTATTAGCCATCAGTCCCAATTCCTCTCTCAGCCCATCCCCTGAGAACTGCTTGTCTACATTCTGTATGTATGGACTTGCCTATTCCAGAAATTTCATAAATATGGAATCATACAATATGTGGCCTTATGTGTCTGGCTTCTGTCAATTAGCCTAATACGTTTGGCTTTTTAAAAAAACACCCTATATCACTTTGCATTCCCATCAGCAGACTATGAGGGTTCCAGTTTCTTTGGATAGTGTTGTTTTGGGGGGCTTTTTGTTTTGTTTTGCTTTGTCTTCTGGCTACACCACACGGCTTGTGGGATTTTAGTTCCCTGACCAGGGATCGAACCCAGGCCCTTGGCAGTGAGGGCCTGGAGGCCTAACCCCTGGACCGCCAAGGAAGTCCCTGGATAGTGTTTTATTGATGACCATTCTTGTTATCATTATGAAACTGAAACAGAAGTGATGTTGTCCTTCTGAGTTGTGTCCATATGGTGGGGAGTGTGAACAACGAGCTGGGGGAAGGAGACATCCTAAGTTGATGCTGACTTTGTTCTGGGCTTTCTGGAGACTCAGGAACACTGCAATCTCATTTCTTCAGGAAATGCTTCTTCCCACGTTCTGGACTGAAGTGGGGAAAGAAATGGGACACTGGCTAATTTAGGACTTTTAAAAAGGCAATGTGAAATAACATCACTCTCCGGGGTGCCTTTCTCTTTCTTTTCTTTTCTTCCTCTTCTTTTTTCTTTTCTCCTTTCTTCCCTCCTTCCTTCCTCCTCTCTTCCTCCCTCCCTCCCTTCCTCCCTTTCTCTTTTCCTCTTTCTTTCTTTTCCTTTCTTTCTTTCTCTCCCTTCCTTCCTTCATCCCTCTCTCTCTCTCCCCATCTCTCTCTCTCACTCTCTCTTCCTTCTGTCCTCCCATCCTCTCTCTTCCTTTCTTTCTCTTCCTTCCTTTCTTTCTTTCTTTCATTCTTTCCTTCTTCCTTCCTTTGTTTCTTCCTTCCTTTGTTTCTTTCTTCCTTCCTTCCTTCCATCCTTCCTTCCATCCATTGTTTCTTTCCTTCTTTCTTTCTTTCTTCCTTCCTTCCTTTCTTTCTTTCTTTCTTTCTTTCTTTCTTTCCTTTCTTTCTTTCTTTCTTTCCTTTCTTTCTTTCTTTCCTTTCTTTCTTTCCTTCTTTCTTTTCTCCTGGAAGGAATGAATGGTGTTTCCAACTAAGTTTGTAAAAGTGACTTACTTGATTATAAGAACTAGTTTGAAGGCAGAACACCTGCAATTCTGAGAACCGCGGCTCACCCCTGCTTCATGGCTGTAGTGGAACCAGTCCTGCCATGCACACCTCAGGAGAATTGAGGCAGCACACTGTTGCAAGAAGAATTCTGAGTTAGCAGCCAGATTTGGTTTGGGGGCTGGTTTCTTTGGGCACCTTGGGAAGTTACTTCACTCAATGTCATTGCTACTAAAGTAAGTTATGATAGGTACTGGAAGAACAAATATAACACAGCAGAGGGAGGAAGGGTATTAAAACTGGTTTGTTACAGGAAAACAGAAAAACAAACAAAAAAATATTATGCCAAAATTTATTTCTTAAGTCGTCTGTTTGGGGCCCTAGAGCACAGACAATTTGGATGGGTTTCCTTACAGGTTGAAAGAACAAATATCTCTGATGCAAAAACACATGTGTCAATATCCCTTCTCCCAGTGACAAAACTCACATCCCTTTCTCAGCTCTAGGCTATTGCCTATCAGCTATTGAGGGTGTGTTTCCAGAGGATGGTCCAGGGCTGGCTGGCCCTTCTTCTATCAGTTTCCCTTTCTTACATATTCTGTAGGCTTGGGCAGACAAAGCAGTTTGAGAATAGGCTCCATAACCCAATGCAAATAACAATACATGGGTTAAAATTAATTATTCAGAAGGCTACTTTCTCAGTGAAAGAAGGAGGTTTGCCCTGTCTCTAATTACTGTATTTTAAATTCAAATCAACTCCCACGTGTTTGGATAAATTTATATATGCATTTTGAAAGTTTACATCTCTCCAGGAATTTCATGGGGACTTTCCCCCTAATCATCATACATAATGATTTGCAGAAACATTTATATATGTGTGAGGAAAAACAGATCAGCTTTAAAGTTCTAAGTTGGGCAATTTTTAATTGTGTTCTGATGGCTTGCTGTCTTGAACATCAATACTTTAGCATCTCCCAAGTCATCTGTTTCAGGGATTCATATCATTAAAGGTGACTAATGGCATCTTGTTCAATTTCTATTTCTTTAATTGATATTCTTCCCTGTGGCTAATGGTATCTGGTTTGATTTTTATTTTTTAAATCTGTATTCTTTCCTGCAATATGGAACGTTTGAGAGCTTTTAGGAGCACATGGAGTGAATATTCACAATATTTAGTGGAAATCAGATGAATGCTCTGGTGAGTGGATTGTCTAAAGGGTTTATTACTTGGTTAAACATCTGTTTTTATTATTTATCACCTGTATTATTTGATTTATCCTCACAACTGATTGCTGATTAAAGGCAAAGTGGGGACTTCCCTGGTGGCGCAGTGGTTAAGAATCCGCCTGCCAATTCAGGGGACATGGGTTCGAGCCCTGGTCCGGGAAGATCCCACATGCTGCAAAGCAGCTAAGCCCATGCACCACAACAACTGAGCCTGTGCTCTGGAGCCTGTGAACCACAACTACCAAGCCCACGTGCCATACCTACCAAAGCCTGCACGCCTAGAGCCCGTGCTCTGCAAGAAAAGAAGCCACCTCAATGAGAAGACTGCACATCGCAACAAAGAGTAGCCCGCGCTCGCTGCAACTAGAGAAAGCTGATGCGCAGCAACGAAGACCCAATACAGCCAAAAGAAAAAAAAAGGCAAAGCATAAGAGACCCGGACATTGAAATATATGCCACAAACTAGTGAAGGATATAAAATAGTAATTCTGCAAATTTGCCTCAAACTGATCTTCATCCTATCATGTAGCATTCACCCAATCCAAATTCTCATATAACATAACAAAGAGTCCCTTGTACTTGAAAAATTAAGACGTTAAAAAAAAAATAGTGACATTCATGTCCCATTTACCTTTTTTATTTATTGGGAATAGAGAGTATCTACACCTAGATTGTTTTATATTCAGAGAAAATCTCCAGTTAGCTGCCTGGAACTTTCTTTCTAATCTTGTTATCCAGAAATAAAATGCAAAAATTAAAACAGTAAACCCATGGATTATTTATTTATTTATTTATTTATGGCTGTGTTGGGTCTTTGTTGCTGCGCATGGGCTTTCTCTAGTTGCGGCAAGTGGGGACTACTCTTCGTTGTGGTGCGGGGGCTTCGTTGTGGTGCACTCTAGGTGTGTGGGCTTTAGTAGTTGTGGCACGCAGACTCAGTAGTTGTGACTCACAGGCTCAGTTGCTCCGCAGCATGCGGGATCTTCCCAGAACAGGGCTCAAACCTGTGTCCCTTGCATTGGCAGGCAGATTCTTAACCACTGCGCCACCAGGTAAGTCCCACCCATGGGTTTTTAATGTTCAAAAATTTTTTAAATTTCAAACAGTTATGAAAATGTTTTTTTTCTATTTTTGATGGTACATGCACCCTTGATTTCATTCTTCATTGTAGTATATGCTTGATCCCCAAACCAAACTCAACATAACACGTCATTTAAATTTTTTGTTTAAAATTAGTGTTTTTCACATAATTAATTTAAAGAAAATTAGACTGTGCCATTTGTTAGATAAGAAAAAGTAGAGTTTTGCCTTTATATTGATATAGTATGAAAATTATCAGAGTACCTTAAAATGAACTTACAGTATACTGATATTGATCTAAAATAAAATATTTTAAAATTAAAATTGTTTCTTTATTATATACTATACAAAAATGATGACTTTTTTAACTCCTAAGAAATGAGACAAATGTATGAGTAATTAATAGAATGCGTTAAATGAAATTTATAACTTTACAACCATATATGTAAAGCTATAAATATATATGAAACTACATAGATATGTAGATAGAAAGATATAGACCTAAAGGAAATACTTTTGACTGGAAATCACTTGTGAATATGTATATTATGTTTGATGGGGGAAAATGGAACAGAAGGGGAGATGAGTGAAATACTGGCAGAAAAAATCCTTAGTTATATCACAAAACCATTAGTCCACATGTCTCCTTTCAGAAAATTTACCTCTTTTCCAGGTGGTTCCCCCGACTTCCCCAAGAGTTTGGGACATGATCCTCTGTCCCAAATCCCCCACTCTTTTTTTCCAAGACTATCTCTTATTTGAGAAGTTAAGAGTTTGACGGTAGGTAATAACTTCTTCAGACCTTTCAAGGGTCAAGAGAGTAGGCCTGAATATTGGTTGGTTTTCCGTCTGTCTCACACTAGCTTTTTCTTTCTTCCGTCACCTTCCGGAGGCTGAGTCACATGAGCAAGCAGGCCAAATGTTCTCAGAGTCAGACAAGCCACTAATATGCATTGCATAACCAGAAAGTAAACAGCTGTGTTTGACATACAGGCAAGAGTGTCCAACGTTGACATAGAACTTGGGCTGGTTTCCTGACTTGAATCTCTTCACGTACTTCTTGACCCTCAGATTGATTTTTCCTTCCCCAGTCTCTGGATTCTACAGTTTGGGAGTTAGCTTCCTGCTTACATTTGCTTAGAATAAATAGCTGTTCACAAAGCACTCAGTATGCAAGTATCTAGTTCATCCCTTAATCCACAGTCTTGTGTCAGTCCCCAGACATCTGGTACAAGAGAGGAAACAGATGCCACCTCAATCTAGGTTCTGTGAGATCAGAGTCCATCATTTCGGTTCCTCTCTGGTTTCCTGAGACAGCCTTCTCCATGCTTCTACTACCAAGTATGCCTCAACTTTTGCATGGCTAGCTGTAAGCTCTCTTTATTGGTGCAGTGAACCTTGAGTTGTTAACTGTTCCTATAAGCAATGCAAAAAGAAGAATTGTTCCTAAAAGCAATTCAGTTTCCTAAGGTCTTAGAAACATGTCCCTTTCAAAACTGATCAGTACTTTCTAAAACTTTGCTAAGAAGTTTCATCTTTTCTAATCCACAGTCTTGCTGCATGTATCATGGTCCCCTGCTGGTGAAAAATCATGAAAGTGTCAATTTCGTGTGGTACTGAGGTCCCTTTGCCTTGCTAGCTGGCTCTTGGAGGGCCCATGAAAGAATGCCTTTATCTAGCTACTTGGAAGGTGTATTATAGTCAAGGAGAGAAATAAAGAAGGACTCAAGAAAGGGAACATGATGCAAGCACTGAAAATCACTTAGTGTATACAATAAGGACACATAGTTCCACAGTGACTGCAAAAACCAAAGATTATTCTTGGAATTGATTGTTTGGTTAAACATGTATGACAATAACCTGAGTATAGAACTTATATTTGCCTATTTTACATTTTTTATATTATAATCTCTATGCTAAACTGTAGGGTCTGTGAGAGAAGGGATTTTTATTTCTCTATCATTGTGTCATCTGTGTCCTATACATGCTAGGTTCTCAGTAACCAAAATTGGACAGTGAGGAAAAAAACATGTGAGCTAGTCAAAATTTTAAAAACTTTTTCATCATGCAGAGAAATAAATGTAAATACTAATAGAATTAGAAACATTGATTTATTTTCCAAACATTATCAAAATTCTGTCATAAAACTTTAAGCTAAATATCCAAAGATAGAAAACAAAGAAAAAAAAGAGCATAAGAAAGAATGCAAAACACAAAATTTGAGATGAGAAACCAAATTTATCAGTCATAAAAATAAATGTAAATGAGTGAAATTGTCCTATTAAAAGACAAAGACTTCCATATTAATTTTAAAGGTCTGTTGTTTATTTATGTTTAATGTCTGATAAATAACTTTTATTTGTATAAAATAGGCCATTCGAAAATAGCTATTGTTATAACATCACAAGCCATGAACATAGTCAAAGAGTTTTGGAGGTGTTGAAATTTAAAAATCTCTATGAGTAACACAATCATTTAAGTTACATCCAAAAAAGATCGAAAGTATGAGGATAGAAAGGTATCACAGTCATGTACTTTTGGAAATACTACCTTCACCTCTAAGCACCTTTTGGGTGATAGCGATTTTATATGCACCAAAAATTCATAATAAATATTAAATTACCCCCAAAGACAGAGATGAAACATTAACACAAGTATAAAGTAATTTTATGTAAGGTTAAAAACCTATTTTAAAATGCTTCCAAATATGCAGAGCTATAGACTAATGCATTGTACCCTCTGAGTTGAGGGTAGAAATATAAGTAGGGGTAGGGTCATGAAAGAACTTATAAATAAACTATGTTAGATTTTTCTTAAATGCAATGGGAGCTATGTAAAAGTTTTAAGTACAGGGAAAGGCATAATTAGATTTGCCATTTAGAAGGATCACTCTATTAGTCACAGCAAGAATGAAGGAGCTTGGGACTTCCCTCGTGGTCCAGTGGTTAAGAATCTGCCTTCCAACGCAGGGGACGTGGGTTCAATCCCTGGTCGGGGAAATAAGATCCCACACGCAAGGGGGTAACTAAGCCTGTGGGCCACAACAACTGAGCCTGGGTGCTCTAGAGCCCATGAGCCACAACTAGAGAGAAGCCCACATGCTGCAACAAGGATCCCGTGTGCCGCAACTAAGACCCAACACAGCCAAATAAATAAATAAATATTTTAAAAAGAAAGAAAAAGAATGAAGGAGCTCTAGAAGTATCAGAGAAGCCAGTTAAGAAGCTAAGACAAGCATCAAGGAGAGAAAAAAAGGCAGCCTTCTGAAGGTGATGGCACTGGAGAAGTAGAGAGGTAAATACATTTGAGAGGTATTTAGAAGGTAGAATGGATAAGACTTGGTGATTGATTGTGTGGGTGAACATGGCAGAGTGTATTTCCAAAGATGGCTACAATAATATTTCCCATCCAGATCAAGAGATGGAGGCTTGCTCCCCACTCTTAACTCTGGGTGAGCCCTGAGACTAGTCCCTCTAACCAGTAGAACATGCACGAAGTAACACTGTGTCATTTCCAGTGCTCAACCAGCCTGGTATCTTCCACTTCCTGTCTCTTAGAACCTCCAGGTAAGAAGTGTGACTACCCACAGAACAAGCTGTGAGAAGCCCAAGGCCTTGGAGAGGCCCTGGAGGATGATATGGCATGTGAAGAGAAAGAGTTAGAGGAGTACTGACGTGTCCCACACTGTGAGTGAAGAAGACATCTTGAAAGTAGATCCCCCACCCCAGATATCCCAGGTGATACCACATAGCTCATAGCCAAGCCCTTCATGAATTCCTGACCCACAAAATCATGAGTCAAATAAATTGCTGTTTTTAGCCCCTGTGCTTTGAGAGTCATTTGTTATGCAACAATGGATAACCAGAACAGTGAGGGAGAGGGAAAAGCATAATAGGAACTCCAGGTTTATGAATTTTGTGATGACGCCTTTTTTGGAGATGGAAGATGGTTGGGAAGATGATGAATTCAGTTGATTTCAATTCATCAACGAGAAACCATTGTAGAGTTCCCATAGATACATAAATAGTTGGTACAGTGTGCAGGGTGAGACTAGAACAACACAGAATCTCTCCAGGAAACCAACATTTCAGGGAGAGGAAAAGGAAGAGCTTGGTAAGAAGGTCATGAAGGAGAAGGAGAAGCCAGATGCCAGACGAGTGGAGATTCAGAAACCAAGGTCAGAAAAGGGTCTCAAGAAAGAAAGAAAGGTGAATAATGTCACAGACTGAAGAGAATTTAAGTCTTATATGGGCCCAAAGTGCCCAATGGATTAGCAAGAGGAGCTTAGGGAAGTGATACGAGAGAAGAGTAGACTGCAGTTCCTTCAGGAATGGGAGGGAGGTAAGGACACGAGACAGGGAGTGCAGACACTATTTAAGACCAATTTGACTACAGAAGAGGAAAAAAAGGGGTATAAGTCTTGAAAATGACAGAGATTGATTGAATGATGCTTTTCTTTTTTTTCTTAAGATGAGGGAGACAAACCTTTTTCCTTTAACAAAAAGAATACTTGTGGCAGTTTTGTCTGCCATTGTTCAACTGTCCTCTGGCTTCTTGTACTGCTGTGAGAGGTCCTAATGTCTTCAGCCCTAAGCCTTCCTTGGGTAGGAATCATTTTGCTTCTTCTTGGCTTCCCCCTGCAGCCTCCCCACCTTCCTGCTATCTCTGATCTTTTCTGTCTGCTTTCCATTTAAAAAAATAGTACTGTATAGCATAGGGAACTATACTCAATATTTTGTAATAACCTATAAGGGAAAAGCACCTGAAAAAAAAATATATATAATTGACTCACTTTTCTGTACACTTGAAACTAACACAACATTGTACATGAATTATACTTTAATTTTTAAAAAATTGAAAAACAAAAACAGCTACTAAAGTGTGAATTGTAATCTGAAAAAGAATATATATGTATGTATATATATATATATATATATATATATAACTGAATCACTGTGCTATACATCTGAAACTAACACACTGTAAATCACCTATACCTCAATAAAAAATAAAAAATTAATTACTTTTTTAAAATGTTATAAAAATTTTAAAAAGTAGTACTGACTCTAAGTCTACTGTTATTTCCTCCACAATTCTCTTTGCCTTTGTTGGTTTATGCCTTTTGAAGAACGTTCCTTTCTCTGTCATTTTAGGGGAGTTTTAATGAAGAGAGATAAATATGTGTTCCATTTGCCTTTTTTCATTGGAATCTTTTGCCCGTGGAATACTAACAACACCTCTTATTTGGCCGGGAAGAAAATAATCATACATTCTTCAAAGCAAAAATCTTATAGGTCAGGTTGTCCAACAGCAATGGAAAAGAAGAAATGAAAATAGGGATATGAGACATGGTGGATTTTGCCATCAGGTTTAATGTGACTCAGCTGTGACCCAGAAATGAGGTGCAGTGGTTTTGATGTGAACCAAGGATTTCTTTTCCTCACAGTCATGTGCCACTGGCTGAGAAATGGCAACTGTCAATGTGGGGACAGTTGGTGGCAATAAGGAAGCAGGCTTGAGCCAGATAGCCCTTCCTTCCTGGTCTTGTGTCATCCCCTCCCTGAACTGGAGAGCCTAGCCAACCTCAGACTGGGATGGCATCCTTCTTGCTGAGCATGAGATCCTCAGGACTTCCTAGACAGCCTTAGGAAGACTGAAGTCCAACCGGGAGGAGGTAGGGACTAAGGGGCAATGTAGGAAGAAGATGGGGGTGAGAAGCGGGTAGGAGATGGGTGATGGCAGCTGGAGTTTGCCTCTCTTGTGCTTGAGGCTGAAAGGCCTGATTGACATCAGGCCTGAAATGACATCTCTCAAGTATCGTAAAAGTGGGCAGAAATCATTTTAGGGTCAGAACTGCCTGAATATTCTGAGGGCTTCTGGCCTCCACTCCAGAAGGTGGAAAGGCTGCAGTAAAGTTTGCAAAGGGACAGGGAGACATTATTCTGAGCAGGACCTTCTTCATGTGCTGTGTAGGTGAGCGCTTCTGCTTGTGTCTTCCATTGTGAAGGGACTTGAGTTTGTATAGATAAGGGATTCATTGCTGCTGGACAGAGAAGCCTCAGTTATATATATATACACACATGCACACACACACATATATACATATATATATTCTCTTTAAGATTCTTTTCCATGATAGGTTATTACAAGATATTGAATATAGTTCCCTGTGCTATAGAGTAGGTCCTTGTTGTTTACCTATTTTATATATAGTAGTGTGTCTATGTTAATCCCAAACTCCTAATTTATCTCTGCCCCCACCCACTATCCCCTTTGGTAACCATAAGTTTGTTTTCTATGTCTTGGCAGTCTTAATTTTAAAGGCTCAGTCCCACAAAATCTTGATGGGAATTATAAATTAAATCCCTCCTAATACAATAGAGATGCAAGTTAAAGATTGGGCTTCCTTTAAAAAGTTCTTTTAGCATGTGGAGTCTGCTTCTTTGAATATGACTTCATACCTCCTTGGATTTGAGATTCATAAATGTTGGCTGTGTTTTCCCAGAACTCCTGTCATGGGGATATTAGTCAGAATGAAGCTTTGCAGGACTCCAGGCAACACAGGCAGAAAAAGTGAAAGGAAAGCCAAGAGTGAGGACAACGCCCACGAGACTGTCATGGGTTCCATCCTCAAATGACAGGGATCACATGCTTCCTCACATGTGGGTCAGTTGAACATCTCATAGGCCCTTCACATTCCTCCCACTTGGGGCTGAGCCTGCAGGACGAGTCTTGGGAGAGAAACATGAAGAACCTGAAATTGCCCCTCCTATGAATACAGGGACCCTTGGCTGGAAATTGGACATCTCTTCAAGCTCTGTGGTGGTCCTGGCGTTTCTGGGTACTAGCTTTTGTCTGAGCTGGCAGCTGAGCTATTAGCCTTGCTTCTCTCTTTAGAGGGATACGTAGCATTCGGGAGTAATGGCGCCTATAAGAGGAATTTCTGAGGGAGGGGGAAGGGAATTTCTGTGTTTGAGGGTTTTAGTGGAGTGGGTGGGTATTGTCTTTTATTAGGAGCAGCTGTGTAGTATAGAGGTTAAATCACCAACCTTGGAACCAGACTTCCTGGGCTCAGAGCCTGGCTCTGTTCCTAACTAGCTTTGTGACCTTGGGCAAGTTACTTAATCTCTCTGTGTACCTATTTCCTTATCTATGAAATAGTGATAATAATAATGCCACTCTCAATGGATTGATGTGATTATTAAATTACTAATATATGTAAAATACACAAAATAGTGCTTACAAACACCAAAAAAAAAAAAAGTTTGCTATTACTCTCCGTGCCCTCTTCGGCTGCAGGTGCATGACTGCCACTAGAAGGCGTTGTTAGCCTTAGGGGCGTGGTGGTTTTCCCCCAAGAGTAGGCACAGAATCCCGGGACTGGGGAGCCCAGCCCCGAAGTAGGCCCTGCTCTACCCCTCATCTGAGTAAGAAGGATTTGTTATTGTTGGAGATGCAACCAACCAGAGCCCAGGAAAAGGACAGGGTGAGGCCCGGCCACAGAAAGATCTCGCAATTCAGAGGTGTCACGGCAAGCGTGAGCTGCAGCTTGGGAAAAATAGGGACCCTGGGGCCCAACAAGGATAACCATTAAACCTTCGCTTTAGAGAGAGTGCTGTGCCTTTATCTCAGGCTGATTTCTGGAGCCAGCAGAGAAAGGGGGTCAGCAGGAAGGCCCTGTGTGTTCAGTGTGGGGAAGCAGAGCACTAATGTTTGAATCCCCCATGAGGGCGTGTGGAGAGCCTAAATATCTAAGGGGTCAAGTGGAGAATTGAAAGGAGATACGAAGCCGGGGTCTGAAGGTGAGAACAGAGCAATCAGGTTCAGGAGGAATGTTCGGGAAGGAGCATTTATAAAAGGCCTGCCTCCAGAGCCCTGGGTAGGAGGCCAGCTCGCAGGGCCATTGGGGCTCCCTCCTCTGCTTCCTGCTCCCCCTGTGTGTGACCCACGGTGGGTGCCTGCTGCTTAGTGGGCCCACATCAACTGTCTCTCTTTGAAGGAAGCCACTCTGCAGCCTGAAGAGTCCTGGACGAGGGCTACTTCTCTTCTTACCCCCTCATTCGCTGCGCCCTCTGCAGGAATCTATCTGGTTCTCACCTGATTGCTCTAGATGTTTAGTGGTTTCCACAGCCCGTTTCTCCCAACCCAATGAGGTTTTTTTTTCTTACTTTCTAGTACGCGGGCCTCTCACTGTTGTGGCCTCTCCCGTTGCGGAGCACAGGCTCCGGACACGCAGGCTCAGCGGCCATGGCTCACGGGCCCAGCCGCTCCGCGGCATGTGGGATCCTCCCGGACTGGGGCACGAACCCGTGTCCCCCACATCGGCAGGCGGACTCTCAACCACTGCGCCACCAGGGAAGCCCCGCAATGAGTTTTCATTAATGTTTGTCTCCCGGACTGACTTGGCCTCACCCTGGTATTCTTGCACCCTGCAATCCCCCAGTATCTGTAGCCTCCTCCGTGCATGCGTATGTGTGAGTATGAGGCAGGGAGATGAGATGAGAGACAGCACCCGAACTGGGACTGAGATGGAACATTCCGCTCACCAAGTGGTGGGGCCCTGAGCAAACTGATTTTATTTATAGAAACAAAGAAATGTGACATTCCTTACATCGGAGTGCCACGCGCTCTCATCAGCTACACTGGTTTCCAAAAACTGCCCGTGTTCAGAAGGGGGCACTTTGTGGTCTAATTGGCAATGCCCTTATAGGAGGTTCCCACTGCCCCCAGATATCTGCCCCACCACCTCATCTGTGTCTGGCATTTTTGTCATTAATATTATTCCTATATTAGGGATATTTCCTTAGTAAGAGGAAGCCTTTACCACCCATTACTTGATGTGCAAAGCAACCTGCAAAGAGCTGGACCAAGAGTAGCCCTAACTGGGGAATTCTGCCCTCTGTAGTTTCTTCTCTGTGTCTGGTAAAACAGCTACACCAGGGGCCAGTTGCCTGTATACTTTCTCAACTGTTGCTCAAGGCACTGGTGCGGTGGTGCGCAGCCTCCTTCCTGGGCCCCTGCCTTCCCTGGGCCCCAGAGTCTGCTGTTATCACGCAAGCTGCTTCTGACCGCTGTTATTCCGCAGTGGCAGAGACGACGCAGGCACAGAGGCTCCACGGGTCCCCCAGCCCACCCGTGCTTCCTGGCCTCTCTCTTCCATATAAGGAGGAGTGGGACACATTTCCCAAGTTGACTCTTTGTTTTTTCTTGGATAGTCTACCCCCTTTTCAGGTAGTGGAATTGTGAGCTGCCTATTGGAAACTTCCTTCCAATAGTTTCCTCTCTGTCTACATGGTCAGGCCAGAAATCTCAGCATCATTTCTGATTCCTCCCTTCTCTTCACCTTCCACATCCAGTCTGTCAGCCAGGCCTGTCAGTTCTATCTTCATAAGGCATCTCAAACCACAGTGAACATACCTTACTTTTGTAACCAGAAAAATATAAACTTGTTATGTGTGCATGTCTGTGCATATGCACACCTGTGGGCATGCGCCTGGGGGGTAGATTGTATGTTAGCAATTTTTTTTTTTTTTTTTTTTTTTTTGGCCAAGCCACTCATCATGCAGGATCTTAGTTCCCTAAACAGGGACGGAATCTGTGTCCTCTGCAGTGGAAGTGTGGAGTCCTAACCACTGGGCCACCAGGGAATTCCCATCCCAGTTTTAGGTAAAAAGATTGGGCACAGTTAAATCAGTCTTTCTACAGGCCCATAAGTGGGAGGGCAGAGTTCTGCCAGGTGGTGTTAATCTCAGGTAACCTGGTGGTTTCCTTACAGGGAAGGTAGGTAGTGGCTCAGGTAGTGATGAACAGAGGCCAGCCAGGGGGCAAGAGACTGATGGATGGTGAGGAACTGTTCTTGGGTCTGTAGCTCAAGAATGTTTCTCCAAAGGCTGGGGTCATTCTGAGGGCACAAGCAGGTGCCCTGGTATTGTAAGTGTCAGATGCCGGATTCCAGTTGGCATGAACATATTCCCCACTGGCTGGGAACTGGGGAGACCAGATGGCTGCCTCAGGTTCCACACAGATGCTGGTTTCCCATTCCTGGAGAGAGCTCACTAATGGTTAGACCTAAAAGGAAACCCCTGTGTAGATCTCCCCTCCTTCTCCAACTCCCTCAGCTTTATGAAAGGACATGGAAATGGTAATAAGAATGTAGGGCTTTGGAGCTTCATTTCCTGGGTTGCAATTTCCAGCTCTACCACATATTGGTTAGTGACTTTCAGCAAATTACCTAAACTTTCTAAGCCTGTTTCTTCATTTGAAAGATGAAATAATAGTGCATGCCTTGTGAAATTGTCATGAGCATCAAATGAAAGAAAGAAGATGACATGTTTGATATAGTGCCTGGTCAAACAAAATAGACGCTCGATACCTTTTAGCTCTGATTATCACCTCGGCAAGGATGTGGGTGTGGCAAAACATCGGTCGCTCCAGATCCTGAGTAACAAAGGAGAGGGAAGTGTTCTAAGGTGGTACAACGGTACCTATGACAGCAAAGGACCTTCCCTGGTGCCCCCTCCATTATGGCATCATCATGGTGGTGGGAAATCGTGCCCCAGGGTGAGGCAGGGGTGCAGAAAAAGCAGCACCCCAGAGGCCTGAAGCTGCTCAGACTCTGCCCCCACCCCAGCCTTCAGGGCACCCCGAGTTTGCTATGCACCAGAAATCGGCAAGTACACATTTCCAGAAAAATCATAGTGAAAGGAAATCAGCCTCAAGAAGTTGGTGGTTGGCTAAAATGAACTTTTGCCCCAAAAGAGAGACACGTGGCCGGAAGACAGAGGAGCAGTAAGAGTTTGCTGCCCAGAGCTTGGGGCCTGGTTCTTTCACCTTGGCTCCCACTGCCCAAAGGGGTTCAGGGGTCATCTTCGTGGGGTGGAGAGGAAACTGGGAAATATCCACACCTGGGCTCACCACGCTGGGACCACTCAGAGGACAGGGAATTGGCTTTGTCAGTCTGGGGCTTTAGCTGCCCACCTGGCAGAGAAAACAGGCAGGAAGAGAAACCGATCAGGGAAGGGAGGAAGAAGTTCATGCACTGTGGTTGGTGACACTGTTGGTTTTACACCACTAACCAGCTGCATTTATGAGGTGTCCACCTTTTGATAGCCTCAGCACAAGACACGTGTCCCGTTAATGGGGTGAGGGCCTTGCCTAAGGTCAGTACGGAGTCAGGGTTATGATCTGTGGAGAGCGGCTCTTTCACCAGTGGTGCCCACAAGAGGAAACCCCAGCAGTCCTCCCTCCTGCTTGACCCTCGGTGGCTTCTCAATTCCTAGCCGGGTGCCCAAGCTCCCCGTCCTTCCTATGCTGTGGGTGCTCCCTTCCCTGCTTCCCAACTCCATCAGACTTCACCACCACTCACCCTGTGCCTTACTTAGAGCTTGAGTGTAGGGGGAATTCTCCCCAGCTTCCTCTTCCAGAAGGCCAGCACATAGACCCTCTTCCCTTTAAAGATTGTATTGCTCCACGTGAAAGAGCAGTAGGATCACAAAACCAACACATCTAAGAGAGTTACAAAACTGATCGTTTTTCTATAATTCAAAAAGATACATGCACCCCTATGTTCATAGCAGTACCATTTACAATAGCCAAGACATGAAAACAACCTAAACGTCCATCGACAGATGAATGGATATAGAAGATGTGGTACATATATGTACAATGGAATACTAGTCAGCCATAAAAAAGAAGAAAATAATGCCATTTGCAGCAACATGGATGCAACTAGAGATTATCATACTAAGTGAAGTGAGTCAGAAAGAGAAAGACAAATACCATATGATATCACTTATATGTGGATTCTAAAATACGACACAAATGAACTTATCTACGAGACAGATACAGATTCACAGACATAGAGAACAGACCTGTGGTTGCCAAAGAGGAGGGGAGTGGGTAGGATTAACAGAGTGGGAGTTTGGGATTAACAGAGTGGGAGTTTGGGATTAACAGATACAAACTATCATATATAGAATGGATAAACAACAATGTTCTACTGTATAGCACAGGGGACTTTCTTCAGTATCCTATAATAAACCATAATGGAAAAGAACATGAAAAAGAATATGTGTACATATAACTGGACCACTCTGCTGGACACCAGAAATGAACACAGCATTGTAAATCAACTATACTTCAAAAAAATAAATTTTAAAATAAAAAAAAATTTGGTAAACAGAGCAAAAAACAAAAGCAAAAAACGGATCCTTTTTACCACTCTGGTCCCCGGTCTGCATTCGTTGATTCCTTCATTCATTTATCCATTCAGTGAGTATGTATTGAGCACCTGCTGTGTACCAGGGAGTGGCCGAGGCACGGAGGATTCGGCAGTGAACAAGTCAGACACAGACCTGCCTCTGCTCTCGTACTGTTCCTGGCTCCCCTGAGCCAATCCTGGGAGCTGGGGGTTGGGGGTGGGGGTGGGTTGTTGTGAATCTGATGTCCAGGTCCTGTGAACAAGCTCACTGGGGGCACTGCTCTCAAAGCCTGCATTTAGGCCAGAGGCAGGACTAGACAGGCTGAGCTGCTGGGCTGGAGCAGCTAGAAGCAGTGAGGCCGTGGCTGTGCTAGTTTAGTCCTGGTGGCTGAGGGAAGCCACAGGTCTGAGCCAAAGGGGTAGTGGCCTGGGTCAGGTCTAAGGGCTGCAAAGTGAGTCCGGGAATTAGGGAGAGGTCGGGAGGGAGAGTACAGGGGAGGGGGCTGCTAGCGGGTCAGGATTAGAGGAAGGCAGGGGTGCTGGGAGCTGGTGGAGCGGCAGGAAATGGGCTGTTTCTTGATGGTTACGACAACAACAGTGATACTGGCCATCAAGTGTGGGAAGGGCTTCCTGTGTCTGTGCCAGGCACCAAACTAAGCGCTTGATATCTGCAGTCCCATGTTAAGTGGGGCCAGCCAGGACAACTGCTCTGAAGCATAGAAAGGAATTCACCACACCTCCCCTTCCTAGACCCCAGCAAAAGTTAAGACCAAGTGAGCCATCCTTCCTCCATCCCGTCCCCCTTCAAGCTCTTCCTAGCGTCTACCTCTATGTAGGAAAATGACACTTTATCAGACGTAAAGATGAAATGAAGGCAGAGTAACAGTCTCCTCGCCCCAAGTGGAAAACTAGCATCATTGAGCAACTCACCTCTCTACTAAGCCTTTGTATATTCCAGGGATGACCCTCCTTGGGCATCACCTTGCCAAAGGACACAGATTCCAGTGCCTCAGGCCAGGCAGGTAATGCAAGTGAGTGTGTGTGAAGAAAAACCCACCCCAGTCCTCAGAGCAAGAAAAAGAAAAAGAAAAAGGAAAAGCCTGGGTGCTGAGGCCATCTGGAGGGTGCTTCCCGTCAAAGCGTGAAACCCAGTGGCCAGATCTTCTGTGTTTTTTCCAACAGAAGATAGCGATCCAGATTTAAGTAGGAAATCTCTAAGCTGTTAAATGTGGACAATAAATACAAAAATTAAAACAGACAAGCACTGTCTCTCTGGGACTTGTATTATACAAAGCAAATGAAACACATCTGAGAGCTCTCCGACGGCCACTCTGCCTTGCAACTTACAGGCGATATCAAAACTGAATTCAGAGTCCTTAGAACTTCTTCCCCAAACGTGTTAAATCCTCCCACAGGAATGGTAGTACTTTTAGGCATTGTGTGAGTGCTACTGTTCCCAAAACTCTAAAGCAGCCTCATAGTTCCATTACCTGCTGAATCGGGGAGGGGGGAAAGGGAGTGGTAAGAACACACAAGGGGAGGGGAGAAGATGAAAGAATTGGGGGCGGGTGGAAGGGGCGCTACTGTGTTCCGGGCCTGCCTATGCCGTGGATATCTTGTTTAATCCTTAAGCTTGTGCGGTAGGTACTCTTCCTACATTCCTAAAGTGAAAATTTCCTAAGGTCACTCAGGACCAGAGCCTATGGGAAGGAGTCCTTGCTCTTTCCAGTATATTCTGTGAAACTGACTGTTGGGTATCTGGGCCCGTGGCCTCAGGGTAGCTGACGCAGCCAAGCTCTTGCTCTGTGTGCCCCACTGGCCTCGCTCAATGCTACGGCGTTAAAGCACACACTAGTGCCAGGAGCCGGGGCTGAAGGGATGGAAAGAGCAGAGGGATTATCCACAGTCCCCGCTGCATCCTTGCTTCACCCACAAGCATCCCTCACAGGCATCTATCAAATCCTTGCTTTCTGGGACTTCCCTGGTGGTCCAGCAGTTAAGGTTCTGTGCTTCCACTGCAGGGGATGAGGGTTGGATCCCTGGTAGGGAACTAAGGTCCTGCATGCCACACAGAGCGGTCAAAATAAATAAATTAATTTCAGAAACTAATAATAATACTTGCTTTCTGCTCTGCACTGTTCTTAGAAGACTGAGACAACCTAGAAGCAACTGAGGCTCCAATTTCTACCTGCAGAAAGCGTTCAGTTCGATAAGGCGGACCCAGGGCTGCCAGAAAACATTGGGTTGAGGACATGTCTAGAGCAACTTGTGTCCAAGTGCAAGGTGAAATGGCTCAGATTTGCCCTCCCACGAAGACAGAATTGGAGGAAGCTTACTCAGAGCTGGGGGAAGCCCTGTGAGTAGCAGTGTTGGACTTGCTCTCCAGGAAAGAGACCTGGAGGAGGGAGCCATGGGCAGGAGCTGCTCATTGAGTCCCATTCAAATCCACACATCTGAAACACTGTTCAGTATTAAAGTAACGAAATATATACATAATACAGCGGGCATGAAGCTCAAAGACATTATGTTAAGTGAAAGAAACCAGACACAAAAATCACTTATTGAATGTTTCCATCGATACAAAATGTCCAGGAAAGGCCAATCCACAGATACAGAAAGTAGGTTAGTGGTTGCCTGGGGATTAACTGTAAATGGGCGTGAGAGATCTTATTGGGGTGATAGAAATGTTTAAAACTGGATTGTGCTGTTGGTTACACAACTTGGTAAAATTGCTGGTGAATTTTACAGTATCTAAACTTGTTTACGCACGCACACACACACACACACACACACACGTCATGGAGAAACCAGAAATATTGCACCTTTGATACAAGGTCAAAGACGAAATTAACTTGACACAGAGATGATCTGTTTCCCAGAGGTGCTACTTTCTCATCAAACCTGATTGGTCAGAATGACAGTTCGTAACCTCAAATTCACAAAAGTGGTTTGGGGTAAAGATGTTGGAAGGAGGATGGTGAGTTTGGTTATACCCTACGTGATTACAGGCAGGACTTGCGGGAAGGGAGCTGACCCAACCTCAGACTGACTGGGGAAATTAGCCCCGTCCATGAACACATTGCACTGGAGCCCTCCCTGAGCTTGCAACCCTGTGTAGGTGGCTGACGGTGCTTTCAACAGAGGAAAGGGTTGGGACTTTACCATTTTCACAACGGTTCAGTGAAGAAGGCAGAGGTAAGTTTGGGAATAAAAGAGTTAAATCTTTCCTTGGAAGAGAGAAATAAGGAAGCCAAAGGGGGGTGGAGGGAGAGGAGGAGGGGTGGTGAAAAGAAATAAGATTCTGGATGATTTTAGCTTTCACTCACTTGCTAGGTATGTGACCTTTCTGTCATGTAAAATGAAAATGTCTCTTAACCTCTCTAAGCCTCATTTTTCTCATCTGTAATCAAATCTATCTCAGAGGATTATTTCGAGGCTTAAATGAGATCATACACATCAAACACTTAGTGTGATATCTCATAGATGGATGCTTCATTCATTTACTTTGACCAGCTAATTTTTTTTTTTTTTTTTTTGGAGCATATGCTACGTGTTAGGCAGTGAAGTGACATCGGCAGATGCATAAACAAATAACATAATTAATAATATGTTTATATAATATAATATATATAATAATATATATTAATATATATATTATATATATTATAATATATAATAATATATATAATAATAATATATTATATTATATTATATATATAATATATTATATAATATAATATATTATTAATATATTATAATATAATATATATTATATATTATATAATATATATAATATATAATATAATATATTATATATAATATATATAATATATTATTATATATATAATAATATATTATATATATATAAATAATATATAATAATAACATAATAAATAACATAAAAAAAGTGAAAAAATAATGGAATAGAGAGTAACTGAGTGGGGTTGTCGGGGGTGGGGGCAGGGGATGGATGATTTTAAATAGCGAAGGCAGAGATGAGACATCAGAGCAAAAATCTAAATAAAGAGAAGGAGCCAACTATGCAAGGCTCTGGGAGGAATATTCCAGACAGAGAGAACAGCAAGTGCAAAGGCCCTGAAATAGGATGGAGTTTGGTCAGAGCCAGGACTAAGGTGGGTGAGTGAAGCCATCACTCTCAAGGTCAAGCAAATGCAGGATTAGAGCCCGTCTTTATTTCACATGTTGATATTTTGTTCACCATGAATTTGGGGGCGGGGGGCGGCATCGATTTTGATTTTTTAAAAGTTTTGCATTAACATAGTATTTACTGTGATGACTAGGTTTTTTGGCACCCCTTCCATTTTTCACAAGATGAATGCCTCACTGTGATTTGAGCATGAGGTTAGGGTTATTGCAAAGCAATCTAATAAAAAATCTCTCTCAGTTTTCCTGTTTTTGGAAAATTCAAGAGCCCAGATTATATTCAGAAGCGTTTGCTAGATTATGCTCAGGTGTCCTGAGATTCCCAGTCCTCCAGCTTCCCCTTTCCCCACTCCTCTGAGGGCACATGTGTTGAGGGGATGCATCAGAGTATCCTCCAGATCCCTCCAGGTTGGGAGAAAACTCTGGGGCCCCTCCAGCCAGTCCCACCAGGACCCAGCCCTATGCTACTGTCACTACTCTTCTCCAAGCCCCAGGTGACCTTCCTATTCTACAGAGTTCTCCTGAGAATAAGAAAATAAGTGTAAACTGCAAAGCTCTAACAAACCCTCATTTGCTGGCTCTTGTAAGACCTCAGGCCTCTCTGATACCACTGGAAGAAAACCCTTGCCTCCCCTAGTCTGCCAACCCCTCAGGAGGACCAGCCTGGGGTGGTCATAAAATTGTGGTCCCCAAGGTAGCTTTGCTTTTTCAGGTTTACAGAGCCTTCGGTTGGAGATCTAGGCCACGTCTCATTTTTGCCAGTTGCCTCTTGCCTCATTTACTTTCTCTTGTAGCGATTGGAGAGAAGCAGCTTTCTTGCCTCTTACTTTGCAGTAAATTTCAGGGCTCCTAGGAGCCTTTATGCAAGTAGGCCCCCAGTGGCCTACTGAGATACCTTCCCCTCCCCCCCTTCCTCCCTCCCTCCCTTGCTTCCTCTCTCTCTCCCTTAACAGATATATTTTTTGACTACCTATATGCATATCACCATACTGGGGACACAATGATGAATGAGACAGACATGGCCCCCTCCCATACTGAGCTCTCAATCTGGTCGGAGAGACTGATGAAGCAATTACAATATAGTTGTCATGATGAGGGAGGTGTGGGGTGCCGTAAATGTTCATGGATGGGATGGAAAAATCTCGAGCCTCTGTTCTTTTAAAATATGGGAATGAGGTTCAGAGAAGGAAAAAGCAGTGTCCTCAGTCACGTGATCCCAGAACTCTGGTTCTCTCCTTTCCAGACTCATACTCTTTCAGTCCTTTTACTGAATAATAAAGATCTCACTTTGGGGCCCAGAAAATCTCTAAAGGGGAAGGAAGTTGAGGTGTGCGACATAAAGCTGAGGAATTAACTGGGAAGCGTTCAGTAGATGGCAGGCTGCCTTTCCTGCACATCTGGCTGGCGCAGCCCTGGGCTCACTCTTACTCCACTGCCGCTGGGATGGTCCGTCTGCAGGAGAGAGAATCCTAGTCCTGGCTGGGGCCTTAATGCATCTTCTTACTTTTTCTTTTCATGTTTCCTGTGCCAACTCCACTTTTATGTGTAACACTTAGTCTGCACAGTATTGGTTTTCTAGAAGTTGCTCCCATTTCATGCAGAGATCAGAAGTCTGTGATGGGCACTAAAAGCAAGGAGTGTGTCCATATTAAGAAGTGAAATAAGGACTTCCCTGGTGGTCTCGTGGTTAAGAATCTGCCTTCCAATGCAGGGGACGCAGGTTCGATCCCTGGTCGGGGAACTAGGATCCCACATGCCACGGGACAACTAAGCTGAGCCGCAACTCCTGAGCCCACGCACTCTGGAGGCCACGCGCCACACCTAGAGAGAAGCCTGAGCACCAAGCTAGCGAGGAACCTGCGCGCCGCAATGAAGAGCCTGGGTGCTGCAATGAAAGATCCCGCATGCTGCAACTAAGACCCTGACGCAGCCAAAAAATAAATAAACGAATTAATTTTTTTAAAAAAGAGTCAAATAATTTCTTAAACTCCTCATTCTGGCCATTCTCACGTGGGACTTGCCCTAACCTCTGAAGGATAGCTTTCTTGGGTTTCAAGAAAGACCTGAGATGTTTTGTCATTTCTGCCTCAATACCTTCTATTTCTGTGGGCTTATTACAGAATGGCACCCCAGAGGCCGTGGATACATAAAGGCGTGACTCAGCAGCTGACCTTCCACTCAACCTTGTCTTGAATGGTCTAACCTTAAGCAGCTCCCCTCTCCCCATAGCAGTTGTTAACAGGGCTTTCAGCCTGAGGTCGGGCATGTAGGTAGGTCTAGAAAAAGGCATTGACTAGGAAAAGATAAAGGGCTTTCTTCTCCCACACCCAGAAGATGGACATGGCTGCCAAGGGAAAGAGGCCAAGAAATGTACTCCCCAGAGGCAAGGTTATTTAAAGCTTCCCAGAACCTTTCTGAGCTAGAATAGTCTTTGTCCTCAAAATGTTTAGTCAGAGGTGAAAGCTGAGAGCAGGTGGTGGTTGCTTGGAAATCAAGACGATCTGGAAATACAGGCAGAACTTTTTGACTTTGGAGTCACTTTCGATTTCCTCATCACCTCAGGCTCTCTAGGGTGGCCTGGTGATTTCTCAGCGCTCCTCTGAACTGACTCAATCTTGCGTTCCTAGTGGCACGGAAGTCTGGCAAGTAAACAGAGCCACTTGCTTGGCTGGGTTTGAGGGACCATCACACAGACACAGAGGTCAGAGTTCAGCCACGCTGTACAGAATCCTCCCTCACTTGTCCCAGGGAAACATAAAAAATTCATTCTGTTATGACAGTTTGAGCAATTAACATTCCTGAAGGAAAATTTAAATGCAAAGTGTACCTGCCAACTATGGTCCCCTAAGGGGAGGAATGTGGGAAAATCGAACCTCTTAACAAACAACTTGTGTGAAGTGTTTTATTCCTAAGAAATCAACACTTAATATATTTTTTTGGTAAAATAATGTCCCGCAAAGCAGTAGTTATTAATCCTGACTGCACATTGGAATCATCTGGGGCAGGGGTGGGGATTTGAAAAATACTGACATCTGGGTCCCATTCCAGAGATGATGACTTCAATGCTCAGGGATAGGGCGGGGCATCAGTACAGTTGTCCCTTGGTATCCACAGGGGGTTGGATCCAGTACCTTCCTCCAATACCAAATTCCATGGATGCTCAAGTCCCATAGATAAAATGGCATAGTATTTGCATATAACCTATGCACACCCTCTCGTATACTTTAAATCATCTCTAGATTGCTTATAATACCTAAGGTAAGTTCTGCGTAAAGATTTGTAAAAGCAATGTAAACACTATGTAAATAGTTGCCAGCAAATTCAAGCTTTGCTTTCTGGAAACTGCTGGAATTTTCTTTTTTGAATTTTATTTTATTTATGTTTTTATACAGCGGGTTCTTATTAGTTATTTATTTTATACGTATTGGTGTATACATGTCAATCCCAATCTCCCAGTTCATCCCACCACCCCCCCACCATCCCCCCACTGCTTTCCCCCCTTGGTGTCCCTACGTTTGTTCTCTACATCTGTGTCTTTATTCCTGCCCTGCAAACCAGTTCATCTGTACCATTTTTCTAAGTTCCACATATATGCGTTAATGTACGATATCTGTTTTTCTCTTTCTGACTTACTTCACTCTGTATGACAGTCTCTAGATCCACCCATGTCTCTAAAAATGACCCAATTTCATTCCTTTTTATGGCTGAGTAATATTCCATTGTATATATGTACCACATCTTCTTTGTCCAGTCATCTGTCAATGGGTATTTAGGTTGCTTCCATGACATGGCTACTGTAAGTAGTGTTGCAATGAACATTGGGATGCATGTGTCTTTCTGAATTACGGTTTTCTCTGGGTATATGCCCTGTAGTGGGATTGCTGGGTCATATGGTAATTCTATTTTTAGTTATTTATTTATTTTTTATTTTTATTTTTTTTTGCGGTACGCGGGCCTCTCACTGTTGTGGCCTCTCCCATTGCGGAGCACAGGCTCCGGGCGTGCAGGCTCAGTGGCCATGGCTCATGGGCCCAGCCGCTCTGTGGCATGTGGGATCTTCCCGGACCGGGGCACGAACCCGTGTCCCCTGCATCAGCAGGCGGACTCTCAACCACTGCACCACCAGGGAAGCCCTCTATTTTTAGTTTTTTAAGGGACCTTCATACTGTTCTCCATAGTGGCTGTATCAATTTACATTCCCACCAACAGTGCAAGAGGGTTCCCTTTTCTCCACATCCTCTCCAGCATTTGTTGTTTCTAACTGGTGTCAGGTGATACCTCATTGTAGTTTTGATTTGTATTTCTCTAATAATTAGTAATGTTAAGCAGCTTTTCATGTGCTTCTTGGCCATCTGTATGTCTTCTTTGGAGAAATGTCTATTTAGGTCTTCTGCCCAGTTTTGGATTGGGTTGTTTGTTTTTTTAATATTGAGCTGCATGAGCTGTTTATGTATTTTGGAGATAAATCCACTGTCCGTAGATTCTTTTGCAAATATTTTCTCCCATTCTGAGGGTTGTCTTTTCGTCTTGTTTGTAGCTTCCTTTGCTTTGCAAAAGCTTTTAAGTTTCATTAGGTCCCATTTGTTTATTTTTGGTTTTATTTCCATTACTCTAGGAGGTGGGTCAAAAAAGATCTTGCTGTGATTTATGTCAGAGAGTGTTCTTCCTATGTTTTCCTCTAAGAGTTTTATAGTGTCTGGTCTTACATTTAGGTCTCTAATCCTTTTTTTTTTTTTCCCCGTACGCAGGCCTCTCACTGCTGTGGCCTCTCCCGTTGTGGAGCACAGGCTCCGGATGCGCAGGCTCAGCGGCCATGGCTCACGGGCCCAGCCGCTCTGCAGCATGTGGGATCTTCCCGGACCGGGGCACAAACCCGTGTCCCCTGCATCGGCAGGCGGACTCTCAACCAAAAATAAATAATAAATAAATTAAAAATAATAAAAATTTAAAAAAAGAATTAAAGGAGATGATATACAAAGTGAAGTAAGTCAGAAAGAGAAAAACAAGTATCGTATATTAACGCATATATGTGGAACCTAGAAAAATGGTACAGATGAACCGGTTTGCAGGGGAGAAATTGAGACACAGATAGATACGTTTGTAGAGAACAAACGTATGGACACCAAGGGGGGAAAGTGGTGCTGTGATGAATTGGGAGATTGGGATTAACATATATACACTAATATGTATAAAACGGATAACTAATAAGAACCTGCTGTATAAAAAAATAAATAAGATAAACTTCAAAAATTCAAAAAAAAAAAGAATTAAAGGAGATGAATCCTGAGTTAGCCAGGGTCTAGTACTTGAAAAAAAAAAGATAGCTATCCCATGTTTATATTAGAGACTCACTCTTGTTGAGTCAACTGTCCTAGAATTTCACCCATTTCATGCAGACTTAAAAATGTTTATCCAAGTTTTCATTTTTCTGATTCTATAGTTAATTTTCCTTCATCGTTATTGAGTTTTGTGAGTTTGTATTGTCTCTTTCACAACAATGCTTCCTGCTTTTGAGAATCATTGCCATAATGAGCCTCTTCCTTCAGATGTGTTGAGAGAAAAATATGTTGGTAAGTCCCAGTTTTAAAAAGGCCCATCCTATACTTATTAAATCTTCCATACTGGTCCTTAATTTTAAAAATCTGTGTGGCTCTAGCAGTTTCTGAGAAGGAAGTGCTAAAACTTCTTCCAAAAATGGTTTTATCTGTTTCTCCCCTAGTTCCATCAGTTGTGGCTTTATATATTTTACAGCTAAATAGTTAGTTGTGTATACCTTCATAATTGTTATGTCTTTTTGGTTTACTGTACTTGTACAGTTATGACGTCATTGTTCTTTTTCCCTTAGTCTATTTTTTGCGGGAGTGGATGAAGAGTTTAAAATCTATTTTGCCTAAAATTAATCTGCTACTCCAGCTTTCTTTTGCTTCTAATTATCTGATGTGTCTCTCCTTGTCACCTTATTTTCAGTCTCTTTATACCTTTTGAAATTATCTTGTCTTCTCCCCAAATAAGTCACATATCTTAGCACATTCCACATCCCTGTGGTCCAGCCTTCTCTCCCATCAGGCTGGTATTCTCTAGTTTTATTTATTTATTTATAATTTAATGATTTATTTGGTTGCGCTGGGTCTTATTTGCAGCAGGCGGGCTCCTTAGTTGCGACTCACGGGCTCCTTAGTTGTGGCATGTGGGGTATAGTTCCCTGACCAGGGATCGATGGCAGGCCCCCTGCACTGGGAGTGTGGAGTCTTAACCACTGCACCACCAGGGAAGTCCAATGGTATTCTCTAGTTCTAGTTATGTGTTGTCATGGACACACTTTTTGGTTTTAGTATGTTTTGTCATTATTTACTTAGGCAGCAAGAAACTTAAAGTTATTTACTCATCTTATTCCTCAAGTGGCATTGCTTCTTCCTCATAACATCTATTCATCTTTTTATGCCGTCACATTGCTAATTCCTCCTCTGTATTTCCAAGGACATCTATAATGCTTAATTTGAATATTTATTTTGCTGGTCACTTAATTCTGCTCTGATGTTGGCTCTTCAGTTTATCATTTTTTTTTTATAGAGTTTTTCCTCCTCAGATGTCTCTCTCTCTCTCTCTTTTTTTCCTTGTGATTTCATTTTCCTTTGTGTCTGTTGGCCACCTTGGTTGATCATGTGTCTGCAGGGAGGGGTGAAATCCTGGTCACTGTCTTCTCCAGATGAGTGGTATGGGCAGGCTCAATTCCTCCATGTCAGTGTGCACCCCCAGTACCCCAAGAAACCCCACTTCTTAGACCATCTTTAAACCACTTTATCTAGGCATGGGTCTTTTGCAGAGGTGATGTCCTAGGTTGTAATTTCCCAGTCACAGATGGGGGAGAAGCAGGATAATGACCACAGCTAGTTAATTTTCTTAATATGTATGAGATTGGGGCCTTCTCTATATTTGGATATTTTTGTTCATTTTAATGGTTATAGGCTGGAAGGGATCTTGTAAATGTACATTTAAGCTACCCCTTTTATCAGAAGTGCTCATCTGGTATATTTTTAACTTACTAACTTTCTTGTACATTCTATTTTTAATGTGATCTTAGGTCAGGTGAGATCATTACTCGGTGGTGGCGTTGTTTTTCCAACTGGTATGATTTCTTTAATCCCATATTCAGTGGGAGGTCTAATGTCCTTTCCCACAGATTCCTGGGAAGTTTATTGACTCCTGGTTATTTCTGGCTCTGGGTTCAAGTTCCAGCTCCCTAAGCCCGCTTGCTTGCACTTGCATCCTACCTCCTAGAGCCATTCTCTCTTCTCTATTCCATAACTCAGCTCCTGTTCTATGATTCTTTGCCCTACAACTGCTCGCAAAAGACTTCCAACAGGCTTTTAAAAAATATATATAGTTGGACTTCCCTGGCAGTCCAGTGGTTAAGACTCTGAGCTCCCAGTGCAAAGGGGCACAGGTTTGATCCCTGGTCAGGGAAGATCCCACATGTCCCATGTCCCATGGCACAGCCAAAAATAAAAAATACAAAAATAAAATAAAAAGGGAAAATTAATATAATAAAATAAAGACCTATGGTTGTTATCTTACCCACACTTTTAAAAATAAATAAATAAAAGAAAAATTTTTTAAATATTGACTTGTCCAAGGGTTTGAGGTAATCAGGGGTGGGGGTTATGTAGTCAACTTCCCAGGCCCAATCCTCTCCCTACTTCTGAAGGTTCTGGGTCCTTTTCTCTTAGAATCCCCCTCCCAGCTCAATTCCCCTTATCCTACTAGGCATAAGAATGACAGTAATATTAATAACCATAATAGTAAATATAAATAGAATTGACTATGTGCCAGGCACTTCTAAGGCACTTTACGTAGATTGATTGTTTAATCTTCATGACAATCCTGTGAAAAAACTAGTAAGATTAGCCACATTTTATAGATTAGAAAACCTAATCATATCTAATTTGATCTGCTTAAAAATGGACAATTCAAAGAATTGACAGAGACTTTGAAATTTTGTTTATTCCTTCTCTCTCCCCACTAGTTTCTGGGAGGTAAAATGAGAAATATAGAGATTCATTTCTTCAAAGATATCAATGATGCCAGTTCTTTTGAAAGACAAACACAGATAAAGTCAGTGAAGTTTTAGATAACTGCAAGATGACAGCTGGGGTCACCCTGCTCACAGGATTTATTGCAATCTAAAATCCCCATTTCAGGGCTTCCCTGGTGGCGCAGTGGTTGAGAGTCCGCCTGCCGATGCTGGGGACACGGGTTCGTGCTCCGGTCCGGGAAGATCCCACATGCCGCGGAGCGGCTGGGCCCATGAGCCACGGCCGCTGAGCCTGCGCGTCCGGGGCCTGTGCTCCGCAACCGGAGAGGCCACAACAGTGAGAGGCCCGCGTACCGGAAAAAAAAAAAAAAATCCTCATTTCAGGGAATTTCCTGGCGGTCCAGTGGTGAGGACCCCGTGCTTCCACTGCAGGGGACACGGGTTCAATCTCTGGTTGGGGGAACTAAGATCCTGCATGCGGCACGGCCAAAAAAAAAGTCCCAATTTCATAACTTGTAGAAAGCAATGATTTTCTTCAAATGTTTGCAAGTGTTCGGGGAACCAACCTGCTCATGGTTACCTCTGCTCTAAGCCCATGTTTCTGCTGAATCCGTTTAGATTATAGACCATCCCACGACAACACATAGACCTAGACATGAACACAGCTACTTTCCTCCCCTCCCCTCCCCCTACACACATGCTCTTCATTTGAGGAGCTGATGACACCGAGAACTGGGAGAAACGGTGGAGCTTACGTCAAAACAATACTAACAACCCAGCTTGGAATATCAGGAATCCTCTTAAAAGTCCATTTAGCTCTCCCACCCCTGGGGATTTTACTGTATCACTAGCCTCTGACTTTCCTCTGTTCTTGTCTTGTTTCTGTCCTCTCCTCTTAGAAGTCTAAAATAATTTCTTTTGTTCTTATAAAGCCTTGGAACTCTCTCTTTACACTTTAGGACCAGGTCATCCAACCTGAGAAGCAACGTTATCTATTTAAATGGACTCTGAAATATTTTTTGAAACAAAGAGTGCTCATGTCTAAGATAAATTTTGGGACCACTTGTTGAGATGATTTAAAATATCTATTGTAAATAGTGCTGCAATATATACACTACCAACTGTAAAATAGATAAGTAGTGGGAAGTAGCAGCATAGCACAGGGAGACCAGCTCTGTGCTTTGCGACCACCTAGAGGGGTGGGATGGGGAGGGTGGGAGGGAGATGCAAGAGGGAGGGGATATGGGGATATGTGTATGCATATGGCTGATTCACTTTGTTGTACGACAGAAACTAACACAGTATTGTGAAGCAATTATACTCCAGTAACGATCTATAAAAAAATAATAAAATATCTATATAAGACTTTGCCCCTCTGTTACATTAAAATAAAAATTTGATAACTTTGGACAAATTTATACCTCTTGAGTCACAGCACGGGTTCCTTTGCCCTGCTCTAGGCAGCCTTCCCCACAGGCAAGAGAAAAAAATTCTGGGTTTTCTTGTTTGGGGCAAATCCATTGTGCTCCAATCAGGTCAGCATTTTGATGAGACCTAGCACATGGAGGTCTAAGTGGTAGGAAAGGGCAGTGGAAAATTTTATGTAACTTATCCAATTTTTGATTTCCTGTATTCATAAAGCTAAAATTTTATATTTATTCAATAATTAAGTATAACATGCTACAATGCAATATAATATAATATGATTGTGAATCTATATTAGTGTTCTGAAAATAGATATAGCTAGAAGAGCTATGTTAATGAGACTGAAAGAAAAGCCTAGAAAAGTCCTATGTCTATACATTATTTGGTGTATTATACACACTATATATATATATATATATAAACACCAGCATATTCTGTAGACAGGAAAGATTTGGATAACAGAAAAATGACGTTGGAAAAGTCGACTAGCCATGGGGGGTAGAATATAAATTTGGAGTCCCTTTGGACTTTCTAGAAGAATATATAGATGAACATTTATATAATCTGAAGGCAAGAAAATCTTTTCTAATCATGGAATTAAAGACACCAAAATAGCTTTGACTGCCACATCAAAGCAATGCGCAAGGGGCCTGACTGAGCCTGCAAAGGGATGGGGACAGTCTGAAAGCTGAAGGCGTGCCCACAGGACCATGTGGGCCCCAACAAGATCAGATTCCAGAGGAAGGGAGTGGAGACAAAATTCACGAACAGCAACCCCTCAAGACTCCTGCATGTATGTGTGCACGTGGGCACTCACACACACACGCACACACACACCATTGAAAGGCTGAACATAGGTCATCACTGTCCATTTTTAAGAACTAGAGCCAGAATCTACAGGGGATCCAAAGACACAGGAGGGGAGTAAAGGAGGAACCACACCCACGATTGAGAATCAAACAGAAGACTTGGAGAAAATGTCCCAGGAAGCAGCAGGGGCTTTCAGACAACACCTGCCTTGTACTTTTCACAGAAAAGAAAGAGCATGTGACCTCTGTGAAAAAAAAAAAAATGAGATAAAAGATGTGGTAATAAATCAATTGAATGAGATAAAACAAGGATGCTAGAAGAGCTAAGAAAAGAAAGCAAGGACAAAAGAGCATGTTAGAACGAATACATTATCATAGAAATAGCAAACAGAGCATAATTTATGCAGTAGCCGACTTGATGTGTGATGTGAAGAACGAGCTTAAGAAAATCACGTAAACTTCAGATGAAAACACAAAGAAATAAAAGCAGTTAGAAGAAGAAGGAAGAGAGGCAGTGAAGAGGCAGAATATCTTTTAGACTGAAGCTGTTGGTTGTCGGCTCCATGGTGGTTCTCAACCCCCTTCTCCCTTGCTCTATATATGGGATGAAAAAGCAAAGTACTCAATAGCTCAGCCTCTTCAGGAAGATATACAGCTTCTGACTTGAAAACATGTTGAAACTACTTTAAGTGAGAGAAGCAAATTGCAGAACTGTACAGAAAAATTATTGTTATGTCACACACACACACATACTGCTATGGGTTGGATGCCACTCCCCACCCCCAGCCTTTGCCCCCCAATTAATATGTTAAAGCCTAATCCCCAGTATTTCAGGATGTGACTGTATTTGGAGATAAGGTCTTTAAAGAGGTGATTAAGGTTAAATGAAGTCATTATGGTGGGACTCTAATCCCATTTGACTAGTGTCTTTATAGGAAGAGGAATTTAGGACCCAGACACACACAGGGAAGGCCATGTGAAGACACAGGGAGAAGATGGCCATCTACAAGCCAAGGAGAGAGGCCTCAGAAGAAACTAACCTTGTTGACACGTTGATCTCAGACTTCTGGCCTCCAGAATTGTGAGAAAATAAATTTCTGTTGTTTAAGTTACCTAGTCTGTGGTATTTTGTTATGGCAGCCCTAGCAAATTAATACAGCGTGTGGGTAGTAACATAAAACTGGAAGAGAATCTATCAAACTTTTGTTGAGATTATTTCTGAAGGGGTGGTTCTATAAAGGAATTGTAACTATACAATTCATTTTATACGTTTTTGTTTGAGTATATTGCACTAAGCACAATTTCTTCCTTAATGGAAGCAAGGAATTTTTAAAAAATTAGGTAGGATAAAAGAAAGGAAAAAAGCTAAAACACATAGTGACCAACATGTCTCTGTACATGGCCACATGTTTTCCTCTGAGTTGTCAACAATGCAACTCACACAAGTACATCTTGTTGCTTACACAGTTCAATGTGTCAAGGTGATAAAAGCCCAGATCACTGGTTAAGAGGTACCCACCTAGTACTGATAGGTGTATCAGTCAAGAATTTTCCACCTGTCCTCACAAAGGTGACATTGCAAGCATTCTAATGATTCAAAATATGGCTGGTCCCATAGGGCTGTTTTTCTATCAACACTCAATATCACAGGAAGTGCAAGCAAAGGCAGTTTTATGGCTCCAGGATCAAATTGTACTCTCCAGTTAGTCATACCTCTCACCTGGCCTGCTTCGCTTGTTTATATACTTGTCTGTTCTCTGCTGATACTTACATTTGCAACCCCAGTGTAAATAGACTCAGCATGCAAGGGGGTAGGGGCTTATGGAGTGAGACCCTCTTCTTCTTTCTCTCCCTGACCTGTGCTTTGAGCAAAACCAAAGGAGTGGTGCCTATGACCAACTATGGAAAAACTCAGTATTATCTACTTAGTATAGTTTGGTCTGGGGGCAAGAATGGAGGGTGGGAGGTGTTTCCTGCAGGGGGTTGAGGAAAGAACCTGGATTTCGTTTCTCCTAACATGGACTGAGTACTTACTATATGTGAGTCTGCTCTGTTAAGTGCATTTCATTTATTATTTTATTTAAGCATTGCAACAACCCTGTGAGGTAGATTCTGTTAGAGTCTCCATTTTTATAAATGGGGCAGCTGAGCCTGAAGGAGGTTAAGAGTTGGTCAAATCTCTCAGCTAGTTGAGGTAGAGGCAGGATTTGAACCCATGTTGGCCGGCTCAAAAGCCGATGTTTTCTTAATCACTGCACCTTGTATAAGAAGGCTTGCCATCAAGTTCTAGTGCAGCTACTTGCTAGATGAATGATTGTGACAAACCACTTCCTGTCTCTGAACGTAATTTTCCCCCTTGGTAGAGAGGGGGCTTCACCTAGGTACCCTCCAAGGACCCTCTAACTTAGCCATGCCAGGCTCGGCCCCATGCCATCGTTTTGGTGAACGGTCTGTATGGAAGACCACCAACAGATGAGCCCTTGCCTTTGGCCCAGTATTTGGAGTATAGATATTGTTGCCAGGGAAGATGGGGTGTCTTCTCTGCAAGATCAAGGGCTATGACCCACTCCTAGCCAGGCTGCGCTGCAGGATCCTGGGGAGTTTTAGGACCCTGCCTACCTCCTCTTCCCTCACCATCCCTACTTCTGCCTCTACTCTCTCTCCACTGCCGGCTTCTCAGCATTGTCCTGCCCCTCAGCTGATGCCTAAAGATTGACAGCTGCATTTCCAAACCAGTTAGATATGTCCCAGACCCACCTGCAACTAGAGGTATTGGGACCAAAGAATCTGTGACGAGTAAAGCCCTTCTTAAAGGGCCATTTTCTAATGCGACTTCCCATCCTAGACCAGACTCCATAAAGAAGATGACTGTCATTCCCACCCTACCTGACACTTCTCAGGTTAACACAACCGAGTAAGCCATGCTTTTCATTTGTTTGTTTTCTGGCCGCTTGCCGGATCTTAGTTTCCTGACCAGGGATCGAACCCTCGCCCTTGGCAGTGAAAGCACGGGAGTCCTAACCGCTGGACTACCTACCAGGGAATTCCCAAGCTGTGCTTTCTCTAAAAGCCACTTTCTCAACAGTACTCCATGGCAGGCTTTCCTTGGAGAAAGAGTTGTAGTTGGTTTTCTTCAAGGTTTTCCCTTGCCGGCATAACTCCCATCTGCATTCTCTCCCATGTATGCCCAAAACTACCTGGGAAGGTAATAGAATAGAGGGGGTTATAGTTGATATTTCCTGAACCCAGACATCTGCGTGCAGCATTTTAGGACAAGAGAAGTCCCAGGGATAAGGAAGAAGGGCAGAGTGCATTTATTTCAAGTCCATGCTGGGGACAGTGGCAGAGAGGCTAAGATGCTGTAGAAGCTAGCAGAGCAGAGGTCACTGAACTTCCCATGCTCAGGGGTCACCTGGACGGACTCCCTCAGGGTTCAAACGGGAAACTGAGGCTTGGAGAAGGGAAGGTATCTGTAAATCAGTGACAAAACTGGATTCCTGAATGTCATTTCAAGGTCATTTTCACTGCGGCCCTCATTGCATGTGAAAATTGCCACCTCCTCCTCTCCGACTGCACAGCTTAGAAGAGGCCAGTGCCTGGTGGATCTGGGTAAGGTTGTGTTTTCAGCCCTGATCTCTGGGGTATGCACAGGCAGGGCCTTTCAGAATCCAAGTGACACTTTCTTCACTTGGCCCTTTTAAATTCAGAACTTTTCTTTTTTTCCTTTGGCCACATCACAAGGCATATGGGATCTTAGTTCCCTGACCAGGGATTGAACCCATGCCCCCTGCAGTGGAAGCATGGAGTCTTAACCACTGGACCACCAGAGAAGTCCCTAATTCAGAACTTGTGTTAAAAAAAAAAAAATTGAGAGCTATCAGAACTTAGATGGCAACCTATACAACTTAGTCAAATTACAGAACACCAACATTCTCTCTCTCTCTTTAAAAAAACGTAGTGGTTATTATAGATTTTTTTCCGAAGTACCTGGCTTTACTGGGGGCGTGGGGGAGAGCTAGACTGGGAGTTTGGGACTGACATGTACACACTGCTATATTTTAAATAGATAACGAACCAGGACCTACTGTATAGCACAGGGAACTCTGCTCAATAATAACCTAAATGGGAAAAGAATTTGAAAAAGAATAGATACATGTATATGTATAACTGAATCATTTTGCTGTACACCTGAAACTAACGTAACATCGTTAATCAACTATCCTCCAATAAAAAAAAAAAAAAAAACAAAGCACGTGACTTGACTTCTTACTCACCAGACTTTCAAGACTCTCATTGATTACAGCTGAAAGGCCAAGTCCTGTTTGCTGACTTTACAACCCTCCAAGGTCTGGCCGCGTCCACATTTCTAGTCTTATCTCCCACTCTGCCACCCTCTACGCTTTGTCCAAGCTAAACTTTATTCTTTTTCATGGATATGCCCAGCTTTATCACACCTCTTTGCTCACATGATAGCCTCCCCTGCCTGAAATGCCACATCTCTAAATCACTCCCATTTTCCAGATCTACCTTTGAAATCCCTCTTCTTTGAGACCTCTCTTCAAATTGGGAGTGACCTCTCTGCCCATGTCTGAGCTCCCACTGTAAATTCTCAATTGTTTTTCTTTTCTTTTTTGGCTGCGGAGCATGTGGGATCTTAGTTCCCTGACCAGGGGTTGAACCCGTGCCCCCTGAAGTGGAAGCATGGAGTCTTAACCACTGGACCACCAGGCAAGTTCCTCGATTCTTTTCTTACAGCATCTATCACTTCCTACCTCACCGCATAGTCATCTGGTAATCTCCCAACTGGACTGTGGACTATGAGGCAGGACTCATGTCACATGAAGCAGCTTTGATTGTCCACAGCACCTAGGATGTATCAGTGAGTACTAAACGGAGGGTACATGAGTACACAGCATGAGTAATCAACTGAGTGAATACAGTTCCAGAGACTCTGAGGCATGAAACCAAAGAATGGGACACAGAGATGGAAGGGAGTGGAGCAGAGCTACTCAAGGGGTAATTTATGGTGGTGTGGAAATTGATTACCTTAGGCTAGAGACTCAATGGAGGGCATGTAGAGAAGGACAAAAATGGAGAAAGAAGTGAGTACTATGGTTGTGGGAAAGAACTGTGGGCTGCCCACCCAGCTGCAGGGAAGGAAAGGGCCAGATATGGCTCCCTCTCCACCCTCTCCTGAAATTCTCATTCGTGTAAGACCCCAAGTCTTACTTGCTTTGCTGATAGTTTCATGGTAGGGGCTAGGGGAGAGGAAGTGGTTAGAGAAGCAAGAGTGGAGAAGCAATACTAATCAAAGAGTGAAGTGACAGTTATGAGAATCATGAGACCATGCCCTAATGGGGTCATTGCCTCAGGGGGATTAGGAAGCAGAGATGCACTTTTACTGTCATAAGGCCTCAGGGGGATTAGGAAGCAGAGATGCACTTTTACTGTCATAAGGTAGGGTGTGTTTTTTTCCCCCCTCTGAAAGAAATAACTGGGATGAGGTGAGACTTCTGCTCTCAGGGGCTGGGACACTGACATTGTAGGGAAAGGTGGTTCCAGGTAGATGAGATGGCCAAGTGCCAAGTTTGGAAACTTGTCAGATGTAACACTCAGTGATATGAAGACACCTTGAGAAAAGGGGCTGTGTGTGCATGTGTCATGTAAAGATAGAGCTGTGTAGCTGGAGGGCTCCCACATCGGATGTGACAACAGCTGAGCATAACACTGTAGAGGAGTAGCACTATATCCCCCATCAGGCTCTGGTGAGAGGGCATTTTGTGTGTGTGTGTGTGGGGGGGGGGGTACATGGGCCTCTCACTGTTGTGGCCTCTCCCGTTGCGGAGCACAGGCTCCGGACGCGCAGGCCCAGCGGCCATGGCTCACGGGCCCAGCCGCTCTGCGGCATGTGGGATCTTCCCGGACTGGGGCACGAACCCGTGTTCCCTGCATCGGCAGGCGGACTCTCAACCATTGCGCCACCAGGGAAGCCCTAGAGGGCATGTCTTGATAGTCAAAGCACTTTCTTCAGTGGCCAAGGTCCTCTGGGTTTCTAGAACACCATACATTGGTGAAAGTGGTGTCCAATCCCCATCATGTTTTTGCTGATGGATTAGAACAGCACAGAACTGTGGACATAGCAAGTATTGGAATTTCTAGCCTCTCTAAGGGAAGACGGCAAGGGAGAAGGAGGTCTGGAATGGTTATTGTATGAGTTTTCTATGGATGCTGTGACAAATTACCACCAACTTGGTGGCTTAAAAATACAAAGTTATTATCTTACTATTCTGGAGGTCAGAAATCGGAAAAGGGTTTCACTGGGCTAAAATCTGTGTCAAAAGGGCTATTTTCCTTCTGAAGTCTCTAGAAGAGAATCTGTTTCCTTGCCTTTTTTCAGCTTCCGGGGCCACCTGCTTCCTTGGCTTGTGGTCCCTTCCTCCATCTTCAAAGCCATCAATATAGCATGCTTAAATCTTTTCTGCCTCTCTCTTCTACACTTAAAGGACCTTAGTAATTACTGTAGGCTCATCTGCATAATCCAGGATAATGTCTTGGATTTTAAGACCTGCTGTTTAGCAACTTTAATTCCCCATGCAACCTTAATTTCTCCTTGCCATACAATAGAACATGTTTACATGTAACATAACATATCCCCCCCTGATCCAGGGATTAGAATGTGGACATCTTTGGTGGGGGGCGGAGAGGGAGCTTTTCCTGACTATCACAGTAAACAAAGACTGTCTGCCATAGAAAAATGGAGAAAGTATCCTTACCCTTACTTTCCTTCTGTCATTTTCATCAAGTAAAAAGATCTTTGGATTCAAAAGAGAAGAATCAACACTGTTTGGACTCAAAGCTCAAGATAAGTGAAGAGGCAGTATGAGCTCTGGGCTCCTGGATCAGAATGGAATTCACCCCAAGATACTAAGAGAATTTAAGAATGAGATTTCCAAATTGCTCATGGAGAGCTTTGAGGATTTATGGGGGCTAGTAAAAGAGTTAGAAATGGACAAAACCAAGTAGCAATTTTTAAAAGGGAGAAGATAGATTCTCTAGACTGTAGGTGAATGAGTTCAACATTGCTTCTGGAAATAATTTTGAAAGAAGTATGGAAAAGAAGGTTTCAAAGCATCTAGAAGAGTTCATCACAATTATGAAACAACATGGGTTCATCGAGAACAAAACATATCAGACAAATCTTATTTCCTCCACTGACATAGTTTCTCCATGGTAGATCTAGACGGAAGATAGACATCATGCATCAGCAGGCTGTAAATATGTCACAGAGTTTTGTATGGTTCACCTGTACGTCATCAGTGGTGTGCTGGAGCTGGCTCATGCTGGCTCACAAGAGCTATCTGTGCACATTTCTCGCCAATAACATGTTCAGTGGCATCACATTTATAGTCTGGAATCTGCCATGTTGGAAGTAGTCACACCACGGAAATCATCAAGTACTACAAACCGTGTTTCCCCCCCCGCCCACCCCCTGGGCTGTTGGTTGTTAAACATTTACCAGCACAACATTGCCTGTACTGCAAGTATCTAGCACAATGCCAAGACAAAGCTTGTGCTGCATAACTGTTGGCTGAAGCAATAAATAACCTGAATAAGAAGCTTGGCACCGTGTCCCATAGTATGATTGTGGTCAAGAAAGAGACATCTTAACTGGTTGCCAGTGCAACAAGTATCAAAAGGTGAAGAGAAAGAAAGAAAAAGAAAGAAAGAAAGGAAGGAAGGAAGGAAGGAAGGAAGGAAGAGAAAGAGAGAGAGAGGGAGGGAGGGAGGAAGGAAGGAAGGAAAAAGAATCTACATCAAGTTGAAGAGAATTTTCTAAGAGTGGAATAAAAAGCTCTGTCCTTTGTCCTGTGAGTCTTGAGAAATCTTTGTACCACCAGGAGAGAGTGAATATGTTGTACGATACAAAGAAATCTTCACCCACAAATGAACTTATCTATGAAATAGAAACAGACTCACAGAACTGACTTGTGGTTGCCTAGCGGGAGGAGGTGTGGGGGAGGGATGGATTGGGAGTTTGGGGTTAGCAGATGCAAACTATTGTATATAGCATGGATAAACAAGAAGCTCCTACTGTATAGCACAAGGAACTATAGTCAATATGCTGTGATAAACCATGACGGAAAAGAATATAAAAAGGAATGTATATATATGTATAACTGAATCACTTTGCTGTACAGCAGAAATTCACACAACATTGTAAATCAACTATACTTCAATAAAAAATGTCTATTTCTTATTAAAAAAAAGAGAAGTCTTTGCCATCTGGAAGGATGAGCTGAACCTAGTGAGATGAAATTTCAGAGGCAAATATAAAGTCCTGTTGTTGGAATAAGTGAAAACTAAAATAATTAATCATGCGGGCTTCCCTGGTGGCGCAGTGGTTGAGAGTCCGCCTGCCGATGCAGGGGACACGGGTTCGTGCCCCAGTCCGGGAAGATCCCACATGCCGCGGAGCGGCTGGGCCCGTGAGCCATGGCCGCTGAGCCTGCGCGTCCAGAGCCTGTGCTCCGCAATGGGAGAGGCCACAACAGTGAGAGGTCTGCGTACCACAAAAAAAAAGAAAAAAAAAAAAACTAATCATGCATGTACAGGACGGGGTGGCGGTGGGAAAATATAGCTTAGCAGCATGAGATGTGAAGAGTGAGTCTCAATTCTCCAAACTGGTCGTATGATGACTAAAGCACTGTGTCCACATCCAGGCACCACATAGCTGAGCATTCAGAGAAGAGTGACTAGAGTGATGGGAGATATAAAACTTGTTACGTGAGGTGTGATAGAAGGAATTTGGAGGTTTTCATTGGAGAAGAAAAGACTCAAAGGAATATAATGTTGACACCAAATATTTGGATGACTATTACAGAGACAGGGCCATCACACTGCTCAACTCCAGGGAGCACCATTTACATTGTAGTCTACGTGAACTGCAGCACCCGGAGCTGTGCGGTGCGTGTCTACACAACCAGAGCGCTACTCCTGCACGTGGGCAAGGGGTTGCTATTCCACATAGCAGAAGTCCCTGAGATTGTAGTTCAGCTCAGTTTCAACAAGAACCTCGAAACTTCTTGGATAGATTCGAAGCAGAAGCTGGAAGGTCACATGTCTTGGAGGTACAATAGGTGATTCTGGCAACAGAAAGGCAGAAGAGTTTTATTGGATGACCTTTAATATTTTTCCAATTCTGAAATTCACTAACACAAAAGATGGGAACTATCATTTATAGAGCTTCTCTTTGTGCTAGGCATTGTGTTAGATACTCTGTATACCTGATTTAATTTAATCTTCAAAACCTCCCTACAAAGTGGATACTATTATCCTTAACTTACGGATGAAGAAACTGAGACGCAGATGAATTATTTGTCCATAGTCATCCAATCACTATGTAGCTTAACCAGTATTGAAATCTGGGATTATATGACTCCTTGTTTCTTCCTGGACCACTGGGGGTTGGGAGGAAAGCTAACCACTTCACCCCCTCTAGGACTAACTGGGTAACCGGGTGACCAGTGTCGATATCAATATTACAGTCAGGGGACTTGTGGAAGGAAGTTCACAGGAGAGAACATGGAGCCATAGCTGTGGGCTCTGTTGACTGGCCAGTGGTGCCCATGCCTTGTAGGAAAGATTTTATACGTTGCCAGAGTCCGTTTTGCTGGATCACACTCTCACTTCGCGCCTTCCCTTGTGCTGTCAACATCAATTCATAATGCCCCGAAGAGAATGAGGATGCTCACAGAAACACAGTCCCTGATGGAATCTACCTCTTTGGATTAAATGATGTGAGGCAGGAGTCTCTTCATCCTGCCTCTTCACCTAAGGCACTGAAACCCACGTCTTGATGGTGACTCTGTGGGCTCATAAGTCAGCCCCAGGATTGCCTGCCGGGAGCCACTGACAGCCTGGAGCAAGTCATTGGGAGCTATCACGCCGCTGATAAACTGGGAAGTGTGATCTTTTTTTTTTTTTTTTAATTTATTTTTGGCTGCATTGAGTCTTCGTTGCCTCGCGTGGGCTTTCTCTAGTTGTGGTGGCAGGCAGGGGCTACTCTTCATTGCGGTGGGCGGACTTCTCATTGCGGTGGCTTCCCTTGTTGTAGAGCACGGGCTCTAGGTGTGTGGGCTTCAGTAGTTGTGGCTCGTGGGCTCTAGAGCTCGGGCTCAGTAGTTGTGGCGCACGGGCTTAGTTGCTCCGTGGCATGTGGGATCTTCCCGGACCAGGGCTTGAACCCATGTCCCCGGCATTGGCAGGCAGATTCTTAACCACTGAACCACCAGAGAAGCCTGGGAAGTGTGATCTTTGACTCATCCATCCATTACACAAGTAATCGGCACGGTAGCGCTTGGGTGTGCACCATGTGTCACCACATGCTATAGCCACGCCTTTCCGTTGCTGGATTAGCTGGCCTGGCTGGCTCTTGAAGCACTGGGAAAATGTTTGTTGACTTGGAAGACTCAATGCCTTTTCTATTACCTAATGAGCCATATCAAGACTGCCATTCCTACCTGCTAGTAATCCAGTGTGAGAATTTGGCTGTGGGCTGATGTTGTTTTGTGCAATTCCTTTGAATTTCTCTGGAGCCACCCACTTGACATGTACTCACATCTAGGATTAAAGTCTACTTATTATCAGAGGGTAAAAACCTATCCTCACAATGAGCACAGCTAAAATTACAGTCAGGGACTCATCTCTCATTTCCTTTTCGGCTCTCAAAGGCACAGTTTATTTTTGGACTTGCTGTTTTTCCATCTGAATTATCTCCCTGCCATCCGGGCAGTCTAAACCCCATCATCATTTTGTTCCCGCCCTTACCCCTACCCAAATTTCTTCCGAGTCAGTAATTTCACCACAGGATCATAAAAATTGTCACTGCAGATAAGGAAATAAAGCAGAGGAAGGTTCGTCTTACATAAAAGAGCTAGTGAAATGCTCTTGACACCCAATTACCATGTTCCCTTAAATGAAGAACTGTTGTAATGTGTGTCAGGAATGATGGGAATGAAATTGGTAAAAAGCAGTGCCTATCTTTATTTTTTTAGAAGGCTCTAATGTTGCCTTGGAAGTCACCAAGCCCAGAACTTTATGAATAAAGGCTAAATGAAATGGTGAGAATGCCTGAAGGGGGACTATGATATACACTGGGTAACAACCCATGGTAGGTTCTGACCCCCAGCTCTTCAGACGATTCCAGGGATGACCCTAAAACAGAGGGGCAGTTTGGGTCTAATTCTTTGTAGGCAGCGTCTGCTTCCCCATCTCGCACCATGTGCCCTGCACTGGGAGGTCTGCCTCTTTCTATAGGATCTGTTTGCTATACATCATCTTTCTGCACAAGCTGAAGGTACTGTGTTTTTTTTGTTTGTTTTTTGATTTTTTGTTTTTGTTTTTGGTTGTGCCACACAGCTTGTAAGACCTTAGTTCCCCTACCAGGGATCAAACCCATGCCCCCGTGCAGTGGCAGCACAGAGTCCTAACCACTGGACCGCCAGGGAATTCTCTTGAAGGTACTATGATGCTGAGTCTGGCAATAGCTGAGTGAGGCCAGCACTCTGAATCTCTAACCCAGGGACTCTTAGGATGCAGTCTGCTGGGATCCTTCTCTTCTAGTAGTTGTATTCATTACAGATTGTGGTGATATAAAGGGGTTTTAAATGCTCTCTGGACAAAACAGTTCCTTCCTGCTTGAGGTCAGAACTGAAAATGACTTCTCCATTTGCACAAGGCTCTGGCATCTCCTGTGCACCATTACTAAATGCCTCTACAGCCATAGTAAGTTGAGATATTGCTTTTTAATCCCCCTTTGCCCAATAGCTCTTATTGCATGGTCACAGTTCTCTCTTCCTCTGGCAAGTAAATGCTGGAGAGGGTGTGGAGAAAAGGGAGCCCTCCTACACTGTTGGTGGGAATGTAAACTGGCGCAGCCACTATGGAGAACAGCATGGAAGTTCCTTAAAAAACTAAAAATAGAGTTACCATATGATCCAGCAATCCCACTCCTAGGCATATACCCAGAGAAAACCATAATTCAAAAAGATACATGCACCCTAATGTTCATTGCAGCACTATTTACAATAGCCAGGACATGGAAGCAACACAAATGTCCATCAACAGAGGAATGGATAAAGAAGATGTTGTACATATATACAATGGAATATTACTCAGCCATAAAAAGAATGAAATAACGTCATTTGCAGCAACATGGATGAACCTAGAGATTGTCATACTGAGTGAAGTAAGTCAGACACAGAAAAACATATGATATCATTTATATGTGGAACCTAAAAAACGGGTACAAACGAACTTAGTTACAAAACAGAAGTAGAATCACAGATGTAGAAGACAAACTTATGGTTAACAGGGGGAAGGGATAAATTGGGAGACTGGGATCGACATATACACACTACTATATATGAAATCTGTAACTAATAAGAACCTGCCGTATAGCACAGGGAATTCAACTCAATATTCTGTAATGACTTATATGGAAAAGAATCTAAAAAAGAGTGGATGTATGTATATGTATAACTGATTCATTTTGCTGTACACCTGAAACTAACACAACATTGTAAATCAACTATACTCCAATAAAAATTTTTAAAAAAAAAGAAAGAAAGGCAGAAGAATTGGTAAATAGTTTGAGTTCTCCAACTGCCATCTGTAAGAGAGGTCAGTGAGGTGCTGTCTACGTCATTCTACTGGAGAAATCAGAGGAAGGTTTGATGGAGAGAGATGTCACCTTGCCTATATCCATTCTCCATCCAGACAGGCTGTGGGCTACCACACTGGTCATCTCATATCATGACTGCAGAGAATTCCAAACACTGCTTCTTCCTCATGAGAGCCATCCTTAATGGATACTCCCTGAAAGAAAGAGATTCAACATAAAGTTTGCTCCATGGAGGAGTATACCTATAGGCTAAAGCCCTAGAAGTGGAACCATTAGGTCAAAAGGCATGTGATCTGTAATTTTCATACCCCAAATTGTACCAGTTTATACTTCCACCAACAGTCTATGAGAGTGCTTGTTTTCCTGTGCCTTTGTAAATAAAAAGAGCTTTTAAACTGCCAATTTTATAGGTGAGAAAATTAAATAAAATTAAAATTTAAAAAATTAAAATTAAATTTTAAATTAAATTTTAAAATTAAATTTCACCTAACGGTGAAAATTCATGTTTTACCACCAGAGACTCTTTGGGAGAAGGAGACCTGGATTTTGCAGATGCTTCCTAAGGATTTACTCATACCACCCAGGGTCAAGGGGATGGAAGAGGAGAGAAGAGTGGCAGAGCGCAAAAAAGGGGTGAGGAGGATAAGGAAGTAGCGTAGCAGTCGGGGCAAATCAAAGTGAAGCTAGAGGTTATATTTCTGAGCTAATATGGGGGCATTCCTGCTCTCTCCCCACTCAACTTACCTCCTTCCATCCAACACAAACATTTCCACCCAGCAGCTCCACTTCCTGTAAATAGGGAGTTTATGCTCTGGGCATTTAAGCATTTTCACTGCTCATGCCATGTTAGACCTTAGGACAGACACTAGACACGGATGCAATGACTGCCCAAGAAATCCCTGCTTAGAGTGTCAGGGAAAAAAAGGAGCTGGTGAGGCTATACCTGAAGGTTTCTAAAGCTGTATCATGATTATTTGAGATGGAAGAAGTGACCACAGGGAGTTCTGGGTTAATCAGAAGACCTCAGAGGGGATAAAACTATTGGATCAAAAATTATAATACTAATTTATATGGTTTGTACAGGTGCCATTGCCAGTATAAAAGCTAGTGGGTTAGTGCCTTTGGGTTGTAAGGTACAAAGGGGTTCACCTAGACTACCCTGAGTGTTGGTAGTTTATGAAGTATACGTTTTAAGAAAGGGTGGGGGCTTCCCTGGTGGCGCAGTGGTTGAGAGTCCGCCTGCCGATGCAGGGGACACGGGTTCGTGCCCCAGTCCGGGAAGATCCCACATGCCGCGGAGCGGCTGGGCCCGTGAGCCATGGCCGCTGAGCCTGCGCGTCTGGAGCCTGTGCTCCGCAGCAGGAGAGGCCACAACAGTGAGAGGTCCGCATACCGCAAAAAAAAGAAAAAAAGAAAGGGTGGTATCTTGACCATACAGCCAGATCTCTGGCGAATCTATAAACAGCACAATAGCTAGCCACCCCAGGGCCCAGAACACAGTTTGGTAATTGGAGGGTAGTACAGGATCCTACATGGGTCTGACAACTGGGTGATCTCTAACCCTCCCTCAGCAGCAGGAGAAGCTGATTTCTACCCTAGAGCTTCACCATCATTTGAATCCGGCTCTTCCATCTTTTCTTCTACTGTCCACAGCCCTACCTAAAAAATGCCCTTTATTCTCCACCTGACCTCACAGCCTCTGCTCACTCATGGTTTCAGCTCATGCCTCTTGCTGCCTGTTCTCTGTGCCTTTTGCCCCTCCATTCAACTGTTCAATGTCCAATGTCTCATATTCAAAAATCCTCAAAAGACAGAATCTCATTGATTCAATCGGTCACTGGAGTGCCTACCGCCCAATTTAGAGAGTAGCACATAACCTGGCTACCCTTGTGTCAGATACCCATTCAGGGATGGCCAGGCTAGAGGGGTCACCAGTGTGAGCATGGGACCTAAAAACGAGAAAGCTTTAGAAGGGGCTCATGAGTATGGGGCTGAAGTCGTTAGACTTCTTTAGGACAACCTGACTAAAAGTCTGGGTTTGCATCCCAGCTTCCATATGATGGTAACTGCTTCCCTTATGACCTTGACAGACAGGCCTGTCAGGTATGCAGGTATTTATTGTACATCATCTCTAAGGTTCTTCCTTGACTGGTGATTCCATGGGTCCCCAACGAACACACCTACTCGTCCAGGCTACTAGTCCCCCCTCCTATATGATTGCCTCACTTACTGACTATTCTAGATAAGACAGAGACCACGGTCTCTCTTTCCTCATCAGAAGGGATTATACGATCGCATCAGCTGATGATCCGTGACGCAGGTTGTTGCTATGTAGAAGGCACAGTGCTGAGAGGGACGAATGTGTGCTCCCCTTCCCTTACGCTGTCACAGAGAAGAGGAGAAAGTATGGGCAGATATGTCCAGCTCCTCTGTGCTTCCTGCGGGGAGGAAGATGGATTAACCGGAAGAGTGAGAATGTGGAAATCTTCTTTTGGAGCAGCCTACTGTCAGCAGACGCAGGTTCTCTGCTCCTTCAGGCAGTGAACTTACCAGTGTTCTGCCCCTCATAGAGGGAGGACTAAAATGCAGGGGATAGATAGTAGGAAGTCTCGGAGGTGAAGCTATGGTCTCCTTTATCAGCCAGAGAGCTAGTATTTTGATCTTGGACTGTGTAATGCCTATGATTAAATCTCAGTGGCTTTGGGAGCTGGCTTAGGAGGGAGGAGTATGGGTAATGAGCATTACCTCTTTCCAAATACACTGCCATCCCTAGGCCTCTATGCTGAGAGTGCATATGCCACACCAGCTCTGAGTACAGGATATGGCGATTTGCCTTAAGGCTCCCAAAGCAACATGAGGAAAGAAGCACATCCCGCAGGAATACTGGCCTCCAACCAGGGAGTCCCAGGTGCATGACTCTATCCAGAAAGATGCTCCTTCCCTCATCTTCCTTTGTGGCTTAATGTATTGAAAAAACGCACTGGTTTCGGAGTCAGGGGATTTGAACTCAAACTTCAGCTCGGCTGGTTACTAGTTGCATAACTGCACGCAGGTGAGTCTACTTCTGAGACTCAGCTTCTCCATCTTTAAAATGGGCCTTGGAGCGCTTCCCTGGTGGCGCAGTGGTTGAGAGTCCGCCTGCCGATGCGGGGGACGCGGGTTCGTGCCCCGGTCCGGGAAGATCCCACATGCCGCGGAGCGGCTGGGCCCGTGAGCCATGGCCGCTGAGCCTGCGCGTCCGGAGCCTGTGCTCCGCAACGGGAGAGGCCACAACAGTGAGAGGCCTGTGTATCGGAAAAAAAAAAAAAAAAAAGGGCCTTGGAATACCTACCTCAGAGAGTCCTTGTGAAGATTTCATTTAAGAGAAAACAAGCGGGAACCACGTTTGTAAACGCTGCAGATGGGAGTGGTTGCCATCAGTCCTGAGGATGAGCACAATCTCCTTGCCCACCCTCCTCCCTCTGCTTTTCCTATTAGGTCCCTGTGGTCCCAGGCAGGAGGTGAAAAAGACACAGTAGTTCTCTCCATGACTGTAGCATTTCTAAGTTTCCCATGAGTCCCTTAATATAGAGCAAAAGAAGAACAGGGGCCTCAGCCAGGCCAACTGGGGCTAGATTAGCCTGGCAGGTGGGAATTCTGAAAACAGTGGGGAATCCACTTGTGACTCTCATCCTCTGTAAAATGAATATAATCATGCCAACCTCATAAGATTCTTGGAATAAATAGGCTCATGGGTCTGGCATGTGATTAGATCATCAAATGCTACTTCTCTTCTTTCCATCAAACACGGAGTAAGACACTACTCTTCAGAAATGTTTCCTATAGAAGGAACATGTTCTGCATAAGTGCAGCTTTTGAGGACCTCACAACAAAGGAAGTTAGGGAATGTCAAAGACAACCTTCACTCCACACAGAGAAGATACTCTCATGTGACCTCTAGACAGATTTGAGTTTGATCGTTCTTTCATTCAAATACCAGAAAAAATGATGAGCAGTGACTTTTAAGAGATTAAAAATGGTGATTAGAAAGCCATGTGAGTTCCTTGCCCACAGTCAAACCAGGAATGAGACTGCAAGGCATGTCTGCTATCCTGGATCTAGACACCTGATCTAGTCTAAGCCTCAGTGTCCCAACACAGACTAGAGCGAAGGTCTCTTCATTGGCCTTGTCGTGACCTTAACTGAACTTGTCTCAAGTCTTTCCTTTATATAGCTTCCCTACTGCTACCAGTTTAATTCTCCCAATGTAATTGTCAGTTCCCTGGTCAGAAACCTGAACCAATTCCACAATCACACTTTCTAGACTTTCCTTCCATTCCTTCTTTTCATGTATCTTTCAACCCTTTCAATGGAACGAGTCCCTATATGGCTCAGGCAGAGTCACCAGTTGCAAGCAACAGAAACTGTCTCTGGATATTGGGCAGTTTGCAGACCAAGAGAATCAGCCACAGTTCCACATTTCCGGGGACCCAAAACCATGCCACAGAACTGGTTTTATGAGAAAATCATCTAAGTTGTTTCCCCGGGCACTAACCAAATACTGTGGCTTCTCTGCTGCCACTTCTGTGGGAGAAATTCGATTTTATTGCAAACACAACTGCTGCCAGTATCTGTGGCATCTCTTTACCAAGAATTCAGTCTTGAGGGCTCTGAGAGTCAAGTTACTTGTTACTTTATCGACAGAAAAACCATGCAGTACTGCTTCCTTATGTTGGGCACTTTGAAATCTATGTCTACATGGATAAGCCTTATTGGTGGAGTCTGGGTTACTTACATTTTATGCCACAGTTGCCAGAAAAGCTGGGAAAGAGAGTCTTTTGGGCTTTCACCTTGGGGACGTTAAGTGGGACTTAGAAGGTGGTAAATTTCCAAAATATACCAGGGCTGCTCAAAAATTTACTGGGCAGCTAGAAAATGTGACAAATATCTACAGTATAGTCAATCTTTTGTTTGCCCAGCGAACAAAGCATATATCATTTTTGTATTCTTAAGCTTACCAATAACAACTTTCCTGCCTGAGATAACGCAACTATCCCTCAAATGAAAACAGGCTTATCCTCTGTCCAAAAAGGGAGTCAAGTCAAGTTCTCATCAGTTAGGGCATCCAGCTTCAAGCCCAGGATCTCTGTGTGATGTATATTCTTACTCTAGTTCCATCTGGGTTCTATCTTTATATCCTGTAACCTATGCATTATATTGTAAAGATAGCCACCGTCACCACACCCTCCATATAAATTAGTAGGGGAGTAGAAAAGAAGGAAAAGGATAACTAGTTATGACACATCAGGGAAAAATTACAAGTACACATTATATCCTCCCCTCACCACAACTAGTCAAATGGTCAGAGTTGGTATTTATATGTCTTCTTTCCTCCATCATCTACTCCATGCTCCTTTGCCCTCAGTTAGCATGTTGGCTGGTTGCTTCTATACATGCTATGGTGACATAAATCTTTATTTGCCTGTATTTGGTTTTTGCAGTTTTCACTTAAATTTTACTGGACAAAGAAGTACTGGGAGGTATAAGGTATATCCTGGACTTCAGACGTACTCTTCCCTGCCTCCGTTCTATAACAGCAACTCTATTTCTCCTCGATTATCAGGATACATCACTCCCATCCACACCATAACCCCTTGTTCTTCAAGTAATATAAGAAGCCCCAAATGGCCAAGTAACTGTTTCAGCTTTCACTTCAGTGGCATCCTTTTTGTGTCCCGCGTGGACAGATTTCTTGATTGTTTATGAAGACTTCTAAACTAGCAGAGTTCATAGTTGTGAAAATTGGCACCACATTTTTTTTCTAAGTGTGTTATTAGATGTAATAGTGAAAGATGCTACAGCCACCATTTCTAACCCTTGGCTACAGAACCTACGTATTTGGGCTATAGAAGAAATAGCACCACAGGTTCAGAGCATGTACTTCAGCCCAAATTCTCAAGGTCTTGTCTTTAACCCTTGCCATAACTGAGTCTTCAATAAACAATTTCACTTGTCTTTAAGGCTGGCTGCTTCTGGGTGACTGGGATACATGGTGAGACACCTGAATCCCATGAACACCAGCCCATTTTCTTCTTAAATGTTTAAATGAGTTTCTTGGTCAGAACCAATCGAGTCTGTGACACCTGGAAAAAGCATGGAGAGAAGGGAAGACAAATTAAAACCCAGAAAAAATGTCTCTCCAGGGAGGACTATCCTCTGTAATGGAAGGAGTCCAATGAAATTAACCTGCCACCAGGTAGCCTACTGGTCCCCCTGCGTTATATCATCACATCAGGGGTTTTGGTTTGGTTTTACTGCTAGTAAGTGAGCATTCAGTAATAGCAGTAGCCAGGCCAGCCTTGATGAGGGGAATCCATGTTCTTGAGGTGTGCAAAACCTTCATTCTTGCCACCATGACCTCTGCAGTGGAGGCTTTTGGTGAGTATTCACATGGGACACAGCCTCACACTCTCACATGTCTTGTGAGGTTCTTCAACAAATTTCTTCCATTAACTTTTTGCCATCAATATGTTTTGGTCATTCCAACTTCTTGAACTCTGGCCAAACCGTTAGCCATTTCCCATGAATCTACATTGCACGTTCCCTACGAATCTACGCTATAGATCCATGCTGAGACCACCTTACTTTACAGGCAAAGTTCTGCCTATGGGAGGATTTCTCTCTCTCACTTAAGGATGGTCTTTCAGGCCTAACCTTAAGGGGGCCTAAAAGGCTTAGCGTTCTACTTCCTTCTGATGCCAGAACATCACAGAATCATCTGCATTAGGCCAACTAGTTATAAAAAACTCTGCATGAGGTCATAGATATGTGTCAAGGAAGAGGTGGCAGTGTGACGAGTAGAGGCACACTGAGAATTTGAGTAATCTGAATTTGTAATTTGTGCCTTTGGGACATTTTGATGGGGTGTTATTAAGTATGCTTGGCCTTACGGCTTGGTGGATCAGATAACTTCCAGTCCACAGTGGACAGTCCATATTGTATGAACTCGGTGTTCACTGATAGGAATCCAATCACCATGTACTAGTAACAAGCCAAGACTGCCTCTCCAAAGGAGAATAGTTACTCGCCAAAGAGTGCTTGGCTTTTCTCCAAAACCCAGGGGACTCTGTTGTGGTTCTCCAGTTGAGGTCTACTACAGGTGCCATAGAGCATCCTATATCTACACACACACCTCAAACACCACTGGGTCCGCAGGAATCCCAAGTGCTGAGTGTTAAAAACAGCTGTGGAGTATGTTCCTTGCTCTGGGTCCTGCTCAATCCTGAAAGCAGTAAAGGGGTCAACAGCATGCTTAATTGTGGTATATAGTGCCTCTAAAATCTAAAGAAGTAATGTGTTTCTTTCTTCTTCCTTTCTTTCTCTTTCTTTTTTTTTTTATTGAAGTATAGTTGATTTACGATGTTTCAGGTGTATAGCAAAGTGATTCAGCTATCTATCTATCGATCTATTCTTTTTCGGGTTGTTTTCCATTATAGGTTATCATAAGATTGAATATAGTTTCCTGTTCTCTAAGTAGGTCCTTGTTGTTTATCTATTTTATATACAGTAGTGTGTATCTGCTAATCCCAAATTCCTAATTTATCCTACACCCCTCCATCCCACATGTGCTTCTTTCTTAATGGTAGAAGTTACAAGGTACAGTCACTCATCTTTTCCTTTGAGGGTGAGATCCCAATTCCTGAACTTTATGAGGGATTTGTACTTTAATGAGGTGGCAGCCCCCTATCTTTTCAGGGCATACATCTCTCACTTTAGGCCCAGATGTGTCCTTTTTTAATTTTATAATTTGTTTTTATAATTTAGTTTTTTATTTTTGGCTGCATTGGGTCTTCATTGCTGTGCCTGGGCTTTCTCTAGTTGCGGCGAGTGGGGGCTACTTTTCATTGTGGTGTGCAGGCTTCTCATTGTGGTGGCTTCTGTTGTGTAGCATGGGCTCTAGGCATGCGGGCTTCAGTAGTTGTGGCACATGGGCTCAGTAGTTGTGGCTCGCGGGCACTAGAGCGCAGGCTCAGTAGTTGTGGCACACAGGTTTAGTTTCTCTGAGACATGTGGGATCTTCCTGGACCAGGGATCAAACCTGTGTCCCCTGCATTGGCAGGCGGATTCTTAACCACTGGACCACCAGAGAAGTGCCTAGGCACAAATGTATCTTACCCAAAGTATCTAAAGCATCTGCTACATCCTGGCCTCCAAGCCTTATTAGTTTGATGTCATCAACATAATGAGCCAACACCACGTCCTGTGAAATAGGGAGAAAGTCAAGCATGGACTAAATCGCGGCACAGATGCAGAGTTGACATAATCCCAAGGCAAAACAGTGGAGGTGGACGGCTCTGCCTGCCAGGTGAAAGCAAATTGCAACTAATGCTTTCTTCTTATTTGAATGAACAGAACAGTTACTGCTTCCATAGTTGCATACCAGATGTTAGGAACTGTGCTGATTTACTCCAGCAAAGAGACCACATCTGAAACAGCAGATACAATTGGAGTCACTACCTAATTAAACCTTTAATAGTCCTCTGCAACCAGCAAGGGAACTGTACTCAATATTTTGTAATAACCTATAAGGGAGAAGAATCCGAAAAAACTAGATGTATATGTATGTATAACTGAATCACTTTGCTGTGCACCTAAAACTAACACAACTTTGTAAATCAACTATACTTCAATTTTTAAAAAATCACAATAAAAAAATAATCCTCTGTATTGCTTCGAGATCTATCTGACAACTGCATAGACAACAGATATGTTAAAAAGGAATACAAAAGGAACCATAACCCCTGCAACTCTCAGCTCCTTTTTGATTTGACCGCACACGCATTTCTGAGAATCTTCCAGGAATGAGACATTTTTTTGGCTTGTTCTCATGGTGGGGAGGGGAAGCTCTAAAGCTATGCTGTCCAATACCATAGCTACTAGTCACATGAGCACTTGAAACGTGGTGAGTCTGTAATGAAATGTTCTGTAAGTGTAAAATGTGCCCCCTGTTTTGAAGACTTAGTACAAAAATAAGTACATTAATAAGTTGTACGTGGATTATATGTTGAAATGATAGTATTTTGGATGTATCAGGTGAAATAAAATGTCCTATTAAACTTAATTTTACCTACTTCTTCTTCTCTTTTAAAAATATGGCCACTAGAAAATTTAAAATTAGATTTGTGGCTCACATTATATTTCTATGGGACAGTACTGCTTGAAGGCTTCATTTGCTTTTCTTACTGTAATAGCCCTCTTGACAGAGGTTAGGAAACAAATCTGGAAACTATGCCAATGGCTGAATTTATTTATTCCAGCTATACGGTCACCATAAGATGAGTTTGGGGTCTCATAGGGCCCATGGTGAGGCAGATTAAAATGAAAGCATTTATAATCTGATCGCCATAAGGCTGCCACTGACTGGTAATCCATCGTGGCATTCTAGTTTCCCATTATTTCAAAGCCAAAGGTTGGGATATTTTCTTTCCCTAAGTGTACATTTACCCTGATCAATAGTTGTCTTTTGGAGAAGAGGAGGAGGAAGAGGCACATACAAACCTGTTAAGTTATCAGAGTCCTTTGTCAGGGGTATGCAACCTTCCTTTCATTTAAGGGGCTCAGAGTTTCTGAAATAAGTCAGGCCTGGGAATTGAATGAGGAAGTGGGATTCTCTATTGCAGCAGCCAAAGTAAGGTCTCTTTCCACCAGACTGGGTTTTTTTTTTGGTGGAGGGGTGGCGGGTGGAGGAGTGGTTCCTAAATCAAGTAAAACCTTGTGGTTGGCTGCCTCTGTTTCACTTCTGGATCTTCTGTTTAGTTAATTGGCTACAGTCAAAGAGTCAGACCAGATTACCACAGTAGCACCTTTGCCAATTATGATAATTATACACACCATGCCTCGGAGTGTTAAGTGTGATGTTTGGCCTTGCTTAAGTGTCCTGCCCTCATCCTATTACCATTGTCGGAATCAAGGAGACAATTTCAGCACAGCTAGCTCCTCCCATCTGCATCCTTGGCCTACATGTGCTTTTCAAAGTTTCTAGGTCTTCTGAACCAAAGTATTTTTCAATGGTTTGGTGATATGAGTACAGGGGGCTCCATATATGGGTTCTGCATCCACGGACACAGAGGGCCGACTGTCCTATGCCATTTTATATAAGGGATTTGAGCATCTGCAGATTTTGGTATTCACAGGGCCTGGGGAGGTGGGGGTGGGGGCGTCTTGGAAGACATCCCCCCTTGGATACTGAGGGATGACTGTATATTCCTTTTTTTTTTTTTTTTTTTTTTTTGCGGTACGCCGGCCTCTCACTGTTGTGTCCTCTCCCGTTGCAGAGCACAGGCTCCGGACGCGCAGGCCCAGCGGTCACGGCTCACGGGCCCAGCCGCTCCGCGGCATGTGGGATCCTCCCGGACCGGAGCACGTCCCCTGCATCGGCAGGCGGACTGTCAACCACTGCGCCACGAGGGAAACCCTGACTATATATTCTTGATCTTTATTGCGAGGAGGGCTGAATCACCCATGGTAAATCCATGCCCAGATTCCTGTCTTCCGAAGTCTTTTTATTCATCCCTCTTTATTATATCCAGGAATTTCTGACTTCTTGGCTTTATTTGGTGTTGTCCATCTTTGAGTCAGTTTGAAGTCTGCCAACTGAGGAAAAACAGTTAGACTCACTCCAGCTGCTGGAGCTACCATTTTCATCCAACAATCGCTGGAAAGAATATCAGACCGAAAAATGTAGCCTAATCTTTGTTTATGTCTCTCTTTCCTTGGCCAAACCCTTAATCTCGCATACATTCTCCAGGGTTTTGCTGATAAATTAGGAAAGACTTAAAGTCTTTTTATATCTTAGCCTTATTCCGGGTTCTGGGTCCCTGGGCACAGGCTAGGCTATAATTCTCATTGTAAGTCTGGAGACAATCAGAGATGGTAAAAGGATGGGGCATGGAGAGAACTGGCTCCCTTTTGCAAGGTAAATCCCTATAGCAAGGTCTCTGTGGGCTCCCAGACAGGAGAGGAGGAGGAGGAGGGGAAAGGGGAGGAGGAGGGGGGGGAGGGGAGGGGGGGAGGGGAGGGGAGGGGGAGGGGAGGGGGAGGGGGAGGGGGAGGGGGAGGGGAGGGGGAGGGGAGGGGAGGGGGAGGGGGAGGGGAGGGGAGGGGAGGGGAGGGGAAGGGGAGGGGAGGGGAAGGGGAGGGGAGGGGAGGGGAGGGGGAGGGGAGGGGAAGGGGAGGGGAGGGGAAGGGAGGGGGAGGGGAGGGGAGGGGGAGGGGAGGGGAGGGGGAGGGAGGGGAGGGAGGGGAGGGGGAGGGGAGGGGAAGGGGAGGGAAGGGGAGGGGGAGGGAGGGGGAGGGGAGGGGTGGGGAGGGGGAGGGGAGGGGTGGGGAGGGGGAGGGGTGGGAGGGGAGGGGGAGGGGAGGGGGAGGCGAGGGGAGGGAGGGGGAGGGGAGGGGAGGGGGAGGAGGAAGTGGGGGAGGGGAGAGCAAGGGGCAGATAGTTGGGGGAAGGAGGAGCTGGACCTGCAGCCAAGAGAGGCTCAGTGGGGATGTGGGATACTCTGAGTCACATGAATTCCCCCAGGTCAGTGCTTGGCACCTACTTCTTTCTAGTCACTGCCCTAACTTTTGCCCTAGACCTGATGAAGCTCTGAATTTAACGGAGGTTTGAATTTAACATGCTGTAGAATCAAACTTTGAATATTAGGAGGCAGCAGGGAATGCCAAGTTGGTCATCATATTCAAGAGTGAGTAGGAGACTGGATGGGGAGATAGAGCCAGTAGCACTGAGAGCCAGTCATACGCAGAAGCAATTGGAGAATGATGTCTGGGAGAGCTCAGGTAAAGGTGGGAAGTCAGATGAAATGGCTGTGATCCTGACATGGACTTGTCTTGGGTGTCAGCCTCCTGGGACCTTTGGAGCCGGGGGGGGGGGGTAAGACCCTCGTAAAGGCAGACTTAGGGTTGGTATGAAACAAAGATGGATTCTCATTGCAGAAACTAGGCAGCTTACAAGTGGTACATTCCCATCTGACCTGTACAAAAGGAAAAAAACAAAAGTTTCCACCCACACTTAGGTCACAGGGGTAGATAGGATTTCTGTAAATAAACAGAATTCCTCACTGGGATTAGAGCAACAACTTTCCTGCTGGCTTCTCTACCTTCAAGTTCATTCTCTCTACAGGCTCATTCATCTCCACAGAGCAGCCAGGGATATCTTTCTTTCTTTTTGATGCAGACCATTTTTAAGGTCTTTACTGAATTTGTTAAAACTTTGCTTCTGTTCTATGTTTTGGCTTTTTGGCCGCAAGGCATGTGGAATCCTAGCTCCCCAGCCACGGATCAAACCCACACCTCCTGGGGTGGAGAAGGAGAAGTCTTAACCACTGGACCGCCAGGGAAGTCCCAGGGATATCTTTCTAACACACAAAACCTTTAATGGCTCCACTCTGCCTTCAGGGTAAAGCCCAAACTCTTTAACTAGGCTCTCAAGGCTCAGCAGGCTGCATCCTTGCCGACCTCCCCATCCTCATCTCATTGTCCCCACCTCCATCCTTACCCCTATTCTCAACCCTACAGCTTTTCACCGAAAGCTGACACTGAATTTCTTACAGGACTCTGGAGCAGATGGGGAGAAATGTTCTTTAAAAATGCAAAGCCTTCTAATGAGGATGGATGCTGTCAACAGAAGGACCGTAATCACAAATTTTCTGCTAGGCCTTTTCATCACTAAAGGAGAAATTGTTCCTTTTGCTCAGCTGAGCGTCTTGATGGATTTTTGGATGTGCACAGGTGAGCCTGGAGCTAAGTCTGAAATCTGTAGTTAATCTGGCCTGTGTGAAGAGTGAGATGAATATGGGTAGGGAGAAAAAAAAGACGAGGCGCTGAGAAGGTAAAGAAAGGAGACAGCTAGGTTAGAGAGAGAGAGAGAGAGATACTACTGCTAGTAAGAAATCCTCAGTGAAAGAACAAAGGACTTTTGGGACTTCCCTGGTGGCTCAACAATGAAGAATCCGCCTGCTAATGCAGGGGACACGGGGTCAAGCCCTGGTCCAGGAAGATCCCACATGCTGCGGGGCAACTAAGCCCATGCACCACAACTACTGAGCCTGCGCTCTAGAGCCTGCGAGCCACAACTACTGAAGCCCACTCACTTAGAGCCTGTGCTCTGCAACAAGAGAAGCCACAGCAATGAGAAGCCTGCACACCACAAGGAAGAGTAGCCCCAACTCGCTGTAACTAGAGAAAGCCCGTGCACAGCAAGGAAGACCCAACGCAGCCAAAAATAAATAAATAAGAAAAGAACAAAGGACTTTTCGTGTCTAAGAGGCAAGTTCAAGTTGTTTTTTTGTGCACTGCACTCCCTCCTTCAAGACTCACAAACCTAAATAAAACTTTGAACCATTTTTACTTCTCCATTTTCTTCTTTCACATCCCTACTCCTAGGTTTTGAGAGAAAAGAATTTTAGCTAAGGCTATTGAAATTTCCCCTAGAGTAGGTCTTATGTTATTCAAAAATTCTTATTATTCCAGGTCACACTAGCACTGTCCATTTAGATTATGACTAATACAAGGTTCATTAATCACCACCATTTTCCTGTATTTTTTGTCATCTTCCATGCAGAGGTTTTTGTTTGGGGTTATTTTCTTGAGAACTTTCTTGACAAATTTCCTCAGAGTACAGGGGTGTAGATTTTCCAAGGCACTGTGTGTTAAAAAATGCCTTCTTTTTGCTCTCGTATAATGATTTGACTGGATATAAGATCTTCAGATCATAATCCTCTTTCCCCCCAAATAGCTTATAGATATCACACCTTTGTCTCTCAAGCGCCTCCAGTATTGCTGATGGCCTCTCTCTTTTTCTTGTCAAGAACTTGTTCTTTCTGGCTGATGAGGGTTAAATTAATCCTTGAAGCTCAGAACATTCACCGGGATACTTCTTTGTGTGAGTGTGTCTTTTCATTAAACCCACCTGGGACCAGGGGAGTCCGTTAAATGTAAATAATCAAGTCTTTCTTTAGTTTTCTTCTATCTTCTCCTTTCTCCTTCTGGGACTCCTATTATTAGACTAAGTCTCTGCCTAATTGGTCCTCTATGTGTTGTATTTGTGCATTTTTCTTAGTAGTTAGTCTGCTTTGTTTTCTTTTGCTTTGGGTTATTGGGACAACCCCCTACACCCACCCCAAATACTAATTTAGTTTTCAGAAACTATCATTCTCTTTCATTTCTGCATTGAATCTCAATTTAGAAATCGTGCTCCTTAGTTGCATAATTTCATTTTTTATGCTCTAATTCTATCTTCTCAAAAGTTCTCATTATGGTTTTTCCCTCATTATGTTTTAATTGAATTTCGCTTCTGTGTCTCCCATGAATTCTGCCTCTATTGCCCACGTCTTCTGGCCATTCAGTTTGGGCTCTTCCCTAAAAATGACATGTTCCCTTTGTTTGTAGTCCATTTGCCTGATCATTTGGCAACTCGGCCGCTGGAATCCCTCAAGCAGAGTGGACTGATCGCCACTGTAACGTGGGCCAACAGTACTGGGACTTTTCAGTTTAGGATTTAGGTTGTGGGGAGAGGTCATTGTTCTCAGATGTAAGAAAGCTAAACCTCCCTTCTAGCGCTCCTGGCATCAGTGGAATCACCTCCATTTCCCCCAGAGATGGTTACTGCAAGGAAGAGGAGGTAAGGCAGCCAGATCGGGATCCTCACCCCTGGGTGTCAAACAATAAGCTCTTAGCTGTGTCTGGACTCTTCATTTGATGCCTGACTTGTCCTAGATGGGAGGCGCTGAGATGAGGAGTGACTGCACAGGTTGTCATTTTCCCAGAATTCCCTAAGGATGGGCAAGGGCAGCACTTCTGGCCCAAATCAGTGGGACTCGAAGGCCAGAGACTGCTTCCTACATTCCCTTGGCAGCTCTGGTTCAACCTCATTAGATACAGCAATGTTACTCCTCCACCACAGTTTTCCCCCTGGGCTGGTCCATGAAAACAAAGTAAACATTTTAAATTCCGGTTACACTGGTGATAAGTTCAAAATCTGCAGTTTCTCAGAATCAGGGGCATAGAGAATAGACTGGTGGTTGCCAAGGGGGAGGGTGTGGGAGATAGATGAATTGGGAGTTTGGGATTAGCATATGCAAACTGGTATATATAGAATGGATAAACAACGAGGTCCTACTGTATAGCACAGGGAACTATATTCAGTATCCTTTGATTAAACCATAATGGAAAAGAATATGAAAAAAATGTGTATATAAGTATAACTGAGTCAGTTTGCTATACAGCAGTAATTAACACAGCATTGTAAATCAACTACACTTTAATTTTTTAAAAAGACAAAAAATACTGCAGTTTCTAAGGAAAAGATGTTTTTTGCGGTATGCGGGCCTCTCACTGCTGTGGCCTCTCCCGTTGCGGAGCACAGGCTCTGGACGCGCAGGCTCAGCGGCCATGGCTCACGGGCCCAGCCGCTCCGCGGCATGTGGGATCTTCCCGGACCCAGGCACGAACCCGCGTCCCCTGCAACGGCAGGCGGACTCTCAACCACTGCGCCACCAGGGAAGCCCAAGAAAAGATGTTTGAATTGAAAACTTTGTTAACTTTTCAACTAGTTTTCCTTTGTTTCTGTCTCTTTCGTTACCAGACCTCTTGTTTGCCAATCAACATGTGCTGTTTCGAATGGCCCGCCTTGCAGACTCCTGGGTGTCCTGGCAACCTCTGGGGACTACACTCCTACTGGGCCACAGTCTGGTTCCGGATCACAATTCCAACGTGTGGAGGGGGAAGTTTCTTCCCACACTGCCCAGCAATGCTCGGGACACCAGCTAGGTGTCCAAAAATTCAACTCAATTCTGATACTATCTACCTGGAGATAGCATCAGATCCCACAGGTTAAGGACTCAGTCCCATAATACTGCCCAGCCCCCTCTTCAGACACCAATTGTAAGTCCAGGTTGTCACCTGTGCCTCTGACCTACTGGCTATAGATGGGAGGCTCTCACGACCCCCTCCTTGGGTTCAGTTAATTTGCTAGAACAGCTCTTAGAACTCAGAGAAACATTTTACTTACTTGATTACTAGCTTATTAGAAAAGGAACAGGCAGATGGAAGAGACGCATAGGACAAGGTGTGGGGAAGGGGTGTGGAGCTTCCAGGCCTGCCATTCTCTCCAGATCTCCATGTGTTCATCCACCAGGAAGGTCTTCGAACTCTGTCCTTTCGGGTTTTTATAGAGGCTTCAATACAAAGACACGATTGATTACATCATTGTCTATTGGTAATTGATTCAACCTCCAGCCCCTCTCCCAACCCCGATGTCAGGGTGGGAGGGGTGGAGCTAAAAGTGCCAACCTTCTAATCACAGGGTTGGTTCTCCTGGCAACCAGTCCCCATCTTAGATGTGGTCCAAAAGTCACCTCATTCACATAACAAAAGACACCTTCGTGGCTCTCATCCCTTAGGGAATGTTAAGGGTTTTAGGAGCTTTGTGCCAGGAATGGGGATGAAGACCAAATATATGTTTCTTATCATAAACCACAATATCACAGCCACTTCACCTAGAGATCAACAAAATGAGGCCCTAAGAGCAGAGTCTCAACCTTCCTCTGCCCAAGGCCACCACCCTCCTCTGCTCCACTGTCCTTGACTTCCATAAAGTGCATCCCCAAGTGATAGACCTCCACTGAAATGTTCCTCAAAGTGTACTGGAAGGTGCGCGCATCAGAATCTCAGGAGAGCTTATACAGGCTGAGAGTTCTCGACTTCATCTCAGGGGAGTAGGGCCCTGTGGTTGGCATTTTAAATAATTTGTTTTCATACTGCAGTCTGGGAGCCATGGAAGCTATACAGCCTTGTGGAAGAAAATTCCCTTTCAGATGGCCAGTTCTAGCCCCCCACACTCACTGCTTTGAGTGCCCCAAGTCAGCAAACACCTGGGAAACTGCCTGTGAATTATACAAAACCAGTTGTCCATTAAAAGAATGATAGCTGGGAACATTCCAGCTGGGTAAAATTCCTTGAGTGTTGCCCATGTCGTGGGTGCAACTCATTCCACAGAGCATGTGCAATGCCCTGCCATAAACGCCAGGTTCTCTCAGCCTTGGGATTTCATGGATATTCTCGCAGGAATGCAGGCCTGTGTCCTGAAGTCTTGTAACTGCCTGCCATGCCTTGCAGCTCAGTCCATTGGTGCTAACATTCTGGACAGTATTATATGGGCTACACTAGCACTATTTATAATAATTCAAATTAATCAGATTGATTTTCTCCTTGAATGCTAGAATATTCACTCTGAACCATCAAGGGCTGAGGGTCAGTTGTCCTAGAAAAGCTCATGCAACCCTCTGCATTAGATTGTGAACAATTCTCTTCCTCGAGCCTTGAAGGAAAGAAGAGCTACTTTGTCGACTGGGTAGCGAAACTTTCGTTTTTACTTAGTGACCACAGCCTAACACTGGAGATCCTTATGATACTAACACAAAGTTTTTATTGAGAATGTGCCTTTGCATATATATTATCGCCTTTAATTCTCAGATCAACCTGAAAAGGAGGTAATGCTGGTGTCCACCGAGGCACAGAGAGGTACAGGGAGCAAGTGGTGATGCCAACAAGTGGATGCAAGCAGTCTGGCTCCACAGTCTGCATTCTTAACTGTTGTGTGATTAGCTATAGGCATAAGATTCATGATCAAGGCATACTTATCCTTATTCATTAATTCCTTCAATATAATGGACTTCGGTGTCAGGTCGTAACCTAGGTGCTTGGGACACAAAGTCGGATATTACTGACCCTCCTTGCTGTGACATTCCCAATCGAATGATGAAGACAAACAACTGAAAGGTCAATTAAAATAATGAGCGTTGGGCTTCCCTGGTGGCGCAGTGGTTGAGAGTCCGCCTGCCGATGCAGGGGACACGGGTTCGTGCCCCGGTCCGGGAAGATCCCACATGCCGCGGAGCGGCTGGGCCCGTGAGCCATGGCCGCTGAGCCTGCGCGTCCGGAGCCTGTGCTCCGCAACGGGAGAGGCCACAACAGTGAGAGGCCCGCATACCAAAAAAAAAAAAAAAAAAAAAAAAATGAGCGTTAAGTGAGGGGTGAGGTTATGGAGGCACAGACACAGGGTGGGGGAGGGGGGGCGGTACCTAACCCACAGTTAGATAAGTCACGGAGGAGTTGGCTTCTGAGTCCCAAGGTCAGGGTGGGGGGTTAGTTAGAGGAGCTGGGGGACCCTGATGAGGAAGCAGAGCAGAACAAAGGCCCAGAACAGGAAAGGGCAGATGTCAGGGAAGCTACAGGAAGTTTACTACCAGGAGAGTTTATATGAATGGGCTAGGCAAGTGGCAAGGGACAAGACTGGAGGGATTGGCAGGGACCTAACTTAAATGGCCTCTGCGTGAGAAAAACTTGAGCTTTATCCTGAAGGTCACACCAAGCCATTCAAGCTTTTTAAGAGGAAGAGTAACTAGGTCGGTCAGCTTTTCTTCATATTAAAAGGATACTGGTGTCACAGGAGCGATGATGGCTTTGCCTGCCACTCAGCTCTCAGATCACAGAGGCCCAAGTTCAATTGGCACGGGGGCCGCAAACCTCCTGGACAACAGCATATCTGGCCAGAAAGAGTTTGTAAAGAATTATGAAAATGCTATGTGCATCTCTATGGTGTAACTGACTAAAACTGACTTTTAAAAAAATGTAGAAAGTATGAACTATTACCAATGAAATAAACTGAAAATGTTATTGAAGTGCCAGGCCCCTAAAGTTTTAAGGATAAATTCTTTCAAGCTTTCAAGGAACAGATAATTCCTAGCTAAATAAATTTTTTTTCTAGAGCATAGATTAAAAAAGAAAAAAAATAAAAGGCCAATTGACTATGTAGTTAGCATAACCTCACTCTACAGCCTAGAAAATATTTCATAAAATACTAGCAAATAAAGTTCAGAAATGTATTGGAAAAACAGTACCCAAAAGCTTTTTTTATTTTTATTTTTTTTGCGGTACGCGGGCCTCTCACTGTTGTGGCCTCTCCCATTGCGGAGCACAGGCTCCGGACGCGCAGGCTCAGCGGCCATGGCTCACACCCAAAAGCTTTAAGTAAGCCTTATTTCAGAAATGTAAATATATGTAGACTCTGAAAATAATGTTACTTCAGAACTGAAAAGGGTTTTGTGCTAAAAGAGGGAGGGAAATAACATTTGGGAAAACTGATCTTTGATCTGGACACCTGTGTGGGCCATTTAGTTGCACAAATGTTAATCAATTATTTCCATGCCTACCCCGTCTTGCCTTGGGGAAATATCCGAAAGGCAAAGATTTTAGCCGTGTGTTCTGGTTGGCAATGTAAATTGTTTCATATGGTTAAAAAGAAAAGAGGTGTGTAATAAGCAATAGGAAAGCCTTAAGACTCTCAGGTAAATAAGGTTAAGAAGTGGAAGAAATTTCAGTGGCTAAAAATCATACATAAATAAAGAATACTCAATCATAACCAGTCACTTAAAAATCTATAAATTAGACGATGAGGTACAATATTTTCATCTGTCAAATTTAAAAAGATTTAGAAAATGGCAGTCCCGAGTTCTAGCAAGAATGCCAAGTAACGAGCATTTACACACAACCTCTCTTGAAACATTTCGGCAATACGTGTCAGCACACTGGAAGGAAATAATACATTAACAGTGACTTTTATTTTTTCTTTATTTAAAAAATTGAGATATAATTCCCATACCGTAAGATTTGCCTTTTAAAATGTACAATTCAGAGGTGCTTTCTTGTTTGTTTTGTTGTTGTGCAACAATCATCACTATCGAATTGCAAAACACTTCTATCATTCCAAAAAGAAACCCTGAATCTGTTAGGAGTCCTCTTTCCTCCCATCCTCCAGCCTCTGGCAACTACTAATCTACTTCCTGTCCCCATGGATTTGCCTACTCTGGACATTGCATACAAGTGGAATCATACAGTATGTAGCCTTTTGTATCTGACTTCTTTTACTTAGCATAATGTTTCCAAGGTTGTGTTGTGGCATGTATCAATACTTCACTGTTGCAATTTCCAAATATCTGTGCCCATAGCTTTCATTTCTTCCTCACATGCTCCTTAAATCCCAATGATCTGACTTCTGCTCCTTCCACTCTACTGAACAGCCATGTTTTTTGTTTTTGGGTTTTTTGTGGCCATGCCACACAGCTTGCAGGACCTTAGTTCCCCAACCAGGGATTGAACCCAGGCCCTCAGTATTGAAATCATGGAGTCCTAACCACCAGACCGCCAGGGAATTCCCAGAGCAGCCATTCTTACAACTTTTTTTGGCACAATGGTTACTCTCAGGGTCAGGAGCGATTTCTGGCTCTATCTGAACATCCCACCCTTTTCTCTTTCCCTGAAGAGAGTATAATGTAAAACAAGACAGACCATCCATAAAGAAGCTATGTTCTCACATGCTGACACTTCACCTATCATTATGCGACGATTCACAATGGCCTGAAATCCAACAGCATTGGTGCCCCTGCAGGAAGTATGTCTGCTCCTGAACTCACCAGCCATCATTCCTTTTCGTCCATGACCCCCCTGACCATTTCCTTCTTGAAACCTCTCTAAGGCACCGTGGCACTCGTTTCACTACTTCTTCTTTGAAAGGGGAGAGGAGCTAACCATCACTTTATATGCATTAGCTCCCCATTTCCACATGGTTAATAAACGTAGGCTCAGAAAGATTAAGTAAACTGCCCTAAATCCCATAGCTACCAGAAGGCTGTCTGACTCCACATTGGCAGCCTCTTTCCCTGGATGCTTTTCTCCCATTGTATGTCTAAATAGGTCCCCAAGATTCTCGTCCATTGACACTCTATCTTTGGTTATCACATTCATTGTCTTCAACTATCACGTCTATGGAAAGGACTCCCAAGTCTCCACTTCCAAGCCTACTCTTTTCCGTGCTCCAGAGCAGCCTGTCAATGGTCTGCATAATTCTCTAATATCCTGCCTATGTTCCTTCCACTGGCCTGGTGTTGGTCAGCCATGAGGGAAGATGACGGAGGTTCCAGGGCTGATGACAAGGGTAAGAAAACAATGGAAACAAGGTGGCAATGAGAGGTGTGGAGGCAGCAGTGGGGGCAGAACAGATACTTCCAGTCCTGGTATAAAGAAATGATATCCTTAAATTGTTTAATTACAAGTCCATGCTGTTAGCACGGATGTCTTAATGATGAATCGACTAAACAGCAGAGCACATGACACTACCCACAGTCTCTGCCAATCTCTCCCAGGACAGGGCAGGGGTCGTGTAAAGTGTTTAGCATATTTTGGTTCTTAGGCAAGTAGCTGCTTAGGAAACTGTTAAAGTTATACATTTTTATTTGTTTTTAGAAAATGTGGAGATAGTGATTGTAAGGTATCTTGCATATATTAGGTTTTTTGGTTTTTTTTGGTTTTTTTCCCAGTACGCAGGCCTCTCACTGTTATGGCCTCTCCCGTTGTGGAGCACAGGCTCTGGATGGGCAGGCTCAGCGGCCATGGCTCATGAGCCCAGCCGCTCCGCGGCACGTGGGATCTTCCCGGACCGGGGCATGAACCCACATCCCCTGCATCGGCAGGCGAACTCTCAACCACTGCACCACCAGGGAAGCCCCCAGATATTAGTATTTTTAAGGCAAATTACTCAAACGCATTCCTTGCAGCTCTGCAGGGATAACTGCTCACCATTTTGCAATGTTTGTTTCCTTTCCAACAAAAAGAAGTTGGTGTAGTCATAAACTATAACTTGAAATGAATAAATAATCCAAACACTATATCCTACTAAACATGAGAAGGAAATGTCTTAACTATTTTCATAAACATTAACAGTCTTGTGGTATGTACTAATCTTATCTATCAAATAATATATGTAAAGCATTTACCTTAAACTAGCTTTATAATTATTCCTGTTTGGCAGGTTTGAATCTGGTTCTCTAAAACAATGTTAAGAGTTGGAATATAGATGGTTATTGAAATTATGGCTTTTTAAAAAATTTTAAGGTTTATATACTGAGTTTTAAAGCTGTTGTAGGCAGAATTTTAAACAACAGGATCTAGTGGAGTGACCGATGATGCTGGGACCTGATAGATGCAGGGGCTACACCCAGCTCAGCCGACAACTGTCCACCTACCCTCTGTGACCACAGCTTTCACAGTGGGTGTCTCAGCTTTTCACTCTAAAATAAGGGCAAGGGCTTTTCAAAGTTTGCCTAGCTATAAAACTCTAAAAGACTTACACCAACTTTTTGTTGATCGTTTCTTAAATGTTAGTGTTAGAAGCATACTTTACAAACCAGGAGGAAAGAGCTTGTTTACTGGGTCAAGGTGCTAGGAGTGGGGCCCCTGGCAGGCCACAGCCAAACCCCTTCTAGAGTCTTTCTCCCCTGGGACGAGCTCTCCATAGGAGCATTCTTCTCTCACGGGCTGGTGGTAAAACAGGCCTGGGGGTGCCTCTAAGCTTGGGAGGAGCCTGACCCTGGACAGTGTGTAGGATGACACGTAGTCTGTTTCTCTGTTAGATGTCCAGCAGCAAAGCCATTCCTTTCCTTTCCTTGGATCTGCCTTTCCTTGCCATTGGGGTGGTAAGATCTCAAAGGCTGAGTTCAGGTTGTAAGCGCAGGCGAGAGGGGACTAAAGGACGACTGAGTCTTTTCTAAATGTTATAATGGGCCAGAGCTTCTCAAATCTCCTTGCACAGAGCAAAGAGCAGTGCTCAGGCTCCACCCAGAATAATTAAACCAGACTCTGCAGGCAGGGCCCAGGCATCTGTATTTTTTTTTAAGTTCTACTGGTGATTCTAACATGCAACCAATACAGAAAAGCCTGACTTTTAAGTTATACATCTCACCTGTAGCATGGGTAGAGGGACGATTTCAAAATTAACACTACAGAATTCTTCAAATAATTCTGCTGTGAATGGTGGAACATGTTAGATTATTTATAAAAATATAAAAGACAAGAAATGAAAATACATTATTGCTAATGTTTTGATTGTATTCAAAGTTTTATTTTTTGAACAAAAAACTTAAGACAATGATTTTAAATAATAAACATGGTATATTCTAGACACTTGGTGTTTCTTTTTTAGACAGTTTATTAAATTTGGACTCCTACAGTTCTGCTGTGATGCTTTCTTCATCATTATAATAACATTTATATTATTTCTTGCCATTTTATCATTGCTCTAACTTGCTAAACAAAGAGTCACTCTGTCTGGTTAAGTGAAGCTTCACTGGAAGGAAATACTCCACTACCACATTAAAAACACACATATACAGAACAGTCATTTTTTATATTTACAAACACAAGAAGTCTGTCCAGCCATTTGGGTTTTGTTATTACACTGCCCATACCGAGATCAGCAAAAAGCTAAGGAATAAGCAAGATTTCACTTCAGCAGTGCAAAGGATGGCATCAACCAAACTTCGTTAAACAAACCAACAAATTACAAACACGGTCAGCAAAATTCAGCTTGCATGATACTGACTTAAAAAAATAAACAGAGTGGGTCACAACTAGACTGGTTTTCGCTATGCAACTTTCCTCAGGGAACAATACTACCCCCGTTTCACGTAGAAAGGAGTATGCATCAAAGCCTTTGTTCATGAAGAAAATGCCCTTCAAACAAATTCATCATAAGGCAAAAAAAAAAAAAAAACAAAACGGAAAAACTGAATGAAACAGTTTGGCCCAGAGAAAGCTTGTATATACTGTGTACACTCAGTATACACACATTTACAGATATACTGCAATTTAAACCATGTATATACTCATTAGACAATTAAATGAAATTGGCTCAGTGAAAAAGTGTCCATTTTTTATAAATATGTAGTTATTGCTAATATGTGACACATTATGCTTTGACATGGAAATTGCAGTAACTTAAGAGTTTGAAGCTGCCATATTGCCAGTGTCAGCCCTGCAGCAGGCATTCATATGGACAACATGCCATCCAATCCTGAAGAAAGAGCAAAACGTCCACTACAAAAAAAAAAAAAAAGAAAAGAAAAATGAAAGGCTTATGCACTGTCCCTTACATTTCTGCCTATTCCTTTTTTTTCTTTTAAACAAAAACAAGTCCAGCTCACCACAAGTTAAGCACAACCTGACAAGCGAGTTCAGCGGCATCATGGGGAGAGAAGAGTGAAATACAGCATGCATTTACAACCAGAACTGCTCTAGTCTATTTTGTCATACAAACTGGAATACAAAAATCCAATTTAAATAAGACTAGACTAACAGTAATAGTAAATTAAAAAACAAAACAAAACAAAACACACACACACACACACACAGACCTAGTTGGATACTGATTAATTTTAAGAGTAAAACTCATCCTGTCCCCTCTTAATACTCTACTGCAATTTATTTATTGATGGCTAGAATATTTATTTACTTAAAAAAGATATTAAATACCTGTATCATGAAATTACATTCTTTTTTAACAATAAGACAGACCGTGTAAGAAAATAGCTCATGTGTGAAATGTGTCTGAAATGCATTTTTCCTCACAACTATCAAAACATCCATTCACACTAAAACAAACCCCCCACCCCACCCCCTGCAAAAAGTTAAGGAAAGATGGGATGGGTCAGGTGAGGAGCAGGGAAGGAAAGACTTACCAGCACAGTGATTAACAATGGTTCAAGACAGAACCAACAAGAGTTGGTCAAAAAGATGCCTTCAAGACATGGCTACAATTAAAAACCAAACTCAACCACTTTTGGTTCGTTGCGGTGAGACCGAAAAAATATTTCTCACAGATTCATATAAATACTAGACTCCAGCTCTTTTGTTATTATTATTTTTAAAGTTTTTCCATTTGTTTTTGCAAGGCCTAGCTACCATATTACAGTTTATATTTCCTCTGCAACGACTACAAGAGGTAGGCATAAAGCATGAAAAAGTTTCTCAGTTAGTACCTCACTGCAGGCAGTTCACTGCATTAAACCTTTCACTTTAGACATGAAAAGGGACTGCACCTTCTGGTCTTTTCGAGCCCCCCAAACAAAGCTGTTGCCATCCCATACATATTCTAAATGAGTGTACTCACCAATAAGAAACTTTCTCTACTGAAGGATACTGTCATAGTGTTTGTTGCAGAACATTCATATATATATAGATAGATTTATTTATTTATGTATTTTTAAAAAGTAAACAAACAACCAACAACAAAAACCGAACCCAGGTTCCTAGAACCAATTCTCTTGATTCTCTACTTCCACAAAATAAAGTATAACGATTTGGCCAAGACTACAGATGTGTTTTTTTTTTCTTTTCTTTCCTTTTCACAGATACAAGTGCCATGCAAAATAAATTAGAGAACAGATACCAAAACATACATGTGATAAAACTACTGAAGGTAGATTTTTTAAAAGCATTTATATAAACATAATTTATAATCCTCTTTTTTTCCTTATGTACAGTCACAAAGCTGTAGTTAGACATCTAGGATTTCCTCGGCTGTGCCTCCACAGCGCAGTCTGTAGCGACCAGTTCTCCAGCTTATCGTTGGGTCCCATAATGCCGACAAAAAAATGTATATTGTCATGGATTCACGGATGAACCAAGCTACAGCATAATCAAGTTTTGAAAAACACAGTGTGCCACCCTAGGAATTAAAAAAATAAATTATGGACTGTCAGACTGAAGACACAGTTTAAGAAATGAAATTCTTCAATTTCACTCTTTTAAATACACTATATAAAGTCAAGTCTGCTTCTTAAGATAATTCAACTGTCATGCTATATTGGTTAAGGAAATGTTAATTAGGAAGAAAAGCAGCATTAAAATAACTGCTATCCTAACATATTCTTAGTTTGAAGACTTGTTGATTTGCTTAACATCATTCTTTTTTTTTGAGCCTTAATAAAAGTGATTGTATAATCAGCTGAAAGTTGAAAATCAAGTTCCATTTTGTGTCCACGTTCCACTAAGGAAAGTAATGCTTAAACCTGATTTTAACCTTCACTGGGAGGCTGAAGAATGGCTCAGATAGATTTTCTTCAACTTCTTCTAAATCAAAAGTGTTTTAGTTCCACCAAATGACTGCCAACTTTCCCAAGCCTATCCACATACCTGGACACCCCTGAGTTGAATGTAGTCAAATATAAACCATGCCAGGCAATGACACATGAAAAATACCATAATATCCCATCTGAATACATGGTGGGCTGCCCATCCAATAATTAAGCTGGCAACAAAGCATTCTGAAATTGGCTCACAAATTATTGTTGCAGGAAGCATGTTAATTCGCAATTTGGTCCACCTTAAACAAACAAACAAAAAGGGATTTTCTTTAAACAACAGCCTGGTTACAAGACTAATCAATTTTTCTCAAAATGATCAGCATTTTATCCTGTTATATAAAAGCCTTTTATATAAACTTTAAAGAGTATTTAATGAATCTCTTTTCTATTTTTATTTAGTATCTCAAAGAAAAAAGTCTATCAATTCATTTGTATGGCCTATACTCTGATGAATAAAGATCATAAAATTCAAAGGGTAGAAAGTTAGAAAATAGAGATTGGCATAAAAAACTCAAAGTCTCAACACCTCTTTTTTGAAAGCTTTCAGTGTTACAAAGGAAAGAAAATATACTTAGACGTTAAATTTATTTTAATAAGGAAGTTAACCTCTCTTTTCTGGAAATAAAAATCTGACTTTTAGTTTTTTTGTTAAAACCAAGTTAAAACCATGTAAAAATTACTCTCCCTTCCCCTTTTCTTTTAATAAAGTATAAAAAGAAGAAATCCAGCTGATTTACCTGATCATTCTGGATTGAAACTGAGAAATTGAATACGAGCCAGAGTTTTGCATTGCAACTTGAGTGGACATGGCAAACCTCCAACCTCTGAAAATTAAGACAATTATAAAATGAGCTATGATGATGAACACATGCAAGCATGACTGATTATGCATTTATTCATCCCTATAAAGAGTAAGAAGCGTTATTTCAGTAGCCAAGATATGGAAGTACACACACATACACACACACACACACACACACACACACACACACTAGAATATGACTCAGTCATAAAAAAAGAATGAAATCCTGTTATTTGCAACAATGTGCATGGACCTAGAGGGTATTATGCTTAGTGAAATAAGTGAGACAGAGAAAGACAAACAGTCTGTTATCACTTATATGTGGAATCTAAAAACTAAAACAAATGAATGACTAAACAAAAAAGAAAAGACTCACAGACTTAGAGAACTAGTGGTTACCAGTGGCGAGATGGAAGGAGCAAGGGGTAAGATAGGGGAAGAGGATCAAGAGATATAAACTACCTTGTATAAAATAGGCAACAAGGATATATTGCACAGCACAGGGAAATACAGTCATTATTTTGCTATAACTTTAAATGGAGTATAATTTATAAAAATACTGAATCACTATGTTGTATACCTAAAACTATATAATACTGTAAATCAACTATATTTTAATTAAAAAAAAAAGTGAGCAACTGTCAGTGTTCAGGGTGAGCCTCGTCCCAGGATAGCACCCTACGTAGGGTATATCATACTTGTACACATTTTAGTCATTACAGAGGCCCATGATAGTACCACCTAAGAAATGGAAGGAACAACCCCTCAGTTCACAGTTTAATAAACTTAAAATACAGACATTCTGAAAGTACTAAATAGAGTGGGTCCTGTATTTAATAGTTTAGTCTCTGAACACTATTAATCAAAAAAAAAGGGCAGGGTGTGAAACCAAAAGTGGTATTCTGTATCTCATGAGAAACGCTATGAAACCATGGACCACATTAACACCATCAGGAGAGAAGTTTAAAAACATACTTCACATCTTTAGTAAATTATCAGACAAGGAAATGACCCCCTTTAAAAAAGCAAATGAGTGTCACTGTGTGATAGAGAAATGTTATTAAGCCGATCATGTGAATCATTAGGTGGCTTCTTAGCAAGGTATGAAATAATCTACTGAGAAATTTCAAAATCTGAAATCATATTCTTTAAATTTTCACCTACCGGCTTATGACTGCACTGACATTTTTAATTCTTCTAAAACACATAAAAATTTACATCCATAATAATGAAAATTTATAATCACAGAGAAGCTTCAATTTAATAACTTCAAACCATGCAGTTTTTTTTTTTAGGGTTTAAATGTATTTATTTTATTTTTAAATTGAAGTATAGTATAACATTAATTTACTATGTTGTGTTACTTTCAAGTGTACAGCAAAGTGATTCAGTGTGTATGTATCTGTATGCTATACAGTAGGTCCTTGTTGTTTACCTGTTTTATATAGTGCATATATGTTAACCCCAAACTCCTGAGTTATCTCCCCCACCCCTCCTATCCTCGTTGGTAAACATAAGTTTGGTTTCTATGTCTGTGAATTTATTTCTGTTTTGTAAATAAGTTCATTTGTATTGTTTTTTTAGATTCCATCTATAAGTGATATTATATGATATTTGTCTTTCTCTGTCTGACTTCACTTAATATAATCTCTAGGTCCATCCACGTTGCTGCAAATGACATTATTTCATTGTTTTTTATGACTGAGTAATAGTCCATTGTATATTCAGACCACATCTTCTTTATCTATTCATCTGTTGATGTGCATTTATGTTGCTTCCATGTCTTGGCTATTGCAAATAGTGCTGCTATGAACATTGGGGTGCATGTATCTTCAAATTAGTGTTTTCTCCAGATATATACCCAGGAGTGGGATTACAGGATCATATGGTAACTCTATTTTTAGTTTTTTTAAGGAAACTCCATACTGCTCTAGAAACCACATTAATTTGAAGAATGTAGAGAAATTAGAACATTTATTTGCTTCATTAGTACATAACTGAATAATTAATAGGAATTACATTCTAAAAGTATTAAACTATTCTGTACTCACTAGCAAAAAATAAAATAAAATAGCTCTTAATCCATGGGTTTAACAAACAGAGTAAACCAACAGAAGTTAGGAACCAAAAATGTAACAGCCTAATTTAATTTAGTTTTCTTACCGGTCAGCTATTGCTTTGGCCATAAAGTAATCTTCAGCAATGTACTGAGCAAAAGCTATAAGCCCTCCTGCTTGATCTAACACATCCTTTCTCATTAAACAAGACATTCCCGTCACACATTTGAAACCAGTGACATTGGCAGAGATATAGGACCTTGGATGAGAGGTTCCAAAATACACCTGCCAAAACAAAGCCAAAAACGTATGTATACAATTAGAATTTTATGTTAAAAGTATGATGTTTATAAATTCTTTTTCCTAATGAATTTCAGTATGATTGGGTGAATATTCTATTATTCTTACATAAATTACCTGAATAAAAAGTGGTACAAAGTAATATTTACATATAGCAAGCAGTCAATAATTTCTTATTTGATTGACTACACTTGTTATTATCACCATTACAAAGAAGTATTTACTTCTAGGAGGGAAAAGTATATTTTATTCTCAAATAAATACTGTCTTCTCTAAAACTCCAAGATTTAAAGATTTACTGAAGTAAAACTTAATTTGGATTTGAATCAGACAGGTAAAAAATATCACTCACTTCATATAAAATATTAATATTTAATGTGTTGTTTTCAGAATGTTCATGTAGATATACACACATCTACATATATAGGTATATGTACGTACATGTATATGTGCATATGTATGCATGTGGCTACACACATGCGTACATTCATACACACAATATTTATAGGTACATCAACCAATAGAACAATCCTATTTCTTAATTCCTTTTCTTGTGTCCTTTTATATAGCTAGCTATTTCCTGCCGGTGTCACTGAGCTTCCCAACTTCCCCATTTTTCAATGTATTTTTCATAAATAGGGTGGATACTAATATTCTGTCTTCCATTTTACTGCCCTTTTCCTAGATGTGCTTTGAAGTAATGAGAAATGCAAACTACTAAATTAACGGTAGAATTAAATGGTCATCACCCAACTTATCAGATATAAAACCTATTTATTATTTACATCTTAGATATGCTGCCTTTTGTAATTAGTCATCTCTCTGTATCCTAGGGGAATTGGTTCCAGGAGTCCTGTATCAAAATCCACCGATGCTATGTGCGTATTATCTACACCTGTCAGATTACTTATAATACCTAATACAATGTAAATGCTATGTAAAGAGTTGTAAATACAATGTAAATGCAAAGTAAAGAGATGTAAATACTATGTAAAGAGTTGTAAATACAATGTAAATGCTATGTAAACAGTTGCTGGTGCAAGGCAAATTTACACTTTGCTTTTTGTAACTTTCTGGAATTTTTTTTTCCCGAATATTTTCGACCTATGGTTGGTTGAAGCCAAAAACGTAGAACCCATAGACTTAATACAGTTAACTTCAGGTAGCTCATCCCAACTCTCAGCATAGTCTCAAGCTTCTGGGAGATTAGGGATCTGATAACAAGAATATTATTTAATACATTTTTATGCGGGCCTCTCACTGCTGTGGCATCTCCCACCGCGGAGCACAGGCCCAATGGCCCACAGGCCAAGCCACTCCGCAGCATGTGGGATCCTCCCGGACCGGGGCACAAACCCGTGTCCCCTGCCTTGGCAGGCGGACTCCCAACCACTGCGCCACCAGGGAAGCGCAAGAATATTATTTATAACCATTGCACTTACCTGTTCTAGTGTGGCGGCAAAGCCCTGTCTGTCTGCTACATAGGGCAGCCCGTGAACCAGGCCTACTTTCTCTGTCATTTGGTTAACCATGTCCGTGAGTGTGTCTGGAATCACTAGGATGCAAAAGAAAAAAAGGTGCAGAGGGAGAGAGGAAAAAATTTCCTTTTAGTAAAATGCCCACTAATGTAAAATATAATTTATGAGTTATTAAATTCTTAAATGTTTTTCTTTGTATGTGGGTCTAATAAAATGAATCTCAATCACTTTTCTGAGTAGAATACAAAATTTCAAAGAGGTTAACTTATGGTAGTGAATTTATTCTGGACACTTGCAGGTTGGTACATACCTAATATGTAGCAGGGGCAGGATGTACCTTGAAAACTTTAACAGTCCGTTTCTGAACCTCCCAACTGGAATAATGGACAATATGTCCTAGTACAAAAGGTACAGGAGCAGAGGTCAAAGGGGCTCAGTGTTCACTATGACTCCTCCATTCCAACCATAGGGAATGAGCCTCCTCTTTCTGGGGGTATGAGATATTCTCTCTCAAAACTGCTAATTGGAACTGAATGCGAATATACTTGACAGAGATTGATACACTGAAAACATAGCAAATATATGATAGTAAATAACTTAAGATAGCAAATGTGAAAAATGAATGTAATCTCTGACCATGAATTGATAGATTTGTAATCTAATTAAGTAGGAGTGCCACACTATTAATTTTCAAATTTGCACATTTCAAGCTGATAAAATTTAAATCATTTCCCCATTTTTAAATAGCAAAAATATCATATCATTTTATACGACTTCATTTTTATTTCCTTCAAGTATTTAAGAACTAAATCTACTGTATAAAAGTGTATTTGGACCTTAAATACAGGTAGTCTGGGTAGTGGTTCTCAACTGCTGCTCTGTAGGGGACATTTGGCAATGTCCAGAGACAGTTCTGGCTGTCACAACCAACAGCGGCTACTACTGCATCTAGTGGGTAGGGGCCAGGGATGCTGCTAACCACCCTGCAGGACAGCCCTGACAACAAAGAATTACCCAGCCCAAAAGCGTTGAGGTTGAAAAACTTGCGGTAATTAGAATATAATAGAATATTATAGAATACCAAAATTATTGTAAGTATAAATGTTTAAAAATGCAAAAATACAAATTATAATGTCAATATATTGATATTGACATTATAATTTCAATATAATTGAAAACATTATTATTGAAATAATTCCTGATAAAATCAGCTAGGTAAAAAGCCATGAATGTATTCTAATAAATGTATGTAATTCTAGTAAAATATGCACCTATTAATTTCTGTCCCTTTGCATGAGACAGTACATTGCACATGCCACAAACAGATTAAAGTAAAAGATGTCACATGAATAAGGGAAAACTTACACCTAGAAAAAGCTCATAGACTATATAACAGACCACGACTATTTTTTTTTTTTTTTTTTGGCTGCATTGGGTCTTTGTTGCGGCACGTGGGCTTTTCTCTAGTTGCAGTGAGCGGGGGCTACTCCTTGTTGAGGTGTGCAGGCCTCTTACTGTGGTGGCTTCTCCTGTTGCAGAGCACGGGCTCTAGGTGCGCGGGCTTCAGTAGTTGTGGCGCATGGGCTTCGTTGCTCCGCGGCATGTGGGATCTTCCCGGACCAGGGCTTGAACCCGTGTCCCCTGCATTGGCAGGTGGATTCTTAACCACTGCGCCATCAGGGAAGTCCCGACTATTTTTTTTTTTTAATAGTTGGAATTTTCTCTTCAAAATGAAAACATTTTCATACACGTAACATTCTAGGTTAGTATAAAAAACATCAAAATCTTAGTAAGTATAACTTGACATATTACCACGAAATAATGATAAAATGAATTACTTTATTAGGCAAACAAATAGGACTGATAAATGTATTCTCAGACTGCTCTTGGCATTTTATCATTGAATGAATAGTTCTGCAAAATAAATAAGAAAAACCTCACCTCTTATTCCACTATCACAAATCCATATAAGATCATACTTTGCAACTTCATATCCTGGCATTAAATTGTTAATTTTAGGATTAATGCCAACCTTTTTGCCACCTAAAAATTTTAAAGTACAGCAGTGAACAATTCATGCAATATTGGAAATATTTTCTATTATACATATACATAGTAGAGAGTAGTAAAAAGTACTTGCAGATTTAATAATTTAAACAAACATACTTTAACATTATGTTTCTCTTGAGACACAGATGTAGAGAACAAACTCATGGACACCAAGGGGGAAAGTGGCATGGGGTGGTGATGGACACTGGTGGTGGGATGAATTGGGAGATTGGGATTGACATGTATACACTAATATGGATAACTAATTAAAAACATGCTGTATAAAAAAATAAAATTAAATTAAAAAAAAAAAGAAAATAGTAGGTGAAACCATCATACTTAAAAAAAGCCAAAAAACCCATTATGTTTCTTATTATTCATAATAATATATTTAGAAAAAAATTGTTCATTCTCAAAAAGAAAATTACATCATTAATCTTTGAAAATTCATTAGTTTCAGTTTTCTAATTCTTAAGTGCTTGCATTAATAGTAAACATTAATCAATATTTAATAGCAAATATACCTCTAATTAGTCTTTAGAATAAGCCTGTAGGCTTTTGGAAAAATATTCTTTTTGCAATATTACAAAAATGAATTCTATCCCTCATTCCCAATTATAATCAATGAGATACAGAAAAGGCCATAGATTGAAAATATTAAAGAAACAAAAATAACAGGCTCATGTCTGACTGACGAGTAAAACATGATTTGGGGTAATTCTGTTAATCCCAGATATGAAAAAAAAAACTTTGTCTTTATAACTTAAGTCTTCTCAAAAGGACAGAAACACCTTTCACTGTATCTAACAAACACGCATAAAGCAAACATGCTAATAACTTAATGGGTGTCTAGCACCCTAATCTATAGTTTAATGCAAAGAAGATTACTGATATTTAATACATTAAAGCAAAAAGGTTATTGTAGAATTTGTTACTTACCTATAAACAATCTAGCATCAACATTTGGATATTTTCCAAGAAGCTTCTTACACACATCAATGGCTGGATCATCATGATCTTGGACACAGAGGAGTACTTCATACTAGTCAAAGAACACATTTTACGTAAATTAACCTCTTTTCCAAAGATAATCACTTATTATTAGTATTTACTGATGGATCAAAAAGCATTAAGAAAAACAAGCAATTGTACCCACAAAGTTTAAAAGTTAAGAGAGTATTCATAATGGATGCAGACACTTAAAGGATTATCAAGTGTTCCTTTAACCGAGAGCAGCTTCTCCAGAAGGGGCTGTCTGCAAGCCAAAGAGAGAATGAAGAGATTGGCAGGGCCCACAGCTGAAGTCTTGCCACTGCCAGATAGGCATGGCCTAACAATTCAACTGGATTCCAAGCTTCTCCATGGGCTTCATCACTGAAGATTTATTAGATGCTCACAGGGTGCCTAGCAGTGTGAAAACAACACAGAAAGCAACCAAAATGAACACACCCTTCGCTCTCTAGAAGCTTTGTCTCTGAACTTAATATCATTTCATCAGGGTGCTAAAAATTACATACTGAATACCACTACGATAAATTTAAAGAGGTTTCCCAAACTCTTCACAAGGACAAAGTGAGATTAGATTTTTTGTTGTATAATAATTTTCTGAAGTAGAATAGAATCTGATTTGATTAAAAATGTATCCTGAAAAGCACACTTAGCCTTTTAACTATGAAAACACCCAGGATTTTATTTTGCCCAGACCCATGTTTACTCTTTTTTTTTTTTTTTGGCTGCACTGGGTCTTCGTTGCTGTGTGCAGGCTTTCTCCAGTTGCGGCAGGCTGGGGCTACTCTTTGTTGCGGTGCGCGGGCTTCTCATTGCGGTGGCTTCTCCTGTTGTGGAGCACAGGCTCTAGGCCTGCGGGCTTCAGTAATTGTGGCGCTCGGGCTTAGTTGCTCTGCGGCATGTGGGATATTCCCGGACCAGGGCTCGAACCTGAGTCCCCTGCATTGTCAGGCGGATTCTTAACCACTGCGCCACTGGGGAAGCCCTATGTTTACTCTCTGATAGTACACTAAGGAAGACATTTCTTAGTACTTGGCTGGCTGTGTCAAAATTACCCTCGGACAGTTTTTTTAAAAAGAGGATACTGGGCCCCACTCTTAAACTTCTGAATCAGAGCATCCGAGGGGATTCTGACATGTAACCAAGTTTATAAAATCTTGAGCTCTAAGATACCATGTAGTAAACTACTAAATTTTTTAAAAGTGTTTGCTTTCACACATAAAGATGCTACTCTATTATTCTGTGGGCTATGTATTCTAAGCAGTAATTTTTTTCAATAGTGGTGATAAATTCATGCTGACTCAATAGCAGATTTCCTACCAAACCTTCTTTCTAAGACAGATTGAACATTTTTAAGCAAAGGAGGAAGGTTAATCATGTCCATGAGAAAATAACAAAGCTATGTGTTCTAAAAAATACAAAAAGTTGAGGACACAATTTTTTAGGTGTCTAACATACAGGGACTAAAGCTAAGGTAATGGGAAGGCCTGTTTGATTTACTTCCATTGATAAGCATACACAAGTAAAAAGTGGAAATAAAATGTGTACAGTGCCTTGAGCACAATAATTACTGTTCACCTAATATATTGATATATTATGTCAGCAAAAAGTGGCAGCATAGAATTTAGTGGTCAAGCACATAAGGACCAGGACTAAGGTAGATAAAGAAAGTTTAGCTAACAAGGTAAGATTTTTTTTTTCAAGTGAAAAAAAAGTTTTCTCAATAATTAAGTAGAGACCTGGATGGACCTGAGAGTCGGTCATACAGAATGAAGTAAGTCAGAAAGAGAAAAACAAATATCGTTTATTAACGCATATATGTGGACTCTGGAAAAATGGTACAGATGAATCTATTTGCAGGGCAGGAACAGAGATGCAGACGTAGAGAAGGGACGTGTGGACACAAGGTTGGGGGAGGATGAATTGGGAGATTGGGATTGATATATATACACTACCATGTGTAAAACAGATAGCTTGTGGGAAGCTGCTGTATAGCGCAGGGAGCTCAGCTTGGTGCTCTGTGAGTGGGATGGGTGGGATTGCGGCGGGTGTGGTGGTGGTGGTGGTGGTGGTAGGAGGGAGGTCCAAGAGAGAGGGGATATATGTATACATATAGCTGATTCACTTTGTTGTAAAGCAACTATACCCCAATTTAAAAAAAAGAAAAGTAAAGGGGAAAAGCAATGTATACTTTCCTCATACTTTCTACCTATAGTTATTACATATTCTATCCAATATCTACCTCTCATGATGACTGACCAAAATTGCCACCTTAGAGGTACTGAAATGATTAAGCAACTTTACAGCCAGTGGTCTCCAGAGATCAGATAAAAATCTGAGAATGGGATGGGCACCATTCCTGCCACACCCTGAAACTTCTTCAAGGGTTGACTCTTAAGTCCCATAAAAAGTCAGCCATCCTCCCTACCAAAATGTTTGCTTGAGCCAACAAGAGGCAGACCTTAACCATGAAGATTAGAAAGGTTAAGTGACTTTCCAAAGGGTGTAAGTAACAATGAGCTTTCCTACTACAGTGAGTTGCTCAGTCAGGCTTGCTCTAAAGAGTTCATTGTTTTTCCAAACATAGCGTAGTTTTATGCTTTTATGATTTATACTGTTTTACAGGTATAAGTAAATATAGTGAAAGAATATGTTTATAAGTAATACAATTCCATAAAATATTATTAAAAACCTACTCTTGGCTTTTTCCTCAGCAAGAGAAAACTCTGTAATATGTAGTACTAGACATCTACTCAATGGGAAGAAAAAGGCTATACTAGGTTGTAGCAAAAACTTTTTCAGAAGTATATGGTGTTAGTATAAGTAAGGGAGGCATAGTTTACCTTTATCCAAATGCAAGATTTAAAGTTTTTGTTTTTATTGATTACACCTCTTAAACTTAATTTCAAATGAAAAACAAATACCTCCTGATAAGCCAGAGTGCAGATGAAATTCAATTCACTTTATCTAAAAAATGTTCAGACTCTTATTAAAGATATAACTTTACCTTAGATGTGCCTGATATTAAAAATTATACCAAATTGGAGGTAGTATTCCAAGTGTTTTCTAAAGTATTAGATTTTAACCAAGAATCTTCATTTTTCAGCTAGAATCTCTATGTTTGATCAACATTTAATTTGCTAGGAATTTCTGTACTTAAATCACTCTGACTACACTGCAATTGGTAAAACATAAGATATTAAGTTGATAAAAAGTTTTGGTTTTTTTTTTTGCGGTACGCGGGCCTCTCACTGTTGTGGCCTCTCCCGTTGCGGAACACAGGCTCCGGACGCGCAGGCTCAGCAGCCATGGCTCACGGGCCCGGCCGCTCCGCGGTGTGTGGGATCTTCCCGGACCGGGTCACGAACCCGCATCCCCTGCATCCGCAGGTGGACTCTCAACCACTGCGCCACCAGGGAAGCCCTAGGGTAAATTTTGAGTGAAAGATAGATGCTTCCTTTGAGTGAAAGGAAGATGCTTTGTAAGAAAACTGCTCTGAATTCAAAGTTTTGATAAGTTATATCAAAAACTTACTTTCAAGAACTAGGTAGTTTACATGATTTTTCAAATTTATTTGGTAAAACACTAATCTTTCAGACGTAGTAGTTTTATTACATGTATTGTGCCGATCTTTCAATAACTGAACCTATTTTCAATCTTTTTAAATTCTTTACTGTCATCAGTGACAATAAAGAATCCAAGTATGGCACTGGACTTCAAACATTTTAAACCCATTCTATATTTGCAAAAAAGAAAAGAAAATCACAATTACCATAACCTCACTCTGTTAATAACTCTGATCATTCATTTAAAAATTCTTCATATGGCCAGAATTTACTAAAGTAAAGCCATCAAGACACTTTAGATGCAGATTACTGAATCCTCCTACTATGGCCGAATTTCTGCCTAAATGCCTTCTCCTATGCTGATGCCAAATGAGTACTCGATTTTGTGAAAAATGAATTGTATTCATTTTTTTTATTCTTATATTTTTTCCAAGAATTTTTTTTCCCCAAGGAATAAATATCAATATAAGGTGGATTTACAAGATATTTAAAGCATAGATGTCTTTCAGGGCACTTAGTATAATAACAGTCTCACCAAAATTTAAACCTAGAAATTCAGACCAAGTGTCCGTAATAAATCTTCTTGCACATGTCTAAAATTAAATGAAATTTTAGTATTTCAGTATGTTATATACATATTTCCAAATGGCCTATAAGGTTCCAAATCAAATAACAGAGGAAGGAGTTACATCCAGAACAAAAACGTTTCCATACCTTTATAAAACAATGTTCACATTTGACAAATGGAGAATATTAAAATGTGCTGGGCCTGGCAGTTACACAAATGTTCATTTCATGACTATATGCCTCCTTGATGACACAAACAACTCGTGTTCACACTCAGATTTGTGCAATTTCAGTGGTTTAACTTCAGTCTCCTGTAGAATTGCCATTGCTTTTGGTCTTTTAAAAAGCAAATATAGTGCAGTGAGATCAACATTTCCTTTTAGATTGCAGGTACTCTGCACTTTTGCTCTGCTTTCTAAATGTTCTTTTTACACAGCTAACAATTCTTTTGTAATTAGAAAATAAAATTATGAACTAAAAAAGAATGAAAACAATCCCTTGCATATAATGTTATTCATTTTTGTAATGTGTCAAAACAGCTTCCTCCTCAACCAAATAAACGTCTTAATGACATAACTTAAGCGGAAAAAGAACTTAAGTGGAAAGAGAACTAAGTGGAAAACTAGAGCTCTGGAGATAATTCCAAACTGTATAAAAAAAAACTTCATTCAGAAGAAGAAATCAATTATTGATTCATCCCAAATGTTCATAGTTAATGGATACATATGTTCCTGGGGTTATTTTAAGAAACTCTTTAAACCCACACTAACTTCCAAAACCATTTTAAATTCCATGACTATTATCTCACAAGAGCAGCAACATAAAAATTCCATAACTAAGTTTTAAGAGTGGTTGAATAGGGAAAGGGGAAAGGGTTGGATGATGGTTAAAACACTGAAATTTGTGAGATTAAGTTTCACAAGGATAAATGCATATGGTTCCACACTATGCTCTGAAATTTATTCATAATCAATGAAAATATTCTTTCATTCACAAAAATAAATTCTCCTTTACATTCACGTATATAAGGTGAGGCTTGAAAAACTTCCATTTTTCTTATTGCAAAGCTTATTTTACAATTAATTTTGTTTCTCATCCTTCCTGAATTATCAAAGGCCACTTTTTTGCATTTTTAGTTTGAAAAAAAAATCAAGTACCAATCTTATTTTTTCTAATTATATATTTAATTTACTGAAGATAATGCATGCCTATGATTCAGATCTCTAAAATTATTAAAAATATATACACACACAAAGTAGAAGAAATACATAATTTTCTGCTACAAATTAGCTTCAAATGCCTAGACTTCCAAAACTCCAAAAGCAATAATATAGCAACACTAAAAAATAACTAAATGATACTCATGTCTACACACTGAATAAGAGCTGAATTAAGGCTACCATGTCTGTGTCTTCTTCTTAAAAGAAATGAAATAACAGTGTGAAAATCAGTCACCATGAGAGTGTGGTGTGTAGATGTCATCTTCTTTCTCACTACTTGGGCGACATTGTTCTAAAGAAATAGGAAGGGAAGAGTCTCCGACTGGCAAAAACTATGGAAAAACCGAGGCAATGATGGTAAAAACTGAGGAAAGTGAGTAGAGACCACAGAGGGAAAATTAAACTGGACTGAAAATCAAGCAGGTAGAAATTTAGACATATTTTCACAAGTAATCTACCACTGCTAGAACATGCTTTCAAAAGCAGCGTCTCAAATAGGCAATTGAAAAAGTTGCCATAAAACTAAATACAAAAATTAAGGAATACTAAGTTTTCCTAAGAAACTAAAGGGAAGAAATAAAAAGAATACTCCCATCTCAAGAAAACTGAAGTCTCCAAGGAAGGAAGTACATTGAGTTTATAGATAAATAGATTATATAGATAAAAGATATAAGCAATACAATTAGGTATTAAACCCCAGAAAAATCAAGAAATCAAAAATTAGGTGTTTTTTTTAAACATCTTTATTGGAGTTTAATTGCTTTACAATGGTGTGTTAGTTTCTGCTGTATAACAAAGTGAATCAGTTATACATCTACATATGTCCCCATATCTCTTCCCTCTTGCATCTCCCTCCCTCCCACCCTCCCTATCCCACCCCTCTAGGTGGTCACAAAGCACCAAGCTGATCTCCCTGTGAAAAATCCGGTATTGATGAAGCTCCACCTTACCACTAATTCTAACCCCAAAAGTCAGATTCTCAAGGGGATTTATCATTAGTTCTAGCTGTCCTGCATCCCATTTCTGACCACTGAATATTGCTTTCTCACTTTCACTGTGACTCTCATGGAACAAGATCTTCACACTCAAACTACCGGGCACTTAACACTGTCTGCATTCCAGGAGCTTCATTCAGGGATTTCTAATTCAGGTTGACATACAGGTAGTTAGAAAAGGAATTTATACCCCTTCCTCAACCCCCCATTTCTGTCCTGTGATGACAACCACAACTACTACTACTACTACTACTACTACTACTACTAGAGCATAAATATGATGAAGCCAACACCATCATGCATTTTCAATACCTTCACCTGATACAGTGTCAAAATTTCTCTCTAAGTGTTTATTATAAGAAAAAAAAAGTATGGTCTAGCCCATTCCTATGAGTACAACACTGTACTCACCTTGGGATAATCCAATTCAAAGAATGTTTCCAAGTTGTTGATTAGGTTAGGATCTATTCCTTTCAGTGGCTTCAGAAGAGACACCCCTGGGAGCTTGCTATATGGTTGTTTGTCTGTTGCCTTCTTGTTTAGGTGTAATCGGCTAAAAAGCAAATGATACATATATTAACGTACATTTCTGGAGACTATATTAGGGCCAAGTCTATATAAAGTATGTATCAAGCTACCAATAAATTACTGAATTTCTTTTTAATTGGCATCTTTTGAAAGGGATATCTGAAAATGAAAGAAAGTAGAACCAGGTAAGCTTCCAGTTGAGGAAAACCAGAACTAAACAGAGTGAATGAATGTTCCAGCGAAGGCTGAAGCTTAAGACTGCTGTTTACTGCCGTACTCTGAGAGCCCAGAACAGTGCTAGGCCTGGAGCAGGCATTCAATAAATACCGGCTGAAGAAACAAATGACAATGTTAGCCCACACATTAACTGCCCTTCCTCCCAAATCGTCATCAAGGTGGCCAAAGAACTATAAACATAGCAGGGAAAAAAACAACAACCCTATTTGCACCAGAAAAATATGGAAAAGGAACCAGAAAAATTTGAGAAATTTCTGTAACAAACAGTCCACACAACCACTGATTGAAAGAACTACCAAGCCAGCCTGCCTGGCAAGCAAGAAAATGGGATATCTATCAGGACTCCCAATGCTCACCATCTCTGAATGGCAGGGATGGAATAGAGGGAAATTGAAGGTAAGAAAAAAAATCTCAGTGATGACAGAAATGCCTATTACGGACACTAGAAGATATACCAGTGCCACCAAATCACAGAGAAGTTGGCCAAGGTTCTCAGCGCTGCTCCATCCCATGGGGAATGAGCTCCTAATGGGGGAAGCCATGCCAATTAGAGAAGAGAGAACGTGCTCCAGTTCATGTCAGGTTGTCACGATAAAGAGAGGAGATGCCCTTCAGCAGAGTGCTGAAGTTTCTAAAGCAAGTCACTAGAGGCGTCCTCCCTCCTTCTCATTAGCAAGTCTCCAAGCACTCAACAGTAATTAGAGGCTGGGACAATCACGGGGCCAACTGCAGGATATTTTAAGACACAATTCTTCCACATTTTAACATCTCTGAAATCAATGGCATCTTATAGTTGCTGGCAGCCAGATGGCGGCCCGGACTTAATAGCATGAAAACCAACCCTTCCAGAAGATCAAGAAAACGCCAGTGTCAACGCATAGTGAAATATACTATTCATCTATGAATGATTTCTGGAAGTACACCAGTACCATCATCCACAGAAGTTAGCCACAGGCTCACTCCCCTAATTAAGGCAGGGGTGTGCTGCAGCAAACATCTCAAGTTTCAGATAAGGCCATAAGCAGGGGTCTCCAACCCCCCCCCCCCACCACCCCCCACCACCCCGTCCGAGGCCCGTTAGGAACCAGGCGGCACAGCAGGAGGTGAGCAATGGGCAAGTAAAGCTTCATCTGCGGCTTCCCATCGCTGGCATTACCGCCTGAACCATCCCCTCCCCCACCCACGATCCATGGAATAATTGTCTTCCACCGGTCCCTGATGCCAGAAAGGTTGGGGACAGCTGCCAGAATGCATCTTTACGGAAAGAAAAGCAGGCTACTACCTACAATGGAAAAAAATTTAAACCAACCAAAAATTTAAACCAACCAAAAATTTAAATCATCCATAACATCAAACGCCAGAAAATAATGAGTACCATCTACAGCAGTGCTGTTCAGTGTGGCAGTGGTCCACAAGTTGCTTTTTACTGGCCAATGATGAAAGAAATGGAGAGCAAGCACTTAGAAACTTTTACAGCAGTTTGACATTGCCATGCCATCCAAGCATATGGTCAGTCATTTATTTTCACTGTAGTTTACTAAAGTATCAATCCATGACAGATTGGAAAACTTTTAAAGAACTGATCCTTTGCCACAGATAGTTTGGAAAATATTGATCTACAGAGTTCATCTAGAGGGCTGGAAAGAGGTAAAACCATGATCTAAAATTTATATAACCGCAAATATGACAACTATTCCATTTCTAACAAAATAGTAGACTAGATGTCTGGAGAAATCCACCCAGTACAGAACATCTAGATTGCCAGAAGGAAAAGTTTATGTTATATATTTAATTGGTTGAAACAGTTATGTATCCACATGGTTCAAATCACTAAAAATATTAAGAGGTTCATATAAAAAAGTCCCCCTGTCACTCCTGTCCCACATCTGTCTTGTTGCCATCACCACCTCCCCAGCATTATTAGTTTCTTACTTATCTTTCCAGAGATTTAAAAAAATGCATATTCAAGCCAAAACATACACACACGAAATTCTTACATAATATTCATAATTTTCTCTCCTCCTTCTTAATACAAGCACACTAAAAGTATGTTTTTAAATATATGACTAAACTGTTAGAAATAAAAGGAAAGCGTCCCAGGTCAGAAATGAGGAGAAACCCCTGAGTGAGTGGTGCTGGAGACAATACTTGCACTGGGACCATCTGTTGGTCCCTAGTGACCTAGAAATGGTGACAAGCCTGAGACAGGAATGATAGTAAATCTGTCTGAAGAACCTTGAATAAATATGGAATCTCTTACAGGCAAAGTAGAAAACTTCTGGACCACAGAGGGAAGATGGGGATGCTGCCTATCTTGGATTTAGTCCGAAGCAAAATGGAACAAAAGCAAAAAGGCTCCCTGGAGAACACCTAACCACGCGGGTTTGGAACCCAGAAGGCAAACTATAGGTGTTGCTTGAAAAAAACCTAAGAGATGGAACAAGAGAGACCGTCATATGTGACCACGAATATATGAAAAGAACTACACAACGTCTAGAAATGAAAATGGCAATCACTGACATCAGAAACTCAATAGACAGGTCATAGTGAAGTTGCATACACACAGTTCAAAAGACAACTGGAGAACTGGAATCTAGATCTGAAGAAATTATCCAGAATGCAGCACAGAGAGAATGAGAGGCAACGACATTGAAATCATGAAAGGGTTTGAGACATGGAGGCTAGAATAAGAAGTCAAAATCACAGTAATTTTTATCTACTGGTCCCACGGTATGCTCATTAAGTGCTATTAAACTGTAACAAAACATGCAGAGACAGAGACAGAAACATGCAGTCGCAGAGACAAATGGTCTGCGACTTTGTCTCTGACTTTACAGAAGTATAAAAACCCCTGACTTCCCCTCTCTCACACCTCAGGACTTCAACTTTTGGACAATATGAAGAAGCAGGAACTGGATTTACTCTCCCACCTGAAACAAACTAACAAAAAAAGCAGACAAAAAATAGGAAATGTTTTTTTAAGATACTGAATATCAGGTAGAGAAGTGATTCCTAAGATATGAAAAACGAATGAGGCGAGTCCTCCAATTGCCTCAGCTTACTATTCTGAGACAATTTCCAGGCCAGGAGACTCCTGGTTTTTTTTTAAACGTTTAGTATACAAAATGCCCACAGGCAGAAATCACAACTTACTGGACCATTCATTCCACAGCCTCAGAATCTGCATTTTTACAAACATCTCAAATGATTCTGATGCAGGCTAGCGGTGAACCACACTTGAAGACACACTACAGTAGGCTGTCAAGTCTCTAGGGTCCAACACAATAGCATGTTCACAAGTTTAAAAAATGTTAAATAAATGAAGAGTAAAAAATGTTGGCTAAATAGAGCTGGAAGGTATGGTTAGTCTAGAGACGAAAACATGGGAGTCACCCACAGTTTGGGAAGTACATAAGCTCTCCCAGGTGGAGCATGCCATTAGCAGGTGGCCACAAATCAATATACTAATATTACAGAACCAGTAATGCATGAGAGAGACCAAGAGTGAGTGACCAGGACAGGAGAAAGAGAGCCAGGAAGAAAGTGAAGTCACAGAAGGGTTTATTTGGCTGGGCTGTTTTCTTTTTGAAAGGGTTCAAGAAAGAAAAACATTGAATGCTGTCGAGAGCACAAGATAAGAACTGAAATGTCCACTGAATTGAAAAGTCCACAGAACTGAAATGTCCACTAGAATGTGTGAACACTGGTGACCTCAGAGTACTCTGGGCAAGGGGCAGGTAGATAAAAATGGTTAAGAAGCAAATGAATGAGAGGTGAGCTGCGATAACAGTGAATAAACACTAGTTTCTCCTGCAACCTGACAGCGAAAAAGAGCCAAAGAGTAGCTAGATGGAGAAGCGTTTTTCAGTTTAATTTTTAATTATTTTTAGTTTTTAATCCTTGAGTATATACGGTCAGGGGAAAGAGCTAGTCAAAAGGTAAATAGAGAAAAAATAAAAATAATTAATGGCATGATAGGATCCACAGTGCGAAGTAGGAGTGAAGGTAAATGTGACAAGAATGAAGGTAAAATGGTGAAGATTTAGAAGAGGTGCTGCCAGTCATGGGTGTCAGAGCTATAAACAGAAACAAAGTATTGCCAGATACCAGCGTAGGCTTAGCTGAGATTTGAGACCATGAATGTGTAGTAGTACCAATCCACGTGGCTGCGTGATTACCTCTGCAAGATTCTGAAAGTTGAGAAGCTGTAAATTATGAGATGGATACCGGATAACAGGGCAGACTGATGATATGAGGGAAGGCAAGGGGCAAGATAACGAAGTGATGAATTGTAATGGAGAATTAAGTGAAACCAAAGAGGTAAGCAGGTAGAGGCCACACCTGTGGATAAATTGCCTAGAGCAGCTGTTCTCAGCCTTGACTGTACATGAAAATCACCTAGGGAGTTTTTTTTTTGAAAATTCCTGATGCCCAGACCAAATAAATCTGAATCTCCTGAATTGAGACCCAGGCAGCAGCATGCTTTTTTTTTTTTAAAAAAAAAAAAAAACCTTCCCAGTGACTCCAAAGTGCAAAGTTGAGACCCACGGACCTAGGAAGGCTAGATTACTGTAAGAACAGAAGAGGGCTGAGATGGAAACTCTCAGAAAGGTCAGCAGTTATGGGATGGATGGAAAACAAGGAGCCTGTAAGGAGCCATACAAGTGGCACGAGAATGGGGAAGGGTTGTAGAAGAGAGAAAGTAGGGGCTCTCCCCCTAGTGAGCTAAATGTTGCCAGTTATCAGAAACGTAAGATTCATAGCAACTGGAGAAATTCCCATACAGATTACCCTATCCGTATGGACTACTTCTGGGGTTATTTTTAGGTTATCACTGGCAGTGTGTATAGCATACTGGTTTAAGAGCCAGGGCTGGAGCGCAACGGTCTGGATTTCTGTACCAGCTTCACAGCTAACTAGCTGTGTATCCTTGGGCAAGGTACTTCCTTATCTCAAGTTGTTGTTGTTGTTGTTGTTGTTGTTTAAAGTGTGAATAACAGTACCTACCTCATAAAGTATTGATAGTTGTGAGAAACAGATAAGATTAAGCCACAAAGTAAACATTTGGTGATAGCTATCACTGGTAATTTTTTTCAAAAACTGCTAATTTTAAGGACATTTTCCACTAAATGTAACTTCTCTGAATTACCATAGTTCTGATAAGAGATTTAGAGATACCAAACATTGATGCAACATATAAACAAAAAGGAAGGACTGGAAATTCATAGATTTAAAGATTATTTCATATATATTTAAAGATTAGGGGGCTTCCCTGGTGGTGCAGTGGTTGAGAGTCCGCCTGCCGATGCAGGGGACACGGGTTCATGCCCCGGTCCGGGAGGATCCCACATGCCATGGAGCGGCTGGGCCCGTGAGCCATGGCCGCTGAGCCTGCGCGCCCAGAGCCTGTACTCCACAATGGGAGAGGCCACAACAGTGAGAGGCCCGCGTACCGCAAAAAAAAAAAAAAAAGATTAGACCATTATGTGGGTTTTCTTTTTTTTTTTAACATCTTCATTGGAGTATAATTGCTTTACAATGTCGTTAGTTTCTGCCGTATAACAAAGTGAATCAGCTATACATATACATATATCCCCATATCCCCTCCCTCTTGCATCTCTCTCCCTCTCACCCTCCCTATCCCACCCCTCTAGGTGGTCACAAAGCTTGTTTTTCTTTTTAAACATAAAGTCAACTCTTACGTATTAAGAAAGATTAAAGGGGGAAAAGGGAATCATCAAAAGTCTCAAATCATGGTTAAAACAGAATAAGTCAAAATATGGGATAAAACATTTAATGTAAAGTTTAAATTATATCCAGTATTTAAGCTAAAATTGTATTCAAGGTTTGAATTACACTCAAAATTTAGGAACCAATTTAAAGTTCTATAGGCGTCATCCAAAAGTATAAAAACAATGCAAGTATGAGAGTGAGAGGCACTAAATGTCACAAATTATTATTGCCCAAAAATGACCTGTTACTGTTTTATTAGGTGAGCTCTCCTTTAAGACTATTAAATGGGTTCTCAGTTGGGCAGAGGTGCTGCATAGTCCTGGCTTCTCGAAATCCCTCCATCCTCAGAGCCTGGCTCAAAGTGTTGGATTCTGTAGCCACATGAATCCCCCCCTTCCCTTGGCTCTGCTGGAGGGAGAGACTGTCACCCTCAGAGCTGAGAGGCGGAGGCAAGATAATTGCCACAATGCTGCACGTACAATGTACAAAGCAACTACTGGTCACTATGTAATTCAATCAATACCACCGTCTCTCATGAAGATATTTTCAGGCATTCCAAAGTGGACAGTATTCTGTTTTGTTGACCATTAAATCACCACACCTAACACAGTTCCCAAAGCAAAGACTACAATGCAGCCTTCCTCCCGGGGGTCCAGGCCTGAGAGAAAGCCCCTCCCCGCAGCCCCTAATACCCGGCAAGCTCTCAGTCAGTGGCAGCATGTCCAGGCACCAGGACCAGCAGATCCACAGTCTGGGATTTTAATACTTTCCTTAGTTCTGTTGAAACAGAATCTCCCCATCTAACATGTATGTCCATTTGATTTTCAGAAATTTGATTTTATTACGTTTCAGGAACACATTAGGTAAAAGAGGAATGAACCTCTTATATACTAGCCAGTGGTTTTGATTGGCTTCATTTTTGAAGAATAAAATGATCCTGAAACTAAGGGAGCAACTGGGGAAGACAAGAAAGCGGGGTAAATTTTCAATATGTCTCATTTTCCCAAGGAATTATTTCTAAATTACACTTGAAGTTGAGAGCTGGAGTCAAAAGAAAAAAAGAAAATCGAATTCATGTAATTAAGGCATGTCACTGTCAAAGACAGGGAGGGGCAGATGCTCACAGCAAGCTGCCACAGGGCTGTACCCGCCAGCTGCAAGGACAGGGAACAGAAGGGTAGGTACCATCTGAGGCGCTTTCTCAGAGTAAGAGTCACTTCAGTCTAAAAGGTCACGAGAGATGAATCACGAGCAAGAAAGACAGGCCTTCAGGGTCCTGCTTTCCGTTGCGAGCTAGAAGGACATCTATTCAGGGAACACTTCAAAGAACTCCAAGGGATGCTAAGGAGTATTCCGGAATATTCTGCTGGGGTTATGGCTGCTTTGGCCTGATGAATTTTCATGGCCTCTCTGCCTAAGGGTTTTCAACTTGTGAGCTGATAGGATGGCCTTGTTTTTCCTCGTTGATTTTTATTTCCTAACATCTCAGTCTCTAAAATTGTTACTGTCCTTTCCGTCATTTTAGTTGTTTTATCTTTCAAATCTTTAGTCTCCCCTACTCAACAGTTTATTTAATGGTTTGCACCATTTTAAAATGACTGATTGTACAGTTTTGTATTCGAATTGAGTTTTGGGTGGCAGGGGGGCCTGGAATGAGGGGAAACTTCTGGGAGAGGGCTGGCTGTGCTCGTCCCCTTCTGTCAGCCCCTTGCAGCAATCTTAAGACAGCGCTACACCTCCCAGAAGTGAGGCACAAGAATCTCCCTAGAAGCTTCTAAGGGAGAAGATGGATTCCTTGAGGGCAAAGTTCACCTTGCTCAACAGTCCCAGACTGTGCTGTGCAATTCAGCTGAACCAACTTATCTGACATTAGGAATTTTCTCCTCTGCTCCGTGCCATCAAGGCTGTTAATGTTTCATGTAAAATTAAGTTGATTGCTTGATCAGCAGATCCCCTACTTCATATAGTCCATGCCAGCAATTCTCAATGATAAAAGCCTTCTGTTGTTGTCGTTAGCTATGATTGTGCCCTGGAAGCCTGTTACTGTGTTTAATAATCAGTATGTGTCATGACTAATGTTACTTCCATATCGCACTTATCTTGTCAAAAATGGTACTGCAGCAAAATGGGCTTCATCAGCAACACAAAGCATACCTGGTGCAACATTAACTTTGTAGACACAAGATTCCCCAGAGGACACGGAACAACCAATAGTGAGTTAGCTTTAGAGGAAAACACAAACTATTTCCAATGGACAACAGACTTGTACACTACAAAACACGAAAGATTCCATCACCATAAAAAACAAAGAGGAGATCTTTATTAATTTTGCTCCCCCTCCCTCCCCAAAAAACTCCACTCACTCACCCTTTGGTGACAAGAGTCAGCCCTAGTGTATGGGAAATAAATAGATCAAGGTATTTTGCTAACAGCAACTAATGGCTTTGCAATTTCCCAAAGGGCAGATCTAAGTGTAAAGATTATGATGGCACCATAGGTATTCCCTTTGGAAAACCGTGGGGGGAAAATTCAAATCTAACAAATAATTTGTGGGTTATTACGTTATTGATACGGCCTGTTTCTATTTGAACCACGATTAGTTAGAAATAGTGAGATAAAGATTCCATTTGGTCCAATTAATTTCATTAAAGACCATGGCCACTGAATACATCCCAAATTCTGTCCATCTACCTCAAATCACAATGGCCAAATGACACTAAGTTAATGAGTGAGCAAGAATCCCACCATTACTACTGGAAAAAATTCAAAGATCATTCATTCGACATGCAATAATTGAGTGCCAAGTAGCACTGAAGATACAATAGTAAGACACCTCCTTAAGGCAAGGATATACAATGGAGAAAAGACAGTCTCTTCAATAAGTGGTGCTGGGAAAACTGGACAACTACATGTAAAAGAATGAAATTAGAACACTCCCTAACACCATACACAAAAATAAACTCAAAATGGATTAAAGACCTAAATGTAAGACTGGACACTATAAAACTCTTAGAGGAAAACATAGGAAGAATACTGTCTGACATAAATCACATCAAGATCTTTTTTGACCCACCTTGTAGAGTAATAGAAATAAAAACAAAAATAAACAAATGGGACCTAATGAAACTTAAAAGCTTTTGCACAGCAAAGGAAACTATAATCAAGAAGAAAAGACAACCCTCAGAGTGGGAGAAAATATTTGCCAAAGAATCTACGGACAGTGGATTAATCTCCAAATATATAAACAGCTCATGCAGCTCAATATTAAAAAAACAAACAACCCAATCAAAAAATGGGCAGAAGACCTAAATAGACATTTCTCCAAAGAAAACATACAGATGGCCAAGAAGCACATGAAAAGCTGCTCAACATCACTAATTATTAGAGAAATGCAAATCAAAACTACAATGAGGTATCACCTCACACCGGTTAGAATGGGCATCATCAGAAAATCTGCAAATAAATGCTGGAGAGGGTGTGGAGAAAAGGGAGCCCTCTTGCACTGTTGCTGGGAATGTAAATTGATACAGCCACTATGGAGAACAGTATGGAGGCCCCTTAAAAAACTAAAAATAGAATTACCATATGACCCAGCAATCCCACTACTGGGCATATACCCAGACAAAACCATAATTCAAAAAGACACATTCTGCGACTTCCCTGGTGGTACAGTGGTTAAGAATCTGCCTGCCAATGCAGGCGACATGGGTTCAAGCCTTGGACAGGAAGATCCCACATGCTGCAGAGCAACTAAGCCCTTGCACCACGACTACTGAGCCTGTGCTCTAGAGCCCGCGTGCCACAACTACTGAAGCCTGCGCACCTAGGGCCCATGCTCTGCAAAAAGAGAAGCCACCGCAATGAGAAGCCCGTGCACTGCAACAAAGAGTAGCCCCCGCTCACCACAACTAGAGAAAGCCTGCACACAGCAACAAAGACCCAACTCAGCCAAAAATAAATAAATTAATTAAAAAAAAAAAAGACACATGCACCCCAATGTTCACTGCAGCACTATTTACAATAGCCAGGTCATGGAAGCAACCTAAATGCCCATCAACAGACAAATGGATAAAGAAGATGTGGTACATATATACAATGGAATATTACTCAGCTATAAAAAGGAATGAAACTGGGTCATTTGTAGAGACGTGGATGGATCTAGAGACTGTCATAGAGAGTGAAGTAAGTCAGAAAGAGAAAAATATCGTATATTAACGCATATATGTGGAATGCAGAAAAATGGTGCAGATGAACCGGTTTGCAAGGCAGAAATAGAGACACAGATGTAGAGAACAAACATAGATACCAAGGGGGGAGAGTGAGGGCAGGTGATGGTGGTGGGATGAATTGGGAGATTGGGATTGACATATATACACTAATGTGTATAAAATAGATAACTAATAAGAATAGGCTGTATAAAAAATAAATAAACATGTAAAAAAAAAAAGACACCTCCTTACCCTCAAAAGCTTATAATCTAAGTGGGGAAAGAGACAACGGAACACCTATTTGTTTAGATGGGTAAATTCAAGATACTGTGGAAGGACATAGAGGGGGTGCCAATTCCAATAAAGAGCTAAAGTTGACAATAACTTGAATGAGTAGGAGTTAGTAAAACAAAAAGGAAAGAGGGAGAGAAGGGGAAGAAAAGGAAGGAAAGAGAATTCTAAAGAAAATGACATTGCATATTCAAGGAAGGCCAGTAATTCAGTGTTGCTGGAGAAACAGGCACAGGGGATGGCTCAGCTCCTACAGAACTATACATGTCTTGTTAAGGAATTTGAATTTTAACCTGAAGGCAATGGGGAACCATGGTAAGATTTTAAGCACATGATCCAAGATTACTGCACCAGAAAGATTAGGTTACAATAAGAAAAATAAAGTAGATAAGGAGCAAAGCTGTAGGTAAAGATACCAGAGAGTAGAGAGAGTTCAATAATCTAGGGCAGAGATAACGTGTACTGAACTAATAATGTAGGTAGGAAAAGGGAGGAATGATGAATCAAGAGAATCATCACTAAATATTAAAACTCAATTACAATTTCCTTTTTGCTTTTTAAAGCTATCATAATATAGTCCAATTCTGTATCTACCCCAGGCTCAGGTTCAAGGGGCTCAATTGCCTTATTCGTGCACCCAAAAGTGGTTCTGATAGCAATGACCCTGACTGACCAACATCTGTCCAAAGTCCAAGTACATCCTCAGGAATAAACCCAGAAAATAAGTTCTCAATTTACATTCTACTAAGGCTCAGAACATCAATGTATTAATGAATTTAAGGCCAAAAAAAAATCATATTATCTAAAAATAACATTTGAAATGCTAAAATTCACATTAAAAACACAATTACTTTCTAACAGGAAGTTTATCACAGTTATCCTGATAGTGAGTATTTAAACTCCATTCAAAAGCTGTGCAGCAGGTATAAAAGTTGTTATACTAGAAAAATTAGGAAAGGCAGAATTAACTTGAGAAAAAGTCTTCAGGAAAAGGACCTCTGCTTTAGTAGAAGGCAGTTAATATTTATGGATACAAGAAGTATTTCCACCATACCCTGGCACCTCCAGTCAATTAATAGAAAAGATAAAGCCTAACACTAAACATTAGGATACCATGTGTAGAGGGGAGAAAATGATAAATCCAAGGAGGGAGAGGGATGGGGGAGTGAGAGGAGAAAAAAGCAAGGTGTCTTGCTTAGATACTCTTATCTAGCAGTATGGCTCCTAACGGCTAAACAGGGAAGAAAACAGCAGCCCCCAAGCTATCAAACCACACTAGCTCTCAAAAAAGGAAAAAAATCCATAAAGATCACTTAACCAACTCCGCCTACAGAGGATATAATCATTAGTGTTTTTGTTGTTGTTATGTTTTGTTTTGTTTTGTTTTAGGAAAAATAATCTTCAAAATAAGAGCCCTGAATTTCAAATGCTCTAATCTGAATGTTATCTTTAACATTATAGGGAAATTCCCTGGTGGTCCAGTGGTTAGGAGTCGTCGCTTTCACTACCACGGGCCTGGGGTTCAATCCCTGGTCAGGGAACTGAGATCCCACAAGCCATGGCGGCGCGAGGGGGAGACATTATAGGCAAAATCCCACAAATGTCTGCCATCTAAAATATGTTATGAAATGATTAGGCATCAGTCGATACTAAATCTGGAAAGGAGCAAAGCAGTAGGTAGAGATACCAGTGAGCAGAAAATATTGAAAATAATGGTTCTCTAGTTTATAAATCATCTCAATTTTTTAAATTGTAGGCATATAGGAATTGTAAGATATTTATGAAATTGGAGCAAAAAGTTTCATTGAACAATTGTTCACTGTATTAATCACATTCAGCTCCATTTTTAAAATACAGTCCAATACTTAGCTCTTTATCTCATTTTAAGAAGTTACAATACAATAGAACATTGAATCTAAATTATCTAGATACCATTACACACTGTATTTAATTTTGAAAAAATAACCACTGGTTTTAAAAAAGAATGTTTTATCGTTTTTCTCAGCAATTTCACTACAATGTTTGTATTACTTAAACATTTTTAAACATTAGTAGCTCACAGATTATGCTCCTTAATCTGATGACCAGATATGGAGCCATATAAGGTTTTGAAAATAGGCTCCATTTCCACCAGTTGCAGGCACAAGGTTTTAGGAGAGGACCAATATATGATTATTTTATTTATACTTTACCTCACTTAAAAAGGATTTGAGAGGACACAGAACACCTGTTCAGAAAATATATTCTTCAATAAAATACAGAATGCTTAGCACAATATTTTAACCAAAATATCATTGCCAATGTTCTTTAACCTTGCTTGTCAAACTGTGGAGATTATCAAATTTGCAATTTTACTAAATACAGAAGAGAGGAGAGGACAAAACCTTAGGGCTCTGCTTGAAAACAACTCATTAAATTGGGAAGTATCTTTACTTCAGTAAGAAAGGAATCAAATCAAACACGTAAATAATTTTGATGGTGGGATGAGATGAAAGGAACTTAATTTTTAAAAAGGCAAGATTTAATTTATACATAAATTAAGCTGTTGATTATTTACTTTATGTTCAGTTATCCATTTCAGAAAGATAGAAGATTCCTACTCATCTGTTATAAACTAATTGCATTTTCTCTATTCTATTTTCACATAACTTTTCTGAATCCTGTTACTGTCAATATAAACGGTAACTCTATGGGGCATTGGAAAAGAAATACAAAGACTACAGTATCTTAACTAAGCTAAAGTTTGTACTAGTCTCAAAAACTAGAAGTATTTTAAGTAAAAAAGTATTTAAGAAAATTCTGCAGTTTATCATGAAGCACAAAATAACTTAAAACTATTCTGGAGTTGTCACAGTCTAAGAGTATAAACTTCCCCAGATGGTTATTTGAAGTATTAAGCTACATCACCAGTGTGAAAGAAGTGTGGCTTTATCATTATGTATACATCATAGAGGGAAGGGGATCCATCATGGTCCTATGTTGAAAGAAGTCAACTTTCTTCAAATCAAGCTGTGAATTTAACAATTCCAATTTAAATACAAGATTACTTAGAGTCTGAAAAAAAAAAAAGGTTCTAAAGTTCAGTTTAAAATAAAAATGTATAGAAAGTTAAAAATTTGCATAAGAATAAGGAGGGGCTGGCCTCGCCAGTAATACGGTAATAAAGGTAATAATACTTCATTCATTAAAACAGTGGATACTGGTACACTTTGTAAGGGTAAAGTGTAAAAAAAGAATCTAAGAAAACTCAAAATACTAAACGAAAAACATACTTACTATATAATAGTTGGGGGAAATGGAGAAGATAAAAAATTTTACCAGTCAGGAAAAAAAAAAAAAAAGACTTGACTACCTAAAACACACAGGTACACACTTTTTCTCCATGTTAAATACATGTACAAAGTTGGAAGACAAAACAAAACAGAAACAAGACAAAACAAAAAAAAAAAACAAGGTGGGCAAAAACTGCAACATATCACAGAAGAACAATCTTCCTATTAAAAAGATTAACACAGCAATACATTGCAGCACAAGCAAAAGACTGAGTATGAAATTTACAACTAAATGTAACTAGTATTAAATATATGAAAAACATTCAATGGAACTAGTAATTAAAGAAATGAAAATAAAAAACAGAAAACAGTAAAAAGCCTGATACTTAGTAAGGGGAAATGGGGACCATCATACAATGTTACAAGGACTATGAATAGATACAACCTTCCTATAGGGCAATATGTAACAAAGTTTAAAATGTGCACCACTTCTGGCCCAATAATTCCTCTTTCAGAATGTAAACTAAGGAGATCATCTCTCAAAGATGTAAGCATATGAATTCATCACCATGTTGTTTGTAATCTTGACAAATTGAAAATAAACTAAATGCCCATCAATAATAACAATGAATACATATTAGTACCTCATAAACAAAAATGTCATACATCTATTAAAAATGATGGAGAGATCATAAATTTATTTTATTTTATTTTTTTAATTATTTATTTATTTTTTGGCTGCGTTGGTCTTTGTTGCAGTGCACGGGCTTCTCACTGAGGTGGCTTGTTGCGGAGAACAGGCTATAGGTGCGTGAGCTTCAGTAGTTGTGGCACGCAGGCTCAGTAGTTGTGGCTCACGGGGTCTAAAGCGCAAGCTCAGTAGTTGTGGCACATGGGCTTAGTTGCTCTACGGCATGTGGGATCTTACCCAACCAGGGCTCGAATCCATGTCCCCTGCATTGGCAGGCTGACTCTTAACTACTGCACCACCAGGGAAGTCCCTCATATGTTTATTGACATGAGAAAATTACTCAAGATATTTTACATGGACGCTCCATGTGAGCAGGGCCCTGGATGTATTGTTCTTCAATCTTATTTCCAGCACCTAGAACAGTGCCTTGTATATACAAAAGAGCTTCCCAGAAAGTATTTATTAAATAGATGAATTTTGAGGCTGGTGAAAGAACAACCATAATATGGTTCCTTTCTCTCTCCCTCCTTACCTCCCTCCCTTCCTTTCCCTCCCCCCCACAGAAATATAATTGGAACGATAGTCACAAAAGGTTGACAGGTAATGGAGTTTTGGTGTGTGTGTTGAACTTTCTTCTTTCTTCCTCTCCATACTGTCTAAATGCTCTATATAGTAAGCATGTCTTATGTCTTATTTTTAAATTGGAAAAAGTGACAGAATTGTTTTTTAAGAACTCATATATTTAAAATGAACTCCAGAATGTTCAGTGCCTACAGCTCACAAACTCCAAAACCTAAGATCAACAGTGTCCAAGAAGCATTTTTCTTTAATCTTCAAAGAAATATCAGTATGCCTTGTACAATGTAGCATCTTTCTCCAGTACCAGGAAATGCCACACTATACTAATAAAATGCAGCATTTCCAAAAGGAAAAAGCACACTTTTTCTGTAGTGAAAAGGAAAAAAAACTATAAGTAATTAATTTCTTAAAGTTCTCCCCTCTCTTCTACTAACATATACCCTATTCTAATGGGTGGTAAAGATCACTATGCACCATCATCTTTTGGGGGGGCTAAAAATCCAGTGAATCCAAGAGTAATGCGCTCTATGCCAATTCTTTCATATCCTCATGAAGGCTTCCTTCATTTTAAAGACAGTTGAACAATTGAAATATCAAAAGTAGCTACACACTCTATGTCATATTCATCCATTACCCGGGTTTATTTTATTCATAGTCTTTATCACTATCTGAAATAACCTTATTCGGAATTTTATTATCTGTCTCTCCCTTCTGGAATGTAAGATCTTTGAGGACAGGAATTCTGTCGTGCTCGTCACTGTGTCCCCAGTGAAAGGCATCTAATGAAAAGGGGGGGGGGGCACATCTAAACAAGGTAATAAATAAGGAATTGGGAAAAAAAAAAAAGGAAAGAAAACCACACTGAAATGTACAAGCTGACATGACTCAAGGCTACAACGCCAGCTCTGACATTTGGTGGACATTTTTCAAGGTGGACAGGTGCTTCACACCTATCTAAGGACACAGAGCTCTTCCAGGAAGAAGAAAATCCACAGGGAGGTCTCCAGGTGGCTGTGTGCAGCTCACCGAAGGGTGAAAACGATCATCACCATAATAGAAACGTGGCCCAGGTCGAGGGAAAAAAAACAAAACAAAACACAATACACCATACATCTTGGCCCAGATGAAAAACCACACGAATCCCCAACACAATCAAACCAAGCAAGCAACCTTCCGCCTGACACGTAAAAAGAGCATAGTCTCCTTTCCCCTGGCTGTGCAGTTGCCTGAAGCCCAGCCATTCCCTCACTCGCCACTTTTCTCTTCCAATGAACCCCCCGCCCCAGCTGATGCACAGGGAGAGGGAATGGGAGGAAGAGTCTGAGAATTAGCTTTCTCCACCCCCATCCGATCCCAATCCCCTCCAAAGAGAAATTCCTCCCACCCTCGCCTGTCCCCAGGCCTCGACCCCCGCCACGGGATCCTCCAGCTGCCCCTCACTCACGTGTAGATGATGGCCATGAAATGCATCAGCCACAGCACCAAGAAGAGGACGAACCCGAAGACGGCCATTCCCTCCAGCGCCAGGTCCAGCAGCGCCATCCCCCGGCCTGGCCCGCTCCGGCCGCCGCAGCGGACAGCGCTCCCGAAGAGGACAGGGTGGGCGCCCGGCGCGGGGTCGCAGAAGTGGAGAGAAAGGTGGCGAGAGGAAGGGGCGGAGGGGGGTGGGGGCGGAAGGGGCGGGCAGGGCCTGCGCGCCCCCGCCCGCGCGCACTCGCTGGCGCGCTGGCCTGGGCGCGCTCGCGGATGCAGGCGTTGCGGTGGCCGGACGCAGTGGGCAGGGCGGCCGTGGCCCCGCGCTCCGGCTCGCCTCTCCACCCCCTCGCGGCCGCCGGCTGGATCCCAAACGCCTGCGCCGCCGCCGCCGCCGCCGCCGCCTAGCCGCCGCCTCCCCGCCGCCTAGCCGCCTCGCCGCTGGGCTCCGGGCAGCGCAGCTCCGTGCCCTCCTTTGCAGCCGCAACTCCGCGTACTAATCGAAACCGCCGGCTCGTGCCCAGACTCGCCGGCGCACCCAGCCCCGCCCCGGCCCTCCGGAACCGCGGCCTCCACCACCCCCCCCCCCGCCTCCGAAGGGCGGTGCGCGCCGCTCCTCTCCGCCCACCCTGCCGCCCTCGCGCCGGTGGCGTCACTGTCGTGAGCGCGCCCCTGGGAGACTTCTCCCCAGGACGCAGGCAGGGTTTTCCCCCACTTACGGGCTCAGGCCTCCGCCCACCTCTCAGTGACCGGTGGAGGCTACCCAGGCGGCCAGCACTGCAGCCCTAGGCCGGCCTCCGTCGGCGGAGCGGGTCCCTGTATCCACCTCGGAGAACACTTTCCCTTTGTCCGGTTCTGGTGTTCCAGGGCGCCCCAGGAAAAGACCTGGGGTTCCAGGCAGACCCCGAGTTGTCTCGCAGTCCAACTTCCAACGCTGGTTTCGCAGCCGCTGCGCCGGGCATTACTCGGAGCGGCTCAGGCCCTCCTCCAAGACACGTTCCTGGGCGCCAGGGTGTCCCATGGCCTTCCTCCCTCGCTGGTTCTAATGCTGTGGAGTCTTGGATCACAACGGACCGAGAGTAAAACAATCTCCTTGTGCTTCGCAGATCTCTAAACACCTTAGAGGCAGCGTGTAACATAAAAGAAATTCTCGAACTCAGAATGTAAAGAATCAGTTAATACTGAAGTCCTCAAAGACTACTCCTGCCCAATACTGTAGCCATAGGGGGGTACTGAGCGCTTGAAATGTGGCTGGTAGGAATAGATGTATTGCGAATGTAAATCATACACCTGATACCGAAGACCACCTCATTTATTTTATATTGATTACATGTTGAAACAATATTTTGATATACTGAGTTAAATTATTTAAATTATTTCACTGTCTTTGCTGTTGTTTTACTTTTTAAATTTGGTTAGCTACTAGAAAATTTAAAATTACACGGGGGATAGCACTGCTCTAAAATGGAAAGAAATGGCATTTTGGATAGTAAGGTAATTTAGTGTTTATCTTAGTTTTAAATCAGTCCAGGGAGATGAGTTAATCTAGTACTAAATGTTTCTGTTTGTTTCTTCAGCCTAGATGAGTTTATATAGTTTCTCTATTGTTTTATGTTTAGATGATGTTTATTCAAGTGATTTCCTTTTAAATAATCCATGACCTCCCTTGAGAGATTTCAGAATGGAATTCAATTTTGAAAAGAAGTTGTTTATTTTATTATTGTTATTTATTATAGCTAATATTGATCGAATGAGCTACCTCAATCTATAAGTAAATGATAAACTACAATCAGAAAAGAGTTTAAATTAATATCTATACTGAGAACCAATCCTGGATTTGCTATACCCTTTGTTTTACCTGGTTAAAGTCAGTAAGAAAGAACAGGGCTTAGAAACCAAACTTCCATTGTTGAGAGTTACTGGTTGATAAATTAAAGTTATAGCCCAATAGTATATTAACATGGAAATAACACTACAAGTGGAAATTTTAAAACATCACTATTTTAGTTAATCAATTCTAAGACATACTTTTTAAGAAACATTTCATTTTAACATTTCTGAAATGGAAATGCATCTCACAGTCAACGGCATCTTACAACTAATTGGTAGATTTTTTTTTTCTTAATCGTATATAAAATAATACTGCATTCAATTAATGTACTTTAAGATTTGATGAACTATATCAATTGGTCAATTTAAGCATTTTGTTGTATTCTACATTTCTCCAAATGGTTTTTGGAACCTTACAACAAAGGATTTTATACAGTATGATCAATGACTTGGAAAAGGAGGCCAAAGAAAGTTGAAAGAACCCGATATTCTTAACAGTTAACAGAACTCCTCTGATTGAGTATAATCAGTAGATAATAGATCAGCTATGTTGTACTTGAGCCTAGTTAAACTTGGTCTGTCCAAACTTGGTTGATGAGTTTAAAGTAGCAGCTTTAGAATGTGCAATCCTAACATTCTATAGATATAGAATATTCTATAGATATAGACATCTATATTCTATAGATATAGTATAAGTGTAAATTTTTTCCATGTAGCACAGCAGCATAGGAGTCTAGCAAAGACCCTGTCCACCAATCTCACTTTTGGCATTTAACATTGTTTTGCTTGTTTGTCTAAAGGGCTCTCCTCAAATTCTACCAAGTTCAGGGCCTCTGACTTTTTCCAGTGGCAATCTAGTAACATTAGTATACATTAGAATTCATACATTTTAAGAAGGAATGTTTTTAGAGGTAAACAAAAGCCAAATTTGACTGTCATTTAATGGCCCTAGATAGTTTAGTTATAAAACCTTAACCAGAAAAGGATGCAAAATGTCTGGTTCAAACCAAGTAGTTGGAACACATTTTCAGTTTGAACCAAATCCAAGCCAAAATAATTGTAGCTGATTCCAACTGAAACTGAAATGAAATTATATTGGTTCTAGTCACATGTCCCAGAAAAGACAAGAGTGGAGGCTGGGAGAACACAGGTACATAAGGTACCTCAGAGAAATGAAACAAACTTTGGCAAGTTGATACTCTGTTACACTGTGCCCCAAATGCCTATATATAAAAGTTAGTTTTACGTTTTTTAAAGTTGTAATATTTTCAATAATCAGGATTCTTTTTTTTAAAGATGTATTTTATTTTTTAATTAAGTAATTAATTAATATTTGCCTGCATTGGGTCTTCCTTGTGCTGTGCACAGGCTTTCTCTAGTTGCGGCGAGCTGGGGCTATTCTTCATTGCAGTGCGCGGGCTTCTCATTGTGGTCAGTGGCTTCTCTTGTTGCAGAGTATGGGCTCTAGGCACACAGGCTTCAGTAGTTGTGGTTCGTGGGCTCAGTAGTTGTGGCTCGTGGTCTCTAGAGTGCAGGCTCAGTAGTCGTGGCACATGGGCTTAGCTGCTCTGTGGCATGTGGAATCTTCGTGGACCAGGGATCGAACCCCCATCCCCTGCGTTGGCAGGCAGATTCTTAACCACTGTGCCACCAGGGAAGTCTAATAATCAGGATTCTTGATTTGGATTGCGTCTAAGAAAAACATCATCTTTAGTGAGATTTCTAGAAAAATCAAGTTTAAAAGGTGACACAAAGCCTATATACAGAAAAAAGACTAAAAGAAATTACACCAGACAATTATGAGTACTTATCTTTGAGGAATGAAAAGGGTTGATTTTTTAAAATCTACCCGTTTATATTGTTGACTTTCTATAATGAGCATTACTGTTTCCATGAAGAAAAATGACCATTTTCTATTTTACAAATGAGTTATCAATGATGAAAAATCATGTAGAAATTTTTCATAATTTAAAAAAAAATTACAAGTGATACAGTCACTTTGGAAGATAGTTTGGCATTTACTTACAAAACTAAACATACTCTTACCATACAATCCAGCATCACACTCCTTGCTGTTTAGCCAAATGAATTGAAAACATATCCATACAAAAACCTGCACACGGATGTTTATAGCAGCTTTATTCCTAATTGCCAAAACTTGGAAGCAACCAAGATGTCCTTCTGTAGATGAATGGATAAATCCATTGTCTGGTACATCCAGACAATGGAATATTATTCAATGCTAAGAAGAAATAAATTATCAAGTCATGAAAGACATGGAGGAAACTTAAAGGCATATTCCTAAGTAAAAGAAGCCAATCTGAAAAGGCTACATACTGTATGATTCTAATTATATGACATTCTGGAGAAGTCAAAACTATGGAGACAGTAAAAATGTCAGTGGTTGCCAGAAGGGAGAGAGGGAGGGATGAATAGGCAGGTCACAGAGGATTTTTAGGGCAGTAAAACTATTCTGTATGATACTATTCAATATAATGGTAGATACATGTACTATACATTTGTCCAAAACCATAGAACGTACAACATCAAGAGTGAACCCTGGGGCTTCCCTGGTGGCGCAGTGGTTGAGAGTCCGCCTGCCGATGCAGGGGACACGGGTTCGTGCCCTGGTTCGGGAAGATCCCACATGCCACGGAGCAGCTGGGCCCGTGAGCCATGGCCGCTGAGCCTGCGCGTCCGGAGCCTGTGCTCCGCAACGGGAGAGGCCACAACAGTGAGAGGCCCGCGTACTGAAAAAAAAAAAAAATCTAAAAGAGTGAACCCTAATGTAAACTGTGGACTTTGGGTGACTGTGATGTGTCAATGTCGGTTCATCAGCTGTAACAAATATACCACTCTGGGGCAGGATGTTGACAGTGGGGGAAGCTGTGCGTATGTTGGGCAGGGAGTATATGGGAACTGTATTTTCTGCTCAGTTTTACTGTGAACCTAAAGCTGCTTTAAAAATAGTCTTTTTTTTTTTTTTTTTTTGCGGTACGCGGGCCTCTCACTGCCGTGGCCTCTCCCGTTGCGAAGCACAGGCTCCGGACGCGCAGGCCCAGCGGCCACGGCTCACGGGCCCAGCCGCTCCACGGCATGCGGGATCCTCCCGTACCGGGGTATGAACCCGCGTCCTCCCCTGCATCGGCAGGCGGACTCCCAACCACTGCGCCACCAGGGAAGCCCCAGTCTATTTTTTAAAAAAAATAAGTGAGTGCTCCATTTGAAGTACTGGAAATGTTATAAGTGTCTGAATTAGTGAGATAAAGTAGTTTGTCATCAGATCCCAGGGCTTTCCACCTTCTAGGCACTCAAATATTTGTTGAACAAGTGAATTAGTTTATTTAAACTGATCTACACTGAGAGAAGTCACTAGAAAAATTGTTCAACTTTCTCCTTTGTTTGCAAATACTTTAAATATGTTTTTTTTCTCTGTGGAAAACAAATACACATTAACTACTCATAACCCTCCTTCAGATTATAAAATTAGACCACAGAGTTAGAGTGAGTGAAAGTAACTACATATTAGTTCACCTAATCACAACCTGAAGACCTGCTCCAGAGCCTATGCTCTACTTGACATAGTCAACAGCATCATTTTCATGTCAATATTGGACATACAGTTGACCCTTGAACAACAGGGCTCCACTTATATGCAGATTTTTTTTCAGTAAATACTACTACAATACTACGTGATCCGAGGTTGGTTGAATGTGGCTAATGTGTTATTTTTAAAAGACAGGTATATTGTAAATTTTCAGCCCTTATAAAAACTTCTTTAAAATGTAAAAAATGATCCTCTAGAAATTGGGTAAGTTTGAAGTTTCAAAAACAAAGTTAGAATCAATTGATCTGAAATTTGTTGTGCTAATGCCCAAAGAAACAATTTAATTCTTGTCATTTTTTTCCCCTAAGCATGTTTGAAATTAGTAGAAAAATGCCTTAGCTACTTATCAGTTCAGGTGCTTAACCTACAGTGGTTTTTTTACCCATTAAATGGTAACTTTGTAAAGGCTTTCAGATCCTCAGATACTGTATCACTATGAATAGACTTCAAGTGTACAAAGGTTCTAGGCAAACTGTCAGTTCAAGGCCTGATCTTGATAAACAATTGGTATAGTGTGTTTGTATGTATAGGTGTGGTCCAGGGGAGTGCCTAGAGTTTACTAGAGTTCGTTTCATTCTCAGCTGTTTTGCTAGCTCATATCCAAAGGACTAATTAAAATGTTTTACCTCATACTCATTTCTTTTCAAATTTCATACTTGATTTTGTTTTAATCCAGTGTGCTAGGTTGAAGCACTGATGTTCATTCCTAAAGGAAGCTAAATTCTAAAGATTTCCAAATGTGTCCCATGTAAGTATCAATCATTTTCTTTTTCAAAATGTTTTTGAAATTGCTTTCTTTTTAGATAGATATTCATGACTCAATTCAATTTATTTATTAAAGTTTATAATGTCAAAACTTTCACCTAGGCTCTGCGTGTGTGTGTGTGTGTGTGTGTTAACAAACTTCGTAGATTTATTGGAGAATGAGAAAGAGACAGAGACTGAGACTGTAATACAGTCCTCCCTTGGTATCAGTGGGTGATTATCTCCAGGACCCCCTCAGACACCAAAATCCACAAATGCTCAAGTCCCTTATATAAAATGACATAGTATTTGCATATAACCTAAGCACTATAGGTATGTATTATATAAGCATATAATCCTGTATACTTGAAATCATCTCTAGATTACTTATAATATCTAATACAATGTAAATGCTATGTAAACAGTTGCCAGGACATGCAGCAAATTCAAGTTTTGCTTTTTGGAACTTTCTAGAATTTTTTTTCAAATATTTTCTCTTCTGGGTTTGAATTCCAGCTGATTGAATCCATGGACTCAGAACCCACGGTTATGGAGGGCCAACTGTCTTTACTGAACACAAGAACATAAGTTATGTGCCAGGCAAATTTTAAAATATTAACTTGACTTTCACAAATGTCATGAGATATATAATTGGAAGCCAAAAAGATAAAGTTATGCATCTGATAAGGAGGGAGCTGGAGTTTGGACCCAGGTCTATCAGACTCCAAAGCCAACGCTCCTTATATTAAAATGTACAATATTAAGTTAATTTAAACAAAGTATAGTAGATAATCAATCCTCAAAGTTCAGATCACAAAGTAAATTTTGGTTTAGCATTATTTAGTTTGATAACCAATACTCTGTAGAAGGCAATTTCAACATCTGAGACATAGGAAAGTGTATTTAGAATAGACCATATATTTCATGCTAAGATGCACTAAACATCTTACTCTTTACCACATCCTTTACTTCAATTAAGAGGAATTTCACGAAATATACCATCATTTCAGAACAATTCATCTAAGAGAGTAAACAACAAGTAGAAGAATTTAAAAGATCAGAAAAATGACAATAAAATCTGTTTCTCATTTCATAGTATTAACAACAATATAATTAAATGTGAGTTTAACTTTTACTAAGGAACAAAGGCTGTGGAGATAACCTACATCTTTGGAGTTTAGGATCTCTTCAAAATACTTTCTATCTGAAGAAAGCTTTGAGGATACACTGTAGACTATCAGTTAAGCACATACATACATTGTGAATGTCAAACTGGCTGGGTTTGAATTCCAGTTCTACCATTTACCACCTATATGACCTGTGTTGTGAGGACTAAAGTTAACATATATAAAATATTCAGAACAGTTGCAGACATGTGTAAATTTTTTGAAACTTTTATTATTATTCCTTAACAGAGAGCATTCCTTCATTCTAATTTCATCTAGATCACTAACTTATTTTCTCAATTTCTTCCTTTACTGTTTTTACCTATGAAAAATAAAATTAACTATACTTAAAAGAATTTTTTTTAAAGCAAATCGGTTTCTCTGTAGCAGAAGCATCAACACTCAATTTTTGCTTATAACACAAACCAGGATATCCTTTAGATCTCATCTTTTTGCTAACATAACTGGTTTATTCAGTCAGAAACAAATGCAATTAGATGATAATTGTATAGAATAGGAATAATATCATAAAATAGTAAAGAGCAAACCAAGATACTTTTATTCCATAAGAAAAATAAATTTCAGGCCTTGAAATAAAATATTCTATACAAGCAAAGCATAAGATTTAAAAGGTATTTAGATATACATGGGGTCTTCTGACATGTAAGAAACAATGATATTGAGTGTTAATATTATTTTTGGTAATAAATACCTTAAAAATACTTAGAATAAAATGCATCAGGATATCAGGATTAACAGAAAGCAGTTTTCAGAGTCTAGTTTACATGACATTTTTTTTTAGCTCTGAATTGGTTAAAAAAAAAAAAGGAACATCTGCATGAATGAGACCAAACTAACAATGAATTTGTGAAGAAGATGAGCCCTCCACCCAGTCTAATAATTTAATTGTTCAGAAAACATATCAGATTATTTTTAAGGCTTTATTTCATTGTGGGTATAAATTTGAAGCATTATCTTAAATATGAAGAAGCATGAAACAGTTCACTGGACAATTCAGGGTAACAGAAACAACTCTTGGGGGTTTTCTATATTAAGCTCATCCTTAAATTCAATTGCCCATTTTAATTATTTTGAGATGATTTGGGCTTGGGAGTCATCATTAATGGTTAGTTGCTACAATGGAAAATATTGAGCAAAATTAGTTGAACAGACTGTTAAAATGACAAAGCAAACAAATGAATGGCTTTCCTATCCAGTTATTTCTTTTCCTTTATTCCTCAGCAAATATCAAAAGAAACTGTTCCAGGAGCACATTGTTCTCATGCTTTGGATACAAAGTTAAAAGTGATATAATCCTTTTTCAGGAGATGTTCCCAGTTGGCTATGGAAGATAAACACAAGAACAGATCATTGTAATGCAATGTTATTGAGTACTGATAAAGAGGGATGAGGAGAATTGTGTGGGAGTTGGGAATAACCATTTTAACCACTTTTATTTAGAAAAGTCTAGAAAGACTTCATGGAGAAGTCCTAGGTCCTGAAGAAAGAGTAAGAGTGAGAAGAAACCAGAATGTTTCCTTTGGTTACTTTTTGAATCTAAACAACTGAACAATCTGAGGGAGGATGATGGGAGGTAGCCAGAAAACAGTCCAAATGGACACAACTTGAAAAACAGTTGACCTTAGTTAACTGCTAAATTGATTGATACATGATTGAAAATCCAATTATCTTGAGTGTGACCATATAAATGAAACTGGAGCACTTTTCAGAAAGAGAAAGGGCACCATTAACAATCAAGCTAGGAAAACTAGTATAAACTGAGACTGTCATAGGCAAATTAGCCATATGGTCACACACTACTTAAAGATTATTTAAAGGACGCAGGAGTCCCGCAAGGCTCAATCAGGGCTCTTGCTCCATTTTTCTGAGATAGTCTTGGCTCTCTCCTTCTCTGTGTGTCACTTTTGTTTTCAAGCTGACTTCTCTCATGGTTGGAAGACGGCTGCTAACCTGTGCCTCATGGTTGTCCGTTTACATGCAGAAAAAGAGAAAACGTATTAGTTATTCACAACCACCTAACAAAAACCTGGGCTTTCTCCCTCCCCCCGGCCCCCACCCCACCAATTGGAATACCCTTGATGCCACTTGTGTACTGGCTTAAGGTATGGCAAGGAAAACTAGAATGGTCAAATCAGGACCCATTGAAGCTGCTAGTAAGGATAATCACACTCAAACTGCATGGCAGCTATGTAATGGATGGGGAAAATTAGAATTGGAAAGCTAACCATAATACCCACTACACTGAGTTTTCACGAAACAATGGGAAATTTCTAGGAAGTTTTAAATATGGAAGATCCCAGTTAAACTCCTTCAGCTTTTTGTTTTTACTAACAGCTTTACTGAGACGTAGTCATACCATAAAATTCACTCTTTTAAAGTATATAATTCAGTGACTTTTTGTATATTCAGAGTTGTGCAACCATGACCACCTAACTTCAGAACACTTTCATCACTGCAAAAAGAAACCCCATACCCATTATCAGTCATTCCCCATTTCCCCTTCCCCCTAGCTCATTGCAACCACTAATGTAATTTCTGTCTATAGATTTGCCTATCCTGGACATTTAATAAAAATGGAATTATATAGGGGCACAGTCAAGGTGGCAGACTAGGAGGATGCAGAATTCATGTCTCTGCACAAATGCACCTACCAGGCACTGGTGGGGGACCACAGACACCTAAGGGAACAGAAGGAACCTCCAGTGACTGGCTTGCAGGATCATGGTTCCCAGGCAGGAGGTTGGGCCTGCGCTCCTGTGGTGAGAGCTCCTAGTCCAAACCACTGGACTAACAGAGAACCTCAGACCCCAGGGAATATTAGTCGGAGTGAGGCCTCCCAGAGGTCCTAATGTCAGCACCAAGATTGGGCTCTATCCAACTGCCTGCAAACTCCAGTGCTGGACGTCTCAGGGCAAATAACTAGTAAGACAGGAATACAGCCCCACCCATAAAAGAAAAAGAAAGAAAGAAAGAAAGAAACAACAAAAATATGTTACAGACAAAGGAGCAAGGTAAAAACCTACAAGACCAAATACATGAAGATGAAATAGGCAACCTACCGGAAAAAGAATTCAGAGTATGATAGAAAAGATGAGCCAAAATCTCGGAAACACAATGGAGAAAATTCAAGAAACATTTAACAAGTATCTAGAAAAACTAAAGAGCAAACAAACAGTGATGAACAACACAATAACTGAAATTAAAAATACTCTAGAAGGAATCAACAGCAGAATAACTGAGGCAGAAGAACGGATAAGTGAGTTGGAAGATAAAATGGTCGAAATAACTGCCAGGGAGCAGAATAAAGAAAAAAGAATGAAAAGAATTGAGGACAGTCTCCGAGACATTTGAGACAATATTAAATGTACCAACATTCAAATTATAGGGGTCCCAGAAGAAGAAGAGAAAAAGAAAGGGTCTGAGAAAATACTTGAAGAGATTATAGTTGAAAACTTCCCCAACATGGGAAAGGAAATAATCAAGTCCAGGAAGTGCAGAGAGTCCCATACAGGATAAATCCAAGGAGAAACATGCTGAGACACATATTAATCAAACTAACAAATATTAAACACAAAGAAAAAATATTAAAAGCATCAACGGAAAAGCAACAAAAAACATACAAGGGAATCCGCATAAGGTTAACAGCTGATCATTCAGCAGAAACTCTGCAAGCCAGAAGGGAGTGGCAGGACATATTTAAAGTGATGAAAGGGAAGAAGCTACAACCAAGATTACCCAGCAAGGATCTCATTCAGATTCGACGAGAAATTAAAACCTTCACAGACAAGCAAAAGTCAAGAGAATTCAGTACTACCAAACCAGCTTTACAACAAATGCTAAAGGAACTTCTCCAGGCAGAGACACAAGGGAAGGAAAAGACCTGCAATAACAAACCCAAAACAATTTAAAAAATGGTAATAGGAACATACATATTGATAATTACCTTAAATGTAAATGGATTAAATGCTCCAACCAAAACACAGATAGGCTGAATGGATACAAAAACAAGACCCGTCTCTCTACAAGAGACCCACTTCAGACCTAGGGACACATACGGACTGAAAGTGAGGGTATGGAAAAAGATATTGCATGCAAATGGAAATCAGAAGAAAGCTGGAGTAGCAATTCTCATATCAGACAAAATAGACTTTAAAATAAAGACTGTTAAAGGAGACAAAGAAGGACACTACATAATGATCAAGTTCAATCCAAGAAGAAGATATAACAATGGTAAATATTTATGCACCCAACACAGGAGCACCTCAATACATAAGGCAAATGCTAACAGCCATCAAACGGGAAATCGACAGTAACACAGTCATAGTAGGGGACTTTAACACCCCACTTTCACCAATGGCCAGATCATCCAAAATAAAAATAAATAAGGAAACACAAGCTTTAAATGACACATTAAACAAGATGGACTTAATTGATACTTATAGGACATTCCATCCAAAAACATCAGAATACACTTTCTTCTCAAGTGCTCATGGAACATTCTCCAGGATAGACCATATCTTGGGTCACAAATCAAGCCTTGGTAAATTTAAGAAAACTGAAATCATATCAAGTATCCTCTCCGACAACAATGCTATGAGACTAGATATCAATTACAGAAAAAAATGTAAAAAATACAAACACATGGAGGCTAAACAATACGCTACTAACTAACTAAGAGGGCACTGAAGAAATCAGAGAGGAAATCAGAAAATACCTAGAAACAAATGACAATGCAACGCAAAATGACACGACGACACAAAACTTATGGGAAGCAGCAAAAGCAGTTCTATGAGGGAAGTTTATAGCAATAAAATCCTACCTCAAGAAACAAGAAACATCTCAAATAAACAACCTAACCTTACACCTAAAGCAATTAGAGAAAGAAGAACAAAAAAAGGCCAGAGTTACCAGAAGGAAAGAAATCATAAAGATCAGATCAGAAATAAATGAAAAAGAAATGAAGGAAACAATAGCAAAGATAAATAAGACTAAAAGCCAGTTCTTTGAGACGATAAACAAAATTGATAAACCATTAGTTAGACTCATCAAGAAAAAAGGGAGAAGACTCAAATCAACAGAATTAGAAATGAAAAAGAAGTAACAACTGACACTGTAGAAATACAAAGGATCATGAGAGATTACAACAAGCAACTATATGCCAATAAAATGGACAACCTGGAAGAAATGGACAAATTCTTAGAAAAGTACAACCTTCCGAGGCTGAACCAGGAAGAAACAGAAAATATGAACAGAGGAATCACAAGCACTGAAATTGAAACTGTGATTAAAAATCTTCCAACAAACAAAAGCCCAGGACCAGGCGGCTTCACAGGCGAATTTATCAAACATTTAGAGAAGAGTTTTCTCAAACTCTTCCAAAATATAGCAGAGGGAGGAACACTTCCAAACTCATTCTAAGAGGCCACCATCACCCTGATACCAAAACCAGACAAAGATGTCACAAAAAAAGAAAACTACAGGCCAATATCACTGATGAACATAGATGCAAAAATCCTCAACAACATACTAGCAAACAAAATCCAAAAGCACATTAAAAGGATCATACATCATGATCAAGTGGGGATTATCCCAGGAATGGAAGGATTCTTCAATATATGCAAATCAATCAATGTGATAAACCATATTAACAAATTGAAGGAGAAAAACCATGTGATCATCTCAATAGATGCAGAAAAAGCTTTCGACAAAATTCAACACCCATTTACGATAAAAACTTTCCAGAAAGTAGGCATAGAGGGAACCTACCTCAACATAATAAAGGCCAAATATGAGAAACCCACAGCCAACATTGTCTCAATGGTGAAAAATTGAAACCTTTTCCTCTAAGATCAGGTACAAGACAAGGTTGTCCACTCTCACCACTATTATTCAACATAGTTTTGGAAGTTTTAGCCACAGCAATCAGAGAAGAAAAAGAAAAAAAAGGAATAAAAATTGGAAAAGAACAAGTAAAGCTGTCACTGTTTGCAAATGACATGATACTATATATAGAGAATCCTAAACATGTTACTGGAAAACTACTAGAGCTAATCAATGAATTTGTAAACTAGCAGGATTCAAAATTAATGCACAGAAATCTCTTGCATTCTTATACACTAATGACGAAAAATCTGAAAGAGAAATTAAGGAAACACTCCCATTTACCACTGCAACAAAAAGAATAAGATACCTAGGAATAAACCTACCTAAGGAGACAAAAGACCTGTATGCAGAAAACTATAAGACGCTGATGAAAGAAATTAAAGATGATACAAACAGATGGAGAGATATACCATGGTCTTGGATTGGAAGAATCAACATTGTAAAAATGACAATACTACCCAAAGCAATCTATTGATTCAATGCAATCCCTATCAAACTACCAATGGCATTTTTCACAGAACTAGAACAAAAAATTTCACAATTTGTATGGAAACACAAAAGACCCCGAAGAGCCAAAGCAATCTTGAGAAAGAAAAACGGAGCTGGAGGAATCAGGCTCCTGGACTTCAGACCATACTACAAAACTACAGTAATCAAGACAGTATGGTACTGGCACAAAAACAGAAATATAGATCAATGGAACAGGATAGAAAGCCCAGAGATAAACCCATGCACATATGGTCACCTTATTTTTGATAAAGGAGGCAAGAATATACAATGGAGAAAAGACAGCCTCTTCAATAAGTGGTGCTCGGAAAACTGGACAGCTACATGTAAAAGAATGAAATTAGAACACTCCCTAACACCATACATAAAAATAAACTCAAAATGGATTAAAGACCTAAATGTAAGGCCAGACACTATAAAACTCTCAGAGGAAAACATAGGCAGAACGCTCTATGACATAAATCACAGCAAGATCCTTTTTGACCCACCTCCTAGAAAAATGGAAATAAAAACAAAAATAAACAAATGGGACCTAGTGAAACTTATAAGTTTTGCACAGCAATGGAAACCATAAACAAGATGAAAAAAACCCCCACAGAATGGGAGAAAATATTTGCAAACAAAGCAACTGACAAAGGATTAATCTCCAAAATTTACAAGCAGCTTATGCAGCTCAATAGCATAAAAACAAAGAACCCAATCCAAAAATGGGCAGAAGACCTAAATAGACATTTCTCCAAATAAGATCTACAGATTGCCAACAAACACATGAAAGGATGCTCAACATTGCTAATCATTAGAGAAATGCAAATCAAAACTACAATGAGGTATCACCTCACACGGGTCAGAATGGCCATCATCAAAAAATCTACAAACAATAAATGCTGAAGAGGGTGTGGAGAAAAGGGATCCCTCTTGCAATGTTGGTGGGAATGTAAATTGATACAAACACTATGAAGAACAGTATGGAGGTTCCTTAAAAAACCAAAAATAGAACTACCATATGACCCAGCAATCCCACTACTGGGCATATACCCCGAGAAAACAATAAGGCAAAAAGAGTCATGTACCACAATGTTCATTACAGGTCTGTTTACAATAGCCAGGACATTGAAGCAACCTAAGTGTCCATTGACCGATGAATGGATAAAGAAGATGTGGCACATATATACAATGGAATATTACTCAGCCATAAAAAGAAACGAAACTGAGTTATTTGTAGTGAGGTGGATGGACCTAGAGACTGTCATACAGAGTGAAGTAAGTCAGAAAGAGAAAAATAAATACTGTAGGCTATCACATATATATGGAATCTAAAAAAAAAAAGAATAAAGACGCAGACGTGGAGAATGGACTTGAGGACACGGGGAGTGGGAAGGGTAAGCTGGGACAAAGTGAGAGAGTAGCATTGACATATATACACTACCAAATGTAAAATAGATAGCTAGTGGGAAGCAGCCGCATAGCTCAGGGAGATCAGCTCGGTGTTTTGTGACCACCAAGAGGGGTGGGATAGGGAGAGTGAGAGGGAGACACAAGAGGGAGGAGAGATGGTGATATATGTATATGTATAGCTGATTCACTTTGTTATACAGCAGAAACTAACACACCATTGTAAAGCAATTATGCTCCAATCAAGATGTTAAAAATGTTTAAATATGTATATATATATATATATATATATATATGTTAAAATATTTATTTTATTTATTTGGCTGCGTCAGGTCTTAGTTGCTCACACAGGATCTCCATTGCAGCATGCAGGATCTTTTTGTTGTGGTGTGTGGACTTCTCTAGTTGCAGCGTGTGGGCTTCTCTCTAGTTGTGGCGCATGGGCTCAGTAGTTGCAGCATGTGGGCTCTCTAGTTGTGGTGCTTGGGCTCTAGAGTACACAGGCTCAGTAGTTGTGGCGCGCAGGCTTACTTGCCCTGCGGCATGTGGGATATTAGTTCCCCAACCAGGGATCAAACCTACGTCCCCTGCATTGGAAGGCAGATTCTAACCACTGGACCACCAGGGAAGTCCCTGCTTATTTATATTTTGAAATAATTGATTTGGATCTTTTCCTTTTGTGGATGTACATATGAAATTTTACCAGCCAAAATACTATTTCAAAGATAAACAAATCTCAGTTCCTTATAAGCAGAAGCTAAAAAGAAAGTCATTCTGAGAGTGTCTGAAGGTCATTCTGAAGCATATAAACTTTTTAAAGGGCTGTCAGATATAGTTATGCTCAAGGTGGTCCAGTATTAATGTCATTAATATTAATCCTCCATAGACAGTAAAAACTAATTGTGATTTTTAAAGGAGCTCCAACTCAGTTGTACTAAAAAATCTTTATGCTGGTTCAATGTCAGCTTTGTGATCACTTTTGAGCCCTGAAATGGAAAAGTCTAAAGAAATGTGCTGCTTCAATTGGAGCTTATTACCAAGCCCCTAGAGCTGCTGATATTTTTATCATTCAAGTAGTTTTCAGTGTTATAATAATAATTACAATCTTTGGGTCCCAGTGTATTTCCAAGGAGTGCAGTAAAGGGGAACCAGTATTTACCTCTAGGATATCACTGATTCTCTGTTACTAGCTCCTTTGTTTCTGAAGTCCCCAGCAAACTTGTTTCATTCTGACAGTGTGTGAATAACAAAGGCTGTTCCAAAATTATAAGTGATGATTTGAAATTAAGTTGCTTCTTACTGGAACAAGTCTATCTAGTATGTTCTGTGGCAGGCTATGCTCTGGAGAGGAGAAATGAAAGAGAGAACATCCTGAAGGGTAAAAGGATGTGCTCCTCTGAAAGGGGAACTGAATAACACAGTGACCATCCAGGCTACACATATTAAACCTGGTTACGTATATGTGTATGCCACCTGGTTTTCACTTACAATTAAAAAAAAAGAAGACATGTAAAGTATATTGCTTGCTTAGACATTGACTAAATTAACAAAACCCAAAACTTACTATACCCCCCAACCAAAGAAGGAATATTTGTATACTCATGAGGGGTTTACTTTCGATATGAGGAAAGAATTACATCATGTGATCATACATAGAATATATGACCTTTAAGCCCGTGAAATTATTTTTATCATTATAGCAGCAGCATGACTCATAAAGTTACATGTTTCTGTTTTTGCTTCTTTTTTATTGTTTAGGTCTCAACTTAAATATTACCTCTTCAGTGAGATCTGCTTAGACCATCAAGTCTAAAGTCACTTGGTTTTAATTTTCTGTCAAGTACTTATTATATCTGATTTTTTAAACTTATCACTTTACCTCTATACTTCTGGCCTCCCCCACTTTAGAATGAAAGCACTATTTCATGAATGCAGGAACCTTGTCTGTCTACTGCTACAGCCTCAACACCTAAAATTAAGCTCGACATGCCATAAATATTTATTGACTAGAAGAATGAATTAATGGATATGCATGGCTGAGTTGCTTTGCTGTGCACCTGAACCTATCACAACATTGTTAATAGGCTATACTCCAATATAAAATAAAAAGTTAATAAAAAAAAACAATAAATAAAAGTAATCAGTTAACCTTAAAAAACAAAAGAATGAATTAATAAATAAGCATTGAAAAATTAGCAAACTTCCCATTTTATTATGTAAACTTAACACAATCCTCACACCAAAACCAGAATTAGCACATACAGAAAGAATACTGGCCAGAACAAATTTATTAATGAAAATAGGTGTGAAAATTCTAAATAAAACACTAGAATAACAAATAAAACTGCAAATTAATAGAATTTAATGCCACCATGACCAAGTAGGGTTTCTCTCAAGATTTTGGTACTTTTTTTACTTTAAAAAAGTATTATCAAAGTAAACAAAGATGTGATTTAATTCTTCATAATAGGATAGAAGCATAGAAATTAAAAGTGAATGTCTTTTATAAATTCTTACTCCCAAATCTCATTCCACTTTCTATATTTGCTCCATTACCCCTACCCCTCGACTTCCCAACTTCGGCCAGATACACTGATATTGCCAAGGTTAATAACATTTTATCCCTTTCATTTATCATAAATAATACTTCTCTGCTCTGTGGCAAAAGGGAAGATTGGTTCAACACAAAATCAGAGTGCTAGACAGTGGTCAGATCATTCAGGGCATAAATAACTTTTAGTCTAAATTTTAATATAGATCTGAAAGTTCTAGTCAATGTTGCAAGATGAAAAAGAGATATAAAAGGTATAACTCTGAAAAAGGATCAGAGAAATTTAAAATTATTTGTTAAAACCACATGTGAAGGTACAAATCACATACTTCATAGTTCAATCGTATTTATTTTATCGAAATCTTCTAACCTTATTTATTTTCTGTCTACTTAATGTTACCAACTGGTAGTGTTGTGTGAAAATTCCTGATACACTTTTTGTTTCTTTCCATTTCATTTTGTATTTCTAATAGTCTTTATTTACGCATTTTGTACAGTTACATAGAACATGAAGTTCTAATGATCCCATTTGAATACAAAAATATGTCTTGCATTTATTATTTAACAATGGAGATATTTTTGTCTCATTTACTTCAATTTTTAATCTACTACATAGTGTTCTAGTATATGAGCAACTCATACTTTATTTTAACCAGTCACCTATCAATCAAGGGCATATACTGGACCTTTCTCCTTGCTGTTCTGTTTGCCTGAAATGTTGTACTCTCAGTTATCTGCGTGATTGACTCACTTCCTTCAGATTTCTGGTCAAATGCCATTCTACTAAGGATGCATTTTCTGGCTGCTGCCCACTAAGATAGTGTGCATGTGCACACATATGTAAGCACACACATACACACACACTGTTACTCTTTAGTTCCTTTTTCAAACATACATATACATACAGTAGAAACACTTTTATCCAATGAGGTCAAGACTATCAGTGGTGGTTTAATCAAAAAAGTAACAAAATAGGAAATAATAAAAAATTATATACTTTTGAACATATTTTAACAATTTAATTTTAACTTAAAATCTTTTCTCTGGGTGTGAGTTTATTTATTAGCGTTTCATGTTGCTTTTCTTAAACAAACTACATACAAAGTGCATTTTCCATGCTTTTCATTTAAAGCAAGACTGTAATTTTTAAAACATTATTTATGCCTCAGTAAATGAAGTGAAGACTTAAACAATTTTGAAGCAATCTCATCACAAAATCCTTCTTGATATTTCAGTTTTCCCCCAATGATTTTTAATTGTTTCTCCCACAGCTAATTTGATAACTTTTTTTTTTTTAAAGAAGTCAACTTTATCAAGTCTTTCCAAAGCATTCACATAAGTGATGGCTTCTTTTGCACTCAGTTTTTAATTAGCTTATATAACATTTAGTTTAATTACTTAAATATATTAATACCCACAATTGGCATAAAAAGGCTTAAAATAAATACAACTGACTTTTGGTAAGCATGAAACTCACCTGGTAGAAGCCATCATGTGGATGCCATAGGTATTCACTGTGTGTTTTACAAGAAGAGTGAAGAGTGTTGGTTAATCTTATGAGTCAGTTAAGTGGCTATTTGGTTAAGAAAGCATCTATTTTGAGTGGAGGTATGTGTTTATGTGTTTATGTTAGTATATGCAGAGAAACTTTCTGGTTGAAAATTCAAGAAATTGCTAACAATAGTTGCCTCTGAGGAGGGTGACTGGAGTAAGATTTGGGAGAGGGAATGACATCTCATTGTACTGTTTGAATTTTTTGCCACATGCCTATATTACTTTTCTCATTAAAAATACTTTTAGAAATGATCTGTGTTTATCACATTTCAGACTACTGTTTTTGCTTGTTAGGCATTCCTTCTACCTCTTCTGGCGAGAGATCCTGAATCTCCTGCCTCTGGCCCAGGCGAGGCAAATCAGAGTACCATCCCCTATGGACAGTGATTGGTAGAGGGAAGAGCACATGACCAAGGCCAATAATGACTAGGCTAATCAGGTTCTTCCTGGTGTTTTTTTCTTAACTGAAGCATCTTTCTGGTGAAGAAGCTGTCAGAAGAGAGTTCTGTTCCCACTTAGGAGGTAGAAAGCCTCAAAACACCATTACTCCCATTCTAACTGCACAGAAAAGCCAGATAATAGACAAAATCTTAATTTTTTTGAGTCCATCACAGAGCTCAAGTCATAAGGCAATGAAGGAAACTGAATTCCAAAGAGTGACAAGCTACTCCAAAGAGAGATGGAACCCACAAACTCTCTCACCTGTGGAAGATCATGGGAGAAGAAGGTTACCAAAATAAAAACAGGTAAGAAGAAACTGTCTAAAATGTTAACAAATTCTTGAGGGCCAAGTGTGATCCAGTATCATTTTGAAATGACTAGAATCCCCAGACACAAGAAAAGTTTGCACTCACTAGCAAACTCTATTACTTGGCCTCCACTGGGTACTCACAAGGAAGACTGGGGGCAGGATAGGAAAGTTGTGAGAGGCTCCCCACAGGAGGTACAGGCATGAAGAAAGTGATCAGCTGCTACTGGGGGTCAGGCACAAAATCCCACCCAATTTCCCAGACCCTTCCTCAAAGGAAACAAGAGCCTTAAGCCACTGGGCAGGGACAGCAAAATTTCACTCCCAGAGCCAGGCAAAATTCTGTGGCCTGTGGGATAGGAGTAGAAGCAAAACCAGTCTAGCACCAAGTAACAAGTAATATCCATCTACTATTGGTAGCAGGGGGCAAGAGTGTGGCGAGAGACCCCATCTGTGGCACAAGTATACAGGAATTGCTGAAAGCTGAGAGTGAAGCAAGAAAACATAAATTTTCTAGGAAGCCAGGCCCTACTATAAGCATAAGGTAATAGCAACCAACTGCTGGAAGAATAAGAAGACTGTGGAGCAGTGAAGGTAATGAAACAACAAAACCCAAACAGCTCAATTCGTGACTAGGTTGACTAAACTCTTACAATATTAGTCTGACAAAAGAAGAGGTATACTCATTTCTGGGCATAAATACTATTAACTCAGTCTCTTCTGCCTTGCTATACACATTATCTAGCATTCAATAATTTAAAAAAATGATGAGTTATACAAAGATCAAGAAATAAACAACCTATTGCCCAGAGATAAAGCTAATTAACAGAAACAAACAGAGATAACCCAGATGTTGAAACTATCAGAAAGGGAGTTTAAAACATCTATGATTAACATTTAAAGGATCTAGAAAAAAAAAAAAGGTGAACAACATGCATAAACAGATGGTAAATTTCATTAGGGAGATAGAAACTATAAAAACCAGTCAACTGGATATGCTAAGGAAAAAACATGAAAGGAATGAAGAATTCCTTCAATTGTCTTGGTGGCAGATTGGATATAGCCAAGGAAAGAATCAGTGAATTAAGTCAGTAGAATTGTCCAAACTGAAACATCTTGAGAAAAAAAAATAGAGAAAAGAGCATCCAGAGTTGCGGTATCAAACAGCCTGATAAATGTATAACTGGAGTGACAGAAGAATAGAGAGCAAAGCAGAAGAAATACTTGTTGAGTTAATGGCCAAGAATTTTTCAAAATTAATGAAAGACAACAAGACATAGATCCAAGAAGCCCAGAAAACCACAAGCAGGATTAAAACAAAACAAACAAATCTTCCCAGACACTGCAGAGTCAAACTTCTGAGAATAAGAAGTTAAAGAGGAAATCTTGAAGGCAGTCAGAAGGAAAAAATTACATGCAGAGAGTCAAAGATAAGCATTATAACAATTTTTAATGAAAAAAGAATTACAGCATACTTAGAATTTCAGCCCAGAATTTCATGCCTCATGAAAATATCTTTCAAAAATAAAAAAAGGCAAACTGAAGATTATTTTCAGACAAACAAAAACTGAAACAATTTATTGTCAGAAGTCCTGAACATTAAGGAATGCAGGTAATTTATTTGGGAGATGATCCCAGGGAGCAAGAGGGAGGGAGAGGTAGAGTGAGACAGAGCAGGCTTATGTGGATAGCAGGGTACAACTGATTTTAAACAATATGGGTTTTTTTTCTTTCTTTTGCCCAGATCATTTTCCCTCACTATGCAAGTAGCAGGAAGAGATTTTTCTACACACACACACACACACACACACACACACACACACACACACACACGGGTTGAATTATTTGGATTTTGAGCTCTTGAGTAATCTTTTATAAAATCTAGCAGAGATTTCAATAATCTTGAAAGTCATGGTTTTCAACTGATTGCTTTAGAGAGAAAGGAATAAAAATTTGACTTTAAAAAATAAGGGGAAAGCTGGAGGACTCAGAGCATAGAATTCCTAAAAACTTTTTAGTCAATTTGGGAATCAATGAGGTTAACATAAGAGCTATTTTTCCACCTAAAGAGATTAAAGTTTGACTGACTAGATGAGAAGGGAGAGGGCGTGACTAAACCCTAGGTACTCCCTAAGTCCTTGTGAGGGTTTCTAAAACAATGCCTGCTGGTGGTGGGATAAGAGGAGGTCCAGGGAAAGAAACCTCTGACAGGGTTTAAAAGACTCCAGAATCCAGCAGATGCAAGCCTCATAAAAAAGCCAAGAGTACTATGTGGGCCTTAGAGAAATGGGAAGATGGGTCTGAGGTCAGCCAGCCTCACCTTAATCCTACTCTCTCCAGTGTAAACTGGGAAAATTAGGTCAGAGGTCCTGAGTACTCAAGAGTGTGGTACATGGAAGTGCTGAGTTTGGGTCAATGTTCCAAAAAGGGCTCAGAGTTAGTGTAAGAGGATGTAGGATGTATAGATGGCCTCATCCAAGGTCAAGTCCCCTTCCCAGGGCAACCCTTATCCAATGCTGATCAATTTGGGGATATAAAGACCCAGCCATCCCACTCCAACTTAGGACAATTTTGATGGGTCATCCCAATTTCAGATGAGAACATATTGGCAGCTGAGGCTTCCCTGAGACTACTTCACAGTTTATCTTCTTTTTCTGTTCAACCTTGCTTCCTTCCTTTCCCTTCATAGATGTGGCACCAAGAGGACCCCCTAATAAACCTCCTGCGTGCTAATCTCCATCTGAGTCAGCTTTCTGGGGAACCCAACCTGCAGTAGTCTTCCAGCCTGCTTTGGGTGTGAAAGACTATAAATCAGGTTAAGAGTTTCAACATTACTCTGAGGAAAAGGAGGAGTCATTGAAGAGTTTTAAGAAGGGCTGATGTGATCAGCTGTGGGTATCAAGTCCCCTAGAGAGTGGACCAAAGAGGGCCTGATTGGAGGCAGAAACACCATATATGTGACTACTGAATCACACAGACAAAGGTGATAATGCCGTGAATTTGGAGATGAGACAAGAGAGACGGAGGTAAGCTGACAAATTCTAGAAATATTTAGGATATTCAATCAAAAGGACTAACTGATTATATGTGGGACTGAAGGAGTGGGAAGAGTCAGAAATGATGTCCAGTTTTCTGGATTGAGCAACTAGTGATGCTAACACTGATCCCAATTCAAGACACAGCTCTCAAAAAAGAGGAGGACACTTCCTACTTCCTATTGCATCTGAGCAGCCCTGTAATTTGGTAAGCAACCCAATAATCTCTTAGGTCCTGTATATTGCAACTTTCTCCCACTCACTCCTGATAGACTGTATAGCCAGGCATCCCACGTCCAATGCCTAACCACCACTAAAGGAAAGATGGAGTATTGGGACCAAATATTTGTGCCGCCAAAACATATATATATAAATATTTATGCCTAGAAGAGCACATAAATTTAACACATGAAAACATTGAGGAGAAGTAATACAGAATAGAGGTTAAAAGTATGCATTTGGAATTTAGACTGAGTTCAAATCGTGGATTTACCAGTTATGACATATCAATTTGGGTAAGTTATTAACTTCTCTGTGCCTCTACTTCCTTTATCTACATAATATGGATAATGATGGTACCTACCCTAAAGGATTGTTGCAAACATCAAATAAGTTAGTACAAGTAAGATGTTTACGACCATGCCTAGCATATAGTAATCATTTAATAAATGCTATCAATTATCATTCCACTAGAATGCAAATTCTGTGAAGATAGTAATTTGTTCTTTTTTTTTTTCCTGATGAATCCTCAATATTTGGAATAGGGTATGGTGACTAATAAATAGAGTCATATATTTGTTGGATGAATGAAATCCCTGAGAAGAGAGTACTAGTTGCCTATCTCAACACGAACTCTTCCCTCCCTCCTTAGTAACGGAATCCAGATTTTTGCGTGGGCATATTACCACCTGGAATTATGTCTGCAACTTCTCTTGCAGCTACTTTTGGTCAATGGAATGTAAACTGAAATGTTTTGTGGAACATGAAGGCCACATAAAGAACACTATCCCATCCAGAAGTGGCCCTTTATTGTCTTCATGCCCTTTTTCCTTCTGATCTACAACTAGGACAAGATTCCATCCTGAATCATAAGGTACCTTGAGGATGGAAGCCATGTGCTAAGATGTTGGACATAAATATAGCAGCTTGAAGCTCTTATGTTATCAGAGGGCTGCTGAGCCAACCCAGGAACGCCTACCTCCAAGACATCTTTTATATGAGAAATACATTTTTGTATTTTTGAGCCATCACTGTTTTTAGGGCTTTTGGGTAAATGCTGTCAAACTAATCCTAACTAATACATTTGTCAAATTGATGATTTTAAACTACAGTAATAAGGCCAATTACTCAATCTCTGAGTCCTGTTCAACAATCTTTAACAGCAGCATAGTATGAGAAAGATGGAAGATCAGAGATGGAATGGACAAAAATAAAGACACTTCTTATAGGGCTTAAGGGTTACTTTTTTTAATACCATGCATTACAGGGAGAAGAGGATTACTTCACACAGTCAGGAAAGGCTGCAGAAAAGGATTTTGAAAACCAATTTACAGAAGGTACAGTAGTATTTAGTTAAATGGTCTGAATAGGCCATTTTACACTTTAGGACTTTTTATATGAATTTAATAGGAGACATACTTTGTCCATAATAAGAGGAAAGGGAAACCCATATATTTTTTTTTTTTATTTTTTTTTTTTTTGCAGTACGCGGGCCTCTCACTGTTGCAGCCTCTCCCGTTGCGGAGCACAGGCTCCAGACACGCAGGCTCAGCAGCCATGGCTCATGGGCCCAGCCACTCCGCGGCATGTGGGATCTTCCCGGACCGGGGCAAGAACCCGTGTCCCCTGCATCGGCAGGCGGACTCTCAACCACTGCGCCACCAGGGAAGCCCTTATATATATATTATATACCCATAATGAGTTAACTTCTTCCACATACAGGGACTTATTTAAACATCACATCTGGGACAGTGTGTACTATTTACTACACTTTCAAATAAAGAAACTGAGGCTATATTTGTTTAATTAGCTTGCCCTCAGTCACAATACAAATAAGTAGTAGAGATGGGATTTGAACCTGTGTCTGTTTGGCCCCAGAGCCCTTGTCCCTCCCCTCAATCCTCATTCCACACAATGAACTACATAAACTCACTCTCAAAGGTGCAAGATCTGTGCTCCTCATCACATGTCTAAGGATTGTAGGCATATTTATTTCCTTTGGCATAATCTGCCTTTACTTTTTCATTTTCTGGCATTTTCTTTTTGTCTTCTTTTTTTTTTAAATACATTTATTTATTTATTTATTTATGGCTGCGTTGGGTCCTCTTTGCTGTGTGCCGGGTTTCTCTAGTTGCGGGGGCTACTCTTCGTTTTGGTGCGTGGGCTTCTCATTGCGGTGGCTTCTCTTGTTGTGGAGCACGGGCTCTGGCATGGGGGCTTCAGTAGTTGTGGCACGTGGGCCCAGTAGATGTGGCTCATGGGCTCTAGAGTGCAGACTCAGTAGTTGTGGTGCACAGGCTTAGTTGCTCCACAGCATGTGGGATCTTCCCGGACCAGGGATCTAACCCGTGTCCCCTGCATTGGCAGGCAGATTCTTAACCACTGCACCACCAGGGAAGTCCCTAATTCAAATTATTATTAGGAACTAAATTACCAGGATACTTCGGGGTTAATATATTAATTTCTAAATTCTCATTCCTTAGCTTGTGCTTTAGACAAGTGATATTGAGGGAGAAAAACACTGTAAGTGTTAAATAATTAATTATTTGATTCATAGAATTAGATAATCTTAAATCTCATCTTACTGAATGTCTCAACTGGTAGGAAAGGATGAGGATTTTTCAAAATACACATGCCTCCAGCACAGGAAACCATAAACAAGACGAAAAGACAACCCTCAGAATGGGAGAAAATATTTGCAAACAAAGCAACTGATAAAGGATTAATCTCCAAAATATACAAGCAGCTCATGCAGATCAATATCAAAAAAAAAACCCAATCCAAAAATGGGCAGAAGATCTAAATAGACATTTCTCCAAAGAAGATATACAGATTGCCAACAAACACATGAAAGGATGCTCAACATCACTAATCGTTAGAGAAATACAAATTAGAACTACAATGATGTATCACCTCACACGGGTCAGAATGGCCATCATCAAAAAATCTACAAACAGTGAATGCTGGCGAGGGTGTGGAGAAAAGGGAACCCTCTTGCACTGTTGGTGGGAATGTAAATTGATACAGCCACTACGGGAACCGTATGGAGGTTCCTTAAAAAACTAAAAACAAAACTACCATATGACCCAGCAATCCCACTACTGGGTATATACCCTGAGAAAACCATAATTCAAAAAGAGTCATGTGCCACAATGTTCATTATAGCTCTATTTACAATAGCCAGGACTTGGAAGCAACCTAAGTGTCCATCAACCGATGAATGGATAAAGAGGATATGATACATATATACAATGGAATATTACTCAGCCATAAAAAGAAACGAAACTGAGTTATTTGTAGCGAGGTGGATAGACCTAGAGTCTGTCATATGAGTGAAGTAAGTCAGAAGGAGAAAAACAAATTCCGTATGCTAACACACATATATGGAATCTAAAAAAAAAAAAATGGTTCTGATGAACCTAGGGGCAGGACAGGAATAAAGATGCAGACATAGAGAATGGACTTGAGGACACGGGGAGGGGGAAGGGTCAGTTGGGACGAAGTGAGAGAGTAGCATGGACATATATACACTACCAAATGCAAAATAGATAGCTAGTGGGAAGCAGCTGCATCGCACAGGGAGATCAACTTGGTGCTTTGTGACCACCTAGAGGGTTGGGATAGGGAGGGTGAGAGGGAGATGCAAGAGGGAGGGGATATGGGGATATATGTATACATATAGCTGATTCACTTTGTTATATAGCAGCAACTAACACAACATTGTAAAGCAATTATACTCCAATAAAAATGTTAAAAAAAATAAAATACACATGCCTCCACAGATTCAGTTCCTGGAATTCACAACTAAGGCAGAACATTAGAATAATCTGAGGAGCATTACAAAAATACTGGTGCCTGGAGACCCAACTCTAATTTGAGCCAGAGTGAGTCTTTTTGAGGCTTGCCTACCATAAAACCAAATAAAGCTGTAGTCAGAAAGTTCTGGGAAAGGAAAATGATTTATTGACAAGAAACTAGTATAGAAAAAACAGTAGACAATTACCTTCATGGTTCTTGAGTGCTAGGAAACCACAGGGTCTGTCATGGTTTATATTAAACTATCATTTTCGATAGGAAACCTCCTTTAATGAGGAAAGAAGATTATCAGGAAGAAAGATGAGAATAATATATACAAGGTAATATTGCAAACATCTGGTCTTAAACTGGAACATCTATTAGCAAAATAAGAAATCTGACTATCTAGCTGAGATCTTGAGGCTGATATAGATTCTAATATCTTGAGTGTAACTAACCCGTTGTAATGTGTCAAGGAATAAATTTAATTATGGGCCTTAGAGAACTGGGCCCCAAGTATTTTCACCGAGTCTGTTGAAGCAATGGTTGGTGTCACTCTGGTCTATTCTTCCTTCCTCCAGTGGCCCTTTTAGTTATAAATGGAATGTACTGGCAAGTACTCCTCCACTGGGCCCACAAGGACCCTCCAAAGAGGATTTAACCCTGCTCAACAAATCTAATCTTAACCTGGATCTCAGATGTGGTCTCCCTGACCCTTGAGAGCTAGATTAAACTGACCCAACTCTCCTAATTCCATGACCAGCAAGGGTTCAGAGACCTTTGTAAGGTCTCTGAAGGAGACCTCTGTAAGGAGCTTACATCTTATAGTCTCTTCTCCATCCTGGGCTTCTGCCTCCTTTGTTCCATTTTCTACTCTGAGCAGGTCAAACTATTCACGAAAATCAGTCCTTCCATTGGTTTGCATACAAACCCCCACTCATACCTGTAGATTTTATTTAAGAGTTGGGGTTATGGGGGAGAGATTACATCACATAGCACACATTAAACAACTTTTAGGGCTTCCCTGGTGGCACAGTGGTTGAGAATCTGCCTGCCAATGCAGGGGACACGGGTTCGAGCCCTGGTCTGGGAAGATCCCACATGCCGCGGAGCAACTAGGCCCGTGAGCCACAACCACTGAGCCTGCGCGTCTGGAGCTTGTGCTCTGCAACAAGAGAGGCCGCGACAGTGAGAGGCCCGTGCACCGCGATGAAGAGTGGCCCCCGCTCGCCGCAACTAGAGAAAGCCCACGCACAGAAACAAGGACCCAAAACAGCCATAAATAAATAAATAATTGGGGAAAAAACAACACCTTTTAGAAGCCAATTTAGATAGTCTCGTTTTAAAAAGTCTTTTTGGTGGCCCTCCCCATTTCCTGATTCAGGGGACTCCTCCTCTCCTGGCCATTCTGCCCACGCAGAACCCAGTCTCATATCTTCCCCCACATTCCCTCTTTTTCCTCTCCCATTACAATCAACTGTTCTCTCATGTCCTACTGCCACTCCATCTTCTCCAGATAAACAAATTCCTCTCTTTGACTGAGGTAGCAAGGCTGGTCCTGTCAGCCTGGACTTCAACTGACACACATGCTTTTTGGGTCCCATCTTCTACTCCAAGCAGTTTTGAGGCATTTTTCCCTCCTTAAGTTTCCTCTCTTAGAAATTTGGGTGCCAGTTGTTAGTTGAATATTTTCCCCACCTTATTACAAACTTTCCCCGGGGTTAGAGGTGGGCCTGGAACAAACAGGATAGACTTGCTTTCCTCATCCATGCCAGCTCAGCTACCAGACTGCTTCTTCCCCTCTGTGCTTGCCCTACTGTGAACTACGGACAAGAGGGAGGAAAGGGAAGGAACAGATGCGGTAGGGCTGTTAAGAAAGGCACTCAGGGGAAGTCAGTGCTTGTGACTTGAGAAAGAAAAAACTAAAACTACAAAAAAGAATCAGAAAGTACGGTGCTCCCCCTGCTGCATGCGACCCCCTTTCTTTCCCTCTCACTTCTTTCTCAAGCAGGATTTGTGGTCCTGAAATCTGGAATCTGGTGCCCTTGGGTTCGGGTGGGTTCTAGTCTGATCCTTACTTTCATTAAAATGTTGATATTTTGTTCATCATGACTTTTTTCTTATTAATTTTTTAAATAACAACTTTATTAAAACATAATTCACATACCATAAAATTCATCCTTTTAAAGTGTACAATTCAGTGGTTTTTCAGTATATTTACATTTGTGTAACCAACATCACTATCTAATTTTAGAACATGTTCACCACCCAAAGCATTCATTTTAATTTTTAAAATATTACTTCGAATATTATTTATCTTGATTACTGAGTTTTTTGACCCCCTCCTTAAATTCTGCCCAAGGTGGCCAAGGAAAGCACTTCATTCATCTGACCCTAGTCTTGGCCCTGCTAGGCTCCACTGATAGATGAAATTTGGGGCATCTCTTATCTTTAGTGACTCTACTGGACAGAGGTACTCGTCAGCGTAGCAGGCAAAGGTAAAAGCATCTGTTGAGGACGGAAATGGGAGTCATGTTCACGGACTGCTTGCTGTGGGCCATGCGTTTAGTATATGCATACTACTTAATTTTTATAACTATGCACGGTAGTCATTACCGTACTATTTTACAGATGGGGAAGCTGAGACTCAGAGAGTTTGAGAAACTTGCCCAGGGTCACACAGTTAAAGATGGAGCCAAGATTTTCAGAGCTCTATTTGATTCTAGATTATGAGTTCTTTCCCGTTGTTCTTCTTTTTGACCAGTAAGCAGAATAAACATGAGATCAAAGAAGGCAGAGAGGAAATAACAGATAAATTCAAGGGGTTCAGAGAATTATTTTCTGTAAGGTCTGTTTTGGGAAGGCAAAAAGGGTGGGATAGTTCCTATTTCTTCTAAGAAATAGGTTTCCTAAGCACACAGCTTCATAATTTGGGAAGACCAATGTTTGTCTTCTTAGGACAAAGGTTGATGCAGAAAAATGCTTTCTACACCACCTGATATTTTTAGTCCATTATCCATTATGAATGTGTATTTCACAAGTCTTATAAAGGTCACGATTGTTCATCTTCCAGTTTTCATTGAAACTCATGTAGCATGTTTATTATTTCCCCAAGTCCCACATTATGTTGTAGCAGATCTTCATCTTTTTCTAATTAATTTCATAAAGAATGCTTATTTAGTTCAAATGCTATGTTCATGCTTGTACAGATGGAGCTAAATAAAGATAGACCCACCTACAAAAGGTTAAAGTCTTAAATGGGTGGTTCAGAGAACCTCAAGCTGGCAAAAAATACGATCATAATGCCGTTTCACACTGAGCAGGATTCTAACCCTTTCTGGGTCTTAGATTGCTCTTCTCTAAAATAAGAGAGGACTGCACCAGAGAAGTATTTCTCAATTAGAGGAAAAAACAGTAACATCCAAGTTATCTAAGGAGCACTGAACCACTCTCTCATCCCCACTCTCAATCAAGGTCTAAGATTCTGTTAGTTATCACCCCCTCCCCCATTATCCTAAATGAGAACCACTAGCTAGTGTACCTCTGATCTAAACATTCTTCGGGTCTACAAATTTCCAGGACAGAGATGAATAAAATATTAATACTGTATATAAACAAAGAGGCTGGTATGTAGCCTCAGAGATGTGGCTTAGACTCAGGGATGCTAAGAGGGTGAACACACAAAACCTCAGTGTGGGGAACTTCCTTGGTGGTCCAGTGGTTAAGAATCCGCCTCCCAATGCAGGGGATGCGGGTCTGATCCCTGGTCAGGGAACTAAGATCCCAAAGGCCATGGGGCAACTAAACCCGCGTGCCGCAACTACTGAGCCCACAAGACACAACTAGAGAGAAGCCCGTGTGCTGCAAATAAGAGCCTGCGCACCGCAATGAAAGATCCCGCGTGCTGCAACTATGACCCAACGCAACCAAATAAATAAATAAATAAATATTAAAAGAAAAACCCTCAAGGTGAACATTCTTGGGTAAACCCTTTTCTCCTGAGGTCCAAGAGAGCACATTGAAGGCCATGCCCAGGGCATAACTGAGGAGGCACTGTGTTGGAATCTCACTGCCCACTTGTGTCTCAGGCATGACTAACCCAAAGGGCAGGGACTGAAGGTCTTCTTTCATTCACATTCAACCTGCTCTGAGCCAGAACTCAGTGTATCTTCCTGGTACCTGGCGACAATGGAAACAGGATAAGCAGGTCAGACAGAAAAACTGCATAATGGTGACTTGGCATTCCTTCTTGTAGGGTCTTACTGTTACATAGGACCTACAGCACACACCTACTAACCATACATACACATGTGTCATAAACATGTGTACACTGGTCTATATGCCAACACAGTAGAGCCCCATCCAGTACATATACTCTGTCCTGATACACACAAACACACACACCCTTCTCTTACACTTGTCCAAACATAAACATATAACCTGTCCATACACAAATAACTTACAAAAACATATCCTATGCATAAATAAGCATAAACGTCCCAGAGGTAGCTTCCTCTTTCTCTCTCTCTCTCCCTCCCTCTCTCTCTCTCTCTCACACACACACACACACACACACACTACATCCAATCCCACACCTCTAAATATCCTATCACGTACATCCACATACTTTGTCCCTACCACTTTACCCCACACCATACACTTGGCTACCACCAACCATTTTCCCGTACACACACAAACATGCTCACAGTCAGTCCATTCACACTGACTTTTTCCTCTTTTATGTTATACAATTAGGGGCCCACACCATACTCACCTCCACCCTCATACAGACCTAAACCACATATACATCTACAACCTTTGCTCTACCATCCTATCCATATCACATACTTGGCTTCCACCTATCATCCTTATTTTTGCGTGCACACACACACACACACACAAAGCCTCTACTCAGCCTTCACATCTGACACACACGTCCCGAGCCATCCCATACTCCCTATCCTGGCCCCAGGGACATCACATAGCTTGCCCCCACTCTCCTTTAACACTTTCTCTCCCTCCTCCTGACCCCACTGCCCACCAGCACCAGAGGCACTGCTCAAATATGCACAGTAACTCTATCCCAAATATCCTGTCCTTTCCTTCACACATTACAACATTAAAAGAATTGGGAGATATATAAGGATTCCAGGGTTATTGGGGGGAATGGTTATGCTTACTACACCTACAGTTACTTTTTTCTTTCATGTTGAGGGACTAGTTTGGGATTCCATTAGTGACTGTAATTTTGGGTAACACATAACATTTCCCCAATGGACATGTAGTCAGTTACCACACATTTTCAATTATTACACTGTGATCTTTTTGAAAAAGGCCAAGGAAAGCCTGGACACATATAGACACAGAAACACATAAATCAAAGATAAACTGAAAAATTAAGGGCTTTTTACTTTCCATTGACAGGAACTGCTTCCTTAGCTTTATGCCCTACAAGATCTGAAACCAAAAGTAGTTGGCACATCGTTAATATGTGCATGCAACCGTTACACCTGCTAGGTCTCAGAAGAGGATTCAGGAACATAGGCAACTTTCAAGCTTGAAAAAAAAAGTGTGTGTGGAGAGAGTGCATTAGCATCCTTGAATCTTAGGGTTAGAAGTAGTCTAATAATTAATTCTCACTGCAGTCCAGAAATTCTGTCTGTGGCAGCAGCTCCTTACCAGGTGAGAATTTGGCTTCTTCCTGAACAGTTGAGCAGCTCTTGACTTCTCAACACTACCACTTTGACCTCTGATAGTAGGGAATTTGGGGCCGTGTTGAAGTAAAAACGATTTTCCTAAATGTTAACACTGTTGGCCATAGTCCTCCCCTCTGGAATAAAATAGAACACTCTGTTCCATCTAATCTAGCAAACAGTATGTAGGGAATTTATTCTTTAACTCATTCAACAAATATTTATTGAACTCCACTGGGTGCCATGCACTGTAGTAGCATGGAGAAATAATGGTGAGAAAATGAGTCACAATCTCTGTTGTAAAATCTAATAAGCATGACTTCTCTGGGAGTACTTGGCAATGAAATTATGAAAGAGAACCTGAATAAATGTAAAGGATTAGTAATGTGACTTGGGAAAGATAGGTGATTGTTCAGTTAAACTCAGGATCTGCTAGTCATTCCTGCCCTCTTGATGAAATGGGAACTAGAGAGAGGAGGTGGAAATTGCAGGAGCCAGAATCTGACATTAGACAAATCCAGGAGACAGTTTTGGTTCCAGAAAATAAAACTGAAGAGATGCCAATGGACTCCAAGGAGGTTAGATGGTAGGCATATCTTGAATGTCTGGGGCAGCCCAGGATCTATGCGTGCCCATGATGCTAGGCTTCCAAGATAAAATACAGAACATTCAAACAAATTTGAATTTCAGCTAGATAACAAATAAAATTTTTAGCATAAGTATCTGTCATGCAATACTTGGAACATATACTAAAAAATGATCCATTGTTTATCTAAAATTCTAATATAACTGGACATCTTGTATTTTTATTTGCCAAATCTGGCAACTTTACATGATGCCACTGATAGGTGAAGAAGACAAGGTTCTCCAGTTTGTGTAACTGGCCTTTCAATGGGCTAGTAAACAGAAAGTAAATGGAGCCAAACTGAAGAAGCCAGGAACCTCATAGATTTCTAATGGGTAGAAAGAGACAGAAGGAGGAGGTCAGAAACAAGGGATTGGCAAGTGATAACGAAGCTACAGCCAATGACCTAGGCCTCATTTCTTGTTGCCAACCAAAATCTACCTCAGGTCATGTGCATATCTTAATTTAACATTTGGGGCAGCTAAAAATGAGGTGGAAAGGAGCCAGAAGCTATAGCCCCTCTTAACTGTGCTAACAGCATTTTTTGGCTGAGTTCCAGTTCACTTTAGGATTAATCTGTAATCTGAAAGTTTATTCTTTTCTAGCTATTGGTGTAGCTGACATTGTTTGTTTGCTAGATCATCTTCATAGCAAAACTTCCTTTTGGAAAACTCCAACTGGTCTAAGAAGAAAAGAATGTTTTCTATACCCAACACTGGCTACATAATTTGTGAGGCTCAGTGTAAAATAAAAACGCAGGTGCCCTTGTTCAAAATTGTTGTGAATTTCAAGTGGGAGACATTAAACCAAGCATGGGGTCCTTCTAAGTGTAGATCATACATCCACGAAGGCAACACTTTCCATACCTTAATCATGATAGGGAAAATCTGTATACTTATAGCTAGGGACAGTTATGGAAGAAATTTGGACTCATTTTAGAACTCACAGGGATAAAATAAACTGGGCAGAGACAGGGGACACAGGTTGGACAGACTGACCTTGGAATGGGTGAACTCATCTAGCAGGTCTCCTCCTCCTTGTTTCCTTCCAAGTTTTTTGGTTTTTTTTTTTTAACACTTTCATCTGACATGATTTATTTATAGACCCTCTTAGTTTTATTACCTCTCACTGTCCTTCCCTCTTCATCTACCTCTTTTCTGCCTTCCCATAGAAAATCATGTTTCACATATGGCCAGACAACACACAGTAGAGTAAGACAATTCCTCCCTTTGATCTGGACCCTACTTTCAATCACAGTCTAATAATATGTTAGCCTTTTCAACAGCTGCTTCATGCTTTGGACTTATATTAAGCTAAGATTCAATTAAAACCTTTCAATCTAATCCACATGACCCAATCTAAGTCAGGACCTGAGTTTCTAAAAATTCCCTTTAAATTTAACATGTCAGATTTTATATCTGCCTGATTTAAATTTCAGTTTGTTGGTTTCATATAGCATTTCAGCCAACTGAGATCACTTTGGAAACTGATTCTATCATCTACGGTCTTAGCTGCCCTTCCTGGCTTTGATCCACCTGTAGATTTGGCAATTCTACTATCCATGTCTTCATACACATCTCTGTTTAAAATGCCAGACAGGACAGGGCCAAAGACAGACAGGATCCTCCACAAGAGGCTTGTTCCGGAGTGACACAGAGACAATAATACCATTCCTCTAGGTATGGTTCTGTCAAGCATGGGAGGAAGTATGCGAGGAATCGTAAGAGGAGGTAATTTGACATTCCTTGAGAAGTGAGCAGTCTGAAGAGTTATTTGAAATATTTTCTAAGGGAAAGTGTTAGAAACCCAAGTATCACCAGCAGAAAAATTTAGATGCGCAAAGAGATAGCTGTAGGCATAAGACAAATTAAGAAGGGAAAAAAATAGGGAAACAAAAGAAAAAGAGATTGGGCAAAAAGGAAGGATGAGGATCAAAAGGAAGGATGCAGAGAGATCAAGAGGGAAAGATGGAGAGAGACCTCAGTGATATCAGTTTTAAAAGTCATGTGACCTTGTTTTAGGATTTATCACTTCCTGCCTCTGCATGCAAAATGAGGCTAATAGCCAGTCCTTAAATAACCTCACCTCTCTGGTGAGTACAATAATTGGACTTATGGGCCACATCAGATAAAAATCAGGATTTCCTGCACCTAATCCAAACTGACGTGGAACTATTTGAGGTTTGGATTCTACTTGATACAAGTGGTTATATTCCTCTCTTATGAAAAATGGAATTAACAACCTTCTGAGTTGAATGAAATACTGCCAGGAAAATCAGCTGAGAATAATTGAGAAATTATTCCCGTGACTCTACTCCTATTAATAACCACTGCCCTCAGTGAAAGTTAAAGGGATGAAAAATTTCCTTTGACTTTCCTCTCCTGTATTTGGTAGTAAGGCACTTCTGATTAAATGATATAGAATCAAATTTTATTCTTGTCAGTTTTTTAAGGATTCTGCCAAGAAGAGGATTAAAATTAAGAGCTAATTTTAATGCCATCATCAGAATAGGTGAGCAGGACTCCCCTTTATCCACATTCACACATGCTCAGCCATGCCACCCGTTTCCAACTTCATGTGCTCTCACTCTTCCATGGTGTGGCCCATGATGTCCTCCTGTTTGGAATGCCTTTTCTCCTTTACCTGCTTGGCTAATTGCTTCTCATCTTTTAAAGGATGAGTTCAAGCATCACCTCCCTAGAAATATTTCCTAATCACTCAGTTGAGTTAAGGAATATAGATGTCCTACCTGGGCTCCTGGATGTAGTAACAAAGTCTCTCCTTTCTCTACTAGACAGAGTATTAAGGCAGGAACTGATTATTGTTCATCACTAAATCCTCAATAATTAATACAGGACGTGGAACATTGTGGGTGCTCAGTAAATGTTTATATAAAAGGAGGAAAGGGAAGAAGAGAAGAGAGGAAGAAGAAAGCAAAGGAGATAGGAATAGATGATAAAATCTCATCCTATGGAATGGCTTTTATAGTATAGTACCTGAAAAGAGTAGGTGACCTTTAAAAGACTCTTCTAGTCTTAGCATTCTAGCCTGTCTTTTCATTGACAGGGTTTCATCTATCTGAATTCTGTGCGATGACCTATGATTCAGAGAGAAGACAGATGACCATTTGGCAGCGCTGCCCTGAAGACAGTCAAGTGCACTGATGAACGTCATCCTCAAGGAAATCTTCAAGTTTCTGATGAATGTTCAAGTGCACTTTGTGATGATATTGATAACCAGTGTGTTATAGTGAAAAAAGAATATGTTGATTAGTTTCAAGCAATAGAAGATAAATTTTAAACATGTAATGAAGTAGTTGAGGCTGAGAGAACAATTATCCATCAGAGAAATAAAGCACAACTTTATCTGAGTGAATCTGGAATATAATAAACTTCTGAGGAGTAGTTTCAACCAGAGGCCAAAGACATGCTACCCAAGAGCTCATCAGCATTTCTCAGCCTCTGCTTCTTTCTACCCTAAATGTAGCACATACTATGTTAGCAGATGCACTCCAAAGGGGAGGTTGACACATCTGTACATTAGTGCATATTACTGCATTTTGACTCCCAGAGAAATAGTAAAGTTATTTTTTATCAAGAGTTTTGGGAGACTTTCTTCTAATAAATATGGCTGCACATTGTCCCTAAGTGATTCCTTAATTATAGAAAAATATAAAATTCCCAACAAGGACCCAGAGTCACACTGTCATTTCCTGCTCTGTCATAAGACTAGGTAATTTTTTTCTGGATTCCATTTCTGGAGATTGAGATGAAATTCAGAGTTGTAACATGTGGGTTTTCAATACCACTGAAATATCTTTAAAATCAATGCATTAATATGCCAAAAACTTAAAAGCCCTTTGGAGGAGAAAACACTATGAAAAGAAATACTCAGGGACCACCCCCTCAGTCCAAGTTCATGCACAGTTACATGCCTTTGATGTATCAGAGTAAGGAAGAAATTTGAATGTCTCGGACTGACCTCTCTCCTAAAGATACTACATGTTTGCATCTCCAAACTTCCTACTTTACATTTATACTGGAATAGCCCATCAAACTGTGAATTTAAAAAACTAAATTCTCAGTTCCTAATTCCTGTTCCTAAAAATATTTCCCCTTTTCTGACTTACTTCTATCAATGGTGTCCCTGAAGAAATGCTCAGAGGATGTTTCCCAGGTGAAGCAAAGGCCTAGTGAACAAAGACCTACCTGGTCTAGAAGCAGGTAGAGAGGGATGCAAGTAGAGAGGGAGACAATAATGACACTGAGAGTTAACTGATGGAGTAAGGCCCATGAGGAGGTGGAGAGGGATAAAATTCACAGCACAGGTAGCTTCGGCTTTAGATTAGCTTTTGATCAGAGGATTAGCTTTAGACCAGGGGAAGGAGGAAAGGATGTGAACAGATGAAGGTAATTTTGCATACTGGAGATGAGGAACAGAACCTTAAGTAATTACTCTTTAATACTTCTTATTTTCTCTGTAAGGTAGCAAATGAGGCCATCTTGTAAGAGTGAAGAAATAGGGTGGGACACAGAAGTAGTAGAGGTTTGAAAAGAATAGAGAAGTCTGAAATAACTGCTATCCGGAAATAGAAAAGAGAGCTGACCAGTGATGTGTCATGGCAGTCCCAGCTGTTTTTCCAGGTAGGTTAGGTAAAAGGTTAAGGGGACAAAAGAAAAGACACTTCTGTCAACACCGTAATTGATCTGAAGGGCTAAGAATTTAGGTTGGATAGGAAAGAGACAAATAGACTGGAAGAAAATGGAAGAATCAAGTACTGGGAGGTCTTGTTAGGACCAAAGAGGTCTAGAAGGAGCAAGGCATGAGAGAAATGGAAGATTGAAGCCAGAGAGTAAGATACTAGAGTTTAAGATTCTGGAGGTAGAGTAGTTTGGGGCAATTGACGAGATCCAAGATTCGTTTGTGAATGGGGGTGACTAAAGTTACATGGAGGTAGTGGGGTTGAGAAGGTCAAGAAGCTGTTGGATAGGTCATCCATATGGACATTGTGGTCACCCATGGTGATTGTGGGACTGGAGGTGGATCGGGGTCACAGGTAAATGTGGGGAAGGGACACAAGAAATATGGTAGTTTGAGTCATAGAAGGGAGCTGTGATATAGGGAGCCTGAAATTCAACAGAGGAAAATTATTTACTTGAGGTTATAGGAGTAATGGTCTGTAAATGACATTGGGATGTAAGAATGCTGCTGTTTCTTCTGGGTCTTGTGGTAGATGGAGTATGGAAAGGGCAGTAGGGGAAATCGTGTCCTTAGGGGAGAACCTACGTCATTTACAATAGGAGGAAAACGTCAAAGATGTAGAGGACTTTGGTTATTACGGTCCAGGGGTGGGAGTGAGGGGAAAGTGGGAAGCTGATCTTGGAAGTGGGAGTAGAGTATGAAAGACCACATCCTCCAGGGAACTTTTCCCCTCATTCCCCTTATCCCTCATTCTCTGCACTTCTAAAAATGAATGTCTTCAAGTACAGAAACTGAATGGCATTCCTCAGCATTCAGATTGTCTGAGTCATTGTAGAATGCTTCCTTCCAAGTATCCTCCTAGATTCTGATGAGTTACATACTGCCCTGAGTTCAGACTTCGTGAATATCCAAGCTTTCCTCAGCTGGCCCAGCAAGTTGAGAATGATCAAGGGTAGGTAGTCAGTGCATGCTCTGACTGAAAGAAGCCTTAGTAATCCCAACGCGTCCTGATTCCTGCTTTTTTTTTTTTTTTTTTTTATGGCAGGGTAAATGCCAGAGGAACACTTACCAGCAGATTCTCTGCTGTATCCTTTCTAAGGACTCAGGCCTTCAGCACCAAAAGCAAGCACTCTTAGGATTCAGGCATGAGCTCATAGCCAGGGGTAGCTCTTTTGCCTTTTCTTCTGCAAAATACTCTCCATCAGGTACTCCAAGTCCAGGTGAAGCCATTTGGTCCCTGACACAAGTTGCATATACAGTTCACAGCAGCAGACTGAAGTAAAGGTCATGAGCTAGAAATTCCAGAAGATGGTTGGGCCATGACCATCAAACTAACAATGCCAAGATGGCTGGTGATCAGGAATTCACAGACTTCCTGACATTAGTGGGCTTAGATGTCCCAGCTGGCAGAGAGGGGAACTTGAGCTCTCTTATATGATCCGGCAGGAGATCTATAGGCAGAAAACTGCCTTTCACGTTGAATATCTTCTATTTGCTTTTATGGTCTTTCCTACCAGTTACAATGGTCTGTCTCAAGATAAGGTTTCTTATCTTGAGGACCTGAGGCTGGGTATATCTCAGAACCAGATGGTGCAAGTTCTAGGTACTGGCTCCTCTCCACCTACCCTGTTCTACTGCAGTTAACTGGGCCATTCTCAGCTTTGTTCTAGGATATGACAACCTATCATGTGGAGAAAAGATCATTATTAATAATAATAGACATTTATGAGAACTTATTATGTACCAGACACTTTATGTATATAAATAGACTCATTTAATCACCTCAATAACCTAATCAGGTTGGCCTTATTGGCCCCGTTTTTTAGATAAGGAAACAGAATTTAACTATACCCAAGATCACAAAGCCAGTAAGTAAGCAGTTGACTCATTCTTCAAAATCAAACAGTCTGAATATGGAGGCCTTGCTCTTAACCAGTATGTTATACCAACTTGCTTATTTTATAAAGATAGAGAAAACATACAGATGACCAACCGATTCCTGAAAAGATGCTCAACATTCCTAATCATTAGAGAAATACAAACCAAAAACAGAATGAGATATCATCTCACACCTGTCAGAATGGCCATCATCAAAAATACCACAAATAACAAATGTTGGAGAGGGTGTGGAGGAAAGAGAACCCTTGTACACTGTTGGTGGGAATGTAAATTGGTGCAGCCACTGTGGAAAACAGTATGGCGGTTCCTCAAACAACTAAAAAAGAACTGTCATATGATCCAACAATTCCACTCCTGGGTATATATCTGAAGAAAATAAAAACACTAATTCGAAAAGATATATGCACCCCAGTGTTCATAGCAACGTTATCTACAATAGCCAAGACATGGAAGCAACCTAAGTGTCCATCAACAGATGAATGGATAAAGAAGATGTGGAATACATACATATATATATATAAAATGGATACTGCTCAGCCACAAAAAGAATGAAATTTTGCCATTTCTATCAACATGGACAAACTTGGAGGGGATTATGCTTAGTGAAATAAGTCAGACAGAGAAAGACTAATACTGAGTGTTATCGCTTATATGTGGAATCTAAAAAATAAAACAAACTAGTGAGTATAACAAAAAAGAAACACACTCACACGTATAGCAAACAAACTAGTGGTTACTGGTGGGGAGAGGGAAGTGGGGAGGGGCAAGACAGGCGTAGGAGATTAAGAGGTACAAAATACTATGTGTAAAATAAAGGGTAGGACTTCCCTGGTGCCCCAATGGTTAAGACTCCACTCTTCCAATGCAGGGGGCACAGGTTCAATCCCTGGTCAGGGAACTACAATCCCACATGCTATGCGGCGTGGCCAAAAAGAAGGGTATATTGTACAGCACAGAGAGTATAGCCAATGCCAATGTTTTATAATAACTATAAATGGAGTACAATCTTTTAAAAATTGTGCATCACTACGTTGTGCACCTGAAATTTATATAATATTGTAAATCAACTATACCTCAAAAAAAGAGAGGTGAGGACAGTGTGTGGTTGCTGCAGATTGTACATTTCACTAAAAGAGAACTCTCCACAGATGGAATGGGTGCCTAAGTGAGGGGGTAAAATTCCTCGAGCAGTGGCTCGGTATCAGGGACACCACAATGGGGCTTCAGATCATGGATGGATGGTAGGAGACAGTCAGTTTAACAGAGTGCTGAGGCTGAAACTTAGGTGAACCTTCCAATGCCATCTGAGTGGACCCATTGGATGCTAAGCTCTTCCATCACACACATGTAGGATTATCACATCCAACAAAACCGGGGACACCCATCACTTCAGAGAGAACAATATGTTCTTTCATTCTAATGAGACATCTCTTCCAATGAAACGCATACTGAAAAAATCTCAGGGGTGAGATTTCGAGCCACAAATAACCCAGTGCATACCAGTTTCACGCCTGAATTTGTGTCATTAGCCAGTCAACCCAGGGTGCAAAATTGTTAATTGTCTTTACTGACAAGTGCACCCTGGTGGGGGGCAGGGAGGATAGAGGGGAAGGAGAGGAAAGGAAGTGATCATGTCATCATGATCATGATCATGTCATCAGCCAGGTCCAGTGCTACCTGCTTTTTAGACAAAATTTCATTGAATCCTCACAGAAACTCCATTACATAAACATTATTATCTCCACCTTACAGATTAGGACACTGGGAATCAGTCACATAACTAATAAGGGGTGGAACTGGGACTTCAAAGCTGCTGGGTTTTTACTGTAGCATTCTGCATACTCATGTACAGGTGGGAGAGATGGCAACTTCCACAAGGCCTTAATGAACAAAAGGAGAAGCTGAAGCTGAAGTCGGTATAAGTAATGTTTGGTTTGCCGAGAGCTATTATATCCTTGATTCACTCGGCTTGAACTGAATACGGAGAGAAGCCAGGGCTCTGTGCCTGTCAACCATATCTTCCCTCTTGTCCTAGATGCAGGCTCCGCAGAGCTTGCTGCCAGTTCACCCTTCTGCTTCCAACCTCTGGAAGCCAAACTGGGTATAACCGCAGCCTGACAGAACTAAATAAAGACCCAATCCTCTTATTGTACAGACCAAGAAACTGAAGCCCAGAGAGAGGTAAGGACTTATTCAAGAGCAGGCAAGAGTTAGCATCAAAGCCACGACTGGAACCTGGACCTTTATTCCGGACAGGTTTTTTAGGTAACAAAAAGGCTGGCCCTGGAAAATTAGCGATTCTATGCCACATCTCCTTAAATCCTGTGTTCAAGTCTAATTGTATCTTTCTGGGGATTTACCATATGAAAACGTCGGTGAGGATGAAGAGGATACATTGCATTTACGTTCAGGAGACATATTTATTTGGGAGATAAACATCAATAGGACTAATGTGAAGAGTGACTGGGAAGAAACCAAGGGATCCATTATGAAGTCCAAACCCCAAGTAAGAAATGTATCAGGACCTTCAGAAAAACCCTGGCCCTCGGTTGTTTCAAAGAAGGGGACCAGGTGTGGATGGACAGTGATATTCACTCTGTACCTTGCTCTGTAAAGCCTGTGCTTTTCCACACAGTCTGTGTTCCCATTCTGGTTTATAACTCCCTGACCTTCCCATCAGAAGATTACAATCAGAGTACATGGATCTGCTTCTTTGGGGAGAATGAGAAAAATGTGCCCATCCTCTGGGTCCCTAGCCTCGTGTCTCAGTGAGCAGAACATGGGCTAGATTTCTGCCCTGACTTACCTTCTCCAGGCACTCCTATACATAGCCCAAGTTGCACAATCATACTGGGCAGTGGCTCTTTCTGTCCCTCCCCCAAAGAGCCCGTCTGTGTACTTACAATTGCCCACAGAACCTTACCAACCAAGTGTGGGTGTAGGACAGGGTGTTACTCGGGCTGATGCAACTCTGATGGGAATTACTCAGTTTTAACTGAACTCTGTTCTACTTATTGCTGAGTTACGAGTCTGACAAAAACCCACTTCAGCTCCTGATGTTGGGATTTTTTAGACTTTCCTAAATTGGAAGTTGGCATATGATTCTTAGCACCTTCTTATTGAAGTAGTATCTGGCACACATAGCTCATATGATGTCTGGTGAGTGAAGGAAAGAAAATGGGAAGAAGGAAAAGAGGGAGGGAGGGAAGAGCAGGGATGGAGAATCTTCCGTGACAAAGATCATGTCTATGTGATGAAGAATATAGAATTCCCGGATCAACCTTGGGCCATGCTGTATCCAGGTGGCTGATGCATGATTAGTTGGGTTGAATGGTATGTCTAGGTGGCAATGACCTGCACATGTCTCTCCCCCTACCCCCAGTCTGCAGGTCTGCAATTGCCAGACAAAGCTTAGTGGACGTGTTCGGCACCAGAGAGACAGGAGCACATCACTTAATAATACGCTTTCTGTGCATGATACTTCGTTTGACTAGTTAGCACTTACGGCTTCCTGAAAGGTGGGTTCCTCCCAAACACGGTGGGTTGCTCTCAACCACAGCATCAACTACTGAATGGAGAGAATTTCTAGAGTCAGAGTTACCAGAGCTGATGATGAGATACCTGGAAAAACCCTTTGGGGGGCAGAATGATATGCTGAGAGAGTACAGAGGAGAGACTCTTTATAGCAGGGAGAAGCCATGCCAAGGGGGCTCAGCCCTGAGGGAAATGGGCAGTGGCATTGTTGACATGCCATTCTGGGGAAATCAGCGTGTTCACGCTTCACAAAGAAAGCTCCAGTGCTTTGCCTTATGGGATGATGAAATGAGTTCTTGCTCATCTCATTATTGGCACTATGATGAACATTATTTGCAGTAATAACACCGACGTCAGCACGTAGTTATTGGGTGCCTACTCTATAAAACTGTCAGCAGGATCTCTGGGCTTAGCTTCTGAAAGCCTTGCTCTTCTTAAAAACCCTTATACAGAGAGCCTTAAGATTAGTAATATTGTCAATTTTAGATTAGTAATATTGTCAATTTAAGATTTAGAGATTAGGGCTTCCCTGGTGGTGCAGTGGTTGAGAGTCCGCCTGCCGATGCAGGGGACACGGGTTTGTGCCCCGGTCCAGGAAGATCCCACATGCCGCAGAGCGGCTGGGCCCGTGAACCATGGCCGCTGAGCCTGCGCGTCCGGAGCCTGTGCTCCGCAACGGGAGAGGCCACAACAGTGAGAGGCCCGCGTACCGAAAAAAAAAAAAAAAGAATCATCAACATAAATCATCTATACTCTTTATTGGTAATTGTATGGGTAGAGATGTAAATGTCACATTTCAGAAGTTGTTTTTTTTTGTTTGTTTGTTTTAATTTATTTGGCTGTGCCGTGTCTTAGTTGCAGCATGCGGGATCTTCGTTTTGGCATGCAGGATCTTGTTTTTTTTTTGTTTTTTTTGTTTTTTTAGTTGCGGTATGCGGAATCTTTAGTTGTGGCATGCAGGATCTAGTTCCCTGACCACGGATTGAACCCAGGCCCCTGGCATTGAGAGCGTGGAGTCTTAGCCACTGGACCACCAGGAAAGTGTCGCATTTCAGAAGTTTTTGACAAAAGGAAACCATGTAAGGGTCAGTCTCTTTCAACAAGTGCCAGTTCACAAGAAATAAATGTTTCTGATGTTGTACAGACATTTAGATACCTCTCCATGAATGTCCTTCTAGTTAAATAAAATCTTAACTAGATTTTAACTCAGGATGCTGAAAGGAAATGCAAATTAACTTCATCATCTTCATAATAAATATTAGGTCTTTGCCATTCTTATAATGTCTCCTTTGGCTTCGGTGAATCCTACCAGGCTCTCTGCTTCCAAACTTCTCCATGTTTATAGAACACAGGTCATAAAAACGGGGTCTATTTTTCCCAAGCAGAAAGAAGCACACCATCTTCTTAAAGTTAATGGGCACTGTCCCGTATCATGTGATATCAGAATGGCTAATTACTCACTGGCCTCAGACAATGTTCTCCTAGCACTAATTTGTGTCATCTGAAGGCTCACAGCGTATCCAACACAGGAGGAACATTATGTGCCAGCACCCTGCTGGTGCTTGTGCACCCCTGATCTCACCTATTTCCACAACCCTAGGAGTATTTTACACCTGAAGAAACTTAATATTAGAGTTTAAGAACTTTCCTCCTACGACCACGTAGCTATAAAGTGACAGAACCAGGACTCAGACTCAGACCTCTATGACACCAAGCCCAGGATTTTCCTGAGATGATATATGAAAAGTATTCAGAACAGTCTCTGATTCACAGCAAGTTCCATTTAATATTGGCAATTCTTTAAGTCATTATGAGACATTCCAGTGTTTCTCAAAAGAGCACTCCCTCTTTCTTCTGAAAATGATTCCCATTTGCCAATCATGGGGAAATGGTTGAATATGACTTTCTTCCCAGATCTCATTCATACCAGGAACTTGAGAACAGATATTGCCCAATTTATAAGTAAGGACAACCTATTTCCCACTTTAAAAGCCAGTTTTTAGAAGTCGTTTGAGATTATAACTTCCTCCTATATTTTGCCCTCCCCCTGACCTTTCCGTCAGATGGGAAGTTGCTGACATTTTCTTGAAGTCCCCAGGGGACACTGGGCCGGCTGTCATAGGTTCACCTCTTTCTTTAACTTTATGAAGACAGGATCACATCTTGTGACTTGTGTGGTGTGTGCCTCTAAAGCATTTAGCTCAGATACACAAATTTATGAATAAGGCAGACTTGTTCGCTCTTTGCTTGGGGGAGATACGAAAAGCCATGTGAGCAGCACATAGGAAAGACTCAAGTGCTTTCACCACAAAAAAGACACGATAATTATGGGACATGATAGTTGTGTTAGCTACCGCCCCAGTGATAATCACATTGCATTATATAAGTGTATCAAATCAACATGCTGTATACCTTAAACATACAAAATGTTAGATGTCAGTTGTACCTCAATTAAAAGAAGAATCAGGAGGGCTTTATTGATCTATAAGCTACTCTGCATAAAACTTCAATTTCTAATTAACATTCTAACACTGCTGATTTTTTACACACCAGAAAGGGGGCATAGAGTTCCTGCTCTAAAGGACAATATGAAATACGGACTTATCTTTTACATAAATGGTGTACCTGTCCAGCAGCCATACTGATAGCCACTCTGGAGTTCCCCCAAAACTACACCTGTTTTGCTGCTAAGTGTAGCTAGCCAATAAAGTTCAAGTATGTGTGAAACTAGTTTAATTTTTATGTTGAATTCCGCTCATATTCTAATGGATAAGAATGAAAAAAAGTAGCTGGGGTTATAGGAGAAGCCATTAGGAAACTCTAAGGAAATGAGGACAGAAAATGAGAAAGTAGATGCAGGGAGAGAAACTCTCCAGAACTCCCTTTTCCTCCACTTGTAAAATCCTGAGTATGTTTACACAAAATGTAGTTTATAATTAGGGTGACAATACTCCCTGGTTTGCCTGGGATAGCCTCCATTTGTTCTTGCTGCCCTGGCATGATTATTAGTTTTCTTCTTTAATTCTTAGAAGTATCAGGTTTAGAGAATAAATTATATGGTCACTTTATTTATAATCTAATCTTCAAAGTTCTGGCTTCATGCCTATATAGTATTTTTCAACTATCAAGGATTAGATTTCAGCAAGTAAAAATTTTTATTTATGTTGTGAGTATAGAAATGTTGGCACCATTCAAAGAAGGTTTGACAGACATTCCAGAATTAGCTGAATTAACAGAAGTTAAATAGCTTTAGCAGAACTTTTGAGATCATGTACTGTTTTTTAATACAAAATGGTTTGTTTTCTTAGATTGTCATATGAATTCCAAAGTCAGATTCTGTACAGGGTTATTTAGAACTGTCTTTATTTTTTTTGGTCAGCCCTTCTGCCTTCACACCTGACTGGTTGAGGTAGGATGGTATAAGAGTGGGGAACAGTCCTATTCTGTAAAATAGATATGTCTGCTGGGATAGAGTGGTATTGGATCGAAGCCCAGCCAGACACCGTAGCTCAGAAACAAAAAAAAGTAAGTAGTAGTAGACAGACCACTTCAACATCCTTACTGTACCAGACCTACCTGCCTGGCATCAGCTCGTTATTGTTAGGTAGTCCTCACAAGACAGTTAGTTAAATCTTTCAGCATTCACACTTTAACCTAAGGTACTTTTACCAAACAGCCAGATCAAATTACTTTTGTCTAAGAGGAACCTCTGCACATATCAAAACCCATGGGGTGGGCTTCCCTGGTGGCACAGTGGTTGAGAGTCCGCCTGACGATGCAGGGGACACGGGTTCGCGCCCCGGTCTGGGAGGATGCCACATGCCGCGGAGCGGTAGGCCCGTGGGCCATGGCCGCTGAGCCTGCGCGTCCGGAGCCTGTGCTCCGCAACGGGAGAGGCCACAACAGTGAGAGGCCCACATACCGCAAAAAAAAAAAACAAAAAAAAACAACTCATGGGGTGATTATATCATGATACTTCTTAAACTCCCTCAATTCTGAATTTAGTGGAAGCCTCTATAATCATTGGAAATCAGAAACCGACCACCTGAAGCTTGAAGAAGCAAGTTTTTCTTAGTTTTCTAACCAGAATTTTTGACTATTTACTTAGAAATTTCTCAAAGGATGAATGTGCCCTTAAGATTTTACATCCAATTCTGATGTGTGGGTTTTTTCCCCATACCAAGCAATTTTCTGACACCAAGATGGGTGTTCTACAATTCAATAAAATTCTGAAACTATATACCCAGAAAGAGCATCAGATCTCACAGGTTAAGGGCTCAGTCCTACAAGACTGCCTCCCACTATCACCACGACAGATGCCAATCGCAAGTCCAGGTTGTCACCAGTGCTTCTGACCACCTAGCTGTAGATCGGAGGGCGTCCAAGAACCTTCTCCTTGGGTTTGATCAAATTGCTTGATGGACATACAGAATTCACAGAAACATTTTACTTACTGGATTACCAGTTTATTATAACAGGATATAACTTAGGAACAGCCAGATGGAAGAGATGCATAGGTCAGGATACAGGGAAAGGGATGCTCTCTCAGAAAATGCTGCTCTTCCAGAATCTCCACATGTTCACCAATGCGGAAGCTCTCCAAACTCTATCCTTTTGGGGTTTTATGGAGGCCTCATTACATAGGCATGGTTGATTAAATCATTAGCCATTGGTGATTGGACTCAATCTCCAGTCCCTCTTCTCTCCCAGGAGGTGGCAGGGGTTGGGGGTTGGGAGGAGGTGGAGGGGATGGATGGAACTGAAAGTTTCAACCTTCAAATCCCATGGTTGGCTCCTCTGTTGTGTTTTCTAAAAGTCACTCCATTAACATAACAAAAGATAACCTTTATCTCTCTCATCACAGGAAATCCCAAGGGCTTTAGGAGCTCTGTGCCTGGAACCAAGACAAAGACTAAATATATATATTTCTTTTAATAAATCACAATATCATAGCCACATTCCTTTTGGAATATTTCCCAGGTATATATTTCCTTTGGGAAGAGCTGTACTCTCCCCAGCTTCCTCTCATCTCAGGCATCATTATATGTATTGGCAATCCAATTAACTTTTTCATAGCATTTTTCAATACTCTCCCTAGACTCTTAGACAACTGTACCTTAGTACCACAGACAGTTTCTCTGAGTCTATATTTCTCCCTTCACTGCTTACGTTAGAAACAACCTATCATTTGTGTTACATAAATACAGAAAATAAGAAATGACATGACTACGGGGTAGGGGGGAGTCAAAAAAAGGGAAATAAGGAATAGAAGTAAAAAGAAAATAATTTAAGAAAAAGAGGAATAAGAGACAAAAACATAGGGGGGAAAAGATGCAAGAAGAGAATATAGGCAATAAAAGCCTCAATAAAATTTAAGGGTTTAAGGAAGTTGCTCTTGGGACCTCCCTGGTGGCGCAGTGGTTGAGGGTCCGCCTGCTGATGCAGGGGACACGGGTTTGTGCCCCGGTCCGGGAGGATCCCGCATGCCGTGGAGCGGCTGGGCCCGTGAGCCATGGCCGCTGAGCCTGCGCGTCCGGAGCCTGTGCTCCGCAACGGGAGAGGCCACAGCAGTGAGAGGCCCGCGTACCGCAAAAAAAAAAAAAAAAAAAAAAAAAGAATCTGCCTGTCAATGCAGGGGACATGGGTTTGAGCCCTGCTCTGGGAAGATCCCACATGCTGCAGAACAACTAAGCCCATGTGCCACACTACTGAACCTGGGCTCCAGAGCCCGTGAGTCACAACTACTGAAGCCCACGCACCTAGAGCCTGTGCTCCGCAACAAGAGAAGCCACCGCAATGAGAAGCCTGTGCACCGCAATGAAGAGTAGCCCCCACTCGCTGCAACTAGAGAAAGCCTGCAAGCAGCAACAAAGACCCAATGCAGCCCAAAATAAATAAATAAATACATTTATTTTTAAAAAGTTGCTTTCAAAATCTGAAGTCAAAGCAATCTTCAGGAAGAACAAAGCGGGAGCCATCACACTTCCTGACTTCAAACTATCTCCCAAAGGAAGAGGGGTCCAAGCCCCACATCAAGCTCCCCAGGCTGAGGGTCCTCCACCTAGAAGGCAAGCCCCCAGAACATTTGGCTTTGCAGGCCAGTGAGGCTTACTTTTGGGGGAGCCAGAAGGCTGTGGGAAATAGTCTCCACTCTTAAAGGACACACACAAAATCTCACAAGCTCTGGGATCCAGGGCAGAGCAGTAATTTGAAAGGAGCCTGAGTCAGACCCACATGCTGATCTTGGAGAGCCTCCTGGAGAGGCAGGAAGCAACTAGAGCTCACCCTGGGGATGCAGACTCTGGTAACAGCCATTGTGGGGAGCTTGGTCTACCACAAAGACACTGGTGCTGGCAAGCACCATTTTGGAATCCTCCTTCTAGCTTATTAGTGCTGAGAGCTGGCTCAGCCCACCAGCCTGTCAGTACCAGTACTGGGACACCTCAGTCCAAGCAACTAGCCTGGCAGTGACACAGCCCCACCCACCAGGCTGACTGCCTTAAGACTTCCTGAACCCATAGCCTCCCTTAGGGCCCTGCAGCCAGAGACCCTAAACCTGGCTCCACCCACCAGAGTGACAGCACTATCCCCAGGACCAGCCTCATCCACCAGTTGGTGAGCACCAGCTCTAGGATCCCCTGGCCCCTGGCCCCAACCACCAGTGGGCCGAAACCAAGACCCAGGACCACCACAGCCTGACATCCTGTCATGTCAGGATTCAGTCCACCCACCATCAGGCTGGCACAACCTGGGGACCCTCTGGGCCCTAGACTTGCCCAGCAGCAGTCCAACATGAGCTCTGGGACACCTTGGGCCCTTCAGCCAACTGCCCAAGGATGCAGCCCCACCTACCAGTGAATGACACAAGTGTTGGGACACCCCAGACACCACAGCCAGCTATGTTAGGAACAGGCCAGCCCTGCCTACCAGTGGGTTGACACCAGGCCTGGGACCCCCCGAGGACCCTACAGCCAAAGACTCTGGGGCCAAGGTCTGCCCAACAGTAGGTGAGCTGTAGCTATGGGACCCCCCTATGTCCTGGTCCCACCCACCAGCAGCCAGCACCAGTTCTAGGACACCCAAAAGAGAATCACACAAAGACACCTTGTAAGTGAAATGGCAAAAATGAAAGATGAAGTGAGAATATTAAAAAGCAGCAAGGGAAAAGCGACAAATTACATACAAGGGAACTCCCATAAGGCTATCAGCTGACTTTTCAGCAGAAACCCTGCAGGCCAGAAGAGAGTGGCCTGATATATTTAAAGTGATGAAAGGGAAAAACCTACAACCAAGAATATTCTTGTCAAGGCTATCATTCAGATTTGAAGGAGAAATCAAAAGTTTTACAGAAAAGCAAAAGCTAAAGGAGTTCAGCACCACCAAACCAACTTTATAAGAAATGTTGGGACTTCCCTGGTGGCGCAGTGGTTAAGAATCCGCCTGCCAATGCAGGGGACATAGGTTCAAGCCCTGGTCTGGGAAGATCCCACATGCCGTGGAGCAACTAAGCCCATGAGTCACAACTACTGAGCCTACATTCTAGAGCCTGTGAGCCACAACTACAGAGCCCATGTGCCACAACTATTGAAGCCCTTGTGCCTAGAGCCCGTGATCCACAACAAGAGAAGCCACTGCAATGAGAAGCCCACGCACTGCAACTAAGACCCAACACAGCCAGAAATTAAAAATTTATTTAAAAAATGTTAAAGGTACTTCTCTGAGTGAAAAAGAAAAGGCAACAATTAGAAACATGAAAATTACAAAAGGAAAAAATATCATTGGCAAAGGCAAATATACAGCAAGGGTAGTAATTCAACCACATATAAGGCTAGTAAGAAGGTTAAAAGACAAAAGTAGTAAAATCATCTATATCCAAAATAATTAGTTAAGGGACACACAAAACAAAAAGATGTAAATTATGATGTCAAAAACAGTAAATGTCTGGGAGGAGGGTGAGTAAAAACAAAGCGTTGTTAAAATGTGTTTGACCTTAAGAGATCAACAACTTAAAATAATCACATACACATATAGATAGATAGACAGATAGATAGATAGCTATATATAAATCTCATGATAACCACAAACCAGAAATCTGTATTAGATACACACATACAAAAGAGAAAGGAATCCAAACTTAACACTATAACAGTCATCAAATCACAAGGAAAGGGCTTCCCTGGTGGCACAGTGGTTGAGAGTCTGCCTGCTGATGCAGGGGACGCGGGTTCATGCCCCGGTCCGGGAAGATCCCACATGACGCAGAGCAGCTGGGCCCGTGAGCCATGTCCGCTGAGTCTGCACGTCCAGAGCCTGTGCTCCGCAACGGGAGAGGTCACAACAGTGAGAGGCCCGCGTACTGAAAAAAAAAAAAAAAATCACAAGGAAAAAAAGCAAAAGAAGAAGAAAGGAACAGAAGAGAACTACAAAAACAAACCCCAAACAATTAATAAAATGGCAATAAGTATACACCTACCAATAAGTACTTTAAATGTAAATGGACTAAATGCTCTAATCAAAAGACAGAGAGTGGCTGAATGGATACAAAAACAAGGCCCATATATATGCTGCCTACAAGAGACTCACTTCAGATATAAAGAAACACACAGACTGAAAGTGAGGGATGAAAAAAGGTATTCCATGCAAATGGAAATCAAAAGAAAGACAACATAGCAATACTTACATCAGAAAAAACAGACTTTAAAATAAAGACTGGACACTAAATAATGATCAAGGGATCAATCCAACAAGATACAACAATGATAAATAAATAAATATATACATATGTACCCAACATAGGAGTACTTAAGTACATAAAGCAAATATCAACAGACATAAAGGGAAAAATAAACAGTTATACAATAGTGGTAGGGAACTTTAACAGCCCACTCATATCAATGGACAGATCATCCAGATAGAAAATCAATAAGGAAACACCGGCCTTAAGCAGAACATTAGAACAGATGAATTTAACAGATACATATAGAGCATTCCACCCAAAAGCAGCAGAATACACATTCTTTTCAAGTGCACATGAAACAGGATGTGCACTTGATAAATCCCAGGATAAATCCCACACTAGGCCACAAAACAAGCCTCGGTAAATTTAAGAAAACTGAAATCATAATAAGCATCTTTTCTGACCACAACGCTATGAGACTAGAAATCAATTACAAGGAAAATAACTGTAAAAAACACAAATACACAGAAGCTAAACCCAATGGGTCACTGAAGAAATCAAGGAAGACATCAAAAAAATACCTGTAGATAAATGAAAATGAGAACACAATGATCCAAAATCTATAGGATGCAGCAAAGCAAAGCAGTTTTAAGAGGGAAGTATATAGGTATACAAGCCTACCTCAGGAGAAAAGAAAAGTCTCAAATAAATATTTTAAGTTACACCTAAAGGAACTAGAACAAAGAAAAACAAAACCCAAAATGAGTAGAAGGGAAGAAATCATAAAGATTATAAAAGAAATAAGTAAAATAAGAGACTAAAAAAACAATAGAAAAGATCAATGAAATTAAGAACTGCATCTTTGAAAAGACAAAAAAAATTGATAAACCTTTAGCCAGACTCATCAAGAAAACAAGAGAGAGGACCCAAGTCAATAAAATCAGAAATGAAAAAGGAGAAGTTACAACCAACACCACTGCAATACAAAGGATCATAAGCGATTACTATGAACAATTATATGCCGATAAAATGGACAACCTAGAACAAATGGAGAAATTCCTTGAAATGTACAATCTCCCAGGATTTAGCCAGGAAGAAATGGAAAATGTGAACAGACCAACCACCTGTAATGAAATTGAATCAGTAATCAAAAAACTCCCAACAAACAAAAGTCCAGGACCAGACAGGTTCACAGGTGAATTCTACGAAACATTTAGAGAAGAGTTAACACCTAGCCTTCTCAAACTATTCCAAAAAATTTCAAAGGAAGACTTCCAAACTCATTCTATGAGGCCAGCATTACCTGATACTAAAACCAGAAAAAGATATCACACACAAGAAAAGAAAATTACAGGTCAATATCACTGATGAGTATAGATGCAAAATATTAGCAAACTGAATTCAACAATACATTAAAAGGATCATACACCATTATCAAGTGAGATTTATCCCATGAATGCAAGGATGGTTCAACATCCACACATCAATCTGTATGATACACCACATTAACAAATTGAAGAATAAAAATCATACGATCATCTCAACAGATGTAGAAAAAGCTTTTGACACAATTCAATATCCATTTATGATAAAAACTCTCAACAAAGTGGGTATAAAGGGAACATAACTCAACATACTAATGTATGACAAACCCATAGGTAGCATCAACAGTGAACAGCTGAAAGCAATTCCTCTAATATCAGGAACAAGACAAGGATGCCCACTTTCACCACTTTTATTCAACATAGTATTGGAAGTCCTAGCCATAGCAATCAGATAAGAAAAAGAAATAAAAGGAATCCAAATTGGGAAGAAAGGAAAACTGTCACTGTTTGCAGATGACATGATACCATATACAGGAAATCTTAAAGACATCATTAAAAGACACCATTAGAGCTCATCAGTGAATTCAGTAAAGTTGCAGGATACAAAATTAATATACAGAATCTGTTGCATTTCTATACACTAACAACGAATTATCATAGATGACACAAACAGATGGGAAGATATACTGTACTCATGGATATGAAGAATTAATATTGTTAAAATGACCATACTACTCAAGGCAATCTACAAATTCAATGAAATCTGTACCAAAATATCAAAGACATTTTCCACAGAACTAGAACAAATAATTCTAAAATTTAACAGAAACACAAAACACACCAAATAGCCAATGGAATCTTGGGAAAGAAGAACAAAGCTGGAGGTATCATGCCATCTGATTTCAAATTATACTACAAAGCTACGGTAATCAAATCAGTATGGTACTGGCACAAAAACCAACACATAGATCAATGGAATGGAACACAGAGCCCAGAAATGAGCCCACACTTATACAGGCAATTATTCTATGACAAAGGAAGCAAGAATATACAATGGAGAAAAGACAGCTTCTTCAATAGTGTCAGGAAAGTTGGAAAGCTACACGCGAATGAATTGAACTGGATTTCTCTCTTATTCCATGCACAAAAATAAATTCAAAATGGATTAAAGACTCAAATAAAATACCTGAGACCATAAAATTTCTAGAAGAAAATATAGGCAGTAAGTTCTTTGACATTGGTTAGTAATTTTTTTTAGATATGTCTCTTCAGGCATGGGAAATAAAAGCAAAAGTAAACAAATGGGACTACATCAAACTAAATAGTTTTACATGGCAAAGGAAACCATCAACAAAATGAAAAGGCCACCTACTGACTGGGAGAAGATGTTTGCAAACGATATACCCAGTAAGGTGTTAATATCCAAAAATTTACAAAGAATTCATACAACTCAACATCAAAAAACCAAACAACCTGGTATAAAAAATGGGCAGAGGATCTTTTTCCAAAGAAGACATACAGGTGGCCAACAGGCACATAAAAAGATGCTCAACATCATTAATCATCAAAGAAATGCAAATTAAAACCACAATGAGATATCACCTCACACATCTCAGAATGGCTATTAACAAAACAGCAAGAAATAATAAATATTGGTGAGGACGTTGATAAAAGGGAACCCTCATACACTGCTGGTTGGAATATAAATTGGTGCATACTTTATGGAAAACAGTATGGAGATTCCTCAAAAAATTAAAAATAAAACTACCATATGATCCATCAACTCCACTCCTTGGTATTTATCCAAAGAAAATGAAAACACTGTAATTCTTAAAGATATATCACCCATATTTCATTGCAGCATTATTTACAATAGCCAAGATATGGAAGCAACATAAGTGTGTATATATATATGAAATTATTCAGCCATAAAAATGAATGAAATCTTGCCATTTGTAACAACATGGATGGACTTAGAGGGTATTATGCTAAATGAAATGTCAGACAGAAAAAGATAAATACTGTATGATTTCACTTATATGTGGAATCTAAAAAAGAAAATAAATGAACAAAAATAACAACGGAAACAGAGTTATAAATACAGAGTACAAACAGGTAATTGCCAAAGGGGAGGGGGTGAAGGAGATTAAGAGGTACCAACTTCTGGCTGCAAAGTAAATGAGTCATGGTTATGGAATGTATAGTGTGGGAAACATAGTCAATAACTATGTAACATTTTTGTATGGTGACATATAGTAAGAAGACTTATTGCATTAATCATTTTGAAATGTATAAAATATCAAATCACTATATTGTGTAACAGGAATGAACATAGTGTTATAGGTCAATTATACTTCAAAACAAACAAGCTCATAGAAAAAGAGATCAAATGTGTGGTTACCAGCGGCAGGGGGTAAGTGGAGAGGGAAATGGATGAAGGCAGTCAAAAGATACAACCTTTCGGTTAGAAGATAAATAAATACTAGGGATGTAATGTACAACATGATAAATATTTAACACTGCTATATGTTACATATGAAAATTGTTAAGAGAATAAATCCTGAGTGCTCATTCACAAGGAAAAATATTCTTTTTTCCATTTCTTTAATTTTATATCTATGAGATGATGGATGTTCACTACAGTTATTGTGATAATCATTTCTTGATGTATGTAAGTCAAATCATTATGCTGTCCACCTTAAACTTGGAAGGAAGGAAGGAAGGAAAGAAGGAAAGAAAGAAAGGGAGAGAGAGGGGCTTCCCTCGTGGCGCAGTGGTTGAGAGTCTGCCTGCCAATGCAGGTGACATGGGTTCGTGTCCTGGTCCGGGATGATCCCACATGCCGCGGAGCAGCTGGGCCCGTGAGCCATGGCCGCTGAGTCTGCGCGTCCGGAGCCTGTGCTCCGCAACGGGAGAGGCCACAACAGTGAGAGGCCCGCGTACCGCAAAAAAAAGAAAAAAAAGAAAGGGGGAGAGAGAGAGAGGAGAGAGGAAGGAAGGAAGGAAGGGAGGTAAGAAAGGAAAATGACAGTAATTCACAGGAAAGCGGAGCCCTCTGGAGGCTGAAATTTCAGTTTAGCATTTTATTGGGACTGTACCCTATAATCACAATTAATAAAGTAAAAACCAACAGGAAGATAATAGAAAAAAAATATCTCATTTGTAATAACAATGTATAAAACACAATTAAATTTAGTATGTAACATGAAATGCATACAGTATATAAACACATAAATCATTAGGTAGTACTTATATGGTACTTACTATGTGCTAGATACTATTTTAGGTACTTTATGTATATTAACCCATTTCATCTTCACAATAAGTCTAGGAGGCACTATTATTATTGTTCCCATATTACAGGAGGGAAAAATGAGGCACACAAAGGTGAATGAATAGGTTACATGATTAGTTAATGGCACAGCTGAGTTTGGAACCCAGGCAGTCTGATTCTTGCATACATGCTCTAAAGCACTATGCTCTACTAAAGGGTTCATGCATATACACACAGCTATGCAAAAATTGTAAAATTATAAAAGTAATGGGAGAAATGAGAGAAGGCTTGAGTAAATGGAAAACCATATCAGGGTTTCTGATTTTGAAGATTCAAAATCAGACGTATTAAATATGTCAATTCTCCAAATTAATCTGTAACTTTTATTCCCATCTAAATCAGAATCCCAGTTTTTTTAAAAATGTGGAATCTTGACAAAAACTTTTCATATGCTGATTTTTTTTCATATGCTGATTTTTAAGAGGGTAGCCAGGAATATTTCTTTTAAAGAAGAGTAGTAAATGAGATTGCCAGCCAGAAGTTAAAACTTTAATAATTAAAACAATATAAATAAATAAATAAAAACAGCTGAGGAGTAAACCATCAATAGAAAAAATGACAGCTCTAGAAAGTTGATATATTTATACACATATGAGAATTTAGCTTATGGGAGTATGTAATTTAAAGTCAGAAGGGTAAATCAATAAATAACTCACTAAACTATATAAGAAAAATATTAAATTATAAACCTATGTTATGCCATACACACATACACACACACACACACACATAATCCCAGAGATTCTAAACATAAAGGATGACATGATTAAAACAGAAGAAAACATACTTGAATCTTTGGAATGGAGGTGGCCTTTCTAACCATGACCCTAAAAGCAGAAACAGTAAGAAAGAGAATGATAAATTTGGCTACATAAAAATGAAAAACAAAAATTGAAAAATTACTCTCCCATTTTCTTCCTACTCACTGATTTTAAATAACATAAAAAAACTCGTTTGTTAAAGGTGTGTGGCACTGGTGTTTTTAACTGGATAATACAGACTTCAACCTAATGTTGCCTAAGATATTTTATCAGAATGGGAGGGTTTGTTTTTCCTTCTGCCTAAATGAACAATAAATATCATGTATGGGGATGAGTCACATCCTGAAGTGCTCTTATTCCTGGTGGCCAATAAATCTCTCATGATTCTCAAACTGAAAGAATATGTTCTTAACAGACATTTACTCATTCATTCAGAACATATTCAATAACTACTCAGACCAAGGTAAAGTGCTAGAATATATGGGGGGAACCAAACTCAGAAGCCATAGGTAGTGTAGTAGAAAGAGCACTTAACTGGAGACATAACTCTTGGGCTAGAGCTTAGAACAATTTTGCTCTTTCGTAGGTCTCTTGATCTCTCTGAGCCTCAGTTCCCTTATCTTTTGTAAAGTATAATCACACCTTGGAGAATTGCTATGCAGATTAGAATCAAACAAACATTTATTGAGCTCCTACTCTTTGCCAGGTTCTTAGCATGTATAAAAGAGTTTTTGTAAAATTCTACACAAAAGTATGTTATTATTACATAACAAGTTCCCTGCTCTAAAGGAGGGCAAAAAGCATACATATGATTAATAATAACAAAGTCTGAAAGTGAGGAAAGCTCCACCAGGGGGATAAAAGGAAAGAAGGAAGGAAGGAAGGGGGAAAGAAGGGGGAAAGGAAGGAAGGAAGGAAGGAGGGAGGGAGGGAGGGAAGGAAGGAAGGGAAGAAGGAAGAAGGAGGGAGGGAGGGAGGAAGGAAGAGGGGAGGAGGAAGGAGGGAGGAAGAAGGAAGAAGGAAGGAAGGAAGGAAGGGAGGATCAGAGAAGATTAGAGAATTCATCTGGGAAGTTTGAGCTGGGCTTGAAAGGTGGGTGTGTATTTGGACCTTTAGAGTTGTATGAGAAGGATAACATAGACAGAGGGTATGATACAAATGAAAGCAAATAGAAGAAAAGAAAGCAAAGAGAATATGAAGAAAACAACAGCACTTTAACAAGAGTGTGGGGTAGATGAAGGTCAGCAGTAACTGGAAAAAGTCTGGAGCCAGATCACAAAGAATCCTGAAGGCCCAACTAAGGAGCTTAGACTTGATTCCTTAGGGAATGAAGAGTTCAGTAAAATGTATGACTTTGGTATAAGACTGCCATGGATTTGAAACCTGGCTCTGCACTTCCTAGCCATATAGTTTTGACGGCACCTAACCTCTCTAAGCCTGTTTCTCTTCTATATGATGGAGATACTACTAACTTGGGTCAAGTTCCAAGCACAGCACCTTGTAAATAGAAGATGCTTGATATGGCATAGTTATCATGTATAAGCATTGGCTGACTGCTGAAGGACTCTGATGAAAATAGTGGACATAATCTAAATTCTACAGCACTATGCAGACTACATTAGAGGCTTAGGAGAACAGTTAGGAGAAAATTACAGCAGTCTAGGAGTCCTAGGGGATACAGAAAAGTTAAAAAGTAGAAGGATCAAAATAAGTTTTAGAGAATATTTTAGGATAGAATATAATTAAGCAGACTTTGGACACAGTGAAAATACAGTACAGCAGAGAGAATGACGATGTACACGAGAGGAAACAAGCTATGAACTAAAGTCTGGAGGAGGTGAGTGGGGATGAGATAAAGAATCGAAGAGAAGGGACTTCCCTGGTGGCACAGTGGTTAAGAATCTGCCTGCCAATGCAGGGGACACAGGTTCGATCCCTGGTCTGGGCAGATCTCACATTCTGTGGAGCAACTAAGCTGGTGCGCCACAACTACTGAGCCTGTGCTCTAGAGCCTGTGAACCATAACTACTGAGCCCACATGCCATACCTACTGAAGCCCACGCACCTAGAGCCCGTTCTCCGCAATAAGAGAAGCCACCACAATGAGAAGCCTGCGCACTGCAATGAAAAGTAGCCCCTGCTCACCACAAGTAGAGAAAGCCCGCGCAGAGCAACGAAGACCCAACACAGCCAAAAATAAATAAAATTAAAAGAAAAAGACTTGATGCTGAACTGTCTCATTCTAATAAAAAAATATTCATCAAAAAATTTTTTAGGGCTTCCCTGGTGGCGCAGTAGTTGAGAGTCCACCTGCGGATGCAGGGGACATGGGTTCGTGCCCGGGTCCGGGAGGATCCCACATGCCGTGGAGCGGCTGGGCCCGTGAGCCATGGTCGCTGAGCCTGCGCGTCCGGAGCCTGTGCTCTGCAATGGGAGAAGCCACAACAGTGAGAGGCCCGCGTACCACAAAAAAAAAAAAAAAAAAATTTAAAAATTAATAATATAAATAAATAAGAATCCAAGGGGAATAGTACTCTTTGCCTGATTTCTTATCTGTTTTTATTCTGTGATAATGTATTTTTGTAGGTGGCATAATTTGGGGAATAAGGTAGGGCATAAGTATTGAACGAAAATAGTCTTGAAAAGAAAGAGAAATACTTATCCATAGAAAGAAGACAGTAAGAAAATGCCAAATGAGGATACATAGACATTTTGAGACAAAAAGAGAAAAGTGAAGGAACACAACTTCTCATTCAAGAAGAATGTGAAGCCATCTGCAAGGAATGCAGTAGGTTTTATATATAAGACTAGAAAAGTGTGGAAATAGTTTAGTCTTTAGTTAGTTAATATCAGGATTTCTCAACCTTGGCACTATTGATGTTTTGGGCTGGATAATTCAATCCTTTTTAGGGAAGATGTGGGGTTTTCCTCTCCTTTTTAGAATGTTTAGCAGCATCCTGGACTCTACCTATTAGATGGCAGTGGCAGCCTTTCCCCCAGCTGCAACAACCAAAAATGTCTGCAGACATACTTACATGCCCCCTGGGAGACAAAAATACCTCCATTTGAGAACCACTCGTCTAGGTGTTGTTGGAATATGATAAGGGGCCTAAAGATACAGACATTGTCTTGTTTGAAGCTATTTCTCACATCTAGGACATTGTTGGCACATACTGACTCTCCAGATAGATAGACAGATAGATAGATAGGTAGATAGATAGGAAGAAAATGAAGGAAAATAATGATTGATAATTGGCATTGAAGGACTAGATGAAGTTGCATAGCATATATTTGTAGTGGAACCAATGAGACTGATTTTACAGTTAATATTTTCTCCCAAAATTATGGAGGTTCCAGGTCCAGAAGAGGTGAGAGAAACCAGAAAGCTAGAAGTCAAAAGAGGAAAGTATTGGGGCTTCCCTGGTGGCGCAGTGGTTGAGAGTCCACCTGCCGATGCAGGGGACACGGGTTCGTGCCCCGGTCCGGGAAGATCCCATATGCCGCGGAGCAGCTGGGCCCATGAGCCACGGCCGCTGAGCCTGCGCGTCCGGAGCCTGTGCTCCACGACGGGAGAGACCACAACAGTGAGAGGCCCGCGTACCGCAAAAAAAAAAAAAAAAAAAAAAAAAAAAGAGGAAAGTATTTAAAGGAGAAGTGTTAGTTGTTTTTGCTTCCAGCTATTTTTCTTTTTGTTCTTTTTTTTCCTGTAAAAGACAATACAAGTTGTTTAACTTCCTATTAACTTTGTACATACTGAGCACATAGTAGTTGTTAAAAAATTATTTGTTAAATTAATTTATATTCTAAAGTACAAGATTGGGTCTAAATTCAAAATATGAAGTGGTCTGAAAGGAAAGTTGAGAAATAGGATAGAGATAGGTTAAAAAGTAGACCTTAATTACATCCTTTGTTACTAAAAAACAAAACAAAACCTAGTTGAAATAAATAATAGAAAAATTGAATATTTGTTAGTTCTGGATGGTGGGAATATCTATGAAATATCAAATAAATAGAAAAATAAGGAAAAATAAAATAAAATAGAATAAAATATGAAGTGGTAAGAATTGCTGTTTACAATTCAAATCTTTTGATTTATGGGAAAAGCACTCCCTCAGTTTTTCATATAATTATTTTTCCTGCATTTGGAAATGTAGCTATTAATGTAATATCCTCTTCCCAAATTTAGTTTAATCTCCTCCATTTAAAAAATATAAAGCATAAATACAATCAAGGATGCCTCATACAATATTAAGACTTCTTTTGGAGAGAAAAACAGAAGTAATAGTTTTCCCACCTTTTATAAGTATGATATTGGCTACCTTAGACATTTGTGACATTTGTTATAACTAATTATAGTTTGATTTTGCAAATTTAGACCTTAGGAAGTTATTTATTTTATGTTGGTTCATTTTTCATTAGGTACATAGCAGTACTGTTACTGCTTTTGTGGTTCAAACAGCTAGATTTCCTATAGTTGTGGTTAATCTGGTGAAATATCTAAATGAGTTACCTAATCAATTATTCTTCTGTATCTCTACAACTTACTTGTTAAAATAATACAACATTTTCTCCTTTTTATACTCCCATAACTCTCATGACATTAATTTTCTGAGGGAATAACTAGTTATTTATGTGAATGTCTTCTTTTCCCTGACACAGTGACATAGTAGAATCATCTGCTCTCCCCCAACTAGCATGGTTCCTCCATATAATATATGCTTAAAAATAATTGATGGAGGGCTTCCCTGGTGGCGCAGTGGTTGAGAGTCTGCCTGCGGATGCAGGGGACACGGGTTCGTGCCCCGGTCCGGGAAGATCCCACATGCCGCGGAGCGGCTAGGTCCTCCGTGAGCCACGGCCGCTGAGCCTGCACGTCCAGAGCCTGTGCTCCGCAACGGGAGAGGCCACAACAGTAAGAGGCCCACGTACTGCAAAAAATAAAATAATAAAAAAAATTAAAAAATAAAAATAATTGATGGATAAATCAGTGACTGAACAATTACACCTCACTGGTTGAAGTCAGAAGACTTGTGTTCTAGACCCACCTATGTAATTTTGGGCAAATCGCTTAACCTCACTGGACCATGAAGTACTGTAACTGAGCAGGACCTTATGGGGCCTTCCCAGGACAGACTTCTCCTCCATATCCTCTGCTTTAACTCCTCTCTGAAGTACCTACATAACAGTATCTGATGCATATTTCCTGAGTTGTTTTACAGATGGTAAAACCACCACCAAATGGAAGAAATGAACTACTTGATGATCATAAGCACGTAGCCCCCAGACCTACTGGCGCCTAAGGATTGATAATGTTGGCCCCTGTCACATGCCCTGTTACCTCACTATCAACCAGTCAGAGAATTGTGCATGAGCTGATCACATACCCTGGGATGTCCCTCCCTCACCTTGCCTTTTAAAATGCCTTGCTGAAACCCATAGGGGGAGTTCTGGCTTTTTGGAGCACTAGCTGTCTTGAACTCCTTCCTTGGTGCCCTGCAGTAAATGCTGCACCTTCCTTTACCACAACCTGGTGTCAGTAGATTGGCTTTACTGCATAAGGGTGAGTGGACCCAAGTTTGGTTTGGTAACAATATGAAAGGTATTAGGGTAAATGTTACCCAGGGAAGTGTTAAAGTGTAGAGCTGGCTTTTTCATTTTTTCTAAGGAAATGGACACTCAAGCATAACTGTTTATTCCAGCCTGTGTTTTCTTTGGTGGGTACAGAGTCAAATATAAGCATGGATAAAGTTTTCATCCTGGCCAGAAACTTCACTTATGTGAATTTTCAATGCGTGTGAAAGGTCTGATAAACATGTGAGGTATGAGATGGCTCATAATTAGAAAAATGTTGAGGGGTTGGACATGTGGAACAGAGAAAAGTGATAGTGTTTATAGAGACCAATGTTGCAAAAATAAGCTACAATAACATTTGGCTTCTTCATGTAAAAAAAAAGTAAACTCCATGAATATGAAATGTTAGGTTTCTCTTCTATACTTGAGAAAATTTCTTTACATGCTGATGCTACCACAGCTCTTTTCTAGCACTATTATCTAGGTTAATTAGATTAAATATGTTGTGCTAAAATGTTTGCTCTCAATCTATTTATGTGAAATAGTCCCTTACTGGTCAAAAGATAGTATGTGAGGCTACACCCATAAATTAGCAAACAAGACAATAAGCTACTTATGCAACACATTTGTGCAATATTATTTCATTTTATATATCCAGATTTTCTCCATTATCAGTTTCAGACTAATCTGCAATTCTGTTTCAAGATGATTATCTGCCATATTCATGCCATGTTCCCTTTGGCTGATGTGTGTGTGTGTGTGTGTGTGTGTGTGTGTAATATTTCATACACATTAGTGCTCTTGCAAAAACATCAAAAACCTAAAAATACCAAAAAAATTTTTTTTGATAGCTATTATTTCAAAGTGACCTAGTGCCAGATTTTAAGTAAATTAAATATTCATTTCAGAGCTTATTCTAGATAAAGCATTGTGCTAGTTACAAAGTATATAATTAAGACATGGTCCATGGTCTACCATCTCAGGAAGACTGCAGTCTAGTGGGGGAAGCAGACACAAACAAAACAATTACAATGCAAAGCATGAAAATTTCCCAAAGTGGGATGTTGACAAAAACTCTAAGAGTGCTGAAAAGGTAACAACTAATTCTAAAAGTATCAGTGGGAGGAGGAAACATTTGAACTGAAACTTATAGAATAAATAGGGTTTCAACATGTGATCAGAAAACAAAATAAAACAGCAGGAACAAAGACTTGGAAGTGGGAGGACCTGGGAGATGTTCAGAGAATGGTTAGTGGTTCAGGGTTCCAAAGTAAATGGGGTTGAGTGAGTAATTGTTCCTTGGTAAGGATTTCAGATTTTATCCTGTATGTGAGAGAAAGATGAAAGAATGTGCAGCAGAATGATATTCTCAGTTAGTTGTTTTAGAAATATCATCCTGGCAGCAGTGTATAGAATTGTCTGAAGAGATGAAAAACCACCTCAGACGAGGATTTGTGAGCTTCCTAAAGGTAAAGATTTGTTTTCCTTATTTTTGCATCGTCAGTGCTTCGTATTGTGCCTGGCACAAAGTATGTTCTCAAAAACATTGAACATTATTACTATGGCCTCGACAGCACAGCATGTGAATATAACAATGAAGCTTAACATCATCACAGGAGATTTCCCCAAATGTGTGGAATTAATCTGGATAGAAAGGGAGCTTTCCCCCTTCTTTTATGGCTCCTCAACTTAGTTATATTCAAGTGTATCTAAACATTTATTTCCACCTAGATTCAAAATAATAATGGTGCAAATAATGGTGAATTAAAACTTATGGGGAAAAGTAATTGTACTAAGATTCTCTTTAAATGCATAATTTTAGAAATTATGCAGAAACATTACTGAGAAAAAATATAGATGATTTAGATATGATAAAATTCACTGTAGATATATAAAGAAAACTTTTAGAAATTTCCAAAGATAAGCAAAGAGAAAATATTCGCAAAACATACAGCAGACCAAGAACAAATATTCCTTTTAAAGAGTGTATGGCCTAGCTAAAAGCATGGATTCTGAACCAGACTGTCTGGGTTTGCAATTCTGTCTCATACTTTCTAGCTTAACACTACTTAAATTAGATACTTAAGTTCTCAATGTCCCAGTTTTCTTATCTGTAAACTGGGGTTTGTAATATGGTATCTAGTTTACAAAGAGTGGCAAAGTGTTTATAATAGTGTTTGTCACATAGTAAATGCTCAATAAAAGTTAGCTGTTTTTAAATTATTATTCTTAATGTGGCAGACACTTACTATGTATGTCTCCCAGATCTGTTCTCTCCTTACTATTTTAGTAATAGAATCTCCAAGTTGTAACTATGCACATGACTGTGCAGAATAAAACCTGAATCTTCTAATCTTTATTACAGAGAGGACTGACCATGTGACTAGGGCCTGGCCAATGAGAGGTAAGCAGAAGTGTCATGTGGAAGCTTACGGGAACCTTCCTTAAGAGACAGCTAGATACAGCTTCTTAAGGAACCTTCCTTAAGATACAGCTAGATACCAGATTCTCAAAATTAAATAGAATGAAATTGATCAGGGTCAGTGAGAATGTAGAGCAATAGAGCAAACGTTGAGCAATAGAGCAAATGTAGAGCAAACGTTGCTGGTGGGAATGTAAACTGGTATAATCATTTTGGAAAACAATTTGGCATTCTTGAGTTAAATGTAAAAATGTGCACATTTCTCAATAATCAAGAAATTCATTCCGAAATTTATATTCTAGAGAATGGTATATGTGTACTAAGATACATGTACAAGGATATTGACAGCAGCATTATTTGTAATTGCCCAAAACTAATAATCCAAAGATCCATCAATAACAGAATGGATAAACAAGTTGACGTATATTTATACGAAGGGAGTAATTCAACAATGAAATTGAATTAACATATATACATACAACAACATCCACTGAATGGAAGAAGCAAGAACCAAACTAACACAAACAGTAGGATTAAAAAATATGTGAAACTATATCATTTATAAATGCATACTTGGGTGAAACTTTAAAGAAAAGCAAGGCAATGATTATCATAAAGTCAGGATTATAGTAATCTCTAGATCTAGGAAGAGACTTCCTCTAGGGAGAGTTATGATTAGAAAAGGAAATGGAGAGCTCCTGAAATTCTTGTAATGCTGTTTCTGAGTAGAGTTTGCATGGATGTTTCTTTAAAATAATTTTTAAACTATACATTGTCTTATGGACTTTTCTACATGCACATTGTATTTCACAATTTTAATTACAGATTATATAAAGGAACATTGTGCTCTTGGTCTCTCCTCTTTTTCATTCCTTCCTCCATCCTGATGCCTGAAATATAGATACTGTCACCTGAGACCATGAAAACAAGGATCACAACCTAGGAATATCAGAGTAATGAGCTGGAAGGTAAGTCCCTGAGGACTTTGTGAGGACAGCTGCCATATCAGTTTTGAAGCTTTTACCTCTATGCTTCATTTACACGAAAGAGAAATAAATTTTATATTATTTTGGAATATTCTGTTTTTTACACAGCCAAACTTGATATTAACTAATATACCTATACTCAAGAGCTTCAAAAAGACGACCTACTCAATAGAAAAATTGCCTGATCTCACTCACACATACACACACAGACACACACACACACACACACACACACACACACACACACACACAATTCCTGAGCAATTAGTTCCTGGAAGAAGAAATCCAAAGGGCTCATAAACTTCTAAAAAGTGCTTAATCTCAGCAGCAATCAGAGAAATGCAAATTAAAACAAGATAGTATTTTTCACGTATCAGATCAGCAAAAATATTTAAAGAGCAATATATTCATTTCTCTTGAGTATTCAGGAAAATGGTTCCTCTCAGGCACTGTTAACATAAAATGCATAAATTTGGGGGAGGTAAATTGGTAATAGCTATTAAATCTGAAATGGTCTCACTTATGTGAGTCAGCAAAACAACAAAATATATACCATAGAAATAACAGCAATAATATTCAAGACCATATGTCCAAGAATTCTTACTGCGGTATTATTTTCAAGGTAAAAAGCTGGAAACAATCTGTTAAAATCCATCAGTAGTAGAAAGTTTGGATAAATTATGGCACATCCTTACTATGAAATATGTGGCTGTTTAAAAATGAGTTAAATCTGTATGTCTTGATCTGGAAGGTTGTTCAGAATGTATTGTTTAGTGAGGGAAATAAGTAACCCATTTTTATATAATTGGCCAAACTATTTTGTGCATGCATACCTGTATAAATTTGTATGAACATGCAGGAAAGTGTGAAAAGATACACCCCAGATTGTTAATATCATCTACCTGGGAGTTGGGGTGGTAACAGAGATTACTTTTTCTGTATCCATCTTGGGATGGTTTTATTGGTTAGGATGAGTATAACTACTTCGTGTTACTTTTGTAATTTTTGCAAAATTATATTAAAATTGGTTTAAAAAAAGGTATACATCCAAGAACACAGAATAATTAATGTACTTCCATGCCAGATGAACACCTTTACAACTGATTCTTGCTAAACATAAAATCCGTATCGCTGTAGCAAACTGCACAAACCTCTACAACATAGAATGAAGTAGGTAACTTACTGTGGCTTAACCACTGAGTTTCATAATTAGTATTTCGTTAATAATTAACTTGAAAGAAACCCATGTGTTAGTAAAATAAATAAGTCTATGTTACTTCTTGCAATCCTCTGGGAAGGAATCAAAGGCCAAGCTATGTCAGGAAGGCAGGATTAGGAAACGGAAAGAAAGGGACAAGTCTCCTTCCTTCTCAGGTGGATCTAGGGACTCCTAAATGAGTCTGCCGGTGAAAGGGCGGCTGTGATCAAGGTATACAATTTGCATTTCCCCAGTCTAACTCGTTCTTTTCCTGCCCCTCCTCGAAGGTTCTTCTGCTAAGGCATGACCATCACCTAGCCAGACATGTCTGGAGTCACGTTTGCCTCCTCCCTTTTGCTTTCCTTTGCCCCTGAATCTGGCTGCTAAATCCTCTCATCTGCCCTCCGGCTCGCCTCTGCCCTTGTCCTCATCTGGTCCCTCCGCGTTCGGCGCAGCCACACCAAAGAATTTCAGACTCCTGTGGCCGTCGCGACTTTTCACACTGGCTCCTCCGAGCTTCCCGCCACCATCCCCACGGTCACTGTCCCTCTTGTGCCGCGAAGGTTTGCTCACCTGTGAGAACCTCGGCGCTGACCACATCACGTGCTTGGGCCGTCTCCTGCCTGGGCGTCCCAGGACGTGGGCTACCGCAGACGGAAGTGCCCTCATCCCGAGGGGCGGGGCAAGACGGCGTGGCGGGGCGACGCCAGGCCCGGCTGGCCAATGAAAGCACTGAGCGCACGGTCAGAGGTCACGTGTCCAGTGGGCGGGAATTTTCTCCTCGGAAGAGCGGGACGCGATTTCACCTCTGGTGAGAACTCTGAGAGGCTGGAGAGAGGAGGGAGGTAAGGTGTTCTCGAGCTGAGGGGAAGAAAAGGTCGGGCTGGGGCTAGAGTATGGCGGCTCCGAAATCTCTAGAAAACAGATTTGTGAGGCCCGGCTGATGTGGTTCTGTGGGGACAAGACCCCAGAACCAGCGCCCACCTAACCTAATTGGGCAAGAATAGAGGGTGTGAAGGGAAGAGAAAGGCCAATAGGATTTCTAGCCACTAATTAGGTTGCATAGATTAAACAACCTGAGAATATCCGTGAACCTTACCTCCTCTGCGATTTGACAATGGTGAAAGTGTGGTTTTTGTGCAAGGAAGTGAGGAAGGGAAGAAATCTCCCGATGCCCGAGGCTGGTGGAAGGAGATGGGAAGCCTGCAATCCACCCTCACCTCTGTGTGATCTTAAGTAATCTTGGGAATAATATTCCATTTTATATTTGTACGCTGTAAATAGATACAATTTTTATTGTATCTATTCTGCCTCAATAAAGCTGGGTGGAAAAAACTAACTTCTCTAGCATTGTGCATAAGAGCCTGACCTAATGATTTGTATGCATTTCAATTCTGACCCATCAGAGTCCTGTCAGGAGGTAGCACAGGAGCAATAAAATTTTTAGGAATATGTAAGGAAAACTATTTCAGGAATTGCTGCAATTCAGAAGTTGATTATTTTAAGATACCTTCTCTCTAACCATGATTTTGCTTGTTTTCCCCCTTGTCTTGGATTTTAGAAGTAAGGCCAGTTTCTCTCTCTTCATGTCCACCCACCGCTATGAGATGGATTCAAATATCTATAATGCAATGAAATACAGTTGACAGATGAAAGAAATTTTATGAATGTATATGATGTCCGGTATCTTATTTAAGTACTATACATTTAGCATGAATTTAAATGATTAACTTCAATACAACAGTAATTATTGTTTAATGAAGTTGATGAGAGTGATGAATCCAAAGCTGATAGAATATTAGGCTTCACAAGAAAGGAAAATTTAAGATAAACGCTGACAATAAACTGAATGGATATACTAGGTAGAGGTGGTTGATTTTTAACTTTTTCTACTATCGGGCACATTCAAATAATTTTTCCTGAAAGTGCAATATCAAGAAGTAGAAATTCTAGAATCAATATTTACTTCAAAGATCAGTGATACTCTGTATGGAAAAGGTATGGAAGTACAATGATTGGAAATATTTCCAGAGAAGTAATCACCAGTTAGAAGATGCTTATGTTGGCATTAAGAGTGAAAGAGGGCACCAACACTATGTGTTCCCCACACTTGTTGATATCACAGAATCTAACAACATTAAAAAGTTTTCACATAACTTATTGGGTTTGTTTTCATTGAAATGCTTATTATAATATCCAAAATGTCTTCTGATTCATTAGTGAAATAAAATAATTGTGCTCTATATTAAGAAGTTTTTACTTAGATTTTTAACCCAGTAATTGAGTAGTTAAGAATGTTCACTTGACGATAACTGAAAATAGGAATAGATTCATAGCCAATTAACGTAAATGAGATCTTCAGTTCTTCTGGAGAGCAGTTTTACTATTTGGAAATAGGTAAACCTCAAACAGATTTTAAATGATAATGAAACTAAGCAAGACCATTTGGATTAAAATGTGTATTTCATTCACTGAAAGCTTACTGACAAACTACTACTGTATGGAAACTTCTAGTTTATATCTGAATTCCCAAAAACATTTTAAATGATTGATCAAAATGCTAAGAACTTTCTGGTAAACTGGACTGTGTCCTAGAGTAAATATTCTAAGCTGTAATTCCTCTGATTCTCACGTAAATGAGAACCATTTTGGACTCATTCAGCATTCAAAATTTATTGAGACAATCTGGGACTAGCAGATGCAAACTATTATATATAGGATGGATAAACAACAAGGTCCTATCGTATAGCACAGGGAGCTATATTCAGTATCCTGTGATAAACCATAATGGAAAAGAAAAAAAATTTACTTCATTAGGTGAATTTGTTGATTTACTAATAATGACCCAATGACCTAAAAATAATATACTATAGTTGCTTTATTCCAAATGAGCTAGTAGGTAATTCTAACTCAGGCTTTTTATTTTCTAAGAGAGTGGAATTTTCCAAATCCTACTCCACTGAGCACAGTTTTGCCCTTTTTCAAGACCACTTAGGAAATACAGTTATCCTGAGAAAATCACTATCAGTCTTGTGAACCCCAGCCTCTTTTGCAACAAAATGATCACATTAAATATATTGCAATCCACCAGCTAGGAGTTGTATGGATAAAATAGTATGAAAAATATATGAACAATTTTATACCAATATATATTATTTTCATATTAGATTTAAATCACAGTAATAAATGTTATTTTCATAGTTAAATTTTTATCATTGAGAGCCTTTTTTAAAATGAATGAACCAATGGTTTGTGATTAAGAATGGTTTTCTGCTCCTGGCTTTGCTGTTTTACCAACATTTACTTTTAATTTTTATATTTCCGGACGTTGTAATTTGTACTGCTTCCAAAGAAAGAAGACATGTTTCCAGCATTCAAATATTGCGCAATAGACTATTCATATGAGGTAGAGTATTACTGGCTCACTACCTGTTTACTGAAAATTATGATATAAAAATGTTATCTACATTCACTATATGATTATGATTATTTTTCAGTAGTCCTTAGAGTAATCCTTAGTCTAATTACTTTGAAATTCATTTAAAATTACTTTCCACTTTTAATATACTTTAAAAACGCTACTTTGGGAAGGAAATTATTGACAATTTAACATGAATTTGAAGCTGTCAGCAGGAAAAAAATATAGAAACTCTTGACAAGTTTGGACTGCTTTTATGAATGATCTTGAGCGATCTTGAGAGGAGTGGGGAAAAAGCAATCCCAGTTATCTTTATGATAAAATGACAGTAACAATATGTATTGGCCACTTACTATGGGCCAGATACTTCGCTCTTTTGATGGATTATATCATTTGATCACTTGCTCTTTTGATGGATTATGTCATTTTGATGATCATAACTACTCCATGAGGAAGATACTATTATCTTATCAGGTTTTACAGTTTTACAGGTTAGAAAAATGGTGTCTAGAGAAGTTAAATAGCTTGTACAAAACTGAAATTCAAACCAGGCACATCGTTAAGAAACTAATTAAGGACTTCCCTGGCAGTCTAGTGGTTAAGACTCTGCGCGCCCAATACAGGGGACATGGGTTCGATCCTGGTGGGGGAACTAAGATATCGCATGTCACGCAGCAAAAAAAAAAAGAAAGAAAGAAAAAAGAAACTAATTAGAATAGTTGTCACACAACAGTTCATAGTTCTTATGATCTTAATTAACAAGTTAAATTTTGGTTTTCTTTATAACCTTGACCCCCATCTATCAGGAAAAAAATTGCTCCACTATAACTAAAACTGTGTTATATTTTATAGGAAATAAAAAAGGTATATAGGTATCTTCAGGTTTTCTTATTCCCTCATAACCGAGGAAGGCAAATGTATCATTATAACACATATATGGTAGGGAATCAGAGGTCATCGTTACACAAATATTTATGAATGTATTATCCACTTGCAAAATTAGTCTATACTCAAACATCCTCACACTTTCATCCTCACCAATGGTATCTTAGTTTCTTGCTGGTATCTTAGTTTCTTGCCATGATACAATACAGATATACTAATCAATGGCAAATCTTGCAAAAGATACTGGGTTTTGTAAAGTTCGTGAAAACAGTGTTGAAGAACCACTCAAATAACAGGTAAAGTTATTATCAGACGAAGATTTTACAAAATTAGACCAGATTACAGACAAGAGAAAGAGAATGGTTTGAATATCAAAGGAGTCAGAGATGCCTTGGGAAAATTTGATTAAATCTTCAAATATTTTCTAGAAATATTTATGATCAAAGGTGAAGTAATGACTAGTATCATGCATATCGTCATATAACACGGTTTTGAGGGAAATTATGACAAAAAATCAGTTATAAATATAAGCTAACTATGAACAAAATTTCATTAAATATAAATTTTAATTTTTATAACTTTATTTCATTTTTTAGACAAAGTTCTAATCAAGCTTTTCTTTCCTTTTTACTATGAATCTTTGGTCCTCATTTTATATAAATTACTTTAACTGAGCTTTTCTTTGTACCATTTATTCTTAGATAATGAAGACCTCTTATTTAATATGTTATTATACCTTCAGCAAACATAAAACTCTTGGGAAGTAATGCAAGAAACTATTATTTGTCCAAATACGTAGAATAATGAATTCTGTGGGAAGTTGAGAGTCACTGAGGGACGGCTTCATAGAGGAAATATTGCTTAAGATGAGCCTTGAAAGATGAATAGAATTTTGATAGCTAGAGAAGAGTATCAGGGCATTTTTCAGAGGCACAGTGTAGACCACAGTGTTGATGAGGAAGTGACCACTAAATGTTAACGGGGTAGTAATTGATCTATTTAAAGACTACAGTTAGTATTAAAGAGTAATGGGAAATAAAGCAGGAAACTAAAGGCAGACCCAAGTATAGAGAATTTTGATTTATAAGCTTACTTAACTGATTTAACATCCTTTTAAGGTTTAATTATTAGATTTTTTAAAAAATTAGTAACATATTTGCTGGATGTCACAAGTGAAACTGTGCAAAGATGTAGAAAACAAAAGTTAAGATAGCCATATTATACTGTTAAGTGAAAAACAGCACATTGCTAAATGGTATATAAATGATGTGATCCCATTTTTTTTGTCACACGTGCACACACACACACACACACACACACATATTTTAGCCTAATCTAGAAAAGAAAGTATCTAGGAAAATACACCAAACTATTACTGATATGACTAGGGACCTTGACTTTCTCAGTTATGTGGTTCTGTGTTAGATATTTTATAGTAAGCATGTATTACCTTTAAATAAAAATAATATAAATTTGAGAGAATTTTAGTATTCTGAATATTGACAGATAAGTATTTTAAACCCACTATATATTAAAAGATTTTATAATCTTACTTTCTTACATAGAATGTAGTTAGAAAGAAGTTTTGCAGAGATGCTTTATTGCTTCGAATCCCTTCATGTTTATATCAAGATGAAAATTATCCTGCAAGAATTACTGATAATAAATTTAGGAAGCCATGGACAAGAGGTATGTTTTATTTTTATTTTTTAAAAATTTATTTTTAAAAGTGTTTCAGAGTTTAGCATAATAAATTATTAAGAAAATGCAGTGATTTTCTCATTATATAAAAGTGTATTCATATCAGAATTCCAAGAAGTTTACAAATTAATATTTTTATGACAGAATTTAGGTGACAAAGTAAGGAATTGGAAAGTTTATACTAGATATGAATAGAATAAATAAAAGATATGTAGGTGATGAAGTCTTAAAATATTCTAACATTGTAACATTTGTTGTACTATAATAGGATCTTGTTCAACTGTAGGAAGGCTACTTTAAGTTGTAATAATACACTGAATATAAAACTATTTTTAAATGTATATGTACAAAATACCATCTTTTGCTTTTATCACGTCATAGACAAGAAAGACTAGCCTCCCTGGAGGATACAAGTCAGTTAACGACATTTATTTACCCTGTATTCTGTATAGGCACCGTTACAGGTGCTAAGAACACAGTTATGAATAAGTCATAGAAATAGTCCCTGCCTTCACTGGGTTTTCAGACAGGTAAGGAGGATGCAACAATAAAACCATTAAACATGTAAACTAATATTTGGTATTGATAAATGTATAGAGAAGATACATAGTGTAATGTTACATGAAATTTCAGGAGTAGGGAATGCTATTTCCTAAGATGGTTAGGGTAGGACTACAATGAAGAGGTGGACATTTGAGTTGAGATCTGAGTAATAAGATGGCAGCAGCCATAAAAAGATATAGGGGAGAAGCCTTTCAAGCAAATGCAAAGTTCCTGACTCAGGAGTAAACTTGATGTGTGTAAGGACCAGAAAATTAGGCCATCGTTAATGAAAAAGGGGAGATCTGACAAGTAGGCAGATTCTGAAAGATATGAGGCTTTGAAGGCCATAAGATGGAGTTTGTTTGTTTGTTTTTTTATATTATGGCTGATATGGTAAGTCATTGGACAGTTTTAAGAAAAAGTGGCATAACCTGATTTTTGCATTAGAAAAACCATTCTTGTTGTTTGGAGGTTGGAAGGGGTAGGGATTGGGAGGCAAGGGTAGAGGCGAGAAAATCAATCAGGAAGCTACTGTATGGTTCAGAATCTAGACTACTAGGTGAATCTATACTCTACATAAAAGATGGTACCTTAAACTAGGCTTATAGTAATAAAGATGTGAGAAGTGGTTGAGATTGGGATAATTTTAGAGGTCCAGCCAACAGTGAGAGGGTTAAAAAAAAAAATAGAAGAATAAAGAGTTTCTTCTAGGTTTTTGACCTGAGCAACTGGTGGATGGCAGTGCTATTTCCTAAGATGGGGAAAGGCTTGTGGGGAAGCCTATTCGTGGCTGGAGTCAATAGCTCTGCTTTGGCCAGGTTAAAATGCCTATTAGGCATCTAAGTGGAGACATCAAGAGGCAATTGGTTATATTAATCTTGAGCACAGCTGGAGTTTCAAATTGGGGTCATTGATATGTAGATGCACATTAATTTGTAGAACTGTATGAAGTCACTGAGAGCATGAGTATAGATAGAGCAGAGAACCTAGGACAAAGCGGTAGAACACTCCAGCCATTAAAAGGCTGATATAGAAGGTGAAACCAGCTAAGAAGACAAGTGAGGTAGAAAAACCAGAAGAGTGTGGTGTTGTAGAAGTCTAAAGAAGAAAGTGTTTCAAGAAGGAAGAAGTGGTCAAAAGCATTGGTCCCTGTTAAAGTGTCAAGTAAGATGAGAATTGTGTGTTGACCATTAGCTTAATTAAATGTAGATCGTTGATGACCTTGGTAAGAGCAGTTCCACTGGAATATTGTGTATGAAAGCCTGATCAGAGTATGTTGAGAAGAGAATGGGAAGTGGGATGTGAGATGGTAGTTATAAACAACTCTTTTGAAGAATTTTGCTATGACGGTAAATAGAAAAATAGAGGTGCATTAGCTGAAGGGAGAAATGGGGTAAAGAGTTTTTTTTTTAGATGTGCGAATTAAAAAAATATATGTGTGATAAGGAAAGAGACTATAAAATGTTTGTCTGCCAATGGAAATAATCTTGGTAAAAAGAAAGAAAATGATGATGCAGGAAATAAAAAGGATAACTTAGTAAAAGAGGATAATATCAAGAGCGCAATGGGAGGAGTTGGTATTAGAAGCCAGGATGGTTCTTCCACTATGATACGATAGGAAGGCAGGGTTTGTAGGTACTTATGGTAGTGAGATGTTAGAATTGGTGGTAGAAGATGAGGTCGTTCTTTTCTATTTATACTAACTTTTTGTGTGGAGGCAAGGACATAGAGAGTGGGTAGGGGGATGAGTATCAAAAATTTGAGGTGGGGGGAGTGTCAAATAGTTGTCCTGAAGAATGAGAAAGTCAGTTTTATTAAGAAGGATATTAAGATGAATTACCATTATCATCTGTCAATGTTGGATGCCCATTTAAAAGTTATGGTCAAAATCTCAAGTGAGCTTATTCAGAATGGCTGGGGTTTTTTTTTCCCAAATAATTTTCAGCTGTTCTAGTGTACATATACAAAGTGAAGAGTAGGGGGTTTCCTAAGTTGGTATAAGGGAAAGAGAGGCAAGGGAATTAAGAGTCTTTGTGAGGGAGTGATTGTGAGACTGGCCATGGAACCTAAGCTGTATGAGAAAGGAAGTGAGGACATGAGGGAGGATGAATATATTGTAAAAATGGAAGGGTCAGTGGATTGAAGGTCTCAGTCAGGTTGGAAATAAAGTAAAGAGTAGCTTTCATCAAATGCTTCTCTAAAACTATAGAAGGAAAAAAATGAGTTAATTATTTTTCCTAATTCTTTTCCTTTTCTTCTTTTTAAAAATAATAATAACAATAACACCAAAATTTATTAGGCATTTACACCATGTCAGGCACCATTCTAAGCAATTTACATGTCTTATCACATTTAATCTTTACAACACTATGAAAAGGCCATTATTGTTCCTAATTTGTAGATAAGTAAACTGAGGTAGAAAGAGGTTAAGAGATTTACCCAAGATCATGCAGTTAATAAAGTAGCAGTATAAGTATCTAGGCAGGGTGATTCCAGAACCTGTATTCTTAACCACTAAACTTTTATATTTTCAGTGAGGCACAGACTCAGATGTTCAGTTATTTGTTCAAGGTAACAAGAATAGTAAGAGCTAACTCTTAGGTAGAATACAGGTCCTTTGCCTCTTCACTCAGTTGCTGCTTCTGACACTAGCATATGACGTGGTTCCTCTCCTCAAGGAATGAAGGGTCTAATTTGGGAGACAAGCTATAGATACAAATAAAATTTTAAACTATGACTGTATATGATTAAGTACTGAAGTGAGTGCCACTGACAATATTATGGCCCTTCAAGGCCCTTCAAGTGAGGGCCCTTCAAGGCCCTCACTCTATGTATCAGAGTGAGCTGGAATGGTAAATAAAGGCTTTATGAGAAGTTACATGAGCTGTTGAACAGGATTATCTGGGATGGTAGTGCTGTATAAGCAAAAGAGAGGCTGTATAAATGAGAATGCTCTGTTCAGGTGATATTGTTCTGACTGTGGTAGAGCGGGTTTTTTTAAAATTTTTTAGTGGGTGTTGTAATAATGAGAATGATTATTTAAGTATTTGGAATCTGGTATAACTTGAAAAAATTACATTTGTGAACAAATAAAGATAACACCATAATGTAAAAGGTGAATGTTTGGCTTCCTTGTATTAAGTTTAAAAGAAAATTCCAGAAGCTAACGTTTACCATTCTCCTTTCTAGTTTCAGCTGTTTCAGTTAGTGAAATGACAGAAATCTCACTCTTGGATCAATGGAAAGCAAGTCTCTTTGTGGAGGAGTTCCCTGCGAAGTATGTATCCTTAATCCCAAATTTCCCCTTTACATCTAGAAGATGAATAGTAAATTCTCCAGACAGCTAAGAGAGAAGATCCTTTCCTTTACATCCTCACAGGTTTTCTTCTTTTATCCAAAAAACAAGCCCTAGTCTGAACCACAAAGGAGGGGTTAATCGAAATGATTTACAGCCTCTTTTCTATCTTTTCCTCATTTGTCACATATTAACAGTTTTCTATGCATTTGTATTGGAAAAGAGAAATAAAGCCAAGACGGTATTATGCTTTTAACAATAAGTAAACTTTTGGTGGAAAGTGTCTATAAAAAATCCTTTATATTAAAATCAGTCTTTTTAATCCCTGTAGTAGAAATGCAGATTAAGGCTATTTTCTAACATACTTTGTCAAAATGTTATTTATTATTAGTTCACTCATTCATCAGATATTTATTGCATACTATTCTGTATGCTGGATACAGGATAAAAAATGAATAAGATACAGTCTCTACTCTCAAAGAACACAAGAAAATAGGGATAGAGATTTATAAATAAATAATTACGATAGAATGTGGGAAGTACAATGCCAGAGATAGGAACACAGAGCATAATATGAGGAAGAACATCTAACCCATTCTATGATGTTCAGGTAGACATAAAGTAGAGATTTTAGTGCAAATGTAAATAATTTACTCTGCTGCTTCACTTCATGCAAAGAGTACTGATCAGACCCAGGAAGGATTTAGTTATTGTTCAGATTTCCAGTTTTAGTAATTTAAGTTTTCCTCAGTTACTCTTGAAAGAAACAAATAACCAACTTAAATGTGTCCAGCCTCTAAATACAGAGAAGCCCAATTTACTATTTCTGTCATCTAGGAATTTGAAAATCAGATTAGGAAGATAATATATGAGCAGAAAAAAATTAACAATGTTAAGAATTAAATGATAATATAAAATGACCATCAAAAGGTCTATCACAAGGTATAAGGTCACTACAAAGTATCTATCACATGACTAAACCCTAGAGCAGGGAGGAAGCAGAAAAGTGTAGTAAAAAGAGCTCTGCACTATGAAATAAAAGATGTGGACTTGATTTGAAAAGTCAAGTAGTGACTCAACAAGTCATTTTCTCTCTCTGATCCTCACTTTCTGTATCAGTATAATGATGATGAGTCAGTGTTTCTCAAACTTTAATGTACATATGAATCGCTGAGGATCTTATTAAAAATGGAGATTCTGATTCAGTCAGTCTGTGTTGGGACCTGAGATTCTGCACTTCTAATATGCTCTTAAGTGTGCTGATGCTGCTGGTCCAGGAGCCTACTTTGAGTTACAAGATACAAGATGCTCTCTAAAATTTCTTTTCACCCTAAGAGTTAGATTGGTAGGGCTGTGCCTTTATAAGCAGGAGAGATCAGCTTCACAAAGAAGTAGGAACTGAGCTTGAGCTGGACAAAGAAGGATAAACTAAGTTGAGAGAAAGCATTTCAGGCAAAGGAAACAGCCCGTCTGAATAGAAGCAAAAATGTGCAATAATTACTCAACAAAGGCAATGATCAGGCTCAAACAAAGGATTCCTGTATGAGAGAAATGCGAGGCCCTGAAGCAATGGGCACCCCATCATAACCGACCCTCCATTTTGCAGTACCAAGATCATGTCCATGGCAAAGAAGGTGGAATCTGTGGCACCACGTAGAATAAAATTTGTATTTCTCTGCCTCCCTGTAGCCACGTGACTGAGCTTTTCCCAAAGCATATAATCAAAAGACGCTTATGCAATTTCTGAAGAATGTCCTTAAAAGGAAATGGTGTGTTTTTCTCCTCACTTTTCTCCTTTCTGATGTTATGATAGATTACAGATGTAACAATTGGTTCCAGCAACCACCTTGGAGTATACAGGATAAGAACTAAATCTAAGAATGGCAGAGTGGAACAAAAGAAGCCTCAGCCCCTGATGAATTGAAACTGTCTCACTAGCCATGACCTGCTAGCCTCGAGACTTTTTGTGTGTGTTTTAGTCATCATTAATTTCAAGTTTGTCTCATGAAGTGAAATTTAATTTTTAATAGCCTTTACTTTTTAGATCACTTTTTGGTTCACAGCAAAATTGAGCAGAAGGTTTAGAGATTTCCCACATCAAAATTTAATTTTAAATTCGGGAGCTTTGTTACCTAATGGAAATTAAGAATAAACATTCTGATCATTAGCACTACCTAGATTTCCTAAACCTTGCTTTTCCTCTCTTTCTCACCTCTGTTTCTTCCTCCTGTTTTGTTACTTCTTAATATTGATTCTAAGACCTCAGTTTTTTCACTTTTATTAATTTGTTGGTACACTGTTTTAACATATATAGGCATTTTCTGTCATGTGTCCTGAAAAACCTTATGTTCTTCAAAACTGCACACTAAAAATAACAGGGCATACAGGAAAATTAGCTTCTGTAGTCACAGCTATGCTACTTGCAACAGAGCACTAATAAAAATAATAACTATTCTAACTTGTTTTAAAAAAAGACCACCAGCATACTTGAAAAGACATGTTAAATTCCTAACAAATAAATACATATTAGGGTAAATATAGAAATTTGAAAAAAATGAAGATATCTTAATGGGCAGGCTAAAGGAGGAGTTGAGGCTACTGAATTATGGAGACAAGGGCAAAATGCAAAAAGATCATGGAGAACCATGCAGGAACTAGCTTCCAGGACAGAGCTCATGGCCAACTAGAGCAAGAGGAAGAACATATAACAACATTCTCTATTCCTCTGTGGCTTGCTGCATTCAGATGAATGCAGTTGAATACAGGACATTGCACATATATTTAGTTCATGTACACCTCATAATAACTATGTGAGATGGGTATTACAATTCCAAGATTACATGTAAGAAACTAAGACTCAGATTAAGTCAATTGCCCACAGACATGTAGCTAGTCAATAGTTGGAGTGAGGATTCAAACCCTCAAACCCTAGTCTGTATGACTTCACACCCTATACTCTGGTTTGGTTTATATAACATCTTTATTGAGATAAAATTCATATCCATATAACTCCCATTTAAAATGTCCAACTCTGGGACTTCCCTAGTGGTCCAATGGTTAACACTTTGCCCTCCAATGCAGGGGGTGCAGGTTCGATCTCTGGTTGGGCAGCTAAGATCCCACATGCCTTGCAGCCAAAAAACAAAACATAAAAGAGAAGCAATATTGTAACAAATTCAATAAAGACTTAAAAAATGATCCACATCAAAAAAATCTTTAAAATTTTTTTTAAAAATTAAAAAAATAAAGTGTCCAGCTCAGCAGTTTTTAGTATATTCACAGGGTTGTACAACCATCACTACAATCCTAGAGCATTTTCATCAACACAAAAGAAATTCAGTACCTATTAGCACTTACTCCCTATTCTTTCCCCCTTACCCTGGACAAACAACCACTAGTCTTCTTTCTACCTCTCCAGATTTGCATATTCTGTACATTTCTTTTAAATGGAATCTAACTAAAATCATACACCAATCCCAGTGGGGGCTGGGGGGGCGGTGGTGGTGATTTCCCCACACCATGAAGCAATGCTCTAACACCAGCTGGGTGTCTTACAGTTCAACTCAATTCTAACACTATCAACCTGGAGATAGCATCAGATACCACAGGTTAAGGGTTTAGTTCTATAAGACTGCCCCCGCACCCCACACTTTAGATGCCGTTTGCAAGGTTATCACCTGTGCTTCTGACTGACCATCTATAGACTGGAGGTTCCAACAACTCCCTCTTTGGGTTCAATCAACTTGCTAGATAGACTCAGAATTACAGAAACATTTTACTTACTGGATTACCAGTTTACTACAAAAGGGAACAGTCAGATAAAAGAGATACATAGGTCAAGGCATGGGGAAAGGGCATGGAGCTTCCATACTCTCTCCCATCACCCCACTTTCCCAGCACCTCCATGTGTTCACCAACCTGGAAGCTCTCTTAACCCTGTCCTTTTGGGTCTTTAGGCAGGCTTCATTACATAGGCATGATTGATTACATCACTGGTCATTGGCAGTTGATTCAACCTCCAGCCCCTCTCCCCTTCCTGGAGGTCAGAGGGGTAGAACTGAAAGTTCCAATCTTCTACTCACATGATTGTTTCTCGTGGCAACCAGTCCCCATCCTTAGGTGCTTTCCAAAAGTCACCTTATTCACATAACCAAAGATAACTTTATCGCTCTCATCACTTAGGAAATTCCAATGGCTTTAGGAGATCTGTGCCAGAAACAGATATGAAGACCAAATATATATCTCATGTTATAAATCACAGTATCATACATACAATATATGATCTTTTGTGACTGACTTCTTTCACTTAGCATAATGTTTTTAAGTTTCATCTATTTGGTAGTATGTATCAACACTTTTTTTTTTGGCCACGTGGCATGAGGGATCTTAGTTCCCTGACCAGGGATCAAACCCTTGCCCCCTGCAGTGGAAGCGTGGAGTCCTAACTACTGGACTGCCAGGGAATTCCCAGCACTTCATTTTTTATGACCAAATAATATTCCATTTGATGGATATACCACATTTTATTTATCCATTCATCAGTTGATGGATATTTTTTCCCCTTTCTGGCTATTATGAGTAATGCTGCTATAAACATTTGTTGACTAGTTTTTGTGCAGACATATGATTTTATTTCTCTAATGGTGGAATTGCTGGATCATATGGTAACTTTGTGTTTAACTCTTTGAGGAATTGCCAGACTGTTTTCCAAGCAGCTGTATCATTTTACATTCCCACCAGCAGTATATGAAGTTACAATTTATTTACATCTTGTCAATACTTGTTATCATCTGTCTTTTTGATTATAGACATCCTGGTAGGTGGCTCATTGCATGTCATTGTAGTTTTGATTTGCATTTCCCTGATGGCTAATGATGTTGAGCATCTTTTCATGTAGTTATTGGCTTTTAGTATATCTTCCTTGCAGAAATGTCTGTTCAAGTCCTTTGCCATTTTTAAATTGTGTTATGTGCCTTTTTATTATTGAGTTTTAAGAGTTCTTTATGTATTCTAGATACAAGTCCCTTATTAGATATGTGATTTGCAAATATTTTCTCCTGTGGATTATCTTTTCACTTCCTTGGTGGTATCCTTTGAAGCACAAAATTTTTAGATTCTGATGCAGTTCGATTTATCTACTTTTTCTTTTGTTATTTGTGCTTTTGGTGTCATGTCTAAGAAGCCTTTACCTAAATCAAAATCACAAGGATTTACTCCTATATTTTCTTTTAAGAGTTTGCCTGTGATATATATTTTTAAAGACATAAATCAGATCGTGAAATGTCTCAGTTATTGGTGGTTTATCCATTTCATCAGTGGTACTCAGTTCCAGTCACCCTGACCTTTCTGCTTTTCTTAGACTATGCCAACCTTGCTCCCCTATTTTAAGCCTCTGTATGGCTTACTCCCTACCATTATTCAGGAATCTGTAGCTCCTCAGAAGGCCATTTACTAACTACACTCTCTAAAATATACCTTTTGTCAACCCTCTGGCTGTTACTTGATGTTCTAATATCTCTTTTTATTTCACTCATAACAGTTTTTCACCACCTGACATTATGTTATTTACTTATTTATATATTTGTCTATTGTCCCATTAGCAGGTAAACTTCATGAGCGCAAGAACTTTGTTTTGTTCACCATTCCACTCCCAGTGCCTAAAGAGGTGTTAGCACATTGTAGACACTCAATAAATATTTCATTTAAGTTAAGGAATTAGTGAACTGCAGTGGATGAATTTACTCAAAAAGAATGACATGGAAAGAAAGCAAAGACAATATAGACTGGAAGCCTGGGAAACATCAGCACTACAAGTTAGGCAGAGGGAGTGGCACCAATGAACAAAGAATAGATAATATTGGACAAGGAAGAGATCCAGGAAATACTGGTCTTTACAGTTCACTTATATCTAGGGAAAGAGAATTGATGGGGTTTTCTCAAAACTATAGTACCAAGGATTTTTATAAAGTACTGACTCTGTCAGTAATATTTATTTTTTAAAAAAGCAGTTATCTAAGCACTAAATTTAGAAGTCTATAAAGATCCACATAGGAATCAGTGTTCTTATGAGTAATATGGACCTCGGTGAGTTGAAATATTTTTTCTTGTACCTTGTATTTTCTTAAAGAGTAAAGCAGAAACTTTAGAGATTTTTCTATATATGATTTGGGTATGACATGTTCATTATTTTTCTCTAATTGGGGAATTATATTGATTTTGGTTCTTTCAGTCTGTACAGAGAATTATTAAGGCTAAAATATTTTAGGATATCATAAAAAATGTATATCAGAACGTGTAGCTCAATTGCCAATAATATATTTATCTGTTGCAAAAATCAGTGGAAAGATCTCTTGTAAGTCCAAATACCCCAATGATATAGACAATGGCAGATATACCTGGATCAATCAGGAAACAGGCAAGGTACAGGCAGGGTGTCAAGGGAGCCAAAAAAAAAGTTCCCAGGACTAACAACAGCTGGAAGTTGTTACCACCCTAAGCTTGAAGGAGCAGTAACCAAAACAGTAAGAACTGCAGCTATGGGAGAGAGGCTGTCTGATAAAAGATATAACTGTTGGTAGAAGAATGCAGCCACTTCTCCAAACTGTGGCCCAGGAGGGAAAGATTTGGAAAGAATAATATTTCAACCTGTTTGTTTTCCCACCTTTGATCTCCTGCCAGTGCTTCCACTGGTTGAACGCAACCAGAAGACGGAGCAATGGAGCCTAGTTGGTTCACAGAGATCAGTCTCCGAGGTTGTAGAACAGAATGTAAAAGGTTGGATAATGACATGGAAAAGCAGACATTCAATATCCAGCACAAGGGCATTTTGGCAATGCATGGCAAAGTCTAAAAATCTATGTATCTTTAACCTCATCATTTCCATTTTTAGGAACTACATTTTGAGAAAACGATTAGACAAGTGCACAAAGATATTCTTTGCATTGCTGCTCATAATAGCAAACAATTACAACAAGTTTACATTTCCAATACTAGGGAACTGGTTGAATAAATTATTATTTACCAATACAATGGGTTCTTGTTCATCCACTCAAAAATGAAATGAATGTACATTGATTGACATATAAATGTGCTCATGCTTCATTGTTTAGCAGGAGAAGAACAGGTTACAGAATACTATGTACTTGAATCCACTTTTATTTTAAAATATTCCAAAATAATTGAGAAAATACAAAATTTTAAAATTCATCTCTTGAATGGTGGAGCTATGGGTAATTTTTCTCTGGATCTGTTGGAATTTGATAATTTTCTACAGTGAACATATACTACTTGTTAATAAAGATGTTTTAAAATAGGACATACACAAAATCAGTAATTTTCTAATGTCACAGGAAAACAGTTACAGGAATGATGACCGAGCTTAGCTGTGAATTTGAGGAAATTGTTCCAAGTTCAAACCCAGACTCCCAAACTGAAGTAGAAGAAGCCAGCTTATATAACCATAAGGACTACAATGAATTCTTTACACTTGTCAACTGCTTAGAAGAATGTCCATTACTTCAAGCACAGAAGCAAGGTAAAACATTTGTTATTTCCATTGTTATAAAACATTTCTTACTAATATACAAATTTTCATTTCGGTGATTTTTTTCTTTTATCGGATTTTTAAATTTTTTATTTTGCTAAGGGTATTCACCCACAAAATTGTAATTCTGAGTTTCACATTAGTGAATATTTTCTTTCATATTAATCCCCTTTTTGTAAATGTAGTTGTTTTTGGAGTTTAAGTGTGCTGAGCTTGAGAATAGCCTCAGAGGTTTGATTATAGGTTGCTCACAACATATTGCTATAACGATATTAGCATCTATGTACAGATCTGATGACACAGCAGTCTGGTGTAACATTAAAGTAGTAGATTATTAAGTGAGAGTTATATTTTATTTCCCCAAATATGCTAAACATTTTCAATCTTACCTAATTTATATGAAACCATAATTCAAAGTGGAGATAGAAAAGTTGCAGAATTAGGTCAAGAAATTCACTCTGTTTTTACAAATTTACAGTAAGTAATAATTAAAGATACATTTTATCCAAACTATATGCCAAATCTCTCATCTTACTAAAGGGTGATAAATTTTTCCAACTGTGTAAAAACTTGCTGAGAACTACCTTTCTTGTATGTATAACAACCTATTCCCTTTTTATATTGAAAAACTTATGTCTCCATTATATAATTGCTACTATCATTTAAGATATGCTTTAGCTTGAACATGAAAAATAATTTGGTTCTTTTAGTATTGTTTTTATGTAGATACATAAATGGTGTATAAAATTTTTAGTGTTGGCAAATATGTGTGTGATACAGAGAGAGTTAAATCCCTCTTATAGTTTGAGAAGATAGAGATTGCATTAAAGACTAAACTTGAGAGCATGCTATAATAGGAAGAGCCTGAATTTGGAGTCAGAAGATTTGATCATAGTCTAAATCTGCTCTTAAAAAGTGGTACAATTTTGACAGTTATTAAAAAGTTTATGGTTTTCAATTTTCTTCTATAATTTCTTTCTTTTAGTTCATTCTTTTAATTTCTTATAAACAATTTTGTGGGGATCAAATTATATATACATACATGTAAAGATATGATTTGTAAAAAATAACAGGCTACCCAACCACAGCTGTTATTATATTAATGTGTCAAGCTAGAAGCATCTATTGGCAAATTTCATAATATCTGTCATCAGCTAGAACCAGAAGCTTCTTTAACTATTATACACTGAATGAAAATATGCTTGAGTTTCCCAAATACATATGAATTGTCCATATCCTATATCTCCTTAAGGGTCCTGTGTCATTTGACGTCACTTAATAAATTTAAATTTACAATTCCATTTATTTTCCTTGCAGTTATATTGATTGCTACCAGATTTATAGATACTTTGGTCTCACTGTCTAAATTTAAAGGAATGTATTATACTTTGAGATTCAATTGATACTGTAAATTTGCTCTGTCTTATAAGAAATATAGTTATTACTAAATTATAAGTTAATTCCAAACATATTTCTTTAAGACATAAAAACAGTGGGTATTTTTTTTATTATTTGTTGGTTTGTTCATATGTACTAATTTTTCTATAATATTCACATATTATTTGTCAATAAATGTAACCATTTTTATGAATATCCCTTTAGACATCCCAGGAATATATAAATAAATACAAATTTTTAATTTTTAAAAATAATACATGTACATAGTTTAGAGAGTCAAATAGTTATTCAATGTTTATAATAAAAAGCAGCAGCCCCCTAGCTTCATCAACCACCCACATGTATTTTAGCTTTATAGAGGTATAACTGACAAATAAAATTGTAATGTATTTAAAGTGTACAATGTAATGATTTGATATATGTATACATTATGAGAGGATTCCCACCATCAAGTTAATTAACACATCCATCACCTCACATATTTACCTTATTTTTTCTTCTCTTTTTTTTTGGTGGGAACACTTCAGTTCTACTCTCTTAGCAAATTTAAACGCTACAGTATTATCACCTATAATCACCATGTTATACATTAGATCCTCAGACCTTATTTACTTATAGCTGCAAGTGTGTACCCTTTACCAACCTCTCTGTATTTCCCCCACACCCCAGTTCCAGACCCTGGCAACCACCATTCTACTCTCTGTTTCCATGAGTTTGGCTTTTTATTTTTTAATTAAAAAATTTTTTTAGATTCTGTATATAAGTGATACCATGTGGTAGTTTTGGTTGTTCTCTAACTTATTTCACTTAGCATAATGCCCTCCAGTTTCATTCATGTTGCAAATGGAAGGATTTCCTTTTTCAAGGCTGAACAGTATTCCCTGTGTGTGTGCGTGCGTGTGTGTGTGTGTGTGTGTGTGTGTGTGTGTGTGTGTATCACATTTTCTTTACCCATTCATCTCTCAACAGACACTTAGGTTGTTGGCTATTGTGAATAATGCTGCAGTGAACGTGGGAAGACTCTCTTTGAGATAGTGATTTCATTAGACATCTGTTTCTCCCTTTACGACATTTATATCTTTTGTGGTATTACTATGCTGTCTAGGATCTCCAGTACATTGTTCAATAGAAGCAATAATAGTTGCCATCCTTGTCTTGTTTGGATAGTAAAGGAAATACTTTGTTTCACCATTAAAAATGATATAAATATTATTTCAATGTTTACATCATTTTCAACGGCGAAACGTTAGAAAAACTTACATACTTTATTGAGTTGAGGAAGCTTCTTCTATTCCGAGTTTGCTAAGCTTTTGATCATGAATGAGGACTGAATTTTATCAGTCCTCATTCATTTAAAATTTTATTAATGAATTTTATGTTTTCCTACATCTTAAGTATATAGAATGTCCCTTTACTAAAAACTTATAATTCTATAATCTAAACAAAATTGTTTTACTATTGTGATCTTATTGTATATGCCTTATAGTATTTTTAAATGTTAACAGTATTTTGGAAACATTTCACCATATATTTAAGTTTTCTTCCAAATCATGGCTTTTAATGACTGCAGCTTTTAATCTTATTCATGTATTATAGATTTCCCAATTAATGTTGTTTTTAATTTAAAGTACGTTCCTAAATGTATTGTTGACCTGAAATAAATAGATTGCCAGATATTTCTCCTGCAAAGATGGGTTTATTTGGGATCAGCAGAGAATTACAATTCCAGGTCTGCAACCATGGTGAGCCACATGTAAGTCCTTGCCCAGCAACAGGGGAACTCTTTTATAGATGGGAAAAGGAAGTTGGGAGGGCTATAGTAAACAAAGAGTCTATGGCTTTTCACTGGCTGAGTCCTTGCCAGGAAAAAAGAGGCGTCTTCCTTCTGTTGGGCTCTGCTATCATAGCAGAGCATGAGAGCTTCCCCTGATCATCTCCCAATTCTATTTAATGAGGTTTCTGTTTCTTAATTTTTTGCATTATGTTTCCACTTCCAATTATTTCCTTAGAGTGAATTTCTGGAAATGAAATTATTGATGTAAGCATTTTTTGGCTATACGTCCACTAGCATGGTATGAGAATACCCTATTCATGCCAGCCTTATCATCATTACTATTGATGTTGTAATACATTTATCCAATGTGATGGGCAAAAAATTATATTTTTACTTGCATTTTTAAAATTACTGGTGTTTAGTGTTCATTTGCATATTTTTATGTTGTGAGATGATTCTCTTCTTTGTCTCTTTTTCTATTCTTATATTTTATCTTTATGTATCAAAGATATCAATAACCCCAAATATATTTAATTTGAACCTAACCAGTCCTGTCAGTGTTTCCTTTATGATTTCTTTCATTGTTTTTAATACTGAGAAAATTCTTCCTTGGATTAAATAAATATTTATTCATATTTTGTTTGAGGTTTTCTTCAAGATTTTAGCATATGTTTAAAAGTAAAAATAAAAAAATTTTTTCCTAAATGTTTTGGCAGTTTTCCCAATATTGTTTATGGAATACTCTTTCCTTTCCCCACTGATTAGAAATACCACTTACATCATATGCCAAATCCTCATCCACATTACTGTTTGTTTCTGGATTTTCTATTATGTTCTATTGATTTACCTATTACTGTGTCAGTATCATACAGTTTTAACTATTTAATACACTAGTGTAACATGTATTAATAGTCTCCTCATTTTTTTCCTACTCTCACGTCTATATTCTTCCAGACTTACTTTGTAATCAGTTTTCCAAGTTCCAAGACAGACCACTTGAGATATCGAAATGTTATTGGTACCTTTTAGAATTTTTACCATAGTTAGTCTTTTTAGCCAGGAAAACGGTTTATCTTGCCTTTTCTTCAAGTTTATTGATTGATTGATTGATTGATAATGCTCCTCACTAACATTTTATGGTTTCCTCCATATACTTTCTGCACATTTTTGTTATGTTTATTCCTCAATATTTGCATATTTGTGGCCGTCATGAACGAGTTTTTCCGTTAATTTTTGACTAGGTTTATATATATATATTTGAAAACCATTGATTTTATAATTTTTTATCAGACACTTTAGTGAACTCAGTTGTTTCATTTCGTTATCTTGGGTTTTCTAAGTAGACAAAAGTATCTTCTGCAAAGAATAACCCTATCTTCTTTCCTGTCAGTAGACCTCTTTCCTTCTGCTTTTTTTCATAGTTAACTAGCCAAAATTTTGTTTCCTCATGACAATTTAACACTCCTCTACAATAGAGGAAAACAGTCTCCTCATATCTGTGTTGGTACATATACTAGTGGTAATAAGGTAAGAAATCCAGGGTATGCTGGATTTCGTAGAATATAAGGAAGTAACACCCCTAGTAAAACCTTTGATAGTTATAAAGAACATTAGTTGTGGTGTGATGCTGCCCTCAAGTGGCTCCAACAGGAAAAGGTGGTTACAATGTTCATTGCAGCACTATTTACAATAGCCAGGACATGGAAGCAAGCTAAGTGTCCATCGACAGATGAATGGATAAAGATGTGGCACATATATACAGTGGAATATTACTCAGCCATAAAGAGAAATTGAGTCATTTGTAGTGAGGTGGATGGACCTAGAGTCTGTCATACAGAGTGAAATAAGTCAGAAAGAGAAAAACAAATACCATATGCTAACACATACATATGGAATCTAAAAAGAAAAAAAATGGTTCTGAAGAACCTAGGAGCAGGGCAAGAATAAAGATGCAGACGTAGAGGACGGACTTGAGGACACGGGGAGGGGGAAGGGTAAGCTGGGACAAAGTGAGAGAGTGGCATGTACATATATACACTACCAAATGTAAAATAGATAGCTAGTGGGAAGCAGCCACATAGCACAGGGAGATCAGCTCGGTGCTTTGTGTCTACCTAGAGGAGTAGGAAAGGGAGGGTGGGAGGGAGACACAAGAGGGAGGGGATATGGGGATATATGTATACGTATAGCTGATTCACTTTGTGATACAGCAGAAACTAACACACAGTTGTAAAGCAATTATACTCCAATAAAGATGTTAAAAAAAAAAAAAAGGTGGTTAGAAAACAAGACCTCATAACTGATATGAGGCATCCTCATGGACTCCCAGAAATACCAGGATGAGCCTGTAGGAAGGAAAGACGGCTAGAGGGGCTGTGTTTGAAAGTGGAAGGTGGAGATGGGGATATAAATGAATGCTGTTTGGGTTTTTACTGTTAACATGACTTCATTAGTACTTACGGAATGGATTTACGAACAAACCGTCTTTAAATCGTCTCAGCTAAACCCTGCTTAGACATGGACCTGATTTTGGCTAGCTTTCTGCTGTGTATCATGCGTGGGAAGCTCTTGGCCACAGGATTGTCAAGAACTTAACAGGTTCCAATAAACAGATGAACAATCTCTTAGGAGGCTAGCTTACACAAGTTCTCTTTTGGTATTTTAAGTTAGCACTAGGCAAAGAGATGGTCCCTGCCTCTCTACTCTACACCACATATTTATTAAGCACATGTATACCAGTGATGTAACTGGTCATGGGAGACATCACTTCATGCTATCCTTCTCTCATACCATTCTAAAATTACTTAACTGAAAGGCCACTGCCCAAAACAAGAGACCATTGCTTCCCCTTCAAGGTGGCTTTCGCTTTGGGGAGCTTGGTTTTCTGAGTAGTTCCTCATCTGAGTTTATATTTTCCTCTTTCTTTTTCCACTCAGAGATTATTGAGGAATGGGAGTAGGTTTTATGTTCTCTCCTGGGCCTAGAAACTGCTAAAGCACTGACACTGTTAGCTAAGATTCTAAAGTGGCCCAAACATGATAGGGTGGGGATAGAGAGGAGAAAGCTTTTCCAACAATTAACTGTTAGCAGTTGTGTTTCCTAATATGCAAGCTGTGTCACACTTCTCTAGTAGATACTTCACTACACAGCTTCCATTGTAATTAATTTTATAACAAACATGCTTGAACAACCTTAGCGTGCTAGAATCAGAGTTGGCCTCATTTATAGGCTTTTTAGACCATCTCCATTCCCTACATGTCAGTCTCTGGGGATGAATTGGAGACCTTAAGAGATAAAATCTTACAGAGAAGAAAACACTAGGGTCAGCAGAAGTCAAATGCTTTTATTTCTTTACAATCTTGCTGAGGCTAACCCTGGCTATTTTGAGGCATAAGACCACAAGATGTTTTCCTCCATTGATTACATTAATTTTGTTGGAAAAAAATATGAGCCTTTACAACTCTTTCAGGACATTTGGTTACTACTCAGTGTACTAAATAATGTTACATTTTATTGAGCTTCTGCCTGTGTACCAGTACTATGCTACATGATTTATTTGCACGGTACAGTGAGGAACTAGAGAATTTAAAATGTGTTTGACTATTATGTATAAAATAAGCTATAACAATATATTATACAACACAGGGAATATAGCCAATATTTTATAATAACTATAGAGTATAACCTTTAAAAATTATGAACCACTATATTGTACACCTGTAACTTATATAATATTGTACATCATCTATACTTTAAATAAATAAATAAATAAATTTTTAAAATGCGTTTGAAAACCCCGACTGTATCAATGGCTGACTACAGTAACTATCTAGATCCTTTTGTATAACTTTTAGATTTCTTCTTCTTCCTTTATATTTCTTATTTATTTTCAGATTTGTATATTGATGATGAAGAAATAATTTTTGTAAATAATTTGATGACCTATAGAAGTCAGCTACCAACTTCGCATACTCTGTTGAGTAGGCTAAAACTATTTTTGGTAAAGGATCCCCTGTTGGATTTCAAAGAACAGATGTTCACAGAAGCTGATTTTTTCAGGTACTTAGTTGCCCAGTGTTGTGAATATTTTTAAGAGAAGAAAATATTCTTTGTATGCTCACAAGTCTAGATGTTATCAATCATAGTATTTTATCATTGTTTACCTCAACTCTAATTTTAATCACTATGTATTTTGATTAACTACATTTGGTATGTACCTTGCTTTTAGTAAACACTAATTTAATGTTTTATTTTTTTGTTAAGGGAGTGTTTCTCTTTTCAAGGAGATATGAAAGGTTTTGTGGAAGATTTTTACATGGATAAAGAGAACTTTTGTCAGGAGAAGCTAGAAGATACAGTAGGTTTAAATGAAGCTGTAATATTTGCTTTCAGTAATTTTTAAATAAAAGTTAGTAAATCACACTTTTACAAGATGTAGTAATATACATTGGCCATTTACTATTGTCAAGTTAAAAAGACTTGATAACGGATTGAGCGTGTATCAATTAAAGAGTCAAATTTACTTCAGAGACAGTGGTCTAAACCTTGGCTACACATTGGAAGTACTTGATAAATTTTAATAAAAGTCTGAAGCCTGGATCCTACTCAGATATATTCTGATTTAATTGGTCTGGTGTACAGCCCAGATATAGGGAATTGTTTTGTAATTTTAATCAATATACCTGGTATGGGACATTAAGTGGTCATATATATATTGGTCTTAAGGCATTTAAAGGTTTTTTTTTTCTTTTTACTAAAAACTTTAACACACATGGTAAAAAAATTAATTCACCTATTAGCCCCTTTTCTCCAGTCTCCCTCTTCCTCCCCTGTTAATTCTGAGAGTTATGCACATACAGTCTCACTTGTTGAAGAATCCAGTTCTGTAGGAATGAAAGAGAAATAAATTCTGTGGAATGCAGTAAAGATTCATTCCATTTCATCTGCTCTTTTTACTTCTCCATTCACCAGCTCTCATTTGCTGCAGTGATTGTTTTTAATTTAGAATTTTGAAAATTTGTTATTAACATGAAAGAAGATACTTCTGCATCTAGGGATATTGTATGTCACTAATGTAATCGGTGGCCATGAAGGATATTACTCAGAGAGAACATTGCTTGTAATATATTTTTTTGGCTGCTACACTTACTTTTTAAATAAAATGTTTGCAGAGCATTAAAGTTTTTGAGTGTGGGTTTGGTTTAAAATTTGGTACACCAATTAAGCAAATGTATCTATTTATGAACTCAGAAATATTTATTTGGAAAACCTCACTAAAAACTAGTTTTACCTATATGTTATTTCAGGCATCAGTTTTTCCTGAGTGTGAATTCTTAATATCTGCAAGCCTCAAACAAGAAGTTGATACTCCATCACTCTCAGAACTGAAGGAGTCATTAAACTTAATGCCAGAAATGATAAATTATGTAGATGAAAATGAAAAGCTTTTCAGAAGGGGTGAGAGTTAAATTTAAAATCTAATACTTGTTAGAACTACTTAATAATGTTTGTTATAAAAATTCTTGTTCATTAAACTTTTTTCTGAACCTTCAGATTTTTTAAGTGTCCCGTAAATTTGCACAACGAAATCTCAAAATTATTATTGATAAGACACTTTTCTCATTGTCTCCTCTTTATACACTTGCAAGCTTAAAATGTCTCTGAAATTAATTTAACATTTCAAGATAATTATAAAAATAGAGCTAAAACACGTATGACTGTATTAATTTTTTTGAGTTATTTTCTTATACATAGTGACAAAGCACTAACAACTTCTATGCTGACTTTAGAAGCTCAGAGTAAGGTTATGATTCATGGAATCAGATGACTGGGAGAGTCATAACCTAGAATTTAGATGGTTTCTTCCCGGTTAAACTAGTAAATATTGTCGAAGTCTTTTAATATAATTTGAGCCCAAATGTTTAACTGTCCTCTCATACATTCCAGTTGAAATAATCGAAGATAAATAATATTAGGGAGGAGTGAAGGGGGATTTGTGATATCCATTGAGAATAGGGATGCTTGCCGTCAACAGACTTGAAGGAATTCTTGCAGACAAGAGTAAATCAGGGGATTACTGATGAGCCTACAAGTCAAGCAAGGTAATGAAAAGCCAACCTAAGTAAATAGATCAAATTTATACCAGAACTTGAAAGTCTAGCAGAGCTCAAAACTGCAGGTGGCCCATGGGCTTGTTAGAAGGACACAAATCTATGCATGGTAATGGAAAAGGACAGGTGAATGTACTGAATGACTGTGGTGCTACACTCCCTGCCTTCACTTGGCCCTGATGGTGTACTAAATGACTCCTCAGAATCATTGCCACTGAAGAATGAACAAGACTACAGAAAAACTAATATCATAGTACTTTTGCTGGTAGTAGGCTTTTTCCTTTTTTTTTTTTTTTTCCCCAGATCTTACTATCAAGCATGGAATTTACATTGAGGATATAAAATGCAGCTCCACAGAAATTTTGGCCATTCAAAGTCAATGTGAATCAGAGTACAAGGAACCAGGTAGAAATTTTGAATAAATCATGGAGCTTATCAGGGGATACCTATATATGATGTAAAAGTACAATACATATATTGTATATATGTGTGTATATATATATATATATATACATATATTTACACATATAAAGTCTACTATGAGACAGTTTTCATGTTTAAAATTTGATTATTGCAAAAAGCCAAGTTGTTCTTTTATCTACCCCTTTACATTTGTTACTATCATTAACATCCTAGCATCAAAAGAGGAGATTTACAAAGATTGAGGAAGAGGAATGGAGGAAATAGCATTAATATTACAAATAGAAATCTTGTAATTTTATAGCTCAGTTAAAAAGAACTTTATATTTTACCTCAGTATTAGCAGTCTTGCTGACCCTTGTTATACTTTCGTAAATTTAACTTTTTAATCCCCAAAGCAATCCCATCATTATTGTTACTATCACTATCCTACCAAATTTGGAATCTCAGAATCATCTCTTGTTCCAGTGTAATGCCAGATTGTATTGCTCCCTAACTATGTTGATGATGCTGTTATTTAGTTACATTTATATCTGATCATGTTAATCATCTATTTGGAAGTATACTGCTTTATTTATGAAAGTGACAGAAACACACTGACTACTTATGATAAATGAGGATTAGTTTTTCAAGCCCACCCCATAAAAGATATAACTCTGTGCTAGGCCACCTAGACTCCATACTTTGTAAGGTGAAAAATTACTGTCTATTAATACTATTTGTTTAACATCACCAGTATTTAGTATGGAGATAAAAATAGTACTACCTCTTAAGTATTGACAACATAAGTTGTCAGAATTGAAAACATTATTACACATAAAGTCTTAGAATTTATCTTATATAGTAAACAATAAAGTTTAGTTGCCAATGTATTTTTTAAAAATCACTAGTATATAGTTGAGACACCATGTGGTATATGTGTAATCCTTTATATAGATGGAAATTTAAAACTGTTATTTTGTGTTTCAAACAACCCAAATTTCTTTTGATTGAAAATTTCTGTTGTAACACAATGATCAAACATAATAGTTGCTTACAAAAAATTATGAATTATACATAATTTTATTCAATGTTTATGTAACATGATTTTTTAAATTTTTATATATTCTAGTAGAGTTAGAAATGCCACTAACTCATCTACACCTAACAAACCAACATTCTTCAGTGAATTCATTATGTGCAGAACTTCAGAAATTTCCATCTTCTCCTGCTTGTAAAATGTAAGTAAAGATTAAATCTAGAACTCAAATTGCAATTCAGAAGAAGCAATCTTTAATTAAATCTCTCCATGTAAAGTCAATTTCCCAGATAGCTCTGTGAAAAAAAATGTAAGAGATTAAATGGTGTTCATAGTAAGCAACTGAAGGGAATATATGAATATATATGTACATAATTGTTTTTATATGCATAGAATATCTTTAGAAGGGCACACAAAAATCAGGTACTGTTGGTTGAGCCCAGAAGGAAACTGGGTAACCTGGCAATATAGGAGGTAGTAAGTGATCAAGCTAGGCTCTTTTATACTTTTAGTATTTCAAATGTGAATATATTACCATTAAATATAAACAACTTAAAAATTTTAATTTTAAATTTAAAATTTAAACAATCTGCTTAGAACATTGCCAGTGGATGCTTACCAATGACACTGCCTCTATTGTCACTCACTACCATGAAATACAGTGTAGCAGTATGTTGGTTTGTTAGGGCTGCCATAACAAATACCATAGACTGGCTGGCTTAAACAACAGAAACTTATTTCTTCACAGTCTAGAGGCTGGAAGTCCAAGATCAAGGTATCAGCAGGATTGGATTCTTTCTGAGGCCTCTCTCCTTGGCTTGTAGATAGCTGTCTTCTCCCTTTGTCTTTTTTTTTTTTTAAACTTGCTTTTTAATTAATTTATTTATTTATTTTTGGCTGTGTTGGGTCTTCATTTCTGTGCGAGGGCTTTCTCTAGGTTGCAGCAAGCAGGGGCCACTCTTCATTGTGGTGCGCGGGCCTCTCACTATCGCGGCTTCTCTTGTGGAGCACGGGCTCTAGGTGCACAGGCTTCAGTAGTTGTGGCGCACGGGCTTAGTTGCTCCGTGGCATGTGGGATCTGCCCGGACCAGGGCTTGAACCCGTGTCCCCTTCATTGGCAGGCAGATTCTCAACCACTGCGCCACCAGGGAAGCCCCTCCCTTTGTCTTCATGTGGTCTTTCCTCCATGCACATCTATGTCCTAATCCCCTCTTCTTAAAAGGATACCAGTTATTTGGATTAGAGCCCACCCTAATCACCCCGTTTTAACTTAATTACCTCTTTAAAGGCCCTAGCTCCAAATACAGTCATTCTAAGGTACAGAGAGTTAGGGCTTCAACATATGAATTTTGGGGAGGACAAATTCAGCCCATAATGAGTAGTGAAGAGCCCTGAACTAGAGCCAGATTGCCTGGCTGTATCATTAACTAGCTCTGTGATCTTCATTGCCCTGTGCCTCAGTTTCCTTACCTGTAATATTGGGATAATAATTGTACATACCTCATAGGGTTATTTTGGGGTCTTCCAAAAGATTTGTCATACCTCTCTGACCAGGAAGAGCCAAGGGTAACAGAGCAGTGTGTTCAGTGGTTGAACAATAGATTTGGCTTTCAACTTACTTCCCTAGGAGTACCAGAGATCACATCCCCTCTCTAACAGAGGACATCCACTGACCTTCTTTACCTGTGTCAATGTGGTACTGGTGTTGGGGAAACCAGATACATAGAACCAAATACTGAGCCACAAATCTGTTCAGTACAGCCCAGGATGGTCTGTAATCTTCTCAGAATTTATACTGCAGGGTTGGATCATTGTATTCTAGTTTGAGCCAAAATTGCATAGCTTAATAGCCCAGCATCTTTGTCCTCTGAGTCTGAGATAGCTTTGACTGCTATCTTATACCATACAGCATACCTGTAATTTAATGTTTTTTATGTTAGATTAGTCTGCCATCCTGGAATAAAGTCACCTCATTCCCCTACTTCTTATGCTAGTTACACAACTAAGAACATAACCAGTGCAACCCCCTTCTTCCCCACTGTAATCCTGGAACTTAGTATGTCCTAAAATAACACATTTTAAGGAAAATTGCAGGAACATCTCCAAGTCTCTAATAAATTATTCCCAGAGTGGACACTGTGTGCTGGGTTTTGAGTTCTTAGCTGTGATTGGCTGATCTGCCAGAGGAGAATGCTCTTGGATTACTGGAAGCAACGGGAGCATCTCATCACTAGCTGCTCAGGCTTCTATTAATGGTCTCAGGAAGGTGTCACAGCATAAGATGGAGGAGCCTGACTTTGAGGGCCCCAATTATCTTCATCTTCTGGCAAAGAGGTATTTCCTTTGGGGGGTAAATTTGTGCTATACAGAACTCTACCATGAACTAGAACTGCCCATATCAGATATGAACTGTAAAAAAATAGCATGGGATGAGTACAGAAACTATCTATAATTGGTTTAAATATTTTTAATCCCTTTGTTAAGGTGCAAGGCGTTTATTTGCAGGACGTATACTTCTTTTTTTGTGTGCTCTTTTACTCTTTTTTTTACTCCATATACCCTAATCCATCTGTTAAGGCAGATTGGCAGTTAGAAACAAAAACTAGCTGAAATTAGTATAATCTTGAATTTTAATCTGATATTGAACGTATTTGCTTAAACTGCAGTAAACTCTTTAATCACACAAGTCATATACCTACTTATTGTTATAATTCAAATATCTAATGAGAATTTATGAAACTTGTCTTATCTGTGTATTATGATTTGCCAAAGTTAGAACAAAAAGACTTTTTTTTGGTGTTTTAAATAGCAGTGTTATTTTATTTTATTTTATTTTTTAACATCTTCATTGGAGTATAATTGCTTTACAATGATGTGTTAGTTTCTGCTTTATAACAAAGTGAATCAGCTATACATATACATATATCCCCATATCTCTTCCCTCTTGCTTCTCCCTCACTCCCACCCTCCTTATCCCATCCCTCTAGGTGGTCACAAAGTACCGAACTGATCTCCCTGTGCTATGCGGCTGCTTCCCACTAGCTATCGGTTTTACATTTGGTAGTGTATATATGTACATGTGTAGAGAAAAGGGAACCCTCTTGCACTGTTGGTGGGAATATAAATTGATACAGCCACTATGGAGAACATTATGGAGGTTCCTTAAAAAACTAAAAATAGAACTACCATATGACCCAGCAATCCCACTACTGGGCATATACCCTGAGAAAACCATAATTCAAAAAGAGTCATGTCTATTTACAATAGCCAGGACATGGAAGCAACCTAAGTGTCGATCAACAGATGAATGGATAAAGAAGATGTGGCACATATATACAATGGAATATTACTCAGCCATAAAAAAACGAAATTGAGTTATTTGTAGTGAGGTGGATGGACCTAGAGTCTGTCATACAGAGTGAAGTAAGTCAGAAAGAGAAAGACAAATACCATATGCTAACACATATATATGGAATCTAAAAAAAAAAAAATGGTCATGAAGAACCTAGGGGCAAGATGAGAATAAGGACGCAGACCTACTAGAGAAGGGACTTGAGGGTATGGGGAGGGGGAAGGGTAAGCTGCGACAAAGTGAGAGAGTGGCATGGACATATATACACTACCAAACGTAAAATAGATAGCTAGTGGGAAGCAGCCACATAGCACAGGGAGATCAGCTCGGTGCTTTGTGACCACCTACAGGGGTGGGACAGGGAGGGTGGGAGGGAGGGATATGGGGACATATGTATAACTGATTCACTTTGTTATAAAGCAGAAACTAACACACTATTGTAAAGCAATCATACTCCAATAAAGATGTTTTAAAAAAAAAAGAGAGTCATGTACCACAATGTTCGTTGCAGCACTATTTACAATAGCCAGGATATGGAAGCAACATGTGTCCATTGACAGATGAATGGATAAAGAAGATGTGGCATATATATATACAATGGAATATTACTCAGCTATAAAAAGAAACGAACAAAAAGACTTCTAACACTCGTTCAAAGCGTTACACTCGTTCAAAGCGTTACGCTCCTTAAAACCCTACACTCGTTCTCTGTCTAGCTGTGACCGGCTGAGGCAGCATAGGGATGGCATAGGGACAGTAGCCTTGCTTGGCTACTGCAGCACTAGGGTGTCAGTTGGTCCCACCCAGAACACTTCATTTCTGCCCTGCAAGGATATATTTAATAACTGATTGTTGTGTCCCTTTAATACAAGAAAATGGAAACTAAACAGCCAGAGGAAACCTTTCCCAACACCGGAACCAATGGCGAATTTGGTAAACGCCCTGCTGAAGATATGGAAGATGAACAAGCTTTTAAAAGATCTAGAAATACTGATGAGAGAGTTGAATTACGCATTCTGCTTCAGAGCAAGAATGCTGGGGAAGTGATTGGAAAAGGAGGCAAGAATATTAAGGCTCTCCGTACAGACTACAATGCCGGTGTTTCAGTCCCAGACAGCAGTGGCCCCGAGTGCATATTGAGTATCAGTGCTGATATTGAAACAATTGGAGAAATTCTGAAGAAAATCATCCCTACCTTGGAAGAGGGCCTGCAATTGCCATCACCCACTGCAACCAGCCAGCTCCCGCTCAAATCTGATGCTGTGGAATGCTTAAATTACCAACACTATAAAGGAAGTGACTTTGACTGCGAATTGAGACTGTTGATCCATCAGAGTCTGGCTGGAGGAGTTATTGGGGTCAAAGGTGCTAAAATCAAAGAACTTGGAGAGAACACTCAGACAACAATCAAGCTTTTCCAGGAATGTTGTCCTCATTCCACTGACAGAGTCGTTCTTATTGGAGGAAAACCTGATATGGTTGTAGAGTGCATAAAGATCATCCTTGATCTTATATCAGAGTCTCCCATCAAAGGACGTGCTCAGCCTTATGATCCCAATTTTTACAATGAAACCTATGATTATGATGGTTTTACAATGATGTTTGATGACCGCCGTGGATGTCCCATGGGTTTCCCATGTGGGGAAAAGGTGGTTTTGACAGAATACCTCCTGGTCGGTGTGGGCGTCCCATGCCTCCATCCAGAAGAGATTATGATGATAGGAGCCCTCGCCAAGGACCTCCTCCACCTCCTCCTGGACGAGGGGGCCCGGGTGGTGGCAGAGCTCAGAATCTTCTTCTTCCTCCACCACCACCACCTGGAGAAGGAGATCTAATGGCCTATGACAGAAGAGGGAGATCTGGAGACCGTTATGATGGTGTGGTTGGTTTCAGTGCTGATGAAACCTGGGACTCTGCAGTAGATACATGGAGCCCGTCAGAGTGGCAGATGGCTTATGAACCACAAGGTGGCTCTGGATGTGATTACTCCTATGCTGGGGGTCGTGGCTCATATGGTGATCTTGGTGGACCTATTATAACTACACAAGTAACTGTTCCCAAAGATCTGGCTGGATCTATTATTGGCAAAGGTAGTCAGTGGATTAAACAAACCCGTCATGAGTCAGGAGCTTCGATCAAAATTGATGAGCCTTTAGAAGCGTCCGAAGATCGGATCATTACCATTACAGGAACACGGGACCAGATACAGAATGCACAGTATTTGCTGCAGAACAGTGTGAAGAAGTATTCTGGAAAGTTTTTCTAAGATTAGTGAAGAACTGAAGGAGTCCTGCATCTTTTTTTTTATCTGCTTTTGTTTAAAAAGCCAACATTCCTCTGCTTCATAGGTGCTCTGCATTTGAGGTGTAGTGAAATCTTTGCTGTTCACCAGATGTAATGTTTCAGTTCCTTACAAACGGGTGGGGGGTCGGGGTGGGCGTGCAAAAACCCTGAAATTTTGAAACAGCAGCAGAGTGAGTGAATTTTAAATTTTGCTTATTGGTGGTGGTTTAAAAAAAAATCCCCCCATGTAATTATTGCGAACACTTTGCTTTGTCGTCACTGTAACATTTGTGGGGTGGGACAGGGAGGAAAAGTAGCAATAGTCCATATGTCCCTGGCATCTAGTCAGAGCAGTGTGCAGAATGTAATGCTCTTTTGTAAGACACGTTTTATGATTTTTAAAATAAATTTAGTGAACCTAAAAAATAAATAAATAGATTAGCCGAAGTTTCCAGGGCCATTTGAAACAACTTAAAGGAATTGTCTCATCACTGGCGAAACGTGAATAGTTTCCATTGGTTCATGAATACAAAAACTTAAAAGTCCCTATTTAAAAAATAGATTTACACCTCAACTGTGAAACTAAAAACAAAGAGAAAAAGTGTTTTAAAAAAAAACAGAAAGGAAAAATAATATGTAATGTTATTATACTCTTAACTTGCTTTTATGGCCCTAATTACTTTTATTTGAGAACACAACATTTTGGCTGGAGGTATGCCCAGTTAACAAATATTCTGAGTTCCTGCTACATGTAAAACTCTATGCTAGATTTTATGGTGCTAAAAAGAAAAGTCTGTGTGGCATTACGTCTTTATTTCCACACTGATTACTGAATCGTGAATATATTTCTATACATGAACAAAGAAGATATCAAATTCAGACATATCTTCAGAAAGCTCCATTAAGAATGAGAATAGGGACTTCTCTGGCGGTCCAGTGGGTAAGACTCCACGCTTCCACTGCAGGGGGCACAGATTCAATCCCTGGTTGGAGAGCTAAGATAGCTTTATGCTATGCAGTGCAGCCAAAAAAAAAGGAATGAGAATATTTGTCTATATTATTGTCTTCTGCTGAACATGGCTTGCCTAAATATTTTCTCTTCCTTTCACTTTAAAATAATCGCCTACAATATGAGGTGTCTAGTTGTCAAAGAGACCTTGGTAAGGTTGAAGAATTGTCTATATTCTCAAATATTGCCACCACATGCCAGATTTTTTGATTATGTGGGTAAATTGGATGGTTTAGACGTAAGACTTAGTTGTCTGCTACTACTCAGAACTGTCAATTTAACTAGCAGTACCTACAATTAGCATGCTCATGTATGCTCCATATGAACAGAGAAGCAAAATACAATTCTCACTTAGGAGGGAGTGGGAGGTTTGGGGCATAGATTAAAGGGTTCGTGAATTAATGGTCTCTTCCCTACCAAGGCTAATAACTTCACACCTACTAATAAGCAGTATTTACTGATTTACACTGCTTGTCGTACATACTTCCTTCTCTCCTCAGCACCCAAAACACACAAACAGACAGACATCACTCACTCACACACAAGACTGAAGGACTTGAACTAAACTTTAGGACCTGTCACTTCCTGAGAAGATAGAGCAGACAGAACTTTTTCATAGTTCTGATCCTCAGCCAGTAGAAGCTCCAGAAATTCTGTTTAGAACGGACTTGGTGGGGACAGCGATTTTATAAAAATTTGTGTTGAAGCTACCATTTTGTATGGTAAGCAAGATAATTTTATGTAAATCGCATTTTTATTTTGGGTGGCTTATAGTGTTGGTGCTAGCATGTTTTACCGAAGGAAATGCTAAAACCCTCCCAAGTCAGCCCCCTCTGGCTCCAGCTTCCACTGAAGGAAATGGAAGGAAGTAGAATTAAGTTACAGGAAAGCAGGAGCAGTTAGGGAGCTGACAAACTGACAAACCTTCCTAGGGTAGGAGGAAGTAAGCATTTGAAGTTTGGTCTATAGAACTCTCTACTTCAGTTTACACATTTATAAAATAGAGTTCATTTTTTTTAAATAAATTTATTTATTTTATTTTTGGCTGCATTGGGTCTTTGTTGCTGCACGTGGGCTTTCTCTGGTTGTGATGAACGGGGGCTACTCCTCATCGCGGTGTGTGGGCTTCTCATTGCGGTGGTTCTCTTGTTGCGGAGCACAGCCTCTAGGCGCGCAGGCTTCAGTAGTTGTGGCGCGTGGGCTCAGTAGTTGTGGCATATGGACTTAGTTGCTCCGCGGCATGTGGGATCTTCCTGGACCAGGGCTGGAATCCGTGTCCCCTGCATTGGCAGGCGGATTCTTAACCACTGCGCCACTAGGGAAGCCCTAAAATAGAGTTCATTTTTGACATGCTTTTGAGTGTAGAAAATACTTAGAAAAATACTTTTCTTGAAATTTTATTATGCAAAAAGACAATATAATTAATAAATTAAACTGTAACTCTTCTTTTTCAGTAGTTTGCTTATTGCTGAAGAATCAGCTAACAAATACTGTATGGTGTGGCAATCAGAAAGCTGCAGAAGCTCTTTGAATACATTTTTGTTTAGAGGTAAAGGTTAATTGATTTTGAATGCTAAATAGAAAGTATAGATAAAAGGTACAATCAGTAGAAATGTATTGTCAGTATTATTATTATTATTGAAAATACTGTCATTATAAAAAGCACCATTCCAAAATTAGGATTTCAAAATTTATAATCCTAATTTTGGGTTGAGGCTTGTAATGCAGTTAATAATATTAAGTAGTTGTGCTACTTCAGTTCCTCCACACAATATTCTATGTCCCTACTTAGGCTAAAAAGTAATGAAGCAGAAAGTTCTGTGTCAAAATATTTAAAATGATAGTCATCATAAAAATCTGATAAAATATATCATCTTGTTTAGGCTCATTATAATGAATTGGAATTTCTGATTTAATAAATCTTACGTTAACTCTTCAAAATATTGTCAAATGTATTAATTTAGTAATTACTAAAATGGTCAAACAAAATAATAGTTCCATCTCCTACTAAATAGTAGAATAATTTTAACTTCATGATATTTCCGTAAGTTGAAATAAACCTTTATGTAACTTCTATTGCTATAATATTTTGGACTTTTACAAATATTAGCATCTTGAAGATGAAATACTAGACATAACTTTATTTTAGTTTTTTTCTAATTTGTAAAAATCTATTTTGTAAGAAATTTCCAGTGTGGTTCTGTTTATTGTGTTTTTTTATCTTTTTTGCCCTGTGGACTGTTTCTCACTATTTGTTTTTTGGTTTGTTGTGGTTTTTTAAGTGCCAAGAACTGGAGAGCCCAACAGTCTATATTCAGTTGTAGATTTTAAAAAGATATTTTCTATTGAAGAAGAAAGCCTTGTGGTTAATCCTGAAAATGCAGAGTGGTGGAAACAAGCAGGACTAAATCTGATAATGACAGAAACTTTGGAACATCTAAGTACATATCTGTATCATAATCTATCTTCTGATGATAGTAAACTGGAGACATTTTTGCCTACCAATGTGCTTCAATTAAAATGTAAGTATGTAATAGTAAATATCACTTGTGTAAACATTTTCAGAATGAGATGTTAGATACTGGCTTTCCGCCAGGTTATTGGGAAAATAAAACTAAATTCCAACATTAAATATAGCTCTGGCTCCGCCAGAATTTATAACTTCGACCTTCACTAAGCCTCATTTTCTTCCTTGAAAAAATGAGGAAGTTTGACCAGCTAATCATTAAATCTGTTTCTGTCCTAAAATTCTATAGTCTCAGCTTTAAATGTCTAGCCATTTTCAGTTAGTGTCTTTGTTTTCTTTTATAAATGATTAATTTCTAGCCCATTTTCTGTTTACATCAGCCTAGATACGAACCAGCACTGTTATTTTTCAGCCTGACAGCTGAGCTTTAAGTGTTCAATCATATCTAGTAATCTCTCTTCAACAATAGAAAATCTTCCTTTGTTACCAAAAAGTTTACTCATTAAGGGTTTTTTACTTGTATAATTTAAGAAGACAAAAATGTCTTTTGAGTTAATTTTTTTTCTTCTTCTAGGAACTTTATGTTCTCCCAAGTTCTTTGAGCATATTTATGATTATTACCTTGAACTCTTTATTGGGTAGATTGCTTATCTTCACTTCACTTAGTTCTTCTTCTGGGGTTTTATCTTGTTCTTTCATTTGGAGCATAGTCCTCTGTCCCCTCATTTTGCCTGATTCACAGTTTTTATTTCTATATGCGTGGTAGGTTGGGTATGTTTCCCAGTCTTGTAGAAGTGGTCTTTTGTAGGAGATGTCGTATGTGTCCCAGCAGCACACTCCCCTCTGGCCACCAGAGCTATATGTACTAGGGGTGCCTCTTATGTGGGCTGTCTAGGCACTTCTGTTGTGGCAGACTGACTAATGTGAGTGGTCTGATAGGCGTGGCTGGCCCCTTGTCCAGTTGGTTGTCAAGCCCTGCCCTTGTGTGGAGGCTGCGGGCTACTAGTGGGCAGGGCTGGGTCACAAGGTGCCTGGAGCTCTGGGGGCCCCTGGGGCTACTGCTGGCCCACTCATGGGCAAAGCCAGGTCCCAGGATGGCTGGTTATAGACCTGGGGGTCACAGATCTAGTGTCAGCCTGCTGGTAGGTGGGGTTGGTTTTTGACACTTCAGGGGCCTGGGGTGTCCTGAAGCTGATGTCTGCCAGCTGGTGGGTGGGGTCAGACCCTGAGGTGGCTGGCTGAGGGGCCAAGGTGTCCCAGAGCTGACATTAGCCTACTGGGGAGTGGCAGTGGGACTCAAGGGATCCAGGGCTAGTGCCCACCCACTGATAGGTGGAGACAGGTGCTGGGGTCTCTGGCTGCAGGGTCCTGGGGTGTCATAGCTGGTATTGGCCTGCTGGTGGGCAGGGCTGAGGCCTAGGAGATTCTGGGGCTGTTGTCCAGCCACTGGTGGGCAGGAATGGGTCCTGGGCCTTCTGGTGGGCAGGACCAGGTCCCAGGGTGGCTAGGGGTTCAGGGATGCCTGCTGGTGGGTGGGGCTGTGTCCCCACGCAGCTAGCTGGTTGACCTGAGGCGTCCCAGTACTAGTCGACAGGCTGATGGGCGGGGCCAGTCCCAGTGCTAATAAGCTAGAGGGAGGATTCCAAAGTGGCACTTGCCATCACCAGAATCCTCATGGCAGAATGAGCTCCCAAAACATGGCTACTGCCAATTTCTGTGTCCCCACAGTGAGCTCCAATTGCCGCTGGCCTTTTTGAAAATCTCTCCAAGATCAGCTGGTGGGTCTGATCCAGGCTACTTTCAAAGTACTGCTTCTGCCCTGGGTCTCAGGGTGAGTGAGATTTTGTGTGCCTCCTTTGAGAGTGGAGACTCTTTCCTACAGCTCTCCTGCTCTCCCCAAATTAAGCCCTTGTGGTCTTCAAAGTCAAATGTTCTGGGGGCTCGTCCTCCTGGTGCATGACCCCAGCCATGAAAGCCTATGTGGGGCTCGGACCCCTTACTCTTTGGAGAGAACCTCTGCAATTAACCTCTGTAATTATCCTCCCATTTGTGGGTCACCCACCCGGCGGGGGGGTATGGGTGTTGACTATACTCTGTCTCCACCCCTCCTCTCTGTCTCGTTGTGGTTTCTTCTTTATATCTTTAGTTGTAGAAGATCTTTTTCTTCTAGTCTTCAGGTCTTTCTCATCAATAGTTGCCCTGCAAATAGTTGTACTAATTTTGGTGTGCCCATGGGTGGAGGTGAGCTCAGGGTGTTCCTGCTCCACCATCTTGGCCACTCCCCCTCCTCTTTTGAGTTATTTTGGTTGCTATGTGTGCCATTATAGTAAATGGAACATACTTAGACTCAATTATACCTTTTTGAAATATGTATTGTTTTAAATACGTATTGTTTTCAATACGTATTGTTTTAAAATCAGTTTGTGCAGTAGTTAATAAATTTAGCTTTTAAAGGAGCTGGGGAAGTTTACTTTTATTTTATTACAGAGTAAATAAGTATATTTAAAAGTGAATTTTAGGGACTTTCCTGGTGGTGCAGTGGTTAAGAATCCGCCTGCCAATGCAGGGGACACGGGTTCGAGCCCTGGTCTGGGAAGATCCCACATGCCGCAGAGCAACTAAGCCTGTGCACCACAACTACTGAGCCCACATGCCACAACTACTGAAGCCCACGTGCCTAGAGGCCGTGCTTCACAACGAGAGAAGCCACCACAATGAGAAGCTCGTGCACCACACGAAGAGTAGCCCCCACTCGCCGCAACTAGAGAAAGCCCGCACACAGCAGCAAAGACCCAACGCAGCCAAAAATAAAAATATAAGTAAATAAAATTTTTTTAAGAAGTGAATTTTAGACATTATTGTGTACGTTGGAAGACTGCTCTAAGGAGATAGGAATTGGGGTGAGAATTGTTATCAAGGGATGTTTCAAAGACAGAAGACAGAGGGCTTTGGATGTGGTAGAAAAGAGGGTAGATAAACAGACTATGTCAAGCAAATGCACACCAGTCTATCCTAAGACCCAGATGGTTACCCATGGTAGAAGAAGAATTTTAAAAGAGATGAGGTCAGATTGTGAGACAAAGAAAAGAGACAAGATGATTTTATGGAGTCTTCCGATATCCTTAATAATGTATTAAATCTATAAAATTATGTATAATCTTTATTATGATATATAACTATATTGAGGTTAAAATGAAACATATAACTCATCTTGTTATCTAGTAGAATTATGAATCCCGAAGTTTCATCCTGAAGTTTAAAAAGCAATAACTTTATCAGGAGCCCGTGGCCACGTTGTCAGGATAGGGGTGGTTAAAGAGAGTAGTAGAGGAAAATAATCAGAAAAGTGAAATAGTAAACAGTTCCTATTTACCTACTAAACACTCCAGAATATCTCTAGAAAATATCTTGGAGGTTGCAAATTGGTAGCACTCAGATCCTGTTCAGCCCACGTACTGTTGACCCATATGGTATTTTAATTAGTTACCAGCATTTAAAATTTGGAGGGTTGTACGAAACTGATCTGTATTTTGAAATTGTCTTTAAAATTCCAAAAATCAGACTCAGATTCTCACATGGCAACAACTGGTTAGGGCTGGTAGTAGCTCACCATTTAGACAGACCATGCACCCTCCAGTTCACCGTAGTTCCCAGCACTCACAAATTGAGGCCAGGTATTGGTTGGTATTTAGCATTACTCTTGCACTTTTGTCTTATATTTATAATAGTTAAGAGAAAAGTAAAATGTTTCCGATACCAGTATGTCTAATAAAAGCAAAAGCAAAAAAATTTATAGACCACATTATGGAAGAAAAAAACAAAATCTATCTTCCCAAAGATTATGATTTAAGCACTGGCCCTGTACTTCACTCATTTACATATTTAGCTGGCCTATAAGACACTTATGTTTTTTTCAAATAAACTTTGAAGTATAATTTACATATAATAAAATGCACTTGTTCTAACTGTACAGTTTAATGAATTTTGACACATGTATTTTTATACCATGAAACTATCACCACCATTAAGATACAAAATATTTCTATCACCAGGAAGTTCCCTTGTGCTCCATTGCATTCTATAGTGATTCTCCTTCTATCCCACCCTTCTCCCCTACCAACCTTCACCCCTGACTTCAAGTAACCACTGGTCTACTTTCTGTCACTATATATTAGTTTCCTTTGTTCTGGAATTTCATTTATGGAATCATACAGTATGAACTCTTTTGTGTCTGCCTTCTACTCAGAATAACATTTTTGAGATTCACTCATGATGTTGTGTGTATTTGTAGTTCATTTCTTTTTTATTACTGAGGAATTTTTCATTATATGGTTGTACCAAGGTTTGTTTATCAACTCTCCTGGATTTTTTTCTAGGTTTTTACTGTTATGAATAAAACTGCTATGAATATTCTTGTAGAAGTCTTTTTGTGGACATTTGTTATCATTTCTCTTCAGTGAATATCTAGGAGTATAATTGTTAGGTTTTATGGTAGGTGTATGTTTAACTCTTTAAGAAACTACTTTTTTCCAAAGTGGTTGCTCTGTTTTACATTTACACCAGCAATGTGTGAGGGTTTCAGTTACTCTATATCCTTGCCAACTCTTGGCATTGAAAATCTTAAATTTTAGCCCTTTTGATGGGTATGTTGTGGTATCTCATTGTGGTTTTAATTTGTATTTTCCTGATAACTAATGACGATGACCATCTTTTTACAAGCTCATTGGCTATATTTATACCTTCTTTTAAAAAATACATAATAGCTTTATGGACATGTAATTCACATACCGTATAATTCACCCATTAAAAGTATATACCTCTCGGGCTTCCCTGGTGGCGCAGTGGTTGAGAGTCCGCCTGCCGATGCAGGGGACACGGGTTCGTGCCCCGGTCCAGGAAGATCCCACATGCCGCGGAGCAACTGGGCCCGTTTGCCATGGCCGCTGAGCCTGCACGTCTGGAGCCTGTGCTCCACAACAGGAGAGGCCACAACAGTGCGAGGCCCGCGTACCGCAAAAAAAAAAAAAAAAAAAAAAAAAAAGTATATGCCTCTCTGTGAATACACTAAAAACCATTGAATTACCATTCAAAGTTAGTATATTCACAGAGAGGTATAATCATCACCACAATCAATTTTAGGAGATTTTAATCCTCCCCCAAAAGGAATCTTGTACCCATTAGCAGTCACTCCCATTCTCTGTCTTTATAGATTTGTCTGTTCTGTATGTGCCATAGAAATGGAATCATACAATATGTGGTCTTTCGTGACTGCTTTCATTTAGCATGTTTTCAAGATTCATCCATATTGCAGCATGTGCATATCTTATATGAAGTATTGATCAAATATTTTGTCAAATTTTTAATTGACTTTCTTTTAAAATATTATAACAGTTCTTCAAATATTTTGGATACAGTCTTTTTTTTTTTTTATGGTATGCGGGCCTCTCACAGTTGTGGCCTCTCCCATTGCGGAGCACAGGCTCCAGGCGCTCAGGCCCAGCAGCCATGGCTCACGGGCCCAGCCGCTCCAAGGCATGTGGGATCCTCCCGGACTGGGACACCAACCCTTGTCCCCTGCATCGGCAGGCGGACTCTCAACCACTGCGCCACCAGGGAAGCCCGATACAGTCTTTTTTAAAGTATATGTATTACAAGTATTTTCTTCTGGTCTGTGGCTTGCTTTGTATGTAAGTTTTTGACCCTTAGAATAACTGTAGGTATGATAGCTCCAAGGCTATGACTTGTCGTTAGACTATTGACAATAGTCTGGAATTCTTTCTTTGCTCAGTAACCTTAGCTCCAGTAATAGGAAAAAGAGGTGCTGAATTTTTATCCTTTAAAAATTTATTTTATTCAGACGAAAAATTGATTTTAAAAGCAGTAAACAAAGTACTCGTAAGGATCAAATTATATTAGTAAGAACCCAGAACTAAAGGTTATCTTAATACCCTAGTAGAACATTCATTTAGGCATGAAAGTCATTGGATATTTTCATTTTCTGTTTTCAGCATGGCTAGAACATAAAAGTTGTTCCTCACCTATTAAACTTATTGAGATATCTACAAACGATCATTTATCACCTTCACAAAAGACTCCACCTCTGTCAAAAGCAGTAACAGACTCGTATTTTTCTGATGAATATGTTGCTGTTGAAAGACCACGAAAAGAAGAAAAGCCAAAGATTGACCTAGAACTAGGTTATAGAATAATCCGAACTAAAGAAAATGAAGATTACTTGGAACTTGACAGCACAGTACCATCTACTGAATCATCTTCCTCTTCCAAAATTCAAGAAGCATCTTTTAAACATGGTAAAAAACAAGAGAATAATTTGGACCTTTTGAATGACTTTATTATGCTGCGAAATAAGTATAAGACTTGCACCTCAAAGACTGAAGTCACAGACAATGATGGAAAAGACGGTGAGTAATTTAATATTTTGGTGTAGGTATGATAGCTTCAAGGACTAAATGTATAATTTATTATAGAAGGTAAAGAAATAAAGCTCTTCAGATAAAACACATTATTCTTCAAAGAAAATGTCATTGATTCATGACACATTATATACGGAGATAGATATGGGATATACAGATATAGATGTAGATATGTATTTTCCAAAAAATTTAAAAGTGCATTTGAACTTTTAAGAAAAGCCACTATTTGTAAAAACTTACTTTCTACAACTTGGTCATACAGATTCATAACATTTCTAACTTTTGCTGATCATTCTGCCATTCTTTTTTCTCTTTTAGCTCACAGTTCTACCTCCATATTTTAACTTGTATTTTAATGTGTACTTAAGAACCTTTTGCCTGTTTGATTGCCTATTACTCTTTTTAACTTTATCAAAGAGTTTCTGTTTGAGTTGTAACTGTTTTACATTCATCGCTTATAAACATATCAAAGTAGTATAATGCGTCATATCATTTCACTTCTGGTAAAAAAATAAAATTCTAGTATTCTAGAATGTGTTTGACACAGCTTACCCAAATGAAATAAGTACAAAAATATTTATTTGTGAGAGTTAGAGTATACCTAGGTCTTACTGTCGTATGTATTGATACTGTTAATGTACATAAGGTCTTGCCCCTGAATAAACTGTAAAATAAGACAAGAAGTAAAATATATACCAGAAATTAGTTTGAGAGTCCAATGAGCTTGCTAACTAAACACCAGAATTGGTCAGAGTACCTACCCAGACCCAGACTATGCTGGACTGGGCCAGGATTCCCTATGGTTGGGGAGCTGCTTGGGAAAAAGTCATGACATAGAAAAGCAGAAAAGAGTGCTTGTTCTTTGTGTGCAGCATGATATGACAGCCTTTTATAGATCTATATAAAGTTATATTACTTTGTCCATCAGTGCATTTTTACAATGAAAAATTCAACAAAAATTCAGAAAAGTATTTAAAGATCTCAGAATTTTGTGACCCTTTATGTTTATATATATTTGTCATAAAGTTTCTTTTTGTGTAATTGTTTGTTTGACCGCATTATAACTTACCTTGTTAGGTGACAATTCTATATGTAACAGATCTTTCTAACCAATTTGCACCATAATTCAGAGTATAATTTCTACATGAAAGAATGAGCAAAATATAAAGAATTATCTTATGAATGTGATGCATAAATAGGAATTTTTTAAAGATTTGTTTTTTTCAGGTTTGTGAATGTTTTCAGATTCTATTCATATTTGAGGCCAAAAAACAAACAAAAAAAGGAAACCAATCCAAAATTAGCACTGACACCCTTTTCTGGTTTTCATACTTGTGATGATGTCTTGTAACAAGGTATATTGGCAAAAGAAAATGAGAGAAAGCAACAAGAAAGGAGACAAAGATAAAAAGAATATTTTCTTATTTTAAAAGTTAGCCATTAATTAAACAATTAAAGGAATACTGATGTTAGGTGGGAATGCTCTGTACTCCTGATTTTTTCTCTATAGTATTATGTTCCTGGCCTCTTTGCCCTTTAATGTGTTCTCCCCAGAGGCACTGAAATTAATTATCTGTATTGTAAATTTGAAAAAGAATAAATTGGGCATAAGCTTGTAGGAATGAGCTGCCTCACAAGTAACAGGCATTCTCCTCTGCTTCTCTATGTCATGAATCTTTCCCAAGCAGTTCCCCAATAGTGCAGAATCCTAGCCCAGTACAGTATAGTCTGGGGCAGGGCAGGTAACTCTAATTCTGTTGTTTAATTAAAAAGCTCTTTTGACTCTCAAACTAAGCTCCTTTCTCCAACTTAGTTTTTATTAGTAACAGAGGTAATATTTTGATATATATATTTTACTTCTTGTTGATACAGGGGTGAGAAAGAATGCTACAACTTATTAGGCCCCCTCAAAAACTCTAATAATTTGTAGTATTTAATCATAGCTATTTAAATTACTTATAGTTAATAAAAAGTATACTTGAAAATAATAAAAAGCTAGTTTAGGATATTTTACTCTTTTTTTTCACTGTGTATTTAAAGCTCATATATTCAAACGTTTCAAGATGGCAGTGTTTTTCTAAAATTATCTTGTAATCATATTATTAATGGATGACATTGCAATCTAGTTAATATAACTCTAATCATAAATAAATTATATATATATATATATTTTTTTAATCCTCTACAATACTTACAAACGAAGGAAGAAAACTACAGTTATTGAACCTTGTGTGCCAGGCACTAAATCACATATCAGAGATAAATATGATAACGTTGCTGACCATGAGACGCTTACAGTGGACCAGATGCAGATAATTTCCATACAACATCGTCAGTGCCAGGAGACTATGCCAAGTGCTGAGGAAACAAAAAGGAGCGGCACTTTGCTGGCCTGGAAGTAGAGTGGGCAGTGTTTTGGGGTTTTTTTGTGGTACGCGGGCCTCTCACTGCTGTGGCCTCTCCCGTTGCGGAGTACAGGCTCCGGACACGCAGGCTCAGCGGCCATGGCTCACGGGCCCAGCCGCTCCATGGCATGTGGGATCTTCCCGGACCGGGGCACGAACCCGCGTCCCCTGCATCAGCAGGCAGACTCTCAACCACTGCGCCACCAGGGAAGCCCCGAGTGGGCAGTTTTATAAGGCTTCCTGTAGAAAATGCCTGGGAGCTAAAGGGTAAGTAGTAAGAAATGACCTTATTAAGAAAGGATGGAGACAGATAGGGTTTGGGGCATAGGAGAGAATTAGTAACAGGAAGGGTCTGTGGACAGTCACAGAGAAATGATGTAGAACAGTATGTGCCCTTTAGGTGTCAGGAATCATCCTTGGTATTTATAACACCTTATAACAATATTTGAAATAGGTATATTAATCAATATTTTACATATGAGGAAACTGAGGCTAGTGTCAGAACTGGGATTGAAACACTGATCTGATGCCAAAGTTCCTTCCTTTATTACCATTCAGCTTCCTACCCAGCACAGTAAGTCCATTGACCTGAATAGTTGCTCAATTTAATACTGATGCATTTCAAAGAATTTTAACAATTATGATCATATTACAAGAGAGCATCTTAATCAACATTAAGTTTCCCTGAACAATGCAAATTAATATTTTTATTAGAACTTCAAGACAAAGAAGAACATTCTTTAACTCTTCAAGAAGAAAATCCTATTGTTTGTACTAATGAAACACTAGAGAAAGCAAATCAGGAAAGGAGAGCAGATAATGTCATTGAAATTCAAGCATCAGGTATGCATTATGCTTTTTAAATACATTCAAATTAAGTAAATTTGAAAGCACTTCCCTGGGTATCTAGGACACACCTTATTTTCCATGTAATTTTCTTCACTTGTCTCAGATATTTCTTCATTCCAGTCCTACTTTCAGGTTATTTCCAAACCTGGAGTGCCTTATTCACTGCCTCTGCCCCTCCCTCCCCATCGCCCTATTCCAGTCCACTAAGTGTTATTTCTTCCTTCATTTAAACTGCTGCTTCCCTACATGCATCAGAGAACAGCAAACTGCAGCTCCTCACTCAGACTTTTCTTCCCAGTCTGGAAAAATGAACTGTTGATGGTTGCCCTCTCCGTTCTCTTACCCACCATCAAGGTGGTGTAAATAAGTTATTATTGATTCCTATACCAATTAAAATTATTTGTTCTGCTGTAAAGAAAAATATTCTTTACATTGACCCCTTAAGAACATCATGCTCACTATTAAAATCGATAAGGAAGTATGACACTAGTTCTTGAATATCATTTCATTCTTTTGGCTAAATTTCATTTATGACCTTTAGATGACAATGCAGATCTTTAAATATTGATATTCTAGTGAAAACTAAAAACAATTTGTCATTGTTATAAATGTGTTCATCTTAAGGTTGTAAGCTAATAGTGGAGGGAGAAGAAAAAAACTGATTCTCTTCCTCATACTTGCCCTGCCAAATTAGTCACTGAATAAATCATTTCTAATAAACAAGATAACCATAAAATTATATTAATTCTACAGAGGGTTTCTTTTGTTGTGTTTTTACTAGTTTATTTAGAATAAATACCCTAAAATAAGCCTCTATAGAATCTAATGATTTTTAACTCAGAAAAGAATTTGGATAGAGTTCAGGTTTCCATGAAGTAACATGGATGATTGATTTGTCAAAAAGAACATACCATCCTTATAAAAACACTGCCTTTAATGCTTTTATTTTGGCAGATAGCCAGTGCCAAGCATACTGTCTCCTGGAAGCAGCAGCTTCTCCTATCTTAAAAAAACTTGTATGCCTCTGTACTCTTCCTGCTGCTAACTGGAAATTTGACACTGTCATTTTTGACCAAACAAGGTTCCTCTTAAAACAACAAGAAAAAGTAATAAGTGATGCTATTCACCAAGGTGAGTACAAATAAAAGTCACATTATTTTAAAGGATATAAATTTATGGATTATTAGAAAATGCAGAAATTAGTCATAGATGGAGGCATAACTGTAATTCAGCATATGACACCCACAGACCAATGCTGGAAAATCAGCTAAGCAAGGATAAAAAGGTAAGAAATACAAGTGTCACCTGCTTTTCATGTTTGCTTTATGTCACTTTGATTTTATGAAGACCTACATTAATATCTGTTTTCACTAACTGAAAGAAATCAAAGAGGATTTTCGTTTTTATGAAAAAAGGTATTTGCTTCTTTACTCCATTTCAGCTTACAAAAGGTTTCATAGGAACTCTCTATTTTCAGATAGTGGGGGAAACCTGTATCATCTGGCATTGCTTCTCAGTAAAGCTCCTAGTTGACATATATATTACTTGACAGATTCCTATTGCAGAAACCAAATTAACCCTATTACTGTTAGCATCTGAACCACTTAGGTCCCTCCCAAATAGGTGGGGGGAGGTCAACAAGTAAATTGATTAAAGTCAATCCTGGACTTTTGCTTCTGGCCAAAATGGAATAACAGGGATTGAATTTACCCTCCTTCCAGAAATAACAACAACAAACAAAAAGACAAAGACAAAATAGATGAAACCAGTTTTTAAGATCCTAGACATCAGGCAACGAAGCACAATGATTCCTGAGAGATGGGAGACAAGTGAGGTGAGCCCTACCATTGCCCTAGCTTACTGCCTTGAAAGAAATGCCAGGCCATGGCACAGGGAGAGGTACCAGAGGCAGAGCTCAGGGGACAAATCTGAGTTGAAGAAGCAGAGCTAAGAGTCCAGGGAGACCAAGGCAACTAAAGTTCAAAGGATAGAAGGTTAGGGGCTTCCCTGGTGGCAGAGTGGTTAAGAATCTGCCTGCCAATGCAGGGGACATGGGTTTGAGCCCTGGTCTGGGAAGATCCCACATGCCGCGGAACAACTAAGCCCGTGTGCCACAACTACTGAGCCTGAGCTCTAGAGCCTGCAAGCCACAACTACTGTGCCCACGAGCCACAAGTACTGAGCCCATGTGCTACAACTAATGAAGCCTGTGCACCTAGAGCCCGTGCTCTGCAACAAGGAAAGCCACTGCGATGAGAAGCCTGCACACCGCAGTGAAGAGTAGCCCCTGCTCGCCACAACTAGAGAAAGCCCATGCACAGCAATGAAGACCCAATGCAGCTAAAAATAAACAAATTTTTTAAAAAAGGTAGAAGGTTAGAGAGCAGAGAGCTTCACAAGAAGAGTCCTAGAAATTTGCAGAGTCTCCCTGAAGTATTCAGCAGAGTACTGATCCAAGAGTATATGTGAGGACAATAGCCAAAACATAGAAACAACCTAAATGCCCACTGACAGATGAATGGATAAAGAAGATGTGGTACATATATACAATGGAATACTACTCAGCCATAAAAAAAGAATGAAATAACGCCATTTGCAGCAACATGGATGGACCTAGAGATTATCATACTAAGTAAAGTAAGTCAGACAGAGAAAGACAAACACCATATGATATCACTTATATGTAGAATCTAAAAGATAACACAAATGAACTTATCTATGAAACAGACTCACAGACATAGAGAACAGTCTTGTGGCTGCCAAGGGGGTGGGGTGGGGGAAGGATGGATTAGGAATTTGGGATTAGCAGATGCAAACTATAATATAGAGAATGGGTAAACAACAAGGTCCTAGTGTATAGCACAGGAAACTATATTCAATATCCTGTGATAAACCATAATGGAAAAGAATACAGAAAAAAAAGAAGAACAGCCATCTCAAAAAAAATAAATGTATATGTGAGGAACTAACCTACAAGAGATTGGGAAACAAACCATCTGAAAGGATTAGAGGGAATAGTACTCTGAATTCACACGGGGCAGGAAATAATGTCTGTTCCCACCAGCCAGACTAGAAAATCTCATAGTTCATGGAGTATTGATCACCATACTTAGAGAAGTCTTGTCTCAGTAGTGGGGAATAATTATCCCTAGATTTAGCACTGCTCTGGACCTGCCTAAAAAAATCATAAAAGCAAGACTCAAAGTTATCAAACTATTTCCAAGGAACTTAACTGCATCCCAGAACAAACCTTAAGACTATTTATATGAATACAGAAATATTTAGCACTAACAAGGTAAAATTCACAATGTTTGACATCTGATCAAAGATTGTCAAGCATAACAAGAGACAGGAAAACACAGCCCATAAGGAGAATAATCAATCAAAACAAACTCAGAGCTGACAAAGATGTTAGAATTATCAGAGAGGACACTGAAACTTATTATAACTGTATTCCATACATTCAATAAGCTAGAGACATAAAAGAGATGCAAATTGTAGTTTTAGAGAATAAACTACAATGCATGAGATGAAAAATACACTGGATGGAGTTAATGGCAGATTAAATATTGCAGAAGAAAAGACTAGCTAACTTGTAAGCATAGCAATAGAAACTATCTAAAATAAAACCCAGGTGGATAAAAGAATAAAAAAGAAGGAAAGAAAAGAGCATAGTGGGCTGTGAAACAACTTCAAATAGCCTTATATACTAGCATTGGAGTTCTCAAAGGAGAGGCAAAAGGGGGTAAACAGATAAAATATTTGAAGAAATAATGACTGAAATTTTGCCAAACTCAGTGAAAACTACAAACCCACAGATCCAAGAAACTCAATGAACCCTAAGCACAAGAAGCATAATAAAGCTACACCAAGGCATATTATAATCAAGTTGCTCAAAACCAGTGATAAAGAGAAAATTGTAGGAGCAGCCAGAAGGAAAAAAATATATGCTGCAAAAGAGAAACAATGACAAGGTTGACGTCAAATTTCTTGTCAGAAATAGTGCAAGTGATGTTGAGCATTCTTTCATGTGTTAGAAGAAATGCAAATCGAAACTACAATGAGATATCATCTCACACCAGTCAGAATGGCCATCATCAAAAAATCTAGAAACAATAAATGCTGGAGAGGGTGTGGAGAAAAGGGAACACTCTTGCACTGCTGCTGGGAATGTGAATTGGTACAGCCACTATGGAGAACAGTATGGAGGTTCCTTAAAAAACTACAAATAGAACTACCATATGACCTAGCAATCCCACTACTGGGCATATACCCTGAGAAAACCATAATTCAAAAAGAGTCATGTACCAGAATATTCATTGCAGCACTATTTACAATAGCCAGGAGATGGAAGCAATCTAAGTGTCCATCAACAGATGAATGGATAAAGAAGATGTGGCACATATATACAATGGAATATTACTCAGCCATAAAAAGAAACGAAACTGAGTTATTTGTAGTGAGGTGGATGGACCTAGAGTCTGTCATACAGAGTGAAGTAAGTCAGAAAGAGAAAGACAAATACCGTATGCTAACACATATATATGGAATCTAAGGGAAAAAAAGGTCATGAAGAACCTCGGGGTAAGACGGGAATAAAGACACAGACCTACTAGAGAATGGACTTGAGGATATTGGGAGGGGGAAGGGTAAGCTGTGACAAAGTGAGAGAGTGGCATGGACATATATACACTACCAAATGTAAAATAGATAGCTAGTGGGAAGCAGCCGCATAGCACAGGGAGATCAGCTCGGTGCTTTGTGACCACCTGGAGGGGTGGGATAGGGAGTGTGGGAGGGAGGGAGACACAAGAGGGAAGAGATATGGGAACACATGTATATGTATAACTGATTCACTTTGTTATAAAGCAGAAACTAACACACAATTGTAAAGCAATTATACTCCAATAAAGATGTTAAAAAAATTTTTTTAAAAATAAAGAAATAGTGCAAGTGAAAAGAAGGTGGAATAATATCTTTAAAATACCTGAAAGAAAAAACCACCAACCTATTCTGTACTAGGCAAAAATACATTACAAAAACAAAGGAGAAATAGAGGTGTTTTCAGACATACAAAAGCTGAAAGAATTCATCGGCTGCGGATCTGCACTGTAAGAAATGTTCTCCCAAAGACAGAGGAAAATGATACCAAATTTGGTTTCTCTGCTCTCTTCTTTTCCCTTCCTGGTCATGATTGACTTGTTTACACAAGTCCTTCCAGGGGCTGGAGGTACTACCAATAACTGGTTTTTCTGTTGCTCCTTGATTCCCAGTGACTACTGATTATTTGCTTTGATCTTCATTGCTTAAATCAATAGTTTTCATACTTTTTTTTTAACATCTTTATTGGAGTATAATTGCTTTACAATGGTGTGTTAGTTTCTGCTTTATAATAAATTAGGCCTGGAATCCGGTCTTCATGGCCGCACTTTTGCATGCAGTAAAATCCAACCTATCATCTTCAATAAGCTTGGAACTACATGGAACGTATTAATTAGATAATTGTCTTGTCCCTATAAGTACCTCTTTTGTTTGAGTCATATCTTTGGACAAATATTCCCAGGTGTCTACCTCCATTTCAATGTATTGCTTTACGTTATGATCCTCCACCTTTATCTAAACCAGTTGGCAAGTTATGAGTTTAATTTTCTTCTTGTTTCATAACTGGGAATCATTGTCCTTCTTCCCACCAAGAGTAGAAATAATGGAACATTCTTTGGAAGCAGCAAAGTATGAACTCTGAGGTTAGCTGTAGGGGTTGGAATGCCAGCTCCATCATTTATACACAAATTGACCTTGGGCAGTTACCTAACCTCGTTAAGACTGTTTTCTCATCCATAAAATCAAGATCATAGTAAACTTGTCTGATAGGGTTATTGTTAGAGATTCAATGAAATAAACAGATTATATACAGCTTGGCACATAGTAAGCACTCAATAATAAATGTTATCTATTATTGTTAAGCATTCTGATATATATTCTAAAATTCTAATGTATATTCTGTCTTTAAATATGTTTTTGCTTACCTAGGTAAAAATGTTGAAAGAGAAATGACATTCAAGTATGCTGCCCTCTTACACCTTTTGGTAACAATTAGAGATGTCCTTTTAACATGTAGCTTGGACACAGCATTGGGTTGGTGTGAAAATTTTTTATTTCCCCTTTTCTTCCTATTGAAATATTTTGTCTGAAATAACGTTTACTTTTCTGAAAAAGATGCACTTTGTAAGAAATTATGTAGTTTTTTTCCTGCATTAAACATTATATATATAGACATAATTATCATGGAATATATATTTTATTCTCCTTATATTCATTAAAAGAAATTTTCTGTAACAACAATCATCACCTAGAAAAATAGGCGTAAGATTCTCTATTCTAGGCCTGAATTACAGACTCCTAATGGCCTTAAGGGATTTGACTGTGTAATCATTATTATGCACTGCATTTTTTTTCAACATCTTTATTGGAGTATAATTGCTTTACAGTGGTGTGTTAGTTTCTGCTGTATAACAAAGTGAATCAGCTATACATATACATATATCCCCATATCTCCTCCCTCTTGCGTCTCCCTCCCACCCTCCCTATGCCACCGTTCTAGGTGGTCACAAAGCACCGAGCTGATCTCCCTGTGCTATGTGGCTGCTTCCCACTAGCTATCTATTTTACATTTGGTAGTATATATATGTCCATGCCACTCTCTCACTTCGTCCCAGCTTACCCTTCCCCCTCCCCATGTCCTCAAGTCCATTCTCTACATCTGTGTCTTTATTCCTGTCCTGCCCCTAGGTTCATCAGAACCATTTTTTTTTTCAGGTTCCATATATATGTGTTAGCATGCTGTATTTGTTTTTCTCTTTCTGACTTACTTCACTCTGTGTGACAGTCTCTAGGTCCATCTACCTTGCTACAAATAACTCAATTTCGTTTCTTTTTATTATGCACTGCTTTTTAATGTAAGATGACACTTTGACATATACATTTTAGGTTCTCATTGAGTATCTGTGTCTTCGAATCTTTGCTAGATGCAATATAGCTATATAGCAAGATCTTCTGCAATTTCTTTTTTAGTTGTGCATGTAAGTTAGGATATGAATTACTTGAGTATTAAAAATCAAACTATTTTGAATGTATTGAAAATTTTAAATATTTTGGAAATTTTTTCTAAACTATTAAAATCCTTAAAGTATCTGTCTTACTGCATTACTGTTTTAGGCCCCTTATTGCAGGTTGTTTAGACTTGTTTAGTAATGGTATCTTTTTAGGATTATGTTTTATAATTTAAAGTTTCTAGAACCCATTATATACAAAGTGAAAATATTTTTTCTCTGATCTGTGACGCAGACATTTTTTCTTATCTGTGACTCAGACAAATATTATTTCTCTAATCCAAGGTTTGGATAAGTACTGGGCAGCAGCGAGTTACAACTGTACTCCCTCTACATCACTGGGAGTTGTAATACTTGGCCAAGTATTATATTAGTATTATCTGGCCAGGTATTGTAACTAAGTTACAGCTACCTTTAGAAAGCCCAACATGGTGCTTTTCCTTTCTTCTCCAATTAAAGCATTTGAGTGCTGACAAGTTGTCTTGTCTCCATTCCCAGACAACTATAGCCCTAGTTTACAGTATCTGTAGCTAGTATAATGGTGTAGCGTCACATGCTTCTGTTCAGTCACCTGTCTTCATTATAATTTTCAGCTGCCATAGAAGATTGTCAGTCCTACCAACAACTAAGCTAACTATAAAAGCATAATAGTAAGGCAGAATGTCAGAATCTAAATATTTGGACTTCCAGGGAGAGTACAGTTGTGACTCACTCGTGCTCAATACTTATCAAAATCTTGCATTAGAGAAATAATATTTATGGAGGATTGCTTAAAGTATATTCACCTTTAAGTACTCTATATTTTACCCTAGGATTAAGTGAGACCATTGAGAGCTATATACTTGAACTGAATTGTTTCTGTTCCTCAAAGAAATGCCTTTGCTATATCAAACTTTGGCATTACTATTTGGCTACCTTGAGGAATACTTATAAAAGTAAAATCCTTGTTGGAAAACATAACTTCTTAAACCCTAGGTATACCAAGCCATAATGAGTAACCTTGCTGCCTTGGACACTTTTAGTAGAAGGCTTTCTCACTCCTCTAAACCTCTCAAAATCAAAGAGCAAGTTAGGTTGTCCTCCTTTCTTTCTCTGTGAATAGTGACAGAGGAAGAAAGGTCCATGTGGGTCTGACTGCCTACCCTGGACCCAACATTCTGTATTTTCTCCCAGCTTCCAATTTGCTTCTTCTCCCAAACTAGCAAGGTAATTAGTTTCAAGGTTAAAAGTATAGAGTTTCACTTCTGGGCTTTAACCCAGAAATAAATTCAGTATTGTGTAATGGGTACTGTAGTAGAGATACATAGTAATGGCACAAAGGATGGTGACTGTTACCCTTTCAAGCTGAATTTTTTTTTAAATAAGTAGGAGTTCGCCAAGTAAATAAAATATGAAAGGGTATTGTAGGCAGAATTAAGAGCCCAGAAGAATGACTTAGTGGGTGTATGACAAACAGTTCCATGTGGCTAAATTGAGGAGTACAAGGTGGAAAGCAAAGAGAGCTAAGCCTGAAGAAGTAAGAAAGAGCCAAATCATGAAAAGCCTTTTAAGCTACACAAAAGAGTTCAGTCACTACTCTGTAAATGATAGGGAGCCATTGAAACAGGGAAGCTACCGGATTAGGTTTGTCTTTCAGAAGGCTACGTCTAATGGCAGTATGGAGAATCAGTGGGAAGTTTGGAGATTAGTAAGCAGAAAGAACATAAGTCAGTCTCTAAATTGCCCATCATTCTAGCTGTATTAATATAAAATTATAATTAATATGTACATAGTATAAAAATATGAACATTAACTTTTTGATTTATTATTGTATTTATTGTCCAGATATTCATTGAATACCTGATCTACATAAGTTACTCTACCAGGTGCTCTACTTCAGTAATTCACAAAATTCACTGTGCAGTAGAATCACTGGGAGAAGTTTAACACATAGGAATCCCTGGGACTCAATCTAGATTTCTTGAATTTGAACCTTCAAGGATAGGTCTCAGGATTCTGTGTTTAAAATTGCTTTTAGTGAGTCTGAATTTGGGCACTGCTGTTTTAGCAGCTACATAAATTAATTATGCTTAAATATCATGGATTATGAGAGCTTATAGACTAGTGAGGTTGTTAAGTCGTATACATAAATAACCAGAAATCAAGTGCAAAGCTGTATCGATAGCATACCAAGAAAATCTCAGTGAAATGCATTACCACAGGACTTGCATGTAGGTGTAGATTCTAGGGTTTAGGAAGAAGGCAATAGCATTTAACAAGCCAGAAGGCAGGAAAGGATGAGAAATATTCAGAGAATATGTAGAGTATATCCAGTTATATGGGTATTATGTAGCTTAAAAATAGACATTTGCTACATATTTCTCAGCTTCACTTAAATTTAAGGTTTTCATTAGTTTCTATCTTTGATCAAAATCAGAAAAGTAGTAAAGGGAAATTTAACTGTCTCTGCTATGACCCTTATTTCCTTTTAGGTTTTTACCATGCAGTTTCTAAAAGAACAAAAAGACATGCTTTTTTTCCCACTTTTGTTTTTAACAGGATATTTGTCAAATGCAAAAGATATCTACAAAAGCATTTTAGGCTCCTATTTGGATGACATTTGGCGACAACTGGAGATTGTACAGTTTATTAGGGAAAAAAAGCCTGAAACCAGCTACAAGATACAAGAATTGCAATGTCAGATACTAAATTGGATGCAAAGTGGACAGCAAATTAAGGTAAGTACTGAAATAAAGCAGATAACGGCAATCAGCTTATATAAGAATTGGATGTAAGATAAATTTTTGCATTTAATTTGAAATTATGAAATAGTATAGTATATACTGTTTGGTCCCTTGACAGTTTTCTCCTTGAGTAAGTTAACAGGACAGAATCAGACCCAGAGAAAGGATCATTGGCATCATTATTTATATGTCTTGAATTTTTTTAATACTTTAATTTTTATTATACATAGTTTTCTGTGGATTAATCCTTTAAATCTCAAAAATTTTGTTTTCTACTTGTAAGTTCATGAACACATACCAACAATAGAACTACAATAATTAATTTTTAGATATTGAGCCAGAATCTCATCTTATATAATTCTAAAAAAAAAGCACTTGTTTATTTCTTGGATTATGTTGGAAATTTTTTGCCCACTCTACATCAAGCATTGAACAAAGTTTGCATAAGTAAAGATTTAAGAGAAAATACTTTAAAAAATATTTTCAAGCAGAAAAGCATCTCAAAATCTTTACACTAAATCTGGAAACAAATTTGGCCTTTTTCTTCGTTTTCCTCTGTCCCTGCTGGGGATATTCTTATCCCCAACTCTATGGTTACTTGGGTAACTTGCCTGTCATTAAAACAAATTAAATCAATCAGTAAGAAATTTAAAATTGGGGAGGGATGTCAGCATCATGGCAGGAAGAGATGCTCTCTCGGCTCTCCCCTTCAATCTGCAACCAGGAAAACATCCACAACTCAACAAAGGGGCCTTTGCCTAACACCAGGATACTGGAGAGTTCCACCCATCTGTACCTGTAAAGATAGGTGGAATGGAACCCATAGAAGAGGCAGAACTGGAGGATCAGCATAGGCAGTGCCTGCAATTTTGGACCCTGGGCTGTAGCAGCTGAACCCCAGTCCAGAGAACCCAGTAGCAGCGAGGGCGGCATCCCACATGACCCCAGCCTCCCACTTGCACTGGTACCCACAGCCACAGATAGCTGGAGCAGCCGTGGCATGAGGCCTGTGACCCTGTCCCTCCAGCTCAGAGCCACCCACAGCTCTGGCGCCCCACCCTCCATCAGCAGTGGGTGAGCCCAGAAACCCAAGAGCACCAGAAAAGGAACGGCACACATGACCCCAGTTCCTCCTCCCGGCCTTCCTGCTCCTCCTGCAGTGGCAGAGCCTGTGACTCAGGGATCCCAAATGAGGCCACCATCCTAGTACTCAGGCAGTGACATCAATAACACCAGAAACAGCAAGGCACCAACAACCCCAGAGGCACAAGCAGTGACAACAAATGCTTTGGGTGACCCCTCTGATGTAGACACGGAGGGTAGAAAGTGCCAATACCCAAACACAACCAGAGGCAGCGCAGGTAAGAGAAAACAATGTGCTATAGTGCCACCTACTGGAAAATAAGAGAAAGGCTTCTATTTACAATGGAGAAAAGACAGCCTCTTCAGTAAGTGGTGCTGGGAAAACTGGACAGCTATATGCTAAAGAATGAAACTAGAACATTTCCTAACACCATACACAAAAATAAATTCAAAATGGATTAAAGACCTAAATGTAAGGCCGGATACTGTAAAACTCTTAGAGGAAAACATAGGCAGAACACTCTTTGACATAAATCTCAGCAAGATCTTTTTTGATCCACCTCCTAGACTAATGAAAATAAAAACAAAAATAAACAAATGGGATCTAATTAAACTTAAAAGCTTTTACACAGCAAAGGAAACCATAAACAAAACAAAAAGACAACCCTTAAAATGGGAGAAAATATTTGCAAATGAAGCAGCCGACAAGAGATTAATCTCCAAAATATACAAATAGCTCATGCAACTCAATATCAAAAAAACAAACAACCCAATCAAAAAATGAGCAGAAGATATAAATAGACATTTCTCCGAAGAAGACATACAGATGACCAAAAAGCACATGAAAAGATGTTCAACATCACTAATTAGGGACTTCCCTGGTAGTCCAGTGGTAAAGAATCCACCTTACAATGCAAGGGACACAGGTTCAAAGCCTGGTCAGGGAACTAAGATCCCACATGCCGCGGGGCAGCTAAGCCCGCGTGCCACAACTACTGAGCTCACACGACTCAACTAGAGAGCCTGCAGGCCCCAAATTACAGACCCCACGCACTCTGGAACCCGTGCGCCACAACTAGAGAAGAGAAAACTAGCGAGAAGCCCATGCGCTGCAACAAAGAGCCCGAAGTGCTGCAACTAAGACCCAATGCAGCCAAAAATAAATTAAATAAATAAATAATAAATAAGTCTTTAAAAAATTCACTAATTATTAGAGAAATGCAGATCAAAACTACAATGAGGTATCACCTCACACGGGTCAGAATGGCCATGATCAAAAAGATCTACAGGGCTTCCCTGGTGGCGCAGTGGTTGAGAGTCCACCTGCCGATGCAGGGGACATGGGTTCGTGCCCCGGTCCGGGAAGATCCCACATGCCGTGGAGTGGCTAGGCCCGTGAGCCATGGCCGCTGAGCCTGTGCGTCCAGAGCCTGTGCTCCGCAAAGGGAGAGGCCACAACAGTGAGAGGCCCGCGTACCGCCAAAAAAAAAAAAAAAAAAAGATCTACAAACAGTAAATGCTGGAGAGGGTGTGGAGAAAAGGGAACCCTCCTACACTGTTGGTGGGAATGTAAAGGGGTACAGCCAGTATGGAGAACAGTATGGAGGTTCCTTAAAAAACTAAAAATAGAACTACCATACGACCCAGCAATCCCACTCCTGGGCATATACCCAGAGAAAACCATAATTCGAAAAGATACATGCACCCCAGTGTTCATTGCAACGCTATTTACAGTAGCCAGGACATGGAAGCAATCTAAATGTCCATCAACAGAGGAATAGATAAAGGAGATGTGGCACATATATACAATGGAATATTACTCAGCCATAAAAAAGAACAAAATAATGCCATTTGCAGCAACATGGATGGACCTAGAGATTGTCGTTCTGAGTGAAGTAAGTCAAACACAGAAAGACAAATATATGATACCACTTATATGTGGAATCTAAAAAAATGGTATAAATGAACTTAGTTACAAAACAGAAATAGAGTCACAGATGTAGAAAACAAACATGGTTAACAGGGGTTAAGGGAGGAGGGATAAATTGGAAGATTGGGATTGACATATACTCACTACTATATATAAAATAGGCAACTAATAATAACCTACTGTATAGCACAGGGAACTCTACTCAATATGTTGTGATGGCCTATACGGGAAAAGAATCTAAAAAAAGAATGGATATATGTATATGTATAACTGATTCACTTTGCTGTATAACTGAAGCTAATACAACATTGTAAATCAAGTATACCTCAATGAAAATTTAAAAAAGAAAGAAAGGAATAGAAAAGATGGTTTGGAATTTGGAGCATGGCCAGGCCAGGAGTGCAATTTCTCTGGAATCCTCTGCCCCAGTCCCAGAGGATGCATTAGGTTTAATGCAGAAAAATGACTGACAAATTACTAGGTCACTGAGTGTGAAATTTATATTTTTTGCTTCTTGCTTTCACCCATCCAATAATTGTATCGACCTAAACAGTAAAGATATTGCTATTGTCTTCTTTATTGCAGCACCTCTGAAAAGGGAACTGCTGTGTCTCAGTAGATTTTTTTTGCTGGATAAATCTTCCTTGTGATAAATAAATCTCCTAACAGGGTCTTATGTTTTTTTAGAAAAAGAGAACGGCTTCTAGTTTATAACTTGTTGGTTCATTAAAATCAAGTAGAAAAAATTATTTTTACCTAAAGAAGAAAGGTGTTTGCTACTTCAGATGTGTCAGCTGAGGAACTACTTATCCGGCACCATGAAGAACCACAGCAACACTGTATCACAAAAACAAAATGACAATTCATCAGAAATCAAACTTAAAGTCATGGAATATTGCAATCTAACTGATAGAGAATTCAAAATAGCTGTCATGAAGAAACAACAAGCTACAAGAAAACTCAGAAAGGCAGTTCAATGAGCTCAGGAGTAAAATTAATGAACAGAAGGAATACTTTACCAAAGAGACTGAAACTAAAAAAGAACCAAACAGAAATTCTGAAGCTGAAGAGCTCAATAAATGAGATTGAGAATTCATTAGAAAGCACTGGAAACAGAGAAGACCATATGGAAGAAAGAATTATTGAGCTCAAATTCAGAAATCTAGAGATGGTACAGCTAGAAGAGGAAAAGGAATTAAGATATAAAAAAGGGGGAAATTTTATGAGCGTTATCTGACTCTTTTAGGAAGGGCAACATTAGGGTAATGGTTATCCCAGAAGAAGAAGAAACAGAGAAGGTAGCAGAGAGTTTATTTAAAGAAATAACAGCTGAGGACTTCGCAAACCTGGGGGAGGAACTGGATATACAAGTCTATGAAGCTACAAGAATACCTAATCGCCTCAATGCAAAAAGATCTTCTCCAAGACACTGTCAAAAGTCAATGAAAGGGCTTCCCTGGTGGCGCAGTGGTTGAGAGTCCGCCTGCCGATGCAGGGGACGCAGGTTCGTGCCCCGGTCCAGGAAGATCCCACATGCCGCGGAGCAGCTAGGCCCATGAGCCATGGCCGCTGAGCCTGCGCGTCTGGAGCCTGTGCTCCGTAATGGAAGAGGCCACAGCAGTGAGAGACCTGCATACCGGAAAAAAATAAAAAGTCAATGAAAAAGAATTTTAAATGCAGTCAGTGAAAAAAGGATGCAACCTACAAAGGAATCCCTATTAGCAGATCAGCAGATTTCTCAGCAGAAGCTCAACAGGCCAGGAGGGAGTGGAATGACATTCTCAAAATACTGAAAGATAAAAACTGTCATCCAAGAATACTCTATCCAACAAAGTTATCATTCAGATACGAAGGAGAAATAAGGGCTTTCCCAGACAAACAAAAGCTGAGGGATTTTTATCAACACTAGACCTGCCTTATAAGAAATGTTGAAAGGAGCTCTGCTGCCAGAAAAAAAAGGCAAAAGTACACAAAACTTTAAGGTGATAAATAGATGAACAGAATCAGAAAATTGCAACTCTGTATCAGAATCGGTTTTTAAATACTTTATTACAACATAAAGGTTAAAGGGAGAAATATCAGGAAAAAAACAATAGCCACTTCAATTTGGTAACAAATGTAATATAAAAAGGAATAATTTGAGACAAGAAAAACATAAAAGGGGAAGAGGAAAAGAAGGGAACCCATATAGGCAAATGAAGATAAGATACTATCAGCAGAAATAGGACTATTTTATCTATGATACATTTCACACAAACCTCTTGGTAACCACCAAGCATAAATCTAAAACAGAGACACAAAACATAAAAAAAAGAGGAAACTGAGAAAAACATCATAGAAAACTACCAAACCAAAATGGCAGACAGAAACACAGGAAAAGGAAACAATGGAGATATAGAACAACCAGAAAACAAAATATAGAATGGCAGTACTCATCTATCAATAATCACCCTAAGTGTAAATGGATTGGATTCACCAATCAAAAGACACAAAGTGACTGGATGGATTAAAAAACAAGAGCCAAGTATATGCTGCCTCTGGGAGACTCGCTTCAGCTCTAAAGACAAACATAGGCTCAAAGTGAAGTGATAGAAGATGATACTCCAAACAAACGACAGCCAAAAGAAAGCAGATGTAGCCGTACTCATATCAGACAAAATACACGTTAAGCTAAAAAAAGGTAACAAGGGACAAGGAAGGACATTATATTCTGATAAAGGGGATAATTCATCAAAAAGACATAATAGTAAAACAAACAACAAAAAAAGACATAATAGTAATATCTATGCACCTAACATAGGAGCACCAAAATATATAAAGCAATTATTAACAGACCTAAAGGGAGAAATTGGTGCAACACAATAATAGGAGGTGACTTTAACACCCCAATTACATTAATAGATAGATCATCCAGACAGAAAGTCAACAAGGAAACAGTGGTCTTAAATGAAACATTAAACCGGATGGATTTGATAGATTGGTATAGGACATTCCATCCAACTGCAACAAAATACACATTCTTCTCAAGCACACATGGAACTTTCTCAGGGGTAAACCGTATGTTGGGACACAAAACAAGTCTCAATAAATTTAAGAAGATTGAAATCATATCAAGCATCTTTTCCGACCACAACACTATGAGACTATAAGAAGATAGCTGAAAATATCACAGATATGTGGAGACTGAACAACATGCTACTGAGCAACTATTGGGTCAATGAAGAAATCAAAGGAGAATTTTTAAAATACCTTAAGACAAATGAAAATGAAAATACAACATACCAAAATCTATGGGATGCAGCAAAAGCAGTACTAAGAGGGAAGTTTATATCAATACAAGCCTATCTCAAGAAACAAGAAAGTCTCAAATAAATCATCTAACCTTACACCTAAAGGAACTAGAAAAAAAACAAATGAAGCCCAAAGTCAGTAGAAGGAAGGAAATAATAAAGATCAGAGCAAAAATAAATAAAATAGAGACTAAAAAGACAATAGAAGAGATCAGCGAAACTAAGAGTTGGCTCTTTGAAAAGGTAAATAAAAATGACAAACCTTTAACCAGACTCACTAAGAAAAAAAAAGAGAAGGCTCTGATAAATAAAATTAGAAAATAAAGGAGAAAAATAACAATGGATACCACAAAAATACAAAGATTGTAAGAGAATATTCTGAATAGTTAGTAACCAACAAAGTGGACAACCTAGAAGAAATGAAGAAATTCTTAGAATCATGTAACCTTCCAAGACTGAATTATGAAGAAATGGAAAAATTAATAGACCAGTTTCTAGTAAAGAGATTAAAACAGTGATGAAAAAAAAACCTCCTAAAAAACAAAAGCCCAGAATCAGATGGCTTCACAAGTGAATTCTACCGAACATTCAAAGAAGAATTAATATCCATCCTTCTCAAACTCTTCCAAAATATTGAAGAGGAGGGAACACTTTCTAACTCATTTTACAAGGCCAGCATTACCCTGATACCAAGTCCAGACAAAAACAATACAAAAAATATACATTACTGACCAATATCTCTGATGAATATAGATGCAAAAATCCTGAACAAAATATTAGCAAACCAAATACAATACATTAAAACGTTCATATAGCATTATCAAGTAGGATTTATTCCTGGGATGCAAAGATGGTTCAATATTCTCAAACCAGTGTGATACATCTTAGCAAAATGAAAGATAAAAAACATATGGTCATCTCAATAGATGCAGAAAAAGCATTTGACTAGATGCAACACCTATTTATGATTAAAAAAAAAAACTCTCAATGAAATGGGTGTAGAAGGAGTGTATCTCAGCATGATAGAGGCCATATATGACAAACCCACAGCTAACATCATACTCAATGGTGAAAAGCTGAAAACTGTCCCTCTAAAATCAGGAACAAGACAAGGATGCCCACTCTCACCACTATTATTCAATATAGTATTAGAAATTATAGCCAGAGCAATTAGGTAGAAAAAGAAATAAAATGCATCCAAATTGGAAAGGAAAAAGTAAAACTGTCACTGTTGCAGGTGACATGATTTTACGTGTAGAAAACCCTAAAGACTCCACCAAAAAACTATGAGAAATAACAAAACAAATACAGTAAAGTTGCAGGGTACAAAATCAACATATAAAAATCTATTGTGGGCTTCCCTGGTGGCACAGTGGTTGAGAGTCCACCTGCCGATGCAGGGGACATGGGTTCGTGCCCCGGTCTGGGAAGATCCCACATGCCGCAGAGCGGCTAGGCCTGTGAGCCATGGCCGCTGAGCCTGCGCGTCCAGAGCCTGTGCTTCGCAACGGGAGAGGCCACAAAAGTGAGAGGCCCGCGTAGCGCAAAAAAAAAAAAAAAAATCTATTGCATTTCTATATGCTAAAAATGAGCTAGCAGAAAGAGAAATTAAGAAGACAATCCCATTTACAATCACAACAAAAAGAACAAAAAATACCTAGGAATAAATTTAACCAAGGAGGTAAAAGACCTGTACACTGAAAAGTATAAGATATTGTTGAAGGAAATTAAAGATGCAAATAAATGGAAAGATATTCCATGCCCATGGATTGGAAGAATTAACATTGTTGAAATGTCCATATTACCTAAAACAATCTACATATTCAATGCAATCCCTATCAAAATCCCAAGGACATTTTTCCACAGAAATAGAACAAAAAATCCTAAAATTTATATGGAACCACAAAAGACCATAACTAGTCAAAGCAATCCTGAGAAAAAAGAACAAAGCTGGAGGCACCACAGTCCCTGATTTCAAACTACATTACAAAGCTATAGTAATCAAAAGAGCATGGTATTGGCAGAAAAACAGATACATAGATCAGTGGAACAGAATTGAGAGCCCAGAAATAAACCCACACATATATGGACAATTAATTTACAACAAAGGAACAAAGAAGAAACAATAGAGAAAGGATAGTCTCTTCAGTAAATGGTGTTGGGAAAACTGGACAGCCACATACAAAAAAAAAAGTAGACCACTGTCTCACACCATACACAAAAATCAACTCAAAATGGATTAAGGATTGGAATGTAAGTCCTGAAACGATAAAACATAGGCAGTACACTCTGACATCAGTCTGAGCAATATCTTTCTGGTTATGTCTCCTCAGGCAAGGGAAACAAAAGCAAAAATAAACAAATGGGACTACATCAAACTAAAAAGCTTCTGCACAGCAAAGAAAATCATCATCAAAATGAAGAGACAGCTTATTGAATAGGAGAAAATATTTGCAAATTACTATATTCAATAAGGTGTTAATATCCAAAATATATAAAGAACTCATACTACTCAACAACAACTACAAAAAAATTTAAAAATGGGCAGAGGAGCTTCATAGACATTTTCCCAAAAAAGACATACAGATGGCCAGTAGGCACATGAAGAGATGTTCAACATCACTAATTGTTAGGGAAATGCAAATCAAAACCACAATGAGATATCACATCACACCTATCATAATGGCTATTATCAAAAAGGCAAGAAATAATAAATATTGGTGAGGATTTGGAGAAAAGGGAACCCTCATACACTGTTGGTGAGAACATAAGTTGGTGCAGCCACTATGGAAAACAGTATAGAGATGCCTCAAAAAATTAAGAATGGAACTCCCATATGAACCATCTACCCCACTTCCGGGTATTTGACCGAAGAATACAAAAACACTAGTTTGAAAAGATACACCCTTATGTTCATGCAGCATTATTTACAATAGCCAAGATACGGAAACAACCTATGGTTGATTTGTTATCTCCACCCTGCACGCCCCCAAAACTGTAATGGTAAGTAGGAAAGTATAGCAGCAAATCGTTGGTTTTCTCCAGCAATTCAAACCTGCCTGGGTTAAATTTAACACTTACAGTACAGGCAGAGACAACTTATATATAGTCACCTATATTGGAATTCTTGAGGAATACTAAGAATGCCCTACTCCAAAATACTTTCCTCATTAATATTTGATCTTACCAGAATTTATTCCTTTGTGTTCAAGCACTGATATCTTTTGCAACACAAATATTTACTTTGCCACCTTATTGTCGTTAGTTTCATGTAACCAATTAAGTTTGTTATTTTTGTCACTGTAGCAAAAGAATATGAAAAAGAATAATCATTCAGATATACATGTATATGAAATTCTTATTTTTGAACAGGTGCTGATTATAATAAGAATGGATTCAGATGGTGAAAAACATTTACTCATTAAAATCCTTAACGAAATAGAAGGTAGGGAGTTTTAAATTATGCTTCATTTGATAACAAATGCTTGAATATATAAAAATGTACTGATCTAACCAAGTTTTTAATTAAGATATGATTAACACACCATAAAATTCATACTTTAAAAATATATAATTCAGTGGGATCTAATCAGTTTTTAAATCAATGTGGACTATATTAGTCTGCAATATAAATATACTACAATGTACTTACATGTACATTATCATTACTGTTAATTATTATTACCAATTGACACCTTTTATTGTCTACTAATCGCTAATATTATGGACTACTTACAACTCAATGAATAGGTTTTATTAAGTCAGTTTTTACAAATGAAGAAACTAAAATTCATAAAAGTGATGTATCACGCCAAAATCACAGGTAGTAAGTGAGGGAATCAGGATTTGAACCTAAGTCTTTCTTGTTCCAGGGTCATTTTTCAACTCTTCTACCCACTACTGCCCCCTCTGCCAACCCTTTCCACCTTGTGCTGTGGAACCCATTGCTAAGATGTAAACTTTTCTCCTTCTTCATCCCCTTGTCTTAAGTGAAACCCAACTTTCCCTAGATGATAATGCTTCCCCTGTATCCCTTTCATATAGAAGCTGATAATTTTCTCTCTCTATGTATAAGGATGAGAAGGCCATTTCTTGCTTTCCATTATCCTTTCCAAAACTTTATTCCTCTGTCCTTTGAGGCTATGCCATATTGCCATGTCATTCTCTACTACCCCACAATCATCCATGGACAGTTTTGCACCTGATTCATGGTACTCTCTTTATTCCTGGTCCTGCCATTATCCTAGGTGTCTTTAATGTGAATGATTCATTCAATACCCTGACCTTTTAGTTTCGTTGGCCTTCACAACAAATATGATATTCACTCCTTCACTTTGCTATCGACCTTGTGATAATACAGAACTGTCCTGCCTCTAAACTTTAAACTCTGATACATTGTTCTCTGTCTACAGCTACCTCTAGCTCTTTGATGATCTTCAGCATTCTAGAGATTTATAAATTGTCAACTCCTTTTTTCATTTTTTTCTCCTTCCAGAATTGGGGATGGCCATCACTTTAATCAGTCTTGTTCTTCTATTGTATTGATACCTTCCATTTAAACTTCAGCCCTCAATCAATCAAGATTTAATCTCTCTATTCCTACACCTGAGCTGCTGGGCATTACTGGAGAAAATCAGATAGATTGGTACCACTACAAAATCAGGTTCTCTGAACTTATAAGGACTTTTAATAATTCTTAACAATCTTTCTATATGTTCTTAGTTCCCATTCCTATCATACTAATGGCTGTACCATAAACCCGTACCATGCCACTCGTCCCCTCATTTTGAGAAGGGAATTATGCTTTCTAACGTCCTTTAGTCCAGTAATAATCCTCCTCAGTTTCATCTTCCCCACCATCTACAAACTTATATTTATTTCTTCTATTGTTTTATCTTTCCTCCTTTCTCTACAGAGGAGGTGAATCTCCACCCTTTGAGAACCAATCTATCCCTTGTGCTGTGGATCCCATCTCTTCATGCAGTCGCAAACACTTTATTCCATCAGTTATTTCCCAGCCAGCCTTCTTCTCTAATGACTCTTTCTCTAAATCTTTAAGCCTTCCAGTCTTAAAAATAAAATAAAATACCACCCTCAACCTGTGTCAACCTTTATTTATTCTCTTCCCTCTATGAACTGCATCTTTTGTCATCTCCCAAAATATTTCTTTGCTCTAACCCTACCAAACTATTTATCTTGCTGTCTCCTATCTCCATGCCTTTACTCTTCCTGTTCCTGCTATCATAATGCTCTTCTCTCTTCTTTAGGAAGCTAACTCCTACATATCCTTTAAAAATTAGTTAAAACATTTGTTTAGGAAACCTTGATTTAAATACTTTCCCTCTCTACTCTCAGGGTATTATGTACATCCTTCTAAGACACTTCTTACCATCCTGGGCTATAATAACTGATTATCTTGTCTGTTTTCCTCACTAAAATTTCAGCTTCTGGAAGGTAATGACCATGCCCTGATTTGTATCTCCAGCACCCACAAAAATGCCTGGAACATGGAAGGCACCTCATAAAGATTTATTGAATAAATGAATAAGCTAATGAATACCTCCCTATATACCCTACTTAGACTAAGACTAGTGAGAAAGATTTAACTGAAATACATGCAAGTATTGTGACGAATATCTGCTACTCTGTGAAGTTAGTAAACTATTAAAACATATCAATAGTAATGTGAGAATGGAAAGCTCTTTTAAGCAGAGCCTTATACGGTGCTATTTCTTGACAATGTTATCATGTGCTAGAGTCCAAATTTTCAAGCTTGGATCTTATTATTTCATTCAGTTTTCCAGTCCTGGGAAGATAAATTCATATTTACCAAATCACAAGATCCTTACTAGTGCCAAAATGCTAGAGCAATACTTAACAATTGAGGAGCTGAAGCTGCCACAGTTGTCTAGACAATCAGGGTAATTGGAAACTTTTTTTTTTAATTGGGGTATAGTTGCAATGTTGTGTTAGTTTCTGCTGTATTGCAAAGTGAATCAGCTATATGTATACATATATCCTCTTTTTTTTGGATTTCCTTCCCATTTAGGTCACCAAAGAGCACTGAGTAGAGTTCCCTGTGCTATACAGCAGGTTCTCATTAGTTATCTATTTTATACATAGTAGTGTATATTGCGCTGACCAATGTTAGCATTATAAAACAAAGGGGGATATATGTATATGTATAACTGATTGCTGTACACCTGAAACTAACACAACATTGTAAATCAGCTATACTCCAATAAAAATTCTAAAAAATAAATTTTAAAATATTAATAAGACAAAGGGATTTGGATAACCAAAGGAATATTTTTGTGAAGAAGCTGAGGAAATATTCCTGCCCCACAGAAAAGAATACTTAAACCTACTTAATGAGACACATTTTCCTTTGATGTCACGTAAGATATAGTGGCAAATTATTGCTGTATATATATCGGTTCTTATGTAGGCTTCATGCCGAACATTCCTATTTCTCCTGACGTTTGGGATTATATCATTACTACTCTTATTGTTTTGTTTCAACAAGGTCTGCTGACACAAAAATATTGACTCTATATACTGAAAAATGTTTTTACTCTGTTTGTAACTGGCAACTATCCTCTGTATCTAGAAGCTAGGCCTTTTCTTTCTGTCTAGTGTTAGAAAATAAAGATGTGGTTCCATCGTTCCACGTGTTTGAAAGATCCTAGTAATGTGCTCAGCAAGTAATCTGCTTTGGGATCAAAGCTAGTACAAACCACTTAAGGAGATTAGGTTTTAAATAATATGACCTCATAAATTATAAAAGAGAAATACTACTAACTCCGTTCTTATCATCACCAAAACTACTGTCATATCAAGTAAACATGAAATTATTAAACATTACTCTGCCATTATTACATCACACTTTTGGGAACTCTACAGTTGACAAAAGTTCACTAATAGAGTATAGAATTTATTTTTACTAGAATTAGCTACTCTTAAATCAATTATGTGTACCAAAAACAAACTGTATATGTGGGTATAATAAAACTGTTAAGTTTATTATATTTGGTTTAAAATATAACATAAATAATATAAGTAATTTAAATTATAATTGAGAAGCAGGAGTGAATCTATGAAACAGGTAGTGTCCAGGAAGTCTTCTTTTTCTTATACAGCAAGGAGAAAGGAAAAAAAAATTCCTACTGCACTGAAATATAGTCTCTTGCTCTTTAGTTATGTACTTAAATTTTTGGCTAGAAAAAAGGTAAAATCTACCGTAATTTTTAGCAAAATAAAATGAACTGCACAGAATTGGTGAGTATTTAGTTATTTTAACATTAAGTTTTTGATCTCTTTTATTATTTTACATAATAAATTCAGAATTTCCAGGCTTATATACACACAACATACATACACACCAGAAACAGTGCCCATGGCTCAAACTTTCTGATTCCCTAGACTTAGAAAAATAATCCTTGTTCACAGATCTTTAATTCATTTCTATGGTAGTGAAATATATGACACACCTAAAAATATATATGAACAAAATATTGAAAAAAACTTTTTGTATTACTCTTTTTTCCAACAGGTTTGACACTGACTGTCTTACATTCGAACAAAAAAGATTTTCTGGAATCCAAAGGTGTTTTAAATGGGTAAAAACATATTTGTTCATCTGTGGGGAGGAGACATACCAGTTCCACGGGAAAAGTGCAGTTTCTCCTAGAACTTAACTTTTTAAAGTTTTTTTTAGCCAATTTTTAAAAATTTATTTATTTACTTGTTTGGCTGCGTCAGGTCTTAGTTGCAGCAATGGGATCTTCGTTGTGACATGCGGGTCTTTTCGTTGAGGCGCGTGGACTTCTCTAGTTGCAGTATGTGAGCACCAGAGCGTACAAGCTCAGTAGTTGCGGTGCACAGCCTTAATTGCCCTGCAGCATGTGGGATCCTAGTTCCCCAATCAGGGATTGAACCGACATCCCCTGCATTGGAAGGCAGATTCTTAACCACTGGACCACCATGGAAGTCCCAAAAAAGGTTTAATAAAACCTGAAATTAATCAGTGTCTCCACTCTCTTCCTGAAAAATGCTTTAACTAAGATTACTGCCTTGTGTATTATGTATTACTGTCGTCCAGAATTTTAGTTCATTCTTTCTTTAATATCTCCAAATTATCATTGTTATTGTCAGTACAAGTAGTACCTATTTAGACTTACACTTGTTTCTTTCTAACCAGTGTTTTTGCTCAGCATTGTCTCTTATATTTTCTTCATTCCTTTTGAGTTTCCTTCTTCTTGTAGTACATCACTTAGAAATTCTTTCAGTGAGAGCCTGCTAATAATAAAGTTAGTGTTGGCTTGTCTAAAAATGTTTTCATTTTGCCTTATTTTGTGTAGAAATTATTTCTAGATAGAAAGCAGCAGTAGAGAATTTTAATTATAGTAAATTCTATGTTATATGAAATTCGAAGATGGGAAAGATAAACTTACGATATTTAAGTACCCACCTTTTTGTTGTTAAATCACTTATGAAGCCCATTGAGGGAAAAAAAGCCATTTCAAAGTCATCAGGAAGGGACTTCCCTGGTGGCACAGTGGTTAAGAATCCGCCTGTCAATGCAGGGGGCAAGGGTTCAAGCCCTGGTCTGGGAAGATCCCACATGCCGCAGAGCAACTAAGCCTGTGCCCCACAACTACTGAGTCTGCGCTCTAGAGCCCGGGTGCCACACCTACTGAAGCCTGTGCACCTAGAGCCCATGCACCGCAACAAGAGGAGCCACCGCAATGAGAAGCCCACGCACTGCAACGAAGAGTAGCCTCCGCCACAACTGGAGAAAGCCCACATGCAGCGATGAAGACCCGATACAGCCAAAAATAAATAAATAAAAATAAATAAATAAAAAACAAAGTAATCAGGTAATATTCTACTATATAGATTCTCAAAGATTAAAATCTCACATTTATAAGAAAATGAGGTTGATTTCTCATGGTGATTTGTGTATTACTGATAAGACTCAGGTAATAAAATAGGGTCCCTTGCATATGAGGATGTGAAATAGTCCACAGTTTTTTTATATCCTGGTTGTTTTTTTTTTTTTAAGTATGACCATCAAAAAGAAAGATAAAAAGATTAGCACAATTGGAAAACAAGTCAACAGAAAATACGCCAGTGTCCTTCCAAGATAAGTAGGCATAGATTAGAGAAGAATAAAATAGCAGAAACAGTCATCTTTTAGCATTCCAAGTGTATAATGAAACAAGACTAATTCTATTTTCTTGGCTTTCTTTTGTCTTCAGTACAAGTTTCTGTGCAGTTGTACACAATCAATATATTGGAGCAGATTTCCCCTGGAGTAATTTCTCTTTTGTGGTGGAATACAATTTTGTAGAAAACTCTTGTTGGGCTGAACATTGTGAAAAATTGAATATTCCTTACTTGGCCTTTAAAGTGATTCTTCCAGACACAGTTTTAAAGAGTAAGGATATAAACCAAAATTCCTTTTTTGTTCCATTAGCATGAAAATTTGCTGCTTTCTATTTCTGATCTATGGAAAGAGAATAAACTATAGCATTAGAAGACTTGAGTTCAAGCTCTAACCTCACCACCAACTGTGTGACCTTGAGCAAGACCTTTAACTATCTCTTGCCTCTTTTGTAAAATAGCCTTTACTGATTCTATTTGTCTTCATCTGTTTAGCTTCTAAATTTTACTTATAATAGCACTATTAAATTATAATTATATCTAATCCTAACTGACTTTTATGCAACAATATTTTTATTGAATTTTAGGGAAAAATATGTCATAGTATGTTGACTGACACAGAGAACTTTTAATACACAACAAAAAATTATGCACAAATGCTTGGCAAAGAGTCTAAACCACTTTGCATAGCATTTGGTTTCTTTGTATTTCTCAGTAACGCTTCACATGACTAAGGTTGTGAATTCTCAGATCCATTAAATTAAAAATCCTGTATATTTTTAGTCCCAGTGCATCTCTCATTCAAAACTTGCCGTAAGTCACTTTCCATCCACCTCAAGTATGAGTAGGAAGTTTGAATTCTGAGACATTCCAACTCAATTCTAAAAATACAACCATAATTATTACTTTGGAATCTTTGATACAGAAATTTAAGCATTAACTTCATTAAATAATTAAAACATGGGTTCAAGAAAGGATAAAAGGTAAACATTCATCTTTAAACTGAATTTATTCAACCAATTCCTTATTTGGGTCATTTATAATGCTTCAATTTTCTACTATTATACCACAAGATTTATAGTAGTTTATATATCTTATATATCTTTATGTACTTGTTGTAAGAAGTAAAAATTCCAGGGTAAAATGAATTGCTGGTTCAAAGGTATACACACATTTATATATTGCCAATAGCTTTCCAGAAATTCTATCCCAATTTATATTTACGCGGAAAGTGTGAGAGAATCCTTTCCCTAATATTTTTACTACAAGTAGGTATTATTAATCTTTTAAATTTTTGAAAGGATTAGAGGCAAATAATATTTTATAGTTGTGTTATTGCATTTCTTTGATTATCCATACCATTTCATAAGTGAATTGATCTTGTATAGCCATTCTTTTATAAATGGCCAGTTTATGTCCTTTGTCCACTTATTTGTTGAGGTATATGATCTTTTTCCTATTGATCTGTAGCATTCCCTATGGATTATTGTGCATAATTTTAAATTTTGATGTAAATCAGTATATATATTTATACAGGAAATGTCCAATATGTACTAATTGAATAAAGCAGATATTAACATTCAGGTAGAGTATGATCCTGTTTTTTCTTTTCCTTATTTTTTCAAGTGAATGTACATGTGTAAGTATAGACAAGCAAACATATAGAAAAAAGTGTGGAAGTATGTGTTAAACTCTGTTTTTAGTATATAGTAGTTTTAATAAATTCTATTAACTATTATTTCTAGGAGTAGAATAACATGATTTTTATTTTATTCTTCAGACCTTTCTTTATTCTGAACTCATATTTTTACAATGAATATGTTTTATTTTTATACTACTCCTTGAGCATACACCTGTTATTCTCATGTTTAGTAAAAAGAGAAAGAACCGAGGGATGAGAAAAAAGAGAAAGATTTATAAATTTTTTCATATTTAGGAAGCACCTTGCTGGATAGTTTTGGTGGTTTTCTTTTGGAAATTCAGATTCCATATGTGTTTTTTGCATCTGAAGGACTTCTTAATACTCCAGAAATACTTCAGTTGTTAGAAACCAAGTAAGTTATTGACTTCATAACTTAGGAAAGATGTATATACCCTAATTGGCTAAATATTATGCTATATATGTGGCACTATTTCTTTCTGATTCAAGCCTGGAATTATATCACATAGGAATAGTTTTCCATAGAGTTTATGTCAACTTATACTTCTCTCCCTATAGTACACCATCATAATTATTGAATATTGTCTTTTTTTGGTTATATATCAATTTTGTGGAGAAAAAATAGTTAATTATTATTTCAATTCATTTTTAATTGCATTTCTTTTGTTACCAGCAAATATGAGGATTTTACGTGGGGGGGTTTTCTGTGAATTACATGGTCATGTCTTTGGGTCATTGATATTATTGAGAATGAGTATTCTTATTTAGAGGACTTTAAATACTGACTAGGAAGCAAGATTATGAAGTTCTAAATGAATTCTCAAGTTTTTAGACCTTTAGTTCTAACATCATACCAACACGGAGCATTTTTAAATGATCTAAAACACTATCATAGCGTACAAGTTGTCACAGGAAGGTTAGACATTGGGCTATATATCAAGGAAGGATAATTATGCTGTGACCTTCATTAAAATGCAGATCTATTTTCCATACTTTTGTTTTTATATCTTAAGGCTGTGGGGCATTCACAGAAAACTTGAGCTTATAAAAGATAGTTTAAATCTAGGCAACTTTTCAGGAGAAAAAAGAAAATTCTGATAAATGCAGAATGTTTTAGTCTCATAACACAATGTTTTAATTTCATGAATTATTACTTACAGAACCAGAATAAATTGGTCAAGACATTTATAATAGGGGAATTCCCTGTCAGTCCAGTGGTTAGGACTCCACACTCTCACTGCCGGGGGCCCAGGTTCAGTCCCTGGTGGGGGAACTAAAATCCCACAAGCCACGTGGGTGTGGGCAAAAGAAAAAACCCCAAAAAACAAACAAACAAAAGAAAGACATTTATAATAGTATCATGTACAGTAATATTTAGCAAAATATCTAAGGCAACACATATCTCAACTAATTTGTCATAAATGGAATAATTCATAATTTCATTCCTCAAATTTCTTAAGTGGAATAAATTGAGGTATGAAACTTGAACAGTAGTTCAAATAATTTAATATGCAGGAGGACAATACAGTTTTTCTTAAAGAATTTTTCTTAGCCATCTGTCACCCCAAAATATTATATTTTACAGGTATAATATCACATTGGTGGAGAGATGCTGCAGTGAGTCATTGAAACTTTTTGGAGGTACAGAGCATTATGTAGTGGTGACAATTGATGAGGACACCACCATAATTTTGCAGGTAAAACTATACAATAAAAAATATAAATCAAATATATTAAAATACATGTGTAACCATGTAATCTATTAGCTTTAGAGAGCTTAACTATAATCTACTCATGATTTCTTCCAAAACTTTGCAAATGGGCCATAAGTGCTAAAATCATCACCGTGGAAAATGGCTATTACCAAGCTTTTTCAATGCCTTGTAATTTTTAACGTACTTTAAGAAGATAGAGCAAATATAGTATCTTTAACATTATGTATTGACCTTTTTTTAAATACATTTATAGAATAATTATAGTGTTGAAAACTTTAAAAATCAAATTCTAGCCACTGTGTTTCTTAAAAGGAGGTAACATATTAATCTGTAATTGGTAATACGGGATTTCCTCTAAAGTAAGTGGGGATTGCCTATAAATTAGTCAGTTTTTAAAAAGAGAGAGAAAATCTCTTCAAAAATCCATATATTTTAGAATTTAAGATGTATGAATCTCCCTGATATGTTTGCTTGATTGGAGTACAAATTACAAAGAAATTAATTTAATAGTGTGGGAGTGGAGAGCAGAAAGCAGTTTGATGGTATGGAGTATAAATTAATGGCACATATTATGGTAAGGTAGAAGTCTGATTTAATAAGCAAATGTTAATACTATAAGAATTATATGACGGAAACAAAAAAGCTCTGTTAGAAAGATTCTTATGGAATATTGTATCTTGCATAATTAAGGTTATTAAATAACAGTTATTTGTGGGAGGGAAATCCTGTTTGGGAAAACTGTTTTAATCCATGCTTACATAACTTACTGTTAGAATAAAATACTTCTTGAATTATTCACTCTATCAAAAATTAATATTGTTAAAGGAAAAAAGAGATTCTAGATCATTAGAAAGACATTCCTATAAGTTCATTAACTGCTGATTTTTCATCTTCCTTAAGTAAGCATTAAGTGCAGATTATCCCATGGGTTTTTGTCCTTAAGAGTAGCCAGATCCCTGTCTACAAAGAACTGCCCAGATAGGAGCACTCTGTAGACTGCTTGCTTCATGTCTAGGACTTTGGGAGATTCATGAACCCCCCTTGCTGAGTGTATCATTAACCGTTTTACAACTACTGTAGCTTTTCCCCTACTACTTCCAGTGTGACTTTAATTTTTCCATAAAATGGGAACCCATACCCATGCTTCTTCTCAAGTTATAATTTATATATCATAGATTCTAGAAATATGGCAACAATAATTTCGTAACAACTGGTCAACCTAGTGAATCTTTTTATTTTATTTATTTTCTGGTAGGACCTAGAAGAATTAAACTGTGAGAAGGCATCAGACAATATCATTATGAGACTGATGGCATTATCATTCCAGTACAGCTATTGTTGGATAATTTTATATGCCAAAAAACCATTAAACTCAGAGTAAGTAAACACGTCTCCATCCAAAGTCACATATATATCTTTTAAGTTATCCCATCTTCTTCTTCGAATAAAAGTAGGTATGTAAATTTTCTTTTTGCTCATATAGTTTGCTTTAAGTAAGGGATTCTCAAGGTGAAGGCATGCCCATAGGAAAACAAATCGGAATTTTGGAGATGATATCTTTCCCCTGGACAGTCAGTGCAAATCATGCTCCCCACCTCTACCTCACTAAGAATTGCTGCTGTGAGTGTTTCATATTTTATTAATTTTTAATTCTGGACTCGTCTGTTAAAAAATGTCATTCTTAAATCACTTCTCTCTAAAATTTTATTAGATATACCAACTAACTAGCATCTTACTATACTTTCTTTCATTGATGTGCTTAACTGAAAAATTGCCCCCAAATCCACGCCAAGACACTGGCTCAAATTATCATTATATGTCTCTCCTTTCCCTCATTCTAAATTTTATGAACATACTGCTTTCACTTTCTCCTTTTATTCTTTGCAATCTGGCTTTTCTCTCTATCTCTATTCTGATCTCTGTCTCTCAGATGTCACTCATCATTTGTGACTTTCTTATGATCATATCCAAAAATATTTTTATCTTTCACTGCTCTGAAGTATTTAAGACTATTGTCAGTGCTTTCCGCCTTGAAACTCTTCAGTTCCATGGCACTTCAATGTTTTTGATCTTCTACCTCTCTACTTCTTGTCTTTTCCTCTTCTTCTTCCTTGTCCCAGTCTCCAGATAGATATGAAATCTCTTTTTTTCTTCTATTTTGTCCATTAAAAATCTTATCCTCTCCGCTAGCTTCAGTTATCGTCTTTCTGCATATAATTATTATATTTCTATCTGCAGCTGCAGTCTCTGTTTGAATTTCCTGACCTAATATCTCTAATTTTCTATATAATATTTACACTCTGATATTCCGCCGGCTCTCAAAGTTAACATAGTATGAGTTCATTTTATTCTCTATTCCCTCCAAAACTGTATCTCCTCTTTTCTGCCCTTTAGCTATTTATGACCATTGCCTTTCTTTTAGTCATCAAGACTGGAAAACAAATCCTATAGATTCAACCACTGGACTTTCATCTCTCCCCTCGCTCCATTTATATTACCAACATCTTAGTTCAGTTTCTCATTATTTTATGTGGACTGTTATAACAAATGGTTTTCACACCTCCAGATGACTCTCAACATTACTCTTCATAATCTGTCATACACTCAATTAATATTCCTAAAATCAGGCTCTTATTATTTCACTCTGATGAAACACCTTTACTGACTTCCCCGTTATTTACTGAATATATACAGACTACTCACCCTAATATTCAAAGTCTTCGGCATATAATCCTAACCTATATTTTCAGGCTTACTTTTCACTGCTTTCCATTTCAATCAAAAGTTCTGCTCATTGGCTTGCAAACATCCTCCTTGCTTTCCTACTTCTACTTTTGCTCATACAGTTCTCTTCTTCCTACGATATTCCTTCCTTCCTCCAGCTATTCCATCTGGTGAAATTGTGCCTATTTTTCAGGACCTATCTACTTTTTCTATTCAACCTTTCTTCAGTATCTCCCACTCTTGCATATAAACAGATATTTAGTTGTAACCTTTCCAACCTTCCAACTCCTTAGCTCCCTGTTTTTTCCTCATCTTTGATATTATCGTATTTTGTTTTGTATTATCATTTTGGGGCACTTGCCCTATATCAATGACCACATTGCTTTCATATGACAGATGCTTGGTAAATACTGTTTGATTGAATGAATGAATCTTTCCAACTAAATTGCACACTAGACTTATTCACTTTTTTGATCTCTACAATACTACATTACACATACCACACACATCACAGTAGAAGTTTCAAAAATATTCTTTAGTTATTAGATAAGGTACAGGTATCTTATCTTATTTAACATTACATTATCTGTGTGATTTTTTTCCTTTATTGACTTTCTTGTTTGACTCCATTTTTGTTTATCTTACTGTACCAAGCTCTTTGTATAAAATTATTATCATGTGAGGATAAGTGTAAGTTAGAATCTAAGTATACAAACAACTTGGTTCTTATTCCTTCGTCTATTAACAATAGCCTCTAGTAGTCACTTAACATAGTTTTTCCTTTCTATCAGAACTGAAAAATTAAAATAATTATTCAGTTCTAACAGAGGGATGGGAAAGCTGGGACAAAGTGAGAGAGTAGCATTGACATATATACACTACCAAATGTAAAATTGATGGCTAGTGGGAAGCTGCTGCATAGCACGGGGAGATCAGCTCGATGCTTTGTGACCACCTAGAGGGATGGGATAGGGAGGGTGGGAGGGAGGCTCAAGAGGGAGGGGATATGGGGATATATGTATACTTAAAGCTGATTCACTTTGTTGTACAACAGAAACTAACACAACATTGTAAAGCAATTATACTCCAATAAAGATACTTTTAAAAATTATTCAGGTCTAAAATCTTCATTCTGAAGATTAATAAAGGCTGTAAAGCATTTTAAGCTTTATCAAGAACTTGGAAGTATTCTGGATAAATAATTGATGTGAAATTTTTTAAAGTTGTTTTTAGATTGGTATCCACCTAGAGGTGCAATTGAAGTACACGAGATAATAATAGGAGATTTACACTTATTTTTATCCAGATGTTCATGAAAAAAATTAATTATGTAACACTCTGAGATTGTTTTGTGTTCAGGATAGAATTATCATTTATTCACAATAATATATTATTATAAAATGTAATTCTTTTCAGACTTCTAGGTATCTTGGTTTCATATTTTTAGATCATTGGAACATTTTTAAAGTATCTTAATCAACTGACCAAATGAGGAGAATTGAAAATACAAAATAAAATTTTTTAATTACTTTAGTAGTTCATGCCATTAGTTCCTGTTTGAGGAAATGTGTCAGGAGTCCCCAAGACAACCCCAAGTTGATGATTTGTTAGGAGTATTCACAGCACTGAAAATATTCTTGTACTCAAAGCAAATTCAGCAAAGGGAGAAAGGGCATGGATCAAAGTCCAGAGGAAACTAGGAGGAAGCTTCCAAGAGTCCTCTACTAGGAGAGTCACACAGAACATGCTTAACTTCCCCAGCAACGAGTTGTGATAACGTTTGTAAAATGTTGTCTACCAGGGAAACTCGCCAGACACTCAGTGCCCAGGGCTTTTATTAAGAGCTAGTCACGAATCAAAACTCTAGATTCCAAAAAGAAAGCAGGTGTTCAATAGAAACCATATCGTTTGAACAAACAGTTTAAGCACAGTGTGTCTCTCTTATCAGCCACTCTTTTGAAAAGAGCTTACCTGAGAAAGAAGCCAACAGAGGAAAGAAGAGCAAAGAGATTAAGAGAGCCATTGTCTCAATGACATTGTTTGAGTCCCTGGGTCCAAAAATGTCTTCTCCTGGACCCCTTAGTAATATAAGCCAATAAATTTCTTTTTCGTTGCTTGGAGTACTTAAAGTGGATAAAGATAGTAGGAATATCCACCCACAGCTCGAGTCACATCTGATGTGCTTAATAACTATAGACAGGGAAATAGCAGTGTTTTTTAAAATTACTGAGATATAACTGAGTTATAAGATTGTGTAAGTTCGAGGAGTACACTCTGTTGATTTGATACATTTATATATTGTAATATAATTACCACCTTAGTGTTAGTTAACACCTCTATCATGTCATATAATGATCATTTAAAAGAGTGTTTTTTCTAACAGTTCAGGGAAAAGACCCAGGGAGGATTCTAGTTATCCTGGCTCTGGTTATATGTTCATATCTGAACCTGATACCTTGGCCAGGTAGTTGGCTAGGCTTCAGTCACATAGCCATCCCTGGGGCTAGTAAGGGGATGAATTAAACTTTTCTACACACACACACACACACACAGACACACACACACACACACTCAGCATCTCCTAGATATAACGGTACTATTGAAGAATGCGGTGGAACTGTTCTTACAAAAGAGTGCTGAGTGGACAAAAAAAATGAGTCTGCCACACAAGCATTGTTTTAGCCAGGTTATTCTAAAAACTTTATAAAACGTGAAAAATAAAATGAATTTTAATAAGTATAGTCAGACATCAAATGAGTAGAATATAATAATATAATTTTTTTTAGGTACTGTCTTACAGAAAAGACACTTCATCACCTAGCTTTGATTTATGCAGCTTTGGTTTCATCTGGGCTAAAATCAGAAGAACTGGATGTAAAGGTGGTATTTTTCTATATGTTTGTTTGTATTTTTCATAAGCCAAAATTTATGAAATCTGAAACTCAACTGCCCAGTGAGAAGAAACATTAAATGGTTAAACTAAAAAACACTTAAAAGCCATATAAAGAACAGTTTCAAATTAACAAATATTCTTTCCACTTAAATTTCTGCTCTAAAAGCCTTTAATGAATTTAAATTCATATTTTATCTCTTCATTACTACTTAGATTTTTTGAAACAGGTCAGGATATGAATAAAAATAAATATCCCTTGATCAAAAATGTTCACTTATGAGAGACATACTGTTTTTATCTGCTGTAAAATGGAAATCTTATGACATATGAATAGAGCAATATCTTGGTGATCTCTAATCAGTCTCCTTTCTTGGCTTTTTTTCAATGTCCCACTCTGAAGTTTATGTATTTCCCCAAAATTCAGGGCTCAGTCCTCTACTATTATCACTTTATATTCTTTCCTTAATAAACTCAGACATTCCCACAAATTTAGCTTTCATTTTTAAGAAAATCCTTAAAATTTTTCTAACTTTTCTTAAGGTCTGCACCTATATTCTAGAATTCTTCTGGAAATCCCCACATGAATATCCCACAGGTACCTCAAATTCTGCATATCCAAAACACAACTTCTCATCCTCCCCCAAACTTGATGTTGACCTAAAACAAATAGACTGCCAGTTATTTCTGCAGCAAAAATGGGTTTATATGGGATCAACAAAGAATTGCAACTCAGGGCCTGCAACCATGGCAAGCCATATGCAAGTCTGGGCACAATAAGGTGAGGTGAAATCTTTTAAAGAGGGGAAAAGGAAGTTGGGAGGGTTATATAGTAAACAAAGAGTCCATTGGAGGAGTTGAGAGTTTCATTGGCTGAGTTGTGACAGCCTCTTATTGGCTGAGCTCTTGCTAGGAAAGAAGAGGAAGTCTTTCTTCCTATTGAATTGTACTATCATGGTAGGGCATGAGAGCTCCTCCTGCTGGTCTCCCAACTCTATTTTAATTAAGGTTTCTGTTAGTTTTTTACACCTACTTTATGGCATCACTATTCTAATCTAATCAGTAGCTAAATCTTCCTTTTAACTCTGCAGTGTCTCTAGAGTATGCCTCTCTTTTCTACTCCCATTGCTATTTCCCTAAATTCAGGCCTTCACCTCTCACTTGGCATTCTAAGGTAACTTTCTAATTAATCTCTTTACTTCTACTCTTTTCCCACTCCCGTGCATCATGTATATTGACACCAATTACATTTCTGAAATACAGCTGTGAATATTTTACTCCCTAGACTGTAAGCATAAAAGAAAGGGAACATGCTTTTCATTTTTGTCTTCCTAGCACCAAGCACAGAGCCTACGTAGTAGCCTCTTGATAAATATTTGTTGTTGAATTGAATTTTTGTGCTCAAAAGACCTTCTGTAGCTTCCTACTTCATCAAAATAGAGTTAACCTCAGGTGGATTCAAACTCCTCTATGATTTGACCCCTAGTAATCCTTCCTTTAACATCATTCTACTCACCTTTTCCTGAATATGCCCCCACCTCTCAGCCATCCGATTCTGTCCTGTCTTCCCCCAGAAATACTATTCCCCATCCCCTTACTGCCAGTCTTCATAGTTCTGACTTTTTCTACCCAGCTCAAATACCACCTCCTTTAAAAAATTTGCACCAGTTATACTCTCTCAAGATGAATCTCTCCTCCCATCCTCCTAATAATGCTTTATACCTTTATTATAATATGAGGTGTTTGTTCATATATCCTCCACCCTGGATGGTGAGAACTAGGCCCTTTTCTTTGTAAAAGCTATAACATCTAGCACAGTGTTTTGTACACAGTAAAAATATTCAACAAACATCTACTAAACAGAATTCAGTGAAAGCAGAACCTGTTAAGAAAATCAACAAATGATCTATTTGAAATAGAATCCAGATAATTTTGATCCTGTGATGCATGTTAAACATAGAAGTAAAATTCTTAGAAAAGTTATCTAAATAAATATAAATTTGTCTCATTTATTCATTCAAGTGAGGTTTTACCACTTAATCAACCTCTTTTCTCTTCAGCTAATAGAAAGCAGTCATATACAAAATATGCTTTAGAAAATCATTTTAAAGATCTATACATGGGGTATCTGATACCAGAAAGTTACCCTATTCAGGTACAGTGACATGATCCACAGAGGACATGTTCCAAGGAAGGCATTTGGAGATGAAATAGGAGGTACTGCTCAGGCACAATCCATTCCAAATGAAATGGAATGGATTGTTTGTTCCCACCTGGATCTAACTACTCCAAAAGCTTTTCAAGTTCACATGATAATCTTAAAAGTATGTCCACTTTTCCATGGAATTTGAGAAACAAGATGATTAATTTGCTCTAATTCTTGTATCAATGTATCACCAATACTCAAGTCTCCCATTCTCCTAACTTGATGACCTTATGACATTAAAGGGGGTTCCCTAGACTCGTATTATTTTAGAATACATTTAGTAATATGGCTTTTGGCCTCTTAGGCCAAAAAAATCCATCAGGTTGGATTATTTTTTTATTTCCAAGCATCTGGAGAGCCTAGCCATAAAGGGAATATTAAGAAATTTAAGTACATTTTCTTAAACTAAAAGAAAATACAGCTAGTAGTGTCATGCCATATTTTACTTTAATATAAAAAAAATTCTATAAATTTCTTATGAATGCTCTTTGCAGAAAAATGCTTAGATACACACATATGCAAATTTTTGAAAACAATGTTAGCAGGGGTTCTTGAATCTCCCAAAGTCTAACCATGAGCTCCAGAATCCTTACCCTTAAGTTAAGGTAATATTCATTACCATTATAAAATTATGCTCTTTAAAATAAAATTTATATTTAAATAAAAGTCTCAAATCTTCTCAAAACGTCCAAAACTTTTAATAAAATAAATTTGGAATCAAACAGTGTATTTCTGTGTACTCTATATATTTCATATAAAAAGAAAATCCTTCTTTAGCATGCATATACCCCCAGGTATATGCTAGCAGTTTCGTATTTGTTATTCTTGTGGAAGAAAAAAAATGTCATAATTATTTTGTGAGGTTTGTACAGTCTTTGTTTCTTAAATTTCCACTACAGGACAGAATATTCATATTTTTAAGATGTGATTGTTTAGGGCAGTGTTCTCTATCCACATTAAACTGCTAACCCATGAACTATCTTTCCTTCAACCAAAGCCAAAAGACGAAGAATAAGATAAAAATAGAAATGAAAGGGGAAGGAAAAGGCTGGCATTGCAGAAGAGGGAAGGGCATAGAGGAAAACACAAGAGACAGACAGGAAGTAGGACATATTAAGAAATTCTTTTTAGAGTTAAGTTTAACACACACATCACACATTTTTGTCAGGGGTATCTTACCATCAAATAAGCCAAGATTGGATGAACAATTCCAAGAATACTCTAAATCAGAACATATTCTTCTTTTTGAATACAGCATCAAATTAATCTGTAAATATCCTTATTTTTCAACTTTGTTTTTGAAAAATCTTGCACTATTGTTTAATTCTTATTTTTATTTGAGAACTGTTAAGTTTAACCTAGAAAAAGCAAAATATTAATTATTGCTAGTGACATCCAAATTGCTTTTTTTCTAATACAGATGAAATAAAACACCAAATACGTTTAAAAGACTTTATTAATAAATGCCAAATGGAAGTGAAGAATAACAATTTAGATCCAAAAATTAGAAACTACAAGGGTATCATATTTAAAGAAGGAAAGTAAATTGTTTATCCTCACAAATAAAACATCCTGGATTTCACATAGATAAATTAGTAAATTATATCTAAAATAGTGTACAAAGATTAGAATCTTCTGGGGTTTTTTTTCTCCTAATTGCAAACAATTTTTGAGTGATATATTTTGTTTCCTAGTATTTCCTATAATCTAACATAAAAAATATATTTTAGCTTCTAATTGCCCCAGGAGTGGAAGAGACTGCACTGCTAATTCGACAAATTGCTGACCACAATTTAATGACCTCGAAGAGGGATCCTCACGAATGGTTGGATAAATCCTGGCTTGAAATCTCACCATCTAAGGTTTATTTCCTAATATATAAATTAGATATTTGCAAAGCAAATATAAATACATGTACTTGAATTCTTTTTCTGGTAGCATTTTCTTGTTCTATCATGCTTGCATGAATATATGTAACAATAGCCATAATGCACAGCATTTATTTAGACAGTTTTCCAGAATTATGAGTATTTTTCAATCTCAAAGAACTGTTTTTTTATAAATTTATTTACTTTTGGCTGTGTTGGGTCTTCGTTGCTGCATGTGGGCTTTCTCTAGTTGTGGCAAGCGGGGGCCACTCTTCGTTGTGGCACACAGGCTTCTCATTGCAGTGGCTTCTCTTTGTTGCAGAGCATGGACTCTAGGCAGGCGGGCTTCAGTAGTTGTGGCTCGCAGGCTTAGTTGCTCCGTGGCATGTGGGATCTTCCCGGACCAGGGCTCGAACCCCTGTCCCCTGCATTGGCAGGCGGATTCTTCCAAGAACCTTTATTTGGTCACACTGAAATCTGATTTCAATATAATTTTCAAATGTCACAAAATAGTCTTTTCCCCCCCCCAACCATTTAAAAATGTAAAAACCGTCCTTAGCTTTTGGCCTGTTAAAAGGTAAACAGGTACATTAAAATCCTGAAGTTGATTTGAGGGCAGGCAGATTCTTAACCACTGCACTACCAGGGAAGTCCCTCATAGAACTATTTTAATGGGATCTTTTATAATGAACTTTCAAATCTAACTTATTATAAGGTGATCTAATGGCTTCAATGTCTAATATTTTTAAAAATATAATAATTTTTCTAATTCCTACATTTCAGCATTCAAGAATAGTAGGTATGAGCATAGCAAAATTCTATCATTCTGTGATTTGTCAGTAACTCAATTATATAATTGAAAGTAGAGTTATGAAATACTTATAAGATTAAATAGTTAATTTTTAGAAATTCCTTTTGTTTAAGCATAAATATTTCCAGGCTTTCATACCAACCTAGTGTTTCTGTTACCTTTATTTTCAATATATTCAACTCCTGAAGCCATGAGAAAAGAATGATGAAGATCGTTATGTACTAACTTGGAATGACCTTCAAAATATATTAAGTGAAACATGAAAGTTGCAGTGCAGAGCATGCAGTACACTACCATTTGTATAAAACAAGGGGAAATTAATATTTATATGTATTTGGTTTTAAATGTATAAAATATCTCTGGAAGGATACCAAGAAATTAATTATCTCTAGAGAGAACTGAGGTAATGGAGTAGGAATGGGACTTTTCACTGTATACCTTTTAGTGCCTTTTGAATTTTACCTACGGAAAAAATAAAATTATAAAACAAATAAATAAAATAGTCATATATATTAAATCACAGGACTTTTACATGCCTAACAGAACATAACACTATCAACAATATGGGTATAATTAATTATGACATATATGTATGTGCAATTTCCTTCCTACAAAGGCACGTCCAATCTACTCACGTCTGTCGTTTGATAAACTAAAAGAGGGTGCAAAAAGCCAGTGTAACCCAGGAAAAAAAAAAGAAAGAAATTTGGCAATAAAGATGGCTGCTACATTTCTAGACATTTATGAGATCTCTCTGAAAATGTGTATTTTTAGACTGTCAGGGTCAGTTCTGGTTGATAGTAATTCTTCCTGTACTTTTCACAATAAGCCTTTCCTGAAATTATAACATCTGTTAGATATCATAAACATGGTTCATTTAACCAAACCATGATAGTATATGGTCTACAAAGGGAGAGCTAAAGAAATCTTGAGCTATATAACTAAGTACCCTAAAACAGCAGTCCCCAACCTTTTAGGCACCAGGGGCCGGTTTCGTGGAAGACGGTTTTTCCACGGACTGGGGTGGGGCGGGATGGTTCAGGCGGTAATGCGAGCGATGGGGAGCGGCAGATGAAGCTTTGCTCCGCCCTCTGCCACCTCCTGCTGTGCGGGCGGGGGGCTGGGGAACCCTGCCCTGAAAGGTAGAAGAGCTGTCATTAGATAAAACGATTGTCGTTTGAAGGAAATGGACTGTAATGAGTCTCTTTGGATGAGTGATTAGACTGAATGAACTTTAAGATCCTTCCCAATTCTGGGTGTATGAATCTTTACTGACAAAAAAGTTTCCTTCCTCCTGGCCATACTTTTTCCCCCAAGCATCTCAAATTGAGTGGTAGGTGCAACAACAAAAATTTTAATCTGCTGGAGTGAGTAGAGTAAGAAAAAAACACTGGCTGATTATTCCTTACACTTTTTTCTAGGAAGAAATGTACTTACTTGATTTTCCAAGTGTTAATCCATTGGTGGCTCAGCTCATGTTAAATAAAGGACCTTCACTGAACTGGATACTATTAGCAACTCTTTGTCAACTTCAGGAACTCCTACCTGAAGTTCCAGAAAAAGTGTTAAAGGTTAGCTATTTAAGATCCATATTCTTCTATGAATTTATTTCCTTTGCATTTGAGTATCTATTTTTACCATAAGGGTTTTCAAAATGAAGTTATCCAAGTTTGTTTTGGACTTCACAGAGCAAAGAAATGATTTACTTAAACTAAATTTCATACAGAATTCTCATTGGTCGTCAGTCACATTATATATTTTAAAGCTATCTTGTATAGATAATTCTGTACAGATCATTTATCACACTTCAAATCATTTTGAAGTGTTATACTGCCCACAGATATTCAATTACACACTCTATTCATACGTGTTTACATTATCTCTTCCAAATAATCCTGAAGCCCCTCTTTATAGTAGTAGCTAAAGAGAACTTTAGCCTTATCAGTAAGTTTCTTTAATTTTTATGAAGGAAATGGTATTCATGTAAATTGTGTAACTAAAAATTTTATTTTAAGTGATTAGAAAATAGATGCAAATTACAATGTATTTCTTTTAATGGAGCCTAATTATGTTCTCACTACATGGATCAATATAATACCTTTGGATGGACTACTTATTTATATTTTTCTTATTTCCATTTAGATAAGTGTCATCACTTATATTTACTTGACTGATGTTTATGTTGTATTTTTATTATATTAATTAATTTTTAAAATTTTTTTAGCATTTTTGTGACATCACTTCCTTATTCAAGATTAGTCCTTCTGTAACAAAATCACCTCAAATTTCATCACCTCAGGAAAATAGGAATCAAACTAGTGCCTTTACTTCTCAGACTTCAGCTTCTGGCTCTTCAGATTCTGTCATTCAAGAACATAATGAATATTACCAATATTCAGACTTAGGAGAGACAGTGCACGAAGACACAAACGCCACTTCAAATTATAACTCTTCCCTTATGAAACTAAAAGAAATGCCATGCATTTTACCACCTGTGACTTCTTACAATCAGACCAGCTACTGGAAAGTGTCCAGTTGTAACCCTAACATAATGCAGAATAATTCTTTCCTGACTAATATAGAAGCAAGGAATGTGTCTGGTAGTTCCTTTCTGAACCAGAATGATTCAGAGTCAGATGTCTTTTCTTTGGGTCTAACAGCAATGAATTGTGAAACCATGATATCACCAATTGACACTCAGAAGAGAGTTACCCCTAACTTTATAAATTATCAGAAAAAGGAAACACATGAAGCAAAAGGACCTACAAACAAAGAATTGTCTGCCCCTGTCTTTTCACTAGAGAGTTCTCAATCTCCTCTTCATTGGAACTTTAAAAGAAATGTATGGCAACAACAGAATCACTCATTCAACTTACAATATGGTGCAGAGCAGAATACATGTGACAAATGGTCCTCTCAGAAAGATAATTTATTCACTAATCAGCAAAAATGTCTATCGGATGAGTTAGAAGGCCTCATATGTGAAAGTTCAAATGCTGAGACTAAAAAGACTTTCTGGAAAGAATTACCATCCGTCCCCAGTTTGGATTTATTTTGTGCTTCTGATTCTAATGTAAGTCAAAAAGAATTCAACAGTCTTTATTTCTACCAAAGAGCTGGAAAATGTTTAGGACAGAAAAGGCACTCTGTATCTTCATCTAACTCAGGAGACAAGAAATCATTAACAGGTAATACTGTCTATAGTTGATAAAACTACTCTCTAGTGTAATTTTTAAAGATAGACTCATCTCCAAGTTAAAAAAATTTTTGTTTTAATTACTACACTTAAGAATCTTCAATAACTTTGGCATCAAAAAAAATCAAAATTCTAATTATAGACTTTTAAGAAAATAAAGGCAAAGAAAATATGTCAAATTCTCATAGCTTTAGATGAACTAAGCATTTAACTTAAGAAGTTACAAGTAAAAACATGGAACAAATCTAAGTCAAGCAGAAGACTAAAATTAACAAAGATTAAATAAAGAAATTAGTGAATTAGGAAAGTAGCCTCTTTGTCAAGCGGGGATATTTAATGAGCTAACATTTATTAAGAACTTATTATATTTCCTTTATGTGGATTTAATTTTGACAATCCTATTAAATAGATACTACTATTGGCTATCTATTTTACAATTGATGTTTCTGAACATTTAGTCATATCAATTTTTTAAAACAATTTTATTTTCTCACTTCTGGTAATTATACCTTTTATTTCTGTGTTATTTCTTATTGCCTTGGCCTAAGCATTTAGAACAAAATATTAAGTTCTGATGGTCATACAAAGGTGGCCTTACTATGATGGGGAAAAAACAAAAAGAAAGGAGAAGCTGGAAGCTTCAAAACTCCTTTTTTGGGCTTCCCTGGTGGCGCAGTGGTTGAGAGTCTGCCTGCCGATGCAGGGGACACGGGTTCGTGCCTTGGCCCGGGAAGATCCCACATGCCGCAGAGCGGCTGGGCTCGTGAGCCATGGCCACTGAGCCTGCGCGTCCGCAGGCTGTGCTCCGCAGCGGGAGAGGCCACAACAGTGAGAGGCCTGCGTAACGCAAAAAAAAAAAAAAAAAAACTCCTCTTTTGCCCAGGCCATTTTGTGAGGCCAAAAGGGGCCCAGAAAATCTTATATTCTTTGTTTTATTAAAAGAGGAACACTCAAACTATATAAGTCCCAGACTCACAAAACTTGGATTTGGTCCCATTTAATAGTCATAATTTGTTTTGTTCCTGATTTTAAGGGAAAATATTCTATCCCTAGTTTTGTAAGAACTTTTGTGAGGAATAGATGCTGAATTTTATTCAAACTCTTTTTGGTCCCTATTGGGGAAAATCAAACATGTTCTCTCTGTTGACATTAATGTAAATGTTTACAGGTTTACTAATAATCATTTTTGTCATTTCTGTGATAAACCTAATTGGCTTTTTTAAAAAATATCTTTATTGGAGTATAATTGCTTTATAATGTGTTAAAGTTTCTGCTGTACAACAAAGTGAATCAGCTGTATGTATACATATATCACCATATCCCCCTAATTGGCTTTTAAGGAATGATTTTTTAACATATGCTATTAAATATGGTTGCTAATATTTATTTGATTTTCATATCTACATTCATAATGAAATTAATTTATTGTGCTCTATTTGTACTCCGTAACAGTCTGACATGAAGGTAATTCTGGCTTCATAAATGAACTGGATGAAAATTTCATCTTTTTTCCACCCTGGAACAAATTAAGCATGTGAATTACTGTATATTTTTTTAACATAGGGCATCCCAGTGTATGAGATAACCCAATTTTTCAATAAGAAGATCTCAGAAATTATTTTTTAATAAATTTTATTATTTAAGGTTTTAGGGATATAGATGGAATAGTCAATGTCTACCTATATTTTAATTCATTAATTTAGTTATAAATATATTTTAAAATCATATATCATATAAATAATGTTGGTTTAAAAATATTGCTTTTTTCCACTTTGCAATTATTTTTATAACTTAATTCAAACAGTTAACAAGAATCTTTTTTTTTTTTTTTTTTTTTTTGCGGTACACGGGCCTCTCCCGTTGCGGAGCACAGGCTCCAGACGCGCAGGCTCAGCGGCCATGGCTCACGGGCCCAGCCACTCCGCGGCATGTGAGATCTTCCTGCACCAGGGCACGAACCCGCATCCCTTGCATCAGCAGGCGGACTCTCAACCACTGCGCCACCCGGGGAGCCCTGCATTCCCTTTCGAATTTGCTTATAAAGGCATCCAACTCTTGCCATTGAGATTATATGGCCAGGAATAATTACTACTGTTTTAAATATTTTAGCCTCCCTTTTTATTGATTTAATGAATCAATATCCATAAGTATCCAAATCTAGAATATTTCAGGCTAATGTGTCATATAAAATACAATCATAAAAGATGAGTCTATACATGATCACTACCTATCATATATCAGAGCTCAGGATAAATTTCACAACATTACAGATATGCATTAAGAAACAGGCTTAATGAAGGAAAACTTAAAAGCAAGAGTCTTAAATCCAGGGAGATTTAATTGTTTGTACAAGGCATGAGCATACAAATACAAATACATGTATCTAACACTAATCAGTATTGGGCCTTTAAGAACAAGCACATATATGCTAAAAAAATGTAATTTTTAATAATTATTTTATCTCAGTTTGGAAATTTTAACACTTTGTAAATAGATGATGAAGAGACAGGATCCACTTGAACAGCTGGAAAAAAAATACTTATATGTATTATTATCAGCAATAAAATGGTTTTCCTTTTTCTCCTTTTAACAGATTTCACGTGCTCACAACTACCACCATTCAAAAAACGACGTCTAGTGTATGAAAAAGTCCCTGGTAGACGTGATGGACAAACTCGTCTGAGGTTTTTTTGAAAGAAACGATAGTGCTTCATGCCACATTTCATTCTTTTTTATGATAAACTAGTAATAAAATGATTTAGGTTTGCTCATAAATCAACGAAAATGCACTTGTTCTTCGATGTTCTCGGTGTTTCTACATTAAATTTTCATAATATATATCTTGCCTTATAGTTTATATCTTTGTAAGTATTCTAATTAACATAATATTGTTATAAGATCCAAATAGCTCCCAGATTCACCGAAACATGAAAAGCCTTTTTTTCTTTTTAAGATAAATAGAAAACCTTGCCGATGTATATCAAAGGGTTGTTTGTTGTCTCCTGAAGGGCCTGCTGCCTCCACCTTTCCTCCAGCAAAAAGCCTTTGAAATGAGCCTCCATCTCAGTCTGACCCTCTTGAGTCCAGAAGTGAAGATCACCACAGTCAACCCTCCACCACCAAGAAAGTTAAAACCTAGGGCAAAATTGAAGTTAAAGAACTTCCAATTTAAATGCTGTCTTCGTAAACAAAATTTTCAAACAAACCACTGAGAGAAAATATTTGCAACCCACATGACAGAAAAAGGGCACACATTCCTAATATACAAAGAATTCCTACAAATTGATAGGAAAAAAGACAACCTAATAGAAAAATGGGCAAAATATATGAATAGATATTTCACAGAAGAAACAAAAATAGCCAATAAACATTTGAAACAATATGCATCTTCATTATTTATTAGGCAAATGCAAATTAAAACAATAAATTACTGCTTTTTCATGTATCAGATCAGCAAAATTTTTGAGAATTCCAGTGTCAGCATATGGGAGAAAGAACGCTTTCCTGTATTGTTGGTACAACATTTGGGGAGGAGAGTTGGTATATTTTTACATGGATGATTGTAGGTTTCTAATTAGTATTTGTATTCCATTGAATACATTTAAAAGAAAGATGTAATAATTTTATTTTAAAATGTCAATATTTCTAATAAAATTTTATTCTTTGCAACTATTCAAAGTTCTGATGAAACTTTTACATGTCAACTCTAAAATGGAGGTACATGGATTTGGGACATCTTTTTGCAAAAATGTTTGAAGACTACAAGCATTCTCTCTCTCTCCTGGCTTCCAAAATTATCACCCTGTTACTACCAAAATTGACCTCTACCTTTTTAGACCCAAAGGACATTCAGACATCACCTCACTTGATTTCTCTTCAGTGTTTGATACTGTTAATCACGTCCTCCTTTTTGAAACTGGCTTAACTTGACTTTAAACCAACTCTCTTACTCTTTTATTACACTTTTATTTATAGGATGTTTGGTTTTGCTTGGGTGTGTGGAGGGTGGAGACTTCAAAAGGAAACTATTTCTGGAAATTTTATTGGAATTTCTGTTGTGCTTTCTTAAAGTTTTGGCAGGATTTCTCCTAAACTAAGGTAAGGCTGTCTTACCAGTTTGCGGATCTCCTTGATCCCATCTTTTTTTAAAAAAAAAAAAACTTTTTTAAAAAAACTTTTTTAAAAAATTTATTTACTTATTTATTTTTGGCTGCATGGGGTCTTCATTGCTGCACCTGGGCTTTCTCTAGTTGCAGCGGGCAGGGGCTATTCTTTGTTGTGGTGCGCAGGCTTCTCATTGTGGTGTCTTCTTTTGTTGTGGAGCATGGGCTCTAGGCACGCAGGCTTCAGTAGTTGTGGCACTCAGGCCCAGTAGTTGTGGCACACAGGCTTAGTTGCTCCGCAGCATGTGGGATCTTCCTGGACCAGGGGTGGAACCCGTGTCCCCTGCATTGGCAGGCAGATTCTTAACCACTGCGCGACCAGGGAAGTCCCTTGATCCCATCTTTAATCAGCTTGCAGAGGAGAGGAGTTTCTTTATAGGCCCTAGACTGGGGCAAGCTTAGGCCAAGCTATCAACACCCACACCCCTGCTTCCTCACCAAATAGAGTGAAAGCGTCTGAGTCCTCCTGCCTGTATTTCTCAACGATGCTCGGTGTTTAAGGACACATTCATTCTGCCTGGGTCTGGAGCAGCCTCTAGTGCTGTTGCCCATCAGAGGTATTACTGGGAGGCAAGTCTTGTGTTGGTAGCCTGGGAACAGAGGATAAAGTAAATGAGTTCTGCTTCAGCAGAGCACTCCCAGGGAGCGACTGTCACATGACCGATTGGGTTGGTCCATAGGAGAAGCCTGAAGGGTTTGGATAGGTCCTTGTTAGGGGGTCAGAATTGTCAGTCCAGCCTCCAAGATCCTCTCCCAAACACCATATCACATGGAATTATTTAGAATAGGCCCAGCTTCCCAGGTTGGCTCTTGCCATGGAAACTTCGATTATCTGAGAGTGTTTCCCCATGAGGTTTTTCATGTTCTAAGGGGAGTTACTTGCCCTTAGATCTACGACTGGTAGCTGTGATGCTCACCTTTGAGGGCTTTTGAGTGGCCTTACCCCCAAGTTCCTAGGCCCAGCCCAAACACTGTAGGACTCATCAGAACATCAGCTGTCCCTTCCAGTTGTGGGTGGACATAAGATACTCCTTCCCTCGTCAGTGAGACTCAGCGTACAACTGGGGATCAACACCAGGGTGTCGCACGCCTTGCCTCTCACAGTAAGAGCCCAGTTATTCTCCCCAAATAACAAGCCTGCCCTAAAGCAAAGTATCCAACAATTTTAATAAATGGAGTAGCCTAGGTTGGAGGGGATGGGGAGTGCAAACTGTAGCAATCCAAAATGAAAGCTGAAAAAAATACGTTTTCTGTCTTTTGCTTTTTTATTTGGTTTATCAGTTTTACCGTACAAGAATTTTAAATTCCATACTTAATTATGTATTTAAATTGCTTATTTATTTAAATTTAATTTGATCATCAAGTATACATATCTTCTCTTTTTTGATTTCTGGGTTTCCTGCCTTGCTTACGAAGCCCTTTTTTACCCTGAAGTTACACAACTATTCTCCTAACTTTTCTTCTAATGCTTTTTTATCACCTTTCTTTAACCTATGGAATTTTTTTTGCATAGTATAATACAGGACCAATTTTATTTCCTTCCAAATGCATAGCCAATAATGCCGGCACTATTTGTTAAATTAACTATACTTTCCACTGAATAGAAAAAAAAGTCAGGTCTATTTCCGAACTATTATGATCCATCCAATCATCTATTTGTCTAGTCCTATACTACAATAATATTGTTTATTTTGAATTTTTTGTTTTGAATATTTTGTTTTTTTAAGTCATATTGTTCTGATTCAGCAGCTTCAAAGTAAGTTAGTATCTGGTAAGGCAAGTTTCACCCTCCCACGTTTCATACACACACATGCACGATTTTGTTTTGTTTTAATTAATTTATTTATTTTTTATTTTTGACTGTATTGGGTCTTCATTGCTGCATGCGGACTTTCTCTAGCTGCAGCAAATGGGGGCTACTCTTCACCGTGGTGCATGTACTTCTCATTGCGGTGGCTTCTCTTGTTGCAGAGCACAGGCTCTAGGCCCACTGGCTTCAGTAGTTGTGGTGCATGGGCTCAGTAGTTGTGGCTCACAGGCTCCAGAGCGCAGGCTCAGTAGTTGTGGCGCATGGGCCTAGTTGTTCTGTGGCATGTGGGATCTTCCTGGACCAGGGCTCAAACCTGTGTCCCCTGCATTGACAGGCAGATTCTTAACCACTGCACCACCAGGGAAGTCCACATGCACAGTTTTAAAAGCTATTCTTGGACACTTGATTTTCCATATAAACTTCTAGATATTTTAACCAGTTTCCCTTAAAAAATAAAATAGGAATTCCACTAAATTTATAGAAATTTTAGTAAGATTGCATTTTAATGAAATTGTCCTAATACCCTGAAATTTATTTGGACCCTGTTCTATAAACATCAGTAAAATCTTTTATGATTCTTGCACGTTTGTTAAATGTATTTTCAAGTATTTTTTATAGTTTTGTCATTAAAGTGGAAATGGGATAGTTTCCATTTCTATTTTTTAAAATTATAGTTGATTTACAAAGTTGTGCCCATTTCCATTTTTAACTAGCTATTGTCAGTGTAGAAAATGCTTTTTATTTTTTTATATATACTTTGTATCCAGCCAGCCTCCCAAATTGTAATATTACAAATTTAAGTATTTCTTTTACTAAACTGAGTTTTCAAAGTGTAAAATTATATAATCCATAAATACAGATATTATTTCTTCTTAAATGTTTATGCCAGCAAGTCATTTGATGAAATCCAATAGCTGTTCTGAATAAAAACTAAGTGAATTAGTGAAATAAGTGAAGGAAATTAAAGATGATAAAGACAGTTTACTAAAATCAACAGCAAATTTCATATTACATGGTGAAATGTGGAAGCATTCAGCATATTAGGAACAAACAAAATACTTTTTATCACCACTATTATTCAGCACTACTTTGGAAGTCTTAGCTAATGCAGTAAGATGAAAAAATGAAATGATGTAAACATTCTCTCCTTTAAACCCTTCATGTAATGAATGACATTGATTTGCTTATGTTGAATTAGCTTTGTAAGGCTGTATCTTCTCTTGATAAACTACAGAACTTGACTTGCTTATATTTAAGACGTATCTATACTCATAAGTGAGATATCTATAGTTTTCTTGTACTATCTTACCAAGTTTTTGCCAAATGGAAAGTGAAATCAAGAGATTTTTTTTGACACATAAAAAGCTCTACATAATTAACGTATACAACTTAATGAATTTGGAGATACGTATACACCTATGAAACCACTAACATAATCCATGCCATAAACTTACCCATCACCTCCAAGTTTCCTCCTGCCTTATTATTTTTTGTCATAAGAACAATTAACATAAAATCTACCCTCTTACCAAATTTTAAAGTATCCAGTACAGCAGTGTTAACTATAGGCACTGTGCTGAACAGTAGATTTCTAAGATATACTCATCTTTTATAGCTGAAAATTTGTTTTTTGTTTTTGTTTTTCGTTTTATTTTAGTTGCGGCACGCGGGATCCTCGTTGCGGCAACGCGGGATCTTCGTCGCGGTATGCGGGATCTTTTAGCTGCGGCATGCAGGAATCTTTTAGTTGTGGCATGCAGGCTCTTAGTTGCAGCATGCGGGATCCCTGACCAGGGATCGAACCCGGGCCCCCTACATTGGGAACATGGAGTCTTAACCACTGGACCACCAGGGAAGTCCCGAAAATTTATTTTTTAATGGAGATTTTTTTTTAATGATTTTTGTTGTTAAGATGGAGAATGGAACATGTTTAAATGCTGATAAAAGGATGCAGTAGAGAAGTTGAAGATAAAGGAGAAAAGGGCTAACTGATGGTGTGACATTTCAGAGGTGAAACGGATCCACAGAATAAGAGGGTTAGAAAAACGACACCTGAATTTTGACCGAATGGAAGGGATTCAGATCACTTAGATTTGGAAGTTTAGTGGCTGGAAGTAAAAGAAGTTCCATCTTATGAATTCTACATTCTCTACTATAACACTACTTATGTTCAAATATATTCTCATTTATTTGTTTATGGATTTATACATAGCTATTTCAAAGAGCAAATGTTGCCAGTAATTGAGATATTTCTGCATGTTATACATATATCTATTTTTCACAAAATTCTGTGAGGGCTTGTAAACAAAAATTTCACCTCCCACTACCAGCATTCAATCTCACAAGCAAACAAAATCTATGAAGCCTTAAAACAAAATCAGACACAAAATGTTGCTGTCATTAGCAGAAATTAAGCAGAAATTTTATTTCCAAGCTCTTCAAAGATTATAACAAACGCATATAAAGTATTCTTTTAAGTGTCCCAAATTAAATCAAAGGCACATCATCAAAGTAAAACACTTGTGACATTGAGAATTCATTTAGGTTGTAATCTTTTCCCATCACTTTTTTTTTAATCATTTGCAATATTCTGTAGATGACATTTAAACATTGGTTTAAAGACATGAAATAATTTAGTATTTTTTTTAAGTAAAACCACCATTATAAAATAGAGAAACTTAAGAAGACAAAGATCAAATCTGCTTCATATACAGGATGGGGCAATCTAATACACAACACAACATTAATCCTTTCAAACAAGTTTGCTAAGAAACAGCTCCCATATTTAGTGTTAAAAATAAAACAATCTTCTCATTTAGAAAAATCAAGACATCATTTGATTAATAAAGCCCATTCTTCCCCAATTTTATACTTGCTTGTCTTCATTTAGAAATCATAAATTCATGAGAAAAGAACAAATTTTGTTATGGTATAAAAATCTTAGTCAGGAACAACAAATTACAAATATTTAATTTTTTTAACAAACAATACTGTTTTCCTTCCAAAAATGTAAACATCTAGTAAATAAAACATACGTAACATTCCAGGTATAGAAACGTTAGTAATTCACTTAATGAAAGAGGTGTATTTTGGTATATTTGGTGGTAAGGTTTTTGTTTAAGTATAAAGCACTTCAACAAAGAACCAGGCCGTTATTTTTTAAAATCTACTCCTTCACCCAGTTTCCTTGAGTAGAAACTCATAAATTTCCATAGAATTTTGGCTAAAGGACCAGGCCACAGGAAAGGTCCTGTGAAATATCTAAAAGTCATTTGGCTGGAGAAGTGCGTTCTTGAGATTTGGAGGCAGTCATTCATCACTTGGTGCTTGAAAGCATTCCTCAGCGGACTTCTTCCCTATTGGAAAGAGAATTTGGTAGGCTTTCATTTAGTAAAAGTTATACATAAAATTAACTAGTCATCGGGCTTCCCTGGTGGCGCAGTGGTTGACAGTCCGCCTGCCGATGCAGGGGACGCGGGTTCGTGCCCCGGTCTGGGAAGATCCTACATGCCGCGGAGCGGCTGGGCCCGTGAGCCATGGCCGCTGAGCCTGCGCGTCCGGAGCCTGTGCTCCGCAACGGGAGAGGCCACAACAGTGAGAGGCCCGCGTAGCACAAAAAAAAAAAAATTAACTAGTCATCATTTCATAGGTCACTTTAGGGTTCTCAAAGAAGAAAGTAACATGTTAATACCAGAAAATCCAAACTACAACCATTGAATAAGTAGGACCCATGAAAGTGCTCTGTAAAAAGAAAAATGCTATGCCAGCAGAAGACTATTATTTTAATACCATAAATATGAACATTTTCCATTAAAAGGTACAATAGTACCTGATAGTATGATTACTTCCTTCTTGTTAATGTGAATAATTTCCTTTTCAAGTATATGAAAAAAGACCTAAGATGATTACTTCCTGTATAAACACCCCTTAGAACATGTAATTTGAAATATATTGGCCCCAAAAGACTCTAATAATTTATGCCCTGCCCTGCTCCCCCGCCTCCAAAAAATACAGTGAAAATGTGAATGAGACCCCATACAACACACTAGAATCCAGGAAATTTATTATAGGCCACCAAAGAGGTGTTTTCATTTCAAGAATAAATTTTTAAGGTTCTTTTAACCCTACTCACACTTTCCCCAGTTACTCCATTTCTTCCTCCATTAAAACACAGAAATACATTCTGAAAGCTTCTAGGAAAGAAATCACAGCTGGTGATGGGACCAAGTCTCCTCTGGAGAGTCCTTAGTCCCAAGAGTAACAAGTCAGTTGATAGCACCAAGCAACAAATCACAACTCCAGGATGGTGTAAGGACAGAGAAGATGGTATTGAGGTCAAGAAATTATTATTGGCCAGCTCAGTTCAAAAGCTCAAGTACACAAGGATATTAGCATCTCATGAGTTAGTGCAAAGAGCATTGAGACTCTTCTAATTAGATATATTCCACAAGCAGCAGATGAGAGTCATCCTTCAGGTAAAGTTGTGCATTTTGCTGGGTTTATTTTAATTCCCCCAAGAACGGTAGATATTTAAAACTCAGTTGCCCAAGTCCTTTGGGAAGCCCCATGATAATGCTATGGCCCCAAGACGGCCTGGTGTATCATTACTCACCAGTCTTCAGAGTAAAGCACAGGATCTGTGCTCCCGAAAGGGGTTGCTTCCAGCTGGAACACCTACCAGCAGGGCGTCCTTACAGGCATTCTGCATGCAGTACTGTTGAAGCTCTGCTGCCGCCTGAGAGACCTGAAACAAAGGGACAAGAGCTTGACACGCTGCTCACAGCCAGATCCATCCAGCAGTCACTTGAGACTCTGAAAAATGATCATACAACCTGACAAAGGTCATACTTTGTGCAACCTCCAAGAGTCTTTTTTGCTGAAAGTTCTAATAATTGAACTCCAAAGAGGAAAGGTTACAATTTCTATAACCTTGATTTAGGGTATTTTTGGTTTAATGGCTTACTCAACAAAGGAAAGATAAAGCCGTATCTTTCATCCATTTAGAATCCTAGTTTTGAGACTGAATTTGAAAGAAATAGCTTATCCTAGTGTGCCCTTTACAAATTTTCACTTATAAAGCATGCATTGATATATCCAGGTCTGCCATGTGAACAGACTATTTTAATGTTTACAAGGCTGGATGGAGCCTTATCTGGTCTGCTCAAAACAAGTGACGAGGTCCCTCCATCATGTTTGTCTTGTTTTGTTTTTTTTTTTGCGGTACACGGGCCTCTCACTGCTGTGGCCTCTCCCATTGCGGAGCACAGGCTCTGCACGTGCAGGCTCAGCGGCCATGGCTCACGGGCCCAGCCGCTCCGCGGCACGTGGGATCCTCCCAGACCGGGGCACAAACCCGCGTCCCCTGCATCGGCAGGCGGACTCTCAACCACTGCGCCACCAGGGAAGCCCTCCATCGTGTTTTTGAAGCAGAACAGCTTATTGGTTAAGAGTGCAGTCTCTGGACAAGTTACTTAACTTCTCAGTACCTGTTTTCTCATCTGTGAAATGTATTTAGTAACAGTGCCTACCTTCCTGAGTTGATGTAATAATTAAATGAGTTAATGCAAGTAAAACACTTAGAATAGTGTTGACACTAGTTAGCAATCATTTGTGGCAGACTGCAGAAACAGTCACAATATTTTGCAGCTCCTACCACCAAGAAGTAAAGTCTTTATCCACCCCTTGAATCTGGGCTGGCCTTGAAACTTACTTTGACCAGGACAATGGCAGAAATAATGGGCAAGTTCCAAGCTTAGGCCTCAAAAGCCTTTGCAGCTACTTCTCTTGCTATGGTTGCAACCGTAAGACCACCATCAAATGAACCCAAGCTAGCCTACTGGAGGTCTTGTGGAGGAGAACCAGTCAGCCAAACCCCAGCCACCTGCCTACTAACCTCCAGACATATGAGTGAGGCCATCCTAGATCATCCAGCCATCAGCTAACCCTCCATTTGATGGCAGATGCACAGAGAGCCCAGCAAAGACCAACAGAACTATACAGCTGAGCACAGCTTAAACTGTTGATCCAAGAATTGCGAGTTTATAAAGGTTGTTTTAAACCACTAAGTTTTGAAGAATGTATTAGGCAGTATTGACACTATATTATTCTACCTTTCTTCTTAGCGTCCATTTGATGGATATTTGTACTTGGAGGCTTTCCTTGCTTTCCATTTTTCTTGTACTGAAAAAGTGTTTTGTATAAAATCTCACCCATATTGTACAAAAATGTTCCGACTGCGGTTCAAGTATTACTACTAATTTGTGTTAATTTTCCAAGCTTCCAAATAACTGAAAAAATCGATTCCTTAGGTGTCAGTTACTATCTAGTTTCTAGAATACTTTAGGAATTTTAGTTTCATTAATGTAATGACAATTTATATCATATAAACATGTAATATAATGTTGCCAAACTAATGTTTAAGCTTGCCTTTCCCTCAACAGAAGTTCTGACATTTTCATGTTAATTATAATTGGAATTACTGATTATATATATATGTTATTAATTCAAAAGAAATTTGGAACCAATTATGCTCATACTTATTATCTCAGCTTCAGAGGGAACGAGTGAACTCCACACATGATGGGTGGAAAGAGACTGTCTCCCAGGACTCCCAGAGAAATGGGACTAACTGCACCCTAGCCTAAAGAACATGTCAAAAAGTTAAGGTGAGGGATATGCAAAGCAAATGAGAGAAGAGTAAAGTGGTCAGCATTTCTCTAGCACTTTGAAGGGGAAAACTCTGGCCTGGGAGAATACAAGCCCAAACCCTTAGAAGTTGTATCCTCCCAATGGAGGTGGGATAATCCCTACCCAAATCATATGACTTTCCTTGGTTTGAGCCCAGGCTGACCCATCAACTTCTGAGAGACTTCTCCAAAGCAAAGAAGGGGTCCTTGGAAGGATACTGAGCACTGAAGCACTGGGAGGGGGTGCCCTCCATCATATGCTAAGAAACTGGTATTCCGGTTTATTTACCAGTTAGCAAGTCTGTGAAAGAGAAGACGTCTCTGGGTGTGCTGAGAACTTCCATCCGTCACTGAGCCCTGATATGAGTCAAACCAGACCCTGGAAGGTTGTGACTCCCTAAGGTGCTGCCTGAGAAAAGCCCTGCCAAGCACCCCAAACCATACTCCCATGAGGACACTCTGCAAATAAGCTTATTATCTGTGTGACTTTGAGCTATTCACTTGACTTCTCTGTGTCTCAGTTTCACCACCTGTAACTACTTTTTAAATGTAGATAAGAATACCTTCCCCAGCTACTGCACAGGGTAGGCAGGCGTCTGGCTCACAGTTTTTCTTTCCACTTCAGGTCCCCACATCATCTTAAACATTTCCAACAACCCTAGTTTCATTTCCCTGAGCTCCTCTCTTCAAACAACCTTCTCCTCAACAGCAGTAGTTACAGCCAATACCTGTAACTGCTCCACATCTGTAATTTCACACTCCAACATCCTGCCTTCCGATCACAATCTCTCCTGCCCATCCAGGGTGCTGCTTCCTTTCTCCTCACTACACCTGCTCTTTGACCTCAGGGGGAACATCTCTTCCTTTTTTGTCTGGCCCATCACAGGGAGGCTGGCTCTGTTCCTTCTCCATTCAGCCTGGGTTCAGCCTCTTTCCGGCCAGACGCTCAAATTCCTTGCTCTCCACTCCCATTTCTATCTTTCTGGCAAAACTCCCCCGCTAACCCACTACTTGGATCAACTACCATTCACCTTGGGCACTCAGATTCCTGGGCAGCCAAATACTGCTGGAGACAAAAAAAAAAAAAAAAAGTAGGACAATCAATCTCACAGTAGCTGGGTCTTCAGAATCACAAAGTGTCTATGATTGTGCCTGCTAGGGGGTCCTCTCCCATTCCCAACAGCACTCTCTCCCTCATCTTCAGCGCTTGTGACACCATAAGTTCCCTTTTTTCTGCCTTAAAAGAAAACTTGGCCTCCTATTTCACAAAGAAAATTGTCATCATACAAGGTATTAAGGCCTTATCTGGAAACATCTATGTTAACACATATCCTTCCTCCTTTCTTCCTGCCTCAGAAGGTGCCCCTCCAACCCCAGACCCCCTTAGACAGACTACCTGTCTCTACCTCCAGTTCTCCTTCTCCATTTGTTTCTCCCCCTCGACCTAAAAATACAGTGTGTTCCTTCCTCTCAACCTCAAAATACAACTTTTCATTTCCTAAATTAAAAAAAAAAAAAAGGTTTCCTCTTTAAAACCAGATTTTTTTTTTTAAAAAAAGTCTTTCTATCCTATTACAAATTAGATTCGGCACCTACTACTACATGTCACTGAAACCTCTTCTGCATTCCACAGCTCTCTCTCTACCTTGTTTTAGAATCAATTACATCAATTACTCTCTGAAATTATTTTATTTATTGGTTAGTGTGTTTATTGTTTATCTTCCCCACTAGAATGACGTTTTCTCAGTACCTAGAATAGGGCCTGGTACAAAGAAAAGGCACTACTGAGGTCCACAGACTATCGCAGCAGTGTCCATTCATTCACACACACATTCTACAAATAATGCTATATACTAGTTGGTAAACACAATTACACATCAGATGCTTTTTAATCAACTGACTAAACACTGGACACGTTGACTAAGCCTCAGAATTGCGAAAACCCCTCCTTCCTTGCTTCAGTACCCTTGCTTTCCCTTGCTTCCCTTCTCGCGGGCATCTCTTTCGGCGGGTCCCTGGGTTCCACACTCTGGTCACTTCCTACAGCTTTCACTCCTATACGTTCTCTCAGCCTCGTTCTCTGAGCTTCGGCCCAGGTAGCCAAACACCTCCCGGGCATCCCCTCAAAGTCCACGTATCCGAAACTTTCGCATCATCTCTCCTCCTTACCGTAGCGAATGGCAACGCCATCCATCCTGTCACCAGGCCAGAAACCCGAGCAGCGCCCTCCTCCCCCCTCATCCTATCAACCCATCACCGAGGCTCATCCATTCAGTCTCCTCCGCAGCTCTGGACCCCATCCTCCCGCACCAGCCAAGCCCGGGGGGGCCACCAGCACGTCGCCCGCATTCCTGGTGTCCTCGCGTCCGTCGGGCACCCCAAGTCATTGTCCCCATCACTGAAACATGACCGCGCCGGGGCTCTCGGTCCCGGACCGCCCTCGCGGGGACAGGTGCGTTTCTCCCGGGCGCCGGGGTCCGGGCCCGGCCCTGCGCGGACTCCCGCCGCCCGAGGCCGAGCCGCGAGCCTGGTCGGGCGCCGTCCTCAGGGCCGCCCACAGCGTCCGGCCACCCGGCTCGCGCTCAGGTCGGCCCCGCAGCTGTCCGCCCGGGCGCGGCCTCCTCCTCCCAGGCCCGCGGACGGCCGGGCGGTCTCCGCACCCCGAGGCCAGACGCCGGCGCGGGCCTCACTTTGATTCTCTCCACGCCGGCCTCCAGCTTGAGCTGCTCCACCAGGCGCTGCAGGGCGCTTACGCTGGCCCCGGAAGACATGGCGGCGGCCTGAGCTCCGAGCGAGTGAGCGAGCCGGTGGGCGGGCGGAGACGCGAGGCCCCGAGGCCCAGCGCCGCCCCGGGGCGGGGAAGCCGCTGCGCCTGCCCCGCCGCCCGCCGGCCGCTGCGCCTGCCCCGCCGCCCAACGGTTGCTCCCGGCCTCGCCCGGCAGCCGCTCCCCTCAGTGGCAGGCGCAACAGGTAAGCGAAACCTTGGGGTCTCGAGCTGACGGACACCTAACTCTGCGTTCTAAGCCGGGAGGGCGCCTGCGTCTACCCCTGGCCCCCGAGCCGCGTCGCGGGGCCCACACAGGGCGCCCACCTGCACATCGAAGCTTCTAGGAGGAGCAGGAGTGGGTGTGGGGGATGGAAAAGGAGAAGACGCTCTCCTGGAGACTCGGAACTGTGACTGCGTGTGGATGGAGCAAGGTGTGGAGCGAGTGGCAGAAATAAGGGGCCACGTGTGAAGGCTTCGAAGCCCTGCGAGGGAGTTATCCTCGGGTAGGTGAGGACGGTCGATGGGGTTTCCATGCAACAGAAACAGGTTTCTGCGTTAGCCTGTGACTGTGTGACGGGAATCCTAGCGGTTCGGCAGGGTCAGTAAAGTAAGAAGGGTAAAATCGCAGGCCCTGACATATTTGCAGAACATACAGAAGAAAATTAAATTCAGCCCCCCTCACTCCCGTCTCGCCGTTCAACTGTAACCATTGTTTCTCTTGTGCTGCATTTTTTTTATAGTGGACATTAGTGTGTTTCACAAAACTGGCATCATTACTATATGTAAAACGTGGTTTTTGTTTTTTTTTAATTAATTTATTTTATTTTATTGTTTATCTTTGGCTGCGTTGGGTCTTCGTTGCCACACGAGGGCTTCCTCTAGTTGCAGAGAGTGATGGCTACTCTTCATTGTGGTGCGCGGGCTTCTCATTGCTGTGGCTTGCCTTTGTTGCGGAGCACAGGCTCTAGGCGTGTGGGCTTCAGTAGTTGTGGCAGGTGGGCTCAGTAGTTGCGGCTCACCGGTTCTAGAGCACAGGCTCAGTAGTTGTGGCACACAGGCTTAGTTGCTCCACGGCAGGTGGGATCTTCCTGGAGCAAGGCTCGAACCCATGTCCCCTGCATTGGCAGGCGGATTCTTAACCGCTGAGCCACCAGGGAAGACCCAAACGTGTGTTTTTTGTTGATTTTGTTTTTCACTTAATGTATTATGAATATTTCCTGATTATTCTTGTGCGCCACTGTATTTGTTAGAACCCACTTAAATTGAGTAATGCAAAAAGGTAATACACTGGCTTGTGTAACTCAAAAGCCCAAGGACTTTAAAGTAATGGGTTTAATTGCCCAAATAATAGCTGTAGGGCTCTCATTTCTCCATCTCTTGGCTCTGCTTTTTCTGAGTGTTGGCCTTGTTTTTTTCAATGGTAAATAGACTCCCTCTAGTGCTGCGAAGGAAAGTTTATTGCCCCAGCCTAGGAACCCCAGGAGCAGTAGCACCTCTTTTCTGTCTTTCTAATTGCTGCAGCAAAAATCCCCATAATGGACCTCACTGACCTTATTGAGTCATGTGTCCACCCCTGAACCAGTCGATTTGAAGGCAAGCGTTTGTGTGGTGTTGGAAAGCCCGGATTAGCTGCCCCTGGCCGAGAGCAGGATGTGGGCTGGGGTCAGCCCCACCTCTAGTGGGCCCTGTGGTGTGCCACCCAATTTCCCATTTAGGACCAAGGCATTCATTGCCCCACCTGCCGGGAGTAGCAGCAGCTGATGCCTCTCAGCTGAGTCCCTCTGGAAACTGCCCTTGGCCCGAGAGCCACCCCTCCCAGGGTCATCTCTCATCCAATGACGGAAGTGTGGGATGCATAAGATCTGCACCCCAACCCCCTTGCCTCAAGCTGGCACAACAGTGAAGGATGATGGCAGCTCAGAGCTCCCCCTGGGGTCATCTGAGGCCTTTATGGCAGCTGCCTCACAGTTCGGTGCCTCCCTCTGCCTAATCCCCAGTTCCTGGACTGCCCTACAGGTGTTGATCTTCACACTCCACAACAGACTTTCTGCATGAAAATCTCCATCTCAGAGTCTGTTTCTCTGGGGAACCCAAACTAAGACACCCACCCAAACCATATGGACTGAAAGGGGAAGATCAGTTCCCTAAAGGAAAACCAGGATGCTGATACTAGAAGGGGGCCAGGGGGAGTCAAAGAAAAGATCTGCTCTTCAGCTATTATTTTTAATGACTGCATGATATTCCATTGTACAACTGGGTCATAATTTATTTACCTGTTGCCCTATTAGTTAACACTGTGGTGGCCACCTTAAACATACAGCTTTGTGTATGTTTTTTATTTCCTTATGATGCATTCCTAAAAGTGGAATTGGTGGATCAAAGAATATAAAACGGTTTTTAAAACGTTTCCCTTCTTTATCCTCCAGAAGGTGGTAGCAATTGCTATTTCCACCAGAAGGCTGCCTGTTTCTCCGCACCCTCACAGTTCTGTATTGTGGTTCTTTATCCCTAAAAACCTAATAGATGAAAAATGGTGTCTTAAGTCTTTTAGATGTCTTAACTGTTGAGGCTGCACATTTCTTCTATTCCTTTTGTGAGCTATGTGTTCAATCTTTGAGGTGTTAAAGAGTTTTTCTTATCTCATGACAAGAGCAGATTAGCAAATTTTAAAGCCCTCTCCCGTGGGCTCCCTCACCACAAAGAACGTATATTCTTGTCAAAACATGAAAGTACACGTTAGAAACGTGACTAAATTGGTGACAGAATAGAAAAGTTGTGTGTCAGAAAGATGAGGCAAAGAACTCAGAGCAAAGATATAGACTGGAAGGATCAGGAAAAGCTCATCTTAGATGGTGAGACCTAGACCTTGGAAACATGTGTCCTGCAGATGGCAGAAAGGAAGGGGGAAAGCAGGGAGAACAGGAGGCCATGCACACGTGGAATGAATTCGTTGATGAATAAAAGGCTCTAGTGAGTAACAGAAAAGTCACAGAAAACCTCGTAAGAAACAGGAGTTTGCGGCAAACAGCGGGGTAGCCACGTGGTAAGACATTTTAGGATAGAAAATGAACTGAAGCTGGGGAGACAAGATGACTTCAATAGTAGTTTTGTCTTTTTGGTGGAGTGGCTGGATCAAGGCCCTAGAGAGGACTGTGAAGGTGGGATGGAGAACAAATTCAAGAGACTAAATCAGTAGGACTTCATTGTAGTTACGAAATGCAAAGGAAAGTGGGCAGAGGCTTCTGAAGCAGAGAATAGGTGAGATCTGATGCCTGTAACAGAAATTAGGAAACAGGACTAGGTTTGAAGGTAGGAGCGAAGAATAAGGATGAGTTTGGCTTAGGAGAAAGTCAGTCTTCAACTGTACTGCTTCGTGCCTCTAGGCTGCTGAAAATGTTTAGTGGCAGATGTTGATGTGGGAGACATCTGCACAACCTATAATGGTAGCTGAAGAAATGAAATGATCTCTAGTTAGAAAAGGGGGCTTCGGGGTTGCCCACGGTGAGGGAACACCCAAGGAGATACTTGTGTGTCAGCCATGAGGTAGCAGAAAAGGTCTAGGAGTGTGCCCCATCTCCCTCCTTCGTGCCCGATCACACCCACCACCCTGCTTGCTGCTGTATGATTGATGGTGCTTTTCTTGGAGAGAAGTGGTCTGGCTTTGAAAGAAACAGCCAGGTTTTAGCATGCAGCCTCCTGCAGTGATCCATGGACAGGCAGGCTAGGTGCCACTTGTTAACGGAGGGCTGAACATCTGTGCTTTGCTTTATACGTCACCAAAATGTCTTCTCATCCATTATTTTTGCATCGTGGAACTTCAGGGTAGAAAGAGACCTTCAGATAAGGTAGTCCATTCCCAATTTTAGAGACGAGGAAACTAAGGCCCACTAAGAAAAGTGACTTGCCTAGTATCACACAAAGTGGGAGGAAAAGAACTTCCATTTTAGCTTTCAACAGAAGTCACTGCTCACCTGGAGGCCTAGAGTCTGTCCCCACAGATGCAGTTATTTCCAGAGCTCTGAAAGGTGAGGCATGGGGACAGAGTATCCTTTCCTCCTCACCCCAGCTAAAATGCACAGGTCACCGGTATATTATTTTAGAGAATTTGTTACCCATTTATTTCTTGGTTAAGATAAAAACTTATAAATTTCCACTGTTTCTAAGAGTCTCAGTACTTTTGAGAAATGTCAGTGTCCTTGTAAAGACAAACATTTCATTTGTTTCCCTGTTGTGATCTATAATTCTTCACTCCTGACATGTATTTTGTCACCCTTTTACTAACAGTAGGTTATTTTTCCAGAAAAGCAGCTTTAAATCACTCTTCTCCATAAAAATAATGATAAAATGGGAAGGTGTTTCTGCTACCTTCAGTTTTCTAAAAAAGAAACAGGGAAACACATTAACAACTATATTTAATGTGACACAGTATAATGTACCAAAAAAAAATCATTTCACTTCCTTCTACCCATTGCATTATTTTTAGAACTTAGTGACTCAGGAGTGAAAGATTCACCAACAGGTGTGTGGATTCAGCTTCTCTGGAGAGATTTTTACAGGCTGCTGGAGACTTTGAGAGGCAGTGTGACTTAGGGCTACTTGACGTTCTTTTGAGCAGCCATTCCAGGCATGCCTCTGTATCTCACTGGAAGTGTCCCTTCTGTAAACATAGGCCTTGAACTAGTGAGTAGCAGATTATTCTATTCGCTCTGAAAGTTCTTTCTTTCCTGAGTTGTCATCTCAGCTGCTTCACCTTGTACCCCGGGGTACAACAAGGGGCAGGCGGCTGCTTTTAAGACACACAATTCCAATCCTAAGGAGCATCACTTTTTCACTCTAGCACAGTACTCTGCACAAAGTAAGGGGTTCAAATATCTATTTAAATAATAAAGAAACAACGGGTTTGTAATCATCACTAAACACTCCATTACCATGGATTTTAACAAACGAGACTCTTTCCTATTCCCTCTGAAGCATTAATATATGCTAGCCGCCATTTTATCCCATCTTATTTAATTCTCATGATAATCCTGTGAAGTAGTTAGTATCCCCACTAACTATTAGAGACGAGAAATGAGGTTCAGAGGTTAACCTGCCCAAAGTCAAACTATTCGTTGCAGAGCCAGGAACCAAACTTTGGTCTATCTGGCTGCAAAGCCTGAGCCATTCCCCTGCATCCTACTCCCTCTTCTTGAGGTTATAAAAGGAGACACTGTCAAATGGGAGGAAGTTTCTTCATCCACTAATGAAACTGGGGAGGAGTCTGTAGGAAATCCCATACGTCACTGCTGTAAGACTATGTGATCCACTCCATACATAATTGTCAAGGATACTCTGAATCCGTTAAGAAACTGATTAAAGTTTATGACAAATCATATAGGCTTTTTACTTAAATACTCATAACATTTCTCAGTTGCAGGCAATCTAATCTCCTTCAGACCCTAAACCTATGTAAATTCACAGGCTTATAGATTTTTAAGTCCTAATTATCTAAAAAGATCCCCTGGGGCTTCCCTGGTGGCGCAGTGGTTGAGAGTCCGCCTGCCGATGCAGGGGACACGGCTTCGTGCCCCGGTCTGGGAAGATCCCACATGCCGCAGAGCGGCTGGGCCTGTGAGCCATGGCCGCTGAGCCTGCGCGTCCGGAGCCTGTGCTCCGCAACAGGAGAGGCCACAACAGTGAGAGGCCCGCGTACCGCAAAATAAATAAATAAATAAATAAAAAATAAAAAGATCCCCTCATTTCACAGATGAGGAAACCAGAAAGGTTAAATTTGTTTAGCAAATTTTATTTAGTTATCAGGGGCTAGATTTGGCCTTAGCCCATATTTAAATGTGAAGAGTATCACACTTCTTAAATAAAATTAATTATAATTCATCCGGGGCCTTCCCTGGCGGTCCAGTGGATAAGACTCCATGCCCCCAATGCAGGGGGTCTGGGTTCGATCCCTGGCTGGGGAACTAGATCCCACATGCATGCTGCAACTAAGAGTTCACATGTCACAACTAAGAAGTCCGCGTGCTGCAGCTAAAAAAAAGAAATTCATCCGTACACAGCTATTTTGTATCAATACCAACATTTATCTGCCTCAATTGCACAATTATAACTCAACAGAGACCATCTCTGATTTAAAGTCTTTAAGTAGCTAGACCTGTTCATACTAATGTCTAATAAAAGCTATTTCTCTTTAATTTCCACAGAACTTTCAGTATGGGGCTGGCACACTGGTCCATAATACTAGCTGCATGTTAGCTTAGCAGTTGGCTTCTACTCAAGGAAATATTTCCAATGTGTGGGTGTTAAAAGTTTCCTGCCATTTCAGTCCAAAAAAATCTCAAAGTAAATAAAACTACTGTTTTTCTAAACATAAATTCAGTAGTACTAAAATAGTTAATTCTATAAACTGAATTATTTTTTCATGTAACATTTTAAATTTCTGTATACCACTTGTAGTGTTTAAAATTCTACTCATGGCCCCTACTTGATAGATGTGTTATGAAACTGCAACCCAGGATTTGTAGAAATTGGAGAATTCATAAAGAAATGAGACCAGTGAGGGAAGGGTCAGTTTTAGAAACTGCTGTGAGGATATCTGACATGAATGTAAGTAACCCTAAGGGTAATTTTAGCACAGACCTCAGTTATAGGAAGTGATAATAGAAAGCAATAAGCAGCTATGCTCTATAAACCCCTGAATTCCAAGCAAGGAGGAAATGGTGATAGCCCTAAAATGAAGCACAAGAGCAATTTTCTAACTATAGTGGGGTTCTGGGATCCCCTACCCAGGATTCTTCTCCAAGTGTTTCTGAAATGGAGAAGCTTTTGGTTCTCTGGTGGGGGACTGGCAGAGTATGGAGATAGTAAAGATACCCAACATATGTGAACGACACTTGTGACACAACTAATTGCCCTTCCTTTCCTCCAGGATTTTGAAGCATAAAGCCATTTTGTTGAGGGAAGGGGAGAAAAGAATCATAGTCCTTCCGTTAAGGAGAGTCCATGCATCTCACCCATACAGGGACCATGATTCCAAAAGACCAACCAAACTTTTACCAAGTGAGCAGGCTGCCAGGAACAATTCCAGAAATAAGACTTCTATATAAAGACAGAAAGAAATACAGCCATCTAGCATATATGCAAAATAATATCCAAAGATACATAGTTTTTATCAGCCAACCTTTATGAACGCTAACATATTCAGTCCTCCTATTTTTCCTTATCACTAGGTTTTTTTGAAATACAGTTAATCATACATTTATTTGAAATTTTAACAGAAGGGCAAGAGCCTCCATTTCTTTCTGGTCTGCATAACATATGGTACCCACGTCGAACCTTAGGTGATAATGCTGTTGCGTGGTACGGGTGTGGTAACATCTCCACTGGGACAGGGGTTACTGACTGCAACCACAGCACTTTTCAAAGGCATTTACCTATGGTTTAGAGTTGGGCATTTGGGGTTTGAAGCACAGCTTCCTACAATTTAGCACTGTAATTTCTCCACCCTCCCAAAAAATAATGAATGCATAAAACACTTTCATCTGAAGTTTACAAAAATATAAATATTATATAATTTCAGAATTTTAGAGCTGCAAAAGGCCTTAGTGATAATCTGGTCAAACTCCTCCCCTAATTTTCTAAAGAGGAATTGAGGCCTTCACTCACAGGCTAAATAACCCACCTCAGGCCTTTTGCTATGTTAGCAAGGATGGAACTCTTCCCTCCTGCATCTCTGTATGTGTCACATATTTGAGCTGAGCTCTTGAAAGGACTAGTTTACTTTGAATAGAAACGGACTCTGCATAGCTATGCTACACTTTTATGCTATGTCTTTTACAGTTATATAATGCAAAAGCAATATGTTAATCTTTGACTTAAAATGTCATACCAACAAACTTGTGATATATTGCAACCGTTTTATTACTATGATGGACTGGGATATGTCTTTTAACAGGAGTATTGATTCACTACCATGAATGTGTTTCGATGCTTTGCTGCAGTATCATACTTGATTCAGTCAAATTATGTGTGAATTACTTTCACACATATAAAACATTTACATTTCATTGTTTGATAGAACAGCACACAGCCATGCACCCCTTCTTTCTGGTTTATATGCATGTAAATATGCTCACATAAAATGTATTTTTCACCACTCAAGGACTTCATAATATATGAACTTTTCATGACACTATTTCTGCTTTTCTTTTTTAATTGAAGGGGGGTAAAAACAATACTGTGGTACAAAAGACCTTCTTACAAGGTTCTTTCTGGAGAAGTGTTTGAGAATACAGTTATAGTCCTATAATGACTGTAATCAAGATCATCCTACAAGGACATGAAGGTAGATTCACTCTCCCGGAGAGTTTCTGATCTTAGTAAGAATATTATGACTGGGGGGAGATATTATAAAGACAGTCCAGCAGAAGACTCTCCTAGAGAGATATTTTGAACATAAATCAAACCTATAATGACTGTCGTAAAGATGACATGATAGTTGAATAGTTTTGCTGAAGAAGTCTGTGTCTAGAAAGACACTCAAAAATGTAATTAAATGCTGTTATAATTTTTATGTTTTGTGAAACTAATAGAGGCCACAAAAGCAGAAAAATGTAGCACTATAACAAAATAAGGAAACACTTTTGAAGAATAAACACTTAACACGTAAAATTTTTAAATGGTATCTAATAAATTTTCATGTCAAATTTTTTAACCAAACATATAAAATTTTTAAATGGCAACTAATAAATCTTCATGTCAAATCTTTTAACAAAATCCACAAATTGATTATAAAAATTGAACAATCATAAATGTCTTATGTATAAAGTTTGAAGGGAAAGTTTAAATTTCTACATTATACTGTTTAATCAAATACTTGAGGAGTTTTAGTTACTGCTGAGGAACAGTCAGTACATTTCTAAAATAATTCAGTTATGAAAATAGTATCACAATTAAGGTTTGGCATAGTAGCATTCCAGCAATCTTCAGTCATCCACAAACATTAACCGTCCAGGCCCTTCATTCTTCATCCACCTCCTATATCTCTTCCATCTAGGATCATTTGCTAATCTTTTCTTTAGTTCCTCTTCTTGTTCTTGTTTGTAGACCTGTAAGTATAAATAACATAAACTAACTTGACAATCCAAAGAGAAACATTTGTCATTAGCTTGATGGCATGTCTATATTTTTCAAATATAACTTTAGGTAAAAGTTTCCAATGAATGTATTGGTTTGTCTTCTGAAGACCATGCACCTAAGACTGCTAAGCAATTAAGCACTTTAATGTTCAATGTTAAATAAAAAAGAATAACTTGTGCAAGAACTAGTAATTTTTTTCACTGATTTCTGTAACCTGGAAATACATTCTTTTCCTCCTTGAAATCATATATAAGCTGAGTTTAAAGGGTTTAAACATTTCCTCTCTACGACTAATGTCCAATATTAAAGAGTCAACACTTTATTTTTCTAACGTGGTACTCTGTAAATTTAACAGATGACTTTCAGTTTTGTTGATCCTAACCAAGGAACAAAGTGACCTTATAAATACATTTGTCTCCAAATTGAACTTACAACTAATTTTATCTTCAATGATAATTATTGGTTTTTCAAAATATTTTTAAAGTTCCCAAAGAAGGTTAAATAAACCACAGAGGTTAAGAACAAAGAACATCTTTCATTTCTATAACCTTTCATGTATATCAGTTGAAGCTAAATGGACAAGTTTTCATAACCAATTTCACAGCCATATCAAATTTCAGAAAGAAATTATTTCACTTCCAAATTTCAGGAAGTAACAACTAAGATAACCTCATGTAATACCATGATAATTCAGCCCAGGATAGCACTCTATGACAGAGAGTTTACTGTATAGTGGGCAGCTTCAAGTACTTAAAAGTGAAAACGTATCAAATAATTTAGGAGCTACCATGTTACCTTCCATTTATATGTTCTTTATAAGTAGGCTGAATATATCTACTTGCCAAATCATTCTGGCAATTCATAGTACAGTTTAACACAACAAATTAGACCATACTTTAAATTTTTAGCATTAGTTAATTAAAGTATTTGAAGTTCATCTTTTTTGTGTGTGGTACGCGGGCCTCTCACTACCGTGGCCTCTCCCGTTGCGGAGCACAAGCTCCGGACGCGCAGGCCCAGCGGCCATGGCTCACGGGCCCAGCCGCTCCGCGGCATGTGGGATCTTCCGGGACCGGGGCACGAACGCGTGCCCCCTGCATCGGCAGGCGGACTCTCAACCACTGTGCCACCAGGGAAGCCCTGAAGTTCATCTTTTAAAAAGACAAATTATAGGTTAAAAACCCACTGTTCCACTACTAAATATAGTCATACAGTCAACAAAAGTAAGATCTTTCTATATTTAACTCTTCGATTTCAGAAATTTGAGCACACTTCTGTGATCCCTTGTCACATACCTAGTTTTAAGTTGGTAAGGAAGGTTACAGTAATTACTCACCTCATAATTCTCCTTTATCCAAAGCTCCCGTTTAAGAAAAGTTTCTTTCTGATGATCTTCTAGACTATCAAACTGAGACTTTGACATCTTCATAGATTTACGTATGATATATAGTCTTTCTTCTTCCCCATATTCTTTGCCTTTGATGTTAAAATTATAGATCCACCGGCAATACCAGACTATATATGAGCACAGGTGAAAGGGAGCTAAGAGAATTTGAAACAGGAGAAGGTCACGGAACTGGGGTTTCTGATAGCCTCCCTTTATATCTATTTTACTTTTTATAATGTTCTTTATGATGTTCTCCTCCTCGTCGCGAATTTCCTCTTTGGACTTTTTGTTTCTGCCCTTCTCTTTGGCTTTTCTCAGCAATCCCTGCTGCTTGGCAATCTCCATGGCTTGGATACGGTACTTGGGCACCGTGGCCAGGTAGCTGATTGCCTTGTTGTAGCTGTTCCACCAGCTGAAAAACTAGAATATTTAACAAAGAAAACTGGGTCATTTTTATTACAAAATTCACCTTGGTGAACACAACCCCCCCGCCGGCCGCCAAAACCTATTCTGATTAAAAACAGGGACCTCAAAAATCTTACTCTGTAAGTTGAAGATACAGTTGAATAATGCCCATGTGGACACGGGATCTCCAGCCCTGATAAGTCAGATAAGCCCTGAGCTGAGCCAAAAAGCCACCGATTCTCTACAGGAGACACCCAGGATCAGAGGATGGATCGTTGGAATCACATCACACCTGTTGATTTCACATCTTTACCATTTGACTCTTCCCTAGATCACAATTAAGAAATCCCTCTTCTTCTATTTTTTTTTAAGATTGCAGTCTACTTACTGGAGGAAGAATCGAATGGTAAAACTAGCTGGTGAAGAGTTTCTTTCAAACAATCCCTGGGTATAGACTCGGGCAACTCTAAACCATCTGCACATACCACAGTAACACTCGTCACATTCTGAACTGAAAGATTCAAATATGTTTGAACTCTTTACTTATTTGGACAGGAAGACATTAAGTCACTTCATAAATATATTCAACCACAAAGGGTTTTATTATCAGAAAAAGTCCTACTCCTCATATAGTATCGCCACACATTTCAGCTATTTTACTGAATAAATACAGCAGTTGTACCAATAATATCCTGAAATATTATAGTAGCAATCTATTAGGAATAGCAAAAAAAAAAGTGATTAGGGTATTACATTATCTAAAACAGAAAAGTAAAGTTGCCCTTCCTCTCCCTGTTGAAAAGGCAACACTACAAAAGCTGATACGTTTAAAATATACAGCTTTAGGGCTTCCCTGGTGGTGCAGTGGTTGAGAGTCCGCTGCCGATGCGGGGAGCACGGGTTCGTGCCCCGGTCCGGGTGGAATCCCACATGCCGCGGAGCGGCTGGGCCCATGAGCCATGGCCGCTGAGCCTGCGCGTCCGGAGCCTGTGCTCCGCAGCAGGAGAGGCCACAGCGGTGAGAGGCCCGTGTACAGAAAAAAAAAAAAAAAGTATATATATATATACAGCTTTAGTTTTCAATAGGAATTCTTTTGTCATATCGATTGAATTTCATTTCTGGGAATTAAACTGGAGAAGTAATTCTGAAACTAGCAAATTGCTTCATTCTAGTCACTTGGCTTTCTTTTTTCTTCTAAAGGAGGATATGATAGGTGTGGTTAGTTGAGGAATAATAGTAGGGAAAACTCATTTCAGGCTAAACTTGTATTTCTGTGATATTTTAAAACAACATAAAAAGTTACTGTAGCACTTTTAGTCTATTTCAGTGGTTCTCATACTGAGCAGGAGTGCCCTTAGCCGTCATGTGGAAATGTGTGAGACATTTTTGTTTGTTACAATGATGGCAAGCTCTACACTCCTGGCATTTGGTAGGTAGGTGCCAGGACTTGTTAGGCCATATTAAGGAGTTTGGAATTTTCCCCAAGTTTAATGGGAAATCATTGAAAAGTCCTATGAAGGTAGTTTGGTCCTCGAACAATGCGGGGGGGGGGGCACCACCCCGTGCAGAGTCTGAGTGCAGCATATGGTTGGCCGTCTGTATGCACGGCTCCTCCCTATCCTCCGATTCAGCCAACCTCAGAAGGTGCACTGCTGCGGGTCGGCACTGCAGTTAGTGAAAAGAATCCGTGTGTAAGTGGACCACTGCAGTTCCAACCCATGTTGTTCAAGGGTCACCTGTAAATGATATGGTCTAGTTGGCATTCACTCTGGCTGTTATATGGAAAATACTCTAGAGGGGGTAAAAGAGAAAAAGATCTGACTTGTTTGTTTGTTTGGTTTTGACAGTTATATAATGACATTCATGATTTCTTAGATTGCCTGCCAACAAAGATTCCAATGTTATCAATTGGTTAAATAAATATTTTTCTAATATAAAAAATTAATCTCACCTGGAAGTAAAATTCTACAAAAAGGTACTTCTAGTTCAGTTTTAACGACTAGCACTAGCCAATGTGCACTCCTGCACATGCACGTAGATACACACATCCGTCAATACACACCTGAAACACTGAAATAGCACACACACTGACCAAGATCACAACTCTCACATCCACTTTAGGGGCTAAGCGCCTGCTGTAGTAGTGGTAGTAATGGCTGTAGTACTCTTCTGGGTGATCCAGCATGTAATCATAATCTTTTCGAGTTTCTTCATCCTGTAAAATAACAAGATATCCAGTTTCATAGGACAGCTCATAAAATGGTCTTAGTTAATAATCTGTTAAAGTCAAATCTAGAATTTTGTAATTATGTAATCAATCTGAATAAAAGAACAAACTTAAAATCAAAAAATTTCCCATAATTCCTCAAAGGGACACACAAATTTGTTTCCAGAACTTTAATACTAGGTATAAAGCATAATAAAAAAATTTCCTCAAATTCTTGAGGAGTATTAGTCCTCCTGGAAAAAATAAAAACACTTCAGTAGCAATGAACCATGCCTTTTTAGCCAGTGCTGTGGTGCTAATAAGGATGTCGCCGTGTTCTTATAATTTAAAAGCGTGTTGACACCTACTCTCAGTAACTGTTGATAGAAAAAAAAGAATGTTTATCTCTGTTGTATATATTCACAATCATTTCCCAACCTTGTATAGACGGTTTTCTTTTGAAAGCAATGATTAAAACAACAAAAAAGTAGACAAAACCAGTCTATGCCCTCAAAATTGAATTATGCTCATCCCAAGGAAACATTGAGACATCGATGCCGTATAATGGTCAAAGTCTAGCTTTGTGATATCAGGCAAAAATTTTAGCCTCTCTGAGCCTCACTCTTCTTCACTTGTAACTTAGAGATATTAATAGCTGCCCTACTAATTTTACAGGGTTATTTTGTATATCAGATGACATACAGTATACAAAAACAGGTTAAAAATATGGAGTATTCACTATTATAACACATTTTCACAGCCCAGTTCATAAATAAGGTAATATATCGCTCTTTCTTAGTCATGCAAACATGTTGAAAAAATTATAGCATTCTGAAATGCTGCTCAAATGGTCACAAATAAAGCATTTCTTAAAACCTTCTCTAATTTTAACCAGTTTCTAAAAGGTATAAACGCCAATCTTTTACTGAGATACATAGGTTGAAAAGCTACCAAACTAGGTTATGATTTGCTTTTTTTTTTTAAGCCCACAGGAAACCTATTTTTCAGCTTGTCTTGTTTCCAAAAAAGTGTTAAAGACTAAAACTACAGCAAATTCTTTACTCTGTATAAGTGAATACAACATAAACCATTATGAAAAAAAATCTTTCTTTAACCTAGATGATTTCTTTCTATGATAAATTAATTATTCAACATACATAAAGTTGCAGATTATTAGCTCAACATTTCAAAATCTGCACTTAGTGCTTTGTCACCACAGAGGCGCTGGGGTCTGTTCAGGGCCTCCTCCCGAGTCCTCCAATATGCTGTTTCTTAGATTTAAAATAAGAAGTTTGCTAACGATAAATCTTTCCTGTACCCATTAATATCATTATATATTTTCTATTAAGAATTCTGAATTTGAATGAGCACATTCTCAGTAACAGTTCCTTTTTTTTAAAAAATAAATTTATTTATTTTTAATTTATTTTAATTTTATGTTTGGCTCCGTTGGGTCTTTGTTGCTGCGCGCAGGCTTTCTCTAGTTATGGCGAGCAGGGGGCTACTCTTCGTTGCAGTGCGCAGGCTTCTCATCGCGGTGGCTTCTCTTGTTGCAGAGCATGGGCTCTCGGTGCGCGGGCTTCAGTAGTTGTGGCATGCGGGCTTCGGTAGTTGTGGCTCACAGGCTCAGTAGTTGTGGAGCACAGGCTTAGTTGCTCCGCAGCATGTGGGATATTCCCGGACCAGGGCTCGAACCCGTGTCCCCTGCATTGGCAGGCGGATTCTTAACCACTGCGCCACCAGGGAAGCCCTCAGTAACAGTTCTTACGCTCATTACATTCAAAATATTTTTTACCTCTGACTAGAATTTGAAGCTAGGTGAAGTAGTATCTAGTACAATTAGATGTAAATATATTTAAAGTCTATTCCATGGCACTGTATGGAGGGCCAATATGCGAATCATCTATTATATAAGGAAAGCTGAGCTCAGGCTGATATTATTTTCAAATTCACTCCTTGTATGTTCTCTTCCATTAGAAAAGATTTTCTCGGGAGTTCCCTGGTGGCCTACTGGTTAGGATTCCAGGCTTTCACTGCCGTGGCCTGGGTTCAATCCCTGGTAGGGGAACTGAGATCCCGCCAGCTGCGTGCCACACGCCTCAACTGTCAGTCCATTCCTCCTATAAGCCATCATCATATTCTAGAGTTTCTAACCGAAAGAGGGTAAAACGTTACAGGTCATACAGATAGCTCTGAAGACTAAAGCCTATGTCCCTTGATGTATTTCATTCTGAGTACTTCAAGACATCCTTTGAGAATTTTTCCATTCTCCCTCCATTTTTTTGCCCTTTTGGCTAATTTTATAGATATGCTCTGCTTCTGGCCTGAATTCGTTGCCTTTTATACTCAGCCTCCCAATCTTGGCAGATGCTTTTTGAAATGTATTTCTTCAAACACGATTCTTCTCCTTGCTCCAACTAGATTACAAGTAGTTTTGAAACTAACTGCCCCCCTGAGATGAGATTCCTACAGTCCTCCAGCATCACTATCTCTGCACAGTCCATTGCCCATTCTGACTGTCTGTACTCCTCCTGGTTGAAGTATACAGCAAGATCTGTGAGTGTCACTGAAATCTGCTCTGTGAACGTCATGCGTCTAGTGGCTGTTCTCTCGTTTGTTCTCTTATCTTAGTGAAGGTCACAGTCCACAGAATGCAGATATCCTTCTTCAAGCTTTTCACCCATATCTTCCCCCAGAGTCACCATCTTCTCACTGGTCCCTAGATTTGTGACAGAGCTTCATTTAACAGGATGGTCAGCTAATGCTCCAGTACCAGCAACTCCAAAATTTATACCTTATGTCTAGCCTCTCTACTGTAACCAGAGCCTGTAGGGTCTATTCAGGGCCCTCTATAATGAGTCCTCAAACTACCTCATCCCTGTAAAAGGTTTCAGGGTCAAGTCTGACTTCTCTTAGAATGGTTTTCTTTTCCTTGGGGCCACCATAATTTCATGACCCTGTTTTGGTCATGATTAGAGACAAGAAGGTCTGCGATCTCCTTGTTACAGCGTTTATTCAGCCACAGTCTTCTTTCTTTAATGTGTTTAAAGCTTTCTCTCCAGAATGAAGAAAATGGATTTTAGGCTGAGGCATGCATAATACACTTTACAAGGTTGTTCAAGGTTGGCACAAATTGAAGAGTTAGGGATTCTCAACAATCTAAGTCAAAGTCCTACTCTTCAGTAGCCTACTAAGTTTAGAATCAACCTAATATGAACACAGGATACCAGGAATATTAGCAAAAAAGAAAAGACAGACTGGGACCCAATTAGAGAGTTTCACGTACATTCTTACATATTTTTATTTTTAATACCATATATATATTTTTTTCCTACCCATCTTGGGACTAAAGTAGCCTCACAGTTTTTTTGTTTGTTCTGTCCAATGCTTCCCAGTGTCTAGTAAGGCAAGTTCAATTTTCCTTGTCATGCAACAAGGCCTCCATAACTGACCCAAACTTACCTACTTAAGAAACATCTTATCACTCTCCCTTCTTTTGCCCATAGCAAACATTCAGATAGCAATTTCTGGAATTTGGTGTGTTCTTCAAGTACAGCATGCTCTTTTATATCTATGACTGAACAGATAATTCACTTTAACTCAAATGCCCGTGCCTTTCTTCCAACCTCATGCGCTCCTATTAATCCTTTAGAACATAAACATTAGCAGACAGATTTAGACCACTCTTATTACACTTATTACCTATTTATTATAGCACTTATCACATTGTAATCATCAGTTTTTTTCTTTTCCTTGAATGAGAACTTCTAGACGGCAGGTAGGGTGATTCCTTAATCTCTGTATATCCAAGGCCTAGCACAGTGCCTGGCATTCAATAAATATCATTTCAAAACTGAATGAAATTTTGTAAAGGCTCTCCCTTACTCTAGACATCTCTCCAGCCACACAGGTCTCCGTCTCACAAGGAAGGCGAGACGGGTGATTAGGCCACAAAAACTTGGGCTTGGCAGAAATGACTGCTTGATTTCATAGCTTATGAAGATACGCTAATGTGGCTAAAATAGCTTAAACCTTAAAACAGTGTAATATCTTACCTTTCAATAAGGTAGTACTTTTTCTTTCAGCAATTTTGTGGATCTTAAGGTCCCAGGGTCAGGAGATTCCAACTTCTTTCCAAAACCAAAACCTTTATACTTGTTTCTTCCTCCTCTCTGTCCTGAGCCTTGACAAGCAGGGCAATAAGCTCCTTGTTTCTAATCTCTACAGGAAAAAATGGTGCTTCTGCTGGTGTCCACTCCACTCCCAATCCTCTTGGGCATATGCAGGAGGACTGGAACATAACCACCAATATCTAGATCAAAAGTGAACAAGAGGAAACCCACAAGCAAAGAAAGCACTGAACCCTTCCTTCTCTTATGAAAATGATCATTCCCCCCTCCCCAGAGGCAAAAATATATTATGTTCTTGTCCTTGAAAGAAATAATGAATTGTTTGGTTTCAATAAACATAAATTGCAATAATTAGATATTGCAGCCAGGTTCACATTAAAAATCTTCGATTATACAAATAATAGAAACCATTTAGGATGGCAAAGGCCAAGAATCAATAATATATGAAAATATAGTAATCGTTTGTTCATTCTTAAATATATATAGTAATCCTGTTTTTAAGAGAAATACACATACAAATGATCCTTTAAAAAAATAACATCTGTTCCCCTAAATTTTTTTCCAGGCCATTACACCCTACTAAAGAGGAAGAAAGTTAACTGCTCTGAGTTTTCATTTCTCTTCCTGTTCCCTACCCACCAGCCACTCGTGCAACTATCTTCTACGTCTTCTCTTCTCAGTCTACATGTGGTTATAGCAACTTCCATCATTTGCAGTATCACCTATATATCATATACGAGTGACACTCAGATCTGTTTTCCCTGCTCCTACTATTTTCAGATACCTCCTGAACATTTCCTAAATGTAACATAAATATCTCAAATTCAACATGCTCAAAACCCAAATCTGCTCCTGTGTCTCAGTTAACGGTATCGCCATCTACGTGGTTACCTGAGCTTTAAAAAGCCTTAGTTATTTTCAGTTCAGAAAATAGTTATGCAGGGCCTTAAGCCATGTGCTGAGCACAAAGGAGGATAAAAAAACAAATAAATTAAGGACCTGGCCTCAATAACTCTCCCATCTACAAGAAGAATCTAGCAAGCAAGAAGAGCACAATTCAATGTACTAAGGACTAACTGTGCCTGAGAACACTGGTAATGGGATTCACAGAAGACGTGAAATGAGTGCTAGATCCTGAAAAGCACGTAAGATGTGGTAAAATTTGTTCCAGGCAAGGGGAACAGCAAGTGTTAAGGTACAGAAGCATCAGTGTAGAGAACAGATTCAGTGAAGCTTAAGCACTGGGGAAGTTTAGGGAAGAAAGGAGTAGTAAATGTGGCCAGGAAGACAGGTTTGGATAAGAACCACAGGGGATCTTATATGCCATGCTAAAGTGTTAGGGTGTTACTGTCTGTGCTATTCAAACATAACATGTTTTCAAGTATGAGAAAAATAAATAGCATTGAGTAGAAGTATATATTTTTGGACGATAACTCTGACAGTATTGTAAAGAAAGGAATGAGGGAGAAACAGATTTTAGAGACCAAGAAATAGAACAAATAGGACTTAGTGATTAAAGGGGTACAGGAATCAATCATGTTAAGCATGATACTGATGTTTCTAATTATAGTCACTGTGTGAACCATGTTATTCTAAGAATAAAGGAAGAGGACAGCAAGTGTGGAGAAGATGCAGGGGAAAATTGTGGAAGATTTTGAAATGGGGAGGAAAGAAAATTACTGGATAGCTTTTCAGTGTCTGGAGCCTCCAAGGATTATCTTTTCCTGTAGGAGGGGTGTGCCTTTATTTGTCTTTGAAAAGTCTATTTTAACTTTGTAGAGAAAGAAGTAACTTGTGGAAACCTGGAAGTAATGCAAATAATTCTTATTCACAAAAAGACAAATTGTGACCAGTGGAATTAAGGCAACTGATAACTGCCTTGTCATATTGACCAGTATTACAGGCATTTCAGCACTCCTTGTCTTGACTGTAAACTGTGTGGCACTTTTTCTCTTTTGAACCAGTTTTAATATCTTACTGGTTCCCTCATTAATTAATGAGTTAAATAAAATCTTTGACACATGTTTATTTTGTATTTGTACAAGAGTCAACCTCTTTTAAAATTTATGCTTTAACAAAGAAAACAGGATTAGTTTCATGTGTAATTTTGGGTACCTGTGCTACAAATGAGAGACAATTGAAAAATATGAACCTAGAGAATACACGGATTTCAGGGTTGTCAAGGATGTAGTTGAGTTTCATCAGGACGAGCTTAGAAAATAAAAAGAAGAGTCCCCAAAGGACAGGACTCTAAGGAAATGCAATGTTTACGGTGAAGGCAGAGAAAAAAAAATACAGACTAAAAGAAATGGCTAGAAAGCTTGGAGAAAGGGGAGAGAATTACATGAAGGGAGTCAAGGGAGAACAGCTTAAAGAACTACGTGGTCAACATCAAATGCCACAAATAGTTCCAAAAGGAAGAGCAGCCCTCTGATCTGATGCTTAGAGCATCACTATTCATCTTAGGAAGAACAGCTCCAGAACGTGTGCTGATGCACATGTCAGTCTATGACAGTTTAAATGAAAGGGGGACGAGGAAGTAAGGATAGCCAACAATGAGGAAAGAAGAAAAATGTGACCGTAGCTTTAAAAGAAGCAAAATTAAGGAATGAGAAATGAACCAAATAAGAGATTCTTAAGTTACCAAAGAGGAATGATGAGATTCCAGAAGACTAAGACGGAAATAAAATGAGTTCAGCCAAGAATACCTTCCTGCCTTCCCCAACCCATCTTCCATGTTGTTCCCAGAACTTTCTTTCTGAAACAAACATCAGATTGTGTTACTTATGCACTTTAAAACCTCTGGTAACTCTTCAATACATCAGGTTCACATGCCTGAACACAGCTTAAAGGGTCGATCCCAAACTATTTCCAGTCTCCTGAAACATTCTCCCTACCATGCACCTGACAGGCTTCTAACCTAGAAACAGTAGATCCCCTACAGTCTCTAAAAATACAGTAAGGGTCTTTGTGCTGTGACTATCTCAGTATATTCTGTTTACCCATGATAAATTTGCACAAGCAAAATTAAAACATCAAGTGCTTAGTTTCTGGCTAGAATTATATCAACTCAGTAGTTTTTGTGTTACTCAAAAAAGCTCTGATGGGTTGTTGATACCATCATGTGTCAGGTAGTCACAGCACTAGATTTAAACACATCTGGTGTATGATCAACCTTGGCCATAAGTAGGGAAGAACAGGTGAAATTTTAAGGGATGAGTAAAAAATGAAAAACACTTATGGGTTCACAGCAGAAATAGCAAATGTGGCACATAAGGTACCACACCCTTCTTCTGGGCCCATGGGAGGACAGTTTAACATGTCATCTTTTCCACTAAACCCAGACAAGGCCCCCAAATTTACAAGTGTTACATGGAGTCGAGACCAATTACAGTTGGCACGTGAAATGAAAATTATCTGCCATCAAGCTGACTTGACTTGCCTGTGTATCAGCCTCACAACTGTGATAGAAATTTACATCATTTCTATTAGTTTTATGAATACCCAATTATTATGAAGGACTGACTAAAATCTGGATCGATGCTGGAAAAGATAAATAGTAATACCGATAAGTGCAGTTAATTTTTTTCCTCCAGAACGAAGAGTCCCTGGGAAAAGCATAATAGAAGTGATCCTACATCTCATTCCTGGAACCAGCCTTGCACACTCATGACTCCACGTTTTCGTGGATCAAGACTTGTCTCTACCAGAAATGTCCCTCCACAGTCAACCTTGGGGACTGTTCTAGATCCAGATCAAAGAGTGCATTCTTCTCCAATCCCCTGAGAAGAAATAATTGTGTTCTCTCAGTGCTGCAATATAAGCTACACGTTTTTATTATATAACTTAGATAAATAATAACCAAACAATAAGTATCTGTATCCTTCTTATATTAAAAGCTTAAAGGCAGGAACTGTGCCTTTTTCATTGTTATGGTCTCCTCCCCCAGCATCTATGTCAGTACCAGTGAGAGAAAGGGTTAAGCGAATATACAAAGGGAGAACAATAAACAGTAACCCTAACAGGGCAGGAAGTTCATACTCCCCTTTTTGTCAAATCATTCTTAAGTGCTAAAGCCCTGCCACATCAACCAGACTGGCAAAAAGAAACTGACGTGTTCCTGTGACTTTCCTGCCAAGACAAGGCTGGAGGAGCACAAGGCTCTCTCTACACATCCCTTCAATTTATCAGATAACCTGCACGCCAGTAATACCTCCAAGACCTTTTCTATGTTCTTCTCTCACGATCTTGCAAAATGCTCTCAAACTCTACCATTTTCTACCAATTGCAGTTTTTCTAAGTGCGTCCTTACCACCTGTTCCCTCATCTGCTGATTTCTATGCCATCCTTCTCATTTTATCTAATTCATCCAGTTTGTATCTATATCAAAAATAATTAATGTTCTCTAAAACCCTGAGAAAATAATTTCTCCTTAAAAACAGAAGTATAATTTTTCTCTCATGCAGGAATTTTTCATTCATACCCATCCAATCTACTTTATCTGTACCACTCTTTAAGACTACAATTAATTTCGGGTAAAATGCCAAAGTAGGCTTCACATAACAATGTCAAAACGCCAGAAATCCACTTTCGATTTCCATCCTATCTGAATCTATCTCCAGATAGGAGTTTTTATTTTACAAGCATTCATTATCTATGTGCCAGACACTGTGCTAGGTGCCATGGATATACATGCAAAAATGAAGTTCAGTGGAGAGGGGAGAAGGGCTACTCAGGATTTACAGTGCAGTGTGATAAGTGCTATATCCACATAAAAAGATCCAATGTTGACACAGCGCGTGAGAGTCTGTTTACTTAACTTCCAAAGTCCATGTGTCCCTGAATCCCCAGTAGTCAAATACACTAAATAGTTTTTTAACGGCTTAACTCATATTATGAAACAAATATAAAGCAGTGTGTGAAATCATAATGGTTTCAAGTCCTGCTGAGATCTAGAGGTTTTAAGTTATTTGAGAACATGAACTAAGCATGACTTGGTAAAAGCATCTGACAGGTCCCTTTGCCTTCCATTATTACCCGTCCTTCTTTTTCTGGTTTTTCTCAATCTCTCTATTCACAGGTAGAATCTCTGTTGCTATGAAAACAATGACCAACTGTGATAATATCTCCTTGTCTGACCAACTGCATTTAAATCATGTCAGTATCCTTATTTTTTAACAATTTCCATTTAAAAAAACTCTCTCTCAAAGAGGCATTTATTTAACCAAGACAACTTCAGAGTCATAAATCCACTATATCTTACACAAATATAATTCTCATTTTGGTTATTCAGAGATGCTTGGTTGTTATAAGTTTTGATGGAACACCATTGTAAGATTATAATGAGGATATAATATAGCTTTTTATATTATACATGTTAAAAATGCTAAGAGACTTGAACAGACCAAGAATAAGAAATTAAGAAGGTTATCAAAAAATTATGGGGAGAGAAAAAAGGCTCCTCCTGGCTCCAATGAATTTACAACTAATTTATTTCAGATTTCACAAAAGAAACAATTTCTGTTAGATACACTGTTCCAACTTTTCCCTTCATATGCCAGCAATAACTGAACATGGCTGTGAAGGAGGACACAGTCTTCCCAAGGCCCTCCCTCCTTTTCAGCTCTCACAGGGTTTATTGCTATTCTTTATGGAGAAATATATAGTGTATAACAAAAAGAGCAAATAGAAATGAAATGCGGTCCCATGTCTGCAGTTGCTGCCCCCATGAGATGATATATGGAATTTCAGGTAGGCTTCTGCGGCTCGTCTTCATTCCAGAGCCACTGGAACTTATCAGCTTCTCCCACTATTCTATCTGACCTGCTCGTAGTAAAGGCCAGGTGGACCTCTTATCCCTCACAGGCCCTCTTTCCAGTCTGTGGATATAATCCAAGCAAAACAGTGGTTGCATCCCTGTTGCCTCAAGGGGATGACCCCAGTTTATCAGATCTCTGCATTACCCAGAAATGATATCTTCCGGCAACCTTCTCACAATTCTCCATTATGACAGCAATAAAATCAGACCACCCTGTTTGTCTTTAATAACTTCTTCCACACATGGCAAGTCAAAGTCCTCTTCCTTATTCCAGGAGAGAGCATCTTCAATGAAGTTTTTTAAAAAGTTTCTGAAGGTGTTCCACTTGGAAGTGGAACCCCTATCTATCTCTATAAATTTAACATGGGAGTTTTCATAGAGCCCAACTAAGTCTGATTTCCATGGGTCCAAACCAAGCCCAGACACCCCTTTTCTCTCACAGATAATTTCCGTTCTCCTGCAGTAATAACGAGTGGGGTTGGGGAAGCTATAGAACACTCTCTCCCACCCTCCATCAGTGCAACTACAATTCTAGTTTCCTGTTTGGAGGCATGTGCAGCTACCGCAGACCTGTCCCAATCAAGAGTTAGTGTTACTTTCTCCAGACATACTAGTTTTTAACTGCCTCAAAGTTCCTTGTTCTTGAGTGGACACATTATTTTATTGAGCTTTTTATTAGCTGACAAATCAGTGCTAAACTCGTAGCAGCATTCAGAGGCAACCATTACAGCCAGTTCAGCCTCTGAATTTGTCTCTTCGAGAAAATGGCAAGAATATTTAGAGTCCTGGGATTCCTCCCAGCCAGATTTTCTATAGTCTCCATTTCTTGGCACTTTTTTTTCAAACTTCTTACTATCATGCTCACCATTTTCATGCCAAATCTCCCCATCTCCAACCCCAGCAGAAGGGAACACGCCACTGTTTCTGCTGCCTCTCTTCTGGAAGTTCTCCACCTGCCCAGTGCTCCCTCTTGTGCCACGAGGGCTTTGGAGGACCAGTGGCAGGCCTTCTGGATGCCCGTCTGGACCACTATCTTTCCTCACGGCAGAAAAGCAGACTGGAGCTTCACATGCTGGGCTGCCTTGAATGAAGTTCTTTCCCATCTTTCTGAAGTCTTTGCTCAATCACTCTCTATCCCAAATAATAGGCAACCAAGCCCTCTGGCCTCAGCACTTTCCCAAAACCCCCATTCCTCAGTTAACTGCCAATAAAAATTACAATCTCACCAATGCTGGTGAGAATTTAGTGAATTTTATGACTCCATATTATCCAAACTGCTCTGGAAAGTAAGCCATTAACTCCTTGACTCAGTATTTTCAGCTCTGGAAATCTAACCTGGAAAAATAATGCATGGTTAAATTATAGCATACCCACTCAAAGTAGTCACTAAAAGCAGACGATACAGCAACATGGAAAACTCTGCCTCAAAAAGAAAAGAAAAAAAAAGCTAGAAAAAAGTACCCTACAACTGCAACTGCTGTTGCATTAGCATGATGGGGCCCTTGAAGCAGTAACACGTCCACCAAATATGTTTTGTACTTAGTGATTTCTTATGGTTTGCTTTTCCCAGCAGTAAAAGAAAACAGGATCAGGCTAAATCTCCCCATCCCCACAAGACTCAATAAAACCTTTGGCAAACGACTACACATATACTCACAAAATATTTCCTACTAGAAATTCTCAGTCTTGAAACCCAAGTCATTAAGCACCTATTTGCAGGTTCTGTATAGGGGGTTTCTCATTCATCATTTAACCTCATAACAACCCGTGGAGCAGGCATCATGGCCTTAATTGTGCCTATGAAGAAACAGGTACTCTGACCTATTAAGTCACTATCCAAGGTCATACAGGGGTGTTCAGAGCCGGAGTCAAACATCCGTTGTTCTTCTTAGTATTTTTCTACATCCTTAAACCCAAGCTAAATGTCACAATACCATCCCCAGAAACCAAGTTTCTGTCGACTCAAATTCGGGCGATCTCACTGTCACTGGAGCCCTTTCCTGTGTTCTATCACAGATCTTGGTAATAATAATCACCCTGCTTTCCGAGAGTGAGCTGCACATTATTAAAACATTTTCACTAAGTCGTAAGAAGCCCAAAGCTTTGCATAAAAAAGACTGTAACAGAAAGGAGGGGGCTGGCTGCCCTCCAAGACCGAGGGGGTTCCCATCTTTGTCAGTGGGCCGTATGCGCTCTCTCACGTGGGGAAGCGCGAGCATCCTAAGGGTGGTGGCGGTGGTCGCGCCCGGCGCCGGAGTCACAGGGAGGCTCGCTCCACGGGCCAGGGGCCGAAGGGGCCACGCCGCTCGCTTCGCCAGCGGGTCCTCGCAGCCCATCCGCGCCCCCAGGCTTACCTTAAGAGTCTCGTAGGCGGTGGCCACCAGCAGGAAGGCCTCCTCAGCGCTCTGCGGCGTCCGTCCGGGGCCCTCGTCGCCGGGCTCTGGCCGGTAGCGGTCGGGGTGGTAGCGCCGAGCCAGCTGGCGGTAGGCCCGCGCGATCTCCGCCTTGCCCGCCGTGCGGCTCACCCCCAGCACCTCGTAGCAGTCCCGCGTGCCGCAGTAGAGCCCTTCCACCAGGGCCGCCGCGGGCCGCGGCAGCAGCACCGCCAGCAGCAGGGGCGGCAGCAGCACCAACCAGCCCCGGCCGGTAGCGCCGGCTCCCCGGCGCGGAGCGATCGGCGTCGCCATGCCGGCTGGGCCACGGCTCCCCTAGCCCAGCCGCACCCCGGCACTCCACCGCGCGCCCGGGTGGGCTGCTGGACCCAGATCCACGTCAGCACGCGGCGCCTCCGCGCAGGCGCACCGGGCGCGGCTGCTTCAGCCACTTCCGTCCCCACCGTTGCTAGGGGAGCAGCAGGACGCCTCAGCCGCCCGGCTGCTTCCGCTATGTCTGTGAACGCGTTCCTAGTCCCAGCGGCCAGAGGATTTGTCCTCAGGTGGACGGACCTAAAGGATGTCTCTGTGTCTGAGGTGCACTTAACCAGTGTATGCAGAGTGCTTTACTGTCCACAGTGCCCTTCCCAGGCAGTCTTTTAGGCATCATGACTTCGTTTGTTGCCATTGGTTGGTAGTCTGGCCCTCTTGCCCTCTGGTTATCAGCCTCAAGATGTGTGCCCAGGGTTTTAAAGCTGGGTCTCAGCCCCGACTCCGTCTCACTAACTCCATTCTCCCTTTCCAAAAGGAAGTTTAACTTAGAGATTCTAGGCGCTCTCTGCCTTAAAGTTCATGGCCATCTAGTTCCGGGTTTCTTAGCCTCCGCACTATTGACATTTGGCCTGGATAATTCTTTTCCTTGTAGGGACTGTCCTATGCATTGTACGATGTTTAACAGCATCTCTGGCCTCTACACACTAGATGCCAATAGTACCACCACCTCAGTCGTGACAATCAAAAATGTATCCACGTATTCTCAAATGTGTTCTGGGGGTACGGCTGCCAGAAAAGATGCAAGTCGCTCAGTTAAATCTGAATTTCAGATAAACATTTTTTTAGTATATTATGTCCAAAATATTGCATGGAACTCTATAGCAACATGAAGAACTTTACCTCAAAAAAAGTTGTTTCTATCATTCACTCAGTAAATATTTCTTGAGTCTTTACTATGAACTAGACAGTGTTGTAGGCTCTGAGGACATAGTGGTGAGCAAGGTAGACAAGGTTCTTAATCTCAAGGAGCTGGTGGAGGATGACAGACAATAAACAAGCAAATAAACTTTAAGAAATAATAAATTCTTTTAAGAAAATGGAACAAAATAAAGTTAAAAATATAGTATGGGGCTTCCCTGGTGGCGCAGTGGTTGAGAGTCCACCTGCCGATGCAGGGGACGCGGGTTTGTGCCCCGGTCTGGGAAGATCCCACGGCTGAGCGGCTGGGCCCATGAGCCATGGCCGCTGGGCCTGCGCGTCCGGAGCCTGTGCTCCGCAACGGGAGAGGCCACAACAGTGAGAGGCCCGCGTACAGCAAAAAAAAAAAAAAAAGACAATCCATATGGCTGGGATGGGGGTGGAGCTGGGGGATGAGGAGTGGAGGGGATGAAACTGGAAAAAGCCAGATTATGAGGGGTCATTTTGTTCCATGTTGAAGAAATTGCTATTTATCCTAAGAGCAATGGAGAGCCAGCGTAGAGTTTTTAAGTAATAAAGTGACACCTTAAGATTTGCATTTCAGAACAATTACTCTGCCTGAGAAAACGAGCTGGGGGATATCAGGAAGACCGTTATGAGACAGTTATAAGAGTCCAAGTAGAGTTGCTACAGGTGTGTTTCAAGGTAGTAGCATTGAGAATGGAGAAAAGTTGAGACGCATTTATGAAGCAAAATGGGTAGTATTTAATGATTGGTTGTGGAGGAGTGAAGGAGAGCACTGAGTCCTGATGACGCTAAGGTTTCTAGATTAGGAAATCAGGTGCCATTCCTGAAATAAGGAACACAAACTTACACTGTAAGATGATGCATTCATTGATACGTGTTGTGTTTTGAGATGCCAGCCATCTCCACATCAGATCATGTTGTTTCCATACTTGAAACATTTGACGATTCTCATTGAACCTTGTCTCCCATGAGGTTCTTCAGCTATGCAGGTTTCCCAGTCCACTTCCTTTGTGCACACTCCTCCTATAGAAGCTCATTGCTGCCTGTTCAGGGCTCTCCTTCCCAAACAGAAGGAGTTCCCATGCTGCCTGGAGATAAAGGAAATTTTCTACATTACAAATTTGGTCATGTTACTCTTACCCAACTTCACCCTCAGATTAGAGTTCAAATACCTTAACGTGGCTTTCAGAATTCCATAACAACCTAGGGTCTCCCATGCTTTGCTTCTGCCCATACTGGTCCCTCTCCCTAAAATATCATCCCTCTTCCACTTCAAGGCCTTCCAACCTGCTATAACCTACCAGACCTAGCCTAAGCATCTCCTCTCTTTGGACTCTTCCCTTCCCAGGTTTTAGTCCCAGAGCCGATTTGGAGCTCTGTAGTCAAGCTAAAACTAACGTAGGGAAGGCTCACTTCAAAGCAGACAGAACTTTAGTCCGTGGCTGTTATGAATTTATTGCCTCTGAGCTGCAAAGCCCATCATCCCTTGCCCCAGGGAACGGCACTCTGCAGACTGCATTTGCCTGTTGCCAGCTGGCTGGATGTTAAACTCTGCCAGTAGAGGGTGCTTGAAGCACACTGCAAGGTTGGAAAAGGAAACGGGGACTTTTTTTTTTTCCTCAAGTAAACAGGTCTATGTGCAGATTTCTCTGTGTGGCATCAGTTTTCTTTGCCACCACATTGATGATGACTCCTGTTGTGGGTCGAATTGTGTCTCCCCAAAAAGATATGTTCAAGTCCTAACCTCTGGTACCAGTGAATGTGACTTTATCTGGAAACAGGGTCTTTGCAGATGTAATCAGTTAAAATGAAGTCACTGAATCCAGCGACCTTATAAGAGGAGAAAACAGAGACGTGCACACAGGGAAGACAACCATGTGAAGCCAGAAGAAGAAATTGGAGTTATGCTCCCACAAGGCAGGGAGCACCGAGGACTGCCAGCAACCACTAAACGCTAGGAGAGAGGCGTGGAAGAGATTCTCCCTCAGAGGTCCCAAGAGGACCCAACCCTGCCAACACCTTGATTTCAAACTTACAATCTCTAGAACTGTGAAACGAAAGTGTGTGTACACTTTAAAATGGCTAAGGTGGTATATTTTATGTTTACACATAACAGAAAATTTTAAAAATAGTAAATACAAAGGGTAGCCACTACCCCTGTGACCGAGGGAAATGGAAATAAATAAGGAACTAAGAAACGCAGAGGAGGCTCTTGCCCCAAGTCTGAGATTATTTTTTTTTGTTGTAGAAAAATATACAGAACAAAATTTACCATCTGAACCAGTGTATGTATGTATGTATGCTGATGTATAATTGGCATGCAGTGTTATGTTAGCTTCAGGCATATACCATTTTAAAGTGAGTGTACGACCCAGTGGCATCCAGTACTCTCACAAAGTTGTGCAACCATCACCACGATCTAGTTTCAGAAACTTTCATCGCTCCAGAAGGAAGTCCTGTACCTACAAAGCACGCATTTACTACTTCTTTCCTCTATACCCCTTAGAGTTCTCTTTTACCCCTTTTGGTTATTAACCATGACCAGCATCATCAAGGAGGATGCCTAAGCTGGGGTTAGAACTCTGAGAGAAGGTAAGACAAACTAGATGGCAACCAGGGAGGACCACAGAAGGGCCAGGCCAGGTAAGAGTCAGATGATAGACTAGTCATGGGGGTGCTACATCCTGGACAGAATTACCCTACTCAGAGAGGTGGACGATGTGTTTGAAAAGTGCTGACCTGCTCAGGTTTCATTTCATCTCTCTCATTGTAGAAAACTCCATGAAACAGAATCTAGAATAAAATATTAGGAAAACCACCAAATAGATAGTAAGTTGAAAACATGGATGGGATGCAAAAGTTCCTAGAAATATATAAAATGCCAAAAGTGGTGCTTGTATAAACATTAAGGAAAAAGTCATCAGACTGTCATCAGACTGTTGATGACTGAAAAAGTCGTCAGACTGTTCTCCTGAAAAGAACAAATTGTTACCAAAAAAATAGACAACTTTCAAAACCTGCCTACTCGTTTTATGAAGTTAGTGTAATATAGATTCCAAAACCAGATAAGGGTAATACAAGAAAATAAAAACAGCTAATTGAATCCAACAGTATTTGTAAAAAGCCCTACATCTTGATCCAATAGGAATGGATGTACTATTAACTGCAGCCACAGGGCTATCCCATTTGTCATGTTTTCCCCACAACCCTTTTTTTTTTAAATTTGGTTGTGCTGGGTCTTAGTTGCGGCAGATGGGCTCCTTCCTTGTGGCTCACGGGCTCCTTAGTTGTGGCTTGCGGCTCCTTAGTTGTGTCTTGAGGGCTCCTTAGTTGTGGCATGCGAACTCTTAGTTGCAGCATGCATGTGGGATCCAGTTCCCTGACCAGGGATAGAATCCGGGCCCCCTGCATTGGGAGCATGGAGTCTTAACCACTGCGCCACCAGGGAAGTCCCTTTCCCCACAACCGTTGTCCACAGAGCAGAACTACTTCTTTCCTGACTTTCTTTCCCAAGGCTGTACTAGAAGAAGCAGGGAGGCTTCTCAATCACTGGTTCATTTCATACTAGAACCCGGGGAATGGGGTTTAAGAGCTATTACCTCCTGTGGCTCAACTGCTTAGGTAAAAACACATTCAATAAATCAACAAAACCCTAACACAATTAGGGTTGTATTGACCAATATTAAATTATTTAAGCAATAACATCTGAAACCAAAACATCCTTATTATCTAATCTCTGGCCTTTGGCTCTATTTATTTTAGTCCAAATTTCAAGATTAGATGAGCAAACATGGGATTTTGAGATGTAACCTATACATTCGATTCCTTATTTATCTCTTCCTTGGATTTCTTTATAAAAGGAGAAACGATAGCATAGTAAACAGTGATTTCCTCACAGACAATCTCTAGTCAAATGACCTCAGTGAGTTAGTAGACTTATAGCCTAAAACAGAGTTCATGATTAGCAACTTGATCACAGCTGAATTTTGGATTCTGGTAACTGAGATTGACCTCTACAGCATTTCTGAGTTTTGATAAACAGTATTGGAAAGTCATGTGGAATACAATTAATTTTCTAGTATCACTATGGACTTGAAACTTCCATAAACTTAATTTTATTTCATTTGACGTTAACTTGTCACAGACTAAGCACACATACTTATTCCAAAATAGAAGTCTCTATTAACAGTAACATTTGCAGATTTGCAAGGGCACTCGCAACTAATTCACACACATTGCAGGAAGTCTCAAAATCTTTCTTTTCCAAATGAAGAAAAAAAATGCTCAATGCATATATAATTTAAAAATAAAATCACAGATTCAAAAGCTATCACAACTTGAGTATGTTGGTGACTTTTAACAATACAACACCAAAAGCACAATCCATGAAAGACACGATTGATAAGTTGGACTTCATTAAAATTTAAAAACTTCTGCTTTGTGACAGACAGTGTTGAGAGAATGAGAAGACAAGCCACAAACTGGGAGAAAATATTTGCAAAAGACGCATCTGATAAAGAACTGTTAGCCAGAATATACAGAGAACTCTTAAAACTCAACAATGAGAAAATGAAAGACCTGATTAAAAGATGGGCCAAAAAGCTTAAGAGACACCTCAACAAGGAAGATATACAGATGGCAAATAAACATATGAAAAGATGTGCCACATCGTATGTCATCAGGGAAATGCAAATTGAAACAACGAGATACCACTACACACCTACTAGAATGGCTAAAATCCGGAGCACCGACAACACCAAACGCTGAGGGGGCTGGGCAGCCGTGGGAGCTGTCGCTCGCTGCTGGCGGAAGCGCGAACAGGTGCAGTCACTCCGGAAGGCAGCTTGGCATTTTCTTATGAAACTAAACATACTCTTACCTTACACTCCAGCAATTGCGCTCCCTGGTATTTACCCAGAGGAGTTCAAAATGTGTCCACACAAAAACTTGCATGTGGATGCTTGTAGCAGCTTTATTCATAACTGCCCAAACTTGGAAGCACTAAGTTTGTCCTTCAGTAAGTGAATGGATAAATGTGGTACATCCAGGCAATGGAATAATATTCAGGGTTAAAAAGAAGTGAGCTATCAAGCCATGAAAAGACATGAAGGAAGCTTAAATGCATATTACTGAGTGAAAGAAACCAATTTGGAAAGGCTGCAGACTGTATGATTCCAACTATATGACATTCTGGAAAAGGCAAAACTATGGAGACAGCAAAAAAAAAAAAAAAAATCAGTGGTTGTCAGGGGTTGGGAGAGGGAGGGATGAATAGACAAAGAACAGAGGATTTTTAGGGCAGTGAAAATACTCTGTATGATATTATAATGATGGATACATGTCATTATACATTTGTCCAAACAAATAGAATGTTATACAGGAATGAATGGATGAGCCCTAGTGTAAACTATGGACTTTGGGTGATTCGGGTTGTGTCACTGTAGATTCATCAGTTGTAACCAATGTCCCACTCTGGTGAGGGGATGTTGATAATGAGGGAGGCTGTGCATGTGGGGGAAAGGGGTGTATGGGAACTCGCTGTACCTTCCCCCCCTCATTTTGTTGTGAACCTAAAACTGCTCTAAAAAATTGTCTGTAAATAAACACTAAGGCCATAATGCCTTAGCATTCAATAGATACTTTTTTTTTTTTTTTTGCGGTACACGGGCCTCTCACTGCTGTGGCCTCTCCTGTTGAGAAGCGCAGGCTCCAGACGCACAGGCTCAGTGGGCATGGCTTATGGGCCCAGCCGCTCCGCGGCATGTGGGATCTTCCCAGACTGGGACACGAACCCGTGTCCCCTGCATCAGCAGGCAGACTCTCAACCACTGCGCCACCAGGGAAGCCCAAGGCTCCAGTACTCTTAACGGTGACCCATTCCCACAACCATTCCTCTGTGTGCTGGGATTTACCATGAGTCCAGCTTCTCTTGAATAACATTCTCTTGTTATCTATTCTGTGCCCTCATTGAATTTGGCGTGCCAAAGAATGGTAAAAGACAGAGTAGATACACTGGGTCCAAAGGGCCTTGGCCTGATGACTTGCATCCTTTGAAAGAACCCAAGTAGCTGTCCTCCAGCTTTAGACTTGGTCATGTGTAAATTGCGGTGGGAGAACCAGGCAGTGTCCACCACTTGGATTTTCTCTCTGGAGCTAGTACCAGTCATCATTTTTCTAATAGTGGTTGCCCCTCCAGAGGGTCTCCCTTCTTGGTGGCCTATATTCTCTTAGGAATGAGTCAGTCATCAAGATGTCAGTGGTGCTGAGTGGGTTGAGGAAGTAACAGGGGCAAAACTATAGTTGCTATGAAATAAGGTGTTCTGGAGGAAGACGCTGGGAATTGTGCATCGTATGCTGGAATGGTGAGGAAGGGGTCAACTGAGATCCTGGGGGAAGTTCAGAAATGCAAATTCTCTTCCAACCTTCTGCAGCTCTACCATTTGGCCACTGATTAGTGGTTTTGAATAATGGCCAGGTGGATTTAGATTCCAAAGGTCATTAATAGTACCCTTCAAACCAGAAGATAAGACGGGGACCATGGTTGCATGTGGGAGCAGCTGGATGCCGAGGTTGTGCAATAAGAAAACTATGAATCGGATCCTTTCAAATATTCATTTAGAGATGGGAGTGAAAAATGAAATTACTTTTTCTTTTGGCCACGTGGCTCATGGGGTCTTAGTTCCCTGACCAGGGATGGAACCCAGGCCCTTGGCCATGAAAGCACAGAGTCCTAACTACTGGACCACCAGGGAATTCCCTGAAATTACTTTTTAATTACTTTAATTAAATTACTTTTGGTTGACAAATTGCACTTCTTTAAACATGACTGCATGCTTCTGAACCCTGTAATTGTCAAGAACTGTGAAGGGGCTGAGATTTTTAACCTTCCTTTTGCCTGCCACACAGATGCTCGTAGAAGACTCAAAACTCCTGGGTCAGAGACAAAGGACTTTATTACTTACGGCACAGCAAGCAGCATGAGGTTCATGTTCATGTTCATGTTGGTTTCCTCTTGCCACCCCCAAGTTCACAGGGGAAAGACAGAGGGGCCCATGTGAATGCCATGCTTGCAGAAGATTTGCATCACAGCTGAGGAGCTCTGAGCTCAGGGAGCCCACATCTTGATAATAGACATTTCCACCAAAGGGAGATATTATTACACTAGAAAGAAAACAAAAGTGCCCCCTGCTCTGGAGGGAGACCCTGTATCTTCCAAGGCTGTTTGCTATACAAACATCTTGGAGAAAATAGTCCAGAACAAAGGTGGTCAGTGCCTCTGTTCCCAGGACATGCAGAAACATGGAGAATTGTCTCCCAACAAAAGTAATAGTAGCTACACTCCTATAGCTTACTGTGCATTAAGAGCAGTTCTACGTGCTTTGCTGCTTTATATACATTATCTCACTTAATCCTCACAATAACTCTGTGAGGTTATCCTCATTTCACAGATGAGAACATTGAATTTTATAATGATACAGAATGCTAGACAGTCATGGAAAGGGCATGATGTTTATTTTTAACAAGCCCCAAAGATTATTCTGATAGACACCAAACCTTAAGAATCACTAATTTAAAAGATAAGCATCACCTTTTTAATTCCATTCACTATTTAACAAAACTTTTTATTCTTCTCTATATTTATGCTTACCTAATAAAGCCAAGAATTTTATTTCCTTTTATTTAAAACATAGGATTTGGAAGGAAGACAGAATCAAAAAGGAAAAAAGCATAGATTGTTTGCAATAAAAATGTTTAAAGAAAGTCCAGGCTTTGAAAGGACTGGCTCACTATATTAACAAACACAACATGTATTTAAATGAAAAGAAAATCACAAGATTGCCAACATTCCCAAGTTTACACTCAGTATGTTCCTAGTGGAAAAATATTTTTTCTCACATGATTGTGATAGCCCTGAATGTTGCAAATCTGCAAAAGATCAGCATTGAAAATGCTACGGATGGATTTACGTCAGGGAGTAAGTATATAACTTACAGGAGAAATTAAAGGTTCATTTATTTTGGCACTAAAAGTATGCAGGGTGAAAAAGAAGTTTGCAGGGTGATGACTCTGGGTTTTTGTTTGCTTGTTTGTTTACAGTTCAGAGCTTTCTTTACTGGATTGAGAAATGTGGTGTGCATATTTCCCCACAATGGTGACGTGGCAAGGTGTCATTTGCATCCATATATCTTTGGGAAGGGTTCCTTTTCCCAGTTTCGTTAATTTAAACCGTTTGTCTAAACTATCTGTTTTTACTTATTTTTTCTTTCAAAGTCAATGTACTTTCATATTTTTTACAGTAATTACACAAGTTAATTAGACTGAGCAGCCTCCTCCTAGCAGGAGTCAGATGGCACACCCACCCAAAGGGCAGTGTGCAGGGAAAAAGGAAACCAACAGGGCCTGGGAAGACCCCTTGGGCCCAAAGGTGTCAGGGGAGGGAGGTGTGCCACGGGCTGCCTGAAGGAGCTGTGGCTTTTGTTAGAAGGACACAGCCAGTCCGGAGTAACCTATAGGGAGAATCAACACCAGACCGGCCCAAACCAAGCAGAAGCTTAGGGAAGGGGGCTGGATTTGTGAGAAGCAGGGTGGAGAGTGGATCTGGAGGGCAAATGGAGAAAATCCAAATAGGGTCAGCTCCCTGCCTCTCCTTGAAAGTGGGTGTTTTTTGTTGTCTTTTTTTTTTAATAAATGTATTTATTTATTTTTGGCTGTGTTGGGTCTTCGTTGCTGCACGCGGGCTTTCTCTAGTTTCGGCGAGCGGGGGCTACTCTTCATTGTGGTGCGCGGGCTTCTCATTGCCGTGGCTTCTCATTGCCGTGGCTTCTCTTGTTGCCATGCGTGGGCTTTCTCTAGTTGCAGTGAGCGGGGGCTACTCTTCGTTGTGGTGCACGGGCTTCTCATTGCCGTGGCTTCTCTTGTTGTGAAGCACGGGCTCTAGGCACACAGGCTTCAGTAGTTGTGGCACGTAGGCTCAGTAGTTGTGGCTCACGGGCTCTAGAGTGCAGGCTCAGTGGTTGTGGCGCACAGACTTAGTTGCTCCACGGCATGTGGGATCTTCCCAGACCAGGGCTCGAACCCATGTCCCCTGCATTGGCAGACAGATTCTTAACCACTGCGCCACCAGGGAAGTCCCAAAAGTGGGTGTTTTTGACTGCTTATTCCTATCACAAAGCACTTTGGTCCCTATATTAATAATTATAAACAATTATTTATACAGCCCTTTGAAGTTGGAGATTGTTTCCATGTACCTTGTGTCACAACTCTGTCAGGGACATGAATATGTATGTATGATCCTGAGAAGAGATGTGACTTACCCAAAGGTACAAAGCAGGTGAGAGGCCAGGCCAGCCTTCAGATCCAGATCTTCTGCTCTTCCCACCCAGAGACAAATACCTGTGGGTCTTTCTGCACAGTCTTCAATAAGAAAAGTAAACATTGTTTTCATATACTCACCACTTAAAATAAGCAAGTGAAGAAGACAAGGGTGATTTTTTAAAAAATCTTTAGCTAATATTAACCAAACAATAACGAATGAATTCCTGATTGATTCCCTAAATGAATTTCTTTCCTAGAAAATTGCCATGTCAGAGACTGATACAGAGAGTTTCTGCTCGAACTTGACTAGAACTGCATGGAGGCTCCCAATTTAAATTATCTTTCTTTCATTCAGCAAATGCACAAAAATACTGCACTGGTTTATGTTATTTTTAATGTTATAATAAGAAAACAAATTGTTACTGTATAATTTTTGAGTTCTGTATCATTAGTAACTTCAACCTGAATAACAAGAGCATTCTAAAAATAATTTGCCTTCACCCAAAGTTCTTTTGGTTTAAACAGATTTAAAAAGGTTTGGGACAGATTTTATTCTATGATAATGAGAAGCTAGGGCAGATTTGAAATGTCTCTGAATCCTGCCTCCTTGCCTTCCATAATTTGGGGGAATTTCTTTTCTTTTTTCCTTCCTCTTTTTGACTCCTTTCTTCCATCCCTCCTTCCTTCCATCCCTCTCTACCTCCCTTCTCCCTTCCTTCCTTCCTTCCTTCCTTCCTTATATCTACTCTGGGAAATAAGTTTTCCTGTGTTTCAGGTGCATACATCAAAGGGTCCCACTGAAAGGTGATCTGTAGTAATCTATATAATAGTAAGTCTATAATCTGTATTTTCTAGTTATTTGAAGGAGAATTTGAAACAGGTTTGCTGTTGTCCTGTTTCTCTCACACTTCCCTCTTGAATCTCTTTATCCATTTGTCTGTGTTTTCTTTTGGGGAGTGTTCTAATCCTTGGCGGTTAAAACTGCCTTAAAGGGAACCCTCCTACACTGTTGTTGGGAATGTAAATTGGTGCAGCCACTATGGAGAACAGTATGGAGGTTCCTTAAAAAACTAAAAATAGAGCTACCATATGATCCAGTAGTCCCACTTCTGGGCATATATCCAGAGAACACAATAATTTGAAAAGATTCATGCACCCCAATGTTCATTGCACCACTATTTACAATAGCCAAGACATGGACGCAACCTAAAGGTCCATTGACAGATGAATGGATAAAGAAGATGTGGTACATATATACAATAGAATGTTACTCAGCCACAAAAAAGAATGAAATAATGCCATTTGCAGCAACATGGATGGACCTAGAGATTATCATACTAAGTGAAGTCAGACAGAGAAAGACAAATATATGATATCACTTACATGTGGAATCTAAAAAAAATGATACAAGTGAACTTATTTACAAAACAGAAACAGACTCACAGAAGACAAACTTATGGTTACCAAAGGGGAATGGTGGGGTGGGAGGAGGGATAAATTAGGAGGTTGGAATTAACATATGCACACTACTATATATAAAATAGATAATCAACAAGGACCTACTATACGGCACAAGGAAATCTACTCAATATTCTGTAATAACCTATATGGGAAAAGAATCTGAAAAAAATATATATATATATGGATAACTGAATCACTTTCCTGTATACCTGAAACTAACACAACATTATAAATCAACTATACTCGAATATAAAATTTTAAAAAACTAAAAAAAACAGTAATATACAAACTAAAAAAAAAGTGTTAAGTACATACAATGAAATATTATTTAACCTTAAAAAAAGAAATCCTGTTACATAATACAACATGGATAAACCTTGAGAACATTACTCTTAAGTGAAGTAAGCTAGTCACAAAAAGACAAATACTGTATGATGTCACTTGTATAAGCCATCTCAAGCAGTCAAACTCATAGAAATAGACAATAGAATTGTGGATGCCAGGGTTTGGGGGTGGGGGAGAGGGGAATGGGGAGTTGTTCAGTGGGTGCAGAGTTTCAGTTTTCCAAGATGAAAAAGTCCTAGAGATCTGTTACACAATAATGTGAACTATACACTTAAAAATGGTTAGAATAGTAAATTTTGTTACATTTTTCACAGCAAATTTTTAAAATGTAAAAAACATTCTTAGCTTGCAAACCATACAAAAATAGTAGGCTGGGGGACTTCCCTGGTGGTCCAGTTGTTAAGACTCCCTGCTTCCACTGCAGGGGGCACGGGTTCAATCCCTGGTCAGGGAACTAAGATCCTGCATGCTTCACAGTGCAGCCAAAAAAGCAAAAACAGTAGGCTGGATTTGACCAGAGGGCCATATGTACTTTGCCAACTCTTGATCTAATCTGTAGGGCATATTCAAATTTCACAGTTGTTTCAATCATGCCCTTTATAGCTATCCTTTTGCCCCCAGCCCAATCCAGTTTCCTGCACTGCATTTAATTGTCATGTCTCTTTAGTCTCCTATAATCTAGAATATCAATTCCTCAGTTTTCCCTTGACTTCAACCTGGACACTTTTGAAGATTACCAGCTAGTTATTTTATAGAAGGTCCTACAATTGGAGTTGGTCTGATATTTCCTCATAATGAAATCCATGTTATGCATTTCTATCAGGATACCACAGAAATGATGTTGTGTGCTCGACACACAACAGAAAGCACAGATAATGTCCGTTTGCCTCAACACTGATATTGACTTTGAACCGTTATCTGTCCTGTTATTCTACTGTAAAGTGAGTGACCTTTTCCCCTTTAATAAATAACTTGTGAAGAGATACTTTTAGACTTATTCTATTCCTCCTCAAACTTTCACTTGCTTATCTAGCTTCCATGATTTTTGCCTGAATCAATTATTAATACAGTGGTTGCAAAATGGTGACGTTCTAATTCCATCTTTCCACCCACATTTATTAGTTGGTATTCTATTGTAAGGAAGATCTTTTCCTTATCTCTACATTTATGAACTCATGGTAACTTAGTTTATGGGTGATAAAATATGTTAATTACATTAACATGTAATTGTTAATCATATGGGTGCTAATATGTTAATTTTAAATTTGGGGGGGAGGATATACTTTTTTTGCCTATAATAACATCTGTGGGGTTTTTTAATTTTATTTATTTTTTAAATTAACATATAGTTGATTTACAAAGTTGTGCCAACCTCGGCTGTACAGCAAAGTGACTCAGTTATACACATACATTCTTTCTGAATGTTCTTTTCCATTATGGTTTATCACAGGATATTGACTATAGTTCCCTGTGCTATACAGTAGGACCCTGTTGTTTAGCCATTCTTTGAATTTGTTTTGATGTTCAACTTGTCTTAGATTTGGCCTATTGCAGCTCCTTTAAGAGGGTTTCTATGTCCTTTTGACATGACCCCTATCCTTTTGTGTCCCCATCATATTTTACATACTTTCTTACTTGTACAAAATGATGTTTCAGGTTCATCTTTTATTTTCTCTGCCCCAGTCCCAGCACCTGCCATCATGAGGCAGAAAGAAGACTGCCATAGAATTGCATCAGACCTTAGCCAAGTGGATAGGAGGACGGCAGAGGGACTAAGAGGGAAAGCCAGGATGAGAGAGTGACATCCCAAGATGTTCAGTGTCTTTGGAAGCGAGCAGAACCCTGCAGGGACCCTCCCAAGTACAAAGGCCCCTCCATGTCCCCTGCCTCTTGTTTGTAGAAAAGCTGAAATCTCCCAGGCCTCCCTGAGTCCTAAATGAGCAGGCTCAAAGAGTTAATGATGAGGACAATAGAATCACAGAATTCTTCAGTGTCTGATGCACATTCCAGAGTCATTTTACAGATACCATAACTGCCACTGGAGGGGAAAAGCTAACTGCATGATAACCAGACTGCAGCCATGACATACGCTGCTCCATCTTGAGCAGTACTGAACGTATGGCTAGCACAAGTCCAAGAACTGGCCTCAAGAGAATGGGATTAACACTACTGCTCATAATAATCTATATCTTTGTGGGCATCAAAGTAATTGTAGCTTGTTCTGCCCATATATGTAAGCGGGCAACTAAAATTTTCAGCAAAGGGATGCTACAGACCCATGTCAACATTTTCCACTCTAAGAATACAGTGCCGTATGTCAGCATGAAGAAGTTACAGAAGACGGACCTTTGCCCATAATCCCGTAGACATGGAATCATGTTCTGACAAGTGGGGATTTGTAAGCAGCTTTTGGCAGGAAAGAGCTCCCTGCAGGAGGCCCCTTTTGTCTTGTCTCTTTAGCAAAACTATATTGTAGCTAACCTTTAACCAGTCACCCCATGCTCTACTCATCTCCAGCCCAAGCACACCTTTCAAATGTTTTGATCACATTATACCTTGCCAAACTTTCTTTCCATAGTTCTTTCCATAGATCAAAGAAGTAGAAATGAATAATAAGTAATTAACAGATGACCAGCTCTCTTCCCCAGCTTCACCTTCAGTAATCTCACAAACAAACTGTGTGAACAAGATAGCATAAAAAGAAAGATCACGAGGAGGCACAAGCCTGCATGCAGTGGGAGATGGCTATGAGTCTGATCCCCTATCTCAGTGACTGAGATTACTTCCCTTTTTCCCTTTAGACACTTTCATGGCCAAGCAGAGTCTTCAGAGTTGAGCCCACCTTCTCCCCAGATTGCCCAGTTTTCTGATTAAAGCAACTTTCCTTTCTACCAACAGTTGCCTCTTGAGTATTGGCTTTTGAGCAGCAAGCAGCCGAACCTGAGTTTGGTAACATATTTGCATGTCTCAAATAACATTATTGGGCTTCCCTGGTGGCGCAGTGGTTGAGAGTCCGCCTGCCGATGCAGGGGATGCGGGTTCGTGCCCCGGTCCGGGAAGATCCCACATGCCGCGGGGCAGCTGGACCCGTGAGCCATGGCCGCTGAGCCTGTGCGTCCGGAGCCTGTGCTCTGCAGCGGGAGAGGCCACAGCAGTGAGAGGCCCACGTACCACAAAAAATAAAAAAAAATTAAAAAATAAATAAAATAAAATAACACTATTGGGACTTCCCTGGTGGTCCAGTGAGTAAGACTCTGCTCTCCCAATGCAGGGGCCCCAGGTTTAAACCCCAGTCAGGGAACTGATCCCACATGCCTGCCGCAGCTAAGAGTTTGCATGCAGCAACTAAGAAGTCTGCATGCCACAACCGAGAAGTCCACATGCTGCAACTAAAAGATCCCACGTGCTGCAACTAAGAGCTGGCACAGCCAAAATAAATAAATATTTTAAAAAGGAAAAAGAATAAAATAACATTACTAATCATAGTTTACAGATATCCCATAAGTATGGCCTTTCCTAAATTTGCTCTTGCCTATTAGAGGAATCTGTCTTGCCTGTATTGGAAAGTAAAACAGAACAGTGAAAAGTATGGGGCTTTGGAGCTTGTTAACTCAGATTCAAATCTCAACCCTGCGACTGACTAGCAATGTGATTGTGTCTAAGTTATTTTACTTCTTAGAACTTCAGTTTCCTTAGGCTCTGAGGAAGATAATAAGAACAAGTGCTTCCCTGAAGTGTTATAAGGACAAGAAATGCTAGGTACCAAGCTCTTCTCTAGGATAAGGCTCACAGTTGGTGCTGCACCAAGGTATCTCCTAGTACTGTGGGAAGAGGCATAATCATCCTCCCCTGAAATGCAGTGTCTTCCATGTATTAAGGGGCTCTTTCAATCATGAGAATAATATTACTACCGAGTTTTATAATTATTTCCCAAGCATTATCTTACCAGGCCAATGCAATGGAAGTTGTAGAGAAGGAAGAGGAGATGAGTGTCTATTCTGAAAGTGCGTTGCCATAGAAAAACGTCAGAAGGAATCCTCCCCAGAGAACAAGGACTTTTGCTTCTTACACTGTATGCATCTGTAGTGTCTGAATTATTTGACAAGATGCATCCTCTTATTACTTCTGTGATTGAATTGAACAGTGAATTGTTCCCTCAGCTAGCTAGATCAGAGCTCTCTGAACCCTAAGGCTGGAGGACTGAACTGAATTTGGTTTTGTCTCAGAGCAAAGTAAGGGAAAATGCTCTCCCTTGACCTTTTCCCCACATTCTAATTCTGTCTGTGATGACTTAACAACCATGACTTAGCTTAATCACCATGACTTGGCAAATTTCAGTGATTAAGCCTGACAGAGTCACAATGACTGGGATCCTGTTTGACCTGGTGTGGCCAAATCTTATCCATACCTTCTATTTGAAATCACGTGAGTAAATGTTTTTTTTTAAAAAAAAACAAATAAAAAGTGAGTAAATGTTTGAGGGATACTTTGTTCCAGGCACTTTATTGCTATAATTCTTATTGCTTTCCAAAGACTTTTCACACCAGTGATTTTGTTAACACTTCCAGTGTCCAATAACAAAGAGTGTCTTTCTCATCTCTGATTCTCTGATATACCTGAAACATGCTTTGTTCACAGCTCAATATTTTTAAATATTTAATTTTTTAAAAGTCATGATAGAGAAGAGAGGAAGGAAGATGTTTAGGGGGCTTGCTACTTGCCAGTCCTTTATGTCCCATGTCACACAATCTTTACAACAATCCTGTTTAATAGTGTAGTGGACATGACAGATGTTTCCCTAAAATCCACTCCACATATGCCACATACGCCAGGTAAGCTTTGGAAACACACCTCACAGGCAGAGGGGACTTCCTGACCAATTGCCATGATATTCCTCTCTTTATCTGGAAGAAGGATGGACTTCATCAGTTCTCACCAGGGAACCAGTGAGGCACAGGCTCACCTGCTCCATTTGCAGGGGGTCAGGGCTGGATTCAGTGGTTCCAGAAACCCAAACTACAGTGGCTTAAAAAGCACTTTGTTTTCATGTAACAAGGAGTCCAAAGAAGGAAGTCCAGGGCTCATGCAACTACTTAGGAAACCAGACATCTTTTCCCTTTCTCTACTGCCACCTGTCGTGAGTGGCTCCATGGTCACAAAATGTTTGTTGCACCACTGGGCAGCATCTCCACATTTCAGGCAGGAAGAAGGGCAAAGGACAAAAAATGCATGTCTATTGAGTTTCTCCCTTTTTATTTTAATTGGGAAACAATAAGTTTCCTAAAAGCCCTACCCATTAGATTTCTGCTTGTCTCATTGACCAGAACTATGTCAAAATCCCAGCTACAAAGGAGCCTGGAAGCAGAGTTCTTTAACTGGGTACACAGCTACCCTAAACAAAATTGGGGTATGTATGTAGGAAGGACAAAGAGGATATTGGGTATTGGACAGGCAACCAACATGGTCTGCCACTGGATATACCAGGCGTGAAATCTTTTTCAAAGTCTTTATATCTGGCTCTCTGCCATTAAGTGTACATACTTATTACTTTGGTTACTTTGCAATATTTCTGTTAGAGAATAGAGGAAACCATACATTTTCTGAGCCCCAAATGGGAAAGCATATGTTGCAACTGGATGTCACCACTTGGGCCAATGTCTCAGATAAAAAGAGGGAAGCAGGTTGTCTTGTGTCCATGGCACTGGACTGTAGCAAAACCTCTCTCTACCCTCTGCTAAGAAGATGGGGGAGGGGTGTCTTGATTTCCTCACTGCGTATTTCATTTTGGACTGAGGGCCAGAGGGTTGAGTTCTTCATACTCATCAGAGTTTACAGTGTATTATCACCACTGGTCTGCCAAATTCTCTCTCTCCCTCTGTCTCTCATTAATTTATGTGCCTTTAAAAAGCAATCCCCATTCCCTACTCTTCTCCTCCTGATACCATAGGCAGCTATTGTGATGTATTTAATATGTAGTTTGTATTTTTTGTAAATGTTCTTGCATAATGTGCACTGAGGGCTCATACTTTTAGTTTATAGAAGTGATATCGGGTCACACACTTCTTTCTGTTCCTCATGCAGCTTTGTGTTTTTAGGATCCATCCAGGTTGCTTTATGTCCATCTAACCCAGTGCTTCTGATAGCTGCATAATGCCTCCCAGTGTATATCCACCACACTTTACCCATACGCTCTGTTATGAGCTGAATTATGTTCTCCCAAAATTCATGTGTTGAAACCCCAAACCTAGAACCTCAGAATATCATCATTTTTGGAGATAGGAATTTAATGAGGTAATTAAGTTTAAGCGAGATCATATGAGTGGGCTGTAATCCATGTATCTGGAGACAGGGCTTTTTTTTTAAATTTATTTATTTTTGGCTGCTTTGGGTCTTCATTGCTACAGGAAGGCGAGCGGGGGCTACTCTTCGTTGCGGTGCGTGGGCTTCTCGTTGCGGTGGCTTCTGTTTGTGGCGGAGCACGGGCTGTAGGCACGCGGGCTTCAGTAGTTGTGGCTCGCAGGCCCTAGAGCACACGCTCAGTAGTTGTGGCACACGGGCTTAGTTGCTCTGCAGCATGTGGGATCTTCCTGGACCAGGGCTCGAACCCACGTCCCCTGCATTGGCAGGCGGATTCTTAACCACTGCGCCACCAGGGAAGTCCCAGGAGACAGGGCTTTCAAAGAGCTGATTAAATCCAACTGAGACTGTTAGGTAAGGTTATAATCCAATATGACTGGTGTCCTTAAAGAAGAGAGAGAGACACCTGGGATGTATGTGCACTGAGAAAAGGCCATGTGAAGACAGAAAGAAGGCCGCCATCTGCAAGCCAAGGGGCAAGGGTTCAGGAAAAACCAAACCTGCCAACACTTTGATCTTGGACTTCCAGCCTCCATAGCCATGAGGAAATAAACGTCTGTTGTTTAAGCCACCGAGTCTATGGTATTTGTTATGGCAGCCCTAGCAATCCAATATACACTCTTTCAGAGACATCCAGATTTCTTTCAACTCCTTTGTGGAAAGTTTTTGAAGCCAGCAAACAATCTTTCCTGCGAATCTGGCAATACTGTATAGCTAACATCTGATATTACTTAACGCTATCCTCTTGGAGTTCTGAATCTTTCACTCAGTGCCTTGTTAAAAAGAATCCTATCCCTGATTTAGATAACCCAGGCCTAAGATTTTCAGTCTGGGAAAATAAAAAAATAAGATGCAGAGTACCAGCTTTAGAATGATCACGTGTTTGTGAAAACGGGGCGGGGGGCGGGGAACCTTCTAAGTGAATATGTCTGAACGACTGTGGAGAAGAGAGGGAAAGGGTCAACACTGGACTGGTAACATCTGTTACCTTTCGGAGAGGGTAATGCAGGAGAAAGGGCAGTGTTCTTTAAACATCTTTGCATTATTTCACTGTTTATATGACCGACCAGGATTGGGCTCGGAGTTGGGGGTATACAATTGAATGACGCAGTGTGGGGTGCCTGGGACTGACTCAGGGCCAGTGGGGAAGTCAAAAGATTGTTACCAGGATCTAGTGTTTATTGAGCTTACCACGCGCCAGTATTAGTCTAAGCACTTGGTGTTAACTCATTTTATTCTTTAAAAAGACTTAATTTTCATAAAGCACTACTCTTATCCCGATCTTGCAGATGGGTCAATTAGGCAGGAAGGGGTTAAGTAGCTCATTCAGAGCTGCACCGTTAGGAAGTGGTGGGCGCAGGCTTGGAACCGAGCCCGGGCACCTTTGCCTTGCGCACACCGCCTCCCTGGATCCACCTTTCCTCCAGGAGTCGGCGGGGAAAGGCCCTACCAAGGGCTGGGTGTTGCAGGGCTGCGGCGGGGTGGGGCGCCCTAGCTGCAGGGGCGCTAACTCCTGCCCGGGAGAGTCTGAGACTCACTGAGTAGGTGAGCCTTGAATTGGCTCTTGCAGGGTAAAGAGGTGTTCATCAGGGAGACTGGGGGCAGGCGGGCACGGGGCCAGCACCCGAGTGCCAGGGTCGGGGCGTGGACGCCGGGCAAGCTGCGGGACTGAGGAGGAGCCCCCCGGCCGCGGCCGCTGGGGGAACCCGCCTTCGTCCCCCTGCTCCCTTTAGATAATGGAGCCTGCGGACGTTGGTAAGTAAATATCCCCACCCCACAGTTTTAGAATCTAGACTCCCCTGTGGCGGAGCGTTTGCGTGCTGCTCGCCCTCTCCTAGTGCTGAGTAACCTCTGCGTCTTGCCCTCGGAAGAAACTTGGAAGCAGGACGCCCGGGCCGATGCTTCCTGGCCCGTGCAGGTTCTTGGAGAGATCGGAGACGGCTGCCGGAGGGAAGGGCGTGGCCTGGCAGTATTTTGGGTGCCTGGCCACCTGGGAGGGGGCTGGCGAAGGAACGTGCGGGACTACAAAAGTGGGACAAGTGTGGAAGGAGAAGAAAGGCAGGGGTCGGAATTCATTTAACGGACGGGTATGGGCGCGGCGAGGAGGTGGGATCCGGGGGCGAGTGCGCCTGGGCCGGGCATCCCACCTGGCCCCTTTCCTCTAGCGGGGGGGGGGCTCGTCCTGATCCTCGCCTGCCTCTGCAGTCGCGCCCTTTCCACGGGTGCTTCTGGACTTATGGCGAGTCCAGAATTCTCAGCGGCTGCCTTTTTTGGGAAAAAAAGACAAGTAGGAACAGGAAGGTTTCGGGTCGAACCACCTCGATCGCTCCAAGCAAAATGCCCTGAGAGCTCAGGGCCGCCTGAATCATCTTCTCTTGGCCTTGTCTGCAGGCAAGTTTAAACCCAAGCAGACCCAAATTGATTTCCCCGTTGGTGCCAAAGAAAACTCGCGCCTGAAAATGGGGCTGAGCGCAGCGCCACCCGGCGGCTGTCAGGTGTTCCTGAGACTGCTTGCCTTAGAGCGCAGCGCTCTGGCCCTTGGAAAAGATGTGCATGGACGTCGGTTCTTTGTGTTTGATGCTTTTTCTTAGAATTCGCTTCATATGAGGAGAGAAATGGGGTATTTGCACTCCAGGTAGTTGTTCAGTGCCCTAGCGAAACCTTAGCAGTGGCTAGGAAGAATTCGTGTGGGTTAACATTGTTCCTTGCCTTGGAGACTTCTAAGGTAGCCTCAGTTTCCTCTTCTGCACAACTGTGCACTGGCAATGATAATAATACCTATCTTATAGGGAGATTATGAGGGTAAACTGAGATGATAAGTATGACGTGCTTAACACACCAATAGAAACAGTGAATACTACTAAATAAACGTGATTGACGTTAAACGATAATGGTAAAGTTGATGACGGGTAGACCCTGCTGTGTGGCCTCAGTGCAACACTTGGGAGCCATAAGAATCCAGTCACTTCATGGCATTGACTACATGTTCACTGTGTTCTAGGAGCTTCAGGATGGTTCATGCTAAGAGCTGGACCCTGAAGAAACACTTCGTAGGCCACCCTACTAATAGTGACTTTGAATTGAAGACAGTCGAACTCCCACCCTTAAAAAATAGAGGTAAGTCATACTCATTACATTTAAGTTGGAAGAGACTATATCAGTTTGCCTTTGCTGGGTAACAAACTACCTCCACATTTATTGACTTCAAACAACAATCATTTATTAGTTCACAATTCTGTGGGTTGGCAGTTTGGGCTGGGTTAAGTTGGTGGGCCTTGTGTAGGTCTCATCTGGGCTAAATGGTTAACTTAGGATGGTCATCACTCACATGTCATGTTAGCCGGCTTTCTGCTCAGGTGCACACCTCACTTCTCCTCTCTGTGGCCTCTCTAGCTGGCTGGTTTGAGCTCTTTGTTTTCACTGTGATTTCATAAATCTAGAGCAGCAGGAATTGGCAAGATCCAATATGCAAGCACTTTTCAAACCTCTACTTATATCATCTTTGCTAATATGATGTTCATCAAAGCAAGCCCAGATTCAAGGTATGGCAGTAGACTTCTTGATGGGAGGACGGGAAAGAAGCCCACACACAGGGATGGGTGGTATCTGTGGCCCTTGTGCAAACGGCCGCAGAGACCTTTTCAAGGCTGTGTGTGTGAAGCCTCAATGTCAAGTTAGAAGATCCCTCTACTTCCTTTGAAACTTCCCTGAAACGCATGCTTGGGTGCATTGTTCTTCCTGACTTTCGCTAGCCCATGAGGAGTATTTCCTCTCTGTCCCAGTGAGCCCCACGATGACAGTAGGGCAAGAACTGCCTAGCAGCAGTGTGAAGACCTCAGACTATCCCTGTGAGCAGACAATATCCCTGCAGAAATTGAAGGGAGAGAAATGGCGACACATCCCATCACATGTTTGGAGATAAGCTTTGCAGAGCACTTGCTAAAGGGTGTCTTTAAGGGCTATTTTCAGGTAGGTAAGCTTTGAGAAAAGGGCATGCAATCAAGTAGCATGGCAAAGTTATCGATCCCATCTAGGTTGGGATAACCTGGAACTCAGAACCAAAATTCCCGAGGATGGGTGCATGAGGGTCACTCCAGCAAAATGCATGTATTTTTTAATACTAACTGAGGCTGGTAATAAAACCCTATGTGAGCCCTGTAACACAGTGGTTACAGATGTGGCCCTGGTCAAGATACTTAACCTAAGCTTAAATAAAATGGAAACAATAATTGTTCAGAACATCGTGTGAAATAATCTATGTAAAGCATGGAGTGAGTGCTGAGTAAACAAACATAATTTTAAATTTTATTTAAAAATTTAAAAAATAATTTTTACTTCTATTAACTGGACTGAGCCCAAGGTGAGAGCTCTTCTTGGCTCTTCAGTAGGAAGCACAGATGAGAGGGCAACCCTGAAGCAGAGAGATTGTCTGTGTTTATTTAGAAGGCCAGAGACGAGGCATCAGGCCAGGGTTTCTAATTGCCTGTGGAATGCTTTATTTTGTAGAGGTCCTGCTGGAAGCTTTGTTCTTCACTGTGGATCCTTATATGAGGTATTATTTTCCTCCAGAAAATTCTTATGTTGTGCACTGGACTCTAGTTTGACGTGGTCAATCTTTTAAAATATCCAGCTGATTCAAGACGCTATGGCTTCCCCGTTTCTCCCAGAAGGATGTCAGTGATGGGATTCACGGATGCTCATCTTTTTCAGGCGAAAGTCTGAGCGGAGCAGTGAGGGATTACACTGGCCCCTTTACTTTACAACCATCCCCTATCTTCATGTGCACAATTTACCTCTCATTGGTCACCAGAATTCCTTCCCAAAAACTTAAAAGAAGAAAGAAGCCAAGCTCGAATTTCTCCATTTCACTACTGGCAAATAATTTGGGTAGAGAAAGACGCTAAGACTAAAATTAGGTTTTCTTGCCTTTCCTTTACCTATATTCTTTTAATTTAGGTAATCTGCAGTCGACTCAAACGTGTGTACTCAGTAAACAGTTCAGGGAGAGGAGAGAATACACGCTTTCACTGGCCACTGACTCAGTAACTTTTTGCCTAGGTAAACAATGCAGCCATCATTCTTTTAAATAATTTTTTTCATAGTTGATGGTAGAGATTAAAATCTAAAGTGAGGGCTTCCCTGGTGGCGCAGTGGTTGAGAGTCCGCCTGCGGAGGCAGGGGACACGGGTTCGTGCCCCGGTCCGGGAAGATCCCACATGCCGCGGAGCGGCTAGGCCCATGAGCCGTGGCCGCTGAGCTTGCGCGTCCGGAGCCTGTGCCCCGCAACGGGAGAGGCCAAAACAGTGAGAGGCCCGCGTACCGCAAAAAAAAAAAAAAAAAAAAAAAAAAAATCTAAAGTGAAAAATATGTTTCCAAATGTTAACTAGCATCCCTTTTTGTGTATCTAGTGTTTTGGGTAACAAGTACCCAGTGGTACCTGGCTTATGTTTTTTTGTTTTGTTTTGTTTTTTATTAATTTTTATTGGAGTATAGTTGCTTTACAATGTTGTGTTAGCTTCTACTGCACAGCGAAACGAATCAGCCATACATATACATATACCCCCTCCCTTTTGGGTTTCCCTCCCATTTAGGACACCACAGTGCATTAAGTACAGTTCCCTGTGCTATACAGTATGTTCCCATCAGTTGTCTCTTTTACACATAGTATCAATAGTATGTATGTGTCAATCCCAATATCCTAATTTCTCCCACCCCCCCCCGCTTTCCCCCTTGGTATCCATACGTTTGTTCTCTACATCTGTGTCTCTATTTCTGCTTTTCAAATAAGGTCATCTATACCATTTTTCTAGATTCCACATATATGCGTTAATATACGATATTTATTTTTCTCTTTCTGACTTACTTCACTCTGTATGACACTCTCTAGGTCCATCCACATCTCTACAAATGACCCAGTTTTGTTCCTTTTTATGGTTGAGCAATATTCCATTGTATATATGTACCACATCTTCTTTATCCATTCCTCTGTTGATAGACATTTAGGTTGCTTCCAACAGTGGGGGTGGAAGGCAGGTTGCATTGGGTTATCAAGTGAATGGGAAGTGAAGAAATTTGGCTGTTAAAAGAAGAGAGAGAGGGGCTTCCCTGGTGGCGCAGTGGTTGAGAGTCCGCCTGCCGATGCAGGGGACATGGGTTCGTGCCCCGGTCTGGGAGGATCCCACATGCCGCGGAGCGGCGGGGCCCGTGAGCCATGGCCGCTGGGCCGGCGCATCCGGAGCCTGTGCTCCGCAGTGGGAGAGGCCACAGCAGTGAGAGGCCCGTGTAACGCAAAAAAAAACAAACAAACAAAAAAAAAAAAAAAAAGGAGAGAGAGACAAGGTAGAGATAGGATGAGATTGTAAGAAAGGGACAGTAAGAGAGGAGAATGTTGAGGATTCAAAAGAGAGGAAGGGCTAAGAAATGGAGGGTAGCCTCTGAAGAAGAGAAGAGGCTGATGTCCAGATCACCTCGAGCCAGAGGATGAACACCTCTTGCTTAGAGAGAAGAGTGAGTGACGACAGGGACAGTTGCTGGACCAGTCGAGAATTCCTCTCTGAGGGCCCATATTTTTCCTTGAGGAGGAGACACCAATGGCTAAGAATTCAGATGGAGAGATGTGGTAGGGTATTAAATCACGGAACATGAAACTCAATACCCCTTTGTGACCACTAACCATGCAGCATCGGACTCACTTGAAAGGAAAGGAGTTTCCCGTATCTGAATGTGCTGTCTCTTTCAGGGTTGTGGAAAGTAAGAACTCAGCCTTCCCAACAGGAACAACTGTAGTGGCTCCTTCGGCTGGACGGCGCACTCCATTTCTGATGGGAAAAACCTGGAAAAGCTGCTTGCAGAGTGGCCGGACACGTTACCACTGTCTTTGGCTCTGGGAATGGTTGGCATGCCCAGGTGAGTTTCATGGGTTTATTTCACTCATTTGAATCCCTGATATCCTGGTTTTCCAAAATGGTTGGTCCAGAACTTGATCAACGAGAAGAGACTCGAGACGTTCTAGGCTCAGGGGCTGATTAGAAAGGATGATGGGACTAAGAAGGGAAGAAGAGGGGCTAGAGTTAGCCTTGGGACTGAAGGAGAGAGAGGGGAAATCAGGTACAAAGAGAAAGTGCTGGTGAGGGGCAGCATGGGAGGGAGAGGAAGCACAGTCCCTCTCAAGCCTCTGGCAAACGGTGTGACACGAAGAAACCAGCTCCTTCTGTCCCTGGAAAGGTCTTGGCTTCACCCCTCACTCATGTCTGCCTCCGTTTCAGAGTTTAAAAAGGGAAAAGGAGTTCAGTGTACCTTGGCCTTTCTGTACTGTCTCTGATACCTCACCTCCTTTCCACATCTGAGTTTCCAGAGGTGTCAGGGGATCTGAAGTTCAAATAACTGAGATGAATCACAGTATAGTTGTACCATCAGTGTGGTGCAGATTTAAAACACTGAAGTGTCTCTTGGCCTTATCCCTCAGGAAGACTCCTGGTCAGTTCATCCTGTGTCTGCCCTCCAGGGCCCAGCTGCACTTTGCACCTCAAGTTTTCCTCTCATGTCCTGGAGAAGCAAGGTCACCTGAATTCCCTTTGAAGTCCCCCAAATTTTCCTAGCCTGGAAAGTTTCTCTAAGTAATTTCTCCAGGTTGTGTGATCCTTTTCTTTCTTCATTCCTTCTTCCCACCCTTCCTCCCTCTTTCTTTTCACCCTTTGAAGGACTTCTAAAGAATGAAACGGAAATATATATATCCCCAAATGATCAGCCTCCAGCAAAACCAGTCCCATACCCCCCAAGTTCATACAACACACAGGATTTGAGCTCCTCAGAATTGCCACAGCCAAGAGACGACATTGTGAAATTAGAGGATGCTTAAGGCAGTAAACAGAATGACAGCCCTTTCCGGTCTGTCCTGCCTGCCTGTACCCTCTACCAGTGAGAGCTCTTCCTCTCCCACCTTGTTATCCCACCCATCCTTCTCTAAATGGTGAGCTGGGGGTAGGAGCACGGGGGTGAAGGCGGACATGAGGAAACCAAGGAGCCAGTTTCCCATGACTTAGCTGGAGAGAAAGTAATTGGTAAAACATTAGGAGATTTGAATTCTAAAAATAGAGGATAATCTATTCCTTTGTGGGTATATTTCTCATTCACCCGTTTCAAGCCCCTAAGGAGTATGCTTCTACTCCAGGTAATCAGCTTCATACCAGTGGTTCTCAAAGATTGAGGGAGAGGGGTTACATATGCCATGTTTCTAGCCTCCATGAGCAACACACCACCAATTCTTTGACAATTCCTGCCATTATGCGCCTTACCAGTGGGATGGGTCAACCCTTCCAGAATGCTGGAACTTCTGCTATAAACTATAAAAGAAGTTGAACTTTGAAACCTAGGGTCTTTCAGCTGTCCAGGCTCCAAAGATTTAACATCCTCCCAAAGTATTGCATTATTTCCTTCTATAGGATCTCTTGTCTTCTTGTTAAGCTGGAACAGTTCAAGTGTTTTGCTCTCCAACCTGTTGATTCTATCCAGTCCCCCTTCGTCCAAAGCATACCTTTCATTTTCCCTCTAGGATTTCTTTACTGCTGGCTTCTTCATCCTACCTCCATTTTACTTTTAAAAGGAGGTGATGTTTGGGAAAGACCTTGTACATCTTAGGTCAGTATGTCTAACTGAACGCTGATGTTGCAAACATCTAGATGGGAGATTGGGGGAGGGAGTGTACGGGCTGTCATGGGTGGAATGACCCAATCTGAAAATGTACCTTCTGCTTCTCTTTGGGGGTTAGGCTAACTTGCCCAGCATACTCGGATATCAACATTCATTAAGGCGGTGGTTCTCAGTTGCTTGCATTCATAAGAATCACCTAGAGTCCTATTCAAATTCATATATCCACATCCCAGTATTTTTGAATCAGTGGGTTTGAGGCAGGGTCTGGGAATCTAAATTTTTAATAAAGCTACAGGTGATTCTGCGACAAGTGGTGTTCCATCCATCTTTTGAAAACAGTGGGTTAAGGGAATATTAGATATTTGGATCCTCAGAAGAAGTGCTGTTTGCCTTTCACTGCTTTCCCTTCAATGCCCAACTCTAACGAGCCCTCAGATGTAGTCACGGCTGAATAAGCTTAAGTCACGCCAACGTGTAGTTTTGTTTTACACAGAAATGGCTTTATGTGAATTGTCTGAAATTTTTGCCAGTGGCTTAACAATCACTATAATGGGTATAAATTTCATGGGCTCGGACTCAGGGGTGAAAAAATAGAACTTAAAATTTTTCTACTCCTGTACTTCATTTCTATCTCAAGCTGGTGTAACAAAATAAAACCTCCGTTAAGCCAGTGATTTCTCCCATCATTTCAGGTTTAAAACTCATAATTTCCTTTGTCTTCTCCGTAGGGTTGATGCAAAGCTCACAGGGCTAACACAAACCCAGTAGAGGGGGGACAACTTCTTGCTTTTGATCTTAGTTGTGCGTTGGTCCCCCCCTCTCAAAGTGTAACTTTTCTCGGGCTTCCCTGGTGGCGCAGTGGTTGAGAGTCCGCCTGCCGATGCAGGGGACACGGGTTCGTGCCCTGGTCCGGGAGGATCCCACATGCTGCAGAGCGGCTGGGCCCATGAGCCATGGCCGCTGGGCCTGCGCGTCCGGAGGAGCCTGTGCTCTGCAACGGGAGAGGCTGCGGCAGTGAGAGGCCCGCATACCGCAAAAAAAAAAAAAAAAAAAGTGTAACTTTTCTCATTGAGTCCGCAGCCACATCCCCTTCCAAGCTGGAAATCCACTGAACTGTGGTGGTTTCTTGACCTAATAATCCCCATTGGTGCTATGTGAGCTGCATCTTTGCAGGCCCACTAGTCGTTTCCCTGCAAGCTAACTTCGGCATCTCACTAGGGATGAGGTGGGGAGATTGCAGATGTTCTTTCATACCACTCTGGAGCCATGGGAAGTTCAAGGTGTTTCTTCCTGACCCTCTCAGGCCTAGACACCATATACTGTTACATCTGTTTATGATGTCATGGAGGCTTTCCCCATGAAGCTCGCCATCTCCCTAGAACTTACATAGGAATGAGGCATAAGCTCTCTGTTCTTGGATCCCTACAGTTTAAGGGGATCTATTTTCTTTCACCCCTGAAACTTGGCCTGGGGGTGGACAGGATGCTTCCCCCCTTCCAGCCACCTCTCTGTTCCCTCCCTAGTTCCCATCATCTTTTTTCCTCTCCTGGAGGTAAAGAAGGAGGAGGTGGACCATTAGTGGCTAGTAATATCCATTTCCTATATTTTCTGTCTTTTACTTGGACCCATGGCACTGAGCTGCTGAGAAGGCCTTCAGGGTATATATAAATGAGATACAGGGGAAAGAAACAAATTTATCCCCATAGCCTTACTTTTCTTCCCTAAGCCTAACAGCCTACTCTGGCCTGCTTGACATCTCTGGTGTGCAGGGTGGAGAAACAGTGCTGGTGAACGTGGCCGCAGGAGCAGTGGGCTCCGTTGTGGGGCAGATCGCTAAGCTCAAGGTAAGTGTCTTCCTCCATAACAAACATTTACTCAGAGCCCACAGCGTGCCCTGGGAATGCAGAGGTGAACACAGCAGACCTTTTGTCGTCTCAGGGAGTTTGGTCTACTAGTCGATTTCGTTGAGAAGCTGGAGATGGGGAATGATGGAGAAACGTGGGGGGAATGGGGAAAATGGCGCAGCAAAGATGACCTGAACATTGTAATTTGATACCACTGCAGGTCTCAAGTCAGGAATGGCCTCTGCTAGAGTAGTGAATTTGTAAGCAGTAACTATTTTCATAGTTTTTACTGAACTTTTCTTGTTACAACTTAATCTCCTTTCTTCATGATTGCCCCCAACAATTAAAAGAGGGACTTGATATCAGCCAACCAAGAGTCATCACCCACACAGCCCCATTGCAAAGGCTACTGCAGTCAGCCCAGAGCGGTGGGGCCTCAGCTTGGGAACTAACTCATGGGAGGCACGCAGGGCATGGAAACATTGCCTCTGATCTGGACAGGTGTCTGTGCTCAAGAGATCTGATTTGATGGTAGGGGTGCAAGACATCAGGCAGCTCACACATGGTCAGGATGTATCACATAGTGGAAATGTTCCAAGGTGATCTGGTTTGGCTTATCCTTTGCCAGAGGCTGGATGTTGGATGCAGGATCTAGTTTCTAGGGAAAGAGTTGGGGAGAATACAGATGAGTACAGGACTACAACCAGCAGCCAAGGGTTTGGGCTGATCTCCAGTGCTAATGGGAGCTTGGAATACAAATAAAGAGATGAGGCTGTCATACAGGTTGCAAATTTTGCAGTTAAGGAATTACATTAGTTTTCTAATGTTAAACCATAATAGCATTCTGAAATAACCGTTATTTACCAATGGTGTATTATGAATTTATACTTTTGGATTTGATTTAATAACATTTCATATAGAATTTTTGTATCTATATTCATAGGTGAGTTTGGTTTGAAGTTTTTTGTTTGGAACTTATCAGTGTTTAGCTTTGGGTTATGCTAGACTTAACAAAATGAATTAGTAATACTTCCAAAATTCAAATTTTAAATGTTTTATTAAAACTTCAAGGGATTTTTGTTTCAAAAATTTGATAGGACATATTTTTTAATTAGGGAAGAGCCGTCTCTCTCCCTTTTCTTATCTTTTTCTTTTTTCTGGCTGTGCCATGCAGCATGTGGGATCTTAGTTCCCCAACCAGGGATCAAACCTGTGCCCCCTGTCATGGAAGCACAGAGTCTTAACCACTGGACCACCAGGGAAGTCCTGATAGGACTCATTCTTAAACCTATTCTTTTAGAAACTCCATTAGAGATTGCCATACTAAGAAGTTTGTGCTTAATCCTTGGAGGAATGACATGATTAATTCTGCATTTTAGAGAAATCTTTTTGACCCTGGGAGGTGAATAGTTCATAGGGACACAATACTAGAAACAAGAAGTCAGATTAGGATGCTCTTACAATAATTCAGATGAAAATTATGATACCCTGACAGTGAAGATGGGACGTCAGAGGCAGCTTTTAAGGATATTTGTTGAAAAAGAACAAACACCTGGTGATTGGATGTGGCTAGCAAGAGAAAGGAAAGCATCTCCTTTGACCCACATGTTTCAGGTTTGGATAACTGCGTGGTATCACCCACTACAATAGAGGATAGAGGAGGAACAACAGGTAAGAAGCAAGGGGAAAAAAAGATTCCATTTTAGACACATTGATTATGAGGCCCCTTAGGCTCTCCAAGTGAAGATTGTTATAGGTCGCTGGAAATACTGATTTGGAACTCAGGAGAGAGGCATGGCTGGAGTTAATAAACAAGGGAATCATCTGCATGAAGGTGGTAGTGAGGTCATAAGAGTAAATGAGATCATCTTATGAGAGTATAAGGTTAGAAGGCAAAAGGACCAAGGATAAGAGATTTTGCAAAATTGTTTTTTCTTGAATCATGAAGGAATGGAAAAAGCATATGGCAGTCGTTTGTACAGATACATGTACGAACCCAAAGGCCTTTCCCCAATTGAGAGTGAACAGAGGCTGATATTCTGGTCTTCACGATACATTCAGAATAGAAGAGAGCTTTCTGAAGATCTACTCTCTATGTACCAATATAAGCTCTAGTCTCAACCTGAAAGTGCTTCTCAGGATGCACTCCAGTTCCTCTATGATTAGGCAGCACCTAGTCCAACGCTTTGGGCCAAATCACAGAACACGGGGCAGTTACCAGGAGGGCTGTCTTTGATATGAGAGTCCCAGGGCAGAGCCAACATTATAGTCTAAAGAGTCACTGCACCAAGAGATAGCATGCAAGTCATTGCAAGGGAGAAGAAGCCCCAACATAAACAGGAGAGTCAAGGGCTTCCCTGGTGGCGCAGTGGTTGAGAGTCCGCCTGCCGATGCAGGGGACATGGGTTCGTGCCCCGGTCCAGGAAGATCCCACATGCCGCGGAGCGGCTGGGCCCGTGAGCCATGGCCGCTGAGCCTGCGCGTCCGGAGGCTGTGCTCCGCAACGGGAGAGGCCACAGCAGTGAGAGGCACACGTACCACCAAAAAAAAAAAAAAAAAGAAAGAAACAGGAGAGTCAAGGCAGCAGGTTGAAATGAGCTGCAAACCACCTAAACATAGGAGGGATCGGTGGGGTGGTCAGAGGCAAGCTGAAGTGATGGTTGGGTTGTATCATAGGCTAGTTTAGGGACGAATTTCGCCTAGGGGGTCTGTTGGCCCATTATATATGTGGCTCAGCACCTAGGAGGGTGTTCTGGAGGAACCTGCCCATTCTAGACTAGGAGGATAGACTTGGCCCATGCTTGTGGTTTATAAATGGTTTCCATTTTTCTCCCCATTTAAGGCTGCAAAGTTGTTGGAGCAGCAGGGTCTGACAAAAGGGTTGCCTGCCTTGAAAAGTATGGATTTGATGTTGCCTTTAACTACAAAACAGTAAAGTCTTTGGAAGAAACTTTGCAAAAAGCCTCTCCTGAGGGTTATGATTGTGATTTTGATAATGTAAGTACAAATTGGACTTAATATCTGATTTACTAGCAAAGCAACTAAGTACTATATGAGGGAATCTACTTCTAGAGTTTCCATCTAAAAATATATGAGGAAAGCACATATGCCTTTTTTAAAAAACAGCTTTATTGAGATATAATTTACCTGTTTAAAACATAGAACTCGGTAACTTTTAGTGTATTCACAGAATTGTACAACCCTTGCCACAATTTTAGAACATTTTCATCACCCTGAAAAGAAATGCTTGTGTTCATTAGCAGTCACTCCCCTTTGTCCCCCCAAAAGTGATATTTTGTGACTGGCTTCTTACACTTAGCATGTTTTCAAGGTCCATCCATATTGTAGCATGTATCATTTTTTCATTCCTTTTTTAAAAAATTTTTATTGAAATATAGTTGATTTGCAATGTTACTTCATTTTCTTTTTTTAAAAATAAATTTATTTATTTATTTTGGCTGCATTGGGTCTTTGTTGCTGCGAGCGGGCTTTCTCTAGGTGCGGTGAGCAGGGGCTACTCTTCATTGTGGTGCGTGGGCTTCTCATTGCGGTGGCACAGGCTCTAGATGCACAGGCTCAGTAGTTGTGGCACGTGGGCTTATTTGCTCCGCGGCATGTGGGTTCTTCCCGGACCAGGGATCGAACCCGTGTCCCCTGCATTGGCAGGCAGATTCTGAACCACTGCACCACCAGGGAAGTCCCTCATTTCTTTTTATGGCCAAATAATATTCCATTGTATGGATATATCACATTTTATTCATCCATCCATCGGTTGATGGGCAATTGAGTCATTCACACTTCTTGGCTATTATGTATAATGCTGGCTATGACCATTCATGTACAAGTTTTTGTGTGGATATATGTGTTCATTTCTCTTGACTACAATCAGAATTGTTGGGTCATATGGTAACTCCACGTTTAATATTTTGAGGAACTGCCATACTATTTTGCAAAATGGCTGCACTATTTTACATTGTCACCAGCAATCTGTAAGGGTTCCAATTTCCCCAAATCTTCAGCAGAGTTTATTATCTGTCATTTTGATTGTGGCTATCCTAGTGAGTTTGAAGTGATATTTTGTTGTGGTTTTGATTTGCATTTCTCCAATGGCTAGTGATGTTGAGCATCTTTTCATGTGCTTATTGGCCATTTGTATGTCTTCTTTGGAGAAATGTTTGCTCAAATCCTTTGACCATTTTCAGTTGGGTTATTTGTTGAGTTGTCAGAGTTCTTTATATATTCTGGACCCAAGTCCCTTATCAGATACAGTCAATTCTCAGTATTCCCGGTCTATAAGTTCCTATAGAACTTTATGTTCTATAAAGTCACCACAAACACTGAACCATTGCTCCTACTGGAAGTGTGCACACACATGCACATATCTTACATAGATTACAATCTTTAGTCCTTCCTATAACTTCTCTTTTTATTTTAAAAGAGAAAATTTTTGTTTAAAAGTGTTAAGTAACTTGTCTGAGGCTGCCCCAGGACTAATCCTCCCACAGTTGGGATTCATACTCCATTCAGCTGGCCCCAGAGCTGGAGCTTCTTGAACCACTCTGCACTGCCCCCTACTGTCTTCATCCTCTGGTAATCTCGGTATGAGAGCTAAAAAAAGAAGGCAGACCCTTGGCCTTTTTTGACCTCAGCTGGGAACTTTGTGTCTCTTTTGCCACTAGCCACTCTGTGTATGTCTGCAAATGACCAGGGAAAGCTCTATGAGTATTGGGGTTATAAATAAATTTTAGCAAGTAGTCCAGTTCTCAATTATGGCATATACTCAAAATGAGGATCATTAGTAATAATATCTCCTGTATAGGGTTTGCAAATATTTTCTCTTATTCTGCGAGTTGCTTTCACTTTCCTTTTTTTTCTTCCACTTTCTTGATGGTGTCCTTTGAAACACAAAAGTTTTAAATTTTTGATGAAGTCCAATTTAGTTTTTCTTTTGTTGCTTAGGCTTTTGGTGTCATGTCTAAGAAGCCTTTGCCTTATCCAAGGTCACAAAGGTTTACTCCTATGGTTTTTTCCTAAGAGTTTTATCGTTTTAGCTCTTATATTTAGGTCTATGACACGTTTTTTTTTTTTTTTTTTGGTACACGGGCCTCTCACTGTTGTGGCCTCTCCCGTTGCGGAGCACAGGCTCCGGATGCGCGGGCTCAGCGGCCATAGCTCACGGGCCCAGCCACTCCACGGCATGTGGGATCTTCCCGGACCGGGGCACAAACCCGTGTCCCCTGCATTGGCAGGTGGACTCTCAACCACTGCGCCACCAGAGAAGCCCTATGACATGTTTTAAGTTAATTTTTGTGTATCGTGTAAGGGAGGAGTCCTATTTCATTCTTTTCCGTGTGGATGTCAGTTGTTCTGCACCATTTGTTAAAAAGACTGTTTTTTCCCCTGTTGAATTGTTTTGGCACTCTTGTCAAAAATCAATTGACTATAAATGTAAGGGCTTATTCTGGACTCTCAGTTTAGTACTACTGATCTATATTTCCGTTCTCACACTGTCTTGATTGATGTAGCTTCGTAGTAAGTTTTGAGATCGGAAACTGTGAGTCCTCCAACTTTGTTCTTGATATATGGCTTCTGAGTTATTTTTCCATACTTTTAGATAAAGCAATGAGATTACTGAACTGGTCAGAAAACCCCAAATTATAATGAAGTAAAATTTACAAGTTATATAAGGTGTATTTCTACAGTCAAATGAAAATGCCTAGTTTCTAATGTCTCTTTCCAACTGCGATTTTCTGCCCTGCGGTGCTAATTTAATCAGTGTTATTGCTGCTAAAACAAGTATTGTGAAATGATCATTGTGAGTTAATGATTCTCCTGAATCTTCTAGGGTTTAGATTATTTAAAGGTTTTGGTTTTTTGTTTCCCTGTCTGTTTAGGTGGGTGTAGAGTTTTCCAACGTTGTTATCCCCCAGATTAAGAAATTTGGAAGACTTGCTATTGCTATACGTGGGCCCATCTCTACATATAACAGAACCGGCCTCCTTCCCCCAGGTAATGAGCTCACGCACATGATCACAGGTGTAGAAAGACGGGACAAGGAGGAGATTCACAGATATGGTGTAGGCCAGTGACTATCAAAGTATTTAAAAGATTTCCTAATATTCTTGATGAAATAGTATTTATTAAACTAAAAACATATAATTGTGTATATCTGTGCTAAATCAGCTTATATTGGATTTTGACATAGAGAAATAACAGGCGCTGAAAATATGGAAGAAACAGTTATTAAAAGTTTTAGTTTTTTACTTACTGTTTTCTGCAAAGTTGTGAAAAGCCATGATTTGATTTAGAAATAGAACACGTTGTCCTGGCTGGAAAAAATGAGGGTTCTTCAGGATATTCGAGATGTGCTGGAGGTTTGGGGGTGGGTAGACGGTGGCTTAATGTGGGTGAAGGGAAAACAGGCTGCCATTTCCTTCAGACAGTAGTGGGCAGAGTTTCCTGCAGCAGCACCAAACTGACAATTTCCACTACAAGGGAAAGGGGCATGCGTTTTCTCTCGATCCCTAGAACGTCCTTGTTTTGCTTCTCCTGTCCGCTGCCAGGCCCTCCATCCCTCACTTCTCCACTCTCTTATGCTGAGACCTTCCCCTCCCACCTCCGTGCCCAAATAAGTCCAAAAGCAGTATCAACTAGAGAACTATGTTCATTAAATCTCAGTTTTCTAAGAGATGTCCTATAGGCCTCTTATTTTACAGATGGGGAGATGGATGGCCAAAAGGACCAGAGACTCTTTCAATCCTATTAGCGACAGACTCAAAATAAAAGCAGATCTTCTGAACTCCTCATACAGAGTCCCTTCTGCTACAAATGATTCTGTGCTGTTGGTGAGATTACAGATTTACCTGCGGTCTAAAAATTTAAAAAAGGAGAAAGGGCTTCCCTGGTGGTGCAGTGGTTGAGAGTTCGCCTGCCGATGCAGGGGACACGGGTTCGTGACCCGGTCCAGGAAGATCCCACATGCTGCAAAAAAAAAAAAAGGAGAAAGAAGAACAAAAAGGAATCTTCCAGATTACCATCAGGATCCAGGCAACCACAAATAAATGGATCATTTGTTCTATGATGGGCTTCACTCGTGGGAATGAAACCTTATAACCCTGCTAGTTAACAATACCTCGGCTACACTGAGACAGGTGGGTGGGAGTGGAAGAGGCTGAGGAAGGCCCACTTGTAGATTCCCTGTTGGGTTGTGAAAAATCAAAGAGGCTACTTTCTCCAAGAAAGATACTCCAGGTGCACCTGGCAATCTTATTAGGGACTTTTTCCCCCCATATTTTTCTAATTGATGCTAAGCTAGCATCCTGGGAAATCTTCCTGCCAGTTGAGCAGAGGTCCAGGATGCATTTTCCTGACCACAGCCAAATATTTTGGATACAGTAACTTGATCTAGGCTTTTAAGCAATTAGTCTTTGCAAGTTCAGCGGCTCAGGGCTCAGGTTTTTGAGACCTATCTGGCCTTGTGGACAAGCTGGCGTTGTCCATTCCATTTTAATCAAGTGAGATTCTGCTCTGCCTCTGATCTCCAGAAATTCTAACATATTTCACTGTTAGGAGAGCTCGGAGGCAAGTACTTGTTTCCCCCAGCTTTCATGCCACATTTGTTTTCTACTCGCAATAAAGAAACCACATCCCCATCAGCATGCACAATCCCAGAAACAGTATTTCATCCTCTTCCAAGATGAGAAAATGAGGACTCCACTTCTTAACCCAAGAGGAATATGGCTGGGGTGAGTCTTCCGGAGAAGCACTCTTTCTGCAAGACTAATCTAGCATTTGGATGTGAACCTCTCGTGTCTCACTCATCTTGCATCAGTTTCTTTTGCTTCAGGACAAAGCCCTACTTTTCCTTCTTTATCTCTTTTTTTTTTTTTTTTTGGCTGCTTTGGGTCTTCATTGCTGCAGGCGGGCTTTAGTTGTGGTGAGCGGGGGCTACTCTTCTTTGCGGTGCGTGGGCTTCTCATTGTGGTGGATTCTCTTGTTACGGAGCATGGGCTCTAGGCGTGCAGGCTTCAGTAGTTGCAATGTGTGGGCTCAGTAGTTGTGGCTTGCAGGCTCTAGAGTGCAGGCTCAGTAGTTGTGGCGCACAGGCTTAATTGCTCTGCGGCATGTGGGATCTTCCTGGACCAGGGCTCGAACCCATGTCCCCTGCATTGGCAGGTGGATTCTTAACCCCTGTGCCACCAGGGAAGTCCCAAAGCCCTACTTTTCTGACTGCTGACATTACTTTCTTCAAAGTAGCAAGTGGGAACTTGAGGCCTGAGTAATGCCAGTTATGAAGGAGGCTGAAGCTAGATTCTGCCAGTCACCTGGGCTCTTCCGGCCCTGATATTCCCTGGGCATTTTCACCTGACTTCCTGGAACTTGTAAGACTATGCTCAGGTGCCATTCCCTCAGTTTCTGGTCACTTAGGATCCTTGGGAAAATAAACCAGGCAACCAATACAACCTTTTCTCTCACGCACAGAAGAGTACTATCTTTTTTACAGGCTGCAGGGTAGCCCTGTGCTTTTTCTACGCTGGTGGTTCTCAAAGTGTGGGCCCAAGACCAACAGCATCACCATCTCCTGGGGACTTGTTAGAAATACAAATCCTCGGGGCCCACTCCATCTCCACAGTCAGAAGCTGGATGAGGGGCGCAGCAATCGCTTTTCACAAGCTCTCCACGTTATTCTGACACTTAGGGAAGTGTGAGACCCACTGTTTCAGGCTAACTCTTGGTATCTTGAAATGGCGAGGGCAGGGGCAGGTGTGGGATTTGCTGAGCCCCTTGATCTATTCTCTTCTTGGCTGGTAGGCCAGGGGAGGACACCAGTTGTTTTGCATCCGCTTTGAGAACAGAACAGAAATTGATAGATTTATGCCATAAAATGACTGTATTGAGCCATAAAGAAGAACACGCTAAGTATTGTGAATATCAGGGTATTCACCCTTGAGCAGCACAGAAACGTTTCACACGTTATCTTCAGGACCTCGTTCTGTTCCCTAGAACTGTTTGGGAAGCTTTTGGTGGACCTTGCTTCTGGCAGGTGACGGATGAACAGTTCCTGGCTGCCCGGCCTGTACAAGGACTCCACGTGTGTGTCGGTTTCCCATGGCTGCTGTAACTATTACCACAGACTCAGTGGCTTAAAACAACACAAATTTATTGTCTTACAGTTCTAGACGTCAAAAGTCTAAAATGGGTCGGCAGGGCTGCATTCCTTCTGAAGGCTCAAGAAGAGACTCGTTTCCCCGCCTTTTCCAGTTCTAGAGGCCGCCTGCGTGCCTTGGTTCACAGTCCCTTTCTGCATCTTCAAAGCCAGCAGCACTGCATCTCCAAATCTCCCTCTCTCTCTCTCTCTCTCTGTCTCTCTCTTGCTCTCTCTCTTTCTCTCTCTCGCTCTGATCTCTGCTTCCATCATCACATATTTTTTCCCGACTCCAATTTTTCTGCATCCCTCTTTCCCTTACAAGGGCCCTCGTGTGGGCCTACCTGTATAATATAGAATAATCTCCCCATCTGAAGGTTCTTAACTTAGTCATATCTGCAAAGCCCCTTTTGCCACGTAAGGTAACATATTCACAGGCTCTGGGAATTAGGATGCGGACGTCTTTGGGGGCCATTATTCTGCCTACCACAGAGTGCATGTTGATTTGTGGGCAGTCCCGTGGGTCAGAAAGGGTGGAGGAAACAGAAGGGAGCGCACTGGGAGAACTCTGACACGCCTCGTACCACCTGTGTTTTCACCACGGCCACCCGCCTGGGCACTGCTGCCCAAACCCTCCTGTTCACAGGCCCACCCCGGAGGCCGTCATCTTTAAGGAGCTTCACTTCGAAGGCCTCCCCGTCTACTGCTGGCAAGAAGTCCGCCAGAGGCTCTGAAAGGCTTGCTGACAGGGGTCTCAGAGGTGAGAGGCTCCAGGGCCGCTCCTCCACCAGATCCCCTTCCCTTTGGATGCTGCAGATTTCATTTCCACTGGGAATATGGGTTCATCTCACTGCTCCCCCTTTTATAACAAAATACCTGGAAGTCTTGTCTGCACTCACTGTCTGCAGCCCCTCTTTCCATTCTGTCTTAAACCCGCCTGTCGGGTTTTGCACTGTCGCCATTCCACCAACACAGCTTTTGTCAAGGTCGCCGATGGCCCTCACACTGTGGACTCCAGTCATCGGCTCTTAACATCATTTGGCTGTGGAGGGTATTTGACAGAGAGCATCGCTCCCTCCTTGCTTCCTTTGGCTTCCCTTGGCTTTTGGTTTTCCTCACTGATTGGTCCTCCTCAGACTCCTCTGCTAGCTTCTTTTCTTCTCTCCAAATTAATAACAGTGTCCCAATGCATGGTCCCTGGGCCTCTTCTCTCTGTCCACACTCTCTCAGCCCTTTGTTATCTCATCCATGCTCTTGCTTTTATTTTCATTTTTGGCGGTACGCGGGGCTCTCACTGCTGTGGCCTCTCCCGTTGCGGAGCACAGGCTCCGGACGCGCAGGCTCAGCGGCCATGGCTGACGGGCCCAGCCGCTCCGCGGCATGTGGGATCCTCCCGGACCGGGGTGCGAACCCATGTCCCCTGCATCGGCAGGCGGACTCTCAACTACTGTGCCACCAGGGAAGCCCCACGCTCTTGCTTTTAAATATCAGTATGCTGACAGCTCCCAACTGTCTGTCTCCAGCCTAGATCTCTCCCCTGAGCTCTAGACTGTTCAGCAGCTGTGCTTGGATGTGCGATACGCTTCTCCATCTCTGTCTTAAAGTGTTAAAAACCGAAAACGTCTTGATCTTTCCTGCCAAACTTGCTCTATATATAGACCACACCGTCTCAGTTATGACAACCTTTTTAGTTGCTCAATTCAAAAACGTTGAAATTATCTTTGATTCCTTTCGTTCTCTCATATCCATGTCTAATCTGTCGGCAAATTCTGGTGGCCCAACCTCGGAGATGCATTCAGAATCTGCCCTGTTTCCCCTCCTCCACTGCCACCATCCTGGTCTAGGCCACCATCTTGTCTGGCCTGGATGTTGTGGTGGCCTCTATGCTGCTCTCCCACTTTTTCACCCCTACAGACAATTCCCAACACAGCAGCCAGAGTGATCTTTTAAAGCATAAATCACACCAAGTCATCTTACGCTCAAAACCCTGCAAAGCTCCCCATGTCACTTAGAATAAACCCTGCGAGGCTGGACACTATCTGGCCTCCGTTACCTCTCTAGTTTCATTGCTTACTGTCTCTCCCCACACCCCTCCACTTCTCCGTAACTGCTTACTTAATTCTCACCCCCTCCTTCAAGTTTTTGCTGAAAACTGCCTTCTGAATGAGGACGCTTTGAACATGACCCTATTTTATATTGCAATCCCCCTTCACTGGTTGAGCCTCCTTATCTTACTTTGATCCATAGCAATTATCATCTTTTCACATAATATACACTATAATTCACTTAATTGTCTGTCTCCCTCCCATGAGAATGTAACCTCCCCGAGGGCAGCAATATTCACGCATTTTGTTTGCTGATGTATCCACACCACCCAGGATGGTCTGAATAGGCACTAGGTGAACATTGTCAAGACGAAGGAGTGTTAGAGGGGCGTATATTTTGCCATGGCTCTTCCAGGTCCTAGAGTGGAGTCGTCTTATAGCCATGCCTTATAGATCCAGAGGAAGAATCCAATCGCTTTGTCCTGAGCTGTGATCATTTTCCCACCTTACGCCATGTGGAGTTTTAGTCAACAGAAATCTGAATAACCGAGGTGGCATGATTTTCGTTTCCCAGGAGAAAAGTGGTACCATACTTCCTAACCCCTGGCTTTCTGATCATTTCCAAATTCAAAGACATAGATGGCTCCCCTGGCATCCCCTGGAGCTTGGCGTTTTTCCCAGTCTAACACTCTCCGAGTGCTGGGCTGGGCTCTTTCCAGGGAGCTGGGAAGAGTGGGATGCGTTTAGAGTTCCCAGTGTGTAGCCTCTTTGTCCCTGTTGGTGAAATCAAACGTGATCACAGCTGACAGCAGACACCACTGTGCTGGTGTCCCAAATGCTTTCTTCCTACAAAGTGAACCTAATTATAATTTTGTTCTAAGTAACTAGTGAATTGGTTTAATTTCTCTCTCATCTACTTATTTCTTTCTCATCCCTCCCCCTTTCTTTTTTTTTTTTTTCTTTGTGATACACGGGCCTCTCACTGTTGTAGCCTCTCCCGTTGCGGAGCACAGGCTCTGGACGCGCAGGCTCAGCGGCCATGGCTCACAGGCCCAGCCGCTCCGCGGCATGTGGGATCTTCCCGGACCAGGGCACGAACCCGTGACCCCTGCATCAGCAGGCGGACTCTCAACCACTGCGCCACCAGGGAAGCCCCCTCCCCCCTTTTTAAATACACTTTTTATTTTAGAATAGTTTTAGAGTTACAGAAAAATTCCTGAGAGTAGAGAGTTCCCATATACCCTGTATTCTATTATATCCTAATTTCCCATATTATTAACATTTTATATTAGTATTCACCCTCTACTTTTAACCTCTAAACTTTTGATTATAGCTTTTGACCCTTTCCAGGTTCTTGGCCTCTTCAAGCACAGGAATGAGCTGGGGCTTTCTATTGATAGTTAAGTGTTCAAATCCCAGCTTCCCTACATACTAGTTGAGTGACCTCAAGCAAATAAATAGTCCCTCCATAAATCCATAAAGGATGCTAAACCATCACTGGATACATTAGGGAAAAATAGTATAAGGTGACTTAGGTCTCCACATAGGACCTCTTTAAAATAATGTGAGAATGTGAATTAGTTCTATTTAGTAGACTGTGCCTTGTAGAAAAAAGAGAAATGAAAATCCTCCTTCACTAAATGAACTCTTCCCTCCCACACTCCTAAATGAATGTTAAACACTTACTGAACAAATCTTGGCTTGAAGGGAAGACATATTTTTAGACTGCCATCGTATTTACATTTCCTGAACAGGTTCTGCCTCTTCAGGGGTCAAACAGAGGTAATGATGCTACAGCATTGGGCTACTGGAAAGATGAACACAGATGATACCCTGCAAGGATGTCCCCTGCTCCATATGCTTCCGCCTCTTCTGAGATCATTACATTATTAAATTTTTTGTTCAATTTATTTAGCAATTAGTTAATTGCTTCCTTGTGACATTTCTCGTATTGTTATGCTGTGATCTGATGCCTATTATTAAACTCTTATGTGTGCTGTAATCTGTTACATACACTGTGTATGTGGGTCATGCCCCCCAAATGACTATAAGTTCAAAGAGGACAGGCTCTCCACTTCCTAGTTCCAAGTTTCCCATGATGTACTGATAAATTTGTTGCTACAGTGAGAAGAGTATATAATTTAGAATATGAAATTAATCTATTATGTTTGTTGTTGTTTTGATACAGGGTAAAATCCAGTACCATGAACACATCACTGAAGGATTTGAAAGCATGCCAGCTGCATTTATGGGAATGCTGAGAGAATTGGGGGAAGCAATAGTGAAAGCATGAACAAAAATGACACATGGAATCTCGAAATCATTTGGATGATTACTTAGTTTCTTTATAATCATTTAGTAAAAGGTATGCTGTCTTCATGATCTAAAAAACATTCATTGTAATGCATCTGATCTACCTAATAAAATACATTTAAGTGGAATATAATTAGCAAGAGAGAGGGAAAATTGCATATTGAACAATGCCCAAGTGAACTTACTGCCTGCTATAGTTCCCTCAGGGTTGTGGTAGAAAATAATGGCTCTCGAGTCCAAAAGTTTACTGCTTCTGTGACCTTGAACTTCTGATTTTTCATCTGTAAAGTGAGGACAGTAACATCTGCTTCACATACATATTATACATTTATTTAAAACACCAGCATAACACGTGGCATATATTAGGTACTCAGTAAGTGTTAGCTACCTCCCTGCAGAAATCAGTGAATTTGAAGTCAAGATCACCACCCCTATGGCTTATGGTTACACAAGGAGAAATAACCATTGCTGATGTACACGGACTCAGGGGAGCCCCCCATTGGTCCTCTGTGGGCAGGTCTAACGTGGCAGACCAAGGAAGGAATCTATCGCTCACAACAGCTACAAAAAAAGATAACATATGGGAATCTTTATAAGCCAACAAAAATGTGAGAGATTATTATGAAGAAAGCTTTGAAACATGACTAAGAAACACAAAAGAAGACTGAACATATGGAAGTTACCATGCTCTTGGACTGGGAGATTCAGTATCATGAAGATGTCAGTTCTGTTGATCAATTCTGCTACCAAATAGAGGAGGGATCAAATTGGAGTACAAGGAAAAAATAAGAGAAAAAAGTGCGATTGTGTGTGTGTGTGTATAAAACCTCTGGAAAGATGTAATAACAAGAACTGAGGTGTGCCTGAAAGATGGGGGATAAGAGAAAAACTACACTTTTGTGCTTTTTGAATTCTGAATCTAATGAACAAATTTATTCACTATTACAAATTCAATTAAAAAAATTAAAGTCCCTGTGCTTCTGTGTCCCCTTCCCATGTGGGGGAAATAACATATGCATGAGAAAAAACTCAGGAAAAAGTGGGGTCACCCCTACGGCTGGGCACCCCCTGGTGTTTTTACCTCTCGAACTTGTCCACAAGTTTGAGCCTCCAGCAGCGTGTCAGCTCCAGGTGAAGGGTTCCTGCCCCAGCACTGGGTCCCGTGGTGGGTTCTGTTCTAAGGCTTCTACCCCAGTAGCTTGTGACTCTCGGTATCTGTCTGACTCTCCCACTCTGGGGGCAGTGGTTTACCCCGTGACCTAAGGTCTCTGCTGGATCTCAAGAGTTGTTGATTTTTTTATGCTCAATGTTTTTCTTGTTGTTAGGACAGACTGATGACACCCAAGCGCAATACATGCTGGACCAGAAACCAGAAGTCAAGAGCATGTACGTATCTATATACATATATACACATATATATATTATAAACATATATATATTAGTTGTTTTTTTCTTTTTGGCCTCCCTGTGTGGCTCACTGGATCTTAGTTCCTCGACCAGGGATTGAACCCATGCCCTGGCAGTGAAAGTGCAGAGTCCTAACCACTGGACTGCCAGTGAATTCCCAAGAGGATATATTTTAAATTTTGATAATACTTACCATTTTTTCTTTGATGGTTAAGTGCTTTTAGTCTTTCACCTAAGAAACCTTTACCTATCTGTAGGTCATGAAATTTTTCTCCCATATTTTTATTCTGTAAGTTTTACCCTTTTAGCTTTTATGTTAGATCTGTGACGGAGCAGGGAATAGGGGATTGGGATTGACTGCAAAGGGGCAAAAGAGAATTTTCTGGGGTGATTTCAATGTTCTGTTTGGATGGGGATGACATAAGGGTGGATAGGTGTCAAAACTCATTAAACAGTACATTTAAATGCATGCATTTATTGTATATAAATTATACGTCAATAAAGTTAACTTTTAAAAGGAAGAAAAATAGGTCCAGTACAAAATTTAGGCCACAAGACAGGAGCTTCCTTGCTACCAAAGTGCTATGGACTCCTGGCTTACTTGTAGGGAGAAAGAAGTACAATAAGCAGCCAAAGAAAGGCCAACATCTGTAAGATCCACAATCACACGTTACATTCTTCGTAGGGAAGCCTCCCAAGTGGGCACTGATATATTTCACCTTAAGAGGAGACAGGAAGAACAAAGATCTTCATGTTTCCCCCGTGCCCATCTAAATCTCTTTTCAGAATTTATTTTGGGCCCAACAGTAAAATAGGTAATTTTTTCCAAGAGACAAGCTAGTTTTTCATACACCACTTATGGAATATTCCATCTTTCCTTTACAATCTATTAATAACATGGTTCCACATCTAGACTCATCTGTTCTTTTTTTCCGTTACATTTTTAATTAATTTATTTATTTATGACTGTGTTGGGTCTTTTTTGCTGCGTGCGGGCATTCTCTAGTTGCGGCGAGGGGGGGCTACCCTTCGTTGCAGTATATGGGTCCTAGAGCACATGGGTTTCAGTAGTTGTGGCACACGGGCTTTGTTGCTCCGCAGCATGTGGGATCTTCCCAGACCAGGGCTCGAACCTGTGTCCCCTCCATTGACAGGCAGATTCTTAACCACTGCACCACCAGGGAAGTCCCTCCATTACATTTTTGATTGGTTGTTGCTGGAGTTCTGGACAGTTTTTAACTACACCTATCAATCTATGCACAATTTGTGCATTTCTGAAATAAAGTATTAAAGAAAACAGTGCTCTTTTGAATACAGTATTTCAGATTAATGCATTTAGAACTTTTGCCGCAATATTTTAGCCTGATGCTTATGGCAAATCCATAACTGCTGCCAGGTAGCTAACTGGACTTGATATAACTCAACTGCATCAAGAAAATACGATTTTTGCTGGCATGTGCTATTATTCTACAACTCAGACATTTAGTTTATGTTCTGTGAACTGGTGTATATCCCAGGTGTACAAATCTTTTTCAGTGAAATCTTGATAGCAAAGTGGTGGTCAACATTCCATAGACATTCCCTGGTAAGAACCAGGCAGGATATCACCAATGACAGATTTTGTCAGCCCCACTGAAAAGGTTAAGCAAGATCTACAGGGATTCCAATTTTAAGGTAGTAAAGAATTCTGCCTTCTCCTCTGGAAAATCCAAAACAATATAGATGATAAGAAACAAAAATGGGGGGGAATTCCCTGGCGGTCCAGTGGTTAAGACATGGGCTTTCACTGTTGTGGACCCGGGTTCGATCCCTGGTCGGGGTAATAAGATCCCACAAACCACGTGTTGCAGCTCCCCCAAAAAAATTTTTAAGAAAAATTTAGGGGAAGCTGTAGAATGTTGTAATAAAAAAGACAGAAAATAACAGGTGATGGTGAAAAGATGAAACAATGATTTTACCGATTTACTTATACACTCCTGGTGGAATGTAAAATGGTGAAATTTAAAGAGGTGGTTTTTCGCAGCATTATTCACAATAGCCAAGGTATCAAAACTACCTCAGTGTCCATCAAGAGATGGATTGGTAAAGAAAATGTGGGGTGTGTGTGTGTGTGTGTGTGTGTGTGTGTGTGTGTGTATATATATATATATATACACACACACACACACACACACACACACACACACACACTAGAATATTATTCAGACTTAAAAAAAGAAGGAACTTCTGTCATTTGCAGCAACATGGATGAACCTGGAGAACATTATGCTAAGTGAAATAAATCAGAGAAAAACACTGTATAGTACCACTTGCATGTGGACTCAAAAAAAAAAAAAAACGAATGCATAGAGTAGAAAGTAGGACAGTGGTTGCCAGGGTTGGGTAAAATAGGGAGTGGTTAATCAAAAGGTGTAACTGAGTTATAAGATGAATAAGGTCAGAGGATCTAGTGGATAACATGGTGACTACAGTTTTTAACACTATATTGTATAGCTGGAATTTGCTAAGAGAGTAGAACTTACATGTTCTTGCCAAAAAAAAAAAAGTAAATATGTGAGGTGATGGATGTGTGGACTCATTTCACAATGTATATCAAATCATGTTATATACTTTACTTACATTTTTGTCAATTGTAGTAGATTGACAAAATCTGAAAAGTGAATTTTATGTAAATTCCATCTCAATAAACCTGATATAAAAATTAAGAGACATATGTAAGCCCAAACAATAATATTTGAAGACATATACCGTTTGGAAGAATTTTACTGACCAGGAGAAAAAGCCATGACTGCCTTCCGAAAAGGTACTGATGAGATCCAGACGATTCACAAGGTGGAGGAAATCAGGGACTCAAAGGAGAGAACGTGCTTGAAAACACGCATAAGAGCGGTTCAAGCCCCAGATGCCACTCCCACCCTTCATGGTCAGGGACTGTCCATCACCCTATGAAAATTTCACCCCCATAGAAATCTGAGGTATCATCTTTCACCAAAGAGAACTTGAGAGGCTTTTAACTTGGGGACCCTGGCCCTGGAGGACATAAGGCTGAATACAGATTAAGTGGAATTCTGTATACGGGTGAACTCCAACCCCATACTACCATGCAGCTTTCTTCCACCTGTTCCAGAAAAATAGCCAGGCTTATGGCGCCTGGAAGCTTAAGTCCTTCCCTAGAAAAACTGTAGACCCTTCTGAAGAAATAACACTGCTCCAAGGACTGAGAGGCACTGACATTTAGGGTCCCAAAGGCAAAATCTAAGTGAACACCCCCATCACCCTTCTGTGAAGCCCACAAATTGACCTAAGTCCATGCTCCCATGGACTCAAACTTCCAACCCAGAGACCCTGGACTTTGAGCTGGGAACATGGATCAAATCAGACTTCGGACTGTCTCTCTTGGGGAAAGTATGTACAACATGTGGTGTGGGAAGAAGGAAAGGGTGTGGTTATCAGGACAGACTGGGGCAGAAGCAGTGGATGTGCTCACAAGGGGAAAACTGTATTTCTCAGCCTCCCTTGCAGTTAGCTGAGGCTCATATGACTGATGTCTGGCCAAATGAAGAGTAGAAGTGATTTCTAAGCCAGAGGTTCCCAAACTTTCTTGGTTACAGCATCCTTAGTAGCACAGTCCTTTTCTCACAGTGTCCCTGGGCTAAAAGAAATACCTGACAGTTCCATTTGCTAAATAGTTAGGTCCAAGCAACATAATAGTATTAGTTGGTGCCATGTCCAGTAATTAGAGCTGTTTCCCTAAAACTTAAAATATCCTAGGAAGCCCCTGTGAATTCTCTACAGTGCCCTGGGACACCTTTGCACCAAAATGGGACCCAAGGTTCTAAGCTTTTCCAGGCCAGTGCTTAGAAACATTGTATAATGTTCCAGGTCTTGCTTTCCTTGCCTCTGGGACCTTGGAGGCCATATGTTCCAGATGACATGACTACAAAATGTTGGAAAGAAAAAGGTGGAAGTCTGACTGGGAAATAAACTTGTACTGAGTTAACGTCACTCTGATTTGTTGGGTTCTCTGTGGCTCACTGCGTACTCCAACTCTGTACTGTTCAATATGGTAGCCATTTAAGGCGACTAAGAACTGGAAATATGGATGGAGTGCCACATTTCAAGGTTTAAAAAACTGAGGCAGAGTAAATATTTTTCCATTAAACACAACTTTATTGTTTTGGTAGAACTACAATTCACTTTAACTGTTGCACGGCACAGGACGTTGCTGTTGTATTGTAATGCTTGTACAGGAACGTGCATGACTTCTAGTATTACAGATAAACACTTCACCAATCTAGTCAGTATCAACAGACTGATTCAGTTCAGATGATTTTTTTCTATGCACTGAAGTAACATCACAATGTGTCTACTGGATATTTTATGTAGATAGTACAAGTTAAAGAACACCTATGCAGACAGCACAAATTACAGTGACACCTATATGTAAACCATAATCATAAATTGAGATACTTATTATTTTAACTGTAATATAATAAAATTATCTAGATTAAAAATATGGAAAAATATTTAGATTTTTAATGAAGGCATATTAATGAGGCAGAATTCAGTGCAATACAGAAGCTAGTACCACAACGAGTACAGCAAAGAAAAAGAGTGCAAGAGGGTACAGTGCACATTCGATGATGAGTAGCAAATGCAACTCACTGCAGGCACAGGAAAATGAGAAGGCTGTTTGTTGTACACAAGTGTTCAATACAGTAGACAATATTTAAGACAGCAGCTAATAGTTATTTCATTTTTTCAGCAACAGTTTAGTGATAAGTATTCTCCCAATAGTCAAAAAAGAATCCACGAAATAAGTCCTATGAAATGAGAATTACATTTCCAACAAAAAATTTAAACAATTTTTTAAACAATTTTTAGCAGGATTTCAAGCTTATACTTGGCCAGCTATAAAATGGTTTGAATTCTTGCATGTGTGCACACACGCACACACACACACACACACACACAAGAATCTTCGATGGAGAGATGATAAAAGAAATGACCATTTTAATTATGATAATCTAGTTAGAAAATTATGAGGAAGACTTTAAAAGACACATAAAAATTGAAAATTTTAATTAACCTTCTAATTTTGCTCACAGAAGACAAGAAATTTCTTGTAATATCAAAGATCAATTGGTTCAAAATTAGAAAAATTTCAAGTACTTAGCTTTAGGTGTGTAATATATGACACTGCCAACTGAAAACTTTGAGTACATTCTGTCTCAAAGAACATCAAAATTTATAAAGAAATGTCAATTCATTGTCTAAAAACTCAAACTCATGACAGATATTTTTGACAATTTTCCACCTGATAAAGAAGAAATTTCAGCTAGAGAAAAAAATTCGTTTCTATCACAAAGATAAGACTGAAGCTGTGTTAGGTCCAAAGACAGATATACTGGAATTTTAAAGCAAGAGAATGGTATTTCCCTCATTGCTTTGTTCCACTATATGGTAACTACTGAAAATATCTGTTCAGTTTTCTGAAGCAGACTCCAAGAAGACAAACATGAATACAGATGTTAAAATTCTTCCGTACATGTGTGCAAATGATATAATCACTGCTAGTTTATGAAACTGTTGAAAATAACGTTTTTAATGATCTTGTGTTCTTTACTGATACTCCTTGGTTGAATCATAAAAGAATTTTACAAAGATTTCCTGTGCTGGGAATTCCAATTCAAGATTTTATTGAAATGAAAGGAATGACTGCTAAGTATTCGAAAATCAAAGACAAAAAGTGGAGTATCACACTGAATATGAGTGAGCTACATTTGAAGCGTCTTGGAGTGGGAAAAACTTGTGACCTACTCAGGTGAGAAAAATTCGTTAAAATTGAAACATTTCATAATATAAACAAAAAATAATGACTTTAGACATTTTTCTAACATGAGTCAACATGCAAATTGTCAATGTAATCAATAGCATTGTATAAATTGGCTGCAAAATACAAGAAAAATGTGAAGAATGGTTGATACTGATAAATTTAGTTTTTCCATTTATGCAATACATCATTGAATTTAATGGTAGTAACAGAATTGACAGAAGAGTTGAATTTTTTTAAACAGATATTGCTTTGAAACTATATGCTTTGTTTCAAAATCAAATCAGTTCTTCCGATAAAAAGATGAACAACTTTGTAAATGTGGATGCAAATATCGAAGGAAAATAATTTTCTGATACTTGAAAAATTTAGGTATATGTAGACTAACAACAAAGTGCATTTGGAAGAACTATGTAAATCTACTTTTCAACTCTAAGTTTTATTAATCTCAATATGGCTCAAGTATTTCAAATAAAAATTTAGTGTATGAACTAAGATGTGCTGCAACTGTAAAATACACATGGGTTTTGGAGACAGTGCAAAAAAATAATATAAAATACCTCACCAATAATTTTTTATACTGATTATATGTTGATATAATATTATGGATATACTGGGTAAAACAAATTATATTATTCACCTGTCTCCTGTTACCTTTTTAGAGTGGCTACTAGAAAATCTGAAATTATTACGTGGCTCACATTCTATTCCTAATGGACAGTGCCACAGTAACTGAAACACCTTCCAAGTGGTGTTTTAGAGCCCTCTTCTTAAATGTGAGTAGTCAAAGATCACCAGAAGTTTGAGGAAAGCCTCCAAGGAGAAAGAGAGAAAACAAGTAAAAACAACTCAGAGGAAAGATAATGAAGGGAGCGGTAACACTAAAGGATACCATATTAGCATCCTCAGAGAAATGAGTATTTCACCCATGACACAAACAGAATATGATTTTTTTTAAAAAGGAGTAAGCAGAGAATCAGAAAATGCACTTGGAAATATAAATATGACAACAAAAATAAAACATTCAAAACATTTAGTAGCAGAGCTGGAAGATAAAAGTTGACAACAGCTTCCAAAAAGAAGGATAAAAATCAAAGACATGGAAGGACTGATGTCAGGGAAGATGGAGCAGTAGGAGGCGCCAGGAAGCCATCTCTCCACCTAGACAACAACTGTACTGGCAGAAAGTACCTAAAGTGATTATTTGGAACACAGGAGACTATTTTAAGGTTTGTAGTGTCCAGGGGAAATCTTAAGTGGTAAACTGCAATGAACAGTGGTGGATTTTAGCCTTTAGCAGAGTAGCAGCTACCCATTCCCCATCAGCCAGCCCAAACATTTCTAGTTTGACTTGCTGGAGCCAAGGTGGGCAATAAAGACCTTTTCCTCCAAATACCAGGGTCCCAGGTCCTGACTGTGGATGGTTGCTTCTGATCAAGAAGGAAGAGCAGACACAGAGGTGAGTGACCATTCTTCCAACTACCCCCACTGGCTAAAGTGGCTCCCAGGGGATTTAAAGCAGGGGTCCCCAACCCCCGGGCCACAGACCGGTACCGGTCCACGGCCTTTTAGGAACCGGGCCGCACAGCAGGAGGTGAGCGGCGAGTGAGCAGCGAAGCTTCATCTATCGTTCCCCATCGTTCCCCATGGCTCGCATTACCACCTGAACCATCCCCACATGTGTGGGAGAATTTAGAAAGCCTCTGCCTCTGCCCAGGGAAAGACAGGCTCAGAAAAGACCTGAGAAAAGTCTAAGCATTCACCACAGACTGATCACTGGCAGAGAGACGACAACAAACAATAAAAAAAAAATCTGAGAAGAAGAATCTGATTTCCAGAGCTACCACACTACAGTAGTCCCCTGCCTTATCCATGGTCTGGCTCTGCACAGTTTGTTAACAGCTGTCAACTGCAGCCCGAAAACATTAAATGGAAAATCCCAGAAATAAGCAATTCATAACTTTTAAATTGCACACCATTCTGAATAGTGTGATAAAATCTCACACCATCCCGCTCCAACCTGCCCGGTATTCCCAACCAAAAACATCTTCTGCTCTCAACATCTATCCATCAACATCATGTTCGGTGATCCAGGATCACCCAAAGCAGATGATCCTTCTTCTGACACAGTGTCAGAAGGTCAATAGTAGCCTAATGCTATGTCACACTGCCTGTCATTCACCTCATTTCATTACATAGGCATTTTATCATCTCACATCATCATCATAAGAATGGGCACAGCAGAATAAGATATTTTGTGAGAGAAACCACATTCACATATTTATTACACAATATTATTATAATTCCACTTTATTATTATTATTATTATTTTGCAGTACGCGGGCCTCTCACTGTTGTGGCCTCTCCCGTTGCGGAGCACAGGTTCTGGACGCGCAGGCTCAGCGGCCATGGCTCACGGGCCCAGCCGCTCCGCGGCATGTGGGATCTTCCCGGACCGGGGCACGAACCCGTGTCCCCTGCATCGGCAGGCGGACTCTCAACCACTGCGCCACCAGGGAAGCCCTCCACTTTATTATTACTGTTAATATTTTATTGGGACTAATTTATAAATTAAACTTTATCACAGGTGCGTATGTAAAGGAAAAAACATAGTATATATAAGAGTTCAGTACTATCTGCAGGTTCAGTCATCCACTGGGGGTCTTGGAACGTATCCCCTGCACATAAGGGGGGATGACTATATAAGATTCACATGTCCAGTTTTCAACAAAAAAAATCACAAGGCGTACAGAGAAACAGGAGATATGCCTGAGGAACTCAGACCTACTAGACAAAGACTTCAAAATAACTGTCAAATATGCTCAAAGAGCTAAAGGAAGGTTCTGAACATGTTAGCAGATCAAGAGAGAAAATGAAGAAGATTCTTCAAAGCAGGAAAAAACTGGGGAATATGTATCCATTAATGATTAATTTAAAAAGGAATGCTCTCCTTGGTCGCACTTTACAAAAAAACAAACCCATAAACATCTTGAATATCAATGGGGAAAAGCCCCAGAAGAGCTACAGGTAGATTTAGCAAAGCTGTAAGTTATCAGAACCACTCTATAGGGTGAGACACCTAAGGACTCCAGCCTGAAATAATCTTAGAACTTGTGAAAACAAATAAAAGAAAAACCTCATGCAAAATGAAGACTGGAAGCCCTGAAGGGAGAGCTCTCAAGCACATACCAGCTTACTCTACATTCCTCAGCAGGAAGAAAGACTTCTTCCTCGCCAACAACAGCCCAGCCAATGAGAAACCACTGCAACTCAGCCAATGAGAAGCCACCACAACCCTGAATTCTCATTCTCCTCCAATGAACTTTCATTCAAAACAGCCCCCCCCCCCCCAACTTCCTCCATTCCGCTGTAAAAAGAACACTCCTGACCTTCCTTCTCCGGACATGTCTATAAGTTTACCATAGTTTGCATGTCCCAAATTGTAATTTCTGTTATTCCCAAACAAACTCAATTTTGCTGGCCCCTGGGGTAGCCTTTAACTCTATGTTCATTAATGGGTTGAATAGGGATCTTTCTCTTCTAGTTAAAAGGACCAGGATGGAATGGGAAATTATTTCCACTCCAGATTTATTTAATTCAGCAAATCAGCTCACCGGCACCACAGATGATTCAACTAAAAGACTGACCACTAAAATCCTCAATTTTCAACTCCACCAAGTAGAGGCCCCTAAATGAAACACAAACCCTCCTGGTCTTTGCCATTAGTGCAAAAAGCCAGGACATTGAAGGAAAGACTGTCACAAGCTTAAGTGCACCAGGCACCCTCAATCCTCTAACCAGCTTCCCCAATTCCCAGGGAATTACAGGGTTTTTCCCCAATCCTTCCCCTCAATCAACTTAGAGAAACCACTCTCCAGCTTGGGAATGAGTCCCTCCATCCTCACTGACACCAGAGCTACAGTCTTGGGGCTCAACCTGTTACTCAAGAGCCCCTGACTCAGAGGATTAAAATGGTTCAGTGAGGGGGGGGGGTCTCAAAATAAACCTCCCCAGGTTCCTGTCTGTTAACCTATCTCCTTTGGTTTAGGCTAAGAGATAGCTACCCTTTTCTCTTTAGTTCCTCTATCCCTGTTCATTTATTGGGCCAAGATTCCTTAGAAAAAATGTCATGCTGGCATTTCTGCCAAAAGGAGACAATAAATCTAGAACTTGATAGCAGCAACCAAAACAGCCAACTGGATGAATCAAATGATCTAGCTTTTAATACATTACAGGAAAGCTTGATAAATCTCCCTACTGTTGATCAACTTCCCTTTTTCCTCTTCATACAAGAGAAGGAGAGAAGCACTTACTTACCCAAAAGCATGGGGATCACCATCACCCCATAGGGTACTAGAGTTGGCAGCTAGACCCTGGGCACGAGGATACACCTTTTGCCTTAGAGTCATTCCTGCTACTGTCCTTTTAGTTAAGGCCACCAAAAAAATAATCATGGGATCCCCTCTAATTATCTCTGTACGCCCTACAGAAGCCCCACCTGTTCAACATATAATCCGGGGAAACCTGTCCGCACTGCCCCCAAACACTTTAAATTGCCATTAGAGTTGGAAAATGGACTTCATTCAGCTATCCTCACCCCATGGATACAAATATGTCTTGGTAATGATTTGTATGTTTTCCCACTGGACTGAAGCTTTCCCACGTAGACAAACTATTGCCTCTTCAGTAGCTAAAACTTACTGGAAAAAAATATCCCTACCTGATGAACCCCTCTTGAGCTCCACAGCAACCAAGGGACCTGTTTTACTCGTCAAATATTACAGCAAGTATGTGTTGTTTGGCCAAATCTTCAGTACTTTCACTGTACACATCATCACCAGGCTTCAGGACTAATCAAATGAACTAAGTGTCATCAAAACTCAATGGGGGGGGACTTCCCAGGTGGTGCAGTGGTTAAGAATACGACTGCCAGGGCTTCCCTGGTGGTGCAGTGGTTGAGAATCTGCCTGCCAATGCAGGGGATACGGGTTCGAGCCCTGGTCTGGGAAGATCCCACATGCCGCGGAGCAACTGGGCCCGTGAGCCACAACTACTGAGCCTGTGCGTCTGGAGCCTGTGCTCCACAACAAGAGGCCACGACAGTGAGAGGCCTGCGCACCGTGATGAAGAGTGGCCCCCGCTTGCCACAACTAGAGAAAGCCCTCGCACAGAAAGGAAGACCCAACACAGCCATAAATAAGTAAATAAATAAATAAATAAATAAATAAATAAATAAATTCATAGTGGCCGCACCAATTTACATTCCCAACAACAGTGTCAGAGGGTTCCCTTTAAAAAAAAAAAAAAAAAGAATACGCCTGCCAATGCAGGGGACACGGGTTTGTCCAGTGATTAAGAATATGCCTGCCAATGCAGGGGAAACGGGTTTGCTCCTCCATGCTGAGAAGCAACTGAGCCCACGTGTCACAACTACTGAGCCTGCACTCTAGAGCCCGTGAGCAACAACTACTGAGCCCACGTGCCACAACTACTGAAGTCAGCACGCCTAGAGCCTGTGCTTCTCAACAAGAGAAGCCACTGCGACGAGAAGCCCGTGCATGGCAACAAAGAGTAGCCCCCGCTCACCGCAACTACAGATGGCCCATCTGCAGCAACGAAGATCCAACACAGCCAAAAATAAATAAGTAAATTAATTTTTTTTTAAAAAACACAAAAACTAAAGTTTAAAAAAAAACTTAATGGGGGGGGCGGCAGAGTCAAGATGGCAGAGTAGGAGGACATGGAGTTCGTATCTCCTCACAAGTACAAGAATGCATCGAGGGGCTTCCCTGGTGGCAGAGTAGTTAAGAATCCTCCTGCCAATGCAGGGGACATGGGTTTGAGCCCTGATCTGGGAAGATCCCACACGCCGCAGAGCAACTAAGCCCATGCGCCCATGCGCCACAACTACTGAGCCTGGGCTCTAGAGCCCATGAGCCACAACTACTGAAGCCCGTGCGCCTAGAGCCCGTGCTGTGCAACAAGAGAAACCACTGCAATAAGAAGCCTATGCACTGCAACTAAGAGTAGCCCCCACTCACAGCAACTAAAACAAAGCCTGTGTGCAGCAATGAGGACCCAATGCAGCCATAAATAAATTAAATAAATAAATAATTTTAAAAAAGAATGCATTGCAGCAATCCTTGCAGAGCACCTACTGGGTGCTAGTGGGGGACCCTGGACACCTAAGGGGATGGGAGGAATCACTGCACAACCAGACTGGGGGTCGGGCCTGAGTCCCTGTGGTGGGAGCACTGAGTCCAAGACACTAGACTAACAGAGAACCTTAGGCCCCAGAGAATATTAATCAGTGTGAGCTCTCCTGGAGATCATCATCTCAGCACCAAGACCCGGCTCCACCAAACTGCATGCAAACTCCAGTGCTGGACACCTCAGGCCAAACAACGAGCAAGACAAGAACACAGCCCCACCCATCAAAAAAAATGAGATGACAAAAAAATATGTTACAGATGAAGAAGCAAGGTAAAAACCTACAAAACAAAAAAAATGAAGAGGAAATAGGCAATCTACCTCAGAATTCAGAGAAATGATAGTAAATATGATCCAAAATCTCAGAAATAGAATGGAAGTATGGATCAGGAAAATACAAGAAATGTTTAACAAAGACCTACAAGAACTAAAGAACAAACAGTGATGAACAACAAATAACTGAAATGAAAAATACACTAGAAGGAATCAATAGTAGAATAACCGAGACAGAAGAACGAATAAGTGAGCTGGAAAATAGAATGCTGGAAATAACTGCCAAGGAGCAGAATAAAGAAAAAAGAATGGGGCTTCCCTGGTGGCGCAGTGGTTGAGAATCTGCCTGCTAACGCAGGGGACGTGGGTTCGAGCCCTGGTCTGGGAGGATCCCACATGCCGCGGAGCAACTAGGCCCGTGAGCCACAACTACTGAGCCTGCGCATCTGGAGCCTGTGCTCTGCAACAAGAGAGGCCACGATAGTGAGAGGCCCGCACACCGCGATGAAGAGTGGCCCCCGCTTGCCACAACTAGAGAAAGCCCTCGCACAGAAACGAAGACTCAACACAGCAAAAATAAATAAATTAATTAATAAACTCCTATGCCCAACATCTTAAAAAAAAAAAGACGAGAAAAAAGAATGAAAAGCATCAAGGACAGTCTCAGAGACCTTTGGGACAATATTAAAGCACCAACATTCAAATTATAGGGGTCTCAGAAGAAGAGAAAGAGAAAGGGTCTGAAAAAATATTTGAAGAGATCAGAGTCGAAAATTTCCCTAACATGGGAAAGGAAATAGCCACCCAAGTTCAGGAAGCACAGAGAATCCCATACAGGATAAACCCAAGGAGAAACATGCCAAGACACATATTAATCAAAATAACAAAAGTTAAATTCAAAGAAAAAATATTAAAAGCAGCAAGGGAAAAGCAAAAAACAACATATGAGGGAAACCCCATAAGGTTATCAGCTGATTTTTCAGCAGAAGCTCTTCAGGCCAGAAAGGAGTGGCAGGATACATTTAAAATGATGACAGGGAAAAACCTATAACCAAGATTACTCTATGCAGCAAGCATCTCATTCAAATTTGACAGAGAAATCAAAAGCTTTACAGACAAGCAAAAGCTAAGAGAATTCAGCACCACCAAAGAGCATTACGAAAAATGCTGAAGGAACTTCTCTAAGCGGGAAACAAGAGAAGAAAAAACCCACAAAAACAAACCCAAATCAATTAAGAAAATGGTTAACAGGAACATACATATCGAAAATCACCTTGAATGTAAATGGATTAAATGCTCCAACCAAAAGACACAGACTGGCTGAATGGATACAAAAACAAGACCCGTATATATGCTGTCTACAAGAGGCCCACTTGAGACCTAGGGACACATACAGACTGAAAATGAGGGGATGAAAAAAGACATTCCATGTAAGTGGAAGTCAAAAGAAAGCTGGAGTAGCAATACTCATATCAGACAAAATAGACTTTAAAATAAAGACTGTTACAGGAGAAAAGAAAGGACACTACATAATGATCAAGGGATCAATCCAAGAAGGAAACATAACAATTATAAATATTTATGCACCCAACATAGGAGCAACTCAATACATAAGACAAATGCTAACAGCCATAAAAGCGGAAATCAACAGTAACACAATAATAGTGGGGGACTTTAACACCCCACTTACACCAATAGACAGATCATGCAGACAGAAAATAAATAAGGAAAGCACAAGCTTTAAATGACACAATAGACCAGACACACTTAATTGATATTTACAGGACATTCCACCTCAAAGCAGAAGAATACACATTCTTCTCAAGTGCACATGGAATGCTCTCTAGAATAGCTCACATCTTGGGTCACAAATCAATCCTTGGAAAATTTAAGAAAATTGAGATTGTATCAAGCCGCCTTTCTGACCACAATGCTACGAGATTAGAAACCAATTACAGAAAAAACCTGTAAAAAACAGAAACACATGGAGGCTAAACAGTACATTGCTGAATAACCAAGAGATCACTGAAAAAAAATCAAAGAAAAAATTTTAAAATACCTACAAACAAATGACAATGAAAACATGACAATCCAAAACCTATGGGACGCATGGGCTTCCCTGGTGGCGCAGTGATGAAGAAACCGCCTGCCAATTCAGGGGACACGAGTTCGAGCCCTGGCCCAGGAAGATCCCACATGCTTCGGAGCAAAAGCCCGTGCACCACAGCTACTGAGCCTGCACTCTAGAACTTGCGTGCCACAACTAAGCTCACGTGCCTCAACTACTGAGCCCGCGTGCCACAACTACTGAGCCCGTGTGCCAAAACTACTGAAGCCCGTGCACCTGGAGCCCGTGCCCTGCACCAGAGAGGCCACTGCAATGAGAAGCCCGCACGCCACAACCAGAGAAAGCCCACACACAGCAACAAAGACCCAATGCAGCAAAAAAAAAAAAAAAAACCCTGTGGGACATAGCAAAAGCAGTTCTAAGAGAGAGTTTTACAGGAATACAATCCTACCTCAAGAAACAAGAAAAATCTCAAATAAACAATCTAACCTTACAACTAAAGCAACTAGAAAAAGAACAAAGAATACCTGAAGTTAGTAGAAGGAAAGAAATCATAAAGATCAGAACAGAAATAAATAAAATAGAAATGAAGAAAACAATAGCAAAGATCAATAAAACTGAAAGTTGGTTCTTTGAGAAGATAAACAAAATTGATAAACCTTTAGCCAGACTCATCAAGAAAAAAAGGTAGAGGATTCAAATCAATAAAATTAGAAATGAAAAAGGAGAAATTACAAGTGACACTGCAGAAATACAAAGGGTCATGAGAGACTACCACAAGCAACTACATGCCAATAAAACGGACAACCCAGAAGAAATGGACAAATTCTTGGAAAGGTACAACTTTCCAAGACTGAACCAGGAAGAATTCGAAAATATAAACAAACCAATCACAAGTAATGAAATTCAAACTGTGATAAAAAAAATTTTTCAACAAACAAAACTCCAGGACCAGATGGTTTCACAGGCGAATTCTATCAAACATTTAGAGAAGAGTTAACATCTATCCTTCTCAATCTCCTCCAAAAAACTGCAGAGGGAGGAACACTCCCAAACACGTTCTACAAGGCCACCATCACCCTGATACCAAAACCAGACAGAGATATCACAAAAAAAGAAAATTACAGACCAATATCACTGATGAACATAGACACAAAAATCCTTAACAAAGTACTAGCATACAGAATCCAACAACACATTAAAAAGATCAAACACCATAATCAAGTGGGATTTATCCCAGGGTTGCAAGGATTCTTCAGTATACACAACACAATCCATGTGATACACCATATTAACAAATTAACGGATAAAAACCATATGATCATCTCAATAGATGCAGAAAAAGCTTTTGACAAAATCCAACACCGATTTATGATAAAAACTCTCCAGAAAGTGGGCACAAAGGGGACCTACCTCAACATAATAAAGGCCATATATGACAAACCCACAGCAAACATCATTCTCAATGGTGAAAAACTGAAAGCATTTCCTCTAAGATCAGGAACAAGACAAGGGTGTCCACTCTTGCCACTATTATTCAACATAGTATTGGAAATCCTAGCCACGGCAATCAGAGAAGAAAGAGAAATAAAAGGAACACAAATTGGAAAAGAAGTAAAACTGTCAGTGTTTGCAGATGACATAATACTATACACAGAAAATCCTAAGATGCCACCAGAAAACTGCTACAGCTAATCAGTGAATCTGGTGAAGTTGCTGGATACAAAATTAATGCACAGAAATCTCTTGCATTCCTATAGCCTAATAACGAAAGATCAGAAAGAGAAATTAAGGAAACAATCCTATTTTCCATTGCAACAAAAAGAATAAAATACCTAGGAATAAACCTACCTAAGGAGGCAAAAGACCTGTATGCAGAAAACTTTAAGATATTGATGAAAGAAATAAAAGACGACACAAACAGATGGAGAGATATACCATGTTCTTAGATTGGAAAAATCAATATTATGAAAATGACTATACTACCAAAGCAATCTACAGACTCAACATAATCCCTATCAAATTACCAATGGCATTTTTCACAGAATTAGAACAAAAGATTTTACAATTTGTATTGAAGCACAAAAAACCCCAAATAGCCAAAGCAATCTTAAGAAAAATAGAAAAAAAAAAAAAAAAAAAAGAAAAATAGAGCTGGAAGAATGGAGGAAATCAGGCTCCCTGACTTCAGACTATACTACAAAGCTACAGTAATGAACACAATATGGTACTGGCACAAAAACAGAAATATAGATCAATGGAACAGGATGGAAAGCCCAGAGATAAACCCATGCACCTAGGGTCACCTAATCTATGACAGAGGAGGCAAGAATATACAATGGAGAAAAGACAGTCTCTTCAGTTAGTGGTGCTGGGAAAACTGGACAGCTACATGTAAAAGAATGAAATTAAAATACTCCCTAACACCATACACAAACATAAACTCAAAATGCATTAAAGATCTAAATGTAAGACCAGACACTACAAAACTCTTAGAGGAAAACATAGGAAAAACACTCTTTGACATAACTCTTAGAGGAAAACATAGGAAAAACACGCTTTGACATAAATTACAGCAAGATCTTTTTTGACCTACCTCCTAAAGTAATGAAAATAAAATCAAAAATAAATAAATAGAACCTAATTAAACTTAAAAGCTTTTGCACAGCAAAGCAAACCATAAACAAGACGAAAAGACAACCCCCAGAATGTGAGAAAATATTTGCAAATGAAGCAACTGACAAGGGATTAATCTCCACAATATACAAACAGGTCATGCACCTCAATAACAAAAAAGAAAATCCAATCAAAAACATGGGCAGAAGACCTAAATAGCCTTTCAGCAAAGAAGACATACAGATGGCCAAGGGGTACATGAAAAGATGTTCAATCTAATTATTGGAGAAATGCAAATTAAAACTACAATGATGGGGCTTCCCTGGTGGCGCAGTGGTTGAGAGTCCACCTGCTAATGCAGGGGGCACGGGTTCGTACCCCAGTCCAGGAAGATCCCACATGCCGCGCAGCGGCTAGGCCCATGAGCCACAGCTGAGGAGCCTGCGCGTCCGGAGCCTGTGCTCCGCAACGGGAGAGGCCACAACAGTGAGAGGCCCACATACCGCAAAAAATAAAAAAACTACAATGCGGTATCACCTCACAGCGGTCAGAATGGCCATCATTAAAAACTCTACAAACAATAAATGCTAAACAGGGTGCAGAGAAAAGGGAACTCTCTTGAACTGTTGGTGGGAATGTAAATTGATAAAGCCACTATGGAGAACAGTATGGAGGTTCCTTAAAAATATAAAAATAAAACTACCATATGACCCAGCAATCCCACTACGAGGCACATACCCTGAGAAAACCATTAATTCAAAATGACACATGCACCCCAATGTTCAGTGCAGCACTATTTACAATAGCCAAGACATGGAAGCAACCTAAATGTCCATCGACAGACGAATGGATAAAGATGTGGTATATATACATAATGGAATATTACTCAACCATAAAAGGGAACGAAATTGGATCATTTGTAGAGACGTGGATGGACCTAAAGACTGTCATACAGAGTGAAGTAAGCCAGAAGAAGAAAAACAAGTATCGTGTATTAACGCATGTATGTGGAATCTAGAAAAATTGTACAGATGAACCTATTTGCAAAGCAGAAATAGAGACACAGAAAACAAACGTATGGACACCAAGGGGGAAAGGGGTGTGGGATGAATTGCGAGATTGGGATTGACATATACACACCATTATGTGTAAAAGAGACAACTAATGAGAACCTGCCGTATAGCACAGCTAACTCTACTCAATGCTCTGTGGTGAACTAAACGGGAAGGAAATCCAAAAAAGAGGGGATATATGGATACATATAGCTGATTCACTTCAATTTACAGCAGAAACACAACACTGTAAAGCAACTATACCCAATTTAAAAAAAAAAAAAAAACCTCAATAGTCAAAATTTGTGGAAATCCTCCAAAGACTTTGGCCAAAAGCACTGCCTCTGGTCCTTCTCAATCTCAAGTCCACTCATTTTGGAACTCATAAACTCTCACCCTTTGAGCTAACTGCTGGGCACCCCATGCATCTAGCTCCTGCCTCTTTCATCTACAACTAACGAAATGAGATATACTGCAATGTTGCATAGGTCTAATTACATCTATTAAAAATAGCCATGCTTTAATAGAGCAATCCTTTTAAAGATGAAGACGTCAAACGCCACACTTCGCAGCCTGGAGATTTCTTTATTGGAAAAGACATCTCCACAAAACACTTTATTCAACCATGCTGGAAAGGCCTTTATCAAGCGCAACTGACCAATCCTTGCACCACCAAACTCCAAGGAGTTGACTCCTGGACCCACGTGTCTCATCTAAAGGAAGCCTCAAACCCTTATGGGACCTGCACACCAACTGGTGACCTCACCCTGAAGATTTCCAAGAACTGAAGCAGATGACAGCCAAAGGAGACAGCTTTCCCAAAATGATGAGACCAGGCCTGTATACCCTTTTCTTGCTCTTGTTTCTTACCTTATTTTCCCCCTTTCTTGGAAAGGCAATGCTCTTGTCCACATCTCCCAATCCATTGCAAAAGGGGAAAACCTTTCTGTTGGATCTGTCACCAGAAACTCCAGTCTGTTCACGATGGCTGAGACCCCTTGGTCTTATCTGTAACCAGTTTCTCTTTAATCCCATGTCACTGCCAATCTTATCTACAAGCCTATGGATGTTACCTACTGGGTTAGGCTATAACAACTAGATGTTCCCATACCTGTTTCAATCTTTCTCAAGCCATAACCATATTAGCTCAACCTTGCTCTTTTTACAAAATACATACCTTTTAATCCCTTTTAAAAATTTTATTTTGGCTGCGCTGGGTCTTTCTTGCGGCACATGGGCTCTTCGTTGCGGTGCACGGGCTCTTCGTTGCGGTGCACAGGCTTAGTTGCAGTATGTGGGACCAGGGATCGAACCCGGGCCCCCCCACATTGGGAGCACGGAGTCTTAACCACTGGATCACCAGGGAAGTCCCCCTTTTTAGCCTTTAAATGCAGCTTTTATGTGGATGCAAGGTTGCTCTAAGGCAGGCGTATCTATAGACTTCAATGATTCAAGAAAAAGCAAAGTCATTAGGTGACAACTTAAAGTTGAAAGATGGAAAGATGGAGAGTTTAATACCTGCAAAGGATGGTTTGATAATTTTAGAAAGAGGTTTGGCCTAAAAAAATGTCAAGATAACAGCAGAAATAGCTTCTTCCGACCAAGAGGCAGCAGACTTCCCCAGATGCCACTAAGAAAATTGTTGAGAAAGAATATCTGCCTAAACAGGTTTTTAATGCAGATGTTTAAGTGCCGTATTATGGGCAAAAGTGCCACAAAGGACATTTATTAGTAACAACAAGAAGCAAGCACCAGGATTTAAGGCAGGAAGGGACGGGATGACTCTGTTTTGTGCAAATGCAGTGGAGTTTATGATCAGGGCTGCCCTCAACTATGAAGCTGCTGACACGGAACCTTGAAGGGAAAAGAGAAACACCAGCCGGGAAAGAACACTTTCTGCACTGGTTCCATCAGTGCTTTGTCCCTGAAGTCAGAAGTAACCTGCCAACAAGGGGCCGCCTTTTAAAGTCCTTTTGATATTGGACAATGCCCCTGGCCACCCAGAACCCCATGAGTTCAACAATGAAGGAGTCAAAGTGATCTACTTGTCCCCAACATAACATCTCTAATTCAGCCCCTGCAGCAGGGGGTCATAGGACCTTTAAGGCTCATTCCACATGGTACTCTACGGAAAGGACTGTCAGTGCTATGGAAGAGAACTTAGAGAGGACATCATTACAGTCTGAAAGGATTACATCATTAAAGACACCATCGTTGTTAAAAGAAAAAGCCAAGAAAGCCATCAAGCCTGAAACAATAAATTCCTGCCGGAGAAAACTGTGTCCAGATGTGCATGACTCCATGGAACTTACAACAGAGCCAACCAAGGAAATGATTAAAGAGATTGTGGATATGGCAAAAAAGGGGGGGGGGGGTGAAGGGTTTCAAAACAGGATCCTGGAGAAACTTAAGAGCTAACAGAATGAAAAGATGACTTGATGGAGATGGGTGCTTCTGATGGATCCGGGTACAGTGAATTGAAACCTTCTGGAAAGGATTCACCATTCTAGACGCCACTAAGAACATTCGTGATTCATGGGACAAGGTCAAAATACCAACATGAACAAGAGTTTGGAAGAAGCTGATTTCAACCCTCATGGGTGACTTTGAGGGGTTTGAGACTTGAGTGGAGGAAGTAACTGCAGGTGTGGTGGAAATAGCAAGAGAACTAGAATTACAAGTGGAGCTTAAAGATATGACTCAATTGCTGCAATTTCATAATAAAATTTTTAAGGAATGAGGAATGCTTCTTATGGATGAGCAAAAAAAGTGGTTTCTTGAGATGGAATCTACTCCTGGTGAAGAACGCTGAAATGACAACAAAGGATTTAGAATATTACATACATAAACTTACTTGGCTAAAGCAGCAGCAGGGTTTGAAAGAACTGATTCCAAATTTTTTTATTATTTATTTATTATGGGCTGTGTTGAGTCTTTGTTGCTGTGCACGGGCTTTCTCTAGTTGCGGCAAGCGGGGGCTACTCTTCGTTGCGGTGTGCAGGCTTCTCATTGCAGTGGCTTCCCTTGTTGTGGAGCACGGACTCTAGCCGAGCGGGCTCAGTAGTTGTGGCACACGGGCTTAGTTGCTCTGTGGCATGTGGGATCCTCCCGGACCAGGGCTCGAACCCGCATCCCCTGCCTTGGCAGGCCGATTCTTAACCTCTGTGCCAACAGGGAAGTCCCTCCAATTTTGAAAGAAGTTCTGGTGTGAGTAAAATGTTATCAAACAGCACTGAGAGCTACTGAGAAATTGTTCATGAAAAGAAGAGTCAACCAATACAGCAAACTTCAATGTTGTCTCATTTTAAGAAATTGCCCCAGCCACCCCAACTCAGCAACCACCACCCTGATCAGTCAGCAGCCATCAATGACGCAAGACCCTCCACCAGCAAAAGGACTGTGACTTGCTGAAGGCTCAGATGCATTTTTTCTAGCAATAAACTATTTTTTAATTAAGGTATGCACATCGGTTTTTTAGACATAATGGTATTGCACAATTAACAGATTACAGTAGAGTGTGAACATAACTTTTCTTTTTTTGTGGTATGCGGGCCTCTCACTGTTGTGGCCTCTCCCATTGTGGAGCAACAGGCTCCGGATGCGCAGGCTCAGCGGCCATGGCTCACGGGCGCAGCCGCTACGCGGCATGTGGGATCTTCCCGGACTGGGGCACGAACCCATGTCCCCTGCATCGGAAGGCGGACTCTCAACCACTGTGCCACCAGGGAAGCCCTGAACATAACTTTTATACGCACTGGGAAACCAAAAAATTTGTGCGACCCAATTTAGGCAACATTTGTTTTACTGCAGCGGTCTGGAAGTAAACCCACAATATATCCAAGGTATGCCTGTAAACACAAAGATACACAAATCTAGACAAACTATAATCAAATTTTCAAAATCCAAAGACAAAGAACCTTGAAAGCAACAAGAGGAAGTAACTCATCATATAGAAGGGATTCTCAATGAAACTATCTTATTTCTTCTCAGAGACCTTGGAGACCAGAAGTCTGTGGGTTGATTTATTCAAAGTGCATAAAGAAAAAAAACTGTTGGTTGAGGATTCTATATCTAGCAAATCTGTTTATCATAATAAAGTTCATTAATGAAAAGATCACAGCTAACATCATACTCAACAGTGAAAAACTGAAACCTTTTCCTCCAATATCAAGAATAAGACAAGGATACCCACTTTAGTCACTTCTATTCAACACAGTACTTGGGTCCTAGCCAGAGCAATCACACAAGATAATGAATTAAAAGCCATCCAGCTTAGGAAGAAAGAAGTAATATTATCTCTTTTCACAGATGACATGATCTTATGTGTTGAAAACCCTAAACATTACACACACACATACACACACACAAAAAAACTGTTGAACTAATAAGCAAATACAGCAAAGTTACACAATATAAAATCAAAATTCAAAAATCAGTTGCATTTCTAAACCCTAACAGTGAATGATCCAGAAAGGAAATTAAGAAAACAATTTTATTTACACTATCATCAAAAAGAATAAATTACTTAGGAATAAACTTAACCAAAGAAATAAAAAACGTGTACACTGGAAACTACAAAACACTGCTGAAAGAAAAGTTGACACAAATGAATGGAAAGACATCCCATGTTTACGGACTTGAAAACTTAATATTGTTAAAATATTTATACTACCCCAAGTGGTCTTTCGCAGAAACACAAGCAACCATCCCCAAACTCATATGGAATCTTAAAGGACCCCAAATAGCCAAAACAATCTCAAGAAAGAAGAAAAACGCTGGAGGCCTCACATGTCCTGATTTCAAAACATACTACAAAGCTACAGTAATTAAAACAGCATGGTACTGGCATAAAGACATACAGACCAATGGAACAGAGAACCCAGAAACACACCAGTGCATATGGCCAAGTGATTTTCAACAAGGGTACAAAGACTACACAATGTGGAAAGGATAATCTCCTCAACAAACGGTGCGTGGAAAACTTGACGCCCACAGACAAAAGAATGAAGATGGACCCTTATACCACACACAACAATTAACTCAAAATGGATTAAAGACCTAAATATTAAGACCTAAAGCGATAAAACTCCTGAAAAAAAATATAGGAGGAAAACTTCATGACATAGGATCTGGCAATGATTTCTTGTCTGACACCAAAAACACAAGCAAAACAAAGCAAAAAAAGGCAAATAGGACTACATCAAACACAAAAACTTCTACATAGCAAAGAAAATCAAAGCAGTGAAAAGGAATGGAATAAGAAATGTAATTTTTCATTAAAAGAAGAGACAAAAGACTTGAACAGACATGTCTCTAGAGAAGGCATAGAAATGTCTAATGAGTATATGAAAAAATGTTCAACATCACTAATCATCAGGGGAATGCAAAGCAAAACCACAAGATATTATCTCATACCCGTTAGGATGGCCACTATCAAAACACAGAAAATAGTTAAGAGTTGCAAGGATGTGGAGAAACCGGAACCCTTTGAGCACTGCTGGTAGGAATGTGAAATGGGTGCAGCTGCAGTAGAAAATAGCATGGAAGTTCCTTACAAAATTAAAAATAGAATTATCATGATTCAGCAATCTCGCTTCTGAGTATATACATAGAAGACTGGAAATAGATCTCGAAGATATATTTGCAAACCCATGTTCACTGCAGCATTTTTCACAATAGGCAAGATAGAAGCAACCTAAATGTGTATTGATGGATGAATGGATAAAGAAAATGTGGTATCTACATACAACAGAATATTATTCATCCTTAAAAAAGAAGGAAATCCTGTTGTACGCCATGACATGGATGAACCTTGAGGGCATCCAGCAATTCCACTTCTAGGTATGTATCTCAAAGAACTGAACACAGGGACTCAAACAGTATTTGCACACCACTGTTCATAGCAGTGTTATTAACAAGAGCCAAAATGATGGCAATAACCTAAACGCCCATTGAAAAATGAATGCACAAATCATGTGATATATACTTACAACAGAATATTACTCAGCGTTAAAATAATGAAAAAAAATGAAATTCTGACACGATACAACATGAACCTTAAAAACACCATGCTAAGGCAAACAAGCCAGACACAAAAGGACAAGTACTGAATGATTCCATTTATACGAAGTGCCTAAAATAGTCAAAATCATAGACAAATGAAAAAAAAGTCAAACAGTGGTTACCAGGGGCTTGGGGGAGGAGAGAATGGGGAGTTAATGGTTAACGACTAAGTTTCAATTAGGGATGATGGAAAAGTTCTGGAGGGACTTCCCTGGCGGTCCAGTGGTTAAGACTCCATTCTTCCACTGCAGGGGCCATGGGTTCGATCCCTGCTCAGGGAACTAAGATCCCGCATGCCACGTGGTGTGGCCAAAAAAAAAGTTCTGGAGATGAATAGTGGGAATGATTGCACAACGTGAATGTACTTAATGCTACTGAAGTGTACACCCAAAAAGAATTAAAATGGTCAATTTTATGTTATGTATATTCTACCACATTAAAAAAGAACTCTAGGGACTTCCCTGGTGGCAGAGTGGTTAAGAATCCACCCGTCAACGCAGGGGACACAGGTTCGAGCCCTGGTCCGGGAAGATCCCACATGCTGCAGAGCAACTAAGCCCGTGCGATACAACTACTGAGCCTGTGCTCTAGAGCCTGCAAGCCACAACTACTGAAGCCCGTGTGCCTAGAGCCCGTGCTCTGCAGCAAGAGAAGCCACCACAATGAGAAGCCCGTGCACTACAAAGAAGAGTAGCCCCTGCTCGCCACAACTAGAGAAAGCCCACACGCAGCAACAAAGACCCAATGCAGCCAAAAATAAATAAAAAATAAATTTTAAAATGAACTCTAAAATAAGTAAATAAAAGTGAATTAACTCACAGGAGAAGCCTTGTCTTGTCCTGAGACCGAAAAGAAACTTCTTCAATAGAAACTCATTAAGTGGAAACATTTTTAAATGCAAGTTCTTCATTTTCAAGTAAAATGTGTCATAGATAAAGAGCTTAAAGTAAAACAGGTTAATAAAAGCAATTTTATAAGGAATCCAAAGAAGTATAAAACCTTTTGATGGTCTGATATAACCCCAAAAATGAATTTAAGTATTTAGATAATAGGCCAGGCTAAATATCCTTTAGGCAATTTTATGTAAGCAGTTACTGAAACCAAACTTTTGATGAATATTGTACAGCAGGATTTGAAGTTGTCTTCTGTGGCTAGTACATGGTATTTAGAAAGTTCATACTGGATAAAGGACTTATAGGTAGAATAAAAAGAACTGCAAGTTAATAATAAAAATAACGTGTGGACAACACATTTCACCAAAGGAGGTACATCAATAGCTAAAGAACACATGAAAAGATTCTCAATATCATTAACCACAAAGAGATACCACTTCAATCACTAGGTTAGCTATAATAAAAAATACAAACAATAACGAGGGTTGGTGAGGATGTAATTTCATCAGGAACCCTCATACACTCAAGTTCAGAATGTAAAATGACATAGTCACTTTGGAAAACAACTTGGCAACGTCTTAAAAAGTTGAACTAAAATTCACCATATAACCCAGCAACTCCACTCAGGCATCTAAGAAAAATGAGAACATTATGTCCACACAAAGACTTGCACGCTAATGTTCAAAGCAGCATTATTTTTCACAGCCAGAAAATGGAAACAACCCAAATGTCCTTCAACTGGTGAATGGACAAAATATGGCACATCCATACAATCAGATAATATTTGACAATAAAAAGGATTAAAGTACCAATATGCTACCTCACAGATGAATTCAGAAAACCACACGGATGAATTCAGAAACAAGTTAATGAAAAACTGAAGACAACCACATATGTTTACATTTAAATAAAATGTCCAGAAATAGCAACCGTAAGGAGACAGAGTAGACTGATTAATGGTTGCCTAGGATCAGGGCGGGGATGGGATTACTCTAAATGGGTGTGAGGGATCTTATCAAGATGATAAAATATTCTAAAATCAGATTGTGGCGCCAACTGTACAATTCAGTGAGTTGGCTAAAACTCACTGAATTATACATTTTAATGACTTTTACAATGTATAATTTATACCTCAATAACACAGTAAAGAAAAAGGGGGGGGGGGTTATGTTCCAGATTCCCAACTGGTATTTATATAAAACTTCCTCTTGTGAATGCTGGAGTATGTAACAAGTAAACATCCTGGAACAAGCCTCTTCTCAAGATTTTTACGTATTTAATTCTCTCTATAGATTATATCTTTCCAGAAAAAATACCAAGGTTTCTATCCTTTCAGGAAAAAACCTAAGCCAGGGTGAATAATTCTGATAAGGCATATTCCTTTCATGACTAGAATGTCTCCGGCTGGTCCACTTAGCAATAACTAGACTAATTTATCCCACAGCAACACCTGAACTACTGTGGGGTGGTGCACAAGGAAGAAGCCAAAAACATCATCCAGAAGTAGCATTGCGAACTAAACCCATTAAATCACAGCAAATATTGCTGAATCTCAGATGAGCATTAAGCATCTCTTCACTTCCAGAAGCCGAAAGTTTACCCGTTTCGTTCTCTTTCTATAAGAGCTGCCTCAAATTTCAACTTTAGGAACTTTGCACCACTGCTGAGTCAGTGGGGCTCCTCTAGAACCCTATGACCTGAGACCCAAACCTAACTGACCCAGGGTTTTCAGTTCCTTTTTCACAGTTAGAAATTATTATTCAGACTCCACCGACATTCATAAGACACAACCCACTAACACCTGTATAGTCTATTCCTGTGAGGTCTAATTTCATAACAGAAAACTTAACTGAAAATTTATTCTGTATCATTTCTACATTATTTTCTTGAATTTTATTATCAGTGGAGTCCCTTTAGATTTTAGGATATGTATTCTCCAGATGGTAGGGGATCATAATGTCAGTTTCCTATGGTGGGCAAGTCAAGCTACATAAATGAGATAACTTTGCAAGTACAAGAATAGATTCCCCATCTAATGGTAGCAGCTGCTACCTGAAAAAAGCTGACACCCGAAACCAGCTGACTGCCCCCACTGAAATATGGGCCCAGTACTGTCAGCCCTTATAATTTTTCAAAACAAGACTCTTTTTGGGTGGGTATGAAATCTCCTAATTTTTAAATGATGACAACTAATTACACACATACACACACACACACAACCACCTTACCATACAAGCCAACTAAAACATGTAAAAGGGCCCAATCTTAGCTTGTGACCTTTGCCATACAGAATGTTTGCACTTAGATTACAAGAAGCTGTACTTAGCATAGGCAAACTTTTTAAAAAATAGAATTCTATTTTGCAAAAGACAATTCATCCAAAATAGCTGTTTTCAGTACCCGTTTACCCCCCCCCCCAACCCCTCACCTATTTTCTAGGACTGTTACTCTCATGGCTGAGACAGCCCAGGAGCATGCCACAGAGATTCCCAATTCCCACGGCCAAAGTCTAGAGGAAAAACAGGTTGGGGTGCTTTGTCCAATCAAAACATTCCCTGAAGGCAAACTTGTTTGAGCTCTATTGACTTGTTCCTGTGCACAGCACTTAAGCAATTCTGGCATCAAGTATTCAAAAAGCATACTGTGTTGTCACTAAGCCAGAAGTTCAGTAGCTTAAATGAGTTATTTTCTACTAGGGAAACTTGAAAATGCCAAAGAATCAAAAATGTTTAACTAATTCCCACAGCTTCAGAAGGTACAAGAAGTACCAAAGAAAGAAACCTCAGAAATCATTAGTCCCACCCCTTCACTTTACCAGTAAAGAAACTAAAATTCAGAAAGGTCAAATGATTTCTCCAAGGTTATACAGGAAGTCGGTCAGCAAACTGGGACAGAACCCAGATTACCTGACTACAGTCAGGTCCTCTTTCTATAAAACTACATGGTAGTGAAATTGGAAGCTAGGAGAGAAGAAAATCTGAAGAGGTTAGTAAGATGGGCCCTGTGCACCCCTCTCCTGCTTTTTAAATTCACATTTGGCTTTTCAGAATTTCCCATCTCATACTACTTTCTTCTCTTTTCATGTGACTTAACCAACCCGAATCACTATCTACTGAAAGGTGACATCCTTGCAAAGAGGAGTGAATTACAAAAAGTATCTTCTTCCTAGCTGCCAACCCATCAAAGTTGCAGCTACTAATCAATGCTGCACCAGTTTACACCCCAGGTTTTTAATGAGGGACTAATGTGACTAAATTTCCTACTAACCAATGCTGTGGTAGTTTACACCCCTGGTTTTTAATAAGGGACAATTGTGACTAAATTTCCTAGTAATCAATGTTGTGGTAGTTTACACCCCAGATTTTTGATAAGGGACAACTGTGACTAAATCCCACCCCCCACCTTACTATATTTCCAAGAATTACTCTGCAGAATGAAATCCCCGATGCCTGATGAGGCCAGAATTACTTTTGAACGTCTTCTCGCATTCGTTGCATTCGTATTCTCTCCTTCCGGTATGAATTTTCAGGTGTTCTACAAGGATTGAGCTTCGACTAAAGGTTGCTCCACAGTAGTTACATTCATAGGGTTTCTCTCCAGTATGAATTCGATGATGTTCGTTAAGAGATGAACTCTGACTGAAGGATTTCCCACAGTCCTTACATTTATAAGGCTTTACGCCCGTATGAATTCTCTGATGACGGCTAAGGAGCGAATGGGTAGGGAAGGCTTTCTCACACTGGGTACACTTGTAAGGTTTTTCTCCTGAATGAAGTCTCTGATGATAAATCACAGACGTAAAATGGCTAAAAGTCATCCCACAATCATTACACAAATACGGCTTTTCTCCAGTATGAATCCTCTGATGTCGGGTAAGGCAAGAATTCTGTCTGAAGGCTTTCCCGCACTCACCACACTTATAGGGTTTCTCTCCAGTATGAATTCTCTGATGTTTGGAAAGGGATGAGCTATGACTGAAGGATTTTCCACAGTTGTTACACGTGTAGGGTTTTTCTCCAGTATGAATTCGCTGATGCTGAATAAGAGATGAACTGTCACTGAAGGGCCTCCCACATTCTTTACATTTATAGGGTTTCTCTCCAGTGTGAACTCTCTGATGTTTAATGAGGTGGGCACTCAGGGTGAAAGATTTTCCACAATCATCACACTTAAAGGGCTTTTCTCCACTGTGGGTTCGGTGGTGTGGTGTGAGTGATGAGCTGTCACTGAAGGCTTTTCCACACTCATTGCACATATAGGGTTTCTCCCCAGTGTGAATTCTCCTATGTTTGGTCAGTGAGGCGCTATAGCCAAAGGCTTTTCCACATTTGCTGCATTTATGGGTTTTTTCTCCAGTCTCAGTTCCCTCGTCTTTATCTACGGCTGCATCTTGACCTAAATCTTTCCAACATTTTTCGCATGCAGAGGAGTTTTTTCTCTTACTAAGGGATGAGTTTTGAGTAAAGGCTACCCCACAGTTACTGCACTTTTGGGACTTTTCCCCCAAATGGATTTTCTGATGTTTCTGATGTTCAGTCAGAGATGAAGAGTGACTTAAGGCTTTCCTGCCTTCATTACATTTTCGTGGTTTTTCTCCACTGTGTTCCTTGCGGTTTGGGACAAGGTCTGAATGAAAACTGAAGGGTTTCTTGCCTTCGTTATACCTCCGAGATTTCTTCCTTAAGTACACTCTGAGATGTTTAATTAGGTCTGAAGGTGGTTTGAAGTTATTTCCAAAAGGGCTCTTTTCTGAGTCAAATTCCTCACCCTTATTGCCTCTCCCATGAGTTTTCTTTTGTGTGATTGCTACTTGTGAATGTTCCCTATCACTACGACACTCCTCTAGTCTGCCATAATGTTTCCAGGATTCTCCTGTCAAGTCACAATCACCACTCATTAGATACCTTTCTATTATTTTATCTAAAGTCGATTCTTCCATAAGAACATCTTGATTTCCGCCAGATTCCTTCAATTCACCGCTAAGTTCACACTCTAAAAGAAATAACAAATAGAATATTTCCTGTTTGCAATAAAGGAAGCTGCTGCATTTGGGACTAAAATAGGAATAGAGACAGTAGAGACTGTAAGGAACAGGGCGTGGATAATTCTCAGAGTCTCATAAAACAGGGAAGGGAAAAGTGACATGAGGGAACTGGGGAAACTTAGAGCTTAGGAAAAATACTGAGGAAGATGAAAGGTTTGTGCTTTATAGTTAGAGATGCAAGTTCTCGCCCTCATTTCAAATTTCTGTAATAGGTTCAAACTTATTCCTCTTACCATTCAATCTATTCTCCTTCCAAATAATAATGATAGTGTAATCATTTACTAAATAATTACCAAATGCCAGGTCCCATACCAAACACTTTACTTGTATTTCACTTTATTTTCACAATAACTCTATGAAGTAGGTCCTATTATTATCCCTGTTTTATGGATGTGACAACTAGGCAGAAAGAGTGTAAGCAGCTTTCCCAAGGTCACATGTACTATAAGTGGTAGAGCCAGATTTTTAACCCAGTCTGACACCAAAGCCCACACTTTTGACCCTTATACCATACTGCCTCTCCTCAAAGCAGCCAAATAGCACTAAGTTTATAGACAATGTTAATCACATCACAGATATTCAACAACAGCTATGCTAGACTTTCAAAGGTTACAACAATCTGGCCCTACCAACTTTATGAATACTCTAACCAGGCATCCATTTAGTGTCCCTACTACACGACCGCATCTTAATACTTCATACTGCCTAGAATTCAATCCCTGTGCACCTTCACTATCACAAACACAGAAATCTGATAGGGCCTAGGGTACGAGTCCCACAATCTCCAACACCACCCTCTTGAGATCTGTGCTCCTCTCAGAACCCTGAATTCCTTTATTAACCACATCATTCATCCTGGCTCTTAGTTATGAGATTCTAGTGTCACTTTCATAAGACCGTTTTTTTAACCAGATAACTATAAAATACGAAACCCTGGATGGCTCTCAAGACTTGACAGTCACCAACATTCCATCCAGACTAAGAAAGACCTGGAAGCTTAGGGGGCCACATGAGCCACAGTCATGACCGCATCAGCAAACACCAGAAGCATCTGGGAGTCCAGGGTAATGCTGGTGACACATGTCACCACAGGGTCAATTTCAACAAATATCACCCAGGGTTACTCTGGGAAAGTTGGTACGAGGCATTACCACTTAGCAAGGAACTAGAGCTTCTGCCCCAATGTCAACTTGGATAAACTGTGGACCTTGGTCAGTGAGCAGATACGCTAAATGCTGCCAAAAACAAGACTGGAGCTGCTCCTATCACTAATGTGGAGCAATCGGGCTACTACAAAGTTCTGGGGAAAAGAGAGCTCCTAAAGCAGCCTGTCATTCTGAAGGCCAAATTCTTCAGCAGAAGAGCTGAGAAGATTGGCAGGGAGCGGGGGGGGGGGGGGGGGGGGGCACTGTCCTGGCAGCCTGAAGATACATGGAGGGAGGTTCATTAAATGCTAACGAGTGCTTTTCAAAAAATAAAGAAATAAAATAAGACATGAAATCCTATTACCCAGAAGTTAACCATTATTAAAAATTCTGTGTTTTTTCTTCTGGAAATTTTTCTGTACATTGTAGAATAGAATATCTATGTATAATATGTAGGGTTACTTTTTTTTTATTCATAATCCGTTCCCATCTCATTGGTTGATTCTTCACGATTTTAATCACATAATAATCCCTCATATCAATATATTACTAGTTATTTCCTTATGGCATGTTTATCAAATGATTAATATTTCCTCAGAACTGAGTCATAAAAGTGGAATCACTGAACGAAAGGGTAGAAAAATTCTATCACCACATAATACATGATGATAAGTACCTGACTACTCATCTATGGTCAAATGCTTTTTCTCTAAACCTTTGCAAATTTGATTCATAATAAATAGTACTGTTCCTTAAATGTAAATTACATTGTTGACCAGTGATTTGGAACACTTTTTTCATGTTAACAGCTATTTAAATTTTATTTTTGTCAGTTATTTTGGTTTGCTATCTGCTGAAGTTCTTTGATCATTTTTCTAACATACTCAGTGTTCATTACTGATTTGCACGAGCTTTTTATAAATCATAGCCCTTGATTCTGGCTTTGTCAAAACCTTTTTCTCCATTCCGTTGTAAATGACTTTTTAAATAAGTTGTACATCTAAATGATGCTTCTTTTACATAAGCATCTTGCGGGGAGAGGCAGTATTTATACCAATGCTGCTAGATTTTACTCAAAACATTTTTAGAATCCATTTTCAAAATAACTCTCCCCAATGTACTTAAACATAAAAAGACAACTGCCATCCTTTATTTGTGTAACTATGCTGGAAACAGCCAATAGGTTGACTAAAATAAATGGTTAATAACATGGAATAGAGCAAAGTAAATTATTGGTTTTTTCCTTAAACCAAGGTATTGATATATAAGTAATAGTTTATTTTAATTTTTAAAAATACAAACTTAATATGTTTATTATTAAAGTGTAAGGAAGAGAAGAATAAAGAAAAAATGTAATCCCTCAATGATAACCAGGGTTAACATGAATGTTCTCCAGACAGTAAATCCCATATGTATCTATACATTTAAACATATACATGTATGTGTACATTTTTTTCCTTTTAACAAATTGATTATACTATACATACTGTCCATTGAACGAACTATTTCTTCTCCAAGACTCAATTCAATTGTTAATTAAGCCCTTGCTCCTGTATCTTCCCACCGCTCCTTACACATGCCATCGTTATGACATACATCCCATTACCAACACGTTTAGTTCTGATGTCTGCATCTATGGCATCCATGGGAACGTGCCTCTCAAGAACTCCTCCTCTGGGGTGCTTACCCAACAGCCCCCCGCTGCTGCTCAATGACCACCACAGCATCACACCAAGGCCACTTTCCCATGGGTGCTCCCAGTCAATGACAAGTATGGCAGGGATACTAGGCCCATTTCCGTGAGGCATACGACTGTGATAGGTAACTCTTGGCGGGAAGATTCTTTTTTGGCTTTGCCAAGACTTCCTCAACCTGCACTTCATTCTAAGACTCGTCCTACCCAGCCTTCCCTCCTTCCCTCTCTCGTCACAGGTGTCAGACCTGCATCATGCTCTGAACAGCAATCCCAGCCTCTTCCAGTCCCCTCCCTGCTTTCCTTCCCTGGAATTCTCCCCAGTAAGTCTCTGACCTGGCTAATTGTATCTGGGCACCTGCTTCTCGAGGACCCAAACTAACAGTCTCCCCTGTTAAAATGAACATTCCAGGAAGGCAAGGTGGATATTCTAATCATCTTTCTATGTTAGCACCTAGCCCACCCAACATTTCCAAAATTCCTCCAAATGGTTTGGTAAAGCAACTACTTCAATTTCCTCCTCCACTTTTCACCAACTCACCTGGTCTGGAGCCTCTTGAGGCTTGTTTTTGCAGCAGCCGTGGTAGTCCAGCCCACTTTAGCTGGGAAACCAAATCTAACTTGGAAACTGGAAAGCCTGCTCATAGAGAAAAGAATAGAAAATGGCTGTTTTTGCCTAGAACAAAGACATTCCAACATTCACAGCTTCTGGTTCTCCAGGGAAGAAAAGATGCTGCCAAAGAGACTTCAATACTGGCATTTGAGGAGAACATCGGGGAAGGTATGGCCTTGGCAACAGCAAAATGATGCTCAACATTTTCAGCTCAATGAAGCAAAGACTCTTTCTTGGAGAAAACATTGTAGAAAAGTACATTTTTAGGACCCATTTTTAGGATTAGTCACATCACCCCTGTAAGCCCAGCCAAAACAGTTAATAGCACTTATCTTTCAATAAGAATGGACAAAAAGATACCCAGCTTAGATGCTAGATTATGAGAAGATGTCTTTACCCAGAAATTCTAGGTTCCTATAGTTCTCCAGCAGCACTTCCTTATATATCTCCTTCTGAGAAGGCTCCAGTGCCCTCCACTCTCCTCTGGAAAAGGTCACAGCGACATCCTTGAGTGTCATGGATTCCTAGAACACCAAAGACAGCCTTTTTGCATTGGGTTATTCCCAAACAGATCCTAAGAATTCAGAGAAGTAGTTAGGATATAAAGTACTAGTTTTGATGGTATTCAAGTTTTTGAGAATTCCAAAGCAAACTTCAAGGTGGCTGTTATATATCTATTACAAGTGACACAAAACAAGATTATGAAACAATCCCTGCCTTTGCCATTTAGTTCCTGGTGTGAAATGCTGTACAAGGATTCTCTGGAATGTCTAACACTGATCAAATTCACCCTAACACACTGATTTCTAGGATTAACAGAAAATATTAAATGAACGATACAAATTACATTCCCAAACCCAGAATCTGCAGAATTAATGTAAGCTCTACAAGCAATAATTAAACATGTAAGAGTAACATCAGTGACTATATTCTAAACTGTAATTTCTAGCTGGCTCTAAATAGCAATTATTTTCTATCACAATCAAACAAGGATCTGTGTTCAATGACAAACTCACACTTACAATTACTCCAAATTACAAATGAGCACAATTAATCATTAAAACACACTTTCCATAGCATCCTCTACAGCATGACATTTTGAGAGGCAGTACAGCAGAGTGACTATTACCACTTGGAGAAGCTTCCTGTGGTTCCTATAACAAATTACCACAACTCTGGTGGCTTAAGACAACAGAAATTTATCCTCCCAAATTCTGGAGGCCAGAAGTCTGAAATCCAGGTGTTGCGGGAACTGCACGCCCTTCAGAGGCTCTGAGGGAGAATCCATTCCTTGCCTCTTCCAGCTTCCTTGGCTGTCAGCATTCCGTGGTGTTCCTTGGTTTGCGGCCTTATCACTCCAATCGCCATGTCCCTTTCTCCTGTTCCTGTGTTCAAGCTCTCTCTAAGTACACTTGTGATGGCATTTAGGGCCCACCCATATAATCCAGAGTTATTTCCTCATTTCAAATCCCTATTTTATCACATCTGCAAAGACCTTTCTTCCAAATAAAGTAACATTCTCAGGTTCCAGGGATTAGGAAGTGGACATATTTCAGGGGGCCATTATCAGCCTACCAGAGCACTATTATTTACCATTGTGAATAAGAATTTTTTTCCTGACTGATAATTATTGGTATACAGGAAACTTAGTGATTTGTAACCAGCTACTTTTCTCAGCTATTGTATGAGTTTCAGTACATGTTCGGTTGATTCTCTGAGGTTTTCCAAAAAGAGTACATTATCTGTAAGTAATATACACTTGCTTCTTTCATATCTGTACTTACCTCATTTCCTTCTTCTAGCACTGTATTGGCTAGAATACTCAGAAAATACTCATTAATAGCAGTAAGGTAAGACATCCTTATCTTCTTACTTTTTATTGTGAGGACTGCTTTTAATTTTCCAACATTATCCACGTGGAGAATTTTCTTATCGTGTTCAGGAAGTATAATTCTATTTCCACCTGACCAATTTTATCAGGAATAACTGTTGAATTTTAATAAATATTTTTGTTTTTATTAGAGTCAGACATGATCAATTCTGGTAACTGAAGTAAAATAGCATATGAAGAATGAGCTCTAAGAACGTGAAGACTGTGAGGAAAAGGAGACTGTCTTAATTATTCTAGCATCTTTATACCAGCCAGGAGGAACTCAGTGAGTATCTACTTAAGAATGAAAACCTGTAACCATATATGGTGATGTATGTTAACTAGACTTACTGTGGTGGTTATTTCACGATATATACAAATATCGAATCATTACATCGTACACCTGAAACTAATACAATGTTGTAAGTCAATCAGACCTCAATTAACAAATTAACTTAAAAAGAATGAAACTTTCCAGTTAAAAAAAAATGAATGAATGAAAACCAGTGAAAGGAAGCTTACCTGGGACTCAGTATTTGGAGGAACAGAAACTGTTTTATCTTCTTCAGGGTTCTCCTCTTGGGAAATAACAGAATCTTGAGAGATCATATCTAGGAAGGGGGGGAAAAAGCAGTCCAACCTTTTAAATGAGCTCCTCAGACTAGAAATTATTATATATGTTACTCTGGAGGAAAAGGTCAGAAAAAACAGAAAAAAAGTTTTCCCTACGCTTTGAAGACACAGAGGACAGCCAAAGATACAGTTTCCTATTAAAATCCAAGCTTCCCCCCCACCTCATAAAATATCCTTTCAATTTATAAGCTCACAAAATCTGATTTCATTCATTCCATATACCCACTGTTTTAATGTATTTAGTTTTCATAATAATCTTTGAAATATTTATAAGGTATATTAAGATGAAATAACACATCTGTTTTATGTAGTAATGTGTTTTCTTCATAGTCCTTGCACAGTGGCTTGAGCAAGAATCACTTATTAAATGAAAGTGCTCTTTTAGGAAGTTTAGTTTCATATCTTGAGGAGATCTCTCCCACTTCCTCCCTCCATCTATTAATCTCACCTTCCTTTTCTTCAAGCACTTGGGTCAACTCCTCCACTAGTGTCACCACTTCCTCGCTACTCTCAGGATGTTGTGACCTGACCCAAATCTTAATCTCCCCTGGCAAAACGGTCAGGAATTGCTCAAACACCAAAAGCTCGAGAATCTGTTGTTTCGTGTGGATGTCTGGTCTCAGCCACTGAGTGCAGAGCTCCCACAGTTGATTCAGGGCTTTTCTGGGTCCAGCCTCTTCGGAGTAACAAAACCACCTGAACCTCTGTCTGAAAAACTCTGGGTCAGCAGTGTCTCCTCTTAGGAGAGCTTCTTGATCCCCAGGGGTCTCCATTCTTAGCACCTTGTTTTGTTCACTTGAGACCAAAGTGTGAGGATCTGGGGAGATGGCTGTCATCTCGTTCAGGCTACTCCAGCTTGCAATGTGTATCACCAGGAGGAATTCAGTCCCCTTTAGACTTTGAGTGTCAACACAGGCCACCAAAAGGCACTCTCCAGCAAAATATCAAGTGTTCCAAGGATCCACTTTATGGTCTTGCAGAAACTGTCAAGAAATATAAGTTATGAAATAAATGAAACAAATTGTGACTCCTAAAAAACACTGTTCTTAGTTTGGTTCTGATACACACACACAAACACACACACACAAACACATTCTCAGAGGCCTAGAACCGCCCTACTGTATTAAAAGAATAATTTTCTCTGTAGGTGAAAGGCTGAGAAGTTACTTGAGGGTAATTAAAGGTACCATCCAAGAAAACAGTTTCTTCAGACTAAATATTCCTCATCAGCAAAACATATCAGAAAAGGCTCACTGCTACAAGAGGATCCAAACCTATTCCACTCCTGCCCTCTCTCAATGAATGGCCACACAATTTCCCACCAGCTGCTCAACTGAGAAACCTGACTTCATATTTGACTCTCAAAGTTCTCACAAAATCAATAACCAAGTTCTGGTGGCTTTATTTCAAAAGAACCTCTCCATTCTCTCCTACTGAAACTACCTAAGTACAGCCTTCTTCAATTCAGTCTCACCCCAAAGCCTAAGGATTCCTTCTAATATGCAAGATATGGTCCTATCACTCCCCAACTGCCTCAAGATAAAATTCAAACACTGAAGCTACAAGTGGTGGTCTAGAAACCCTGCCCTGATGACCTCACCTCCAGCTCTAGCTGCCCCTGATGGACACTGCAGCCGTAAGAAGGTATCTCTCCATTTCCAGAAACTCTTAACTCCTTCCACCTTTGCACTACAGCCATTCCCTCTACTTGGAATGCTGCCTTCTTTTCCTCTCCTACCAAGCTTACTCATTAAAATTTGACTCCTTTCCACTGTCACCTCTTGTATGAGGCTTTCTCTGATGCCCAAGTACTCTTCTACACAGAGCCTGTGTTGCACGCATTTTCTCATTCCACAAATAACTGACCATATACAATGACCTGAGAGCGGGACACAAAGGAGACAGGCATGGACGGTCAGACAGGGCCCCCACCCTCACAGAGCACCCAAGAAATGACAATACAGTCTGAGATGTGCTTCACTCCAGCAAGTGAGGACACTGTCCTCCAACTGCAACTATCATACCAATAATTACCCACCTCCGAGCACAAAGGCCGCCACACAGTATGCATGACGTCATTTATTCCTCCGCCAAATATTAGGCGCCCACCACGTACCTGGCACCGCGCTGGACACCTGAGACTCTGTAGTGGCTAAGAAAGGCACCTGTCACGATCTCCAGGGAGCTTACAATAAAGGCTCTGCGAAAATGTGACGCAGGCAGAAAGAAGTTCTCAAACGACGGGGGTGCGGGGGGGAATTTGCCCCGCAGGGGACGTTTGGCAATGTCTGAAGACATTTTGGCTATCACGACTAAGGAGGAGGGATGCTACGGGTACCTAATGAGTGGAGCCAGAAAGGCTGCTTAACAACCCGTAATACACGGGACAGTCCCCTACCCCCATGCTCACATAATGAATTTTCCCGCCCAAAATACCAAAGTAGCGAAGTTGCAAGACCATGGGCGCAGGGAAGCGATGGAAGAACGCTCCATCCAGGAGCGCGCCCACCTCCCGCAGAAGCTGCGCCGCTGGGTGTGCACAGCGAGACTGCCCTCGGCCCCCACCCTGCCCAAGGTGCGCCCTCGGAGCCGGCGACCTGGCCGCAGCCCCCAAACTAAGGGCCCGGGGCTACCACTACCTGCGTCAGGACCCGCAGCCATGACCCACGCCACTGCAACAAGCTTCTAGAAACTGGTCCTGCAGGAGCTGCGCGCGCAAGCCCCACCGGCGGGGGGCTCACTGCGCCTGCGCAGGGGCGCAGAACTACGATTCCCGGGATGCGCCTGTCCCGCTTTGCGAAAGTCCCGTGCTTTCCATAGGCTCCCAGCCCGGCCTGTTGCGCATGGTCTTTGGGAAGCGCTGGTGGTCTCAGCTGCGGAATTATTGCTGCGCCAGAGGCCTAATGGCCTAGAGCCGTCTCAGGTTTTCAGATCTATGATGTTCTGTTACCTTGGTAACCTCAAACCGTTCCTCCCCTCTTCCTTACCCTTCTCCGAAATCCAGGCTGCAAAAACCCACCGCAGAAGCATATTAGTGATGCATTCACTGCAAGCCATAATTAATGCCGCAACTTGAATTAAACAAATATTAATTTTATGGCTTACACACCTGCCACCATAATGGTTCAAACCACCATCGTGTCTCGCCTGGATTATTGCAATAGCTTCTTGATTTCACTTTTCTTCTCTTGTCTCTTCACGTTGCAGCCAGAGAGATGATTAAAAAACGAAAAACACATTATGGACTTCCTCTACTGAAAACCCGCTAAAGCCTTCCCATTTCACCGAAGGTAGAAATTCTAACTTTTACAGTGGGCTACAAGGCCGATGGAATCTGGCCACTCATAACCTTCCTGACCTCTACCCCCATTTCCCTGCTCTAGTCACAATGGCCTCCTCGCTCTCCCTCTCCCTCCAACCTGCCTGGCACGTATGGCTGACTTGCTGCCTGCCTAGGTATCCTGTATGGCTCACGTTCCCATCCTTTCATATCTTCTCAGTGAAGCTCTGTCACTTCTCTGCTTAAAGTGGAATCCCATCGCCACTCCTATTTCCCCTTTCAACATATCATATCATTTTCTTACTTGATTACTGCTTATTGTCTGTTTTTTTCACTAGACTATCAATTCCACAAGGATAAGGATTTTTATCTGGTTTGTTCCATGGAAATACACTCTCCAGGCCCTAGAATACACTCTCCAGGCCCTGGCATGTAGTAGGTGCTCAACAGATATTTGTTGAATATGTGAATGGTACTTGCAGGGATTACTGGGGGAATAGCAAAAAGGGCTGACGAACTCCAGAAGGATTGTCGGGGAGTGTCCTATAATAAGTGACTTTTGGAGCGGAGCCCTTGGGAGAGAAAAGCATTCTAGACTGAAGGAGCAGGGTGAGTCAAGGCTCTGAGACTTTAAAGGAACAGAACAAGCTCAACTAAGTGAACCCCTGCACTCATCTCACAGACAGCAAGGCAAGCCGAGGAAACGGGGCTGCCCGAAGTCAAGAAGTTGTCCAGTCCCAGGTCTGAATGCGTATTCTTCTCCTCTACCACCTCCCCTTGACTGGCTGAAAATGGAGAGGACATCACGGAGAAGCTGGAGGGGGCTTCCCTGGTGGCGCTGTGGTTAAGAATCTGCCTGCCAATGCAGGTGACACGGGTTCGAACCCTGGTCCAGGAAGGTCCCAAATGCCGCGCGTGGAGCAACGAAGCCCGTGCACCACAACTACTGAGCCTGCACACTAGAGCCCGCGAGCCACGACTAAGCCCGTGTGCCACAACTACTGAAGCCTGCGCGCCTAGAGACCGCGCACCGCAACGAAGAGTAGCCCCTGCTTGCCACAACTAGAGAAAGCCCACGCAGAGCAATGAAGACCTGATGCAGCCAAAAAAAGGAAAAGAAAATTCAATTGCTTAAGACAGGAACCTCTTATTAAAGAACTATATCATAATAAAAAGAAATAGAGAATGTGTAGGTTGGACATTTAAACATGACCTTTACCCCTTTAAGAGTTAATCTCTTATTCTTTGTGCTCCTCTAGTCATCAGAATGCAAATTTTTCTAATTATCTCTTCTATTGTTGAGATGCTAGACCAACAGAGTACTTTGGATTCCCAGAGAATTTATGTCAACAAGGTCATTTACCTCTTATCTATTATCATTTCAACCTAAGGGTTTTTTTTGTTTTTTTTTTTTTTGTTTTTGTTTTTTGTTTTTTTTTGCGGTACGCGGGCCTCTCACCGCTGTGGCCCCTCCCGCTGCGGAGCGCAGGCTCCGGACGCTCAGCCGCTCCGCGGCATGTGGGATCTTCCCGGACCGGGGCACGAGCCCGTGTCCCCTGCATCGGCAGGCGGACTCTCAACCACTGCGCCACCAGGGAAGCCCCCTAAGGTTTGTTTTAATTCCAACCAAGCTTGAATCAAAGTTTGGGACTTCGGATTCTCATTCTGCAACATCCAGAAATGAAAGGCTATGCTGTTGCTGGATCATTTGGTTGCAGTTCCTTGGGGGATGATCTTTAATTCCTGTTGCAGAGATCCTGGGAGCTGCCCAGTTCCTATCCTTCAGGATGTTTAGTTTTTCTTTGTTTCTGTGAACTACTCCAGTACTCTTCTTCAAATATTTTTGTACATACGTGAGATTTTTCTGTGCCAGGAACCAGAGAAACCCCAACTGACAGTACTCAGTGACAATATGTAGATAGTGAATAAAAGTGAGGGAGAAGAAAGGATTATAGGCTACTCCAGGGTCTCTGGTTTGATCAACTGGATGCTGGTTCCACATATACTAAGGGACACAGGAAGAAGGTTTGAGAAAGAAGATTAAAATTCAGTTGGGGATACATTGAGTTTGAAGCACATGTGGGACATCTAGGTAGAGATGACTTAACTGGAGAAAGAAATTAAAGAGTCATTTAGTAATTGAAGGTGAGGGAATGAGGATTGCAATGAAGAGCAAGTGGAATGAGAAGCGGTCTGTGGTTAAAACCCAAGGAAATGCTGACTTTGAGGGGGTGGCAGAGAGAGAAGGCAGTGAAGTTAACTGGTAAGTAGAAAAGAATCAGGAGAAACTGGTAAAGGAAAATCAACAGAGGAGAATTTTGAAAGGGACGATGGAGTCAATAGTTTTAATGAGACTGGAATGAAAAAGTGACCACGGGAGTTTGCAGTTGGTTGATCCTCAGGCAATTAATTTCAGGGAAGTCCATGGGGTTGATTGAGGAAAGAATAAAGGTGCAGCCTGAATATGAGAATGGAAAGAGAAGGTATTGGGTAGGTTATTTTTTCAAAGAGAGACTAGGGACAGAATAGGATAAGAAGGAAGATCACTGAAGATGCATTGTTCTGGAACAAGGGTCCTCAGGAGTACATGAAGATTTTCTTAGGATATAGGGGCATGGATAGTACTAAGAAAATCAATCTCTAGATCATATATAGTGTTTCTTCAAATTGCTTTGCCTAAGAATGCCTTTAAAAATCAGCATGTCCTATTTCACAGTGGCCCTTCTCTCACTTTACAAAAGCAAGCCATGCCTCTCAGCCGTCTCCCGACTAAGAGGGTTGATTGTCTTCAGAGGAAGAACTTGACGACATCAAAGGGACAATTTGATATATTAAATTAGGTAATGAGGAAGTGAATAACAGCAACTGGGTATCTTTCTTTTTTTAAAAAAACAGCCCCTGTCCTTTTCATTGAGATACATTTCCAATAAAATTTTACTTTTCATGTTTAATAACTCTCAAAAGCTGTAACATAAAAAAAGCTGTAACATAAAAATATGCTAATCACTAATAGTTAAAACCTTAAAAAATGTTTAATGTATTTATGTTGTTTTTGATAAGTTGTGCACTATTAATTATGATTATTCAGTCATAGTAATTTTTTAAATAACCATAGAAAATTTTTCAAATATTTAAATTTATATACATATTTTTGTTGAAGAAAAGGATGATAAAGTAAACAGTAAGACTTTCAAGGTTAAAACTATATTGCCTGGGCTTCCCTGGTGGTGCAGTGGTTGAGAGTCCGCCTGCCGATGCAGGGGACACAGGTTCGTGCCCCGGTCCGGGAAGATCCCACATGCCGCGGAGCGGCTAGGCCCGTGAACCATGGCTGCTGAGCCTGCGCGTCCGGAGCCTGTGCTCCGCAACGGGAGAGGCCACGACAGTGAGAGGCCCGCGTACCTCAAAACAAAAACAAAAACAAAAACAAAAACAAAAACAACTGTATTTCCTTAGTGTGAATTGTTGTGCACTACTCTTTGTTGCAGTGTGCAGGCTTCTCATTGCGGTGGCTTCTCTTGCTGCGGAGCATGGGCTCTAGAGCACAGGCTCAGTAGTTGTGGCACACGGACTTAGCTGATCCGTGGCATGTGGGATCTTCCCGAACCAGGGATCGAACTTGTGTCCCCTGCATTGGCAGGTGGATTCTTAACCACTGCGCCATCAGGGAAGTCCCAGGCCTTTATTTTATTTTTAAAAAAATATTTATTTATTTATTTGGTTGTGTGGAATCTTAGTTGCGGCACGTGGGCTCTTCAGCTGCGGCATGCATGTGGGATCTAGTTCCCTGACCAGGGATGGAACACAGGCCCCCTGCATTGGGACTGTGGAGTTTATCCACTGTGCCACCAGGGAAGTCCCTGGGCCTTTATTTAAAATGCTACTATTTACAATAGAATTCATTGTCAAAATTTCTTCTTTTCAATTATTTAAGTAATAAGGGGAAATTTTAGATGCCACCCTAAAATTGTGCAAATGGGTTACATTGTTTTTCAAAAAAAATTTTTTTGGGGGAGACCTGAACAAAAACCTGTGAAGTCACTGTCCTAAGGAAATCAGAGGAGGTAGAATCTTTTGGTATAGGGATAAATCCTATCTCTAGAAGATAGGGGACAGGTTGCCTCATTCTCCAAAATGCAAGGTGTAGTATTATACTGGACCAGATCAGCTTTTTGCCTTTCTCCAGTGATATTTGGGAGGGGAAAAATAAAATGAATGATGGGGTTTGCCCAAGGTTGGGAATTGATTGGTACTGTATGTAAGAGAGAAATCAAGGAAAGAAAAACTTGAAGGTGCTAATAAGGATTCATTGCCATGAACATAAAGTGGTCAAAAACTTCGAGGTGATGATGAGGATCTAAAGTGTATTCTATGTTCCTAAAAATAAAGGCTTAAGCTAATCAGGATTTCGTTTTTCTCATTCAGTAATGAAATCGGAATCAGGCTGACCATAGCTTGTATGGCAGCTCTCACAATACATTCAGAGACCTGGCCTTGTGCTATGTTTCTGCTTAAATGGCCTGTAGGTATGTCATATTCACAACATGGTCACTGGAGCTCCAGCCTTGTCTAAATTCCAGGCAGAATTAACAGAAAAGGCAGGAAGCAAAAATGACATATCTGTTGACTCAGACCTTTCTAAACAAATTACAGCTATTGCGTTAGTTTCTAGATGCAGTCAGCCATTCCGCAATTGGAATTGCTTCAAAAATTGCTTTTCCACAATTTTCTATGTTCTTTCCACCCAGTCTTCTAATAGAGAAGTTCGAAGCTTCTATGTTTTCAAACTTATTTTTTGTATTTTCTCTCTCTTAATTCTTCTGAAAGACATACTTTTAGCATTCCTCTATCTCCCAATTTGCTAATTCTCTAGTTTGCTATGACAAGCCTACTGTTTTACTTGGTTATTAAAATTAAAAATAAAATGTTCAATGATTAAAAAAATGTACTCCAATCTACAGGAATTAGGAAAAGAGAGGAAAGATTCTATATGGTGGTTAGAGACTGATGTTTCTGAGTTCAAGTTTTAGAAAGTGGAATGTTTTGAGTCATGACATGGTTTTATGTGCCATGAAATATGTCTTCAGTCAATAACTGACCGAAAAGAGCAGAGAAGATCATTAGGGTTGTGCCTCTGTTGGCAGATTGGATCCAGTCCCTAACTTTTTCAGCAACCAAAACAATTAGACTTACTTATATAAAGTCTTATTTATATTAGACTTATTTATATAGAATTTTGGCTTGTCTGGGGCTCTTTGGGAATGGATAATTGAATCTTTTAGGATAGCTGGATTTTCTAGATAGCTTAGAATTAAACCTTTAAGCACCAGAAGTTGCTTACTTATTATAATCATTTTAGATGAAAAGCTTTGTAAAATATACTTCATACTTCCTTGATTTTTGTTGCTTGAAATTAGACATAATTTCACCATTTCTTTTTTTTTTTTTTTGGCCATGCCACGCAGCTTGTGGGATCTTAGTTCCCCAACCAGGGGATTGACCCCAGGCCCTTGGCAGGGAAAGAACGGAGTCCTAACCACTGGACCACCAGGGAAGTTCCTATTTCACCATTTCTTGATGTCAGGATTAGCACCATAAACATCACTTATTCAAGTGAAATGATTTCAGGGCCTATGTGGTGGGTAGTGCTTTCAGTACTTTATAAAATAACCCCAGCATGCTTTGCTTTTTGAGTTCTTATAGCTTCTTTTCATAGTTTTCCTACTTCTTCCCTTGTTTTCAGTGTGTCCGTTAGTACTTTTGTCATCCATGTACCTGCCCAGAAGAGTGCCCTCTAATATTCTGCTTCTACTCTGCTTTGACTGACTATGGAAGCAAGATTGTTCACCTTATCAGAATCATGCAGGTATTTACTGTGAGTAGGACCTACAAGAGAGAGAGGGGACTTCTAAGGAGTAAAATACAAATTTTTAGTTCTTGGATTTTGTGATATATTATTTTGGTTTCTCATTGGCCTTTCTTGGCCCCCTCTCACCCTCCCCCAATTACTTCTTGTCTGTTTTTTGAAACTGAAAATTAGTTGATGTACAATATTACGTTAGTTTCAGGTGTACTACATAGTGATTTGACATTTGCGTACATTACGAAATAAATGATCACCGAAATAGGTCTAGTAACCATCTGTCCCCATACAAAGTTATGATATTATTGACCATATTTCTTATGCTGTATATTTACATCCCTGTACTTATTTATTTTATAACGAGCTTTGTACTCCTTAATCCCCTTCAGCCATTTTACCGTCCAGTCTCCTCCCCTCTGGCATCACCAGTTTGTACTCTGTATCTATGAGTCTGTTTTCTTTTTTTAAAATTAATTAATTAATTATTTATTTATCTTTGGCTGGGTTGGGTCTTCGTTGCTGTGCACGGGCTTTCTCTAGTTGTGGCCAGCAGGGGCTACTCTTTGTTGTGGTACGTGGGCTTCTCATTGAGGTGGCTTTTCTTGCTGCAGAGCATGGGCTCTAGGCGCATGGGCTTCAGTAGTTGTGGCTCACAAGCTGTAGAGCGCAGGCTCAGTAGTTGTGGCACACGGGATTAGTTGCTCCGCAACATGTGAGATCTTCCCAGACCAGGGATCGAACCCATGTCCCCTGCACTGGCAGGCGGATTCCTAACCACTGCGCCACCAGGGAAATCCTTTTTGTTCTCTTTGTTTTGCCTTTTAGATTCCACATATAAGTGAGATCATATGGTATTTGTCTTTCTATGTCTGACTTATTTCACTTAGCATAATGTCCTCTAGATCCATCCATGTTGTCCCAAATGGCAAGATTTCTTTCTTTTAATGGCTGAATAATATTCTGTATACATGTATCCATTTCTTCTTTACCCATTCATCTACTGATGGACACTTAGGTTGCTTCCATATCTTGGCTATTGTAAATAATGCTGCTATGAACATTGGGGTGCATGTATCTTTTTGAATGTGTTGTTTTCTTCAGGTAAATACCCAGGAGTGAAGTTGCTGCATCATATGGTAGTCCTATTTTCAATTTTTTTTTCAAATTTTTCTTTTGGCCGCACTGCACAGCTTGTGAGATTTTAGTTCCCCGACGAGGGATTGAACCCAGGCCCTCGTCTGTGAGAGCACGGAGTCCTAACCACTGGACCGCCAGGGAATTCCCCTATTTTCAATTTTTTGAGGAACCTCCATACTATTTTCCATAGTGTCTGCACCAATTACCATTCCTACCAATGGTTCATGAGGGACTTTCTTGTGGATTTTTCTTTTTCTTTTTTTTTTGGTTGCTTTGGGTCTTCGTTGCAGTGCACAGATTTCTCATTGTGGTGGCTTTTCTTGTTGGGGAGCATGGACTCTAAGCACACAGGCTTCAGTAGTTGCGGCACATGGGCTTAGCAGTTGTGGCTCGCAGGCTCTAGAGTGCAGGCTCAGTAGTTGTGGCACATGGGCTTAGTTGCTCTGCAGCATGTGGGACCTTCCTGCACTAGGGCTTGAACCCATGTCCCCTGCATTGGCAGACGGATTCTTAACCACCGTGCCACCAGGGAAGTGTCCTGTCTGTTTTTTAAAGTTGAAATAAATTCTAGATAGGAAGTATCTCAAGGCTACTATTTAAAACCATAGTGCCTAGTAAGATGATGACGTTATTTAGTGGGAAAAATAAACTATAAGTAAGTAGTTTGAAGGAAGAAGCAACTATAAAAAAGCTTGAAGAGTAGTGATTAGAAGCAGCATTGTAAGCTGCTATAAACTACTGTATATAATGAGATGTTAAAGCCATCTCTTTTTTTGCCTAACAATTCCATGTCTACATATAGAAATATGTAACTTCATAAAGATATAAGAATGTTTTACAGTAGCATTGTTTGCAGTAGTAAAAAATTGTAAAAACTTAAATGCTCATCAATAGGAGAATGATTAAATTTTGTCATGTACTTATCATGAAAGGTTTTTTTTTTTTTGCAAGTCTTTGGAAAAGACTATCATGCAGTCATTTAAAAGAATGAGGTAATTCTGCACATACAGATCAGAATGGTTAAGAATGTAGACTCTGGGGACTTCCCTGTGGCACAGTGGTTAAGAATCCACCTGCCAATGCAGGGGACACGGTTCCGAGCCCTGGTCCGCAAAGATCCCACATGCCACGGAGTCACTAAGCCAGTGCGCCACAACTACTGAGCCTGCACTCTAGAGACCACAAGCCACGACTACTGAAGCCCGCGTGCCTAGAGCCCATGCTCCACAACAAGAGAAGCCGCTGCAATCAGAAGCCCATGCACCGCAACGAAAAGTAGCCCCTGTTCGCCGCAAGTAGAGAAAGCCCCCGCGCAGCAACGGAGATGCAACACAGCTAAAAATAAATAAATAAATAAAATAAATTCATTAAAAAAAAAAAGAATGTAGACTCTGGATCCACACTGTCTGGGTTCAAATTCCTGCTTCAGCGCTTACTAGTTTGTGGCACTTTAGTTTTGTTCCTCAATCATTCTGTATCATAAAAATCCCTACTTCATAAGATTGTTGTAAGGATTAAATGAATTCATCCAAGTAAAATACTTTAAATAGTGCCTGGCACAATTAGTGTTAGCTATTATTACTGATATAGAAGGATACTTGTGATATATAGTTTGGTGAAAAGGTAAAGTTACACAGTAATATGTATAGTAGGATTCCATTTTTGTCAAACAAAATCTGCGTGTAAATACCTATATGCGATTTGCACACATGTGGGATTCTGGAATGTCTATATAGGAGGAATTTATGAGTTGCTAACTGGCCTTGTCTGGAAGTTAAAATTTCAAACGAAGTTTTTTTTTTTTAACTTAGATTCTATACTTTTGGCAGGGGTTGGGGGGTGGGTGGTGGTGGTGGGTTGGCTTTAGAAGGATCTGTTGGAAATTACGGGAAGTCAGTTTCCCCATACTAGTCCTTGGTACAGTCACTCTATACATTCATAGAAATGGTCAGGAGAGGTTGTATGCACCAAAGTGTTAACAGGGATTATTTCTAGGGAGTACGATGAGGGGATGGTGAGCAGGAAGGTGGCGGACAACCTTTACTTTATACACTTCAGTATTGTTTGCGGATACTTCATTGTGCATCGATTTTGTGTCACCATCAAACAAAAAGAGCCAAAATGTGCTCACAAGAAGGGACGGGTTAACGTAATACTATGAAGTCATTAATAAAAAGAGTGGTGGTGGTGTAGAGTTTTTTGAGTTAACGTGGAAGAATGTCTATGGAGGAAAAACACTGATACAGAACTTTATCATGAGTCTGAACCCCCTCCCCACTTCGTTATTTTGGGGGCCATATACACATGTGCACAGAAACAAGACCTTGGAGGGTGCATGCTCAACTGTACCTGTTAACTATAGTTTTCTTAGGGGAGTGGGATGCTGGGAGGGGAAGCAAGGCCTTTCACTTTCATTTTTAAATTCTGAACCATATGCAATTTTTACAAAGATCATGTATAATCGCTATAATAAAAGCAATAAAGGACATAAATGTCTTTAATGTTGTGTTAAGTACCTTGTACTTGCCCAAGTTACATCTGGAATGACATATATTCATTTTGCAAGACATTAACTAGGGCTTTACAGATTTCTTTTAGGGATAAAGGCAATTTCAATTCAGTTAGGATCTTGATTTCTTCCTCTTATACCAAAAAAAAAAAAAGTGTATCTGACCTTGTACCTAATTTATGACAGTACTGTCACTTAAAGTACAGCAATTATGCAACCCCTTAATTTGAATTCCAGATTGCAAGTGTTTTTCACTAAGTGAACTCACGGACAAACTGAAGGCATAAAGTTAAAATCGCTATATTCAAAATAAATCACTCGGGTTACCGAAAAGAACGTAGGGATTAGAACTAAAATCTAAGAAAACAACCCCTATAAGCATATATACTTGAAATTCAACTTTAAAAATCTTGTCTTATTGAACTTTAGTGCGGCTTAGTGATCTTCCCTCACTCGGTAGTCCTAGTTCTAGTTTCGAAGAGCATCAGAAACCTACACTTTATCACCATCTTTAAGTAAAAAAAGGCGCCCTGGGCACCCGGGCTCGCCCGGGACTGAGTCAGCGGCGGGGCCGAGAAGTTCAGCGGGAGGCGCAGGGCGGGGCTTCCTCCCGCCGACTCCGAACCCGGCTCAACTTTTCCGAGTCCACGTCTCTTCCTTCGGACAGGCGTGTTTCTCCAGGTCGGGACCAGCCGACGTGACAACCACAGACCTTTACAGAAAGAGCTCCCGTCCCGCCTCGAGGACCTCCCCCGGCCGGGGCAGCCCGGGCCAGCTCGACCAAGCCCCTCACGGACTGCGGCGCGCGGCTACCCGAGGCCGAGCCCGCCTCTCGCCTCGCTTCTGGGCGCCCGCGTCGCGGCGCTGAGCGCAGCATCCCCGGCATGGAGACCGGCTCGGACTCAGGTCAGAGGCCTGCGCGTCCGTTCTGCGCCGGGGCCGCCGGAGGCTGCGCGGGCAAGGAGAGGCGGCGAGGAGCGGCTAGGCCGGGCCGCCGGTGAAGGCCGCCGCGTGCCGGGTCCGCGCAGGGAGCGCTCGCGGGCCGGCTCCCGCGCGCGGGGCGGGCGGCGGCAGGTGGGCAGGACGAGCCGCGAGCGAGCGAGCGAGGGCGGGCGGGCGCGCGAGGGGCCCGGCGGGGGGGCCGCTGGGAGGATGGCTCAGCTCTTTCTAAATATAAAACCGGCGTGAGTTGGGCGAGCGCGGCGCTGAGCCGCAGAGCCGCCGCGCGGGCCGGGCGTACCGGGCCTCGGCCGACGGACAGCGGCGGCTCCGCAGAGGCGCCGGACTGCGGGAGCGCCCGAGTCGCGAGCTCGCGGGGGACGGCGAGAACTACGCGTGCAGCGAGGAGGACGCAGGCGGCGACGGCGACGGCGGGCGGGCCTCGTGGGCGCAGCTCAGCCCGCGCCGAACTACCAAAGGCGGCTGCCGGCCTCTGCTGCACCGAGAGCGGCGAGCCCCCAGTGCCGCCCGTCCGTGCCCTCCCCCTCCGGCCCCTCCCTCCCTCCCCGGCGCAACATGGCTGCGGCCGCCGCCTCCGCCTCCCAGGACGAGCTGAGTAAGTGCCACGGCGAGCCTGCGGCAGCGAGCCGGAGCCGGCGCAGCGCCGGGCCGGGGGCGGCGGCCGGGGCCGGGCGGGAGGGCCGGGGAGCAGGGCCTGGCTGGCGGGCGGGCGGCGGCCGCGGCGTGCGGGGGGCTAGGGCGCTCGGGCCTGGCGGGCGGGGCGCCGGCCGCCGCCGGCATTTGTAGGCCTCAGGTTTGCACCGTCACGTTGCGAAATTGAAACCGGAGCCCCGGGCGGAGCCACCTCTGTGTGCGATCCGCCCCGGCCCGGGGGTGGGGGGAGCCTAGCCCCCTGCCCGTAGGAGCTGGGCTGGCTGGGCGGCCGGAGCCCCATGGGGGCGGGCTGTGTCTGCCGTCCCGTCAGACCCCTCCGTGGACCCCGGGCCCAACTGTTGGGCGAGTTCTAGAAGTGGAGCTTTCGGGGAGGAGGAGAAGGTGCCGTGTTGTGACACCAGAAATCAGCGGAAAGGTCAGGAACAGGCGGTGACCCTCAGGTGGAGCAGGAAGGACGGGTGGGCAGGGAGCGTCGCGGCGCTAGCCGCAGGGGAAACCTCGGGGTGACGGCGCTTTCAGAAATGAGAGCCAGTGCACACTTGACCTTAAACGTTGCAGTTTTCCGGGGGACGGCGATCCACGCTCGGGGAGAGCGTTGGTCACCCTGAATCGCAGACCACCTCGCCCGCCGCCCGGGTTCGCCTCGGTGCTTTGTGGGAAGTGTAGTCCCCGGGCGCCGCAGGCCCACGCTGGGGTCATAAAAATTGAATTTTCCTAAGACATGCAAGACAATTTCTGATTGCCTTTGGGGTGGTTAGGTGAAAAGCTTTAGGCTGAGGTGTTTCCTCAACGCTGCCCTTCAGTTTATGAAGAACAAGAAAGGTGTTATTTAGGGGTGAGGTGGGTTTTAAATGGAATGAAGCCTGGGTGAGGTGTCTCAAGCCTTGTGAAGTTTCTGTTGTTACAGCCCCCTCTGAATTTTCATAGGGAAGTAGCTATACGCACAATAATTTCTGTTTCTTTGGTGCTGGCAGTTTAAAGATACTTTTATATACATGATCTCACTTTTGTCCTCCTAACAGCCTAGTAATGCAGGTAGGTAGTAATTATCCGTGTTTTAAAGAGGAGGCAGGCTTAGAGAGATAAGTTCCTTGCTGCTTTGACACAAAACTGGTGTAGCAGCAGTGGTGTTTGCTCATTTTGAGGCTGAAATAAAGAATTGGTGTCACCCTGGGCACGATGGAGAGTCTTGAGTAGACAAGGTCTCATGCGGTGGTTAGAGATAGACAGGGCCTGATAGCCACAGAGTTGATTGCTTGTGTGTCAGTTCCAAGCTGGAGCACCACCAGGCCTTTTGGGGAGATCAGCTCCCTGATCTTTTTTCTTCCATTTTTTGTTATGTGGTAAAATACACATAACATAAAATGTACCATCATAACCATTTCTAACTGTACAGGCCAGTGGTCTTAAGGACATTCATATTGTTGTGCAACCATCACCACCGTATATCTTCAGAACTCTTTTCATTTTGCAAAACAGAAACTCTATGCCCACTAAACCCTTCCTTTCCCCCCTCCTCCCAGCCCCTGGCAGCTACTGTTCTACTTTCTGTCTCTATGATTTTTTTAAAAAATAAATTTATTTATTAATTTTTGGCTGCGTTGGGTTTTTGTTGCTGTGCGTGGGCTTTCTCTAGTTGCGGCGAGCGGGGCTACTGTTTGTTGCAGTGTGCGGGCTTCTCATTGCGGTGGCTTCTATTGTAGTGGAGCACTGGCTCTAGACGCACGGGCTTCAGTAGTTGTGGCACACGGGCTCTACAGCGCAGGCTCAGTGGTTGTGGCACACGGGCTCAGTAGTTGTGGCACATAGGCTCAGTAGCTCCACAGCATGTGGGATTTTCCTGGACAGGGATCGAACCCATGTCCCCTGCATTGGCAGGCGGATTCTTAACCACTGTGCCACCAGGGAACTCTCTGTCTCTATGATTTTGATATCTCTAGGTATCTCATGTAAGTGGACTCATACAGGATTTGTCTTTTTGTGGCTGGCTTATTTCACTTGGCATAATGTCCTCAGGGTTCATCGGTGTTGTACCATGTGACAGGATTTTCTTTTTTAAGGCTGAGTAGTATTCTGTTGTATGCATATGTCATATTTTCTCATCCATCTGTCGAGGGACACTTGGGTTGCTTGTATGTTTTTAGCTATTGTGAATAATGCTGCTATGAATATGGATGTACACGTCTCTCTTTGAGACTGTGCTTCCAGTTCTTTTGGATATATACCCAGAAGTGGGATTGTTGGATTATATGGTAATTCTATTTTTAATTTTTTGAGGAACTGCCATACTGTTTTCCACCGTGACTATACCATTTTATGTTCCCACCAGTGGTAACAAGGGCTCCAGTTTTTCTAGGACCTCGCCAACACTTGTTATTTTCTCTTTTTTTTTTTTGCGGTACGTGGGCCTCTCACTGTTGTGGCCCCTCCTGTTGCGGAGCGCAGGCTCAGCGGCCATGGCTCACGGGACCAGCTGCTCCGCGGCATGTGGGATCCTCCCGGACCGGGGCGCGAACCCGTGTCCCCTGCATCCACAGGCGGACTCTCAACCACTGCGCCACCAGGGAAGCCCTATTTTCTATATTTTTGATAGTAGCTATCCCAGTGGGTGTGAGGTGGTCTGACGTTTTAAGTTGTTCCACAGCAAGATATCTGAGTTCATGTTGTAGCACTAAACACATTAAAATATAAATTACTAGTTGGAATGGGGAACAAAACTAGAGGAAGAATTGGATATCATTCTTAAGTGGCTGATGTATTTGTATATATGCATTGTGCTCCTGTACATCAGGTACCTGTTAAAACGTTTTCAGTTCTTCTGGTTGAGGAATTTACTGGCTTTAGCAGCTACTGGAAAAGTTAGGAAGAAATAATTCCAGTGCTTGCTTTTTCATTGTTTTGTTTGGTCAAGTCACCAGTCTTTGGCCACAGATGTCTGTTAACTTGGTTTCTGCATTTCTTCAGGGGAGATTAAATACTTGGCAGTTGGTACCTTGGAATAATTTAACTTGAAATCACACTCATATATACCGAACATGTATATAAGGAACTTCAAATAAGCCATTTTCAGTTTCAGAAAGGTTATAGTAAGAGGAGAGATGGCTGGTAACAAGGTGCTTTTTAGAATTCTGCTATAAGAGAAAGGAGCTAAGTATCTGAATATTAGCTGGCTATTATTTGTGACTAATAGATGATAAAAAGGCAAACTACTAGATGCCAGCATTGTTTCTCCCCCTAATATTTTATCATAAAACTCTTCAAAAATACGGAAAAATTGAAAGTGAGCATTCATATACCCACTACCTAGATTCTACATGTGATATTTTACTACTAGCTTTATCACATATGTGTCCATTTTCAAGCCACATTTAAAAATGTTATTTTATTTTAGTTATTATTTAAAAACAATTGTGGTAAGATACACATATATAACATAAAATTTATCATTGTAACCATTTTTAAGTGTACAGTTCAGTGGCATTAAGTACTCAATCCATCTTATTTTGATGCATTTCAGAGTGAATTGGAGACATCAGTACCCTTCCCCCTAAATATTTCAGCACTAGCATTTTTTTTAGCACTAGCATTGTTTTAAATGCTTTGTATATATTCTTTTATTTAAAGATTTTTTAATATTTATTTTATTATTTAGTTTTGGCTGTGTTGGGTCTTCGTTGCTGCATGCGGGCTTTCTGTAGTTGTGGTGAGCAGGGGCTACTCTTTGTTGCGGTATGTGGGCTTCTGACTGTGGTGGCTTCTCTTGTTGCAGAGCACGGGCTCTAGGTGTGTGGGCTTCAGTAGTTGTGGCACGCAGGCTCAGTAGTTGTGGCTCGCAGGCTCAGTAGTTGTGGCTTGCAGGCTGTAGAGTGCAGGCTCAGTAGTGTGGTGCACGGGCTTAGTTGCTCCGCGGCTTGTGGGATCTTCCCGGACCAGGGCTCGAACCCGTGTCCCCTGCATTGGCAGGCGGATTCTTAACCACTGCACCACCAGGGAAGCCCCTGTATTCTTTTATTCATTAAAATAATCCTAAGAGGTAGGTAAAGTTCTTATTGCTGTTTTATGGAGTGGAAAACAGACATTTTAGGTTCCCAAGGTCCCTCAGCTAGTAAGTGGTGGAGTTGGAACTGGATTCCAGGTGGCTCACAGGCACTCATGACCAGTCTTTAGACTGGGTTACCTCCATGTACCATAGAGTGTTCATGCTGATGAAGAGATCAAATCAGATGCATTGCTAAATTCTCAGCTACTTGTTACTTTAATCCAATTATTTGACTGCTGTTTAACACTGCTGTGGTGTACAAAAGAAGCATGAAAACTCTACTGATGGAATTATAATACTACTGAGAAGAAAGAGGAAGAATACTTGTAAACAGATATGTAAGGACCAAAGTGTATGATTTGTTATAGTTAGTAATGCTAGAGTAATACTATCATTTTTGATTCCCAGGTCTGTTATTTTGAGATGTATAACTCGTAACACTGCCTTTCTCTAGATTTTAAATCAATGCATTTTACCTTTGCATTTGAAGTCATATACATGTCATAAATTTAAATGAAATCTGTAGCTGCTTTCAGTTGTATCTGATACTACACTCTGTAGGAGCTCCTGAGAAGCAGAATTGACAGGTTTGTCTTTTAATTATCTCTTTTCTTTCTTTTTCTTCTTCTCTTTTTTTGTTTTCGAGTAGTATCATGGAGTAGTATCATGTATGAAAGTTGTCAAAAGGTAAGCAGGATAATCTTGGGTTGGGGTTTGTTATCCTTTCAAAGATATCCTGTAATTGTCACTTTGAGTCAGGTGATTGTAATAGAATAATGGTAAAGCTAATGTTTTTGAGAGCTTACCATTGTGTTCTACACTTTGTACGAATTAATTGATTGAATCCTTACAACAACCCTGTGACTTTGGTACTATTGTTGTCTGGTGTTGCTTCCCTCATGTTACAGAGTTAGGGCTTGAACTCAGATTTTTTGATTCCAAAGTTTATGTTAATTCTGTGCTGCTACTGTACTAGTGTCTCTGAAAGGGAAAATATAGTTTATAAGAAGATCAACATGGCTTTTTTCCCCATGTCTTGATAGCCTGCAGAAGAAACGTGCTATAGTGTATAAAATGTGGCAATATTCTGGTTCATCCAATAGGACATATTAGATTTGGGGGTAAGATGCCAAAATAGAGAACAATTAGTTCTGACTGTTAAAGGCAGTTCTGAAATCTAGTTTGTAAATTACTTAAGGTCATAGTCTGTAGTTTTCTTTCTTTATATTTAGGGTAATATAACTGTTTGGAATGGAATGAAATTCAATGCAAGGCATGTGGGCTAGTTTTTCTTCTAATATTATCCTCTGCCAGTTCATGGAAAAGTTGACATTGTAGTTATATTTCAGCAATGGGTAGGGAGATTTCTGACAGAGGGAAGGAAGCATTTGAGACTTTTCACCTGGTCAGCTGTTCATTGGTTTCATGTTCTGGGCTTTATAATTCTAAGGCATCCTTAGAATCTGATCTTCATTGGGATAAAGACAGCTCATGAAGGAGCGACAGCCTATAATCTTAAAGCACATTGATGCTATTCAACTTGACCATTCAACATAGCCACTTCAGTTGCAAAGTTGGCCAGGTAATCAAAATGTCAGGTGTCTTCTGAGAGAGTCTCTGCCGGTGACAGGCATCCTAGTGGCTCTTTTAGAGATGAGATGGGGAAGCTATGTGTGTAGCTGTGTAGGTGAACGTGATTCTGTGAGCATACTGAAACAGCCCCAGAGAGATGGCTGCTTTAGTGACAGCCAAATATGCAGCTGAGCTGAGCTATGTAGAAAGGCAACATCAAGGCTGTATTATTTTAATTTTGGGTACTTAGCCAGATCGGAAGGTTAAAATGGAAAATAGTGATGATATTTCTGTTTTTTTATAATTTCTAGTTTTCCACTTCTACCCCATCTTGTTTTGAATTATGCCTTCAGTAAATTGTAATATTTAATAAAGGCCAGTGTTGGTGAGAATAGTTGGCACTGGGACGTTCGACCTTGTTGAGAAGATAGATGTTAAAATTGTAGGCACTGCCAGTGTGCTCAAAGGGTCTGATCTAAGTTGTTGGTCTCTGTTTTCAAGCCTGGCCGGTCTCTGCCTTGGGCTTGCCATCTTATATGACTTGTTTTCCCCACACATTTTCCAATTCAATAAGCAGTCTTTAAAAATGGAGTTACTGGGCTTCCCTGGTGGCGCAGTGGTTGAGAGTCCGCCTGCCGATGCAGGGGACGTGGGTTCGTGCCCCGGTCTGGGAAGATCCCACATGCCGCGGAGTGGCTAGGCCCGTGAGCCATGGCTGCTGAGCCTGCGCGTCCGGAGCCTGTACTCCGCAACGGGAGAGGCCACAACAGTGAGAGGCCCGCGTGCCGCAGAGAAAGGGAAAAAAAAAAAAAAAAATGGAGTTACTAACTTATGGTCCTGGCCTCACAGGGCTTATAATTCAGTATAGAGGCAGATTTATATATAAATATAAATAGCTAATAGGAAGTATGATATGAAAAATGCCTAACACAGTTCTTTAGAAATGTCAAGGAGTGAGGATAGTATTCCAGGCTAAGGGAACAATAGCTTGAGCTCTGTCATAGAGTTTGAAAACTATTGTGCATTTTCAGGGAAGGTTGGAATGAGTCTGATATGCTAGAATGGGGGTACTATGGCTGCATGAAGTACTAGGAAAGGAGTTAAAATTTGGAGTCTGAGACTTGGCCTTTTCTGCCTTTTACAATTTGGGATCTTGAGCAGATTATTTTACCTCACTAAGTTTAAGTTTCTCATAAAATTGGGATAATTAGAAATACTCATAGTGTTGTTAGGCTTAATGTACATGTTAATGCACTGTGTAAACAATTAAATTCTGTATAGATTATTATTTTTAGTGGAGGGGGTGGTAGGAGAGAAAGCTAAGGATAAGGTTGGGACCAGCTTGTCTAGGAATGCCAACACAACTGTTTTTATTTATTTTTTTGGCTGCGTTGGGTCTTTGTTGCTGTGCGCAGGCTTTCTCTAGTTGTGGCAAGCGGGGGTTACTCTTCGTTGTAGTGCGTGGGCTTCTCATTGCGGTGGCTTCTCTTGTTGCAGAGAATGGGCTCTAGGCATGTGGGCTTCAGTAGTTGTGGCACGCGGGCTCAGTAGTTGTGGCTCGTGGGCTCTAGAGTGCAGGCTCAGTAGTTGTGGTGCACCAGCTTAGTTGTTCCGCAGCATGTGGAATCTTCCTGGGCCAGGGCTCAAACTCGTGTCCCCTGCATTGGCAGGTGGATTCTTAACCACTGTGCCACCAGGGAAGCCCCACACAACTAGTTTGAACTTTGTTCTGTAGACAGTAGAGGACCATCAAAGGCTTTCAAGCGGGGGAGTAACCTGAGTAGACGCTTTTTATAAGGATAACAGGTGGCAGTGATATAACATTGATTGCAGGGGTCCAGAGACCAAGAGCAGCAAGACTAAAAGGAAGATATTACAGTAGCCAAGTTAGAAGAAACCTAGGGTCTGAACTGGGATAGTGGAAGTGGATTTGACAGGTAATATAATCTAGAATCCCTAAAATATGCAGAAACTATTGGCTGAGTAGTGGAGAGTTATTCAACAGAAGGAGGAGTTAGAGAGGATTCCCAGAATCTGCCTAGAGATTAAGGGGGTCGAGAGTACAGCCTCTAGACAGATTGGGGGAGGTAAGAGTAGAGAGAAGAGAAAGCAGGTTTTGTTCAAGAAATAAATCATTTGTTGAATGAATGGGTTGAATTATTGAGGCATCCATGTTGAGTTGTTTAGGGAAACAGTTTTGAATAGTGACTAAAACCTCTGGTGTTGAAGTCAGAACTGATTTTGAATCTTGACTCTGCCACCTTTTAGTTTTAATGTTAAGGGATCTAACTTTTAAGCCTTGGATTTCTCATCTGTAAAATGGGATAACAAAACTATTTTACGGGGTTGCTATAAGAATAGGAAGAGATAATGCATGTTAAGAACTTGGTATAGTGTTGGGCACATGGATTACAGGTGTGTGGGAGCTTTGGTTCTGAAACTTGGGCGAGTGTGGGGTGATGTGGACAGATTGTCCAGAGGACAGCTGTCTGGGGGCTATGAATGTATAGGGATGAGAAGAAGACAGAAAAGAACCAGGGAAGGGGATCAGAAGTGCCTAGAGAGGGCAAAGGTTTCCCAGGGTTATGACTATCAAATGTTTGCATTCTCAGTTGTTATAATGTGTTAATCAAGTGTGCCCATCCACTAATACTCTTCTTATAAAATTATTATGTAAATCAGACACTTTGTTCTAATTTTAATGTAAGGTTTTGTATGTTTATGATATATATGTACACACACACAATGTATGTTGTATTGGAGTTTTTTAGCCTTCAGTGAATAACTGTTAGTATATATGTATTTTAAGTATTAACATATTTGTTCTACACACTCAATTTCTTTAAATTGAGTATTGTTAATTTACAATGTTGCATTAGTTTCTGGTGTACATCAAAGTGATTCAATTATACACACACACACACACACACACACACACATATATTCTTTTTCATATTATTTTCCATTATGGTTTATTATAGGATACTGAGTATAGTCCCTGTGCTGTACAGTAGGACCTTGTTTCTACACACCAGATTTTATTTATGGACATATTCCTTACTATTTCTCCAATTTGGTAATCACTATGATTTGCCCCCCTCATTCTGAATTTGCAAAACAGGGCATCAAATTAGGAGCTCTTAGCATGGAAATGAAAAGTGTTTATTTTGTTTTTTTAAATGGTAGCTATGAGTATAAATCTTTTAATTGTTTTTCTTTCCCCTGGTGTTCCAAATAATAGATTCTTTATACAATTGCATATGTACGAGTGGATGAACACACCATTGGTGATCCAGAGGATTTTTGTCAAGACTGGATAAACCATGTATCACATTGATTGTAGAGGTTAGTAGATTTAGTTCCTTAGGATGTGTGCATTTTTTGTAGTAACATTTAAAAATGCATAGGTTATCAAGTAGCAATTTCCCCCCAAGATCTTCATGGGTTTTTCTCCTTTTTTAGCTATCCTCAGAGAATCAGTGAAGTTCATTTTAGCTTATATATGCTTGAAGCTTCTATTCTCTGTCATCACATAAACATTAATTAAAAAAATTAGCAAGCAAAAGATAAAACTTGAAGATGTTCTTTAGCAGTGTGTGCAAGGAAAAGGCTGTGGGTGTTAGTTTACAAGTAGTATTGTCTGCCATGACCATGAAGTATGATGTTATGTGCTCCAGGAATGTCATCATGATTTAATTGTTTTATTTGTGAAAAGAGGTAAGGAGAAAGGCAGCATCATGGTATTTGGATATTCCTGATTCTGCCATTTTGACATGCGCTGTGATGGAAAAGCCACTTAATTCTACTTTGTTCTGAGGCTGAACAAGAATATGGTGTCAGGGGCTTCCCTGGTGGCGCAGTGGTTGAGAGTCCGCCTGCCGATGCAGGGGACACGGGTTCGTGCCCCGGTCCGGGAAGATCCCACATGCCGCGGATCGGCTGGGCCCGTGAGCCATGGCCGCTGAGCCTGCGCGTCGGGAGCCTGTGCTCCGCAACGGGAGAGGCCACAACAGTGAGAGGCCTGCGTACCGCAAAAAAAAAAAAAAAAAAAAAAAAAAAAGAATATGGTGTCAGTTTCACTCTTGGATGATATTGGATGGTCCTTTGGTTGAAATTCTGTAAATTCAGATTGTAATTCTCTGATATCATGAGCTCAATATCCAGGGAGTACCTGAGATTTTGTAGCTTCAATCCAAAGGTGCATTTTGTTGCCGTCTTTCAGTTTAACTGCTGGATTCCCCTTCTCCCAGTGCATTCTATTGTTTTTTGGTGTGTATGTTGCTGCCAATAGTGTATGATGCCTTAATTCATTAGGTGGAATTTTGAGTGATGGAATGAATGGAATATTTTATAAACCAAAGTTCAACTTTAGAATAAACTTTGGCTTAGTTTTACTATTTCACATATCTTCATTCCATTATAGAGGAATGGAAAATTGGAAGGTTGGAGAAAGTGTTTAGAAGAGAAGTGACATTATTTACACCTAGATTCTTTTTTAGAGCTTTTGGACCTGTATAGATGTGTTAATTGCGATATACCGAAGGCAAGCAGGTCAAACCACAAATGCTGGGATTTAAATAGTGACTTAAAAAACATTCTAGAGTTTACACATCCAGATAAGCATTGTTCTAGGTAATTAGCCGCTTTGGGTGGATCTTAGCTGTCATACATTTGACTTGTATGCAGTCTGAACCCTTGCATAGAATGTATCATCTCCTTTAAGCTGACTTTCATAAGCTGAACTAATCTTTCTTCTCATCAGTTTACTAACACTGATTTCTAATTGGGCTTCTGCCAGCTGCTGTATCTGGGGGAAAGGGCCTCCTTGGGAGTTGGAAGTGTTTGTGGACCTCAGTGCATCTGGAGTCTGGCACTTGTTCATTAAATGTAGGGTACAGATGACCGCTGCTGTTTCCTCACTTGACCCAGCCATGCCAGGGTAACGCTGTGATGTCTTCCATCCCTCCCCCTTTGTGTGTGGTGTTGTGGGGGTTGAGGAGTGATGGGCAGGGGCTGTGTGTGAACAGGGAGGCATCGCCTTACTTTGGGCTATACTGGGTTGGTATGGGGCTTAAAGTAGCCTGACATCATATGCAAATGGCTAGGACTTCTGAAGTGGCAGAAGAACGGCTTCTTTCCCTTCCCTGGAAACAGTCTAGTCACTAGTGCATCCTGATGCAGGGGTTTCCACATTGGGGTATCTGCTTGGGCCCTGGGGGTAAGACTGGTGGGCTAGGGAACAGAAAGATGGCTTGTCGGATTGCCTTAGTTCTGGGGGAAAGGAGTATCAGCAGGGACTTTGTCAGCAGGAACCTCCTGCTCAGGACCTCATTGCCTGCAGAGGTTCTTATCTACTGACGCCTTGGTTCTTGGACTGCCCTGGGTGGAGGGAGGCAACTCCTGCAGGAACCATGATGGATTATCTCTTTCTGGGAATGAATCCTCCCCCAACCCCTGACTTAACTATATTTGTGTTTACTGCTGGACTTTTCAACATTTTCCTTTCAATACATTGGTGTTTAATGAGTTCTTTTTAAAAAAAGTGGGGAATGGGGGCAAGCCTGTATTTAAAAACACAGAAGTAGACATCACAGTTCTAAGCATTAATTCCTAAAGAAGTATCCTACTGGCCTCATTTAGATTTTGCCAAGTATTAGAGTGGCATATAGTGAATTGAAATGGTATATAGGAACCAATAGATGATGTGGACTTTAACTACCAGTTAGTATTTGGTTAGATTTTTTAAAAATTAATCAGTTTATTTTTGGCTGCGTTGGGTCTTCGTTGCTGCACGCGAGCTTTCTTTAGTTGGGGCGAGCGGGGGCTACGCTTCATTGCGGTACGTGGGCTTCTCATTGTGGTGGCTTCTCTTGTTGCGGACCATGGGCTCTAGGCGCGCCTGCTTCAGTAGTTGTGGTGTGCGGGCTCAGTGGTTGTGGCTCGTGGGCCCTAGAGCGCAGGCTCAGTAGTTGTGGTGCAAGGGCTTAGTTGCTCCGTGGCATGTGGGATCTTCCTGGACCAGGGAGTGAATGCATGTCCCCTGCATTGGCAGGCGGATTCTTAACCACTGCGCCAGCAGGGAAGTCCTAGATTTTTAATTCTGGTAGATTGATCTACCAGAAGGGATTGAGTATTACATAGAAAATCTAGATGCCAGCTAGGGCTTCCTTATTCATAGTTTTAGCCTCAGACTCCTAATTGAAGATTGTCAAAGTCCAGAGGTACTCACCCACCTACCCCTGCAATCTATCACATCCAATTTTTGTGAATTTCCTAGTTTAGTTTAACTTACGCTTTTCTTAGCTTCTGGGCTCCCATTTCTGAAAATGGTGTTTTGGTTCCACCCATGTCAGTTTGGACATGAAACCTGCTTGTTTCACTGGCACGCGCACACACACACACACACACACACACACACACACACACACACACACACACACACCTCTTTTCCCAAGCATTTCAAGAATTCACTTAGCTCTTCAAGAGCTCTTAGCTCTTAGATGTGGTGAGTCATGGGGAAAGGGCTTGACTTTCTGCCCTTTCCTGGTCTGTCTTCCCCTTCCATCTTTTTTTTTCTCCTATCCTTCTCTTTGCAGTAACTACTGCACCCTTCCTGATTTGGAGCAGAATAGTTCTGTCACACAGTCAGACCTTCCGGAATTTATCTCCTCCTCTTCTTTTTTTTTTTTTAAAAAAACCTTAAGCACTTATCATGATTTTAAAACCATAGGGCTTCCCTGGTGGTGCAGTGGTTAAGAATCTGCCTGCCAATGCAGGGGACACAGGTTTGAGCCCTGGTCCGGGAAGATCCCACATGCTGCGGAGCAACTAAGCCCCTGTGCCACAGCTACTGAGCCTGCGCTCTAGAGCCCGCGAGCCACAACTACGGAAGCCTGTGTG